>NC_137112.1:29296156-30623656 GCF_949357685.1 Gobio gobio
ATAACTTGACAAATGCATATGGGGACATCCTCAGGGATGCATATGACATATTTCCGGTCGAAACAGGAACTTGGGGTGGGACATATCGAAAGACATAGAGCAAAAACAGTGACACTATTCGAGTACTCAAAAAAAAAACCCAAAAAACCAAAGTAAGCGTTTATTTCACATTTTGGTATTTCAATTAATAGTAAAATCCTTCTTTTTTTTGTTTTTTTTGTAATAATTATATTTTTTATAATTATATTTCAATAGTGTAATTTTTTTTATAATCATACATTTTTCTTATTTAAACTCAGTCATGCTAAAAATGTAGGGCTTTAGGTTGAAGTGTTGGCTTGCTATTTCTGTATTGCTTGAATATTAAAAACTCCAATTTGGTTATGAGATTTTCTCGAAATGATATGAAATGCTGTGACATGTGCGGACAAGCAGTCCATCTATCAGGCCGTTGAATTTTGATTGGTGTGAAGTTTTTTTTTTCTCCTTCATTCTCTTCATTTGCTCATGACAAGGAAATATTCATATTATTATAATGTTCTGACACATGTCCATTGTAATATAGCTATTAGCCATCTTTCTTTAGGATTTTTTTATTTTTTTTTGCATTTTGATGGCAGTCCCTTCCATGGTCCCTTCAGGGTGTTGTTCGGATCACAGGAACGCTGTCAGCCACTGGGACTCATTTGCTGTTTGCATGACGGATTCATTTCCTCAGCCTCCGCTCTGCTGCGCTGTCGCCACAGTGATCTTTCCATACTTTTTCACATCCGTGTGATCAACCGCCATGTCTCTCACACTTAATGTATTCAGCACGCTGATTAGAAATGAAAATAACTCCTCTTTAATGAAATAATAGCGTAAAAGTTCATTTTAACAGTGTGCATGAAAGAATTTGTAAGAAAACAGATGGATGCCATTGGAGAGCCTGGCTAATATTACACCTCATTTCAAGTTACATGAAATATTAGACACTGAGTTTGTGCTCTGCTTTGTTTTTTGTTGGGTCTGTCGGTCTTTCGCTCTATCACACACAGGCACACATGGTTTCAATTGAAGTTGACATTTGAGGTCATCACTGAGCAAGAATTGTAAATGGAGTTGATAAGCCATGAAATTATCCTCTGTACGGACCTCACTTCCACAAGATCAAAGAAAACACACTGTCACCCCCCCCCCCCCCCACACACACACACATCATTCATTCCTTTAGGTGCTATAATATATGCAGGGTGCACTCAGAGTTCACAGGTACTAGTGTTCAAATGTCACGTTACTTCCCATACCTGCCAGATTTGATTTGTGACTCATTTCCATTGATTTTTCTCCTTATGGGATGTATAAACACTTTATTCCTCTAATTTTTAAAGGGGTCATATCATACTTTTTTCTGCACTTATAATGTTAGTCAAGTATATTTGCGCCATAAACAGTCTTTTTTAGTTTTACAGGACCATCATACACTCTCTCCCTCTGATTAAATTGGCTGTTTTTTTTGCTGCTGTAATTTTTAGACATAAATAAATGCCTATAACTATTAGGGGACCCACTTTATATTAAGTGGCCTTAACTACTATGTACTAACATTTTAATTAATAATTTGATACAATGCACTTACTGTGTACATACATGTTTTTACATTGTACTTACATTTAAAAAAAATACCTGCATGTAATTACATTTGTAATTAATTTCTGTAGTTACATTTGTAATTACACAGTTGACACTTCCACCTTACCCTACCCTTAAACTTACCCAATACCACCACACCTGTCCCTAACCCTACCCGTATGCCACCTCAATATCAGCAAAGGTGTTTTGCAATACAATTTGAACACAGTAAGTACAAACGGAACCTTATTGTAAAGTGTTGCCAAAACCGTGCACCTCGCTTCCGTAATAAAATGCAACCTGGGTTGGTATATTGTCATTATTAATCATTAATATTGTATTGTGTTGATTCTGATCCTTCTGTAAAGTTCATCAATCGCTCTGTTGACAACTTAAAGGCATGGTTCACCCAAAATAAATTCTGTTAACATTTATCACCCTCATGTTGTTCCAAACCTGTGACTTTCTTCTTTTTATGGAACACAAAATTTTTAGTCTAAAATTACATTGGACCCCACCGACTTTCATTGTATGGGTAAAAAAAATCGAAATATCTTGTGTGATGGAAGAAAGTTATACACAACATGAGCTTTTCATTTTTGCATGGAATATTCAAGGGTGCAACATAATCCAAATGAAACTGCTGAGGTGAAGTCAAATATATCTTGCACATATCTCTTAAACTACAGTGTGTTGGTGGTGAGGAGAGGTTGTGGTTCTCCGGGGCTCAAAAAAAGGTATGGAGATCTCAAGTGTGCCAATGTGCTGACAGTGTGGAATGAGAGAGACCTGGAAAGTTTGTCTTTCCTTCCCTCAGTCCCACCCCCATCTTCCTGTAATCTCCATCACAGCTGTGTCAATGCTGTAAAAAAATCACATTCTTCTCAATTAGATCTTTGTCTGGTTTACCAACCCATTTCTTCTGTGTTCACCTCAGATGGCTCTCAGTGGAATTACACTTTCTGTAAGTTTGCCACACAACTGGGGAGGTCTAACTCCATTTTTATCCACAAACACAGAGGGCCGGAGTGCTGAATGAGATTGAGTGCTGAAAAATATATGTTCTGGCAAGAGGGATTTTATTTGGAACGATCGGGACTGAAAATAAGATTAAAGTCGCACCTGTGCTTGAGGCTACGGCTACATTGATCCGGATTCATTTGAATAGGATGTTTTCGTATCAAAAAAGTTCCCTGTCCACACTAGCATTTTCAAGTTTTGGAAATGTCAGAAGACACTAAAATCTTATTGCGCATAAAACATAATAAAAGCAGATGATACAGAGAGACCAGACATAATAAAGTTCTTATTCTTCTGGCACGATCATTTTATTAGCAAATCTCTCTCACCACTTACTCGTCCAAGTCGCACTCAATTGCCATTCTATGTCTGGCATCAAATGCAATTTCCCATGTTTTGCCACAGGACAGCAATTACAAGTACATTTTCTTCTTTGCAGGAACGTAATATGAAGACGCAAAGTAACACTGTGACAGTGAATAGCACATAGCAGGAACATAACTGTTTTAACAGAGATATCTATCGGTACAATATGTCACACGGCTAAATATGCGTCAGCTTTCAAATACCTCCTTTTTTACAGTCCACACTACAACACAAAAACTGCATTTGAATTTTTATCAACTTGAAAGAGCGTCTTCAAATAGCTAATTTTATGCAGGGCAAAAACACCATCTCAGGCTACAGCTACACTAATACGGATACAATTGAAAACACGTTTTCTCGACATTTCAGCCCTTTGTCCACACTGAGACCGCTTCTTTGTCCTTCGAATACTGAGTCCATCCTCCCAAGTGGATAAACTTGAAAATTAAATGGTGTGGACTGTGAAAACAGAGGTATTTCAAAACGATGATGCATGTTTAGTCATGTGATGCATATGGTACCAATAGATCTATGTTTATACAGTTATGTGTCTGCTATGTCAAAGTTTGCTAAAGATACATGTTACTTTGTACAATTTTAATATTAAATACCTACAAAGATGACAGAAAATTGTCTTGAGGCTCAATGTCTTGTGGCGAATCATGAGGCCAATTGCATTTTAGACCATACAATAGAGTGGTTGCAAGTATGACGTCACTTTGCAGGCCAACTGGCAGTTAGCATCGCACTGGTTCCCTCGATTAAAAAACCCAATAGGATTTTCCCATATTGGATTATCGCAAAAATCAAGCTCTGTGACCAGCAAAAGTTTATGATGCTTACATGTTTTGTCCATCAAGATAATGATCTTGCGCATGCGTCATGGTGCTTCGTGAGTTCAAGTCAAAGGCCCAGGCCCAAGACAAGAACTTGTTGAATAAAGTCGTTATTTAGAATTTTTTTTGGCGCACAAAAACTATTCTCGTCGCTTCATAAAATTATTGTAGAACCACTGTAGTGAGATGGACTTTGTAACGACGTCTTTAATACCTTTTATGGGTCTTGTGAGTGCAAATTACATAGCTGCCAATGGAGGCCTTTCTGAGCCATCGGATTTCAACAAAAAATATCTTCATTTATGTTCCGAAGATGAACAAAGGTTACGAGTGTCGAACGACATGAGGGTAAGTGTGGCAAGGTGGACGAGCGAGAGACATGAGAGGAGCGAGCGAGATCGGTGTGCATGATTGAGAATGAATGAATGAATGAATGAATTTATTTTTATTTCGAGCAATATATAAAGACGCATAACAACGGCAATAAAGAAGCATTATGATTAGTCTGTACAACTAGTTAAATTCATCATACTTTAACATCACAATTCCAACTGTTGCTCGAAAAGGAGTGGGTAGAAGTTAACTTATTTAAACCCACCCCGGTTACAATTTAAAACAGGAAAAACAACAAAACAAGAAAAGGAAAAAAACACAAACAAAAAAAACAAAAAAAAATTACAAAGATGAACAAAGGTAGTGCTTCCTTAATTATTGACATTATCCAAACATTCCAATACAATTTGATATATATTAATATGAGAAAAACTCCAAAAAGAAAAGAAGGGGAAATCCCCCCAAAAAGCAAAACAAAAAACACATTCCTTAGATACACACCATATATTACCGCATGTAACAATTATGATAATATCAACAATGATAATCAGAATACCTACGAGGTAAGATAACACAGACTGTGAATTCATAGATCTATACTATTATAGTAATACCAACAATGGTAATCAGAATACCTAAAAGGTAAGATAACACAGACTCTGTATACATGATTTTACACCACACAATTAAACCACGCACTCCTTATAATGAGACAAGACCTTCTGTTTATACAGTGCTTTAAATTGATGAATGCTTTTACATTGTTTATGTTCGAGCCCCAGACTATTCCATAGCTTAACTCCACACACAGACACACAAAAACTTCTCCTGGTGGTTCTGATTGTTGGTAGTAAAAAGTTCCCATAACCCCTCAAATTATATAACTGCTCTCTCTGCGTGAATAACTTTTGTATGTTATCAGGTAATAAGTTGTAAAATGCTTTGAATAAAAATTGTGCTGTATTGAATTTAACTAGGTCATGTATTTTTAATAATTTTGATTTAAGAAACAGTGGATTTGTATGTTCAAGGTATTCAGCCTTATGTATGGTACGTATAGCCCTTTTTTGTAAGATAAATAGTGATTGTATTAAGTTAGTATAATTATTTCCCCATACTTCCACGCAGTAAGTTAAGTACGGTAGAATTAGGGAACAGTACAAGGTACGGAGTGTATTCTCATCAAGGACCTGTTTGGCTTTATTTATTATTGCAAGGCTTTTGGAGACTTTGGTTTTTATGTGTCTGATGTGAGTTTTCCAAGTTAGTTTGTTGTCTATTATAACTCCTAAAAATTTTATTTCAGAAACATTTTCAATTTGTATCCCATCTATCTCAATCGTCTTATCAATTTTTTTCTTGTAATTACCAAAAAATATAGCTTTAGTTTTTTCTAAGTTTAAAGATAATTTATTACTATCCATCCATTTTTTTATATTCCTTAGTTCCGCATTTACCACATTGATAACCTTATCATGATTGTCATCACAATAGAAAATATTGGTATCATCTGCAAATAAAACACACTTAAGTAGTTTTGAAACATTAAATATATCATTGATGTACAAATTGAATAATTTAGGCCCCAATACTGACCCTTGGGGGACACCACAATGAATTTCACGACAATCAGATAAGGCCTCACCCATCTGCACATATTGCAATCTGTCACTCAAATAACTTTTTACCCAGTTTCCAGCCACCCCTCGTATCCCATACCTTTCAAGTTTCTTAAGTAATATTGAATGATTGATAGTGTCGAAGGCTTTTTTCAAGTCAATAAATATTCCAATGGTACATTTTTTATTGTCCAATGCATTTGATAATTCTTCAGTTGCATCAATTATAGCCATAGATGTAGATCTTTTGCTTCTAAATCCATATTGACTGTCATTAATCAGATTATATTTATCAACAAATTTTTCTAATCGAGTATTAAATATTTTTTCTAAAATTTTTGAAAATTGAGGAAGCAATGAAATTGGTCTATAATTAGTAAATGTATGTTTATTGCCATTTTTGAATAGAGGAATAACTTTTGCAATTTTCATTTTCTTGGGAACACAACCATTTTGAAGTGACAGATTACAGATGTGCGTTAGAGGTGTTTTGATGTTATTTATAACTTTTTTTAATATTGCCATATTGATGGAATAACAGTCCATAGTGAAGTTATTTTTGGACTTTTGGACAATATCCATTACTTCTTCCTCACTAACTGCTGAAAGGAAGATGGTGTTTGAATTGTTCTCAATTTTATCAATATTGTGCTCAACATCTGGGATTCTAGATGCCAAGTCACGGCCAATGTTTACGAAAAAATTATTAAAACTATTAACTATCCTGTTCTTATTACGATATTCACCATCTGCGTCAACAAAATATTCAGGGTAAGTATTTTTTTTTAAGTCTTTTTTGAGAATGCTATTTAATACAGCCCAAGTTCCTTTTATATTATTTTTATTATTAATCAATAGTTTCTTATAATACAATTTCTTGGCTATTCTTATTATATCAGTTAGCTTATTTTTATACAATTTATATCTAATCTCCGCTTCGTTTGTTTTTAGTTTAATGAAAGATTTATAGAGATTATTTTTCTTTTTACATGCATTTTGTAGACCTTTAGTCATCCAGGGACATTTGAAATATTTATTGTGTTTACTATACACTGAAATGGGGCAAAACTTATCATATGAATATGTGAATATTTCTAAAAAGATATTATAAGCTCTATCTGTGTCGGTCTCCCCAAGAACACAACTCCAGTCTTGTACTCTCAGATCATCATTAAAAGCATTAATAGCTTCTTGAGTTTGTGATCTTTTGCAGCTTACATTACAAATTTCTTTAGTTTTAGAAATATTACAGTCATATGCGACAAAAACGGGTAAATGGTCTGTAATATCACAAATAAGCAAACCATTAATTATGTTATTTGTCAAGTTATTTGTAAAGATATTATCAATTAAGGTTGCACTCTGTGATGTGATTCTACTAGGTTTTGTTATTGTTGGAATTAAGGACATAGAGTACATTCTTTCAATGAATTCGTCAATCAGTGTGTTTTTGTTTGGATTTAAGAGATCAATGTTGAAGTCCCCACAAATAAATAAAGACTTATTATTAATTGTTGAAAACAGATTATCCATCTCTCCATTGAAAGTATCAATACTTGACCCAGGCGATCTATAAACACAACTTACAATAATGTTTTTTTTGTTTCCATTATTAATTTCTATTGTTATACATTCCATTACATTATCAAGTACAATTGACATATTCATTAGAAGTGAATATTTTAGAGTTTTGTGCACATATAGCGCGACCCCACCTCCAGTTTTATTTTGTCTATTCACAAAATGCAGATCATAATCATCCATTTCAAAGTCAATTCCTTTCACTTGATTGAACCAGGTTTCAGAAATCGCTATCACACTGAAGGGGTATACAAAGTTTTGTAGATATTCTCTTATTGCATTAAAATTCGTATACAAACTTCTGCTGTTAAAATGAATAATAGTCAATTTGTTCTTAGTAATACAATTATTGTTGTATTGATCGTTTGTATAGTAGTTGCAGTTGTTGTTGATAATAGAAAGGAAATTGTTATCAGGATCAATATCAGACTCTACATCATGCGTATTGTACTCAGTATATTCAGATGCACCCAGATCCATTTGACGAAGTTGTTCAATTCTCTGCAAAAAGTCTGTCTCTGTATGATTGTCTTTTTGACCTCCTGTGTGTGGCTCAGTACTCATTGTGATAGTATAAGTCAAATGTTACCTTAATTGTTTCCAGATGACTGATGTACATCATGATCACTGATATTTGTCCAATTCCTCCATGTTTTTTACCATGAGAATTTTCGCCTCCTCTGGAGATCCATTCAACTTGATGAAGATTTTACCATTTGTTACCCATGTGTGTTGGATTTTTTCTTGCTTCTTGAGGTATCTTGCTTTTCTGGCTATGTCTGCATTCTTTTTTGTTAAGTGTTCATTTATATATACATTCGTCCCTTTGAGTTTGCGGCCTTGTTTTAACAGAGCCGTCTTGTTTTTCCTGTTGACAAATTTCAAAATGACTGCTGGTCTATCCTTGTTGATCCTTCTAGGTAGAGGGTGGCATGCTTCAATGCAGTCCAGGTCCAGCTCTACTCCTTTGCTCTGGAGAAAGGCTGCCACTTGTTGCTCCACTGAGTGCACTTCCCTCTCCCCCTGCTCATCTCCGCTGTCCGCGGCTACCGCGCGAGCGTACGAGCGTGGTTTGATGGGAATACCGGTGATGAGCAAGTCATTCATCCGGGAGTACTGCTCCAGATCGTCCACCCTCCGTTCAAGCTCCACGATCCGTTTGTCCTTTTCGATGTTTAGGAGGCGCAGCTGTTTAACCTCCTCTAATAATTCCAGAAGACGGCTCTGCTGCGTCTTCACAGTAATCATCTCCTCAGTTAGGAAGTCGAGAGACTTTTTAATGTCATCGACTTCCTCTGTCTGCGCGTTCTTTTTTGGGCCCATTCCGCTGAAGCCCCACAGTCAGTGGCAGTCAGTGTTAATTATAATCACAGCACGTTGCCCAAAACCCGCTGGATTAGAAGTTAAGATATATTTTACTCCTCACATGCTTTACAAACATCACTCACAGCAGCCATCTTGAATCCAAACAGGTGAGCGTCACCTGCAAAACACAACGTGAAGCCCAGGCCTGGTCCTCTCTCGTCTTTCACCGGTGGTGCTCATCCTTAAATGCCTCCGTGCTCCCTCATGAGAGGACTCGAGACCGGTGTGCCTCGCAGGTGATGCTCATTCTCAATCACGCACACCGATCTCGCTCGCTCCTCCCATGTCTCTCGCTCGTCCCCCTCGCCACAGTAAGTAATTAATGACAGAATTTTCATTTTTGGGTGAACTTTAATCTCTCAGACTGCCTCTGTAGTCCCATTTAGCCACTTGTTAGCAACCGCCTTTTTCAAGACATGTAGCAGCTTCAAAGAAATTATGAGTGGGGTCATACTGATGTATTTTATGTTGTAGAATAAAATGTGAAATTGTCTTGAGCTTGTGTTCACCACAGACCTTATTTCAGCCTTTTAAACAAAATCCCATTCAAAAACCCCATTGACTTTGGGACGATTGACTCGCTTCTGCGTTTTGTCTTACCTGCACCACTCTATGAGTGGCGATTGAGTGCGACCTGAATGCACCAGTAAGTGAAGAATATTCAGTATCATCTCAGTGATCTTTTATTACTTTATACCCATGCGCAGTAAGATGATATAAGCGTCTTCCGAGGTTTCAGTGTGGATGAAAATCTCTTGGAAAAATGCTTGAAAAAAGCTAGTTTGGATGGAGAGCTCTAGCCTCAGAGCGGCCAGAGGGCACGTAGAAAAACGATGCGTTTTCAAATGTATCTGGATTAGTGTTGATGTAGCCTAAGATGCATTTGAAAAACAACTCCCAAAGATAATTCCCCAAGCATTTGTGTTGGAAGTCTTGTATAAAGCTCTGCCATTTGGCACAGGTTGGGCATTGTGTGGTGGTTGTAGGTGGTCCAGGGTGGAGGCGAATGGGTGGAATGGCCCTTTTTTTTTTTTACTGATTCAGCACATTGCACGCCTGTGCACATCTGGAGAAAGGGGAGGGGAGGTCCACCTTCTTGGATTCCCTTTTTTCCATCAGGGAAACGTAGTCACTTTGGAAGTACTTGGATGTGTTTAGCGTGTGAGCCTCTGAGAAATGATAATCTGCTGTGACATGTTAACATAGCATGTGATCACACATGGCGTATGAGCGTGCATGTCAGCGAGTCTGCAGGAGGTAAAGTAGTAAGCGACGGTTGAAGAATCTACGTCTTAATGTGGCGTAAAGCACTTCAGCTAAAGAGCTTACAGCTTAGTTAGGATCTCGTCTTTATCTGCAGAGAGAGGGAAAGAGGAGGCATTAAAGTTGTTGTATCTCTTCTTCAGAGGAAGGGAAGGATCAGGTGCTCTAATGTTGCCATGATGTTACCGCCGGACCACAATATGTTCACAGTTATGAAACGGCTTCTCAGGGTTAAGGCCTTATGTATGTGTTTCGACAGCAATATGTTCAAACATATTATAATCAAACTTTATTATTAGACTATTGGATAATATTATAAATTAATATTTCAGTCTTTCTACTTATCTGTAATGTTTAGTTCAATGTGTCTTTGTAATTTCTTTGTACTTGTGAAGCTTAATAGCCATTTCTGAGTGAAAATTGTAAATCCTATATGATTTTTTTCCCAGTGTGCCCATGTAAAAAGTTGGTGTCATGATGTGTTGTGGGTGGTTGCCAGGGTGTTGCTAAGCAGTTGCTAAGATCTTAGTTATTTTTAGCATGTTGTTATGTGGTTGCTCGGGTGTTCTGGGTGGATGCACAATGGCCAAATTTAAAATGGCCCTCTCTAAAATCCCTGATATATTGGTTGTTAAATATGCCTAATAAATAAATATTAAAAAATTAATAATTGTAAAAAATAAATGTTATATGCCCATTATCAAATGTTTGATTGCTTTAAACATTAATAGCAGACTTTTCTCCTGAGCAAGGATGATTTGAGGCTTCATTTATGTGTATAGCTCATACAGGAAAATGTCAAAATGTCTCACATTTAAGGTTATGGGTTTGTTCTCTGACCCTAAATAAGCAGAAGAAATAGTTATTGCAAAAAACGGTTCAGCAAACACATATGGTCCCCATGTGTGTGCATGTGTATATTAATGCTATTCTGCTCTTTATTTTACTGCACTTATGATCATCTTTTTCCATGTTTTCCTGTGTTCATTTGAATGTTTAGTCTCTTTTCCATTATCTAATGTGTGGAGGCTCAGACTGTTTTGTGGCCGCAGGGCTAAAGGCATCAAGGGCAGGATGGAGGAGTGACTGAAAACGTTTTGTTAGCATGTGGGAGGGATGGTCGAGCGGTGTAGGGTTGAGTCTGGATGTTCTGGAGCGCTGCCAGGTGGAGTTGTTGGATAATTGCATCATTATCTCTGGTACTCTGTGCACGAGCTCCTTCATCTCATTAGACGGCAGTAAAGTGGCTATACAACGGCCCCACTGCACGTTTCCTTGACAAAGCTTGTGCTCTTTAGCACTATTAGCTACGGTATATGAAATTAATCATAGCTTTATTTGTGTTTCGTACATGTGTTACTTTTCAGCTGCAGGGTAGTCTAATACATCAATGTTGCAATTAAGTGGGGAAATATTACTTTACTCTATCAATATTTTCATGGCAAAAATCTGTATTTGTGGGTAAAATTATTGTTGTTGTTGTTGTTATATTTTTTTACATTAAAATGTTCAGGGTTCAATACTTGTTAAAATGTTTTTTTTTTTAAAGTTTTTTTTAAAACTTGTTTTTTTTTTCCTTCGTTTTATTTATTTATTTTTGTTCCGTTTTTTCCACCAAGATTACCCGGAACAATTTGTCCCAGTAACTTTTTTTTCCCCCAAGACCTGATGCGGTCTGCGTTTCCATCGCGGTCTAAAGTAGGCTACTGCGAAGATTAGTCCGGTGACATAGGACTGCACTTTGTCTTTGTCTTTGTCTTCCACAAATACACTTAAAGGAACACGTCGACTTTTTGGGACTATAGCTTATTCACTGTATCCCCCAGAGTTAGACAAGTACATACATACCATTGTCATCTCAGTGTGTGCCATAACTCTGTCTGACGCACCCACCGCTAGCCTAGCTTAGCACAAAGACTGGAGGTCTAGCCTACTGCTCAATAAGTGACAAAATAACACCAACATTTTCCTGAATAAGCGGTGAATAAGCTAAAGTCCCAAAAAGTCGGCGTGTTCTTTTAATAAAGCCTGAACCTCGTCTTTGGTCCATTGGTTGTATTTTTTTCAACTTCATTGTTGATTCGAATAGCAAACAACTCTTACTGTAAGCACCATCCGCAACTGACGTTTAGGTTGAAATAAAATACTGGGTAAGCTCAGCCAATCAGCATGTTTAGTGCCCAAGTCCCACCCCCGAAAGTTCCTGAACTTTGAAAAAGTAACACCTCGCAAGCAGGGTGGTTTTGATGGGGAAATTTTTACCCGGGACTTCATCTAGATCCTGGACCCTGCGGTCGAAATACACCGAGTAGCCTACCACCCCAAAGTCCCTTTTTCCTGGGGAAAGTTCCTGCGGTGGAAACGTGACTTTAGTCTAGTCTAGTCTAGTCTAGTCTAGTCTAGTCTAGTCTAGTCTAGTCTAGTCCCTGGTGATTCCCTCATCCTACTTGCATTGTGATGTTTCAAGGTGTGTAAAAAGAGAATAAAGTGCTGAAGATTAATGAGTATCAATGAAGCCTTTGGATTTAAATTCCATCTCTATTGGTTCATTATGTTCAGGCCCCTCTCTATGCAAACCAGTGAGAAGCTCACTGATTGGTTTAACCAAGTGAAATATGGGCTGCACTGGATCACCTCCCACTCTGTGCTTCATTTCCATAGCACTTCCTGAACATGTGCATATTGTTTAGGACAGGTGGAGAAGAGGAAATGATATTTTCCAGAGAAGAAAAGATGAAACGACAAGGCTCTTGTAATGAGGGGAGATGGGACTGAAATGGAGATGATGTTGTGAGGAGCCTATTGTTGCGGATAAAGAGGTTGATGACATGTAGCATGAAAGCGTTTAGTCACAGTGCAGTGGAATGAATGAATGAATGAATGAATGATGAAGGAGCCTGCACTGCAGAAAGCTGTCACTACCAGCTTCATGATTAATTCCCTTACAGTACAAGAGAGTCTGCAGCCACTACAGCATAGAGAATCCACTAAACGTCTGCATTTTCTTGTACTGTTTGAGTGTATTCGTATAAACTTTTCAAAATATGCCTTGTAATGTTGTTGGATATGAAAAAGAACCATGAGCTCCATATGCAGAGTGTCTGATGTGATGCAGGTGATCAGCGCAGTCATGCATCATGCCTTTGTTTGTATCAGTGCAGGTTGGTCGGCTTGACAGATTGCGAAGCCCCTCGGGGTGTGCGACGTTAACAGAGTCTGCACATATGGGCGTTGGATATTTTAAGCATGAAAATTTAGGGACAAATTAAATCTGGAAGGCTAGGCATTAAAATTGCATATGCTTCACATTCCCTTGGCTACTCAAAGAGAACGTTTTTGTATTATAACCTAATTATAGTTGTTGTGTTTTTTTTTTTAGGATAACCGTGAAACTATTTTTGTGCAACAGTGATGCAAAGTAATTTTTTGGTCTAATTTATTCAAAAATACATTAAAAATGCAATACATACAAACTTAGATAAATACACATCTTCAATGATCTGCATGTCTCTTGAAATATCAAATAAGGCAAGGTTAGTTCATTTATGAATCATTCATGATGTTTGTAAAAAATACTTTGAAAAATACACTACCGTTAAACGTTTGGGGTCAGTAAGAAGTGTTCTTGAAAGAGGTCTCCTGCAGCAAGACTGCTTGTATTTCATCAAAACAACTGTAAAATCAGTAATTTTGTGAAAAATTATTATAATTTGTGAAAAATTTGTTTTTTAATTTATTTTCAAATTTATTCGATGAATTTTCAGCAGCCATTTTTGATTAATAGAACCATTGAAAAGCATTTATTTGTAATACAAATATTTTGTAACATTACAAATGTCTTTACTGTCACTTATGAAACATTTGTCCTTGCTGAATAAAACTATTAATTTCTTTCAACAAAAAAAAAACTTTGAATGGTAGTGTACTCAAAACTACTTTTGAAAATAAATAAATAAAAAAAATAACTGATTAAGATGTGTACACTAACATGTATTGAAGGTGTAAGGAACTAAATGAATTACACTTTTTATTTGTTTATATCACATGACATTATTATTATTATAAAGTGTATTATTTTTCATTATTAATGTCATTAGACTAACCTTTCCTTAAAAATGGTATGAACATTTTTTTTTAAACTTTATCAAGCCTAACAACTTGACTTTCATTATCTTAATTGTGGACGTTCTTATATTTTTAATATATATTTTAAACTTTTATTTATGTATGATACCCTAGGCTAGAGTATGCATATAAAAAGCACTTTATAAGAGATCTAACAAACTTTCATTACACATTCATGTGCCACAGTTTAACAGAGGCTTAAGACTAGATTTTATACTGATCTAGGATTTAAAGCTCTCTTTTTTAGCTCATGCGATTTGGGTTGAATTTGGGGATTGTTTTGTTGATTTATAAAGTCATTTATTTCATTTAAAATTACTTTAGCAACACAACAAAACACAAGTGCCATGGAATGGCATAAAAGTTGTGTATCGGTCTATATGCTGTGTAAATTGCCACAGTATGCAGTGCACTGCTGTAGAGGGGTGGATCAAAGCTGCATTTGGGCCACTGTTAGATTAGTGTGTCAAAGACTTGTTTGGGAAGGTGCCTAAGCCTGTGTTTAGGCTACATGTATGTATGCAATCAGTCTCTCTCACTGAGTGTAGTTAAATGTAGTAGACTAGGGCATTTGAGTGAATGCGCTTCTGCTGCTAAATATAGATGGAGGCAGATGTGGCGTGTGGAGGGAGGCCCTGATGTGGATAACATCACCTTGCCCTCTGACGTTTGTAACATCCTGCTGGCCTGTGACTCAGCATCACCGCTGCAGAAACTAGGTCATGGCCATCTGCTCAAGGGTCAACGCCAACCCGAGGAGGAGAGAATGGCAGGAAAAGAGAAGGAGGGAGAGAGGAAAAGTCTGGAGGTTGAATAAGAGTGATAGTAAAGGGTTGTGGGAGTGAAATCCCAGCGTTAAATAGTAGCACTGTTAGGTGGAGCCGTAGGGAATGACAACAGTGAAGGTAAAAGAAAGTGTTGGTGTGAATTAGCTGGTGTCCATTTGATCACCCGTGTTTTTCACTCATGGATGGTTTCTTCTCATTCCACTGTACAAAGCCTGACAATTACCGAGTTCATTTCTAAATGAATGCCCCTTTAAGAAGGCCTTTCACTATCATTTACTTATAATGACCATTTAAAGCTTTAATTTGATTATATATTAAAAAACTATAGTTTGTGAAATTAAAATGTGTCATTCTTTTAGATTTATTTTAAACCACTTAACCGCTAACTTAGTAAATACCATATGCAAATGTTCATATGCATTGTTTTTTTTTACATAATTTATTTATTTATTTATTTATTTATTTATTTATTTATTTATTTATTTATTTATTTATTTATTTATTTATTTATTTATTTATTTATTTATTTATTTATTTATTTATTTATTTATTTATTTATTTATTTATTTATTTATTTATTTATAATCAGGCATTACAAACAGCTGCCCCCTGGGGTCCTAGGTGGAATCAACTCAAACAGCTGGACAAAATTATGCATAACACATTATTCTAATCTACATTATTCAGCGGCCAAAAGCATTCCCTTTTATTTAAATTTGTCCTTTTATTTCATTTCATATTTCATTATTTAATTTAATTTAATTTCTTTCTTTTTTCTTTATTTCATTTCATTATTTATTTCATTATATATATATATATATATATATATATATATATATATATATATATATATATATATATATATATATATATATATATATATATATATATATATATATATATATATATATATATATATATATATATATATATATATATATATATATATATAATATTATTTTTTATTTATTTTGTCCCCCAGGTGTTGTAGACCTGTTTGTATTGATCACCCCCCCCCCCTAATTACTAATACTAATTATATCAGAATTACATAAATTACATGCTTTAACTGAGACCGTTGTTATTATTCTCAGAAGATAATACATTAACTAACCCTCATAATAAATAAATCTGCCGTTTCAACTTTAGATCATATTCACACATGCCCCCTAGTGACGGTGTTGGAATGATCTAAGGTGGCATCTGTGGTCTTGGCTCACAGAGCTGCTCTCCTTGTGGGCACTGTGAGGACACCACGTGCTTTATTTACTTATTGTGTTGCATCAGCAAAATGAAAAATCATTGCGGCTGAGTGAGAGCGAGACAGGTTGTTAGGGTTCTTGTTATCATGGCTGGCGTGGTGGTCTGTGTTGGTTGCGTGGAGGGGTGCCGTATTGACTTGTGTGCGTCCTGCTGCTGTTGTCCCTGCGTGGGGTGAGAGTGGGTTATCACAGAGGCTTTAATCAAACCCAGTGGTGGGGCGATACCGAAACTACAGCAAAGGGAGAGAGACATAGTGTGACGGAGGTTAAAAGAAAGTGACACATGCATCAAGATGATTAAAAAAAAGGAAGACAAGGACACAAGAATGGATTGGGGGAACAATTAAAGTGGGGAGAAAGAAAGATGGCATAGTTCAGAGGAAGGAAGAAGAGCGGCAGGAAGCAGGAGAGTGAGGAGTCGGCCCTCAGCTGTGCAAGCACAACTCACAACTCTGTCTGTCTGTCTGTCTGTCTGTCTGTCTGTCTGTCTGTCTGTCTGTCTGTCTGTCTGTCTGTCTGTCTGTCTGTCTGTCTGTCTGTCTGTCTGTCTGTCTGTCTGTCTGTCTGTCTGTCTGTCTGTCTGTCTGTCTGTCTGTCTGTCTGTCTGTCTGTCTGTCTGTCTGTCTGTCTGTCTGTCTGTCTGTCTATCTATCTATCTATCTATCTATCTATCTATCTATCTATCTATCTATCTGAATTTGCTGGAAACTTGTCACTTTGCATCTGGTTAATGCACTGTCTGTACTCTAAGGTCAGCATTTTGGTTAAAGAAGGTCCCAGATGGGCACATTTACTGTAAAATACAACCCAGGTCTATCCATTTCCATTATACTGCCTCTCTTATCAATCTCCTTTTGTAATGCCCTGAAAGAGCCAGACTCCTGTAGACATAAAGCACATGTAAGGTTTGCCCTAATGAGGAAATATTTGTAAACAGACAAACAACGATGCTAAGCTGCTTTAACTGTCGTTCCCATCAAGCATAGAATGCAAGCTAGCAGTGTTATAGGCTGTGCTAATTAATTGTGTTACTTTGCACCGGGTGTTCAGTCTCTTCTCTCTTAATCCTATCAGAAAGCTCTGATTTTTTGGTGGCGTGAAAGTTTAAAGTTTAATTGTTTTTTTTTTTATCTGTTATGCATGCACTGCCTTTCAAAAGTTTGGGGATCAGTTAGATTTTTTTTTTAATTTTTAAATGTTAACTTATGCTCACCATGGCTGCATTTATTTAATCAAAAATGCAGTAAAACATTAATACTGTAAGAGATTATTACCATTTAAAACGACAGTTTTCTGTTTTAATATGTATATTTCTATAGACAAAACTGAATTTTCATCATTACTCCAGTCTTCAGTGTCACATGATCCTTCAGAAATAATTTTTGGCATAATGTTTCTTATTATCAATGCTGTAAACAGTTGTGCTGCTTGATATTTTTATGGAAACCGTAATACATTACAAATATATTTACTGTCACTTTTGATCAATTTAATGCATCCTTGTTGAATATATGTATATATATATATATATATTTTTTTATCTTACTATACCTAAACTTTTGAACTATAGTGTAGTGGATATAAACTTGTAATTATAATTGACAATAGGCAGATGTAAGACTTCTTTTCGGTGATGCACCGATGCTTTTCAGAGTTCGCTGATGCTTTGTGATCCACCAAAGACGTGAATACATTCATATGCCCATTCACACTCTCACCCATAAAACACCCTGATAACCACAACAGTAGTCAGACACAACCATAAAGGCCAGTCAAGCTAAAAAGCCTGTCTGATGCCTGCAGTCAGAGAAGACTAATATAAATGACAGCTCTATCTGATCAACACTGCATGTCTGAGATGAATCATTGGAGGCATATTTTCTGCCCAGAGTGCTGGGAATCGATAAAAGCAATCTGGAATGTGGTAAACAATTTCACTTGCTACTTGAGAGAGATGCAGCTGTAAAGTGTCCCTGTCTTTTTTTATCTTGCATGGTCATTTAAAATCCCCAGGATGAACGGCGATAGGCTGCGAGTGTCATAAATTTGAGCCCAAAGCAGTATAAGTGAGGGGTTAATGTAACACTGGGACTGCACTTATATTAAATAGATATTAAAGGATTCTTATTGTATTTTTCAATAATACTATTCAATTATTTGTAAAATTAATTGGCGTGCAATGTAATTAATTTCACTTAATGTTTAAATGATTTCACTCCTATGTGAAAGAGAATTTCTGTTTACTAGCTTGTTGGCTAAACTAGAGCACATTTCTTTGTGTAAAAACCTGATTAAGTTTTACCACAATTTTTTCTCACTATGAAAATAGCCACAGGAGATGGCATGGTGTTAAAAACAAACAAACAAACAAACTGGCTGTTTTCTTCCAAATTGGGTAAATGCTTGGACAATAAGTAATTGCAATAATAGTAAAGTTTAACCCAAACATTTAAATTCTGTCTGTAATATTAATTGTGTTTGTGTGTGTGTGTGTGTGTGTGTGTGTGTGTGTGTGTGTGTGTGTGTGTGTGTGTGTGTGTGTGTGTGTGTGTGTGTAATCATTCTAATATGCCGATTTGATGCTCAAGAAACATTTATTATTATTATCAATGTTGAAAACAGTTGTGTACAATTCAAAAGAACAGCATTTATCTGAAATATAAAGCTTTTGCAACATTATAAATGTCTATACTGTCACTTCATCAATTTAATACATCCTTGCTGAATAAATGTATTAATTTCTTTAAGTTCTCTCTTTAAATTCTTACAGACCTAAAACATTTGAACGGTAGTACATTGTTACAAAAGCTTTTTATTTCAGATAAATACTGTTCTTTTGAACTTTCTATTCATCAAATAATCCTAAAAAAATTTTTTACACAACTGCTTTCAACATTGATAATAATCATAAATGTTTCTTGAGCAGCAAATCATCATATTAGAATGATTTCTGGAGGATCATGTTACACTGATCATTGGCGTAGTGATGCTGAAAATTCAGCTTTGCATCACAGGAATAAATTACATTTTAAAATATATTCAAATAGAAAACAGTTATTTTACATTTTAATAATATTTCACAATATTACAGCTTTTTTTTGGTATTTTTAATAACATAAATGCAGCCTTGGTGAGCAGAAGAGACTTCTTTAAAAACATTTAAAAATCTTACCATTCTCAAACTTTTGACCGGTAGTGTATGCCAAGGGCGTTTTCATGGTACAACAGTGCAACAGTGCTCAAATTCACAAGACTTTTTATTTCCATAACTTTGGAATGACTCCTAGAGCTCACAATTTACCGTACTATGTTTATTTTTTGCCTTTTAAGTTGGTTATGTGGCACCAAAAAGAGAGTTTACCTGTCTGTTATTGTATGTGCTTGTTAACCACCAGTAGGGGGCGGCACACTTAAACGTCAAGGCTGGATGAGTGCTGCTCTGACCAGCGTTGCCATGGCGACAGGGCCCAGTGTGATGCAGGCCAGGCGTAATGGAGGGAAACAGAGAGGGCAGTGTAGAGCTGAGAAAGAAACGAGAGCAGAATACCAAACAGACGCCTGTTTACAGACCTCATACCTGTTTTTTGCACAGAATCTTGGATCTACAGAGGAACAGCATGCTCTCTGGTTGTGTTTGTCTCACTGTATTCGTACGTAATCATCACTGGGTTTTTTACCGGTGAGACTGCGTATTTTTAACAATTACTTTTATAGTAAATTACTCAAATAATTTGTGCTAAATGTAGGCTAATCCTTATAAGAGTAATACTTAAAAAGTTTAGATGGTGTTTAGTGTGAAAGGTGGACTGAGGGTGTCAGCAGACTGATCTTGTAGGGACTGATCTCGTCATTATGTCTAATAAGAGGAGGCTCATTAGATGACACTGACAGCCCTATGGTCGGTCCGCAGGGTGCCTTTGAGCATGTTTTTTAATGATGGTTAACTATGATCAAGTCTCCCCTGCAGTGTGGTTTGAATTATAAAAAAATATTTTATTTTATTTTTGTAGTATTTAATATATATATATATATATATATATATATATATATATATATACATACATACATGCATACATACATACATACATACATACATACATGCATACATACATACATGCATACATACATACATACATACATACATACATACATACATACATACATACATACATACATACATACATACATACATACATACATACATACATACATGCATGCATGCATGCATACATACATACATACATACATACATACATACATACATACATACATACATACATACATACATACATACATACATACATACATACATACATACATACATACATACATACATACATACATACATACATACATACATACATACATACATACATACATACATACATACATACATACATACATACATATACATACAAATAAAATAAATAAAAATCCTGGGATACATCAGTGAGGATGCGTCCCAGTGCATCCATGAGATGTTTCTTGCAGAGTTAAAGGTGGGGTAGGTAAGAATGATCTAAAACACTTTTGTCCAAATTTGTTTAAACTTTCTTTATATGTCAATACATAATTAAAATTTAAGTACTCTGAAAAAGAGAGTATAAAAATCGAGTGACTCTAGACTTTTTAATCTGCAATAAACACCACTCATTATTTTCGTTCGGGCCGAAACAAGTGATTGGCTTGGCCGACTGTCACTCTCTCTCGCTACCATGGCTACCACCGCTTTTGCTCCAGGATCTGCCCACATGCGCGCGCCCCAGTGTTGCCAAGTCGGGCTACTTCAAACACTGTTGCCGTGGGCTGTTTTTTATGTCCGCGGGTTGAAGCGACCCCAATTATGTGATATTGTTTCGACTGGGCTTGTTTTGGGCTAGTTTTGAGTAGCAATTGGGCGGATTTTGTTTTGAAAACCTGGCAACCCTGGCGCACCCGTTTGATTTGAGTTCTAGAGGCTGTATTTCTGCTGGACAGGTAATCTTTCATTTTGATTATACATTTTTTTGGTTTATGTTTTCATGAAGCATGTCTCACTAGCACACGTAGCTGCCTAATATAGCTAACATAACATTACTTAGCATAAAGTTACAATGTTATACAGACTTAGCGAACCATTAGTAGAGATGATAAATACTCAATATGCCTAGCTCAAGTTGATCGCTGTCGTGTTGAATTTCGCAAAATGTAACTTTAGATAACAAATTGCATGTGTAAAAGCTAGTACACCGCATCCAGGAACTTTTTTTAGAACTAAGTTAGCTTTAGCTGCTACCCTCTGTCTAAACTCTTTTACCATGTTCACCGGGAACTTTACCTGCACGTTTATTTCGGCCCTTGGTTTGTTTTTATATACTCTACCAATGTTTTTATCTTGTATCTGTGTGTCGTAGACACTGTGTTGTGTGTGTATTTTAAACTTTACCAGTATCGTTATTCTAGCTTGATAGTGAGTACTAAAAGACATCTTATTTGTTTATATTCATAATGATAAATTTAGATTTTTTTATTACATGTGATTCTGACATGATGTCACTACATGCACTTCTTCTCCGCTCGCCTCAGGTAAATAATGCGTCTTTCAGCTGATCGTGGTCGGCGTAGCGCGTTCATGTGTTTTGGGGGCGTGGCTTTGGAAAGAGCCCAGAAGGGAGAAGGTGGAGTGAATGGAAATAATGAGCTGTCTTTAAAACAGTCGTGAGAGGTCTACAGACACTCCATTTTTATACTTTCTTTTTCTGAGTACTTACATTTTAATTATGTATTGATATATAAAGAAAGTTTAAACAAATTTGGAAAAAAAGTTTTTTAACCAAATCCTACCTTTAATATAATGATATATTATATTAATTATATTATATTATATTATATTATATTATATTATATTATATTATATTATATTATATTATATTATATTAATTATATTTAGTGCTGGGTAATCGATAAATCACGATAAATCACATCCAAAAATACAAGTTTGTGTATAATTATTATGTATATATAAATAAACAAACATACATACATATATTTAAGGAAAATTATATATAAGATACATTATGTAAATATATATGCAGTGTATACATACAAATATTTCTTAATATATACATGAAGGAGTGTGTATTTATATATACATAATAATTATACTTAGTACACACGCACATATTACGTAAACACAAACTTTTATTGGATGCGATTAATCATAATCATTAATCATTGCCCAGCACTAATTATATTATTATAGCATTTAATTGTAATGTAACATGCATATAAAATAAATATTTCAAAAAATGTTAAAATAAACATACAAAAAATATGGTCAGTTTTTGGTCTGATAATGTAAGTTAAATACATACATCATTATTATTAATACCAAAAAAAAAATGTATTACACGTCATGTTAAATGTTTTGTTTGTATTTTATTATAATATATACATAGAAAATACAACAACAAATATTACAAAATGTTAATATAAACATACAAATATATGTTTGGTTCTTGTTTGATTATCTAAGTTAAATAGTGCTCCACATGCCTTTAACCTGAACACTGTTCCGTCAGAACTGGAACACGAATTTACCTTGGACCAAAAAGACTTTGCTGGTTGGCCTGTGTGTGTCAGACACTTTCTTTACTTATCTGTCAGGCAGCAGTTTTTTCCAAGAGCCTTTCTGAACAAAGTTATATTTCCTGCTTTCATGCACAGGCAGAGGAAAACGTTCAGAAAATAGCTCGACTCCAAAGAAATGTGCAAATCTGACAGTTCTTTCATTTTCCATCTCCACAGCCAAGTGAGTAAAGCAAGACTGTGTTCAGTTACTGGATTTCGTTTTTCCTAGAACTTAAGGATGGCGTCAGCTGGCAGTGATGTTTCTGAGTGGTACCAGGTCCCGTAGTCACAGGCACACACACTCACGCTCACTCTCTCTCATCTCGCCGTTCTGAATGCCGGATGCTTTGTCTGATCCAGTAATCTCTTCTAAACACACTGTGCTTTAGTTTATTCTGATGGGCTTTGCGATCCAGCAGGTAATTGAAGATACACCCTGGCAACTGACACAGTTGTATTACACACTTTTGCAAATGCAGATACACATAAATACGCTGGAATTAATCCAGCATGCTTTGGCTGTCTGTGTTAAGTGGGTGCTCGCAGTTGGGAGCTTATCAGTATCTCTGTGCCAGGTGCAGTTGGTTCTGTGGCAATTTGTTCTCCAATTATCAGTTTTAGGAGGGATTTGGGGCTCGGACACCAAATGGTGTCCCCCATACTTCAATACACAGATGCACACGCATTAATATACACAGACTTATCTTTCCCTCTGAAGCGCCAGCTTTTGGCCTGTGTTTAGAGAGTGGTGGGGTAAAATACAGACTGTTAAAAAAAAATACAAATAAAGAGAGTGCGGCTACTTGGTCATCTTCACACAAGGATTATGGACACACTAAGCAAGAAGAACCCAGTCAGCCTTGTAAGATAAGATGTGCACCATTGGGCCATTGTAATTTATGTCTAGAGGGTCTACATAAATCAGCAGAGAGTCCGCAAAATGAAGCATAACCGCCGGCCTCACAACAGATATCATACAGCAAGATGAATTAGATGCTCCAAAAACTTAATCGCTTAATAAACAATAAATAATCCACTTAGAAAACATTGTTAATTCATGTTCAGGAGTCATTTTGTTTGTCCTTTTTTACTTTGATTTGTGTGGTTCTCTCTATACTTTTTGTGCGAGTAATGTAGTTATTATTGGTTTTAAGACTGCACTCCCCGTTTTAAAAATATGTTGTAATCCTATTTTCTTCACAAAACACTTGTTTCCTCGAAAAGGTGCTTTTAGATCCATTCTTTGCCTTGCACTAAAACCATTTCCATATCACTCACAATGCACATAATTCGATTATATCTTGTGTAATCTACTCAGCGTCTGTAAAAAGTGCATGGGTCTGTGTAAAACACACCCTAAACATTTCAGTACACTACATTATTCATTTATTTATTTATTTTACCCCTTTTGTATTTACCAGACCAGATAACGGCACAGTAATTTAAGGAGGCAATATTCCAGATCAGGGGTCCTCAAAGTGGGCCTCTTCCTTCCTTATCCTGTTTTTGCTCTTTGGAACAGTTTGCAAATCATTCAAATCATACCAAATTGGTGTTCTTCAAGTGGTGGTCAAAAATGACCTTTTTTATTTCAATGAAATGAATGTACTATATTTTATTTCGATAATGTTTTTTATTTAATATTTTGTATTTTTATGGGATTTTATGGTGCATTCTATTTATGAAGTAGTTATAATCCTTTTTTTTTTTTAAAGCATTAACCTGAAATTTTTTTTTTTTTTTTAACTTAAGCCATCGTACATTTTGAGTGTCTGTGCTTTGGAGCGCAGGCTTAAGTGTGGTCTCTTTTTAAAAAGAACACTTGGCAGATTTTCGCTTTTGAAAAAACATAAAAAAAAAAGGGAACTTAAAGTTACAGAATTTTACGTTTATTTTTATGAATAATGCACAATGCAATTTTCCATTTGTCCAAATAATTCCAAAACACATTCTACTGTAGCCTGGTTAAAACCAGACCATTCTCAGTAGTAAGAATGGTAGTAGTAAGAATGGTAATGGTAGTAGATTCGCAGAGCAAATCTAAATTTGCCGGAAGTTGTCTGGGTTTTCCCAGGCTAGTTCTACTGTACAATTGCAAGAAAATCATAAAGCCATACATCTAAACAAGTTTGAGCTTGATCTCTTCAATTAGATTTTGTTTGGGCGCAGTACCAGAAGTTTTTTCCACTTCGTTTCCAATTTATTTCCAATATGGTCGTTTTTGAGGAGTTCAAAGGGGACTTTTTTTTCAGAACCATTTAACCTTTTCGAATCATGTCCATGATTTTGTGTTTGTGTGTGTTCACATAGCAATTGCTTTCTTACCATTCCGATGGAGTAAAACATTCTAAATAAAATGTTTTGGTCAAAAACATTTCATGAAGAGCACCAGCGGGTTAAAGTTGTAGTAAAAAAGTGGGTTTTTTTATATCTAAACATTTAAAAAAAAAATTTTACTTAATACATATTCTCTTAATTTTTTTAATATATTGACAAATTTCCTTTTATTTTTTATTCTTCTGTTATATTATATACAATGTTATATATAATTTAATATATTGAAACATTTATTTTATTCCTTATTTATTTCTCTATAGGAATTAAGGCCTGTTTAGCTGAGAAATATGTGCCTATTGTAAATCAGTTCTCTTTAGATAAAACATTTGTATATATTTGTTATTTATTTATTTTGTTTTAGCTTTTACTAACATATTTATGGCGGCCCTGTTTCAATTTGAAAAGCATTGCTGTAGATTATAAATAAGGGGATTGCAGAATAACCTTCTAGCAAAACATTTTGTACTCATAGTTAGGGCTGCTCGATTATGGAAAAAATCATAATCACGATTATTTTGGTCAATATTGAAATCACGATTATGTAACACGATTATTTCACATGACTTTGGGAATGTGTTGTATTTATTAAAAATACACCTTTCAACAATTCAATTGAAATTGTAACATTTGTTGTACTTTTTGAACTATTAACATAAATAATATAACATATATTCAAATCAAAGTATAAAAGTATTCACGTAAAAATGATAACCACAAATAAATAAGATCAACAATATGGTTCGGCTAGATATGCTTTTCAGGTACGTCTAACATTAGTTTTCAGGTACAGAAATGTATCAAATGTAAAATAACATTGCATATTTGAGTGCATAAATTAAAGATTAATCCTATTAAACTTACAAAAGCTATTCAATCAAGAGCAGTGAGTGATGTCCTTGTCTTTTGTTGTTTGACATTAAACAGACAGACAGCAGTAAAGGCTACTGCCTCTTTAAGACCTAATGATCGGATATGCGTCGTCTTTATCGACTGTATAAGGTTCACTTAAGGCATATACAGACTATGTCTGCTAGGATACTCATCAAGATGGACATGTTGACATACGTTTTGTTTGAGTTTGTCCGTTCAAGAGCAAGACTTGAAAGAGAACTCAATATTTGCGCGCTGTGAGACGTGTGCGCGCTCTCGGATGAGGGCACAGAGATACATTTTCTCACAGCGCGCGCGGCTTCTCATTCGCGTCTTCTGGCACTAAACCCGGGTGATGACGGTGAAAACGACTGGTCATATTCGAAAATATGGCAGCACTCGCATGCATTGAACAAAGTTTACAAAGAGAGAATTATTTGAAAAATATGAGGGGGAAAAAAGGACGTTTACACGGCACCCCTGCTCTCGTCAGTTTTTGTTTCTTTATTAGATTGTCATAGGTCACTCTGTTTAATTTTCAAGTGGTTAAACAAATTTGTGGTGTTCCCTTGCGTTGCAGACACTACCATGTAGCAAATCTTGCACGTAGCATGTTTCTTGCTCGTCGTCTGATTCCTTGAAGCCAAACTGTTCCCAGACAACGGAGTTGGTTTTGCCTTTTTTGCTCACCAAACGCTGCTGTAACTGCCCTCCTTCTGCCATCTTTACTCGCGCTGAGTTTTTAAATTCCAGCGGATGATATGCTCACGAGACGACCTGAGAGAGATTTGTGGCTTCGAGAGGGGTGGATGAGCTCGTGCGCGTTTCATTCAGAACGCAAGACAAAATAAGAGTGTTCTTGCAAAACTGAACATGGCAAAATAATTTTTTCTCGATTGTACTATTTTGGTGATCGTTGGGAGGCAAAATCGAAATCGAAATTTGATTAATTGCACAGCCCTACTCATAGTTGCGATTAACACAAGCTTACTGAACATGTACAGAGTAAAAAATTACTGAAAATTGATTAGTAATGCCTTAAACTACTGCGTTACAGCAAAATGTAATCTGTTACTGTAATGCATTACTTTTGTAATGCATTACTCCCAACACTGGTTGCGAATGTCCACTCAACAAAAAATAAACTATGCAGAACCCAATTGATGTCTCTTATTAAAAATGTGTAAAATAAGCCAAGCAATACACATCCCTCTGTCTTCACATCCCTGCCCGTGAGCTCAGATCCTGTCAGGTTTAACGCTGGTTGGCCAGGAGTCCATTGTTGGCGTTGAGTCGGACTAGTAAGCAGCTAATTGGAATAAAGTGAGTTTGGGATGATGGATGGGGGTGGGTGTGTAGTCTGGCTGGTGTTGGTTTGAGTAATGACTCACAACCTGTTGCAGGGATTAATTCACAGCGGTATGCCACGGCGCTAACATCAACGCCAGACTGCACACACCAACTCAACAGGAAGTTTCACACTCGCATATTTTTCCTGTTTTAGTTCTGAAAAAGCAGTCTAATAGGTTTTCGCATCAAAATGTATTTTTAGACTTGGATGTGGCTAGATTAAGAAACAATCCTCCTGAGGTTCAATTAGAAGTGAAGAGCTCTTTTCTGACCTTCTAGCTTGAACATTGCCTGGCAGAGCTGTTACTTGTTCTACAGCCTACTCAATACAGCAGTACATTTTACCTCACTGTGCATTTTCAGTTTTTAAACGAGAACCCTTGTAAAAATGTCTGTGCAAAGATTAAAGATCCTTACATGTTCTGGATTTGTAGACCACAAAATTAAATATACTTTAGTGAAAAATATTGAAAGCATTTCTGTGGCTATTTTTTTTTTCACTGACAAAAGTATGATGTTGAATTAGTGTTGGGCGATATGCCTAATTTTCCAATCGCCATATCGTCAGCCTGTGAGATCGCCGATACCAATCTTATCGCGTCGGGGCGGAGCAATTACCGTATTTCCTCAAGTAAAAGCCGGGGCCTTTATTTACCCGAACTGCAGAAGGTCTCCGGGTTTTATTTGAAGCAGGCTTTTATCAGGGGCAGGCCTGTATTTCGAATTCCATATTTGAAAAAAATAATTGTTTTAAATAAACCATTTTAAATGAAAAGCGATAGTGTTCCAGAGGACAGATATCATCAGGGGCGCGGGAAGTGGGGTTGTTTCAAAGGATTGCAAATGCAATGCAAATTTTTTTTTGTTTGCAAAAAATTTATTTGTAATAAACATTTTAAGTGGCCCATTAAAAAGTATTATTTATAAGTTGAATTTTGTTTTTAAAACATACATGAGGTCATATTGTGACTGTTGCGGTGTGTGTGTAGAGCGGTAATATTTCCTCCAGTGGAGAGCGCCTTTCTGAAGATTCCGTTCATTTCTGAAGCTCATTCCGCTCAGCGCCGCGTGCTCAAACCAGAACTCCCTTTGTGACATGCTGGATCAAATATAGGCCTGTCTGAAATAAATAGTAAGGGCTGCCCTGACTAAAGTTTTTTTTATTTTCTAGTAGTTGTTCATTTAAGCCGTTGATCACGCCGCCTCTGCCTCCATGTCATTGTCCAACCCGATCTCACGGCAATTCGTACATATTTTACGAGGTGGCTTATTCGTACGAATTTGTACTACCTCACTCGTACGAATGTGTACGATTTTTGCTAATTCATACGTATTTGACGAGTTGCCAAGAGTTGACAAATTCGTATGAATTTGTACGAATTACCTACCTCAAACCCCGTCCCTAAACCTACCCGTCACTGGGGTTTAGACAAAACGTACAAATTAGTGCGAGTGAGGTCGTACAAATTCGTACAAATTAACCACCTCGTAAAATATGTACGAATTCGTCGTGAGATAGCGTTACATTGTCTGTTATGGGCTATTTGCTTATTATTTATTAAATCCGGGCGGTTCATGAGCGAAGCTCCGCTTTGCTCACATGCTCTGTTAAGGTAGGCAGGTTTTTTGCGTTAATTTTTATTAACATTAACATTGTTAATGTTAAAGCGATTCCTGTCGCTGTACAAGCTTGTTTATTTTATATGACTGTGTAAACCTTTTATTTAAAGATTTAAAGTAGGCCACAGTCCATTGCATTACGATTGCAAGAAGAATCAATATTGTGAAAAATGTGATTTGCAGTCAAATGTCCCGGTGTGTACGCTGTTTAAATAAGTGTTCTCACCGATATATTTGTTGTTCTTTCGTGTTTTATAGACTCGATATAAACACTATAATTTTGTTACTTTACTAACCCAACTAATGCATCCGCGCTTTCTATATTCCACGTGAGGGAAAAAAGCTTCCTTCCACTTAAGAAGAGTTGTGTTCCTTAAGCACTTTTTATTTGAATATAAATCTCTTTACATAAATATTATTTTCTACTTAAAAAAAATAACAATAATTTTGTTATTTTTCGAACCCCGCTAATTACTCATTGAGTGCACTTTTCTCAATCCGTTATGGAGCTATTCAATTTAGATTTTTCATATTGTTTTTAAAGTTCGTTCGAGTAGTTCGAATGACCACTTTTTTTTACTCTAAATCTTTATTTTACTCGATGTATTTCATTGCACTTTAACAAGAAATCTTATCTTAAAAGCCTATGTGCAATATTTTTTGTTCATTGTTGTTCAGTTGTCAAGTTGTTTGAAATAAAGCTGCTTTTACTTTTTGACTGATTGTTCTGTTTGGATCTATATAACCTATAATTATAATATAGAAATTTGTTATTGTATTATTATAAGTATAAAATAAATTTACATTTATGAAAAAACCCCAAAATGCTTTAGCCTGATGATGATGCCGTTTTCGCCATGGCTCATGTGAATTTGTTAATGTAGGGCTAGGTTGATCACCTTGCAATTAAATTCTGAAACTACACGTAGTTTTGTAGTCTTTAAAAAAAAAATGTTTTACTGAAGAATAACTCATTTTTAAATTTTAAGCACAACCCTATGTTGAATTATTGCATCACTGTATTTTTAGCTAATCGTAACAAGAACTGTAAATGTTTACCTTGTTGCAATGTGTGCAACTGAAGATGTCTGCTGCTTTATAATAATAATAATAATTTGTTACATTTATATAGCGCTTTTCTAGGCACTCAAATCGCTTTACATAGAAGGGGGGGAATCTCCTCTCCCACCACCAATGTGCAGCATCCACCAAGATGATGCGATTGCAGCCATATTGCGCCAGAACGCCCACCACACACCAGCTGATTGGTGTAGAGGAGACAGAGTAATGAAGCCAATTGTATATGGGGATGATTAGGAGGCCATGATGGACAGAGGCCAATGGGCAAATTTGGCCAGGATGCCGGGGTTACACCCCTACTCCTTATCGATGGGATTTTTAATGACCACAGAGAGTCAGGACCTCGATTTAACGTCTCATCCGAAGGAAGGCTTTGGATCTGGTTTTCAGTTCTTAAATGAGAAACTTTGCAGAATGGACAGTTGTAAAAGTTCTTTGTGTTTTCCTGAACAGATTCAATGTAACAAGGTTAGCTAGCAACATGTCTTTTCTTCCTTATTGTGATTTACATTCGAGCGAAGCAGATTATTGAGGAAAAAAATGCAGGGTGGGATTTGGTTTTATTCTTTAGTTGTTGATTGGATGGAGGCAGATCTGAATGCGAGCTTGCAGTCAATTGTAAGAAAGGGGTGAGGTTTAAATTAGTTAAATGATTGGAGAAGTCAGGTTTCATTGAAAGAACCAGTTATGACGTTTTGATTAAATATAATATCAAAATTTAAAAATGAAATGTATGCATAGATGAATCACTTACAATTAGATAAATAACATGCATTTAGTGAATTGATTGGGTGAATTTCTATTTCATGAATTTAAAGATCCATAAAGGCTCTGGATTTGTAGACCACAGTACACTGTAAAAAAAATTCAGGTCTCCAATTGAAGATTTTCTAGTGACCGATAACATCTAAACTTTTCAATTGGCTAAATTGAATTTCTGTGAATTGATGCAATTTAATTCAATTAAATTCAAGAAATTCAATTTGGCCAACTGAAAAATTTAAATCAAAAATTTAGGTCACTAGAAAATTTTCAATTGGAGACCTGATTTTTTTTTTACAGTGTATTAAATCTAATTCATTTTTGCAAAAATATTAAATATTGAAAAAAATGTTTTGTGGTTATTATTTTTTCAACACACTGATAAGAGTAAAAATGAAAGAGGATTTAAAAAAGGACAACAAGTTCCAGACTTACTGTAGATGCTCAAACTCATCCTCCAAACATAAATGTTTAATGTTTCTGCAAAATGATTATCTGTTTCAGGAATGAAATTGCTATAAGAGCCCAATTTTAAAAGCATTTGTATGTTGATTTTGCTTTGTCCACGTCATGAGATGTAGACTTTTGAGTTGTTAAACTGTTTCGATCTCATAATTGCCGCCTTCAGATGGTTAATTTGGACTTTTAGTTCCATATATCTTTTCATTTCTTAGCCAGAGTTCAATGCAGAAGTGCTGATGTAGTATCAGACTCCTCCAGTCTACACTTATCATAGTCAGTGTGCTGTACAAAGGTAATCCCGTATTCCCGAAACACCTCACAGGAGGAATCACATCGGAAATCACAGCGGTTTAGTGACTACAGGCAATGATTCTGAACAAGTATTACACTTCACATTTAGAAATTATTGAGAAAAATCTCTACATCTTGATCAAGGCCTGTAGGTTTAACAAAACCCTGTCTGTTCATGAGCATTTGCATCTTCTATGCACCCTCTATGAGCTCAGACTGGTGTAAACTGCACAGTGGACTATTATCTGACAGTCTATGCTTGTTTATGTCACATAAGTTTGCATTTGAATGAAAACTGCAAGGACAGAAGACTGCATTTGGGACTTACAGCCCTTAGTATCACCATGGAAATCAATTATGTATGTTCATAAAGTTTAAAAACGCAGTTTCATTTGATCAACGACAGAGCGGGCGAGAGAAAACTGAGAAACTGATTACATCATTAGTCCTTAATGAGACTATCCATTCAAAGAAATTCTCCAGAAATGCAATATTCCCATTAATCCGGTAGAGGGAAATCCCTGGAGTCACTTGAACATGTGAGAAATCGAGGGTTTGTCGGAAAGGCAATGCTGGCGAGTGATCTGGCATTGGTGCGGGCACCCAGCGGAACCACATTAACACATAAACAGCTTTTGGCTATTGGCATCTCTTTGAAATGGTGCTGGGTAAGCGATCTGTGTCTTCTAAACAGATGGTGGAGCTGAGGGTGGGAAATGTTTCACATGGCCCACTCTATTGCTTGCACTAGGTTGAGGTGGCAGCCAGGTATCCCCATGAGTGTGAATGGAGGTGTGCTACTGTGTGTTAATGTCTCGCGGATTACAGATTCGATTAACATGTTTACAAATGTTTTTTGTTGTTGTTTGTTTGTAATTTATTACATCAAGAAACATAGTTGCCAGGCATACTTGATGCAAACATCCAAGAACATTATTGTAAATCATTATAGTTTATACACTACCGTTCAAAAGTTTGCCGTCTGTATTTTTTGAAAGAAGTCTCGTGCTTACCAAGGAATGCATTTGATCAAAATACAGTAACAGTAATATCGTAAAATATTATTATAATTTAAGTCTACTTATATATAATATACATTTAAAATCTCTTTTTTAATATACAGTTGCGGGAAATTATATGAACCCCTTGGAGGATCTGTGAAAATGTGAGAGATCATCATGCATGTAATTGTTTTATTTAGTACTGTCCTGAATAAGATATTGTACTTTGTTTTTTCTTTTTTTTTTTTTTTTATACATATAGTCCAAAAGACAAAAAAATTGCTGAATTTATTAAAATGACCCTGTTCAAAAGTTTATGAACCATTAAACTGTGTCGTTCCCTGAATGATCCACAGCTGTTTCTTAGTTTTTTGATGGTTGTTCATGAGTCCCTTGTTTGTCCTGAGCAGTTAAACGGTCCACTGTTCTTCAGGAGTCCCGCAAATTCCTCAGTTTTCCAGCATCTTTTGCATATTTGAACCCTCTCCTGCAGTGACTATATGATTTTGAGATCCAAATTTTCACACTGAGGACAATTGAGGGACTCAAATGCAACTACTAAAAAAGGTTCAAACTTTCACCGATGCTCCAGAAGGAAACACGAAGCATTAAGAGCTGGGGGGGTGAGCATTTATTTGAATTAGATATTTTTTTGTAAATATGTAAGCCTTTACTTTTGAACAGAAATATGTATTTTTTTGTTGAATTTCCCATAAATACAGGATACAAACCTGTGTTCTCAGTGTTGTTAAAGGGATAGTTCACACAAAAAATGAAAATTCTGTCATCATTTACTCAAATGGGTTCTGCTGAAAACAAAAGAAGATATTTTAAAGAATATGGGTAGCCAAACAGTTGTGGGGCACCATTGATTTATGGAAAAAAAATACTATAGAAGTCAATGGGGCCCATCAACTGTTTGGTTACAAACATTCTACAAAATATTTTCTTTTGGGTTCAGCAGAACAAAGACATTTATACAGGTTTGGAACAACTTGAGGGCGAGTGAATGATGACAGAATTTTAATTTTTGGGTGAACTATCCCTTCGACGCAATACTATAGGAAAGCTCAAAAATCCTCCTTCGACCACAAATATGTACTTGCTACGATTAGCCATTTTAGACCCTGTTAGCAGCATTAGCCACTAGCAGGAACTTTTATCCAGTGGTAGTGAAACAATGAGTCAGAATCAAAGTGCACTACTTCAGATATCTACTGAGTTTGCTTATGATTCAGCATCGTTAACGTGCGTGTTCCCCTTTGTTTTGCAGGAAATAAACTCAATAAAGACCTGAAGCACTACCTGAGCCAGAGGTTTCCAAAATCCTCCGCCGACTACGAGCTTCAGCAAACCATACGAGACAACCTCTACCGCCATGCTGTGCCTTGTGAGTATTTTTGTTGTTTTTTTATCTACTTTTCTCTATCTTTCAAAACACTCAAGTCCAGTGTACAGTCTATTCTCTGTACTGTACTCTTCTATATGTTGCTCTATTTCTCTCCGTTATTATTCTTTTGCTAAAGTTCGTATGCAGAAGCTGTGTGCGCAACAAAGTGATGGCTGGACTGTTTATACTGAGGCGGTGGAAGGGAGGACGCTATCAATATTCACAGAAATCCTCCTTTCGATCGAGTAGGTGGCAGCCATGTTCTTGGAGAAGTGTGCTGAAATAGTGTGTGTTTTTGTATTTGTGTAGAGGAGGAGAGCATTGGATATGTGCAGTTGAGTGGACGTGCTTCAGTTCTATAGGACAGATGTTTCTAGAAGTCCAGATAGATTTTCCCTTGTGCATGGATTTTAATGTATTTTAAACCAGTAATACTGTATCTTTGTGCAATTTGCACAATTTGATGTACATGTATGTGTATATACAAATTGAGTTTTTCATAAACGCATGCAACCTGTTACATTTGAATGATTTGACACTAAAGCTCTGCTGCAAAACCTAGTATTAGACCTACCTAGCATTTTAAGAAATCACAGATGCAATTCTCATAAAAAAAACAAAAAACATTAAAGCTGTTCTAAAAAGTAGGCAGCAACATTGTTGTTTTGATATTATCATGTAAATCCCAGAATGCATTGCAAAGAAATTCAAACTGCAAGGAAAAAAGGTAACATTGTATTGCTATTGTATTTTACATTGACACCAGTTAATGGAGCAACTAACATGAAATGACCACAACAATACTTTTACAGCAATTATTATTGTTCATTTCTACATAAACTACAGTTCGGGGTCAGTAAGATTCTTTTTTAAAGAAATCAGTACTTTTATTCAGGAAGGATGCATTAAACTGACCAAAAGTGACAGAAAAGACATTTTAATGTTACAAAAGCTTTTAATTTTAAATAAATGCTGTTCTTTTTTATACTTTCTATTCATCAAACAAAAAGAATGTATCACAATTTTCACAAAAATATTATGCAGCACAACTGTTTTCAAAATTGATAACAACAGCACGTTTCTTGAAACCCCTTTTGATAACAGAGGTATTGAAGGAGAATGCAAACCAAGTAAAAATGACCATTTCAGCCATTATTTGTATGTGCTGTATATATTTTATGTAAAAAGTTGTATGAGTTTGCTTCGTTAGCTTAGCAACATGCTAACGTCAAACTCTACTGCGCAGGAGACATGACAATTTATTTCAATAGAGTGTGGTGTAAACTAAGACAACAAAGCTAAACTCTAGCATTACATAAGGCGAGACAGCAAGGCAGCTCACTGTATTTTTGCTACAGCTTTGCTGACGTACTTCTCTGTGCTCTGTAATAAGTCATAATATTTGTTGCAGAACTCTCAATGCTGCCTAGTCGAAAGGAAACCACCGCTCAGCTTTTAACTGTTTGGATGGTGAGTTTTGTGTCTTTCTCCAGTTAACAGAGCTGTAGACCGCCTCCGATTAAACACTCTGATCCATTTGCTGATGTGACAGAAATTGAGTGGCAGTGTGTGTTTCAGAGTGATTGATAGACATGAGACAGCTGGAGGGACAGATGGGAGGGAAGGGCCGATCAAAGTAGTGGGCTCCTTCTCAACTTCATCACTGTTTCGTGGATACAAAAACACAGACGTGGCCTTCTAGAAATCAAAGCCACCCATATGTGTGCAACTTGAAGGGCAAATATCATTGGAATCATGTGAAGTGTGACATTTCTGCCACTAATGGCATCAAACAGAATTGTTTGGTCGAACAATGGGAGACGGGGTGAGGGTTGAGTTTAGAAACAGATTGGTTTAGAAATTGTATGCTTCACCGCTATGTAGATTGTGGACATTGAGGACTGATGAGATGCTTGAAAGAGGCCATCTATGTGAAACTGGAGCGGCCACCTCTGAGCGGGGGGATGTGTCCAGATGCTTCAGAATCAACTTCTGAAACAGTTCAGCGTTTGGGACTATTCATAGAACAGCAGCTCATGCTGATCTGGGATCAGCATTTCTCTGTCGTAACTTCATAAATGAGATGATAAGAGTGCCTGGAGATGATTTTAGGTCACTATACTTAATCTAGATCACATTTGATGTACAAAATGTGGACATGGATTTGGGATCATAATCAGCTAGTTGTATATTGTATGATTTTACCACAAATTTTACCACCCAAGTCTAACACAACTGTTGAAAAGTTTGGAGTTGGCAAGCATTTATTTCAAATAGAAATATTTTGCAACATTATAAATGTGTTTACTGTTACCGATAAATGGAAAGAAAAATTATTACTTTATTTATTTTTTAAATCTGACAAACCCAAAAGTTTTGAACGGAAGTTTATATTAAGATGAATATCGTACAGGCCAACCCACCCCACCCCCCTTTTTTTTTAATTTTTTTTTTATTTTTAAAAAGCAATTATTCCCATTTATGAAAATCCTTGCCAAATGTAAATTTTTAGCTCACATTCTTGCACGTTTATTAGCGGTTTGTTCGAGCGGTATGCAAACATATTTTGATGAAAGCATGTGCGTTTTAGTATCAGGTATAATGGAGCAGTTGGTGTCTTGCAGTCAATTACCTGGTAATTTTACATGACGTGGTGCTGGTGAACATGACAGCGATGAGTCAAGATTGATCAGATCTTGTAAATGTGAGGGTGTGTGTGTGTGTGTGTGTGTGTGAGGGTCAGTTGGTGCTTATACATGAGGAATGTGGTGGGTGCAGCTGTCTCTTTTGTGCACTGATGGCCCGAGCAGCTAGTTGCCTCACCAGGTGGCCAGTGGCAGGGAGTGTGTGTATAATGATGTGTGTGTGTGTGTGTGTGTGTGTGTGTGTGTTGTGTATGTTTGTGTTGGGGGTGTAATGACCGGCTGGAGAAGAGTGACAATGAAGGCAAGTGACCCTGAGACAGGGCTGCATGTTACTAATACATTTTAAGATATAGAGGCAGATTCAGCTGTCATTGTGTGCGTCTACTCTGACCAAGGTCTATTGCCTCACAAAGTTTGTCAGTGTTACTGTGAACTCAAAGTCAAAGTGGTATTACCGGAGCAGTGACACTTTTTTTTTTTTTCCCCAAATATTTTTTTCCCAGGCAACATTGCTGTGCTAGTTTAATTATAAATATTATCTCTTGCTTCTCAAATAATTAATTAATTAAAATATTTTATAACAAACAGAATGAAAATATGAAATAATAATATTAATAATAATAATAATACACTTTTTTTTTTTTCAAATATTTTTTCCCAGGCAACATTGCTGTGCTAGTTTGAAAATGAAAATATGAAATAATACTATTAATAATTAATATAATTATTTTGGTTATAGTTTTTTAAGGGTTTTAATTATATTTCTGATTAAATTATTATTATTATTATTATTATTATTATTGTCATATTATTTTTTTCATTTGTATATAAAATAAAAATGATATGCCAAATTATTTATTAAAATAATAAAAAGTATCCTAATTGTTATTATTGTTTCTTGCATTATATATAATAGAACATTTCTGTCCAGCGAAATTGCTCCTTTCGTGTACAAAAAGCCTACAGACATGGCACCTGTGATTAAAATGTGAACAAATGTATTTTGTAACCTTTCTTTATGAGAAAGCAGACAGATATGCATTTCATTAAGACAGATGGAAGCAAAATCAACTGCTACTAATGTAAAATGTCCTGATGTGAGCTATAAATCCAGATGTCGAGTGCACATTTCATTCTGCTTCCATACCTCAGAGTGTTTGTCTGAAGAAATTGCTGTTTTTCCCTCTCTGTTTCTCAAATATTTAGCAGCTAGAAACAGGTGCATGTGAAGTAGTTTTGTGGCCCTGTACATTTTATTTCTCTGATTGTTGTCCTGTGTTGTAATAGTAAGGAACAAAAAGCTGTGCCCTTTGTCTTTTCCTCGTTCCGTCCTCCAGATTTTCACATCACCGACACCGTCAACATAACAGATGCCGCTGGAACGGCGCTCCCTCCCTTACTGTTTTTACATTTCCTTCTCAGTCCCCCTGTTCGCGTCTTCATCTATCAGTCTATTTAAGCCTCCCTGTGGTTAGCCAGCCCCTGCTTGCCCTCTCTCGCTCCCCTCCTCTCTCCTGCATCCCCACACCCCCCCTCCACACCCCCTCTTTGGCTCTCTCACTCCCTCCATCCCTCCATTTGTTTTTCTGCTTGGTAGCAGACAGCAGGATTGCAGCTGAGGACAGGTTGCTGCTGCGTTTTCTCGCCAGAAAGAAAGAAAGGATTACCGTCTGGAGGCTGCACTGTGGCGAGGCAAGTCGTCTTATTTTTCTGCATGCTTTCGGTCTCGTTTCGCGCGATCTCCTGAGATGCGGGCAACGGATTAGAGGGTTTGTGGGTGATGTATGGGGCTTAGTGCGTGCGGTGGCTGCCTCATATATAGGCTAAAGGGTTGGATTGGGGGTGGGGTTGTTGTGGGGGTGGGGTCGGGTTGTAGTGGGGTTGAGTCAGGGGAAAGAATACGAAAAAAGAGCGCAAGATTGAACCCTTCAGTCACATCTCGTTCACAGGGACAGATGGCTCCTAGCTGAGGAACTTTCTCATCAATATGATTTATTTTCAAGCCATTGTCTGGAGTCTCTTTGGGGCACTGAGCTCATTTTTTCCTTGGTGAGCGTGTGTACACGTGTGTACGCATGTATATATGTGTGTGTGATGGAATGGTGATGTGGCAGAGGGAGTACGGTGCACTGAAGGGCCATCACCCTTGATGTAATGAGCAATGATCAACTCGCCACCTGAACAAAAGCATCCAGCGTCGAAGCGGTACAGCGTTATTCAATTTGTCACTGCCCTTCGCACCACAGAGTGTGCTGTGGATCCCTCATATGCTGCCTCAGACAGGTTACTGCCCAGTCATATGCTGTCTTCTTATGTTAGGCATCACAAACATTGTTGCTAGGTAGATCTCTGCATCTCTGATCTCTAGGTAGATCTTGTAGCTTTCATTATTTCAATAAAAATCTGATGTCTTTCAGCCCAATATACAAGAAAACAAATGCAGTTTGAAATTGGCATCTTTCATTTTAGCTAATTGTGTTAACATAGCATTCACAGCCACCAATGTCTGTGGGAGCTAGCTGATTAGCATTTAGCATGAATACTACTGTCTGCAGACAAGCAAAGCGCTTCAACCACAGGCATGGAGACAGGGTAGATCTGAAGAGCGCCCCGGTCGCAAGTCAGCTACGATTAGCAGACAGAAGACAGATAATACCTGCAGGGAGCCGAGGGCTCTTTGTAGGGAGGACCAACATTCGGGTGAGTTTTAGCAGACAGTCTGTGTCTGGATGGTATGATTTTTGCATAGTGTCGCTAGGTTTGATACAAAATCTGCTTTTTTTGCTATCTAAAATGGGTTATTTGTAGGTCTGGTCCTCTCTGTTTGGGTTCGTCTTGAGTTCCCAGGCTCCATTTTGATATGTCAGCTTAAGCTAGATATCACTGAGCAAGCATATGTGGGCGGCATACTGAGAAATTCGACAAAAATCTGGGCATGTTCAGAATCCAAATCCCGTTCCACGTTTTTTTTTTGGCTAACACCTTGTTGAGCGTAAACGAGTCTTGCGATTTGGCTGTTCTTGGCCTGAAATGCCCATTTGCTCACAGAACTTGACATTCTGAATTCAAAAGCATTTTGTGAATTCATTTGCAAGTCAAAAGCACCCTCAGAAAAGTGTTGATCACCGTGAGAGTGGACAAACTGGAGACCAGCATCAGGCCTGTCCAGGGGGCACTACTTTGGACGGGCGGATTTAAAAAGGCACAAAAGGAGAAGAATGCCTCTTCAGATACCACTCCATTCATGTGCTGCTTTTGAACAAGAAAGACCAGGACTGGGGGATCTGCAGAAAGTTCCCCTGTTTTTTAGAGGTCCTTCAGAATCAAAGATTGGAATTACTCCAGGAATGTTAAAGTATCTTCAACCTAGTGCTCAGTTGACCCTTGTTCACTAGTTTCTACACGTTCCTAAACACAATCATTAATAAATGACTATTCGTTTCTAAATTAAAGGGATAGTTCACCTAAAAAATAATGTTCTGTCATCATTTACTCACCCTCATGTCATTCCAACCACCCCCCCCCTTTATTTGGTGGAATACAAAGGAAGATATTTTGAATAATGTCACTGTCCATACAATGAATGTCAGTGATGTCCAAAATAAATCTGAATACCACTAGAAAGAAAATAAGGGTTTTGAACGACACGAGGGTGAGTAAATGATGCCAGAACATTCTTTTTTAGGTAAACTGTCCCTTTAATCATGTAGTCAATAAGGAAAAGCTCTAAAGATGGACACTAAGCCTTCACCTCCAAAAAAGCAATTCTGCTATTCTTCAGCAGTTGAAAGTTTGATGTTATGTAAAAGGTGAGCTTTAAATCCGAATCACAGCTCCACAGGGCTGAGAAGATGATTCACGCTGAGCTCCACCCAGAAATAGAAGCTCATACAGGGGCTAGACGACACGCTGTTTCTGTCATTACCTCTGGCCTATTTCCTCAGGGTTTCATCTGGAGATGCGTGTTTGTCATTTTGCCACTGCAATCATTCAACTTGAGGGTTGAGAAAGCAAGAGAGGGAGTTTGAGAGACTTGCTTGAGATGTATGGGACTTGTTTGATGGATGAGGGAAGTAATTTCATTGAGTGGCTATTAGTGGTCAAAAGGCCATTCAAAACCAGATTCTTTTGATTTAATTTAATTTCAAGTTCACACATACATTTGAAGCCCAATTGAAAAATGGGGAACAATCTGTGGATTTTAGTTCAAGCTGATGAGATGCCACATGCCTGTAAAAGACAACAAAAATATAAGGGACAGTTGACCCCAAAATGACAATTTTTTCATCATTTACTCACCCTCATGCTGTTCCAAAAATGTATGACTTGAAGTTCACATGCACATTTTAAGCTTAAATGAAAGATGGAGAACAATGTGCGTTTTAGTCAAAGGTAAGACCAATATAACATTTAAAGGGATAATTTACCCAAAAATAAATCAGCCTCATGTAAACCTTCATGACTTTTTTTTCTGTGGAACATAAATATAGAAATAGCTCAGTGTTTTTCGACATACAATACAAGTCAGCCAGGCCCAGTATTAGTTTGGTCTTATTTCTGAGAGCAACTGAATATTTAGTGGAAAATAATGTCAGGCAGGAATTGTTTTTATCCATTACGCTTGAACTGGTAAATTGTTCACATTAACACCAGTAACACCAGTGTAAATAATATCATAGGTTTCAAATCATTCAGTGAGTGCTTTTAGACTAAAGAAAGTCCTCCTGTCATTGGCCAGTCATTTTGTGTGTTTTTTGTTTTTGCGGAGGCTTAATAAAAGGAGGGAAATTACTTTGGCCAAAATGTGGTCACACACAAAAGCCCCAGTGGCCTTCTGGAGTTAAACAATAGTATTGTATTGCATGCACATGGCTGGCCTGACCAGCCCGATTTTTATCTGCTAAATCTCATTCGGCCTCTAATCCCCATCCTAGCCCACCATTTGATTGCCTTAGTCACGTTGTATTTGTGTATGTACTTGTGTGAGCTAGTGAGAGTGTGCAAACGTCTTGTTTGCAGCAGGAGCCATGTGTGTATCTGTCTGCAAGTGTGTGTTGGGGAGGAGGAAGAGGAGGGGTAATGTGGAGAGAAAGAGAGAGAGAGAGAGAGAGAGAGAGAGAGAGAGAGAGAGAGAAAGAGGTGGGCGGGCGGAGGTGGATGAGTGTGAGCCTGAAGACGTTTAGCTCAGATGGTGTTTTCTGTGCGAGCCCCTCACATTGGCTGAGCTTCAACGCTGGGCTGGACGATCGCTTTACAGAGAAAGAGATCGCGAGGAAGAAGAGGAGGAGGAGGGACGACAGACTGGGCAGCGCTAGCTGAGATACAAGCATCTGATGCTCACCGGAACAGGATTCTGGGATTTTTCTGCTCTTTTCTATTGGATTGTGTCTGGTTGTGCAAGATCTTGAGTGGATTGAATCTATTGGAAGTAGCGGCTGCGAGGTTCTCCACTAAGGTAAAAAAAAAAAAATATCACCTGGACTCTTTGGCTTCCGGGGTTTGGCAGTGGGAGGTGGGGAATCAGGGATGGAAAAAGAGTGACAGAAAGCTAGGAGCAGCAACGCAGCAAGCGCAGCTGAATATGTCTTGAGAGATGTGAGAGGATGTGATTTGTTGAGGATGGCAAAATGGTGCACCAGAGATGCCGCGGTCCGTGTTAGCTGCTGGAACGTGTGTGTACGTGCCTGTCTGCTTGAGCGAGTAGAGGTTGAATTAAGCTGTGGTCACTTGACGTGTTGGAGGCCATTATGTTTGGAGTTGAGCAGTGTGTCAGGCGTCTCTCTCCCAGCCCCCCTCCCATCCACACCAGCCCCATGTCTGTCTCTCCGCTGCAGCCGCTGTCTTCAGCCGTATCTGTGTCTGAAGGGCTTTCTCATGCTCTTTTTCTCTCGCCTTTTCATGTACGCTCAGAAAAGATGCCCATTTTGAAGGGTTCTATGTACATTAGTGCCGTTAGAAGATGAAGATTTGAGTAAAACTGAAGCCTGGAACAGGCCTGGTGTGCGTGGTACCTGCACAGGATGCTTGGTTTTGGTGTGTTTAGACTCCATCAAATCAAATCTACTCAGCTCATCAAAGCATTGATCAATATTTTCAGCAAAGCATTATTTGGCATGTCTTGATCCATTGATCATTCGTTTCGGCACAGACATCATTGGACTGAGTAGATTTGATTCGATGGAGTCTATGAATGCTAAAACCGAGCTTTGTTTTGAAGTGGATCTCCAACTGGAGGTCTTTTAGGGGGAATATGCTTCCAGAAAGCAACTCCATCTTGCTAATGGGAATATGTGGGGTGGAAAATGCTAGAATCGGGGATCTGTGTTGTGGATTAACCCTTTGGTGGGACAGATGGTTCTGTCTCCCACTGAGCCGGAAGGGCTGGCTGTCAACATCAACATGGGCGCACATCCCCAAGCCTTTCCCAATCATGCGTCTTCCCTTTCCCAGTGTCTCTCGGTTCCAGATCTCCCAAAAACAGGGAACATGAGATGCCAAGTTTCTCGCTCTCTTTCTCTCTCTTTTAAACCTTCTGCTTTTCCTAGTATGTTGACTGGCATAAAATGTACAACATTTTCGGTGTGTGTTTGTAGAGATGTTACATGTATTACATGATGTGCCTTGGTCCAAGAAAAAGGTACGTGGCAGCTGATTACAACCCAAAGAATTATTCATAAAAAAAAAAAAATCTATATATTATAGATTCTAATTATTTAATCAATAAAATAAAAAAATGTTAATTAATATAGTTTATTCCAGTCTCCTTTTCCGTAACGTTTACCTTGGCAAGCTGTTTCGAACTCCCAAAACAAACTCCAAACAGACTTTGTTTTGGCCTGATTTTGTTCGAAATGACATCACACCAGTTTGTTCTTCGATTACTGCAATGCAATGCCTCTTTTTGATTTGATATTCTTGATTGCATTGATTAGCTTTAATTATATCTTGGTTGTGCACATATGCTAATTAACAGTGATCGGTGCGTATGAATAATATGAACCATTATTAACATTACCAGTGTAAACTGTTGTGCCATTCAGTGTGTTTTGATAAATCTGTAGTGATCTGTCAACACTTTGCGGGCATCAGTCACATAGAAGAGAAGGTAGAGGCTCTCAAACGCCTTTGCTGTGACAGGACTGTCAATATCTTATATCCTTTTGAACTCTACTGATGTCGCCTCCAGCCTGTACATGCCATTTATTGGTGCTTTGCCTTTTGATTAATGCTTCTGACAAAGTATAGGTGCTTTCAGTGTTTTCTTTTTTGTATTTCTAAAATTCTTTCTTCTTGTCCGCTGTATCAGTCAGCATAGGCAACAGATGGTCAAAGAACTTCGGTGAGCTTGTCAGAGGTTAAAAAGTGTTTTTATTTGGGGGGATCACATTATTATTATTTATTTTTTTGGCCTGTTTAGTCTAATTTAGAGGTGTTTGTTTTACCATTTTACAGAGAAAATCCCACAAGGTATTTGGAGCCCTGCTCATGGTTTCAATCTTAGTTGAAACTGTGGCCTTGCAGAAATGCAAAATGTTAACATGCTTTCTGCAATGTGAATCCAAGGCCACACTTCATTCCTGTGTGGCGAAAAACTGGACTAGTCTTTCAGTTTCTGAAAATTAGGTTACAGTGCTAGATGATATTCTTATTGGTTTTTTTGGGGGGTTGCACTTTATATTAATTACTGTGTTCAATTTACACATATTACATGTAAATATAAAATTTTTAAATGCAATCAACTTGAATATTTTAGTCATTTCGACTTAAATCACATTAAACTAACAAAAAAGTTGAGTCTTGTATAACTTATAATTCTTTTTGAAAATTGCTTAATTTTGATGATTTAAAGCAATGTGAAAACATGTTGTCATAACTTATTGATCATATAATTGTTTACTGTGTATGTTGAGCTGCACATAATAATTTACTTCACATTTTTCCCTAATTGTACTTTTTTTGTTACTCAGAATTGATTGATTTCCTTTGAAAAAGTGGATAAAAGTCTCTTTTTAGAAAGAATGAACTGTGGCTCTTGTGTACAGTGAGTGTACGGTGGTGCAGTGGTTATTTATGCTGTCCTAAAACCAGAGACCCTTTTTTAGAAAACTGTGATGAAATCACTGGAGATACACCAAGGATACATGTTTTACTTGAGTTTGTCCCAGCTGACTACAGTCAGATGTTAATACTAGGTGTGATGTTACCATATCATTTATAATAAATAACATGCATTTATAATTTGATGTGGCATGTATAAATGTAATAATTATTTTTTTCTTTCTTTTTTGGATTATTTTTAATCAAAATTGCAGTTTCCTTCTTTGTATGTTGAAATATTTCCTTTTAAAACAAGACGTTGCGGCGGGACATATCAAATGGCTCCTCCCCTTTTTAAAAAAAAGCCAATATCCTTTATTTTACGTCACAGCTGTGAAACATGATTTTCTTTATTGTCAATGTTAATCAGAAGTAGCTGGTAATGGGGAATGCCATTCTCATTTTAGAGAGCATTTAATTGGACAAAAATGTTTTATACAATTGTGAGAGTAGTAGAAATATTGTTTTCTGTTTTTCCATAGGAGAAAGAATGTTTTAGATGTGTATGTCTGCTAAAAGACCCAACTTTTCTCAGTACGCTATTTTGATGTAGTGTTTGAGATGGTCTCAAAGCCAACACTTTCAAATTTGAAGTTTTGCCACTCATTTGATTTGTTTAATAATTTTTCCAGTTCATTTATAGATTATAGAGAGAAGCACATGTAGGAAAAAAAGAGAGATGACAAGAACGCAAAAAGAAGGAAGAAGGAGAAGAACGAGAGAGAAAGAGCAGCCTGTATTACTCACTGGGTCAGGCTCATGAAAAATTTAATCAAGCCATGCAGATAACAGCTTCAGCTCAGAACAAACACATCCCAGTGTACAAGAGCATTTTTCAATTAGTTTTTATGTATTTAACTGGGAGGGCATCAGAAAAGGCATGAAATTGCTTCTGTGAGAAGAGCGCTGAAGATGTAGCATCTCAAACGAACCCGTTTTAGTTGTAGAAATATTGTAATCATGCTTTTATTTCAAGCCAAAAACCACAGGCCCTTTAATAACTTTGGAAATGCACAAACATCCGAATGCTGATATGGCGAGAGTCTTGACTATTATTAGAATGATGATAATGAGTCGTTTCCAAATGCTTTAACAACAGCCTACGCTACACCGCTAACTGAATCACGGCGGTGAGGCTCCGAGTCACTTAAAGCGTTGCGTCTGATTGATTGCCTCTCCAGTTACTGCAGTATTGCTCTCCAGGAATGCAATACATCCCCTTAAACACCTCGTTCTGCTTTATAACTGGACAGTATGTTGCTATGTCCGATTTCACAATGGCCAGGTAACATTTGTGTTGTTGTGTCTGTGAGAGGTGAGGCTGACCTAGTATTAAAGATAACAAAGAAGCTACGAAACTTCTTTGTGTCTAGATTGGGAAGGGAACGTAACTTTTGTGGGCAAATAGGGCACCTTGTTATTTAAGAAATAGCATTTAATCCTCACAGTATATGAATTACGTTTTCTTTGTTCCTTTTTATTGCTGTGAAATTGATGTCTTTATTGACCATTCGAACAAATGCAAGACACAGTGAAGAAGTATTTAATGCTCCCAAGGCTTCTGATGTGGTGCTAGTTTCAGTGTGTGGCACACCTTTGCATGGCCTTTAAGGATTTGAATATGGATACATGCTAATTTTAGTACTTATTATGTTTAAGAGTCATCAGACACTATTTTTGTCCACTTTGCAACTGTGATTTTTCCTCATTGAGAGATTAGTATGCGCATGCACATATATACCGAGCATTAAGTCGGTTCAGAGATCAGCGTTTTGAAGTCAAAGCCTTGTTATACTTAGGTGAAACTAAAGCCAACATCTAGCTTTATAATTCAAAGCTGCCTACTTGAATTTTTTTGTGTATGTGTTTATTCTGTGGCATTTATCGAGTTTGCATTGTGTCATTGTGTCTGCTATTGGCGTTTGCCAATGTTTTACTAAAGCTTTTCTATTTATTTTGCTCATACTTGACAATCAATTGAACAAACTCCTAACAGGTTTTTGAGGTTTTGAAACCATGATTTTCTTATTTTTAATTCTAATTAGAAGTCATTGGTAAATGGCTTGAGATATTTTCATAGTAGAGAGCATTTAATTAGACCATTTTTTATATGACTGTTTGAGCAAGATATTCAAGGTATTCGTCAATATTTTGATCTGTTTTTCCATGAAATCTTGCAGCTTGTTGAGGAGAGGTGTGCTTTTACTTTTCTAAGCAATTGGATATCTGCCTGTTGGACAAAAAACATTCATGAGTCCCAGTGGCACAAGATGACTTAAATTAATACATTTCAATTAATAGATTGTTAGTAATATATTAAAATCATCTAACTCAAATATAAATGAAAATGTTAAAAACATAAAAACAAATCAAGATGTAACTGAAATCATATATCTTTTCCCACCTCAATAGTTATTGTTGTTTATATTGAACACGGTTATTGTTATATTGAACATTCATTGTATTGTTTTTATTGACCAACATACAGTTCTTGAAACTTCTGGAACGGCAAAATGAATTGTGGTTAATATCATAATATACACAAGTAACAGAAATATCTTAGCCTATATGGTGGCCTTCGAATATTGTTTTGGACAGTTAGGGCCTTTGAGTCTAAATTGTTGGGAAAGTCTGCCATAGACTAACATTGAATGACAGATTTGTGGTGTTCTCACTACAGACCAATAAACCCATCTAGCAACCATGGAGAGCACCATAACAATGTGTTAAAAATCTTTCAGGACACCTTAGCAACTGCTTGGCAACATTGATGCAGTGAATTTTGTATTGGCATGCCCCCAAATGACAGCTATTTGTTTTGTGACAACGAAGCTGAAGGAATCTTTTCTAGGCATGTGGGTCAGTGAAGCTTGACACTTAAAGGGTTGGTTCACCCAACTAGACATGTGCCGGTAAACGGTAATACGATATACCGCAATAATGAACATGCACAATATTGTTATCGTGGGCACTTCAAAATACTGTGAATAATTATTTCTTACGAATTATTCAGATTTTTAGAATGCATTTTAAGAATACTTAACCCATCAACCTTTTAAAATGAACAACACGTCAAAGAGGAACGCGCACTGATGTAAACAAAACCCAAAGAGCATGAGCCGAGCACATGGCGGAACGAGTGAAGGAGACGCACATTCACTCTCTGACAGCAGAAGGCGCTGACGGAACAGCAGAAATGCAGCCGTTTCCCCGGTAACCCTTGTAAACCAAAACGATACGGTGCTCATCACATAACGAAATACTTAATATTTAAAGACTTAAGGCTATTAATTTTCAAACTTAAACATTTTATATTTTAATCTGGACTAAATGACATGCCCTAGATATTGTTTGAATATTTTCTGACTGTTGTTCACTCACTCACTTTACAATAAGGCTCTATAATTTAACATTAGTTAATTCATTAACAAACTGACAATGAAAAATACTTCTAAAACGTGTATTAATCTTAGTTAAATGTAAATTTCAGCATTTAATAAAACATTATTAAAATCAAAAGTTGTAACTGTATTATTTAATGGACCTGAGCTAACACTGACTAACAATTGCTTTTTTAACTAACATCATCAAAGAATAATAACTGTACAAATGTAGCTCTTTGTTGATGTTAATGCATTAAGTAGTGAGACCTTATTGTAAAGTGTTACCTATTGTTCTTTATAATTCTTTAGCACTTTAATCTGTTTTAAATATTTGTTTACTTTATACAGTTTTGTGTATTGCTTTATTGTATTTAAATGTTTGGTTCTTTTTGTTATAAGAAAGTTATTAAACCTGTTATGGTATGACAACACTTTTTTCCCAACAAATTTAAATTCTGTGATAATACCGTATACCGCGATAAAAGCTTCAGCGATTAATCGCAACATGAAAATTTGATACCGGCACATGCCTACACCCAACATTTTAAATTCTGTCATTAATTACTCACCTTCATGTCGTTCCAAACCTGTAAGACCTTCGTTCATCTTTGGAACACAAATTAAGATATTTGATGAAATCTGAGAGGTTTCAAATTCTGAACCACACTTAAGCTTGGTACATACTCTGCAAGAACAAAGAAATTTGTTTGTTTTCTCGAGGTGGCAAGAACAAGAACAAAGTTCGGTCTGGCCAGGACATTCAATACTTCACGAGAAAAGCAGGTGCCGAACATTTCCGTTTCTCCGCATTAACCCCGCCAATTTTAAATTTCTGACGAATCACACAATAGTTCTCGGACACCCACAAGAAAAAAGTTCTGCTCAGGTGATGTGTCGAGAACAAGCTGTGAGAACTCCCAAACCAGGGCTGCGAGAACTTTTTTCTCTGTTCTTGCGGAGTATGTAATGGCCTGCAACGTCATTCTCCTACGCTGTTTACGTAGAAAACGCAGTACAGCGCTTCCAGGTTCTATAATTATGTTATGTAATTTAACCTGAATATTCCAATATGCAAATATTTTCATAACCACCTGGAATGAAGAAAGTGATCAACATGATTGATATTCCAAATGGCAAGCAAGCGCTGCTTAGTTTACGGTTTGCAAGTCCTAGTTTCGGTTTCCCTTTTTGAATGACGAAAATAGACTATTGATACCTGCTGATATAGACAGTTATTTCTCTAGTCTTTACTGTGTGTTTAAGCACAGATTTTTGGCCGAGACACAGATGAAGCAAGGCGTCAACACAGTCGGCTTTAGTCGCCACTAGTTCTTTGATGTCGACTTGGTGTGTCACGGCCTTTAGAGATGTTCAAAGGAAGTTGAAACTTGGCTGAGCCGAACTTCAGGTTCTTTTCTTGTCGCGTTGTTAATTACAGTGTACCAGGGTCAGTGCATAACCCATTCAGATGATTTCACTGACTTTAAAATAGCAATTCTAGGGTTGTGCTTATGAAATAAATATGCTTATGAAATGTCTTGGCATCCAATATTTTTGTAAAACCAGAATGTTTTTAGGTTACCCCAAAATGGAAATTCTGTCATAATTTACTCATCTTCATGTCGTTCCAAACCAGTATGAACTCCTTGCTCTCCAGGCAATGAAGTTCGAATGTAGGTCATATCAGAAACCTGAACTTCAGGAACACATCGCTGGGTGCTGCAGTGCTCCAGTGCTCCTGCAACCTCAGCCGCAAAAATAAACTGATTTATCAGACACGGCTATTTTTAGAGCCTGTTTGTGTGCTGGATGTGCACATGGCATTGCTGTTTTTCTGATGTATTTTAGAATGTGTGATGTTAAATATGTCGTCCTTTTGGTGTTTTCAAGTTTCTTGCTGGCTTTGCACTTCACAATGCAGCTATTTTTTACCCACAGCATGTATTTATGTCATATGCAAAGATGTGTAGCGATATCAGGCACCATTTTGTGGAAAATAAGACACAGAGCTGGCATGGAAACAGCTGAATTGTAATATTACTGTTTTTCAGCAATGTAGCACACCGTGGAATGAATTGTGTACTTATTTATCACTTTTTGGGGCATAAAAATCTTGAAACTTTGTCATTTGAGACACTTGAGGAGAAATGCCTTAAAATAGGGACTAGTCTTTCATTAAGAATGAATGAGCCTCCGTTTTTGCTGCCAAATCGCTGCACTCATTTGAATTCCGTTCACGGCTCTCAGAATCTGTCCTTGTCCTTAACTACATGTTCACTTAAAGGATTAAATCACCTCCAAAATTAAAATTCTGTCATGATTTACTCGCCCTCATGTCGTTCCAAATCCGTATGACTTTGGTTCTTCCATGGAATACATAAGATTTCATTTTAAATAATGCGCGGGTTCAAAAGCAAATGCTTTGATGCAAAATCACCATAAAAGTATTATAACATTAGTCTAGAATTATATTCCAAGTCTTCTGAAGTCATATGACAGACTGAACAAGATTTTCAATTAATCATTTTGGCACATTTGTTCACAAATAAGACTGAACCGGCTCAACTCACGAACTTGTCACACAAAACTATGGCTTCAGAACACTTGAAATATAGTGCATGGGTTTTATGAACCACTTTTATGATACTTTTATTATACATATGTCGATATGTGTCCTTTTTGAAGATTGAATGATTCAATCCCCTTCCATTGTAACCAGGGCCGTGCACAGACCTTTTGAGGGGCATGTGCTGAAACTGAAAAGAGGCAGCTGCATGTCTGTTCACCTACCTCTAACAGTAGATGCTTTTTAACTTTTTGAACATTTTCTTCATTTTTATTGAAAAAAAAAAATCCTTTTTGAATTTCTGTGATGAGAAAAGGGATGGTTTCAAAGGTGGTTTCAAACATCGGGCCGATTTGCATCAAAACGTCATACCATGTACTTTACCCCTACTCTATTACCGCTATAAATAATTCCGTAATTTTGGCTGGCCCAACAAGACCTTCAGTGAAAAAGGCGGTCTATTTGCACTTAATGTAAACGACAACATTACTGTAGTAAAACCATGTTTTACCACATTTATACATGTGGAGACAAGCGGAGAGTATTGAATGCTAGATTCAAAAATTAGCTAGCTAGCGAATACGTGCATAGCAACAGCGTAAACATGAATAAACATGCAACCATAATAAGATTAAATGGTAACAAATTAAGTGTATCAGCAATCATAAAACAAATAGCTATTTCAGTTCATTCAGACACGATAGAGGGGGTGGAATTATGAGGTTTACTGACAGTTTGAGGATCCAACAAGAGGTTAGGCTTGTTCGACTTCATGCAGCGATACGCAGACTGATCGGCAGCTGAAGCAGTGCATGCCAGTTAGAAATGTTGTCCAACTTGAGGCAGCACCGACGCCACGTTACTGTGACGTATGCCATCAAAGTACCACGAAAGCAATTCGTGAGCCGCCGGATGGTTCATTCTGCGCAGCTTCTCCAGAGTGGCTGCACTAGCTCTGATGACGACACAGCTGTTCCACGATTGGCCGGATTCACCACATGACAGCGGTCACGCGTGTTTAGTGTTTATTCTAAAACCTTCAGTTCCACTAATGCTCACTTATCTGTTTTTTATAACAGTAAAACCTCTTTTCATGTAGTCACGATGTTATATTGTCTTCTGTTTATCTAAATAAAACTGATAAAAAAGGAGACCCCACTCCATTGATAATTCACTTAAGTTGAACTTCATTCTTGTACAAACGCGCTGTATTAAAGAGTACATAAAGTATTACATGACAATGTCTCTGAAACATATGTGCATTATATTGCATTTATTTCACTTCATCTGTGATAAAGTATGCAAACACAGTGTGAGCATCACTACGGGAAGCAGAAAGTGTCAGACTTCACGTGCCCGTTTGCAGCTCCTCGGTTACATCCAGCCGCAGCTCTTTTTAATACCTTTCATTGGCTAAATATTTGTAAAACCGACAGAGAGACCTAAAGGGTGACCAATAGCATTGATTTATTGAAAAAAAAAAAAAAAAACACCACCACCTAAAAAAAGGGGATGAACAGGCTGAGCCCTACCTGTGCACGTGCCTGGTTGTAACTAGGAATGCATGATACGGTATATTGGTACTATATGGATTATCTGTCTATATTAGATATTTTATTACTTAATGTGGGTTATACAGTATTAGCCTAGAAATCTAGAAGCACCCTAGCGGCAGCAAATATAATTTGCAGCCAGGGCGTCTAGCAACTCTCCGTTGGCTTGCGAGCTGGAAAAACCAAACTCTGGTCAGGCCAATCACATCGTGTATAGAGTCGGTGGGCGGGCTTAACATAATGATGGCAGAGTTGTAAACCAAGAAGCTGGCGAACAGCGGTCTTTTGAATCGGCTTTGGCTGCGACTCTGGAAGACTTGGAGTTCAGCTTTTCTTTGAGAAAAGACCAGAACGGCACTGAAGTCATTATTAAAAAAGGAAGATGTGTTCGGAGGGAGTTTGGCCAACCGGATACGGCAAAAGTTTAATCTATCAACTAGCTCCGCTTTACCTTCCTCGTTGCTCTGGTTGGTTGTAGCGCTATCCTATTGCGTGCAGAGGGACTTTGAAAGACAACCGTTTATCCCGCTCCTCGGATTGAGCCCTGCCAATGGTGTGTTCCCAGACCCAACATCTTGATGTGGGTCTGGCTTGTCAGGCTTGGGTTATATATCAGTTGGTAATGTATGAATAATAATCTATGCTTGTTTCCTTTATTTTTTCATTCATATTACTTTTTTCAATAAGTCTAAATGAATATCCCTTTTTCATAATGTAAATTACAATGTTGTAGCATTTAAAATGATTGTTTTATTTTATTTAGACAAAATGGTATAGAATTTGAATATTGAGTATTTATTGGTTGTTGGACAAATAATTATAATTGTATTGTATCACCCACAATTTTAATACAGGGACATCCCTAATTATAATTGTAAAAATGTTTTTGTGTTCACGGAGTGAAAAAGGTAGTTTGTGTTTGATACTACAGGAGGATGAGTAAACAATGAAATTTTAAATTTGAATTCCTACATATTCAAATTAGAGAGACTATTTAAATGATGCACTCGGGAAGCTACCTACTTCTTTTGAATCCCAGCATTTTGCCAAATTTCCTTCTGCAGAGAGAACAGACTAGCTCAAAAGTGAGAGGAAGAAATGTCATTCAGCATGACAGACCGATCCAGAGTCAGTCATAAGCTGAGTCAACAGCTCAGCCAGGTTTAAGCTACATGGAGTCTAAAGGGGATTACTGTCTGACAGACTGATCCAAAATCAGACTGCATGTCAACATCTCAGCTAGACCTGCCAGACCTTGACTACACCTAGAACAAGAAAGAGACTGCCTTTCTTTTCACTGAAAACCACAGAAAAAGATATGCCAGAGAGTTTGCACCAAAACAGTCTGAGTTTTACCTTACCTGAACATTTTACACATTCTCTGTGACCTTTAGAATTAAACAGGCTGTTTTAGTGAATCTACCCTTATATAAGGAATCTAAAAGTAAATGACCTTTGTTAAGATTGGCTAACTTCTTTGCATATGAAAACTACTGGTGTAGTTCACACTGCATTCATCAGGACAGGCCATGCTGTTGAATACTGAATAGCTGTTGATGTGTAAATGTGGGCGGTGATATGTTAATGCCCTCATGGTTGTTACTTCAATACTGTGACAATTACAGAATGACCTGTTTTTGCAACTTTGGGTCTTGAATGCTTTCCGTAGTCTGTCAAGGTCTTTTTTTTTTTTTTTACCAAAACAGCATGTTTTCCATGAAATTACCCCATTTGAGGATGCTTTACCATCACTTCCATAAGAAAAGAAAGTGAAACATGTGAAATCGGATGGATTTCCCTGTTGAAATTTATTTTCAATCACAAAATATCAAGTTTCAGTAATAAGAAACAAAAGCAAAATTGTCACATTGTGAGAAATAAGGCAATAATTGTGAGATATAGAGTCGCAGTTACTTTACAATACCCATATTTTTCACTCTTATAGACAGAACATGACTGTGATAGAAAACCCTGTCCATATACAGTACATAATATATTATTATAGTCACTTCCTATGAACAGATTTTAGGTGATAATTGAGTGCATTTACACATGCACTTGTTGCATGTTTCCAGGCTGCATTGTGGGAACTCCTGATGCTGATTCATTGTGAAGCACCACTGTTCTTTTCCGGAGAGAAAATGTGTCCAGCCGCACATACACATACACTTTACTGCTTGGAAATACAGTGAGCAGCCTATGTAGTGCCTATGTAGTAGCAGCTACAGCCTGTGACACAGCTGTGTGTGTGTCAGTGAGGGGGTTATCATTAAGCAGAGGGTTGTAAACCCCCATTAGGTAATTGTTTCTCTTTTGGGCCCTGGATCATGCCATTTGGCGACAGTAACCCCTTCTGTTCACAGTCACTGACCCACAACGGATGAGTGTGTGTAGGCCGGGATCGAACAGCTGCAGATTGTGATGTTTGTTGTCACAGCTCCTCACCTTTGGTTCATTTAGCATTTGGACGCCCAGTGAGCTTTTGTCTAGCATAACATCAGCATGAAGGTGTGTTGACTTCTTTTTGTTTGAAGGGGAAAAAAATGTCTGTAAAGAGAAGTGTACTGTACTCTATACTGTAATTTACTCCTGCTAAACACAGTGTGCTTATGTCACATTTACACCCAGGGATAATTAAGGCCACTCGCAGCTGAATTCAAGGTTTCCACCATCATGGAAAACCTGGAAATATCAAGGAATTTTATGTTAAAGTCATGCAAATAAATAAACTATTTAAAAATTGTAGTGAAAATTATAGACATTTCTGTGGTAAACATACAGTAATATTCAAAGGTTTTGGGTCAGTAAGATATTTTAAAAGAAATATATACCTTTATTTAGCAATGATGCATTAAATTGCTAAAAAGTGACAGTGAAGACTATATCAAAATATTTAATATTTCAAATAAATTACGTTTTTTTTTACTTTCTTTTTATCAAAGAATTCTGAAAAAAATGCATTGCGGTTTCCACAAAAATATTACGCAGCACAACTCGAAATGTTTCTTGAGCAACAAATCATCATATTAGAATTTCTGAAGGATCATGTGACACTGAAGACTGGAGTAATGATGATGAAAATGTGGCTTTGCCATCACATGAATACATTATTATTTTTTATTCAAACGGAAAACAGCTATTTTATATTGTAATAATAACATTTCACAATATTACTGTTTTTATTGTATTCTTGATCAAATAAATACAGCCTTGGTGAGCATACAAGACTTTTTTCACAAACCCGTGAACATTTTTGTAGTTTTATTTTTCTTTAACCCTCTGGTGCTCTTCGGTCATTTCTGACCGGAAAGTTTTCTGTTTTTAAATTTGAAAAATCACTGCTTCATCGGAATGATATGAAACTTAGTGACTTTTCTAGCATTAGGTATGAAAACACAAAAAAATTGGGGTCATGATTCGAGCATGTTAATTGGTCATAAAAAAAAAAGTAGCGTTCATTGTCTTCTGTCATAAATGACCGACCATAGGAAATTAATGGGAAATCGGCAAAAACACAAAAATTATCTGAATATTTGTGTGTACATCTACAAATCTGCCACAATGCTGAAAAAAAGTACACAGCAGTAAAGGGGTGACACTCTAAAACATCAAAGAGTGTGATATTGACACATCCACTCACACGCACACTTATATACACACACACACACACACACACACACACACACACACACACACACACACACACACACACACACACACACACACACACACACACACACACACACACACACACACACACACCTATGAAAAACTGAACATATAAACTACATTTTGAACTTGGTCACTTTTCTAGTATTAGGTATGTAAACACACAAAAAGGGCATGATTCGAGCATGCTAAGTGGTCATAAAAAAAAATACTCCCACTTGTGCTCTTCGGTCAAAAATGACCACCATAGGAAATTAATGGGAAATCTGCAAAAACCCAAATTCATGGAAAAAATCTATATTTCTATCAACAACAAAAAAAATCTAAAACTTTATAATAAATAGTCTTTGAGATTTTTTTAAATATATATTCAAATCCATCAAAAAAAAAAAGAAAAATCATTAAATGTGTTCAAAAGAGAACTAGGGAATTCTCAAGCCTCTCCATAGAGACCTCTAGTGATTACACTCATGGTTGCATGATTTCTTAAATAATTCCAAAAGAGGGCGCTAATCTGCCTTCAAAAAAAATTATTTTGAAGGCCTTTAACCTGAAATACTGCAATAATAATAAAAAAAAAAAAAAAAAAAAAAAATATATATGTATATATATATATATATATATATATGTATATATATATATATATATATATATATATATATATATATATATATATATATATATATATATATATATATATATATATATATATATATATATATATATATATATATATATATATATATATATATATAATTTTTTTTTTTTTTTTTTTTTTTTTAATAATTTTCAATGGCAAAAATAGACCATAATTATTGCATAAATATAAAAAAAATACCATAAAATCATCTCAAAATACAAAATTAAAAAGAAAAATATTATTGAAGAAAAATAAATTGCATTGGTTTTACTGGGGTGGAGGAAGTTTAATTTTCGTGTCCGGTCACTTATGACCGGGAAGACAACCAATGCAACCCCTAAACGAAGAGCACCAGAGGGTTAAAAATATTAAATATATAGTATTTTTTTATTGTGTAATATGGACAACATTGTTTGATTTGTAAGACAATTATTTGTATTTACAATATTTTTTTCAGGGTTTTTCACCCACTAAATTTGTCAATTTTATTTAAATGATTAAAAAAATGACTGGAAAAATCATGGATTTGAGGTAGCCAGCAGGATGTCGAATTGATGATATTTAAATTTGACAGAAAAAGCTACATGTGCTGAATTTTCAGTTAATATTTGTGAAGCCAGAGTTTTTATTCATTGGCTGGTGTTGAAAATATGGAACTCAGATTTTGAAGAATAGCAAGTGTATTTTGGCTCAATCATTGTGGCCTGCAGGCCAGGGAGATGTACACATTTAAAAGGATAGTTCATCCAAAACATAAATGTTCTAATATTCCACGGAAGAGAAAGTCATACATGTTTGGTAAGACATGAGGCACAGTAAATAATGACGGGGTGCACTGATCATGATTTTACATGGCTTATTCCGATCGCAGATTTTCTACGGCCAAAATGTCAGATTCCGATGCCGGTTGCCTATTTATTTATTTTTTCCCCCTTTGTTTAAGTACATTTATTTGTTGTTTATTTGCTTTATTACAGGTCAAACTGGACTTTAAAAAATCATGCAGTGTGCTGCTGTATCTAAAGATTCTAGTCTTAGAATTTAAGAACCAGCTGTTGCCAGTCGTCCACACAAAAATGTTATGAAACATGTTTGATATTTGCGACTGGCGCAGGCGATTTATGCTGAGGAGATGCGTTCCCTGTCAAACATCATTCTTGTAATTTTATCAAACACAATTTTGTTGATGTTTCTTTTGTATTAATTCATAAGTTAACATTGCAAGTTAACTGTTTTAGGCTATTCATTTTGTGCTGCAGATGGAAAAATGTGAAACTGCATTCTGTAAAAAATTCTCTCTTTTTAAAAATTGAAATAAAGGGCATTTTTACACTGGCAGTTTAGTTCAGAACACGGTTTGCATGAAAAATTGGTAATGTGAAAGCTGTCATTCGAACCTGGGAGCGCACCAGGGTACCGAACCCGAGACTAGGAGGCTCTGAGATTCACGTGAACAGTGTGAGAAACACGGACTCAGGTGCGCTCTTGTTCAGAAAAGTAACCTGCGCATTCGTTTTAGCCAATTACAATGTATTTAGTTTAATAAAACACATGTTGATGATTTACCTTGGATACAAGCGAGAGCGAGTCTGCAGGGTGTTTGCGCATTGCGAGTGCAATCAGGGCATTGTCTGGTTATCCCCAGACCAAGCTCAATCTTTTAAGACTGAACATTGGTCTGGGGAGTCTGCTCTCTATTTTTACTGCACAAGAGGCGTGATCAACGGACGTAGTTCAAATGAATCTGTATGCAATTGGAATGCCCTTCAACCAATCAGACCAACGATCCATCGCTTCTCTATCCGTCATTGTGTTAAACCCACCAATAGTGCGCCAGGTGGATAAGCCGGTTTGTGATTGGTCCCCGCAAATTTGTTACAGAAGCAGGATATGTACAGGTTTCCACCGTCTCCTCAAGAGCCCCTCAGAAAGCTGCCTTCAACCGACACACATACAGTAAACCCAAATGTAATTTACTCCGCTGCGCATAATAGCACCAAATTCATAATAATAATAAAAAAACTATATATTGACCCGCGTTCTGTTTTCTGTCATGCGCTGTGCATGTTTGTGATTATGTAAGATGCACGCAAATGCAAAAGGGTTCAATAGAATCAAGTTGACCAACACTGCGGGGGAAACTGGGAACTTTCACACTCGGACTTGGACTGCAGCAAACGTGCCCAGTGTAAAAACATTGTTTTCTTTTATTTCGACTTGGAGTCTAATATAAGTTAAACAGAAAAAAATGGTAGCTTATGTAGGCTATATAACGGCTCTTGTTTCAGAATAGTAATGTTAATGTTAATGATTGATAGCCTAATGTTAATTTAAAAAAAAAAAAAATCACAAACATGACATTTGTAAATAAAATTATATTTATGTATGTATGTATGTGTATTTGTATATATATATAGAATGGAATATAGAATATATTTGAGGAAATATGATGAGAAAATACAGTTCTTTGAGTATCTCTGCAGCTCTTCTGTCAAATGAAGTCATGCTTTCAGAATTTCTAGTGTTGTCAATGGTGTTAAATGGTTTTGGGAGCGTTGTACACTTATGCTGCGTTCCAGGCAGGTTTTTGAGCCTTTAAGTCAGGACTTCAAACCACGACTCACAACTTTGTAGCGTTCCAGGCGAAGTAACGCCAAACTCACTGAGCACAAGGAATTGTGATAGCTAGATGGAAGAAAAGCATGGCGGACCGTACCATTTCTATCACCAAAGGTGCTCACTTCTTGCTTATTAGAGGGTAAATGGAGGAGGAAAAATGCTGCATAAGGCAAGAGAAGCTGTTATACCTTTTATTTTACGTTATTTGTAAAATAACATGTACGACTTCCATAAACACAGCATCCGTAGGGGCTGCCATTGTTGTTTCGCGGGCTATGTGACGTCAGAGCTCGTAACTGGGAGTACATCGATCTAGTACGAGTTCACAGGTGGGAAGTCACGGGTTTGACTGCTGTTCCAGTGCACTTTCATGGGTAGAAGGTTGGAAAAACACGGTTTACGGGTTGCCTGGAACACGGCATTACTGTAGACTGATAAAATAAAAATTACATTTTCAATGACTTCTGTTTCAGAGTAAAGTAAAGCAGTAGCCCTATTTTATTTTGTTATAACCGGTAACTCTGGAAACGGAACAAAAAAATAAATAGTGCAGTGTTTTTGCTATTTCGAACCAATTCGTTTTTAATTCCTGATTTGTGAATAAGTCTCCATTGTTGCTTGATTTATAGGTTTAAAAAAATAGCACTAGAAATGTTGTAATTAATGAATCAAGAAATGCATAATGAAATGTGTCTGCTCAGACAATAATGGCAACAAGAAAACCTTTATGTTTAATGTATCATAAAAATAAAAATAAACACCAGTGTTGTTGGCAGGGTTTTTCCTTGTTTTTTTTTTTTTTGTTGCACATATTGCACTGCAAACAAGTAGTGGCGGCTGTCTGTTGACATCCATGTTTTTGTTTCGGTACAAGATCATGCACAGTTGAGTTCAGCCGAATGTGACTCGCTTATCTTTAAGTGTGTTGTGTGGACTGACTCAGCTGTAAACGTTTGTGCTTTTCTCTGACTGTCAAAGATTGAAATCTGCTCCAGTCGAAGGGAACGGTCTTTAAGTGTGTTCAGTTCAGTCTTAGAATGTTTCAGCTAATCGTTAAGTGTGTCCCCGGCTTAAGTGTACAACGCTCCCAAAACCATCAGTTGTATACTGTTTCCATGGTTACTGCTGTACACAAATCAGGCAAACTTTTCCGAAAACAGTTCATTCCCTTCAGAGATGCATACATATACACCTGACCCGCAATTCAATATTTATTTTTTTCTTCCAATATTTTGAGCATCACGAACAGTGAGCTTGCTGTGCCTTGCACAGTATTTGTTTTGCTGAACCCTTGGTTGTTCAAAGTTCTTTTCTGGAAAGTTCGCTTTGGTTCGATCTCCTGAAACTAATTTTGTTTTGGCCTGATTTTGTTCGAAATGACATCACACCAGTGATTCAATGTTCTTATAATACATGACAAAAAAAAGCTATTTATATTTTTCAGAGGCAATACTATGTCTAAAAGTATCACTGCAAACACAGGCTGTTAACCCATAAACCTATTTCATTTATTTATACATCTTCCTCCGAGCCTTGGACAAGAGAGTACCTTTATAGTCAGAAGTCAGAGATATCAAGTAGGAGTATCCCACATCTGACTTTGGACAATCCATTGCGTGCCTGATGTAAAAGTTTACTTCATACAGGTGCATTGCCTTGAAATGGCATGTTCATTTTTGTGACTGTTTTGCACATGATATTCACTCTGGCATAGTGTGTGATATGAAATTGTTTGATCCCCTCAGAAATCAGAGATGAGGCTCTCAGGGATTGAATCATTCAAGGGTTGTCCCTAGCAACAAGAAAATATATCATCATGTGACAGTCATGCTATTTATATATTTGTGGATATATTTTTAAGAGTGTACTTGCAGAAGTGACATTGGTTCATGTTTGTGCATGTTGTGTAAAGTGTATATTCATCAGTGCTATGTTTTCTGTTTGGAGCAGAACTAGGGTGTATTATTGCATGATTCAAAAAGCTTGTGAAGTGAAGGTTAGCATGAAAATGTATCGTCTGTCATCAATGCTGTAATTGAGTTATTGCATAAAGGTGACGTGTGATGCTCTGAGCATTTTGCTATAAGTAAACCATTTGTTGGTGGATTTCTTCAAAAAATGATATAGCAAATATTGCTCTTTTGTTTGAGCAGTCTGAGTTGAGTGAACTTCTGGCTCAACCAATAGCATGTAGGATCATCTGTTTGTCATACAATGGAAAACAAGGGACTATATTGTATTGTTGGTTCCAAGACACATAGTCATTTGCCCCAGGATATTTCAAAATGTTCAATTACTTTTTAATAATACACTACCATTCAAAAGCTTGAGGTCTGTAATGTTTTTAAAGTCGCTTATGCTGACCAAGACTGTAAAACAGTAATATTGTGAAATATTATTACAATTTAAAAGGATTGTTTTCTATTTTAATATATTTTAAATTGTAATTTATTCCTGTGATAGCAAAGCTGAATTTTCAGCATCATTACTCCAGTCTTCAGTGTCACATGCTCATTCAGAAATCATTCTAATATGCTGATTTGATGCTCAAGAAACATTTATTATCATCAATGTTGACAACAGTTCTGCTGCATAACATTTTTGTGGAGGCATTTCTTTTCCAGTTCTTTTATGAATAGAAGGTTTAAAAGAACAGCATTTATTTGAAATCTAAATCCTTTGTGACATTATCAATTTACTGTTACTTTTGATCAATTTAATGAATTTCTAGCTCTTTTTGAGGAACTAAGAATCATCTCAGAATTGTTGTGCTCCTATAAATCACAAGCTTAACACTTTTCGTAGATGTTTATGTAAATGGCTAAAAAGACCTGATTGCTATTTAAAGTGGCAGACAGACTTTGAGCATCCATTTTTGTGCTTGTGTTTTACGCTATACTCGCTGCCGATAGGGCCTGCAAACCAAAGAGAATATTACATAGCAAGGTTGTTAAGAAAACTGAGTTATCATCACATCTTTGATTTATCACCAGTGTCACTAAGATGGCTGCCAAAGAGCATCTCCCATCGCGGGGTGCTATTTATATCAGCTATTCATCAGCTCCATCAAGTGATGGGGAGATACAGCAGGATGAGCGTGTGAGACACGCGTTGACTGTCAGGCCACCGTCTTGACCTTCAGCATCACAAATAGCTGCAGAAGACCTCAGTGTCCAAGTGCAAACAAATACAGTTTTGATAAGATGTGCTTTATGACAGCAGAGATATTGATTACAGGTACAACGCAAGGGGCAAGTGCACTTCACATCTGTAAAAGCGCTGTGTGTGTGTGTGGATGGATGATATTATGATTGATCATAATGTCTAATAAACATGCTCTAGGGTTATCAGAGTCCATTCGAATAGAATGCGTGGAGAGAGAAAAGAAAGAAGGAAATATGTGATGCAAGGCCCTGTTTACACTTGGTATTAGGGTCAGTTTCTTTTTTTTTTGTACTATTAATTTATTTTAAAATATATTAAAAACATCTATTGCAAAATATAATAACACCATACAGGCACTTGAACATACCTTTTCTATGATGAGAATGTTTTTAATTTCTGTATTAAAATTCATTTAGATATTTTTTCGGGAATAAATTCAGAAATGTCAGGGTGATACAATTATCCTGGTATTATGGAGAAACAAAAGCCTCATTAAAAGAATACAATTCTTGAAAAGAAAACCTAGGTGTCAAGTAGGTAATATTAATAATCCTTTATTATTGTTTCTTGCAATAAAATTACAAAACTTTTTGAAAAATAAAATAAAATTAAAAGCCTCTTAAAATACCAGATAGTTTGTCCTTTTACATTTTTTAGGTTCAGGTTGCAAAATGTCATGTGGCGCAACTCCCCAAAAACTCAATAATATTTATGAATTAATTATTCATTGTATTTGTAATAAATGCATTTCATCTTGACAAATGGTTTTAAAAACTTTGTTGAAAATACTTTTTAAGATCTCACACGTGTTCAAGCATAAGGAAAACATGTGATTACTTCTTACTTGATGGTTATCCAACATGACATTTTCTTATAGTTATTAAATTGAAACTTTTCTTAATAGATGTTTTTATGAACATTTCCGTTCATAACTGATCCATTAAAAACTGTTTTATTTAAAACCCTTATTTAAGTGCATGGTTGATTGATAGATTAGTAGCCGGTCTTTTACCATTGTCTGAGATGCATTTACACCTGTATTTATTACTGACCACTTGTGATTGCTTTCCCTGAGGTGGAATTTAATATGCAAGGTTTAAACAGGGTCTAAGGGAATGTGATAGAGGAGGCAGAGCAGCCGTTATGGACTCTTTGATCCCTAAAGCTACTTTAATCGAATATGTAGTTAGAGCAATACAGTGGGGGTTGGGGGTACACTTTGCTCTCCTACAACCAATTATCATCAAGGTGTTACAACATCTTGACTTTTAGCTGTGCAAAGCTCTCTCACGCTGATTTCACACCCAGCGATTGGCTTCCAGGAGCCTGTAGACTGTAGCATGTGGTTGTTGTTGGCCCTGATGTAGGTGGTAATCATAGACATGGTGGTATATGTGTTGTTTCAGGCATAAATTAGCAGTTTTTTTAATGTTGTCGTCGGTATCTTATGTGTTCTTTCTAATTTTTTGCTTGTCACAGGTACGACCCGCAGTCCTCGTGACGGAGAGGTGCCTGGAGTAGATTATAATTTTTTGTCAGTGGAGGAGTTTCTAAAGCTTGAACAGAGTGGGACACTGTTGGAGATTGGATCTTATGAAGGTAAAACGCCAATCTATAGAGTTTAAACACATGCTTTTTGCTTAGCCTTTATAAGCAACGTAAATGACAATTTAAAAAAACGAATGAGTGTGTGTGTGTATTTTTGCTTTGTTTTTACATTGCGCTCAAACATCTTTTATATGTTAGTAATGATATGCGAATGCAATCGCTATAACATGTTTTTATAAATCCTTATCCAATAATCGCAAATGATTGCAAAGATTATGGAAATTCATTGACGGTGTTGGAAACCTGTAATGCATTATGGGATGCAAATTCTTATCGAGTTCTTCCCATGAACACAAACATCAACTGCTTTTCTCATATAACAACATAGAGTAGTTACTTTTATTTATTGCATAACTTTTTTGGATTTGCTTTTGTAAGTTATACAAACAATATAAATGTTTTGATATGTTAAACCAAGGCAGTGCTCCTAGATCAAGGTCAGCTCACAATAGCTGTGGATTATGGGATGGTAAATAGATTCTGTATGGTGAATAAAACATACCTTTTTTATACAGTATGATCAAATGTACTTATTTGATTAGTGATTAGAAATAGTGCAGAACCTTAATTCTTATTTATTTTACACCACATTATAAAATATTTTTGTTATAAAAATGTTATAATCTATAATTTTTATTTATTTCTAATAAGCCTTTTATATACGTACATATATATTAACATTTTTGTACATTTTAATGCTAGATTTTCAGATATGCGTAACATACTTGACATGATATTTAATCAAAATAAATTCTTGTTAATAATTAAAAATCTTTACTTTTTTTGGTTTCTACTGTGTGCTGCTGTTGTTTTTAATCAAAATTAATCTCTTAATTAAAATTAAGGTTGATCACTCGGCCTGACGTGACTGAATTCTAAATTTATGACTCATTTAATGATGTGGAGTGCTTTTGTTCAGACAGACAGCTCTGTCCATTGTGCACGCTCATTGCCCTTAAACAATACTGCCTGATTGTCCATACGCACTGATACCATTATCTCCCCATTAAAGTTGCATCAACTTCATGAAGACAAGCAGTCATTTTCATAATAGAGCATTTGCAAAAACCCACATCATCATGTCTCGCATATCCTTTAACCCTCCTGTTCTGAATGCTGGTAATATCCTCTTGTTGCCTAGGTAACTATTATGGAACACCCAAGCCGCCCAGCCAGCCCCCTAGTGGGAAAGTGATTACTGGCGATGCTCTGCAAGACAGCCTTCCTGGTTCCCAGCAGTCAACCCCACGACGCACCAAGTCCTACAATGAGATGCAAAATGCTGGAATAGTGCCTACAGAGACTGAGGATGATGATGAGGTTCCTGAAATGAACAGTAGCTTCACAGGTCAGCAGTGAGCCGATTTGTTTGCCTTTCCGTCTGGCACATGGGAGAAGGGAAGAGTGATGCCTCTTTGTTGCTTTCCTCTTCCTTCGCCATCACGATTCAGGGAGGAAGGGGGAAAGAGCGCCATCTGGCTGTGGCAGAGGGATTTTGTTTGTGTTAGAAAGCACCAAGATGGACTCTGGTCTTTATTTATTGATCCGACAGTTATGCGCTGCCAACTTTCACACTCTGTATCAGAGTATTGAATGGGTTGCATTTTGTGTTTGTTCTTGGAAGGTGTCTGTCTCTGAAATGGATTGCTGCATGCAATAGCTGCTGGTCGATGAGGGGTATTGATATCCTTGTGATCGGATCACAAGTGGGCAGCACTAAGTACAGGTTTCAACGCTTTTGTGATACGATTCGATAGCTCTAAACTAGTGCTGTCAGTTAAACGCGTTATTAACGGCGTTAACGCAAACCTATTTTAACGGCGTCAATTTTTTTATCGCGAGATTAACGTTCTTTTTGGTCTAACAAACTTTGTAGTTTTTTCACATGCTGTTGCAACAACTAGTAACGTTAGAAAAACTACAACACCACTCCGGATGTAGCTAGACCGGAAACAAAACATCAGGCACGCTGCGGCTGCCCACACTCGTTTGGGCCATTAAAAGAGTAGACGTGAATGGCAAGCGTGAGACGCCGAAATGAGAAACGTATTAAGCCATGGTTTAACTCAGGGGTCTTCAACTAAAAGTGCTTGTCTTGAGCGCTGCTTTCTGCTCTGATGGTGCGTAGCCTACACACCAGACGCGAATGAAGCGTTTTGCGCGAGTGATTTAAGTCAATGCAAAGACGCAAATAGACATTCTGCGGCGCGGATTAAGCGGTGTGCATGTCGCGTCATTAGCGTCCGGTGTGAGCGCACCATCAGTCTCTTCTTCACTGCATGCTTGACCGGATGACCGCGCGTCTGGGTCTGAACGTAGTAACAGTGAGCATTGCAACGTTAACTGTTTCATTACGTCAAAAGGCTTCGCGGTCCGGATGGACGCATCTCGCGGTCCGGATTCGGACCGGAGTTCACTAGTTGGCGACCCCTGGTTTAACTGCACTATAGGCGGAGTCCTAGTTTACCTTGCATGTGCACTTTGTAATTTTATTTTGTATCACCCTGTTTTGATCCCTTAGAAAGGGCTGTTGAAGGGGCTGTTTGTGCAACAAAGTATTTGTTTCACCCTTTTATTGATGGGCAGTGTTACATTGTGTGAGATTATTTGCTCCAAGTGAGAATGTTGGTGTGAAATCGAACACTAAAGTATGCCAATGTTGTTTTCAATAAAACAAACATTTGAACAAAGCAAGCCGATCCACTTTTCTATGTTGATACGAGCATTAAAATAAGAAAAAATAATGGGACAAAAAGAAATCAAGGGACATTTAGAATAAATAAAAATGTGCGATTAATTGTGATTAATTGTGAGTTAACTATGACATTAATGCGATTAATCGCGATTAAATATTTTAATCGTTTGACAGCACTACTCTAAACGTATTTGGAGATGGTAAAAAATGCGAATGTCCACATTGCATTAAATTATAAATGCAAATCTATCCTGGAGTACTGGAGAACAGTATCGCGCCGCCTATTCATCTGTCAATCAACAGTTATAATAAAGCAAGGGTTTAAAACTACTTCAAAGGCCTTTTCCCCATCCAAGTAGGAGGTTTACACATCTAAAGTTCAGTTAATACAGCTGCACAACTACAGTAATATTGTGCATTCCTTTCTAAATGTCATGTTTGCTATGAGATTGGTCATATATATGGAAGCAGCTCTTTTGTGCCAACATTTATTTATCTATTTTACCTTTTTTGTGCCTTATTAACATGCTGTGAAGACATAGTGATGTATCATGTATGTGCATGGCCGTTTCAAAAGTTTGGGGTCTGTAATATTTTGTCTCTCATGCTCACCAAGATTGCAAATTTACATTAAAACAAGTACTGTGAAATATATTTTTACAATTTAAAATAACCGTTTTCTATTTTAATATATTTCAAATGTAATTTATTCCTGTGATGGCAAAGCTGATTTTTCAGCATCATTACCCCAGTCTTCAGAGTCACATGAAACTTCAGAAATCATTCTAATATGCTGATTTGCTGCTCAAGAAACATTTCTTATTATTTGTTGAAAACAGCTGTGCGGATGAATATTTTTTTTGTGGAATCCATTTCTTTCAGGATTCTTTGATTCATATAAAGATCAAAAGAACAACATTTATTTGAATTAAAATGTCTTTACTGCCACTTTTGATCAATTTATTGCATACATTATATAAATAATGTATTCATTTATTAGAAAATAAATACAAATCTTACTGACCCTAAACTTTTTGAAAGATTGTGTAGTCACATAATTGCAGCAAAGGAAATGCATTTGAGACACGTTACAACCAGGTGTAAACAGCAGACGGTCTCGTCTGACGACTTGTGATCCTAGGCGAATGTCAATATCATTAAATATCTGCTCCTGATCCCACAAGCTGGTTTGTGTAAGCATTGACATTTTTCCAATCCATACTTCAGGCTGTATTTGCATATTTGACTTCAAGGGAATTATAATGTTTTATATTGCATGTTGTGTTCAATATCCAAGTTAATTCTAGGGCCCTTCATTTAAAATAGGCAATAAGCTGTCCTATTCATACAAGTTCACGCCTTTCAATTTGGAAGAGTGGTTTAATTTAAAGCAGCCAATTCAGTCAGGCGGGCCATGCGACGTAGTTGAGAGTCGATTTGTTTAGATTTCTCACCTCTCCAAGAAGGTTAAGTGTGTAACTGTTTACACTCTTATTGATTGACGGGATTACATTTTTTGGTGTGGGTGGGAAAGTGTCAGACAACCAGAATGTGTCGGAATGTGTATTTGTGTATAGTAGTTGTGTGTAGAGTGTGAATAGTGTTTGATCACTCCAGAGTTTATAGGAAGTGAGAAGGAGGGGGCCTGGTGCCATTCTCCAAACCATTAGCATTAGCAAAAGTGAATTGCCACATTTATTTGGGATGCTTTTCTCATCCAGAACCTCATGTTGAACTGAGAGAGTCTAATCTTATGTGTGCATGCAGGAGACTCGAGTGAACCTGACGACCACCCCTCCGTGCGGCCCTTCGCCCGCGATCACGTTCAACCCTACGGGCTCAACAACACCTCGGCGTCAACCACGGAGAGCTCTCAGAACACACACACACACCCCGGCTATCCCACGGAAGAGGACCCTCTGGGGCCTCTGCCTGAAAACTGGGAGATGGCCTACACTGAGAATGGAGAGGTCTACTTCATAGAGTAAGAACCAACTACTATCTTCATGATACTTTTATTAGATGGACATTTACAGTGGCCCTGAAAAGTTTTTGGACACTGCACACATTAAAAATTCATGTCTAAGGATATGTCATACTGAAAGGCAATTATATTGGCATAAATAAATATTATAAATAAATAATTATATCTTTTAAATAGTAAAATCTATTTTAAAATCAATTAAAACCATAATTAAATGAGAAAGATTTTAAGGAAAATCAAGAAAATTTGAAAATGCGTAAACCAGTAAACGTTCATTATTTCTACATTAATAATTTAACTTAATATTATTATTTTTGATGCTGTGAATTCTTTAATATATTTATCAAAGTATTAATAATTGATAGATTTGTCAGTTGATTTTTTATATATAGATTTACTCATTTATTAAATGAGTGTCACATTTTGGCCTCTGAACAAAAGTGAAGTTAGATGTGAGAAACGATAATTTGTTCGCAGATGCCACTTGGTTTGATCTTTTTGATTCTGATGAAATGAAACATTTTTAACTGTAACCTAATTCTTTTTCAAATGCTTCTTGGGAACACTATCAGTATATTTAGAATGTTTTATGTATAGACACAAGCTGCACTATAAATATCTTAGGTTGCAATGGGTTTGTGTTTCTTATTTTAAGTTTGGATATTGCTTCTGGCAGTTTTTCAGATATCAAGACGGGAAGTATCAAACATTGCAGTATCTTTAGTATAAGTTTTCCTGCCTGCTGGGAAGCAGAAAAAAGACCACAGGATGTTGTTCTGCATGCATCTTTTAGAACAATGCCTGACTGTCTGTGTTCTGCATCTATTATTAGCCACAACACAAAGACAACATCCTGGATAGACCCCCGATGCCTGGACAAACCTCAAAAGCCCCTGGAGGAATGTGAAGATGATGGTATGGACATGTGGTTGAGTTTTTGTCTGGTTTGCATGCACCAACATCAGTTACATGATGTGCTTTAGATTACATGCATTCATAATGCTTGCTCGTGAGTGTTTTTGTGGTGTTGTTCATAAGCTTTTACTGTAGAAAATATCAAATTCAAAATAATATCTTTCAGAAAAGCAAATACAGTTTTAATCAGGCGCATTCACTGTATAAGTCCCTCACATTGTCCATTGTAATCTTATGATGGCCTGTAGATGGCGCTCTTGAGCTGTCATGTGTATAACAGACACTCTCACCTTGTGACAGGCACAGCTGCTATAATGCTACAATGGATTATATTGAATCCCCTCACACAAACAAATAATGAACCTCTATAGCCAATTTCCCTATGTGGTGGAATCTGGAATCTCACATAATTCACAATAATTCTCACACAATCCAGATCATTTTGCTATTAATAAATGCCACTAATTTCTCATTTTGTGATTTGAAATGTAATATTTCCACTTTCTATGTAATATGGTGGCATAGTGTATAAGGCTTTGAGCAGTAATTTTGCTTTTTATGATCAACTAACCCTCTCTGCCTCTCTGATACCCTTCCCCTCTTTCTCTCGTCCCACTTTGTGCACACCTGCTCCCCTTTTACTCCCTCTCGAGAAGAAGGGGTACATACAGAGGAGCTGGACAATGAGCTAGGTAGGCCACAATTCCACTGGGAAACATTTTTTCAAACCCGTAGACACATAACCTGCATGTTTGTGGGGCAGATTGATCCTTCTGTGCTGCTCAAATCCTGGAACTGATTATGAAAACGGACCTCACAATTGATCCCAGATCAATGCAAAGGGCAACGTTTAACCACAGTGCACCTGCACCGCCATGTTTCAGTACTGCTGTCATCTAGTTCTTTGGTATTCATTTTGGAATGACCGTACAACACATTTCATTACATTCAAACAAGGTTGATTTGTGTTGTCATTGGCACTGCATGATATAAAATATTCATTGTTACTATTTCTACCGCTGAAGCGTTTGGAGTTTAACTCGGGACTCTCGCAGCTGGGAGTGGTTCCGTTTTCATTATGCATGCAAATAGCTCAAGAGAGCCGAAACTATTATGTCGTGCTAACGGTGACAGTCAAATCATTGAATAATTTGTTGCTTTAATCAGTTTTACCATCGCCAGAGCACACTATATCAGCACGCAGATCTCTCTTGCTGTTCAGTGTGCCTTTGTAATTGAAGGGCCGATTCATCATTAGTAACGGATTAGATGATGCAGGCAGTGGCCTTGAGGAGGCCTGTGTTTGTGTCCTGGCTGATTGGAAGAGCACGGTCAATGGCTATTGATTTGAGAAATCGGAGCCATTAAATAGATGCCGTGACTGCGGGATGTGGGCAGTAGGTACGGGAGTATCCGGTCGCACAGTAGAGACTTGATCCTGTAGAGAGGGAAGATGGGATGCAAACAGATTAATGGCCAATTTGTCAGTAGAGTCGCAGTAATGATGTGGGGGAAGGACAGGACGTACTGTTGAGCAGTTGCTATCGGTAGGCGCTTACGCTTTCTTCTTCACCAATCAACATAAAATAAAAAATACAATTTGATATATAGTAATAATTTATAAAGGATTTATTGTTGGGTAAAATTCAAATAAAGTAACACTTTACAATAAGGTTCCATTTGTCAACATTGGTTAACTGCATTAGTTACATACAATTAAAAATACTTCTACAGTTCATTTCAACATTTACTAATACATCATTAAAATCAAAAGTTATATCTGTTAATGTCATTTAATGGACCTGAGCTAACATGATTAAAACCTTTTATTATCTAAAATTAACAAACATTAATAAATAATGAAATAACCTTATTGGTATTTTCCTGTAAAGTCTAGTTGCAAAAACAATAATGGTTTCAAACAGGTTTCCACAAACACACCCCCTTGCTGCTATTGGTCAGACAAACGCATAACAATGCCCCCAAACTCATGCCATTGGTTTAGATGATGCAGGCAGTGGCCTTGAGGAGGCCTGTGTTTGTGTCCGGGCTGATTGGTAGAGCACGGTCAATAGCTATTGATATAAGAATAGCTAACGTTAACAACATTACTAAATAAATGAATTCATTGTTAGTTAATGCATTTACTAACTAACGTTGGGACCTTATTGTAAAGTCTAGTTGCAAAAATAATAATGGTTTCAAACTGGTTTCCACGAACACATCCCCTTGCTGCTATTGGTCAGACAAAGACATAACCACGCCATTGGTTGCCTGTGTTGCTATGCTAGTCTTGTCTGAACACCCAACCAAACAGATCAATAGTTGTGTCCCAATTTGCATATGTACACACTATTCTATGCTATTTTGTAGTATAAATAGTGTAACACTGAGAATTTCCGAAAGAAAAAGTACACTTCCGAATCCAATGCTGGATGACAAATATAAACTTGCAGCATCCATACACTAGATAGCAGAGTGCGTAGTGTATTGTATGTCATTTGGGACAAAACGAATGTTTTGAAAGCAACAGAGAATCCCAGTGCTTAATTTTTTGGGGTAAATCAAGCTACAAATGGCTTAGTTATATCCATTTTCAAAGCTTTAACAATGGCCAAATGGCACACTTCACCTTTATCCAGCATAGCAATGATTTTTCTGTGACAGCTTGTCTATTACACAGTTGCGCAAATCCTATGACGTAAATTTCACCCACCAAAAACACTCAATGATTAATTATTATGTTAAGATCAGGAGGAGTGAAGATATATGAGACAGAGGCTGCTGAGAGAATCGTTCACCGTTAGATCGTTATTTGTAAGTAATTAGTGTTGGTTGACATTTATAATTTCATTAGGACAGTACAGGAGTCTGTCTTATTTGCTGTTACTGCTTGGGAGAGATAATGAGTTCTTGTTTTGCACACACACACACACACACGCGCACGCACACACACACACACACACACACACACCAATTAGAAGCTGTCACAATATAACTTTCCTATGGAAGGTGTGATGATGAGTTTTCTGTGTGCTGCAGGCACTATGCTAATACAACAGCTATGTGTCCCTGGCACTACGACATTTCTGCTTAAACAGGGGTTGCTATGGTAAAGAAAGCAATATTTTCATATGCATGAAAACACTCTTCAATGTCAAGTGCAGCAGAGCCTTTTCATGATTATTCTGTTACTCTAGAGAAGACATGTTGTGTATCTTTTCGCCTTTACAGTGTCGCGATCAAACCTATGAGTATCTTCTGTTGTTTTTGTACACTTGTCAACCTTTGCCTGAAATATTCGGAGCAGTTCGTGTTTTTGTTGTTTGCCAGGTCAAGAGATTTGGAAATGCTGTGAGAATATATATGCTGTTTGTGTAAATATCACATGGAGAGTTTTTGTCAGAGGCTGTGTCTGAAGACAAATGGCAGACCTGTACACAAACTTCATCTTTAGTCTGATGTCACACTTAATACGGAATTCCTCGGATATGTAGCAATGTTTTTATTACTTTGAGATGGGAATCATCCAGTCAGCACAAAAGAATTGATGATGGACTGTTGAATTATTGAAAATGGTGGTAGTGCTTCCGCAACAAGCAGAGTGTGCATTACTTTCAAAAAGTCTGTTCCATTTATCCATTTTTCTTCTTTATACCATGGTTTTCCTCATCTGCATGTGCTTATGTTAAATTTTTTTTATGTTTTAATCCTTTAATGCATTTGTGTGTGGAACACTGATTCAGCATCAAGCCATCATTACTAGTTTGAATGAGTCAGAAGCATCACTTTAAAAGCAGGAGGTTATTTTTGGGAAACAGAAACAGAGAAATCATTTTTTTATAATTATATTTAACTGTTGCTATTGCTGTGGTAGACAATATGGCTATTTGACATCACTGAAATAGTTCAGTATAGTGATATGACAATATAAACAATACCTTAGAACATCTGGCAACCAATCAGAAACAAACATTTTGTAGTGCAGTTGTGTTAATTGTAAAAAAATAAAATAAAAAAAAAACATGCAGTTCAATTTGCATGCTATAATTATATAATCTGCTCGACATGGTCATTATATATTTTTTAAATAGCTGGCTTGTTAGTTCGAAACCTCTTGAATTTTAATTGGTCGAAAAATCAAGACATGAAATTACAAAGTATTTGATAAAAGCCTTATGAAATTAGTTACAATGAGCTGAAAATCTCTTCTGTTTTTCTCCTTATCCAGAGCTGCCCACAGGCTGGGAGAAGATCGATGATCCAGTGTATGGGGTGTATTATGTTGAGTAAGTGACATTTTACACAATATTACCTTCAAATCATCTTTACTATATGACATCATCCTGAAACCTAAAAGAGACGGCTGCCATCCTTCCGATTGGGCCTGTTGCATTTCGGCTGTACACACCCTTTGTTACTGTTACCATTTTGAAATCTTGTTTTCTCTCTTTCTTTCTTTCTCTCGCTCTCTCTCTCTCTTCCTCCCCTTCAGAGGGACTCTTGGGTTTGTAGCGCATAAATATGAATGCATTCATATGTTTTGATGTTGTTTCAAAGCAATACCTCCGAGGCAGGAGACCTTTTGGTTTTTGTCTTTGGAGATGTTTATGTATGTTTTGAGCAGTATTTGCCTAGTAAATTGCACAGGCCTTTTGAAAAGTAGCCTGGATCGCAGCTGGGTGCGATCTGTATTTTTTGGTAAATGTGGTGATGTGGTTTTATTTTTGGCTTTTGATTTGTGTTTATCGAGTTTGCCTAGTGTAGTAGACCGATTTTGCTTTTAAGCACATATGATGAGAGAGAATAGCATACTTTTATGAATTTTAAATAAATGCAGAGGCCTTCAGCCATAGTTCAAGCCATCTTTATTGCCTTTTCTCTGAATTAATTCACTTTATTTCTCGTCCGCTTACCTGCTCTCCTTCTGCTCAACCTTTACCTGCCCTCTCATTCTATTTCCTGTTTCTCCCTCTGGTTCTGTTATTGACTGTGTCCTCTGCTCACTCATCTTCATCATCTCTCTCTCTCTTTCTCACTCGCTCCCTCTTTCTCCACCTCCCAGCCATATTAACAGGAAGACGCAGTATGAGAACCCAATTCTGGAGGCTAAAAGGAAGAAGCAACTGGAGCAGTCTCAGCCCGCTGAAGGTGAGCGGTATATCCAAGGTTCGTTTCAGGCCCAACATGCCGCCATTTCTTTCTTTTTCTATACGTTTGTAATTGTCCATGTTTGTCATTTAGAGTTGTTTTTTTTTGCAGCTTTTGTTTTGGAATGTTGGGATCTCATGGTTTAAGTTTTTCATTTAATTTTCCTATTTTACTAATTCATTACTGTTGAAATAACTGCTTAATTTTTTTTTGGGTAAATGTTATTTATATAAAAAGAAAACATTTTTTTTAAAGAGAAGTCTACACATGACTTGATGCATTTTAATGGATAAATGTATATGTTTTGGGCCAGTCTGTTATAAAAAAATAAAATAAAAAAAATCTTGTTTTGTATTACATACCGTATATAAATCAGGATTTTCCCAGTTAATTACCAGGAGCAACCAGTATTAAAGTCAATGTGAAATACTAATATGACATTTTTCGAATGAAACTGAATTTTTTATTTTAAAAAAGTCAACATGAACTCATTATCGTCCCCAATTACTTTCTTAAAGGGATAGTTTACCCAAAATCTCCATTTATTTACCCTCATGTCTTTCCAAACCTGTATGACTTTCTTTTGCGGAACACAAAATATATTTTGATGAATATTAATAATCAAACCGTTTTGGTGACCATTGTCTTTCACAAAAGGAAATTAAATATGAAAAAAAATCATCTTTAATGTTCCACCGAAGAAAGAAAGAATTTCCAATGGCACAAAAAATTATTGGTGTGTGTGAGCACACTTGGCCAATAAACAGATTCTGATTCCGAAAGTCATACAGGTTTGTAACTTTCTCTTTATGAAGGTGAATAGGGATGATTATGAGCTCATGTTGACTTTCAAGGCTGCTTGAGTCGCACCTCATTCCATAAACGGTCTAGAAAGTTCTACTGAAATGCAAGTTGCTTTGGTCTGGTTCCCAGCCAACTCAGCTGAATATTGCTTTCTTGATTACCTAATAACTTCTTCTCCCTCAAGTTCATCTAAAGTATCTCATATCCTGCCACTGGTTGTGATACAGTACTGACAAGTTGCAAGTTTTACACAGAGGAAGTTAGGACACCATAGGGGGCTTTAAAGGTCTAAAGCTGGTGGTTGCACAGCCTGAGTATTAGTTTGAATAGGCAGGAAGTGCAACTGACTTGAGAGACACACAAAAAAGGAAGTGCACCCTTCACTCTTTCAGAATGGATAGAGGAGCATTCTTCAGGAGCACCGCTAGCGAGCTATGCTGCTAACCACCAAGAGACTTACAGAGACCCCGGCACGGCCCCTCCACTACCACCCCAACTGGGGGCTAAACGTATGTGCTGCCTCCTTTTTTTGTTTGTAACACAAACACATACACACCCGTACGTGGCAAATTCCTCTGTGGACATTCACTATTCACTCACTCCTGTTCACTTTTTCCAAATCTTCCTTCCCTAGCTTTGTGTCTCTTCTGCCCCTGTATTGTTTGAACACCCAATGATAAGCTGCTTATTTAAAGATTTAGAAAACACACTCTTTTTTTTTAATGAAGGATATTGCATTGTCCCTCACACCATTTTCCATCTCTCACTGGCGTCTTAATGTGGGCACTCGTTTAAATTATGTGGTGTTTTCTATTGTGTCACATACAAAATATGCATTATGGTTGAAAATCAAGGATGTGTGGAATTAATGAACAGAAATGGTGTAGGTTAGGATACATATTGATACGTTTAGGATTGGGGTTATACAAGTCCATATTTAAAGTCTGGGAATCACATTACAATAAAATATTTTGCATTATTTCTGTTCTAAGACTTTCTGAAAATAGTGGTATTTGTTATGTTATCCACTTATTTTTATGTTAATGTAATTTGTAATAATTTAAAAAATTTAATAGAAAAAACTGAAATATATGCATTTTCTCTAGTGGTCTCAGACTTTTGGATCCCATTGTATATGCAGTTTTGTGTATGTGTGTGCATTTAAATTGTATTGTTACAGACAGCTCAGTTTCTCTGTCTGTCATATATCCCCTCTCTCATATTTATCTTTATCATGTCCAGTCATTTGCATTCAGTGTGCAGTGTGTCTCTCTCCTCAGGGTATCTCTGCAGCTTTCTCTGATCCTTCTGTCACGACAGACCATGATGAACAGATCACACATCATCTCTCTAGCCGCTCACACCCTTCCTCTCTGCTCACTCCTCCATTCTCTCCTCTCATTCTTTCTTGCACTAATGTCACTTTTGCTCTGATCTAGGACTGATTACCAGCTGATCCATCTACTAACATTCATTTGACCATTTTCCTGAATAACTATAATAATGCACAACATGATTATTTCACAAAAACATCTTCAGAAGTGCACACTGTTAATTTATTTTCTGACAGAGCAATGCTAAAATGTAAAAAAGGACAGATTGTCAATACAAACTTGTATGTTGACAGATTAAATGTTTAAAAGGTGATATTAGCCGCGTTTCTGCTGAAATTACCCAAAACAATTTGTCCCAGGAACTTTTTTTCCCCAGACCTGTTGCTCTCTGCGTTTCCATCACAGTCTAAAGTACTGTGAAAATTAGGCAAATTAGTCCGGTGACGTAGATAGATTTATAGATTTATAGATTGATTGATTGATTGATTGATTGATTGATTTATTTATAGATTGATTCATAGATTGATCTATAGATTGATTTTAGAGCCTACTCCATTACTCTATGGTTGGTAAAGTTAACTTTGTAGTTCAGCTTCTTCTTGAAACTTAAATTGTTCTTGAGATTTGCTGCTCTAATACACAGAGGTATGCGTAATCATCTCATACAGAGGGGCCAACAGATTTACCTTCATCTATTCCCATAGCTCACAATTGTGCAATGCTTTTCTTACTGCAGGAGGGAAGCCATTTTTCACAAGGAACCCTGCAGAACTGAAGGGAACATTCATTAACACCAAGCTGAAGAAGAGCAGACGTGGGTTCGGCTTCACCGTAGTAGGAGGAGATGAACCGGATGAGTTCCTACAGATTAAGAGCCTGGTGCTCGATGGACCAGCTGCCCTGGACGGAAAGATGGAAACAGGTAAAACTTAAACTGTGGTGTCGCAAAACACATCTTTGTGCTGTAGTCTTTGTTCTTGGGCCAACATATATTTTGCTTTCTCAGGTGACGTTATCGTGAGTGTAAACGACACCTGCGTGTTGGGCTACACACACGCCCAGGTTGTGAAGATCTTCCAGTCCATCCCTATCGGCTCTATGGTCGACCTTGAACTCTGCCGTGGCTACCCATTACCCTTTGACCCTGATGACCCCAACACCAGCCTGGTGACTTCTGTGGCCATTCTGGACAAGGAACCCATCATTGTCAATGGAAAAGAAAGCTATGACTCTCCATCCAGCCACGGGAGCGAAACTACAGGTGGCGGCGGTAGTTTGAACGGCTCCAGCGACCCACCTCGCCCCCATAGCCCTTCAGCAGAGGTGGCTTCCAATGGCTCTCATGGTTATCCCAGTGACGTGGTGACGCTGGCATCTTCGATTGCAACCCAGCCCGAGCTGATTACTGTTCATATGGAGAAGGGCGACAAAGGATTTGGCTTCACAATAGCGGACAGCCCTTCTGGGGGAGGCCAGCGAGTGAAGCAGATAGTGGATTACCCACGATGCAGAGGCCTGAGGGAGGGGGACATCATCATGGAGGTGAACAAGAGGAATGTGCAGAACCTGACGCACAATCAGGTGGTCGATTTGCTCAGCAAGTGCCCCAAAGGCAGTGAGGTGACCATGCTGGTTCAAAGAGGTGAGCCCACATCGAAATTTTTATTTTTTTAATTTAAATTTAAGCACTTGCAATGAAAAACTAGCTCTATTTGAAAGTTTACAAGGTTTATGGCATAATTAAGGTTGCACAGATAATACAATTCTGACCAGTACCATTCAATTATTATTCTTTTTATATTATGGCTGATAACCCACAAATAGTTAATATTAAAACTATTTTGTCTAAATGGTAAATAAAATTTAAAAAAAATACCAAGAATGACCAAATTCCAATCTGGTACTGATACACTAGTGTTCAAAAATTTGGGGAAGAAAAGAGTTTTTGTAATGTTTTTTGAAAGAAGTCTCTCTTATGCTCACCAAGGTTGCATTTATTTGATCAACAATACAGCAAAAACATAATATATAGTAATATTTGATCAATGTAATGTGTCCTTGCTGATTAAAGCTTTTAGTTTATTTAAAAAAAATAATAATAATCATACTGACCCCAAACTTTTGAACAATATAGTGTATATTATGCATCCCTATCAAGCAAACTGTCTATTTCTTGAGTTGTATCCCATTTTAGATTTTCCCACTCCTAAATGTTAAGTAAAATAAACTGATTGGTTGGTTTACAAGTGAGCCAGATGGCTGTATCCTGTTTAAGTGGGTGCTTTTTGGCCCTTTTTGTTTACATATTTCTGCTTTTATAAATCTAGTACACTTTCAGTCTCGCTTTTTCTCACTCTGGTATTATTTTCTTCTGCGTTCCAAGCCTGGGAATGTGAAATGGGTCTTGCAATGTGGACCGAAAGATTGTTAAAAGTCTTACTACTTGAGTGTAAAGAAAACCTCTTGTAGTGAGAGAAGAGGTTGTTCAGTCAGTGTTCCTGAAAGAGAGCTTGTGCACTTGAGATGAAGAGAGAATGACAGACAGACAATGTCCAGACAGAGACCGTCTCGGGTGAGAGGTCTGTTCCGATCATGAATATGAAGTCTGTGACATCTGCTTTTTCCTTGAGGGCCACCAAAATCAGCTGTCTGTTAACCCCCATCTGACACTTCCACATAGCCTTTTCTCTATCTTGCATTTTGGGAGAGGAAGTTGAGATAGAAATGTCAAGGTTACCTGCTTTTGGTGGAAAACCGCTGCCTCTACGGTCCAGAGACAGCAAAAGAGAATGAAAGGGAGATTCGTGTGTGTGTGTGTGTGTGTGTGTGTGTGTTTGAAATGAGAGAAAACACTGAATATCAGCATCTGACTGTTAAAGGAAGAAGTTTCTCCTCATAGAAAGCTACAGTTTGAGAGAATTACTCCAAGAGTTGTGTGCACAAATCCCAAGGCCTTTCAGAACCTCAGAGCTTCAAAATCCTATTTTGTCTGTTTTCGGAGCATTCAGACAGAGCCTGGCACTCTGATTATTAATTTGATGAATTGAAAGCGTTTTTATCTGTCTTGTGTAAGTGCTTTTAACAGGGCCATGAAATTGCTGCATGCCAATTGCAAGGCCAGTGTTTGTTGTATTAAAACGCCCCCATTTGTCATTTGGGACAGTTACCAGCATGTAAACAAAAGAGTATGCAGTGCTTATATCTTTTAGGGCTCATCAATAGAGCAAAAAAAAGGCCAAGTTATCCTCTAGGATTTGATGGCCTGCTGAACTGATGTCACATAACTTGTAGTGTAATTTATGCACAAACTGCAGAAAGCAGGACAGAATGGCCTGTTTTATATCTGGCTTATATGTAGCTTACATGATCTATTGCAAAGCATTTTTAAAGTAAAACCCTGCCATCATTTTCATTGGCCTCACCAAAAGAAAAAGAAAAAAATTATATATATTATAATTTTTTAGGCATATATTTGTATATTTTCATGAAATAGAAATGATATATGTATTTGTATATATATTTATATTAAAAAAAATGTATACAACCATTAACAAAATGCATTGTTGTAGTCGAGACCAGCTCATTCGAGTCCGAGTTGAGGCCGAGTTCAGAGAGGGTTGAGTCCCCAATTAATTTAATTAACTTTTTAGTTACGGAGGGCATGCACAAGAGTGATTGCAGAAAAACTGCTGTCTTTTTAATGCAAAAGTGTGAATGTGCCGGAGAGAGAGAGAGGGCAGGCGGTAATTAATAAAATAATCATTTTATTATTTAATTAAACAAGATTTGGTTTTCTCTGTGACACTTTTGTCCTACTTTGTAAACAGAAAATATATTAAAATAACACAGATGAGAAATAATGTAGCGTACAACCATGCTTTTGACCATAATGTACGACCATGCTTTTGACCATAGTTGGAACTGTACTCCTCTCTATGTTTGTTTTAGTTTTTTTCCCCCAATGTAATTTCTACAGTTATTATTTATTTACATATCTTTATTATTATGACTTCAATTATTCTATCATCTGCTACTAATTGTATCTAATGTTTTTGTTGTTGTTTTATTATTTATTTATTTTATTTTCATATTATGTTAAATACCAAAACCAATAAAAAGACAATAGAAGATAAATAATGTAGAATCGAAAATAGAATCGAGAGCGGGCGGGTCACTGGTGTGGGAGAGAACCTGGCGAGAGTCTTTGCACTAACGTCTCAAGTCATGCACAGTTGCGCACAAGAAAATCACCAATCATTGGACGTGTCAATCAAACATCAATTTAAAGAAATATTAACGTACAGTAATAATCATGAAATATTTTGAATAGGACTTGAGTGGACTCGGGAATAAGTCCAATTTCTAATATGTTCGTGTACAAGTCAATACCGAGTCCAAATGCACGCGAGTCCATGACAAGACCAAGACCATTAAAATATGGTCTCGAGACCGAGTTCAAGACAGAGTCCGAGTCCAAGTGCTACAACATTGACAAAATGTTTATTTTGAGATCTTAAAGCTGCAGTCCGTAAGTGTTGCCTCTGTGTCGCCATCTCTGTTTGAAACCTGCAATTAAGTAAAGTAAGTAACATGTCTGCCACTTTTTGGAACAAAACCTTACAATAAATCATGCTATCAACGGTGATTAAATCTAATGATCGCTCTAATAACATCAAACTGTGCAAATGATTGTTAAACTTTGTTCTCAAATTGTTAATGTTAACAGCCTTAGCATTGCGTGACTACGTGTATTTAGTGTGTATTAGCGTTACCTGTAGATTCCGTACAGTCCAATATTTTGCTTTTGACCATGGGTGAATCTCCAGTTGTTACTGATGATGTCATTTGGGCCTTTCTGGATTACATTCCGCCATCAAAATGATAAGTTTAATTACTCCAGCTGCTGTGAGAAAGACTATAAATGATCCGCTGAAGAACATGCGATCCGCTCCTCACATGCGATAACCTACTAGCCGGACTCCTTTTTATGTATACAGATGTGACGTAATGATGAAATCCACCATACCACTCTAATTATAACACATTATTACAAGCTTACCGTTGTGAATCGTGCTAAGGTAAGGCGATCATTTTGAATACTGGCTTGTTGTGTACATGCTAAATAAAATTGATTTTGGATCATTTTTAACCAAAAAAAAGTGTTTTATTCTAAAAATGTTTTATTCTAAGGGTCATAGAAAGGGTGGAAAATGAACATTTAATACTAAACTTTGACTGTTTTTGGTATAAAATACCTTGACTAACATTATATGTTGGCCTAAGGGTAAAAAGATAAAAACCTTTAAAACCGCTTTAATTGTCATTGGAGTAATCCAAGTTCAGCAGTTCATGCTGGTACACACCAGAGGCGTTCTCTAATGTCTGTGAAATGTGTCTGGAATGTTTTAAGTATTCTCTGTGCTCACATCTCACCTTAATTGCTGGCCTTGATGTCAGGCAGCAAATCCCACCACACACAAATAAGCACACACACACACACACATTCTTTTTCATCAACACTCACTCATCACTGGCCTACCAATTAGAGTAGAGTCCGAAGAAAGATCTAATGTGTAGTAACACGATATATGTCTCTTCATTCCTTTAAAACACATACGCACATGTACTCACATCTGCAGCATGTTTGACCCATTACATTTTTATTTCTCATTGCAGGAAATCTGCTGCTGGCTCGGCTGGTTTTCTGGATAATTGACTGTGTGTGTGTGTGTGTGTGGGTGGGTATGTGTGTATATATATATATATTACAATATATATATATATATATATATATATATATATATATATATATATATATATATATATATATATATATATATATATATATATATATGTGTATATGTGTGTGTGTGCGTGTGTGTATATATGTGTATGTATATGTAGTATATTTATAAAGAAAGAGAGAAAGAGAGAGGGTATAACATCATTAGAGTTGTTTTTTTAGCCGTGTCCCTTTTTGTGCCTCTAGTCCAGCAGGTTAGGTTGGTGGTTTCAAAGCTATATTACATCATTATTTGAACATTTTACTCGCCTAGGATAGTTGCACTATAACACTGCATTTTTCCTTTAAGAACTATTCTGGGTTGATATACAGGTTAAACCCAATCGACAGCATTTGTTTTGTTTTGCATTTTGTAATGTTGATAACCAAAATTTGTTTTATTCTGTAATCATTTTAAATAATTGAGATTTTGTAATCATCTTATATATACATAATTTATATATATATATATATATATATATATATATATATATATATATATATATATATATATATATATATATATATATTATATATATATATATGAATACAATATATAATATATATATATTTATTATGTGTATGTATATATATATATATATATACATAATAAATATATATATAAAATGTTTAAATAATGTAATAATTTACCACTATTATATATATATTTTTTTTAAGACCTGGTCATGTTGAGACTTACAATGGAAGTGGACAAGGGAATGGCGTTATCTTTTTGTTAAAAAGGATAAATAAAACTTGTATTATTTGAGCTGTAAAGCTTTTCAAATTTTTACTATTAATATTGAGTATTTTAACATTCACGGATTGGCCCCATTCATTTTCATTGTATGTGCCTCACTGTAACTGAGATTTTTGCTTTTTTGAAGAAAAGGAAGAACTAATGGAAATGAATTTTTCTAGCAATCAATATTATGCCACAAGTGCCTTCAATTAAGCTTAACTTGTGCTGAAGCCCATAAATATTCCTTTAAGAACCAAACATTATAAAATTGTCTGATGCTTGACAGGATAAAACCAAAATTGTGGTTTCCAATGTTAGGCTGTCATCGTCGTTGACTTTTTTCCTCCCATGAGGCTTGACCGCTGTCTGTTTTTCTCTAGATGTTTCTCAGCTGTTCAGGTCTAAATGTCATGCTCGTAAATGCTGAGTATAAAGGATATTCATGCATCTGTTATGCCCGGGGTAATCAGTTCAACACAATGTGTGTTTGTGAGGTGAATACATCATGGCTTTAAGTTAGTGGTCCAATGGTCCATTCTGTCTTCCTGAAGTGTGTGTATGTTTATGTATTTACATCAGTGTGGAACTTACGCCGCGACATACAGAAGGCCATTTCTAGCCTCATTGCAATTCTTCCTGCCGGTGTGTATATCAGAATCTGCCGATTTGAGAAAGAAAGTGAGGGATGCTCCAGCTATGGATAGCGTGATGAAATGAAAAGGTGCATACTACTATCTGATCCTCTCCCTTTATGAGACATCAATCATGACAGCACACATCTCGATTTCCCCAGCAGTAATGAAACCGGCTTCTACACAGGCATTGAGTATTCTGGTCTCATTAGTTGCTACTCCAAGCATCCAAATAAGTGTGTTAAGGCTTATTAACACATAGATAAGAAAAAAATATTGCGTTTTGGGTGCTGATTCCTAGGGTTGGTCCGAAATTTTTTTTTATTGAGCTTTGAAGCTTCGTAGTAATCAACATTGAATATTCGGAGGGGAAGGGCCTGAACAAATCCATCTCTCATAAAAGCGGGAATCTCGAGAAGTGGCGCGCCTCACGCAGGCAGGGCTTATGTTCAGAGAACGGACACTGTAGTGATACAAAACACACAGGTGTTACGTCCCAGTTTTTATATATTATAGTAGTAAAATAATTTTGTTCAGTTAGAGAACAGATTATCTACAATTAAAAACTGAACGTGCCATGTGAGCCGAACAAGAGTCTCAGCACAAACTACAGCAGGAGTTCAAAGCGAAATGTAAAAGAGCTTATTTAAGGGAGTTTGTCATTGTACTGTTTTGTTGTTGTGTTTTTCATCAAGAATAAGAGGCTAATGAATCCACAATTCAAGCACGAATGAGAACTGTTTCGAGGGGGATGCCAGGTGTGCGTGAAAAAATAAATAAATTGAGAAACGAATACCAACCCATCAAACGAATATTCTGGTACAGCCCTAGCTGATTCCCACCTGGCGTCTTAACAAGATAGATCATGCATGTTTTAACCAACACCAAACCACCCTAAGATGACTATAACTACTGTATATGAAACTGTAAAAAAATTGGTGTAAAAACAAATTTTACTCAGAAATTGCTCGTAAATTTCGTGATTAATTACAAAGAAAAGGCAAGTAACACATTGAATACAATTTTAAATTGCGTAGAATGACTGATATAGTAACTTCAAAAATCATTTATTACAGTGCCCACACCACTGACGATAACGTGCTGTTTACGGTAATATATGTGCAAGCTGACGTTTTAAATGCTCGAGCTCTTTAAAATGAGTTGGATTCTGATTGGCCTTTTATCATTGATCAGCTGGAAAACATCATTCTGAAAATGATTCCAACTATATATTTTCTATGTGTCATTGTTATAGTTGTGGTGTGGACTGCCCTATTCTTACAGAATTAGAAAGATTATTAAAACTTTACAGTTATAGTTGGCATTATGTTTATCATCCTTGATATGAACGGCCCTTAAATCAGCAGGGAAATTAATCTAAGCTGGCCTTTAAGCATGGAACAGCATTACAGTCTTGTTTTTCTTTTCTTGGCTGGACAAATACAGCGGTGGGAAAGATAAACAACCATGATTGGTGGTGTGTACCAAAGTAACTTGATTTAATGTTTTAAAGGAAGGATTCCAGCACGGTTTTGTCATTTTTTGCATAAATTTTTGCTGATTTGTCCAACAGCAAAAATGAATGGTGTTGCAGACTAATATTCAGGATAGCAACAGTCCAAAAAAAGTGGCTCTAAATCAAAACGAGAGGTTTTTGGTGAAAAATATGTTTTAGATAATGGTTGTGGGGAGCATCTTCTCCCTGACTGCTCACCCTTTGGCTTGCTAAAGAGGTGAAGCATAGAACCCACCAATCGCATGATTTCACACCTTGTTTCCATGACGATGCTCTGCTGCACTTTGCGGTGGGGTTTTCTGTTAAAATGATAAAGCGGAGGGGTCTGTCTTGCACACAACATGCAGGCGCATCACATTCTGGAACAAATGCCAGCAGGCAGTGAGGACAGACAGACAGACAGAGACAGACAGGTGTTTTCAAGTCCACTCTGCATCTTATTCTTTCATTATGTGTTACCCTTGAATGATTTTTGATTGACATGTTTGTGCAGGCCTACTGAATCCACACAAGTAATGGAGGGGAAGTTGTACAATAGCCTTCAGAGCTGTGTGTGTGTGTGTGTACACGCATCGGTGTCTGCACAAGGCTATTTTAACATCACCTCATGGCCTGTCACCTCCAATTGAAGGCCATGTCATGTTAAGACTATTCCAGTGTACACACAACTACAATCGTGCACACATAAGCTGTGCTCTAAAACCTAGTGAGCAGCCTATATAGGCAGCTGTATTAGGCCATTTTGGAACCATTTGAAATCAGTCCGCTTTGGCAGCAACTTAACACAAATAGCATGTCACATGGGACGCTGGACTAACAATTGATCAGAATTGATTTCTTTTCAGTAATGAGTGAATTGTAGTTATAAGTTAACCAAAATGGTCTCACACTAAATAATTTATTACTGATACTTAACAGTATTGAATGAAGTATATATTTAACATCTCTCTCACTTTGTCTTCTATCTTGGATGTATCTCAATATTATTGGAAAAATAATATATTTTAATTATACTTAAATGTTTTTATTGATACTTTTCAGTACACTGTAAAAAGTGATCAGTTGACTTAACTTTAAAAAGTGAGAAAAAACTGAAAGCGTAATTGAAAAAATTATGTGAACTTGACAATTTATTACTTCATCATTTTAAGGCAATGGGTTTCCTCACTTTTTTAAAGTTAAGTCAACTGATCACTTTTTACAGTGTACTAAATTAGGTGTAAGTGTATTAATAATCAACATTTACATAACTATAAAGTTTTAATAATCACTCTAATTAGGTTAGAATAGGAAATTCCACATCAACTATCATGGAATCAATATCGTTACACATTATCGTTTTCGTCACAATATCGTTTTCGTCACAATATCGTTACACAATATCGTTTTCGTCACAATATCGTTGGAATTACTTTCAGAGTATTTAAAGCGGCAGACAACATATCTGCAGGGCGAGCTTTTAAACAGAACATTACCATCCAGTGGTATGAACACTAATATTGTTGTCTTTATAGTTAACATTCTTGGTGTGAATGGTCCTTTACACTGAAAATGTTTTACTGATATTTTAAAGTATTGAAGGAAGTGTACTTATAATCTCTCACACTTTGTCTTCCATTTTTAAATTGATCACAGAACTTGTTCAAATGCATTATTGGATTAAATAATACATCTTAATTACATTGAACAATTTTTCATTGATACTTTTGAGTATTAAATAAAGTATATTTATAATCAACTTTTCTCCCGCTTTGTCCACAAAGACCAGAGGTTGTAAATAAATGTGATGCTGCCTTAAAATAAATTTTGCAGCATGCAGCTTAGATTGCATGCAGTACCGTTTTTAACAGACTTCACTGTTTGTGATGCCCTAGAATCCTGCCTGCATAGAAATCTGACAAGTTTTTTGAAAAGTGCACAATAGTCTTGCATGAAATTGGTTTTGTGTTGTCGCACTCTCCGCACTAGACTCATGCTGCGGCCGCTCCTGGGAGACTGTCTCTCATTCCTGTGTGTGTCAGACTACATCATTGACAGATGGTCCTGACCATCAGAATCTGTTCCTATCAGCCAGGCAGAGGAAAAGGGGTCCAGTACAAACCCTTCGCTCTCTTCATTCCCTTATGCACATGCACGTGCACATGCAGTGCACCATAATCTTCTCCTGCTAAACCTTCTTATTAGTTTCCCCTGTGCCTGACGTGATTCACACTGAACTGTCACCTGTATTCCTGCTGATTAACTCCTGCATGTTCTGCATGTAGTTATGGAGGGAGCTCTCATGCCATTTGGGTTTTATTAACTGGCTTAGTCTCTCACACCAACAATTTTGCTAATTTGAGATTGAGCTGAATTAATTCACCTAAATTTCTTGACTGAAACATAACTAATCTCAGCCAGTTGTCGTTTCTTCGATGTTCCGCTCAACCTCTAAATAAATGACGAATTGGTGGAGATGATAGGGTATCAGTCCTGCACAAAGGAAATGGCAGGGCTCTTGAAACTACCTCAAAGTGCTCGACTATAGGATTTGAAACAGGTCCAAGAGTTAAGCAGCAATCACAACAAGAGTCATCCACTTTTAATGCATTGGTCACTCTGTTTGCTTTTCATTCAGCAAGCAGCACTGCTTTATGGGATTCAGATAAAGCCATTATGTGCCCAGTAAAGTGAAATGGATTGATTGATTACAAGGTATTACGGAGCTTTTCTCCTCTATAAGCAACGACCTCTAGACACTCAACTGGGTTATAAAATCAGACCCGTGCAGATCCACTCTTAAACTCACAAAATAGCATAGATTCATTCATTTTTTTATGCATTCTTGTTGCTGTGCCGCTGTGGAATAGTTTGTCTGAGCAGGGAAAATATTATAGAAATTAGACTTCAGGTCATTGGAATTATCACCGTTTAGCCAAATCAATACAATTACCATTGTCAATTCAGAAAAAAAATTGCTCTACCAAACAAACCACTGTGCGAGATTTGAAGTGAGAGAAAAATGAAGAGAGTGTGTTAGCAAAGAAGGCGTGGAGCAATGCTGCAGAAACTTTTAACAATTAATGGGCTGTAGTGGAGATGGGCATAGAGAGGAGAGGGAGGCGGCAGACTGCAGAGGATGATTGTGTTTGTTTTGGGGATAATGATTCAGGTTGGGGGCAGGGCTTTATGGGGCAGGTCAATTTGCAATGGAAAGGACGATTGAATGCTTAAAGTTGTATTAGATTAAAGCGCAGAAGCACTTTGTTGTAATAGAGAACAATGTGTGCAGGACAGGCTGGACACTGCTTGTGACGAATATCACGAGTGCGCATGTGTGTTACCGTGGGCTTCATAGTAAGCAGCCCAGACTGTAATCAGAGGACCGATCGGGATCCGACAGCACCACGCAGTGAAACATGCACCCAGCTGCGAAACCACAACTTATGATCACACTAATGAATCGTACCGACATTGAGAGACATTAGTTTTTCATCTATTTTCAGTTTTTTTTTTTCATGCTATAAATGATGTTCACATTTTTATGTATGAATGCATAATTTATGCATGGCCTGTCATACCCAGCCTTTCTGATGGAGGCGTGGGAGGGGGCGATGGCACATCAGCGCACGTAGAAGTGGGAGGGAATCAGTGTTCAGGAGGAGGGAGTACGATGGTGAAGCGAGCGAGATGGTAAGCGATGGTAAAGGGAGAGAGAAGCAGAGAGAAGCAGCAAACACATGAAGACGGAGCGAGGGTGATGCACATCGAAACAAGGAGGGGGAGGGTGAAAAAGAAGAAGGAGAGAGAGAGGGAGAGGGAGAGAAAAAAGAGAAGCTCAAAAGACAGGAGAATCAAGGACTGGCTCTAGATGCAGGATCCTTCGGCTACAACATCGCGAGGGGCAGGGACGCTGGAAGATGGTTTCAGTAAGAGGGGAACTGACCGTTGCCTATAATTTAATGTTCAGTATCTTGGACTCCTTCTCCATGGGTAATAGCTTAGCACCTGTCTGGGCATAAGCCCCTCTCTGTTTCTCTTCCTGTGTCTCGTTCGTTCTCTCTTTCTTTCGCTCTCCTCTTTTTCTGTCTTCATCTCTCGCGCAGTGTCTGGTAGGTTTAAAGGGATTTTTCTCCCTGAAATGAAATTTCTGGCATCATGTCATTCCAATTCTTGCGTAGACCATAACAGGAAATATTTTGCAGAATGTCCCAGCTGCTTTTTTTCTCTCTCGATACAATGGAAGTGACTTTTATTATGTGAAAAAATGGCAGCTGGGACACTCTGTTAAGTATCTTCTTTTGTGTTTTGCATAAAAAAGACCGAACTGTTCCTTTAAGTTCATGGGGTCTGCTTAGCATTTAATCAGGGTAATGTGGGTCGGTCCTCTGATGTGGATAGTCCGCGCTGCCCTCTTTATGGTTTGTGCTGTCGGAGTAAAGGAACGAGAGAAGAAACGGAAAGAGAAACGGGGCTGCCGCCACACCACGCACCCTAATTGGAGTCATCCATTTGTCTTGGGATTGCTTTCAGATTTGTGCCTGTGGGGAAGGTGAAATATTTGTGTGCGCGCAATTAATGTTTCTGTCTCTTTCGCTTTCTGTAGGGGTGGCACCTGCGAAGAAGAGCCCCAAACTGGTGAGTACAGATGTTTTATTCTCAGTCTGTTCTTTCCTCTTCACCACCATTTTTTTTTGTCTTTTCCAATCTGTTTCCGATTGTTTTTGCTCATTGTCCGTGGCATTGGTCTAGTGTTCAAAAGAGGTTTTACAATGTCACTGCTGTGGCAGAGAGAATCTGATATGCACTTCAATGCAAACACTCCATCAGCGAACGGTGAAACCATGTGGTCAGGGTTGGGAGGGTGGTGTTGACCCCTGGGAGGAGGGCTGATTTTATTGGTCACATGGGCATCCTGTAATAGCCCTCTAATGATTTACCGAAAACAACAAAACCAGCAAGTTTCCATCCTTGGAGCTTCAGGGACAGAATAGCATTTATTTTTAATCTTTTGTTCCACCAGCCTGTTGATAGATGGAGGGTTTGCGGACAATAGAAACAATAATCAGTGTTCTTCTGTTAAAATGGCAGCCTTGGGTTTTTTCTTTCTTACTTTGTTGAAATGGAGTCCATGCTTGTATGACTCCTCAATGCCAGACGGGCGTCTCTCAATTCTCAAATGGCCTCTGTTTTATTTGGATGGATTTATTAGCTACTTATTGAATTGTGGTTTGATTTTTATTGCTGGTTGTCTGCTGTTCGGGATGTCTGCTGTACAGATTCATAGGTTGTGCTGGGATGCAAAAGGATGCAGAGGTGTGTGCGTGGGTTTAAAAAAAGAACTTCAGATGACTTAGTGGAGGAGAGAACAATAAAAAATTCATAACCCAACCCCTCTGGAGGTATTTCATAGTGAAATTACTTGGAATAAATATTTTAAATTTAAAACATGAATTGAAAATATGACATTATTTATATAATAGCTAGTATATACAATATGGTGAAAATGCTTCATTTTTGCTTTTTATCATTTAATTGTTTGTTTGCAAATTATGTAAAGTGCAAACTTAAAAACAATTGTCAGCATAACCGTTTGGGTGACAACTATCACTGCACTATACTATCTATATAACAACTGTATTATTATGTCAGTATCAGTATTAATATTCATAGTGTAGCCTATTTATTAAATTAATATTAACCATAATGTGGCAAATGTATATATTGTTACTAAACAAACTTAAAATTCAAATTGAGTTGCTTGGAGGGTATTTGTTGAGAGAGGTTGAATGGTAGTTGAGGCAGAATATTAAAATAGCAGTTGAATATAATCCTTGGCTTGAATGAATCCTGACGGAATGGTAAAGGAGAGATGTGGGTCATTCTGTCCTTCAACTCATTCATTCACATTTCTTTCTTTGTTTTTGTTTTTTTACTTGCCTACTCCACATTTATTCAATTCCTTCACTCCATCTTAAATACACCGGGGAGGTTGTGGTGCTTTTTTCTCCTCTATTCATATTTCCTCTCTCTTCTTTTCCCCCCCACACAGCAACAGTTGGAGCGCAAGGACAGTCAGGGCAGCTCCCAGCACAGCGTGTCCAGTCAGCGCAGCATCCACACCGACTCTCCGCTCCACGTCTCCCAGGCCCTGCTCAACGAGTCGGCCGCCCCACCTCCCCCCTCCCAGCCTCTGCCTAGCCTGCCCCAGGACCCTCCAGTAGACGGAACTCTTCAGAAGAAACCAGATCCCTTTAAAATCTGGGCCCAGTCAAGGAGCATGTATGAAAGTAGGCGTAAGTAATATGGGATTCTGGTGGCGGGTGCATTGGCAGCAGATCACTGGGTCTCTCGTTTATATTTGTTTGGGATTGGGATAGCAGGTTTGGTTAGTTGGTTGGGAACAGGCTGTATTTCTCGTTTGGTTGCTCTGCTTTGCCACTAAAATATTAACATCTAGATCAACATTTTGGGGATACTTGTTGTTAAAAAAATATCTAACCTTGGTGGAAACAAAAATTATGCATGGTTGGGTTGGTTTAAAATCAAGGCAATTGTCATTATATTTCTATGTGATTTTAACAGTTGATGCTTATTTTAAGAGTCAATCTATACATAAAAACATCGCATTTTTATATTTATGCTTAATATTTACATTTTCAGTGTTAAGTATATTAATTAGTGGTTTTAAGTAATTTGTGTATTTCAAATGTGGTGAGATAGCTAAAAAGTCCATTTACATCAACCATGAACATGGCTTTAGTCTTTCAGGATTCAAATAGCTGTCCAAACCTAATGTAAACCATTAGCTGTCGGTTCGAATCCCCTGTGTTTGTTGCGATCAGAGAGCTGTGTTTGGATGAATCTGTCATCTGTACTTCCAAAGCTATTCATTAGCTTTTCCCATTCCTTCCTTCCTTCACTTTGCTTTCGTCGACTCACTCACTGGCAGTGAGAAGCCAACATGAACGGCGAGGCACTTCTGACCAATTACACTCCTCCCTGTCATCAGTGCGTTCACATGCTCCAGTGCGCTTTGGAACACGTCTTTTGACAAATGTGCATATAATTGGTAGTGGTGGAAGACAGTGAATCCAATACTACTTTCATGTGTGCCAGAGCAGAGGGGCTAATTAACAGGAATATCTTTCAGCGGATGTTAAGAGGCTGTGGAGTGGAGCATTCCAATGCTTGGGTTGGAAAATGTTGCTAACTTGGAATGTCTTCATTGCCTCTTGTTTTTGTTAGGGTCTCTTATTAGTAAATTCCTTAAGAAGGAGGCTATAGGGAATACAGGGATGCGAATTGTGCAGAATTTTTTGCTTAACTATTCCGGTTCTTTAACAGTTCCATTAATAATTACTTTAACTACATTTCCTTTATGGATTTTTATTTATTCCATAGCCAACAGATAAAATTTCAATAATCAAGTGGGCGGAAACACTGGGTGGCTTTAGGGGCAGTCGTGGCCTAACGCGAGTTTGATTCTCAATACTGGCAGGAAATGAGTGAGGTGCCCTTGAGCAAGGCACCTAACCTCCAATCACTCCCCGGCACTGCACACTGCTCTGTGTGTGTGCGTCTATGGCTTGCAGTGTGTGTATGTGTGTGTGTTCACTACTCACTGTTCCTAATGTGTGTGCACTAACTTGGATGGGTTAAATGCAGAGGACAAATTCCAAGTATGGGGTTACTTGTTACTTAAAATAATTCTTGCAAAACATGTGTTTACAAACTTTTTAATGATTCACAAAAAAGAAATGACTCTTTCGAGTCATTTGTTTGGGAATTAGACTACACTGATTGCGCCAGTGTTTTTGATTCTCCAAAAAGGACCAACTCATTGAAATAATTCACTTGGAAGTTGGATTACACTTGTTGGACTCTATGTTTTGGATTCATATAACCAAATCATTTGTTTGAGAATCAGCCTTCACTGTTTTTAAGTCGCTTAACTGAACCAGCTAGACTGTTGCAGTCCTTGAACGGATTGAGAGATAAATCATTGATGTCTGATAGGCGTTTTTGGACCATCTTGAAAACATTCAGTTCACTAAACCCAGTGAGCAGCTGCATTGAGAGGCTTTAACACAAATGAATGTAAGTTGATGCTGGTCTACCCTTGCCATAATGCACAATTTGCAGAGTCTGCCACAATCATCCTTGCTTCCTAATGGAGATCGAACGTTGTGGGAAAATTGCCCATACAGCAGCCATTTTGCATGGCTCTGGAGCAATTCTACTTCCTGTCTCTGTTACAGTAAATTGCTGTACATCTGGTTAGACTGGAGACAGAGGTCCTTGTATCTGGCAGTTGCTCCACACATTCAGCTGCATTGTAATAGCTTTGCAGCAGAATCACAAATGCATAGCATTTGTTATAGCTTACGATAAACGAAGCCCATTCTTAAAGGTAAGCACATTAAGCAAAAGATCTTCGGTAAAAGCCTGCATCAGAAATATCTGCCCAGAGCCACGGTTTCCAGCTTTTTCTTACTTAACAGGCATAAGCGCCCCCCGACAGAACATCATGTGATGCATTGGAGAGCTACAGGGTCAATAATGTAAAACCTGACAGATTGCTGATGTCTGCAGGACTTCAAGCCTAAAAGAGGGGAAAGCTCTACTGGTGCTTGTCCTGACTGATTTGACATGGAAGTGCTGTGGTGGAGACGGCGCTCAGGCGGCGGTGTAAGCTCAAGGGCCCAGCTGCTTCAAAAGACCTCTGGATTCTCTCTTCTGCTTCACTTGATCTGTACTCTAGATTTAAGCACATGTGTCAGTGCTTATCATTTTCTCAGATGGAAATACCTGTTAATCAGATTGTGCTATGTGAATTCATTGGAGCAGAGTAGTCATTATATTACATCTTCATAGAAAAAATCCAGATGTGTGAGTATACTATAGATGCAATCATGAAAGCAACATGTTCGCTTTTCCTTGAACCAGCAGCCGTTCTTGAAAGAGGCAGGATCGGGTTATAAATCAAAGCTTGTACGTCATTCTGCTGGTGAATTGATCACGGTCTCAAGCTATTTTTCTTCCTTTTCAGTACCTGATTACCAGGAGCAGGATATTTTCCTGTGGAGAAAAGATACTGGCTTTGGATTCAGGATCCTGGGAGGCAATGAACCTGGCGAGCCGGTAAGTGCAAAGCTGAGTACAGGCCTCATTGAGTATTGTGTTCATTAGTTTGTTCATTTATTGATATTTATATTGTTATTTATTCGTTTAATCTGTTGTGGTTATGTGTAGATGACAAAATAATTTCCTGTGGTTTGAAGTTGTAGGCCATCTAAAAATATTTTAAATAGAATTTAGCTAAATATTTTATAATTATGCATGCAGTTGTCATACTGCCTACATGGAATATATATATATATTTAAATATTTATATATTTGTCTCACCGCAGGGCCATTTAAAATGAAATGATGAAGGCAAACAAAATTTGTGAATAAATTAAGAAATTTTGGCCACTTACAGGACCTAAAATATATACGTTCAAATATAATATAATTTAATTTAATTTAAATTTTTATATATTTTTATATAATGGATTTGTCCATTTAATCTTAACACCAGTGTTGTTTGAGTTTTATTCATAGTCTAATAAATGTATTATTTATAATATTTTGAATATGCTTTTACTTTTATAGTTTGCGTTTTCATTTTAGTTTTAGTAATTTTGTTGTATTTTTACTTTAGCTTTATTTATTTTTATTTCAGTTTTAGTCATTTTAATACTCAAGGCAACATTTCTCATTTCTAATTATTATTATTATTATTATTATTATTTTTATTTCAGCTTATGTCAATAAAATAAAATAAAAACATTTTTAATAGTTACTAGTTAGTTACAATTATAAAATAGTGCCTTTTAGTTATTTTGATTAACAAATATATAAAAACATGAATTATATATTAGTTTATATTAATTAGTTATAATGCAACACAGATTATTATTATTATTATTTTATATTTTAATTTTTTGATGCCTGTGTAAATGCACTCTCACTCTTTGACAGTTCCAAAGGCACCCAACAAATATACAGGGAGTGCAGAATTATTAGGCACGTTGATTTTCTGATCATATTTTTTTTCCAGGCACATTTGACCATTTCCAAACCACAGTAATCCTAATAACTACTATTGATTTAGTATTTAATAATGTATAAGTGATATATAATTGTTCATGAAGGCTGGAAATGAAAATCACCTTATATTCAGGTGTGCAGAATTATTAGGCATGTTTTCTTTTACAGATAAATTGAGCCAAAAAAGAGATTTAAGGTGAAGAATTAAGGGTGAAACCATCAGGAACCCTTTAGTCTCCAGCGCCACCATTTTCCAAAGCTGCAACCTACCTGGAGTCTCCAGAAGTGCAAGGTGTCAGGATCTCAGAGACTTCAGTTAGGTAAAGAATCCTAAAAAATGACCCCCACTAGATAAGAATCACAAGCTGAAGTGTTGTAAAATACATGAAGAAGGTTTTTTTATAGGCTTTATGGACAGATAGGTTGAGAGTGACTCTTGAAGGACCAGCACCACATCCTCTAGTACCACTGTTTGAAGAATTCATCTTCCAGAATCTGGCAGTACGTTTTGGGAGTTCATTTTTAGTCCATCTCTGCAAAACGGACTTCAGGATGGACTAAAATGAACTCCCAAAACGTACTGCCAGATTCTGGAAGATGAATTCTTCAAACAGTGGTACTAGAGGATGTGGTGCTGGTCCTTCAAGAGTCACTCTCAACCTATAAAACCTATAAAGCCTATAAAAAAACCTTCTTCATGTATTTTACAACACTACAGCTTATGATTCTTATCTAGTGGGGGTCATTTTTTTAGGATTCTTTACCTAACTGAAGTCTCTGAGATCCTGACACCTTGCACTTCTGGAGACTCCAGGTAGGTTGCAGCTCTGGAAAATGGTGGCGCTGGAGACTAAAGGGTTCCTGATGGTTTCACCCTTAATTCTTCACCTTAATTCTTAATTCTTTTGCAGTTAACAGGTGTCTTTTCTTCACCACCTGTTTTTGTCAGATCCTGCTGTCCCAACGAGCATTTCACTGTCCAATGGTCACGCCTTAACTGCAATGTCTAGTATTGCATTAGTATTGCATCCTTCTCATGGGCATTTAATACTTTTTGACTTTTCAGTCTGAGTTAAATCTCTTTTTTGGCTCAATTTATCTGTAAAAGAAAACATGCCTAATAATTCTGCACACCTGAATATAAGGTGATTTTCATTTCCAGCCTTCATGAACAATTATATATCACTTATACATTATTAAATACTAAATCAATAGTAGTTATTAGGATTACTGTGGTTTGGAATTGGTCAAATATGCCTGGAAAAAAAATATGATCAGAAAATCAACGTGCCTAATAATTCTGCACTCCCTGTATACCCTTTGAAGATTTTCCAAATGTAATAGTCCAAGCATGGCCAAGTTCTCATAATTAGTCTTCATAGCTTGTGCATGATACCCATTTCTATGTGAAATGTGCCCAGCACATTACGAACACTCAGCTTTAGGCAAATCTTGTCCGCAGTGAAAGCATCTGCCCTGTGTGTGTGTAGGTTAACAAAGGCTTTGATCTGTGCAGTACAGCCTCGATAAGTCAGAAAATATCTCTCAGACCACCAGTTCTTCCCTTTAATGAGGCGACGTTACATCTCAGAGCTGATGAGCCGGTTTCTCGGACTCTAGTCCTTGATGAATGAAAAACCGAGCTGTCCGCAATACTGCTCCTTTCAACTGGTATAAGAGGTGTAAAAAAATTCCATAGAGCTTTTACAATTTGGAGAACATTTCACAACCATTAGACTTAAAATAAGCAGAAATTTCAGTGTTTCAGTGAAGTTAAACCCCTTGACACAACACTGACACAGAGCTTGAAAAGTTATGAACCTCAAGGGTTGAAGTTCAGTTTGACCAAGACAGATTTATTTCAAAACTCTTGTTAACTCTCTTTCTGTGTCTGTCTGTACAGATTTATATTGGCCACATTGTGAAATATGGAGCTGCAGATGAAGATGGGCGTCTGCGATCAGGAGATGAGCTAATTTGTGTGGATGGAACGGCTGTTGTGGGAAAATCCCATCAGCTAGTCGTTCAACTCATGCAGCAAGCCGCAAAACAGGGTCACGTCAACCTGACTGTGAGACGCAAGACTGGATATGGATGTAAGCAGGCTCCAAAATAATATTATCGTTGAGAAAAATTACAGGCCATAAATATTTAACACTAGTCATGAAACTGTATTTTACATTTTTATTGAAAAATATATTTTGTCCCTATGACAACAGAATTATTTTAGCTCTTCCCTTGAATTATTGTTAGAAACAGGTCAAAAGGTCTCCTGCAGAGATGATGGAGATAAGCCAGTCAGTCCCTGAGATAAACCACATTGAGATTTTGTCGCTCATATTTCCGTTTGGATGGCTTAATGCAGGAAATGTACAACATGTGTGTTGAACATGGAGAAAAAGAAAACTTTGGATTGATTTGGATCATGCATTTGAACCGTAGATCTCACTTACATCTGCAAAGTTCAAACTATCATTCTTGCATTTAACTAACCATGCATTCCTTATAAAGTCACTGACTGACTAACCATTTATTCATTTATTTATTTTGTTTTATACACTACCGTTCAAAAGTTTGGAGTCAGTAAGATTTAAAAAAAAAAAAAAGTTTTTTAAAGAAGTCTCTTATGCTCACCAAGGCTGCATTCATTTGATAAAAAAATATATAAAACAGTAATTGTGTGAAATATTATTACAATTTAAAATAACTTTTCTATTTTAATATATTTACAATGTAATTTATTCCTGAGATGGCAAAGCTGAATTTTCAGCATCATTACTTTAGTCTTCTGTGTCACCCGATCCTTAAGAAATAATTCTAAAATGCTGATTTGCTGCTAAATAAATATTTATTATTTTTATTATTATCACTGCTGAAATAGAAATCCTTAGTAATATTCTTTGCCGAATTACAATATTTATTTTCAAAAAATCTTACTGACCCCAAACCTTTGAAAGATATTGTACATTTTATATAGTTTTAAATGTTTTGTCTATTTTTTTATGTTAATAATTCCGAGTCATAGACACTTTTCCAATGCTAATTTTGTATCCTGTATTTGTTATGAAGCATTTGATGACCAGAAAAGATAATCTGTACCTAAAGGATAGAAAACTCCAGCATGTCTTTGAGCAGCTGCAAAGCTTTTCTGTCAGTATTATATGTCATTCATATCACTATGTGGTGTCAATTCCAGAGGAAGTGTTAATTGCAGCTTACGTGTTGCCCTCTGCAACACTTACGTAATGACCAGCATGACTGGTGGAATTGTGAATTATGCAGGATTTTGCGGCCTGATTATCCATTCTTATCAGGCAGACTTTATTTAAATGAGAGTTCATGGCACATGATAATGAGGGTACGCCTGCTGACTCTGGCTAATTAAACTATGCGTGGCTCTGAGTCCCATATGTCAGGTCTCAAAGTATAAGGTAACCTTTTTCACTTATCCAAGATCACCTACCTACCTATATACAAGAGCAGAGCAAACTAGGGACATTTTGTTTTTATCGAATTACATCTCCTAGCTATGGAAATTTGTTTCTGCCATGGAATAAAAATAAATAAGATAATTGCAATTTTTCTAGCTCACAGTTCTGACTTTTTCTGGCAATTGCGAGTTTATTGCGAGCATGGTAATATCTCTAAATTCAGACTTTAAATCTCAGAATTTTGAGGAAAAACATCAGAATTGTGAGATATAAACTCACAATTTAACTCACAGTTCTGCGGGGGAAAAAATCAAAGATATTCTTAGATATAAACTTGCAATTCTGAGAAAAAATCTTTTTCAGACTGTATAACTAAGAAAAAAAGAAAAAAGTATCAATTACCTTCTGAATTTTTGGTAACACTTTATTTTACAGTGTCTTTGTTACATGTTACATGTACTAACATAGTAATAACAGTAAATTATGCATAATTACATGCAACTAACCCTATAGTAAGTACATGTAATTAATTAATATTACTCAATACTTAAATATATAATTACACAATAACAGTGACACCTTAAAATAAAGTTTAACCAATTTTTTTTTTATTGCATGGCAAAAACAAGTTTCCACTTATGCAGTTCAGAAGCATGTTTGTGCATAGATTACAAACGTGATTGAGCCTTTGCCTGTTGCTTGTTGACGAAGGAGCTCCTGAAGTGGTTTCTCCTTGACTTGCAGAACATAAATCTCTCAGAGTGACCTTCCTAACCCTCCCCCAACCCTCTTCCTCCTCAGTGGCAAAGGTGGATGGTGAGATGCCTCCTTCTCCAGCCTCCTCTCACCACAGCAGCACACAAGCCCCATCTCTAACCGAGGAGAAGCGCACGCCACAGGGCAGCCAGAACTCCCTCAATACGGTCAGCTCCGGGTCAGGCTCCACTAGCGGCATCGGAAGCGGAGGCGGGGGCGGCAGCAACAACACGGTGGTACCCAATGCCATCCAGCCCTATGATGTGGAGATCCAACGTGGAGAGAACGAAGGATTCGGATTTGTTATCGTGTCATCAGTGTCGAGGCCTGAGGCGGGAACCACTTTCGGTAAGTTTGCTTGGAAAGTGTTATGATTTGAATGAATTGTTTTACTATTAATTAATAGTTACACTTCAGTTTAGGGTCCAATTCTCACTATTAACTAGTTGCTTGGCATGCATATTACTAGGATATTAGCTGTTTATTAGTACTTATAAAGCACATATTAATGCCTTATTCTGCATGGCCATATTCTACATCCCTTAATCCTACCCAATACCTAAACTTAACAACTACCTTACAAGCTATTAATAAGCAGTAATCAGGAGTTTGTTGAGGCAAAAGTCATAGTTAAAAGTGGGAATTGGACCCTAATCTAAAGTGTGACCTAAAAAATGTATGTATTTCTTAAATTAAATATCCAGACAAAGTACATTAAAATTCCTATAGCTCAGCTGGAGGGACATAATGCTAGCAATACCAACGTCTTGAGTTTGATTCCCAGAAAGCACTTAAAATGACAGAATGTATAGCTTGAATGCACTGTACATAACTTTGGATATAATTGTCTGCCAAATGCATTAATGGGAACAAGCAATCACATATTTGCATTTTTGCATATTCACTACTTTTATATTACAAAGACAGGGAAGGACTAAGAGATTTACATTCTTCTGGGAGCTTTTTGCCTTGAATGCTTTGGTTGTGGTTTTCACTTTTTGGTGGGTGTGGGTTCTTCGTATTTTCCTTACGGCAATCTGCATGTCCTGTGATTTTCTTTTTTCGAAGGGCAGTGCGTTCGCAACGCCTGCCTGAAGCAGGGGGTCAATATCCACCCTCTCTTCTTGAGGCTGTATTTCCGCTCTACTTCCAAAAGCCAGACAAGTCTCCATTACAAAAGATGGCTGCTGAGTTAGTGAAACAGCATTTAGTTTGTCCAAATCTCACCATTTAATCCCAGAAGTGGCCAGCAGCACTTGGCATCATTATTATTTTTTTAGCACTTGTAATTAATAGAGAGATCAATTTAGTAAAAAGCCAAATCAAGTATGACATCCCATGTTTACAGTCTCAGATCCTTCTTCGTCGTGTTCATCAGAACGCTCACACTCTTTAAACTCACAATAGTGCCGTTGGCAGCCTTCACGTAAGCGTACACTGGATCCAGCAGGCTCTGTGATTACTCCACGTGGGAGTTTTGTTCAGAGCGTTATGATGGAAGAGACGAATGACAGATCCATGTTTGAGAGGAATAAAAGAAGTGCATGGCACTAGTTTACTACAGTGATGAAACGAGTTCCTGTGCCAGAGTCACTGTGAATGAGGACCTCAGAGTAAGCAAAGTTTCAGTCATTAGTATTACAATCAAACTACAAATCCTCTTCATAGCAGTATGACAAGTGTGACAGGTTGAATTTTCTAGTTTTATAGTACTAAAATTCCTGCCCAAGTACCATCACAGCATTTAAATTGATCAAACATGCATGTTTCGCAAGATAAGACCACTAAAAATTGGTTGATATAAAAAATAATCAAACGATGCTGACCCCTGTTATATCACATTAAACATTTATAGGGCCATTCACACAGAACCAGAAGCAGCGCCTGGCCATAAATTTAGGTAGGGCAGATTCTGGGTCTTAGCGCTAGTTTATGATAAACATTTTGTAAGCTTTATGTCCTATAATCGCTGAAAACATCAGACACGCTTTTGGCAGAATTCTAATGTCCTTGCATTATTCAGCCCGAGAGTGGCTCTCTAATGATGATTGACAGACTTTAGTAAACATGACAAACGCATAGAATCCCATCTTAGAATTGCCTTGACGTAGTATTTATTGCATCCAAATGTTGTTTTAGAATATTGCAAGTTGTGTAGGAATTCCAGTTAGGATAACTAGGTCATGTCTATTCTCAGAACAAACAGAAAACAGACACAACAGAACTACTATATAAAAAGGCTATTCACATGTCCATTCGCACGTTTAAACTAAAGGGTTTATATTTTCATTAAATTGATACGCTACTCCACATAGGAAGAACAGACATGCCAACTAGGCTAGTTACTGACTTGATCCAGACAAATAGCTGAAGCAAACTGATATCGTCTTGGTCTGGAGCGATTTACGTAAAGGTAATGTGAAAATAACCGGGGCAGTCTGAACTCTGAAGTTTGCCCCAATGGCTCTCAATTAGAGTGCGCTACGGTTCCATTTTTCACCACAGATTTACATTGGAAATTGGGGCGCTATAGAGCTGGACCAGCTGCCCCGCTTAGTATCATGATACATGCCTGCTGAATCCATGCGATACATTTTAATGTATCCTGCTTACTTTACGGCTTAAAGTAGTCTAGAAAATATTTGTTGCTGAATGCTGAGCACATTTATAATTTGTTATTAATTGAGTGTGTATAGAGGTCTATGTTTGGATGAATGTTTGCCCATACAGATGAGCCACGGCCACACAGAACAAGTTTTTGCATTCTCTTGCGTTGCTTTTCCATTGTTTTTATGTAAACATGCGCTACATTAACGGGTTTGACCGTTACGCTCACGTCTTGCATCTTTTGCTGCGTCTCGTGCAAAAAACGCAGCGTTCAAGCTAAAAGATCAACTTTTAAAAAACAAGTCTTTAGACCTTGCTATTTTATCTAGTGTTTTTTTAAGCACAAAAATGCATTGTGAATGGCCCCTTAAGCTATTTTTGTTGCCATAAATGTACCTATAACCTGGCAGGTCTCTGTGCCAGCACTAAAAATTAAACAGGCAAAGAAATGAGTCAGGGAGGCTTACTGTGTTTATATTTTGGCGTCAGAAAACTAGCCAATCAGAAAGGTGTTGTCTGACTGGAAAATATTTTATGCATTTGCAAACCTTGGAAGGTGGGATTTTGAATGGAGGGTGTGGGGTTGAATTCAGCACAATGGCAGAAATGAGCAAAACGGCTAACGGCGCCTTTAGGGGCACACTGCAGTAAGTAAACCACAAAGGGTAAACTTGAATAATCCTAATATTATTCAGTAATTTTTCATAATTCATCACATAGGCAGAGTAGTAGCACAAAGCAATGCTCTGAGGGAATTTCAAGAGTGTACACCTTTTTTCGCATAATGAATAATTCAAAAGCAGTGATGATTATTCACAGGATCTGAAGAGCGCTACAGAAATGATGTTCAGGGTGATCTAGCATGCATCCAAAAGTGTTTAATATCGCCAAATTTAGCAGATTCACTATGTCCGTTCTTGCTATTGCCAACCCCCCATAGCTTTGCTGTCCATTCAGTCACATGCTTTTGTCTGTCACAAGTTTCTTTTGAGGTGTGTTTAGCTTGCAGGGCACAATCTGTGGGCATTCTATGAAAATGTTGGCACTTTAGCTTGGTGGCTTGGTGTATTAACCCCTACACATTCTCTCTTTCCCTTTTCTCTCTTTCTGTTTCTCTTTCTCCATCCCCACCAAAAAAATTAATAAAATATAAACAAAAATAACCATCTTAATTCAAACTCATACATGCTCAATCACAAAAGCTGGAAACGCATGTGTGGCAATGCCTCATAAAATAGGTCGCATCATCGAGGGAAGCCCAGCCGACCGCTGCGGGAAACTAAAAGTTGGAGACCGGATCCTGGCTGTAAACGGCTGCTCCATCACCAACAAGTCCCACTCGGATATCGTCAACCTGATCAAAGAGGCTGGAAACACGGTGACGCTGCGGATAATTCCAGGAGACGGTCAGTTTCTCTCTCTCTCTCTCTCATTCTTTTTCCCTTCGCTCAACCAGCATAGCTGAGATGAGAACACATTGGGCATCTGGGTGTGTGCAGTATATGTAATAGCTCCGCATCTCAGCATACTGCTCTCGCGAGCCTTACGGTAATAATGTAGACGGTACATTCAGCATTATTAGAAGAAGAATAATGAACAGGAACCTGCGAGGGGATCAACACACTGAATATGCAACACGCTCTTATAACCTTAGAGGCAGAAAGCCTTCATATTGTGCTGTCGCAATAATGACAGATGGCACACCAACAAGGTTGGTCGGGGAACAAAGACACAGCCGTGCATAAGCGTCATGCACATTCCAATGTTTCCCCAGAGATTTCACCATTGGTTGCCGCAGGAATGAAAAAAGTAGCATATCAAAAAATAGACAAAAACTGAAGAACTAGTATACATTGACGATAATGAACAGAGAACAACTGAAAATGAGGGCTATAAATACACAGGGAAACACTAAACGCAATAATTAACAAGACACAGGTGATTCATGAGGGCAAATGGCGAAAACCATGGCAACAGAAGAGCATGAACAAACAAAACAGGAAAGGTTTTTTTTACGTAACTTTTAAATTCTTTTAAAATGAAGTCAGAACTGAACATTAAGGTTTTAGCAACATATTTTATTTGTGAGAAAATATGTTTATATGCTTATTTATAGAAAAAATATATATATATTCATAGAAAATAATCAAATGTATTTTATTTATTTTTGGCTTTTCATGCTAAACAAAAACTTCCTCTGACCTATATCCAAGTACTAATTAGTTGTACTAAGTGTTTTATTTTCTTTGATTAAGTCTCATCTCACCTAGGCCACCAAGTGAGCCAGAACTGACACTGGTTCCCGCTCAAAAACGTAAGTCTTGGCCAATGGTACAACAGCTCATGGTATATGCGTGCATGCATGTGCCAGTGTGTCTGTTCACTATACTGAGTGTTTTCCTCAGAGGGAGGGCGGCATGCACTAAGTGAAGTGAAAGCGAAGTTTCGGCTGTGCTATAATACGTGATGCCAAACCCACTGGGGTCCGTCTTGAGTTCTTCATACTCTTTAATTAGAGGGAAGGAGAGTGCTGGCATACTATGGGAATTTCCAAAATTGACAGAATGTGGGTGTCTATGTCTGGTTGTGTTTACAGGAGGGTGAAGATGGTTCGTTATGGGTAGGTTTTTTTTTCGTGCTTCCCCGAATGTTACTTGACTGCAGTTATTAAACTGTAGTCTTTTGGTTTCTTGCTGGTTTCTGCACTTAATTTATGCATCATTTATAATGTATGCGTTTCTTGTGCTTTCTGAGCGGAGAAAAGAGGAAGAAAAAAACAACAAGATAAAATCATGAGATGAGGAAAGAGAGTCTGTTCACAGCAGAGTGATGGGAAAGGCTATTTTAAGACGGTGGGATTCACGGGCTGTGCACTCATCAAAGTCCCCTCTCTCCCCCACAGTGACTGCCCAGTGGGGCGGAATTAAAGCAGCTTTGAGCGCAAGCAACAGCAGCCTGCATTTCATAGGTGACAGCTGATTTAAGAGTTAAGCCGATGCGGTCAAAGCAAATGATCCAAGATCAATTATACTAGTATAGTGGTTCACCCAAAAATGGATAGGAAGAATGTTTAAGCTGCTTTTTTCCTTTCGACAAAAGCATACAATTTCTACAGTCTGTCAAGATCCAAAAAGACTAAGAGGCACTATAAAAGTACCATAAAACGTACAGTACCATACCCACTTGCAAACTCTAACCACAGCATGAACACTATTTAGGATATCTTAATTTATGTTCCATTGAAAGGATAAAATCATACAGGTTTGGAACTGCATGAGAGTAAATGAATTATACAGAATATTCATTTCTGGGTGAATTATCCCTTCAACACACACTCTTGTAATTGTAAATGTGAGGGTAGATTGTGACATGAGATTGACAAAAGAGGGAAATCGGGTGTGCGGCTTTGCATGGTATTCGGTCATTAGGCTGTAATGTAATCTGTGAGGAGAAAGTTACAGCCAGAATGATAAATGTGCCGGTGTTCCTGCAGCCCAGCTGGAGTGCGCTTGCACAGTGCACTAGTGCTAATGTTTTGTTGTATGGAAAATGGGCCTCTGATGCCTGGTCCACAGGGTACACTTACACACTGCACATGCATTATGGGTAATGATGTGGAGGCTTCTCTATCTTCCTTAACATTTCTGATGTTCCTCCCGCAGAGTCATCCAATGCATCACTGCTGACCAACGCTGAGAAGATTGCAACCATAACTACCACACACACTCCTCAACAGCAAACTGCACCTGAGCCAAGGTACACGCCACACAGCTGAACTTAAAAGCATCCATGCCATACAGCCATTTTTATTTGGATTAAAAAAGGGATTTGAAGTAATTAGTCCCTTTTGAACATTCTGTTGACTATATATAACTTTGCAACATGTCAACTAACTCTCATTAGAGTATTAGTAGACTGTCTGCTTAATATCTACTAACTCTTTATTGTGACTACTGACTATAAGCAACTTTGCAAGTACGTCAACTTATTCTAACCCCAACCCTACCAGTCAATACTCTACTAGCACTCGAATGAGAGTAAGTAGACATGTAGGTGCAACGTTACTTATAATCAACTATTAGTTCTACTGTAAAAACTACTGTATATTCTGTTGTCTTTATTTATTTATGAAAAATCACATCAGGTCACTCCATTAAAAATGTAATGTGGCTCCAAAAAGTACTGGACTCTTAAGTCACATTTAAAAATTAATGAACTTCATTGCACTGGATAAACAATAAATCAAACCAGTTGATATCAGCACTTTTCTGAAAGCTAACTTTTCTGAGCCATTTTTACTGGTTCCAAAATATTTGTTTGGGGTCAGTAAGAGTTAAAAGAAAGAAAGAAAATCAGCATTTTAGAATGATTTCTGAAGAATCGTGTGACTGAAGACTGGAGTGACGATGCTGAAAATTCAGCTTTGCCATCACAGGAATAAATTGAATTTTGTATTAAAATAGAAAACCGTTAGCTCAAGATTGGCTTAAGTGTCCAAATGCTTTTTGGGGCTGTGATATATCAGTGTTCAATATTTTACAAAAGTTTTGTCTGTCTTTTCCCCCAGAAACAACACTAAACCAAAACAGGAGTCTTTTGAGTTCAAAGCCCCACAAGCTCCGCCCCCTCCAGCTCCGACACAACCTTCAAATCAGGTACATAGCTCCCTCCATTCCCTACACTGCCATCTCCTTCAGATGTTTTGCCCTCTGAAGAAGGCATGCCAGTAGTTTGATAAACTGTCAAAAACAAAATACAGCTAAATGTTTAAACCAAGTGAATCTGTGAAACGTATACATTATGACTTATTTTACACTAGAGGTTCTGTTATTCTATGATTGTATGGCGGTATTTTGGACTTTGCCTCGTGATTGCCCTGTTTGGCTCTTTCCCCATACCCAAAATACCATCAGAGCCAGATCAATTATTTAAGCTATTCCTCTGATGATGTTACTATCAAATACATGTTAGCTTCCTGCTGGTGGCTTATGCTCCCGAGTCCCTTTGCTGAAATGTGAGCCTTGATGAAAAAAAATGCACAATTATAGATTCATCACTGACCTTGGCATGTATGCGTTTGTGTTTTAGGATGCTGAATTCTACTCTGTTGATCTGGAGAGGGACAATAAAGGCTTTGGTTTCAGCCTTCGAGGGGGTCGAGAGTACAACATGGACCTGTATGTGCTGAGACTAGCAGAGGACGGAGCAGCTGTGCGAAACGGAAAGATGAGGGTATGTGCAGCTAACCCTCAACATGTGCACCTATTAGGATTTGGGATAGATGAATTGGCTACTAAAGTTTGATTGCACACAATGCCTTGACAACAACAAAAGGTATATCATGCATTTTTCATGCATTGGTATTATTACATTAATTATATTATTATAGTATAATAATTTATTACTTATTGCTGACGTTTGATTGGATTCAATGCTTTTCTCACCAACAAAATATAAGATATATATATATAAGCACTTCCTCCTTTATTTTTTAAAAGTTGGTAATTTAATTTTAATTTAATTGTATGTATTATTAACCTTTTTAACTGATAGATGAATTTTCTGCTGAAGTATGATTGGACAATACCTTTGATGCATTTAATTTAATTTAATGTACTATTGCTTCCACAGAACTATTGCTAACACCCACCACACACACACACACACACACACACACACATCAAATCCTGTTGTATCTGTATAACACATTGTCCGTCTCAGGACTAGTCTTGCATCAGACTAGCATATTTAATTTCGATCCTTATATTTCTATATTCAAAGATCAAGAGAAGTCATCTTAGAAGTGATGCGAAGATTTGGATTTTTAAAATTAGGCTAAATGAGTAATAGAGAAATCAACTGTCCATTAGCATCAATGCTAACACATGAATCGCACAGCCGCTGTTCTAAGCTCTGCAAGTTAGATGAGAGGATAGCAACTCATAGCGACTCTGTGAAGCGTAGCGAGTTGTCAGCCGAAGACCCATTTATGTGGAAATGGTATTCCCTTGATGGTAAGCTCTGACAGATAACCAGAGGCAGAGAGGGAAAATAGAACAAAGGAAATTCTACCTTCCTCTTCATCTTTAGCTTTCCCTATGCATGATGATGTTTACTGGATGTCACCGCTAAATATAGGTACCATTGCCTTATTTTTATTCTCTCTACACCCTCTCTCCCGCTCTGTATCTCTGTAGGTTGGAGATGAGATCCTGGAGATCAATGGGGAGAGCACCAAGGGCATGAAGCACGCCCGTGCCATTGAACTGATCAAAAACGGTGGCCGAAAAGTCCACCTGGTCCTAAGGAGGGGGGACGGCTCGGTGCCAGAATATGGTGGGTCAATCTACGAGAACATCCCCTTCTCCCCTGTCTTCACACCTTGAGGAGTCCCCCCCCCCCCCACGGGGGTCGACAACACAACCCACCTCTTCTTTTCTGCGCACTGGTCCTCTCCTCTGACCTCCTCCTGGGTGATGGGCCTTCCTCTTGCTGCTGTTGCCCCCCTTGCCTCTGTGCACTGGGCTACCCTAGGGGACTATGGGATATGTGGCTTTTGGGTGGTGGTTGTGGCACATGCTTTCCGTAATACTTCACAAGAATAAAAACAAACAAAAAAAGCAAAGCGAGGAGGCAGAAATATTAACGTTTCTAAAACTGGATATACGTTTATTGTTTTTCAAAGAGAAAAAAATATGATAAACTCCATCATGCCCTCCATTGAGGTGGCATGACCATGTCAGTGAGTTGTAACATATTTATGATATTTATTGAAGGTGAATGTAAGCTACTGAGAAGGGTCTTTAAAGAGACTCCATGACTACAAACGCATTCTGGTATCATTAGCCGTTTCGGTGAAAACTCACAATACTGTACACATATTCACCGATTTTTTTTGCACGTTGTTCATGTCAACTGCTTCTTTGCAAACGTTGCAGATGGTTCTTAAACTCCACATTCCATTATCGATTTCTTTTGTTGTTTTTTGTATCTAACGGATTGTTTTCGGACGTTACATCATTTCATTTACAGACAGAAAGCAACTCACTTATTGAGCATAATGTCAGTGCCGCATGATGTCAGTGAATATCTAAATGTGTTTTTTTTCTTGTCAATTTCCATAATATTTATGGAAAATTCATGTACTAATTTGCCACAGTTATTTTTTATGCTTTTGTTTTCGGTCTTGGCCATTTAAAGATGCTCATTCATGTATTTTGTCGAGTTCAGAATGTGATATAATGTGTCCTTTCCTGCACCAACATGATATCTCTGTGAGGTTGTATATTTTTATACCATTTTGTACTTGTTTTTCTCATTTTTCTCTTCCATGTCTCACCACTTTTGTTTTCTTTCTGTTTGCAATGTAAACTGCTTCATATGGTGTGTGTGTGTTTGTGCACATAAGCTTGTTACGGCATCCACATCTCACTGTCTTTGGGTTGATTTGCAGCTGGGCGAGGATGTGTGTGTGTGTGTGTGTGTGTGTGTGCGCGTGTGTTTGCGTGTACGTGTGCGCGTTCGGTTCCGGCTCTCTCTGTTACTGTTGATTTTTCACTCAAGGGTGGGGGCGTTTTATGGACAATCTCTATCTTTGACTAATTGATAAAATAAACACTGTTTCCATTGCAAAAGAGCATAACTCTCTCACGACTGTTGTTTCAGGGATCTAAATACTCTGCTTCTCTCTCTTCTTTTTTATCTACTCTTTTCTGTTGTTCTGGGCTCTTCCTTCCACCCATAGCGATGGTTGCTCCCCAAGTCGCTGCTTGTATGAGATCTGAAAAGACAGGAGAGCCTGCTTTCTACCAAAATCAGACCACGGTTTGTAGATCCCGTGTTCCGTCTCATCACATCTCTGGCAGTTTTCTGTGCTGTGGCTTCCACTCAACTGTACTGTCCCTTGCAAGTTCATTTACACAAGAATGCATTGCCAGTGCTGTGGCCATTCCTGACATTGTGACCTGAATGAGTGGGTTCATTCTTGCATTTAAAGTTTGCTGACATCCCCACAGACAAAATGAAAACCTCATCAATGAATGCATTTTTTAATTTTTATTACTGGGTGTTTTTCTTTTGGTTTTTTTGTCATGCGTTTCTTTTTTTTTTCGACGTTTGCCACCCACCAAAGCCATTACCCGGTACAGGTAAATTGTCTTTGACTCTTTGGATCCTTGTCTATCTTAGGCATGTAGAAAATATGTAGCTCGAAAGTGCTTCTACGTGTAGAATCTTAGTTTTGAACTGCTTCAGAAAAGAGTCGTGGGAACAAAAATGTTTGCCTGCAAGTTTTGCCTCAGGTTTGTTACATCTTTTTTTCTAATCATATGGACATGTCGATCACAAACCAGTTAATTATGTTTGGTGTTAAATAATTCGAAATCAATTTGAACAGAAGGAGCAAATGCATGAGTTTGTGTCAGATGAGTATCATCATCATCTGCATCAACACTAAAATTTTCTTAATTCTTGCTTTCAGAGTAGAAACAGAATCATCAAGTACGTTAACATGCGCCAGCGTCCGAGTATACATGGCAACGCGTAATCAAATGCTTTGAAAAAAACACATCACTTCTGTCCCAATTGTAGTAACCACTTGTAGATTAATATGTACTCATGCCGTGCACAGCTGAGCCATAATCGCATTATTTCGGTTTGTTAGATCGACTTCACAAAGTTACACTACTACTGTTTCAGTTGGACAAAAAAAGACTGGAATACACTACAAAACTTTTAAAATCTGAACAGATTTTTATACACCAGGCATCATTGTCTTGCCAACAGTTAAAATGGTTACAGAGATAAACTAGACATCATACATTACTTCACACTACCTTTCTTGTCATTCCAAACACAACAGATCCATGCAGATGCATTGCAAATGAAAACAGAATGTGTTTTAAAGGGGTCATGAACTGGCTTTTAAAAAATTTGTATACTGTTGTCTGAGGTCAACTTATTGCGTTCGCGTGGTTTTTACATTCAAAAACATCATAATGAATAAGTAATAGGCTATTTTCTGCCCTGGTTTTGAGGCTCTCTCGAGACACGCACAGTTTTGATGGGCGTGCCACACTGAAGACTTGGACGTAAACGCCCACAGTTAGGATTGGATAAGATTTGCATATTTAATGAGCTTCTGCTCCCTGTCAGTGAAAGCGTGTGGCAAACGGCAACCGGAATTAATCACCCAGCCAACATCCAGGGCTCGCAAAATGTTTTTATCAAACAAACACAATAATTCATTTCTCATCCACCAGCGATTGATTGGAATGTTATTTTTTTATTAACGTTACTTGGCCCGCCCGATCGATGAATATAACCACGAACCGTACACATGCACGTGCCCTTCAAATATCGATATATTGACAGCGTGCCAAGGAATGTTCTGTTAGACACGTACACATAATCCATAGATATCCAACGATCTGTAACAATGCAATACTATCACATATAAAAAAAAATGTTTTACTCACATAAGTGTGTTGCTTCATTCGTTCATGTAATCTCATCCTGTCTGCAAATCCAGTCTCTTGTTTACAAACGAATCCGTGGTTAAATGAACATACGTGCAAAGCTTTCCCCACATGAGCTGGATATTCATTAAAAATAAAGTTCATAATATTGGAATCCGAATGCTTAAAAATCTGAATCCGAAAAGCTTGTGTGGTAGGTTTACTGCTTAAAAATTTTATGCTGTTTAGCTCTATGCTGCTCTTAGCTGTCATGTTAGTGGCACGAGTCGGTGGGCGGGGCTACAGAATCAGGCGTTGTTCTTCTTCTGTTGAGGCGGTGCTTCCCTACACTCTCACGTCATAGCCGGGCACATTCTGAAATCGATCGTTTGCTGGGCCTGGTGTCAATAAATGCTTTTCTTTGACTAACAAGGAAGTTTTCAGTTCTGAAACTTACAGAATATTCTTATATTACCATGACCTTTTATATATCAAAAGCTCAAGGGAAAGTTGATTTCTCAATTCATGACCCCTTTTAAAATCGGATCAAAATATCAAATTCTGTATATTTGATTTCCTCTGACTGGAATTAATCATAGTCTGAAGCTAGAAAATCAGACTCTGTGCCCTTCATACACTTCATGACTTTCTGTGAAATCTGTAAAGTCAGACTCTGACTTTCGGCCACAAGCATTGCCTCCAGACTGCAAATATGGGCAAAAGTCATGTAGTGAATTCCAGCCTTGAACTGAAATCAAAGTTTTAAAGTGCATGTAAACGTACTTGATGGTATAATCTAGTCATGGTAACGGCCAAACCAATATCAGCTTTTCATGGAAATATTGTAAGGATAAAGACACCTTCACAATCCATCACATAACATGATACTTGTTCAGGCACTAAATGATAACCGATTTCACCCATAATTACTCATATCTTACAGACGGCATCATCGACGGCAACGGCCTCAGCGCCGGTGCACAAACTGTTTCGGAAGTGAACGCAGCTCCTCCCGAAAGTCGGCCCCACCTACCATCGGAGTCCAGCTATCCACCAGACCTTCACAAATCATCACGTAATGACGACAGGAGGGGGCGGGAGTCGGGCCAACGGGAGCACGGCCACCGGTCAAATCAGCGTCACAACAACCACAGACACCGCTCCCCCGAAAAGAAAAGCAGGAGCAAGGGTCACGGAAAGGACAGCGGAACTTCAAAGCCTCACAAGAGGAAGGGAGACAAGAAGAGGTCCAGCACGGATGACTCACATCATCACCACCACCACCAAAGCCACAACCAGAACCACCATCACCACCGGAGGCACCGCTCCCCAGACAGGCGCAGAGCTCGGAGCGCCGAGAACACCTTGGATAGTAGATACAACCAGAGACAGGGCCGCTCACCGGATAGACGGCATCAACGCCACTCTTCCCCTCGAAGACACAGTTCACCCCAGCGTTCACCCCACCGATCTGGTTATCGCCCCAGTTCTCCTTACTGCCGTAGATCTCCCCACCGCTCCCCTCAACGCCCCAGATACCAGTCTCCCTCAAGACGCCCTATGGCTTCTTCAGATAAACCCTACAACGATGAGTTCGACCGGGGGCTGGATGTGACCTTAAAGGAACCTCCTCCTCCCAAGCCTCCATCCCGCTCCGAGAGCATTCCACTTTTGGCGACATCCCTGGACCGGCTCAGTCTGGATAACACCCTACGGAGAGAGCCACCCAGCTACCTTGAATCCTATCGCGATTCGACCCTTCTCCGTGGGGCTTCTCGTGACAGCACCTTTCCCCGCGTTCGGACGCCCGACTCGGTTTCAGCCTTCCGGAACTACAATTCTTTATTGAGGGGACGCTCCCCTGTGAGAAGTGGGGGCGGACAGGATGGATACCGTAGAGTCGAGTCTCCGGTTTCCTACCGGACGAGGAGTCTAAGTCGAGACCTGTCTCCCATCGGAGGGTACCGCGATGAGGAGGAAGAGGAGGTCGGATCCCAGCTGAGTGGGTATTATAGCACGCTCAGATCCAATTACAGTAGAGCGAACAACAACGTGCCCGAGCCGAAGAGGAAGGCCTACAAAGAGAGCTCCAAAGACCTCAGCATCTGATGGGTCAACCAGGAAGGACACCATACCCAGAGCCCACTGTCCACACGAGCCTTCATCCAAGGACTGCGCAGACCCTGGATACTAAATTATTGATTTGAAAACTGGTGTTTTCTCATGGTTGAACATCTTTACAACTCTCAACAGCAGAAGAATGATTTCTTTTCTTTTCATCGAAGTGTCATTTTGGTTTCTTTTATGACCCTTTTTATAAATCTGCTAGCAGTTCTACAGAGTTTGACAACTATGTATAAAGAAAACGATTATGTGCCTAACAGTACCATTCTTGGTGTTTTCTTTTCTTTTCTTTTGTTTTTCTTTTGTTTTCTTTTCTTTTACAAAGGACAGCCTTTTGGACTACTGTCCGATTATGAAACCTTCTGTTACAGAGAGCCCTCTCATGCACCGAGCAGCTCAGTCAATGTGGTGCTCAGACATATACTGTGCATGTCTTTACACTTTCAATGTCTTTTCTCTCTTTTGTTTTCTTTCTCTTCCCCAGTGCCACTGTTTTTTAGACATTTGACCAGAGTATAGCACAAGCCTGCATTCGTTTGTATATTTTTGACAGTTTGCAGTATGTGTACATTCAGAGGTGATCATTTTAAAAGAATGAAGGGATAATGAAAATAAAAACTATGATGATAATGTTCAAAAATAAAAACAGTATATATACACATTTTGATGGTCTTTCTTATAATTCTCAAGCTCGCAATGAGGAAATAGGCTAGTTAGCCGGTCGAGCCGAGGAGAACTTGGACTGTGAAGTTTATTCAAGATGGATGCGTGTGGGAGGTAGAGATGGCGTTTAAATGCACTGGCTTCTTTAGCACTTTGCCAACATGTCTGGAAAATAAAGAGGAGGAGAGAACAAAGACTTCTTTATCTTCTTGGCAGTTCAAAAGGTGAAGGAAAAGAGATTCAATACACTACCCACGGAGTCGACAGATTTTTAAAAATCCAGCGAGAACAACTCCTCTCGGGTTATCAGATGAATAAGAGACTGAGCCTTCCTCTCTGGCTTAAAGAGAATGGTGTGCGTGCATAAAAAGAGAGAGGCGCATCAGGTGTACTTTGTTCTCTGCTACAGCTCTGGTAGGGATAGGGCGGCCAGGGATCAGAGGGAATTAGTAGCCTATGTCCTCACTAACGTAACTTTACAGAATGATAATAAACATTAAAGTCTTTTTATTCAACTCTCAGCTAATTTAGGTTTGCTCAACGTCTTAAAGGGGCTTAAAACTGTTTAGTTAATGCCGCCACAGTTTGGTCTATAGCTAAAAATTCAAGGTAGAAATCTTGAAAAAATGACTCTGCAGAAGAACAATGTGTGATTGAGTTCTCTAATATTTGGCACAAGACAAAAGTCCCTGAAATGACATAGTGTTAGTTGAGCTACCTGGTGTGAATGGCAGTTATTTTGACCTCATTTTAGTCCCACTGCTGCACCCAAGAATAGAAGGCCTACATTTTGGAGAATGAAAAAAGAATCGGAGTGACGTAAGCTACGGACACTGCAAAGTATGCTGACTTCCCAACATCTAGATCCAAGCAAAGAAATCTGTCTGTCTGTCTGTCTGTCTGTCTGTCTGTCTTAACTATAGTTCTTGTGTTTTATCTACCCATCTATCCATCCTAGCATGTGTGCTCTTCTCTACTGTTTATGCAGGTTTGAATTTGTATTCTGTTGTACATCAGGGGGAGGGTAGGAGGTTTCTGGGTTGCTATAGTTACCTCAAGGTCATTTTTACAGAGGTTCATATAGGCATTTGTTTCCAGAGAGCATGGCTCAAAAACCATAAAACGCAGATAAAAAATAATGATCATGGAAACATTGATTGGACTTTAAATGTTTAATTTTCCGTGCTCACATACAGAAAATGCATTTGTTTACAGTTGACTTTTGCAGTCAATGTCATTGCGTCAATGGTGCCTTGATCATTGTAAGTAAAAGACATGTCTAGGTTTTGCCATGAACTGTTCGATATTTTGTACATACAGATTTCAGTACATACAGTAAATGACATCGTGTTATACATTTTAATATAATATATATACATTATATATTAATAACAAATAATATAACTTTTGATCAATTCAATGCAACCTTGCTAAATAAAAGTATTAATTTCCTTAAAAACAAACAACATTTTTTTTTTTACTGACCTCAAATATAGAGTACAACAGGACTAAAGGCACAGCTTAAGAAAAAATGTGCTTTCCACTACTCCCATAGTGTGTGACTGCCCCACACAGGGTAAAAGGATCACATTAGTTATACAATTTTTTTAGCTAAAATAATGTTTTTAATAATGGCTAAGTTAATACTTGTTCAAAATAATCACTTTAGCAAAGATTGAACTAGTGTTTTGTTAATTTTGATAAATATGCTGATTAAAATATGTTAATATAAAAATATATTTTAAAAATACATCAAATCATTTTAAAAAGTAAATATTCTGAAACCACTGAATGGATCCAATAACTTATAGATTTACAGTAGTAACAATAAATCGTATTTTATTATATGAAATGATTAATATCATATTTTTAAATATGATGGTTTCATTATAAATATTTGTTTCTGATTATTTCTAAGGTGGACACGCTACTTAATATTTGATATTTAACATCTGAATCTAACCATGTCATGTCAACAAATGGAAAAGTCAGCTAACTATTTATTATCATATTAGTTACTGTGCCTTTCGCCCCAACAGTTGCACTTTTTACCCCAAATAAATACCATACTTTTACATATTCTTCCGTTATTAACTGAAAATCATTAAAGGGGGGGTGAAATGCTGTTTCCTGCATACTGAGCTTTTTACACTGTTAAAGACCTGGATTCCCTAAACATGGACAAAGTAAAAAAAATGTTTTAAAAAAGTTAGACGTTTGATGGAGTATTTCCCTGCCAGAAATACTCCTTCCGGTTTCTCATAAGTTTCTGAACGTTTTTTTTCGAGTATGGGTATATGTGACGTCAGATGGGGCGGAATGTCCTTGTACGGGCTGTACAAGGACATGGGGGATGCTAATGCTGAAAGATGGAGCAATCCCCGCGATTAAGGTTCACGGTTGTGTGTTGGTAGCAGGCGGTGAGTAAAACTGCTTCAAATGTCTTTGATTTCTTAGCTATCGATTCCATTGTTTTTCTATGTAAACATGCATAGCTCAGCAATAGCTGCGCGCTTGTCATTCTTTAGCTCTGCCCGAACGATACGCCCCCAGCCGTTTGGCTTTTTTCGGAAAGACTCGGTACTGCGTATCTTTCTTTTAAATATATAATAAAACGAAAGACTTTTCGGAGATATGAAAGATGCAATACTACTCTATAGGTACTCATGAGACTGAAAATTAGTGTTTCATCCCCCCCTTTAGGACGACCTTTGTCTCAAAAAAATTCTATAATTTTAGCGATTCTCATTTGCTACTTAAATCTTCAACATTAAAAAAAAAAAATGTTCGATCAAATTAGCACATTATCAACTTTGCGCCGCTGCCCGCTATCATATCAAGGCTCAGCCAAATTTCCACGTGCATCTTGAAAAGCCGAAGTGCTACGACAAGTTTTTGTGCTATCTAGTGGTTTAGAGGAAAATAAAATCAAAGGAGCCTTTAGCCCTGTTGTACTCTATATAAAATCCCAATTAAGAATATAATGTATAAAATCAGGATTTGAACCCAGGTTCTCTTGCACACTAGGAGTTGGAAGAAGAAATAGGCCTACTATAGTTGCGTGACGCCCCTGAATTCACATAAAGTGCTGTTTTTCTCACGCTATAATAATAGTGATTGCACATATTATAATTTTTTATCTAAAATCGTTTTATCCCATTCACAGTCTGAGCTGCATTGAAACGCCTGTGTACTGCGATATTAGCAAACAACTCCGTTTCAGAGTTTTCCATATGTCCGTACAGCGAAGTAGCTGTCATAGGTTGCAGGCAGTCGAATTGTGTATTCCGCAAATAACCTTGAGCATGACCCTCAGGCAGAAGACGCAGAGCTGGAGGAGACAGATGAGGTCTCTGTCTTGGTTTTTGAGGTGGAACTGTCTTCCTCCTCGTCCTGGAAGGGATCCTTTCCACAGAACACAATTAACATCACGGAGTGACGGAACTGCTTATTCATGAAGATGTAAATGAGCGGGTTGTAGAGCGCTGAGCTCTTGGCAAAGAATGCCGGGACGGTCATGAAAATGGGGCTGAACTGACTCCCCTGGTGGGTGAAGATATACCAGGCGACGCTGGCGTAGGGGAGCCAACATATTAGGAAAGCGATGAGCATGAGGATTACCATTCGGGTAACTTCTCTCTCGGCCCTCTGGGTAGTCTCAGATTCTTGCTGCTGGGCGGCTGCTACCTTGACAGTGCAGAGCAGACGGCCGTAGCAGAAAGAAATGATGGTGAGGGGGATTGAGAAGTGCACAACGAACATGTAGATAACAAAAGACTCGTTTTCAGTCTCAGGATTCAACGTGTAATAATCCACTCCACACGAACACTGCAAGCCCTCGGGAATGTAGCGGGACCATCCGATTAGAGGCGGTATGGCACACGAACAGGCCATTGTCCAGGAAAAGGCAACACCGAAGGTGGCGTGGAGTTGCGAGAAGCGAAACTTGGAGAAGGGCTTGCAGACGACCACCCATCTCTCGACGGCTAAAACGACCAGAGACCAGAGTGCAATCTCACCGCCGAGCGTAGCGAAGAGGCCCTCCATGTTGCAGCCAGCACGTCCTAGGACAAAATATCCATGTAAAGAGGTGTAGAAGGTGGTCGTGAATCCACCAAACACCATAAAGAGGTCAGCCACCGCTAAGTTCAGAAGGATGTAGTTCAGCGGGGTCCGAAGCTTCGTGTTTTCAATGGTCACATACAGCGTGAGGCCATTGACAGGGGTGCAGGTGACGATGAGGAAGAACATGTATGCTGCGACACAATAAAATGCCAACGGCGATGCCAGGTAGAATTGCGGGTACTCGTAAGGGCTGCGCACCACGCCAGTCACATTGGACATGGGAACGTAAAAGTCCGGTCCCTCCGTGCCGTTCATGATCGCTGGTTTGTTTCTCCACCCCTCGCTGTAGGTTCGTTTTGTCTGGGAAATTGAGCACACTCCGGTTAGGTGCCTTTATAGGACAGATTATAGATTAGCATATTTGACTGCTCAGCAGAATATGGTTTAGACAATGCTTATGATAATCTCTGCCAACACTGACACACTTGCACTACACTCATGGTGTGATCAGGTTATGTGGATTTAATCTGTCTACATCAATTGGGGTAAACAGATCAGTTGGTGCGTAGAGAAATTTCATACAACACACCTTACATTGTTTTCTTATTCATGACTCACATCTTTAACATATTCATTTATCATTTTACTCAACAACTAAAGAGTCTAAGATCAGATGAATGGAATTGTACATGACAAATGGCCTACACTCTAAAAAATGCTGGTTGGGTTGAAAATGGACAAAGCCAGCAATTGGGTTGTTTTAACCCAGCGGTTGGGTTAAATGTTTGCTTAAAACAACCCAATTGTTGGGTTAGTCCATTTTCGACCCAACTTGGGTTATTTTTAACCCAGCATTTTTTAGAGTGTACTTTTTCTATAGCCTATCTGATCTTGCTTTTGTAAGTTATTCACTAGTGTCAATCAGTTTTTTTATTTGATTTCTATTTTGTAGATTTAATTAATAATTGGCTTGATAATGTATTATGTAGTTCAATTCAAAACACTAATATAAAAACTGTCATAAACACTGTTGAACATATTTATAGTATGACAGGAAACGTTTCAATATTTATCCATCCATCCATCCATCCATCCATCCATCCATCCATCCAGTTTCTAATTTTCAGGATTGTCCTTAAATTCTTTAGTTGTGGTCAAAAATTGCCTGTATAGAAATTAGACTTTACATGTTATTTCAGGAAACTGTGGGGACCGTTTGAACTTCTACTAGAATTATATTCTATGCAAATATCTATATTCTTATAGCAAGTTTTAGAGCAGGGGTTTTCAAACTGGGGTCCGGGGACCTTCTTCTTCAGGTTTATACATCCAACATTAATTGCCCATTTAAGTTTGGAAACAAAATGTTGTATTTATATTGTCACACTTACTGTTTATCTAACAGTTTAAATGTTTTTTCATTCCTAAAAATATATAGATGGATTTTAGGAAGGGGGTCCCTCATTAAGGTTCATCATATTTGGGGGTCCTTGGCATCATAAAGTTTGAAAACATCTGTTTTAGAGCATATATTTTATTCATATTTAAATAAGGTTATCCCATATTTTTAATAGCATATTGCTATTGCATATTTCTATTAATCATATTTCGAGAAGCATCTATTTTTTTCAGTTGACCACTACGATATAATGTCTGACGTTTTATTTTTTATTATTATTTGATTTCAGCAATTAATTTAATAAGCTTCTACTTAGTATTCAGCCCTGGGGACATATGAAGGCTATTATTCCATATTTCTCTCATAATGAAATTCGAAATATACTTATAATTTCAAATGGTTTAATATCTTTTCCATTAAGGGATAGTGCCACGTCAACAGAAATAAAGAGATGAGAAGGGGGGAAAAGGTTTAACGTCAGGAGATGGAGAAAGCATGAACATTTGTGCATTTCTTGGGCATTAACTTCCCATGCGCCATCTTGTGGTGAATATTAGAAAATGCCGTTTCTCTACAACGGAAATCCCATAAATGAACTGTTTGTTTGTTTATTTATTATTTTTTATTTTTTTTATTGTAGCCTATGTATTATTATTATTATTATTATTATTATTATTAGCCTTTTTGTTATGAACACATCTAAAATCCGGAGAAGCCATTAAATATTGATTTTATTATTCGTTTATAATTGGATATCAGTTTATATTCTCTGTGGATATCTGTTTTGAAGATTTCTGTTATTGATAGCTACATAAATTATGATCAAAACAGAATTTTACAGACTACATCAATGTTATATTTAGTTTAATGGGCTGTTTGAATGGACAACATTGGGGCCCATATAGAGGTCCTTCATTGTCAGAATGTACACACGCCCTCTACTGCTGACACACAACCCTGCAAGAGTGTGCAAAACCTCCATCCCATTCCCACCAGACATTTCATTTCATTTATTTCATTTATTCGTTTATTTAACAGGGACAGTGTATGGCACTCAGCCACACCAGAATTAGCTACAAGCTAAATTTCATCTGTAGTCCCTGGGCAGGACAAGGTAACATACGATTAACAATCACATATAAATAGACCATAAAACATCATCACACAAGTTTCACATTCTTAAAAGCCCAATAGAACACAACAACAGAACAAAATAAAATGCAATATTAATAGACACAACAATACAATGTTAGGATACAACTGAAAATGAGGTTGTTGTTTTTTTTTAATTTATGATTAATGGGTACATGATTGTATTGATTTTAACCATAATTTTATTTTATATTTAAAACAAGTAAATGAACTGATGTCTCTAATCTCATTTGGGACTGAATTCCAATACTTAGAGGCTCTGATAGAGAAGGCTGATCTGCCAAACTCAGTACGTTTGTGCTGTTCAACACAGTCACCTCTACTGTTTGCCCTGGTAGTTCTCCGACTATCTGAGAGCAATAATATGAACTCCTTTAATGGGGGCGCAGCCAGATTATTAATTACTCTGTAAACTAAACAAACATTGCTAAAGCACATAAAATTGTCAAAAGTCAAGAGTTTGTGCTTTTGGATGATATTACAGTAGTGATAACCTGATGGCTTTTTATCTAATACTTTAAGAGTTTGTTTATATAGCGTTTGTAGTGGAGCAAGGGCTCATCAAACCATGAGCTATATCTCAAATCATCACCATCTCAAATCATCATCATGCAATTTATTTAATAATGTCTCAATTCTGAACTGCTATAATTCAGTACTTGGATTTATGCTTTTCAAAGAAAAGTCCAGTTTTCATTGATGTCTTATTGTAAAAATATATTTTTTTTCTATTTAGTTTTTTTCTCTCTTTACCTTTTTCTATTCAGTTAAATTTAGGTCTGCAGTTTTATATACTATACACCGATCATACATAACATTATGACAGGTGAAGTGAATTTATCTCTTCATCACGGCACCTGTTAGTGGGTGGAATATATTAGGCAGCAAGTGAACATTTTGTCCTCAAAGTTGAGGTGTTAGAAGCAGGAAAAATGGGCAAGCGTAAGGATTTGAGCGAGTTTGACAAGGGCCAAATTGTGATGGATAGACGACTGGGTCAGAGCATCTCCAAAACTGCAGCTCTTGTAGGTTGTCCCGGTCTGCAGTGGTCAGTATCTATCAAAAGTGGTCCAAGAAAGGAACAGTGGTGAACCGACGACAGGGTCAGGGTCGCCAAGACTCATTGATGCACGGGGGAGCGAAGGCTGGCTCGTGTGGTCCGATCAAACAGACGAGCTACTGAAGCTAAAATTGCTCAAGAAGTTAATGCTGGTTCTGATAGAAAGGTGTCAGAATACACAGTGCATCGCAGTTTGTTGTGTATGGGGCTGCAGTGTGATGCTTTGGGCAATGTTCTGCTGGGAAACCTTGGGTCCTGCCATCCATGTGGATGTTACTTTGACATGTACCACCTGCATTGTTGCAGACCATGTACACCCTTTAATGGAAACAGTATTCCATGGTGGCCTCTTTCAGCAGGATAATGCGCCCTGACACAAAGCAAAAATGGTCCAGGAATGGTTTGATGAGCCCAACAATGAGTTTGAGGTGTTGACTTGGCCTCCAAATTCCCCAGATCTCAATCCAATCGAGCATCATGTGCTGAACAAACAAGTCCGATCCATGGAGGCCCCACCTAGCAACTTATAGGACTTAAAGGATCTGCTGCTAAGATACCACAGCATATCTTCAGGGGTCTAGTGGAGTCCATGCCTTGACGGGTCAGGGCTGTTTTGGCAGCAAAAGGGTGACCAACACAATGTTATACCTGATAGGAGTAATTGTTGATATGCATTGGTACATGCACTTATACAGAGACACTAAAACTGCAGCACTGGAGTAGCCGTTGCACTCCTCACAAGTTTCTTTGAAATGAATGTAGTATTTTCTGAAACATCACTCCATCACTCTCCTGGAGCTTTTGGAAGACAATCGGGTTCTTGACTTTGACGAGAAATCAGTCCTGGGGAGTTGAATTATTTCATTCCAGTAGTGTATTAAATGATCTGTGCCTGTGACACAGAAAGACCAAACTAAGCTCTTCTCACATCAGCAGAACTTCCTGTGTGTCTTAAACTCTCTCTCTCTGGTCATTTAGTGCTGGTTCTCAGGATAAAACTTACACAACTTATTCTGTTATTAATACCTCAGGATCAAAAGCGTTTTGTGCTAACTGATGGTAACAGTCTGTTTCTTTGACACATTCTGGGTTGTTGTATCTTCTCCAAATAAGGGAGAAGCCCATTTCTCAGTCCAACATCCCCCCACCCACCTCTGGACACACACACAGTGGTCTCTCTCTCTCTCTCTCTTTCACTCCTATAAAGGCACAGTGTCTTGGATTACTGTCCTGCTGGAAATGAATCTTTGTCATTATGTATAGATATTAAGAAATATTTGCCTGATTATGACACCATTCATGTTCCCTTTGATGGCAGTAAGCTTTCCAGTAGGCGAAGCCCAGGACATGTTTCTGCCACACTTGATGGCAATAGTGATACTTCTGTGTCAGCCTATATTTGGTTTGTGCCAGACATAACATTTGCCTTTCAAGTCAGCTTTAGTGTTGTCAGTATTTTCTTCCGAAAGGTTTTATGTTCCGTCTAGTCACTCTACCAAAGAGCAGTGTTGAGCAGACGACTGATGTCTGGATAGTCTCTCCAGTTTTAGCCAGAGAGCGTTGAAACACTGTTAGTGCTGCAACTGACCCCTTAGTCTAACAATTGCTCTTATTGACCAGTTGCTCAATTTGTCTTGGATTGTTTCTTTCCGCTTTGCCACAGTGGACTTCAAAAACCCTCCTTAAAAGTTTCAAGGTCTTCCAGGATTTTGACTCAATTCAATTAAAATGTATTTGTATAGCACTTTTCACAATACATATCGTTACAAAGCAGCTTTACAGAAAATGCATGTGTCTACATTACAATTTAGAGTAATCTGTTATCAGAGGTGACTGTGTCCATGTATTTCAGAACATACATATACAAAATCACACAGTTAGCTAACAATGTATTCATTTAAGGCAGATCTTTGAAGTAATGGATGCATGTTGTTAACTTTAATTTCAACTCCGTGACTAAGGATCTATCTGCTTTGATGTTTGTTAAAAGTATTTCGATGCTTTCAGAATTGCTGGCCGTCATCTGAACAAATGTCCCATTTCAATTTGACACTGATGTGCTGATATTGTATAGGTTACACTTTATTTTAAGGTGTCAGTGTCACAGTGTAATTATATATTTAAAGATGCAGTCCGTAACTTTTGGCGCTCTAGCGGTTAATAAACAGAACTGCATGAGTCTTGCGGAAGAACATTGCAGCCGGAGCTACTTCTTTCTGTTTACGTCTATGGCGAATCACGCAGGGACTGTGCTCCTCCGCAGCAGTTCCTACCAGACCGGTCTGAAATAGTCCCAATATAAACACTTATTATAAGTGTACCGTAATGATTCAGGGTAAGACAAAAACATGGTTTGGAAAAATGGATTCATGTTGTACATTCTCATTATATATTTTTTGTAAATCGTCAACACAAAAAAGTTATGGACAGCAGCTTTAAAGGAAATGTATGTAAGATTGTGGCCAAAACTGGTACTGCAATCACTTTCAAATGACTGTAGAGCGGTGTATCCCCTCTCCCCCTCCCCCTGACTCGAGGTTGCCAGATAGGCTGCAGGATCCAGCAGGAACGTAAGCTGCTACAATGAGCTTCCAATGGCAAGTGACGAGTCCTACACAGCAAGTTTTTTTTTTCAAGTTTTTCTGATTCATAACGAGGTCTTTTAGGTTTCGTAAAGTTTTATTTTTCATCCAAAAAGTGTGTAGCTGCAGCTGTGGTAACTAGAGCAGAGCTGGCAACCCGGATACCGAAACACTACTGACGTCGTGATTGGTAGACAGGTGGAGGGTGGCGCTTCAGGCCAAAACACAACATGTCAACATCAACATCAGTTGAGGGATGCAACTTCACTTTTAAATTACAATATCCTGGCCGGACTACTGTTGTCAGTGATATAAATATTTGAAATTAACATGATCTCTTAATGTCTAATGACATATCAGGGCCATTTTATGATTAATTGAAATACATTTCTTGCATACAGTTCCTTTAAGTACTGAGTAATATTTAGTAACCATATGTACTTACTTTATAGGTTTAGGGTTAGTTGCATGTAATTATACATAATTTACTATGGTAAGTACATGTAACATTATGTAACAAGGACACTGTAAAACAAAGTGTTACCTATTTATATACTATAGTATTTATATTTTGAGTAATTTTTTATTTTTCAGTATTTTTTATGTTTTAATTTTGGTATAGGTTTAATTTTATGTGCTTTTTTCATTTTATTAGCTTTATATATATATATATATATATATATATATATATATATATATATATATATATATATATATATATATATATATATATATATATATATATATATATATATATATATATATAAAGTTACAGTAAATTAGTTACAGTAAATTGCCATGGTAATGTTTCTTTTTTTCTTTTTTTTACCAAATTATTTTTTTATAATTTTTATGTTGAGCTGATTTAACAACAACAACACTGATTGTATGATGATAATAAAAGCGGGTAAATGTGACTCTAAAGTTACTGTATAATATGTTATCATTGAGACTATTTATCAATCACCAAATTAAATCTGTGGTCATTAAAGTTTGAAAACTGTGGACTGTAACTGAAATCTATACTAGTTCATCCTTTCTATTTCTGTATCCACTCACTTACTGTAAGACACTGAAATGAGTGGAATGCTGAAATGAAATACTCTGCATGTTGTGATTGCAACAGGGCTCTTGTATAGTTTTTGATCCTGAATTTGGGTCCAACAAGCTCAAAAAGCACCATGGAGCAATGCACATGAGAAACACAATACCGAATCAAGCTCCCCTCTGCCAAGGAAAATACACAAATGAGACAGACACCTACTGCTAGAGGGCCATCCGTTGTATGCAGTTGTGAAATACTAACATAAGAAACAGATTTGCCCATTTTGAAACGGCAATCGAACAAAGACTTGAGCCATCTGACATAATAAGCATATGCTTTCAACATTGTTTTAAGTGACAAGTAGGCCTAGATTGCATTTCCAGACTTATTGTGCAGTTTCTGTGCTGGTGAAGAATATCTACACCATTTATGCAAACATGGCAAAATCTGTTAAAGGCACAACATGTAAGATTTTGGATTAAAATATCCCAAAACCACTAGATCAATGTTATATATTTTGTTGACTTGTGTACTTACACTGGATGTTTAAATCCGGAGAAATAAGCAATTTTGAACCAGGACATGGATGGTTTCCGTGCGTCGCCTATCAGTGATATCATACCTGTGTTACCCTTGATTTTTATTAGACAGGTGATCAACTGTTTGGATGTATTTATCGACAGAAAACGAATCATGGTTATATAGCTCAACACAGTTAGTCTTATTGTTTAAATCTGGTTTTCTTGATTTACCGTGTTTTACCATGCCTAATATCGATCTAGCTTACTGCAGTGTGCAACAAGTGTCTCATAGTAGCCGTAGAGCGAACATACAGAGTAGCATTATAACATAACTTTCAACACACTCAAATGTATCCAATATTATAAAACAGCGCTGCGTTACCCCACATACAAGAGCAGAAGAAGTGGAAGCGTTCATCTGCGGCATAATAAAAGCTCAGCGAAATCAAGCCCTCATCAAGCTATGCCTTTGTTTTGAATAAGCGACCTCTAGTGGCGAAAAATTACATATTGTGGCTTTAAAAGGAGCAGAGCACTACCGTTTAAAAGTCACCAAAGCTGCATTTATTTGATCAAAAATACAACAGTAATATTATGAAATTATTGCAATTCAAAATAGCTGTTTTATATTTTAATATATGTAAAAATGTAATTCATTCCTGTGATGGTATGGTGAATTTTCAGCATAATTAGTCCAGTCTTCAGTGTCACATGATCCTTCAGAAATCATTCTAAAATACTGATTTGCTGTTTAAAGGTGCACTATGTAAAACATTTTCAGTAAAATATCCAAAAACCACTAGGCCAGTCTTATATATTTTGTTCAGTTGAGTACTTAAAATATCCCAAATGTTTCCAACTATTTGTAAATCGTGAGAAATTGCTATTTTAACCAAGGAACCGGGACATGTGAGGGAGTCACCTGTCGATTGCGTCATATCTGCGTTACCCTCGGTTTCCGGTTTTATTTTGCAGAAACGCTTTACTCTCAATGCAGTGTGTCATAGCAGCCGCCGAGCGAATGCACAGAGTAACGTCATAACATCATTTTCAACACACTGATGTATCTAATATGATAAACAGAGCTGCGTTACCTCATACTAATGACCGGAAAAGCAGAAGTGGCGCCGGCAACTGAGGCATAATAAAAGTCCCGCCGGCGACTATGTCATAATAACAGTCCCTCTGCTCGCGAGGCGTGTGTTCCACTCTTATTAACAATCGCTCCTGCGGCCTTGCTCAGCTCCCACAACATTCGGTCCTGCTCTGCTTCATACTACAGTAACGTTAATAATTGCATCCATTAACATGATTTCTGCCCGAGTCCTATCCCGATTCTTTTCCACCTGCTGTGAGGTGAAGACGACTGCTGCGTCTCAATTCGCATACTATCCGTACTAAATAGTATTCGAAAAAAGAATTAGTATGTCCCAAATCGTAGTATGTTGAAAAGAGTATTCCAAAGATTCCCGGGTGGTTTACTATTTCCGGTCAGAATCCGAAGTGCAGATCGATGCGCACTCTAACGGCTGATATTGCCCACAACCCATTGCGAGATGGACGAGGATTCGATTAGAACTACAAATGCGGATAAAAAGTGTTAAAAAACTACAAACATGACGGTTACGCGAGTCTGACGGTTAAGTGGAGAGGATTAGATAAAGTGGTTTGAGTGAGCAATTATCAGTATTTAAGCTGACGAAAAGATATTTATTCAATATTATCCACATTATATTTCACCTGCAGCAGCATTGAGAACTTTTGTAATGATACGTTTGGCCATTAACTTTGCAAACACATGAGAGGAGTCTAAAGACCCACGAAAGGCAGATCAACGAGCGACTACATTTCTCTCCGATACGGTAGGAAATTAAATTTAAAGTGGGGGATTTTAAGTGTGACGATGATTGACAGTTTAAACGGTGGCGGGACGCACGTAACAGAGTCCGTTAAAGATGACGAAGTAGTATGTCCCAAAGCTTGCATACTCTTCTGCTACACACTCAAAAGTATTAACTTTTTCTACACAAAAAGAGTACATACTTTTAGGACGTAGTATAAGTAGGCGAATTGGTACGCAGCCCACATGTCCCAGGATTCTGCACTCAAACGTGGCATCATCAAACTATGCCTTTGTTTTGAATAGGCGACCTCTAGTGGACGGAAAAGTTACATAGTGCAGCTTTAAGAAACGTTTCTTATTATATCAGTGTTGAAAACAGAGCTGCTTTTTTTCTGAAATTTTTTTTTTCAGGATTCTTTAATTCATAGAAAGTTCAAAAGAACAGCATTTATTTGAAATATAAATGTTTTTTTAAACATTATAAATGTCTTCAAGATCACTTTTGACCGTAAAGCAGCCTTACTGCATAAAAGTATTCAAAAACAACAACTTTTGAACAGTAGTGTATATTGGTTGCTGAAATCAAAATCAAATTATCCATGAATAATCTGCACACAAGAAGTGCAGGATGGGTAGAACTTTGTTAATATCAAGTGTTTCAGCAGAGCTTTCTGATCATTTGTTCAGAATGAAACACCTTGTCACCACACAAGAAACAACACACTTCACTCTAGAAATAAAAGGTTCTATATGGCACCAAAAATGGTTCTTCGTCGTAATCATAGAGGAACCACTTTTGGTGCTATATAGCACCATATCTTAACATGTTCTGTATATGGTAGCGGCGCTATATAGCACCTTAGTTACCGGTGCTATATAGCACCTTAGTCAAAGAACCGGTGAAGAACCTCTGAAGAACCGCTGATGAACCACTGAAGCACCGAAATTGGTGCTATATAGCACTTAAAAAGGTTCCCCTATGATTACGAACCAAGAACCATTTTTGGTGCCTTATAGAACCTTTTTTTTTTTTAGAGTGTACAATTGCTTCCAATGAATGATTTTGGGGTGACATCTGTTGGTCTGTAAAATGTTGTCATTTTTCAATGATCTGAGATCACTTCTGCAGTCATTCTTACCCAATATGTGGTTAGAAGTTGGCACTGAACATACAAAAACTAAAAAGTATGCGTAGGCATAAATTAGGCAGAAATCTAATCTGGAATATTTTCAGTCAATTTCAGACTAAACGTAACCAAGCTAACATTGCCTCAGCTGGAATCTGTTGACTAGAAGTGTTTGTTTAGCCTTTGTTAGACGTACACCAGACTAGGGGTTTGATGCAAGAGGAGTCTGCATTGAATCCTCAGGATGCTTGCATATGAACAGGCTCGCTTCTCCACTAGATTCATCAGGCAGACTGCTTTCACTGTACAGCTCATTTGTAACACTGGCCTGACTGTAGGGGTCATTTAAACTGGTCTCCATAATGCTGATTAATCAGTCGCAGTGAAACAGTCTGTTTTGACTCAGAATAAGTGATAAGCAAGCAAAAAATATGAGCAGAACAGACCAAAATGTCTTGGCAGTGAAGAACAAAAATGATATCTGGAGACTGTCATTACATAAGTTAGATAAGATGACCACAGAAGATACTGGACTCAGCTGTCAACTGAATTCTCACTTCCAGGGACATTATCCTTGTCCTTTACTAACATCTTATCAATAATAAATTCACTTCACTGCAGTGAGGCAATGTGTGAGAGGTAGGCTATCATTCAGATTCGGCTACTGACCTTGAAATAGAGTTGTGCAAGTATGACATCACTTTGTAGACCAAAACACAGAAGCGAGTTAGCATTTTAGCACTTCCGGTTCCTCGTCCCAAACTCAATGTTTTTTTAAAATGGGATTTTGTTTAAATGGCTGAAATAAGGTCCGTGGTGAACACAAGCTCAAGACACTTTCCCGTTTTATTCTACGACAAAAAATACATCAGTATAACCCCACTCGTGATTTTTGGAAGCTGTGGCTAACAAGCTAACAAGTGGTTAAATGGGACGTTACAGCAGGTAACCTCAGTCTGCTTTTACAGCCTTGTTATGCTCATAATTGTGCTCTCATAAACTAGTTTAACTCAAACATTCTTGGAAAATGTTTTGAGATAAAAACTGAAAGACTTGGAAGCTTAGTGATGGTGATGTTGAAGTTGAGCGACTGTGGTGTAGTTCGTTTATAGCCTACCTTTAGCTTTTTACTTCTGCCGACTGCATTTAGGCTTCAAAATTCATAAAGGTTGTGTTCATCTGTGATAATTATCTTGATGGACAAAATGTGTTAGTATCATAAACTTTTGTTGATCAAAGAGCTTGTTTTATGCAATAATCCAAAAGCTTTTGGGAAAATCCATTGGGTTTTTAATCGAGGGAACAAGTGCGATGCTAACTGTCCGTTGGCCTATAAAAAGATGTCATACCTGCACCACTCTATAGTGCAGAGTTTATTTATTACTCAGCACACTGGAATACTTGATTCTGATTGGTCAGTCATGGAAGGTCAGATATTTCCCCAGATATTTATGGTGAAAAATCATGTCCTCTTGGTACGTTCAAGTCCTCCTGGGAAGTTTGTTATTACGAGGTGGGAAGTCGTGTTTACGATGTCAGGTGCGTTCAAAAAAGAGCATTTTTAAGTATAGGGTCTATATAAGCCTTCACTTTGAAATTACAGGTGTAATTTTTCCTGTTTTAATCTGTGATGGAGATGTTAGCGTGTCTCTAATAAGATTGGTCACAAACATGATCCCTGCACAATCTAATGTGTAGTGTCTTATTAATTCACTCATGCATTGTGTGCAACACATTTTTTCTCCCTCTTTGCATTTTGTCAATTTTCTCCGTTGCTAAAGTAACTCTTAAGCCTTTTAAATGTCCTCGTCCGTACTCCTGACACTTTCGGACCTTGAGACCACTTTTAAGGCTTAAGATGCTTTCTGAATTACTTTCTTTACTAGGATTTTTCTTTAATTTTGAGAGGAAATGCCCACCTTTCTAAGAAATTTCGTAGAATTTTGTCATTTAGGAGCTACCCTCTGCATTAAGATTTTTCATGAATACGGGCCCTGGGTTTGAAGAAAATCCCAAGATTCCTACTTGCATTAAAGACATTGTTCATGTGCGTTCAACTCGTAAAAACGATCTTTCCGACATGACTTGAATGCACCATCTGTTAGGACCCCAAGCAATTCCACTGGCTCAAATTACTTTAATAGGTATTCTCTAACGCCATGTCTAGGAAAACGTTCCAACTTAAATTAATTCGATGTAACATAAAATTTGGTTGTAAAATGTAAAGTGTTGCACATTTTATTTGCGCAGAGAATGCAGAGATTACATTTTGTTCAATGTTTGCAAATCAAGCACCACAATCATGGACTCGATAAGTGTGTCCTATTGAGTAAACAAAAGTCTTAAAACACTTGCGGTCTTCACACCCACTTGAACATATTGGCCAAACTCCAGAAATACGTTGTGTGTAGACAAATGGACAAGTGCACACACAGCAAGTGTGGGTATTGGGACAGGCCTCGTAAGTGAATATTAAGTGTGCCATTTTGGACAGGGCCATAATGTCAAAGCCTTAAGATGATGCATGTACACATATCACATATTTATTTATTTTGTGAGTGGGCATGCAAAGATTATAATTTACACTGTATTTACTCAAGAAATAAGAATATATTCTAGTCTTTGGCTACATAAAAAAAAAAAAAAACTAAAAACAATTATTTATTTTCAGTCCTGGACATAAAGTCCTAGATTTTCACTGTTGCCTTTTGGATCCCACATTAAATTTTCTTTAACACACTTCATTTTTGGTAGATCTGAGACGGCACAGATTTGAAAGTCAGTATCACAGGGATATTTTCAACCAGGGCTGCGTTTGTGAGCTAAGTTGACCGTAGAGACCATGGGTAGGTCTACAATGCTTTTGAGAAACACAGCCCAGCTTGGTAAGTTTTTCAGCGAGATAGGTGTCTTCACACAAGTTTTTTGGAAAGGAAATATCTTCCAGAAGATGCACTCAGCCACTTTCTTCTTCAACACTATCAAACTTGGTCAGCTTCTCTTCTTTCCTGCTTCCAGACATTTGGCAAGGCTGCTTGTCTCCCTTTCGGATCTTTCTTTTCTCCATGTCTGCCAGGACTTCCTTCCACAAATTCATCTCAAAGTCGGCCTACATGTTTCAGCTAATGAATCTGGTTTATGTTTCAGCTATTACAGTAAGGAGTACTAGTAGGGAGGAGGTCGCATCCTCCCAGGATGATTACAGCTCCGATATGACAATGCTGGACTGCTGGGAGAGGCGTGTGGAATGGCCTGCACAATGAAACAGAGGTGGGGTCACTTGTGCTAGGATGGCACTGTCATATCCCATTCATGACTTAGGAAGAGGTAGGAAGATGATGGAATGAAGGTGTTCACAGGATGTCCTGAACAATAATAGGTTGGGTTGACAGAAGGAAGTGACCGAGCTACATGCTTCTGACGTTGCATATGAGGGGAGGGGAGCCAGTGTGAATGTCATGAGTGCCGAATCGGCCCAATTCCGTGGGAAAAACCAAGTGAGCATGCTCAGCTTCCTTGTAGAACAAAGGCCATTGGTTGCGCCTCTCGGGATAAGCAGCAGATCTCATTCAGCACGCCTGCTGTGAGAGCAAAAAATAGAACGATTACACACTTGCTAATACACACAAACATTGGCCAAAATACACAGAGCATTTCTGAGCAGACCATGATACTGTATCAGGAGTAAAGCCAAAAATTGTGAACTAAATAGGGGAAGCCAGGGATGGCTGTAACGCCTTGTTTCAATGTCTGTTATATGTGTTAATATTTATTTCAAACTCTGATATAATGTCTCCATATTTGTTCACATCAAATTAAAGCTGTTTTGAAATCTACACACTGGGTAAATTTTATTTATACTTGTTTATTTATGCATTTATGCTTGTTCAAGATTATTTTTATGTCAACCCTCTATCTGTTACAATCCACGCCTGTCCCGGATTAAAAACATATCTCTATTGAACAAAGAGTGACGCTACACAGATTATTGTAAAATCCACCATGTTCACAGAGTTATAGTCATGCTTTGAAAGAACACTCAAGCTACGCCGTTTCCCAGATGCAGAGGAGCCCAATGACGTAGTCCTCTCATATCTCTGTGCATGTGTATGAGTACAGTGACGTCTGCAGCTACTGAGTGTGTTTGGAACTGACCAGCGAGTAGAGAAAAGGAAGATGGCAAAGGAAAGGGACGTGAACAAAGGAGTTCTGGGAAGACAACGTGGCGGGGCTTGAGAAAGGGTTGCAATCCCTACTCACTTTTCTGAATCTTGCACATAAAATCTGATGAGCATTACCATATAATATCCGCTTTATGTGAAATACTTATTAAAAAACTATTACTTAAAAGACTATTAAAATACTTTCTCCAGTCCCAGTCTACTATGCAGATAATCCATTCATTTTGAGTGTAAACGCTATCATTGCACTCTTTGTTTGAGCATCACGACCAGCCCGGCAACTGCAACACTGGCTCAACCAATGGCACGAGTTTTGGGGAGGTGCTGTCTGTTTGTTTGACCAATGACAGACAGGGGACTGTTTAGGGAAACTTTTTGATAACAATCATTGTTTTTCCAATTCTGTTTGGTGTTTCTAGTGGTGCATAAATGACACACTTCACACTTCACTTCACAAAAGATTTTTCTTCTCAATCTTGAATGAATGGCATTCAAGAACATGCCAAACTCAATACAATATTTTTAAACAGATTGCACTCTGTTTCAGAATATTTTTCTTTCCCAAACCAACTCCGACATGTGGCATTTTTTAAAATCTGTATCGCACCCAAAGAAAGTATTCTGTGTTAATAGAGAGATTCCTGTAGAATGATAATTGGGACAATGCATCAAAACATATGGTGTTTAAAAAGAAAGACAGACAGAATAATTTCAGTGTGTCTGAGGAAAACCAATAAATGAATAAATTCATATTAATGTTGTGTGGGAGGTCTGTGCTGTTTATATGCACAAGTGGTTAATCGCTTGAACACACTTGGCCTCTTTAGTGTAGATAAAGCCTATTCAACTACAGCCAAGAGTGCTTCTACTTTTGTCTCTTTTAAGCACACTGACCTAACAATTTCTTACAGCGCACATAAGAACTAGTTTAATCATAGTTTTGCTGTAGCATATGTGAGACAGTGGCTTTTGCAGATAATTAGCTGGAATGTCTGTTTTGAGTTGTGGTCTGTGTGTGAGCTTGTGTTTGAGGTTTTGTAATTGGGTAGGTGTCATGATGAGTGTCTCAAAGCGATCTAAAACTGTGTGCATAGCCTGGAGGATCGTCTTCCAGACTGTTGTAGTACACCACAAACCACTTTAAACATCACCAAAGAACAAATTATAAAATAAATGTGCGTAGAGATTTGGATAGGCTTGTTTCTCTTCTGCTTTTCACGCTTTCTTCAATGCCAACCTGATTCTGAATTTACAACCTGATGTAGATACCGGAAATAGAAGAACAGTTGTTGAATGGATTAAACTTATTTTCAATGATACTCTTTCTGTTTATTCCTCCAAACACCTGCATCTTCTACAAGGGAGGGAGACTGAGAAGAAAGGGATGAGTGAAACGAGGGAACATGTAAAAGAAGAGAAACATGTTGTACAACTCTCTGGTCTTGCTTTTGCCATTAGGTAAGTGGGAGACTGTTGTTGTAAAAGCACATTCCCTAGATGTTCGTGCTATCAGCCTGTACGATGGAGTGAATAGCACAGACGTATAACTGTTTGTGTGTGCAAGCGTAGATGCTGAGAGGAGACAGATATGCCAGCCCGGCTGGAAATGGCCGTTTCAAAGAGGCAGAAGACAGTTTATGTTACAGAGAATACTACACTAAAAATATGGTACTGCTATTCTTACTGTATATACAATGTTCAAGTGGAAACTATCGCTCTGCTCCAAAACATAGCTGTGCTGCCAATCCTGCTATATCAAGTGGAAGATCACTACACTCAAACTGGTAGTCGGCACATCATAACTCATTTGCATAAATTTGAGCTTTGTTCAACTTTGTTTGTCACTTGTGTAATCGTAAAATTCTTCAAAATACACTACATTGACAAAAGTTTTGGGATGTCTGCCATGCACATGAACTTTAATGACATCCCATTCTTAATCCGTAGGGTTTAAAATGGAGTTGGCCCACCCTTTGCAGACAGAGAAGCGTGATTCGTCCCTCCAGAGAACACGTCTCCACTGCTCTAGAGTCCAGTGGTGGCGTGCTTTACACCACTGCATCCAATGCTTTGCATTGCACTTGGTGATGTAAGGCTTGGATGCAGCGGCTCGGCCATGGAAACCCATTCCATGAAGCTCTCTACACACCGTTCTTGAGCTAATCTGAAGGCCACATGAAGTTTGGAGGTCCGTAGCTATTGACTCTGCAGAAAGTTGGCGACTTCTGCACACTGTGCACCTCAGCATGTGCTGACCCCGCTCTGTGATTTTACGTGGCCTACCACTTTGTGGCTGAGTTTCTGTTGTTCCCAATTGCTTCCACTTTGTATAATACCACTAACTGTGGTATTATAACTGTGGTACTAACTGTTGACTGTGGAATATTTAGTAGTAAGGAAATTTCCAAATGGACTCATTGCACAGGTGGCAATCACGGTACCACGCTTGAATTCACTGAGCCCCTGAGAACAACCCATTCTTTCACAAATGCAGTCTGCATGCATAGGTGATTGATTTCATACACCTGTGGATATGGAAGTGATTGGAACACCTGAATTCAATGATTTGGAGGGGTGTCCCAATACTTTAGGCAATATAGTGTACATGTGTAATATGGCGGAATAAGTCCCACCATATTACAACCAGTGTTGGGGAAAGTTACTTTTAAAAATAACGCGTTACAATATTGTGTTACTCCCTAAAAAGTACAACGCCTCTGCACCTCACTCTCGATATCTCTAAACATGGGAACGAAAGAGGTGTCAGTCAATAAATGAAAAAACGAAGTAACTTGAGTTACTTAGTTGAAAAAGTATTTTCTTGTAAATTTAAAAGTAAAGCATTACTTTACTTACTTGTAATGCCTTACCCCAACACTGATTACAACCCAGGCCAGAGTCCTGCACGGGTCCGATTTTGTAAATCCGCACCCGCCCGTACCCGCAGTGCTTAAAACCGCATCCGACCCGTTTTCCGACAACAGCACTAAATAAAATCCGCACCCAACCCGACCCGCTTAAAATAGAACCGACACCCGAACCTCACCCGCAATAAAATCAGTTTAGCATATCACATTATAGACACACTTACAAAAATGTTTATTGACAGCAGACAGAAGTTATTACACGACCATTAACACAAGGACAACTTCATAAAACGCTTAACGTGGCTTAATGTACTAAGAGACTGTTATTAAGAGACCAAACTCAGTAAACATAATACTAATAACGTATACTATGTACAAAAAAATAAGATGAGCCCAGAATATGAACGCAACGCGTTTAATAACCCGTTAAGCGTTTTCCTCCCATAGAAAACCATTATAAGAAAGCGCTTAATGTAGCCTACTAAGACACAGTTATTAAGAGACCAAACTCAGGAAACATAACAAAAATACTGTTCGATAGAACTGCTTGTGCATGGTTTGTTACCACAGTTATCTGCGTGCTTCCTCAGCAATGAACTTCCACATTTGCGGCTATCTTTTCTTCAACTCCTCATGGTCCATCTTGACACGCGGTTGTGATCCTTCTGGGAGGGGGCGCGCGGCCACAAATAAACTGATATGGATTTGATATTATTTTATCATCTTGAAATGCAGGCAAGGCATATTTTTGTATAGGCCTATGCATATTTTTAGGAACACATCTACAATATGCATGCATATTTTTATATATAGGCCTATATTCGTTTGCACGTGACTGTTTAAAACCCGTGTTTAGACCCGTGTTTCTTCCTTGTCCAACCCCACCCGCACCCGTATCCGACACAGTAGGATATTTTTCACCCGTTTCAGCAATATTCGCGGGTCACCAGTCGGGTACCCACACCCGTGCAGGCTCACTGAAAAAACATGTATTGATCAAACTTTTTTGCAAAACTCCTAAAATGTACCTATACAATTCACTGTAGTTTCTAGCTTAAATGGCAGTAAAACATGAACAAACTTTTCCTGTTCACACAAATTATTATTAGTTGCAGTGTCAAATTAATCAATTAAACTTCACTTTGTGCAATTCATTGCACAATAAGCCTACTATGACTTCAAAATACCTTTACAATACTGCATGATTTTTAAACTAGTACAATTTGACATTTGCATTACATAACCAGCTCCATATGTATGGCTTTTCTGACATACTAAACTTGCTCTCCTTGTACAGCATTGCACTTTCAATGTGGAACTGTTGAGTCGCGGAGCAGTGGAGACCTGTAAAAGTCACAATAAAACAGATCAAAGACTTGTAGAAGCAAGCTTTGTATGGTAGCTTCAGCAAATGCGTTTTTATCTTATGTTTGCTGTTGTCAAAACCTTTGTTCATTAGGTTTAGGGTATGGTTTAGTACGTTTTTTTCAAACGCGACAGAGCACACTCAGGACATTTCCAAACTGCTGTGGTGTGTACAACAACCAGCATAATAAAACATTGCCAGATTAACATGAATCTGTTTTAAATAAAATTAAACTCGATTTCAGCTTCTCTTACTGGACATTTCACTTTGAAAGAGTTGTGAAACGTGCGACAAGCATTGTAATATAATTTTAGAGAAATTTTGCCCCAGCCGAATTAGTTCATTTATTACTGAAAATGATATAGTTCAAGGTAGTTTTACTCAGTATTTTCTGTGTGCTGGGTATTTGCTTATGTCATTAGCTTAGCAAAACTCTAATGTCAAATTTAGCTGGAAACAACCGTCAGCCGAGTCTCCTGTGTAGAGCGCTATTTGTGTGATGTTATTGCCATGTAGAGCATGTCAAACCACTTATGAGTGATGCCTTTTGAGTTTCTGTTTTAGTTAGAATGCTACTTTAGAAGGCAGCTGCCTATATAGCTAGTAAGTAGATAGCAGTGCAGCTCACCTCGCTGGGTTTTGGAACAGTTGAAATTCCCTGTGAGGCATCTGGCTACTCTTATCAGTTTCATTGGCTTTTTTCATCCTCCTCACTCTGTTTCTTTCTCTCTCCATCGGTCTCGTTTTTTCCTTCAAAGATTTTTGGAAATAATCGTCTACATACCCACAGAGATGCATTATCACACTGCCATCGAAGGTCTGAGAGACACACGCACTCACACTTATATTACCATAACACTGGTGTAGCTTCATTTCTTATTATGCATGGTAAATTATTATGGAATTAACAATATTTACAGACACAAACCAATAAATAACAGCAGAATTTTCTACGATAAGCCTCTATGAAGCATTTGCAACTTTGCAGGTGCTTCACAAGTGAAACGCTTGCATGTCAAGGCTTCAGGGAATAATGAGATGTGGTTAATTTTTTAGTATGTGGCAAAGTTTAAGTAAACATCTGTTTGTAGGCTTTACCAGAGACACTGTCACGTACTGACAGATGCCAGTGAGATATTCCAAGAGTTTGCCACCTCAGCAGTGCCAGCTGTTGGAGGCCCACTCGGTATATCTCTCTCTATATCACACACACACACACACACACACACACACACACACACACACACACACACACACACACACACACACACACACACACACACACACACACACACACACACACACACACACACACACACACACACACACACACACACACACACACACACACACACACACACACACACACACACACACACACACACACACACACACACTCAGAGAGCTTTCAGCTCTCTAGACACCTCATCATTCTCATCATTCTTAACAAAGAACATAATTCAGAGGTGTTGAATGACAGACAGCAGCCCCCAAAAAGCTGCTTGAATGTGAGCTACACTACTTGTCTCGGTTGTCCACAGGCCTCTTTTCCACAAGTGTACCTTTTCCCCAGTTGAAATGCACATCTGAGATCCTGCTTCTTGTTGGTTTGTGTCTGTGTGTGATCCATGATCCAAAGTGTGATTTTATTTATCTCAGTCACTTGAGCTCAAACCCTGTCCAACAGTCGAATTTGTTGGTCAATAAAACCACCTGTCAAGAAAAGTTCAGGCTTCAGAAAAATCATGGATAGAGACGATCGCTACCAATGCTATACTTAAGGCTGCGTGTCCACCAAAGTGCTCTGCTGAAAACACCTAGTTGTGGGCGCTTGAGAGTGTTTTGGCAGCGCAGCGGGGTTCTTTTTTTAGTTGAAAACACACTTTGCTTGCTATGATGCGGAATATCCGCGGAAGTGTTACTGTCAACGCTGTACAAGCAGAATGTGGCAGTTGGTTGATGTTGTATTTGTCCCGCCCCTCCTCCACTGTGATTATACAGCTGGGTAAAAAGAGACAGTGATAGGCGCTGAATTTATTCAAAGTTGAACATTCTTCAACTCTCTGCGACTGGTAAAAAAATTAAGAGCGCTCAGTGCTTGAGCGTGAAATCGCCTCATTGTGCTCATGGCTTTTTTTTTTTTTTAAATACAGCGCTCCCATTGAAAACAATTGGAAAAATACGCCAGCCACGTGAAAAAAAAAAACACTTTGGTGGACACATGGCCTATGTTAGGGTTTAGGGTAGGGTTAGGATTTAGTATTGTTTCAGTGTTGTGTAGGCAATCAGCACTGTGATTGACATGACCAATGAAAGACACTATCAATATGTGGGGTATTAAAATCACTTGAATGTGCGCTTGCTTTTTTACTTTCACGATCACATTTACTAGTACTGTTTGTATAGAGAGCGGCGGTACTGAACGCACATTTTACAAAACATTTTGCTCAGGATCTGTTACGCACCAAATCCTCTGCCATAGTCTTGTCAGTCATCTCTCCTTACTCTCTTCATGTGATAAGCGAAAGCTGAGTGCATTGTGCTGCGCCTAGGCTTGTGCTGTATGGAGCAGAGCAGACTCTTTCAGTTTATGTCTGTTATCCAACTGAACTAAATGGTTTTTATTTCTATCAACCTTATTTTTCAATGCGGAAGTAAGATGTTTTCTGTGAATATGTGAGACTTGCTATTTATTAGCGAGGGAAATAACGAGAAGAATATGTCAAAGGGCAGTGAACTATAAAACCAACTATAACCAGTCTGTTTATAATTAAGATAAGACAGTACATTAAAATAATATGGTAAGAAATACCAGTTTGCAATATTAAGCAGCATAACGAGCTGTTTTGTACAGCTAAAAAGAACTGGAAGCTAATGACACCGGAAGCCAGACACATTCAAATTACAAATTGCCACGCCAGCACGACCGTGCTTACCCTAAAAATAAGTTTTAAAAAAAGAATAATTGGTGTACGGATGAACACCATGTAATACCGGTAAGTAGTGTTGTAGTACTCGAGACTGGTCTTGGTCTTGAGACCGGTCTTAAGACCATTTTTTGAAGGTCTTGGCCTTGGTCTCGACCACATTTGTAGTCGGTCTTGTCTCGGTCTCAGACTTAGAGGACTCTTGATTTTGTTTCAAGACCGGTCAAGACCACAACTGCTGGGATATTACTAAATTGCTGGTGCATTGTCTGATTTATTAATGTGATTGGATGTAAAACGTACTGCTTCGGATGCAATCAATAACTTATTTCTACTTTGATTTATTTATTGTGCCAGTTCAGAAATGAGGGATTGTGTCAAAAAAGACACCAACATTAATACAAATGCTCACAAAATTCAAGATATCATTGCAAAAAAGTATTTGTATGAAGTCTGAATTTTGTTGTTGATGATTTCATTTGATTGGTATAACAGCTCTATATATAGTGTCTTATACTAATTATGTTTATTGATTAAAAATAAGTAATTTCTCAGGCAATAATGTGGATCTTTATGAATTTAAGGAGTGCTGGTCTGGTCTTGGTTTTGACTCGGTCTCGCCTTGCCTTTGGTCTTGTCTTGATCTCGACCCCTCAAAGTCTTGGTCTCAATACACATTGGTCTTGGTCTCAACTCGGTCTCGGATTAGGGGGTCTTGACTACAACACTACCGGTAAGTAACACAGACTACCGCAGTAAGCCTACTGTGGGGTGGGGTTTGCACTTAAAGGGATACTCCACCCAAAAATGAAAATTCTGTCATAATTGTGTCACCCATATGTCGTTCCAAACCTGTATGATTTTCTTATTTCAGTGGAACATAAAAGAAGATTTTTTTTTTTTTCAAAGGTCTCAATTTGTCCATACAAAATGCTGGTTTCATACAAAATGAACACTCTTCTTTTATGTTCAGCAGAAGAAAGAAAGTCATACAGGTTTGGAACGACAAGGGTGATGAAATGATCACAGAATTTTCATTCTTGGGTGGACAATCCCTTTTACTGGTTTGATAAAAAAAAAAAATATCCTCCAATCGACTTTCTTCATTTAATCTTCCATTCTGTCCTCTCTTCATCCATTATTCTGAATCATTTTCTCAAACATTTGCTACAGGGACTTTGCATGTAATCTGGCCACAAGTTGGAAATGTAGTCTTTATTGTGTTCAAGTGTGACTTTTTTCAGCCGTTTTGTTTGTGGTTTGTCTCCCTTCGTGCTGAGTGAAGTATACTTGTGTATGATGTCTTTTGACTGCCCATTTCTTGACATGAAATGCAGCTGTGTTCTGACATCATCCTTCTGCAAATTAACGAGTGTGCTCTTTTAACCATCTTTTACCAAACGCACCACCAGTTCTGAATGCAGAAAAATTGCCCCAACTTCAATCTTTCTCATCTCTTCGACGACTCCTCTGCAGTTTCACACTATAAACACACACATGAGGTATTATTGTCCCCCAAATGGAACCAAATACCTTATTTTTGATACACTGGACCAAAAACTACAATTTTTTAACTATCTTATGGTGCCAGAAAATCATTTATCATAACCTAGCTAAGGCCCAGCAAGCAATTTTGCATTTAAAAGATGTCAAACAGCCCTGATGTCTAGGCTAAAACAAGACAAAATTTGGGCTGTCAGTGAAAATTGAATAGATGTCTAACCATAGCCCAAGAATACACTAGTCATCTAGAATATGAACATGTCAAAGAAACAAAACCAAACACCTTGTAATCACTGTTGACTTTGCTTACTTGATGGAATCATACATCTCGCAAGTTATTTTGGCCAAAACGACATGTAACCAAATTCAAGGTTATTTTGGCTAGAAGAGGGTTACTCATAGCCAGACTATATCGGGTCTATAGTTAACCGAGACATGAAATGTGAAATGTGAAATGAGAGCTTGCATGCAGAAAGCATGCAAAGTGTGACTTGGAAGTGACTCTTAAGGCATTTCCTTGATTTATAGTATATTCAGAGTGGATCAACATTTTCCCACTTAGCCGGCCGTTTCAAAAAGACCTGGGCCCGTATTCATAAAGATTCTAAGAGTCCTCTCAGAAAACTCCTAATTTAGCTTAAAAACTTTTACGTAGGAGTCTTAGCTTAAGAGCTATTCGGGACCGATCTGAGAGCAACTCCAAAAATACAAAAGCTTTTATCTTAGTGAAGAGGCGGGGCTGACCCCGTTGCTACGTATGACACAGTCTTTTGAAGACTGTGATTGGTTGGTTGTCCAAAAAGGGGGAAAAAGGAGCGCTTTTAAGTATAGGGTCTATTCTAAGCCTTCACTTTGAAATTACAAGCGCAAATTGTCCTATTTTACCATTCTCTCTCACTCACACACACATTATATATTTGTATATAAATCCTTTTATTATTTACCATGCTGTTAATTTCCTATAAGGTATTTGATTGGCTTAGAATTATAAACTCTTGTTCCACTCTTTCCAATTGCTGGCATGTCTATTTAATTGGTGGTTTGAAAGTTGGGTTTAATGCAACAAACATGATCCCTGCACGATCTAATCTATAGCGTCTTATTAAGTCACTGTCATCCATTGTCTGCATCACATTTCTTCTCCCTCTTCGTCTTTCTGCCATTTTCTCCGCTGCTAAAGAAACTCTTAAGCCTCTTAAGAGTCCTCGTCCGTGCTCCTAACAAATTTGACCTTAAGACCTCTTTTAAGGGTTAAGATGCTTTCCGAATTACTTTTTTCTTTACTAGGATTTTTTAGTTAATTTTAAGAGTAAACGCCCACATTTCTAAGAAATTTCTTAGAATTTTGTCACTAGGAGCTACTCTTTGCATTAAGATTCTTTATGAATAAGGGCCCTGATCTCTTGAGACAGCTCTGGTATTCCTGTGGCCTTCCAAAAGGAACCAAAAATATTCAGAGATTTCTTGAGAAACCTGGTATGTGGTTTCTTATCACTTACAAACTAGCGCACTTCAAGCTTTTACGATGCCATGGGAACTCAACATGCCCACTACAGTGACAGGAAATACACCTGGAGAAGTGTTTTTTTTTTTTTAAATGCCTTACTTTTCAGAAAGTCAGCAAGTACAACAGCCCACAGCAAAGGCTTTTTGAATCTTCTGCATGTCAGCTCATTTAAAGTGGTTAACCAGCTCAGCGAAGGACCCAGGCAGCCTGCCTTGAACGTGAGCCAGTGCTGTTGAACACTTGCTGAATCACCACCTTCATGCGCCCCTGTGAGCCGAGCCCTGTTGATCAGGAGAACTTTCACACAATGCAAGCAAAGAACAGGAAACGGCAGGAAGGAAGAATTAATAATCAAGAACACATAGCTGGGAACCAATCAGTATGCAAACACATCCGTTTATTCAAATTTCCCTACTTTATTCATCAGGCCGTGTCAGTTCACGCTGCTTTCTCATTGTGGTTCCTGAGTGTTTCTTCACCACATCCCACTATAAATAGACTGTAATGGGTTCAACACTAGACTAGTAATCTGATATTTCCCCCAAATTCTTACCTAAAACTGCGTGGGTGTTGCAGACAGATAATCTGTTGTAGAGAGTGAGGAGCTGATGATTCCTTCACATTCTGCAGAATTCCAGGCCTGTTTGGCTGTCTGAGTGTTTGAGGGCTGCGGTAACACTGTGACATTAAGGGTGGCTTCTAATTAAAACTCTTAATTACAAAACAAGATGAAGAAGAATATGTGAAATGGCTCTGAGGTGGTTTTCTAGCAGAAAAAATACACTCCTCAATACTCATTGTGGAACATTTTGTTCATCTAAGATGATTGGATCTTTGTTTGTGTGTTTTCTTCAATAAAACCGCCGCACTTATCGTCATCTCTCCACGTCCCCGCAACACCCTAACAGATACATAACAAAAACATTATAGACTTACAGATTTATATTTTGGATATTACAAAACATTACAGCTTTAAAGCAGATGTTTTCAAATGCCCTGAACCCTCATGTATGAATATCTCCTTCCTAATATAAATTGTAATATAAACTGTGAGAAAAAGTTTGTATTTTATCCGTCAATAAAATAAAATAATTTGTGATTCAAATAATTATTAAATAAAAGATCAGAATATGTAAGTTTACCTTATATGAATATTGAATTTATTATTATTATTATTTTATTTTTTTTACAGTTCCTTCCCTTTACTAATCATTGGTGAAAAATATTATAGATTATATACACAAGATTATTTTATGAATAAGATTTTTATTTTTATTTTTATGAATAGTGCTGCAGGAGGGATGCATTAGGGAGACAAAACATCTGTGCTTCATGGATTCTTTTTGTTTGAAGTGTCTGTTTCTGAAGTTCAAAATGAGGTGCTGCTGCACTGAGCTTTGTGTGCGGTACGCTGGGTATCTGGTGAGGGCTATCAAGGTAAAGATAGCATCTGAAAATGTTTTGGTTTTGGTTTTGATTTTCTTTTTTCCTCTTTATCCCCTCTCTCTGATATTGAGAACATCTGTATTTCATTAATGCTAGAAAGCATAAATCATTCAAAAAGACAGTATTGAGTAAAATGAGAAACTTTGATTTTTGTTGACTCACATCCATCATAGACTGTGCTGCAAAAATGACCATTTAAAATTGCTTTTGATCACTCACTTAAATAATGATCCTACCAGAATTACCACATGATAATGGATTAGTATTAACGACTTTATTTCTCCGATTTTTGGACAGAAGTTTTATACTCGGTTAAAGCAATAAACTGAAGCGATGCACCCAAATGTTAACATAACTCCATGCATCCTAATAGGCCACACAGTCTTTTAGCGTGAGAGAGCAGATGAGCAGCATGGGTGGTACTGTATATAGGACAGAGGACATTTACTAACACTAATTGCTTCTTGTCATTGAAATAATAGTTCCTGCATGGGGAAATGAATAAAGCAGGCACCTCTGACTGAATTTCATGTAGAAAACTAAGCAGAATGATTTAAATTCAAGTAGCATGAATGCATTATTATTTAATGTATTTTTTATTTTTTTTGCAACAAGAGGAGAAGCTCACACACAGAATTGTAGCGGATTTCTTATAAAATGCTTGTATTAAAAGCATTATAAATAAATAAAGCATTTTGTAATATGTCTTCAATTATGTGTGTGAGCTTCACCTCTTCATTGAAAAAAAGGTGTGTTGGATTTACATGATTTAATTGTGTACATCGGTCCCACATGAATCAATTAAGTTAAACAAACATAATTTGTTCATGTAACTTCAACATCATAGCATGAAAACATTTTAAGTGATTTAATTAAGTAGTCTCTAAGTGAATTTTATATGGCTCCCTGACATGATTGATGCATTCAATTTCATATACTTATTCATCCACTTCGAATTCATATATTTTAATGTTACACAACTGAATTATAATACTGCACTATACCTAGTTGACAAACTTTTAGCTATATAGCACAGATTGGTATCTTAAATGCTAAGCATTTAAAGCTCCTTCAGCAAAGCCGTTATGACAATAGTTGTATTAGTCCACAGCCAAGCAAAAGCTCCACTCTTCTCCACAATGGTGTAATCTGTGTGTGTTAAAGATATAAAATATTGGATGACCTGTAATTTTCTCCTACTAAATTCAGAGAAGACTGAGGTATTACTTATTGGACCAAAAACTACACGGAATCTCTTAAATTATAACTTACATTTAGAAGGATGTACTGTTACTTCATCTGACTGCTACAGTTAAAGACCTGGGTGTTATATTAGACAGCAACTTGTCTTTTGAAAATCATATTTCAAATACTACAAAAACAGCCTTCTTCCACCTCAGAAACATCGCTAAGTTACGAAACATGCTATCTGTCTCTGATGTGGAAAAGTTAGTTCATGCGTTCATGACCTTTAGACTAGATTACTGTAATGCACTACTAGCTGGCTGTCCTGCCTCCTCAATAAACAAGCTACAATTAGTCCAAAACGCAGCTGCTAGAGTTCTTACTAGGTCAAGAAAATATGATCACATAACACCAATTCTGTTAAGTTTCGTATCAATTATGAAGTATTGCTACTGACCTATAAGGCCCTAAATGGTTTAGTATTTAACTGATCTTCTATCGCCTTATAACCCACCACAATCTCTAAGATCACAAAACTCTGGGCTTCTGGTAATACAGAGGATATCTAAGTCCACTAAAGGAGGTAGAACTTTTTCATATTTGGCACCTAAACTATGGAATAACCTTCCTAATAATGTTCGGGGCTCAGACTCACTCCTCCAGTTTAAATCTAAAGACGCATCTCTTTAGCCAGGCATTCACATGATGCATCTCCTAACCTTGTTCTCTATAGTTATATCAGTGCACATGATCGTCTTTGCTTATTGCTTTGAACAGCAGCTACGCTAATTATTTTTCTGTTCTGTTTTATCTCGGGACGCCCATCCCGAGGTAACTGGAGAGTCCGTCAGCTCCAGTCTGGATCCAGTTTCTCGTAAAGACTTCAGATGACCAACACCTGTGAAGAGACGACTCAACCCTATTCATTAACATGTATTCTTATTTCACTTATTTCTGTGCCATAGTTATTATATTGATTAATAATAGATTGTTAGCTAATCTGTGTGCTTTGTATTTGTGCATTTCTGAAATGCATAACATGTACAAATCAATTTAAATTGTAATAGATGCATTTTCTGTGAAGCTGCTTTGAAACGATATGTATCGTGAAAAGCGCTATACAAATACATTTGAATTGAATTGAATTAATCTAAATTGTTCTAATAATTCCAACATTATTAAATATTATTAAACACAATCAAGTCTCCCCCTTTCTCATCTTGCTCAAAATACATAAAATAGCACTTTTACATATAAAATAACAACATTTACTCTCCCTTGATTTAGCCATATGCAAAGCATGCAGGGAACTAACAAGCCCTGCCCAGTTTCAGTTAATGCAACACAAATCATTCATGTAATCTCAACACAAACGGATTAAGTAAACTTCAATTTGACTCATATTTAAGTGGATTGAACACAATCAAATTAAGTTAGGACAAAATGTATAGCAATTGTGTTGCTTTAGCTCAGTTTAACTGAGCTATTTGAACAAGCAGTAAAAATCTTTTTTTTCAGTGTTGTTGAGATTGGTAATATTTTTTTGAGTCAAAGTATATTTCATGACGTTTCATGGCTTTTTTTGCTAGTCTTTTATTCTGGATCTGAATTAATCAGCAACTGGAATATTACTAATAAAATTGAATTTATGATTAATATAGTGAATAAATCAAATTGTTTTAACTCCTCTGGTAATTGCAACACTGTTGCTGCGACTCTGCGAGGCATCAATCATCATCAAACATCATCAAAAATCCCACATTATGCAAATGTCTGAACAACTGTCTTTTTGCAGAACCTTAGGGAATTTATTTTCATTTCGTACACGCTGATCAACTGTGCTGATCATAATAACCATATGGTTTTAGACACTGATGAAACATTTCCCAGTCACAAAACATTCAGTAAACTTTTTAAATGTACAGCCTATCCCTGACTGAATCTCTAGACTGAATGTTGACAGTATATTAGCTTTCTTTATTATAAGGAGAAGACACTGATGTCATAATAAAGTGTAGTAATGGATAAGCCTGCATGTAAGGACTCATTCAAAGAGTGTTGTATTATTCAAAGAGCTGTATGTTAAAAAAAATAAATAGCTCTCAAAGAAATCCATATGGTGTCATCTGGTACTACGAATGTTGACGCCTTGTATTGATTTCAGACCAGTTTTGTTGATTCTCTTAAAGATGATGATAATTCGAGCAGTTGGATCAAGGCCAATATTACAAATTGTTTTGGGAGATTGTGAACTAAGCACTTATGTTTTCCATTCTCTTCTGTAAAGAGATGGGTTGGCTTTCTATGGGGTTTCAGAAATCTGCTCAGCCAGATGCTTTTGATTGTTCTGTTTGAAAAACAAGAATCAGTGTGTTAAAAGAGGTTAAATGGGTCAAATTCCACTAAATGCAATAATTCCTTTTTATTTATGATGCACTTTGCTTTTCTCTATACCCAGTAAGCTCACATTTTATGAGGCACAAAGCCATGCGCTAAACATCCATAGCAGAATCATTTCACTGGAAATTAAACGAATGGTAGTGATCACAGTACATTATATTTAAAAACTCAGCTCTCATAAAAACTGTATTGCTGTCTTGGCAATTAAATGTTGCCTGTGGTTTCTTTTGAGTATTCAGACAGCAAGAGACTTTAGGTATGTCTCAAAGACTGGATGCTTTCATTTAGTGTTTATTTAAACAAACTACAAAGATTGACTTTTCAAACCACTGGGATGATATTTATACAACTTTAAAAAAGGTTGAGGGATAAGATGAGACGCAATATAATCGTAAACAACTAAAGCTGCTTCCTTGTTGTACATCTGGAAGTCCCTCAAGATTAAACACGCACTTTATGACCTACTGAGAATCACTCGCTACAGTATGAACAGCTCTGCCAAAAAGAAACGAAAGATAATAGCTTGATAGGTAAATTTTGGATCTTAGTCTTGGTTGAGAATTTGAGTTTCAAAGTTTGCATCTCCCATTAGACTCCCATTAGATTCATTTGGCAGGATGGGAGGGTGATAGTCACAATCCCAATAGGGATTCACATCCCACCCAAATCTAAGATACACCAGTCTGTTCTATAAACATGAATGATAATGACGATTCTGATTCTAAATGATACATTTTGAGCATTTTGTGTGTGTGTGTGTGTGTGTGTGTGTGTGGAATATGCATGAACAAAAAGGAAACCTGCAACTGTAAATAAATGTCACTTCCATTCATAAGTTTGAGATTTTTTAATTACTTTTTAAATTATTTTAATGTTATTGAAAAAAGTCACTTATGCTAACCTTGACCGCATTTATTTGATCAAAATAGAGTAAAAACAGAAATATTGTGACATGTTATTATATACAGTGCATCCAGAAAGTATTCACAGCGCTTCACTTTTTCCACATTTTGTTACAGCCTTATTACAAAATTGATTCAATTCAATAATTGTTTCCTCAATTCTACAAACAATACCCCATAATGACGATGTAAAAGAAGTTTGTTTGAAATCTTTGTAAATTTATTAAAAATATGAAACGCAAAACATCACATGTACTGTACATAAGTATTCACAGCCTTTGCTGAAGCACCTTTGGCACCAATTACAGCCTCAAGTGGTTTTGAGTATGATGCTACAAGCTTGGCACATCTATTTTTGGGCAGTTTCTCCCATTCTTCTTTGCAGGACCTCTCAAGCTCCATCAGGTTGGATGGGAAGCGTCGGTGCACAGACATTTTCAGACAACCTGGTCTCACAGAATTCTGTGAAATGAACACGGGACCCTTAACTCAAAATCCGTGGCAGTTTCACGGAATCGCCGAAAATTCCGTGATGGGTCCACGGAAGTGATTCCTATGCAAGTCAATGACAGTAAAAAGTAGACATGATTTTATGAATATTTATAGGCTACTTTTATATTTTGGAGCAACTAACTCCACTCCTACCCTAAACCTACCCACTCTCAACAATATAAAACACATAACAGGCAAATACAAGTAGAGTCACAGGTATTAATTGCAAAAACTGACCCAAAACAGCATAAAAGTATTAACTCATGTTGCATTCCAAGTCTTCTGAAGTCACACGATGTCTTCATGTAAAGAACAGAGTTGATCTTAATGTTTTAATCGCTAAAATGATGATCCCGCCGCTCCGTGACTCATTCAAATAATACACACGACTCTTTAGCTTGACGCAATCTGTCACGAGACACACGAGAGCCAATGGCATTTTACAATCAAAGCCGACGTAATGACGCAATTGGTCACGAGACATACGACAGCCAATGCTGTCAAACCTGACGTAACGTTTCTTCCGGCGGTAACATTTGAAATCTGTTTTTGATCTTTGGCGGATGGACTCGACGCTGCGGATCGCTTTTGGGGATTTTCTTCACACAAATTCAAGGGTAACTAAACCCTAAACCAACTTTTTTTAGTTAATGATCTTTAATACTGGGGCTTTATTAATGCTGTTCATTGATTCGAGTAAATGTTTTGACATTTGAGTATAAATTTTAATTCTATAAAATATGGTGTAAAACCGCGAAAGTGCTGCCCTCTTAAGGTTGAACGGTGGCGACTGCAGTTGAATTTTCCCATTGGACGTTGTGGTACATCGTGACGTAGGATGGTACTTCCAACGGCTCACTATCCGCGCCCCTAGCACGAGCTCACCACGCCCTCAGAAATGTTTCCCCCAATCACATGATGAGAACGGCTTCACTCCAGTATGAACTGTCATGAACTGACTTGACACTTGCTTTAACATTGTGATGAAGAAAATACGGTTAAATAATGCAGTTGTCAGTACATGTCAGGCTTTTCTTGCGATAGTATTGCCGCCCGTCATGTGTACAGATAATTTTCATACATGAGACGCGCTTTCAAACCCTGACACGCAAGTGGTTGCCTCGGTAGCGAATAACAATATGGCTGGCGTATATAGTCTAACTTATTTGAGGAAATCCGTTCATAATAGGCTTTTAGGTCTGAACTTATTGATTCAGTTAATTTGAATGAAAATACATCGTATGTATATCAGATATCTGATCTATTTTTAGTGGCATTCAGTGTAAGGATTTGACTGTTCATAGATTAGGTCAGTTCTCTTGCGCTGCTGCTTCACAAGCATCGTCTGCATCAGGAGTTAACGTAGTTTCAGCCGTTGAAAAAACATCCCCACAGCATGATGCTGCCACCACCATGCTTCACTGTAGGGATGGTATTGGCCAGGTGATGAGCGCTGCCTGGTTTCCTCCAGACATGACGCTTGCCATTCAGGCCAAAGAGTATAATCTTTGTTTCATCAGACCAGAGAATTTTTTTTCTTGTGGTCTGAGAGTCCTTCAGGTGCCTTTTGCCAAACTCCAAGCGGCCTTTTACTGAGAAGTGGCTTCCGTCTGGCCACTCTACCATACAGGCCTGATTAGTGGAGTGCTGCAGAGATGGTTGTTCTTCTGGAAGGTTCTCCTCTCTCCACAGAGAAATGCTGGAGCTATATCAGAGTGACCATCTGGTTCTTGGTCACCACCCTGACTATAAGGCCCTTCTCCCCCGATTGCTCAGTTTGGCTCTAAGAACAGTCCTGGTGGTTCCAAAATTCTTCCATTTACGTATGATGGAGTCCGCTGTGATCATTGGGACCTGCAATGCTGCAGAAATTTTTCTCTACCCTAATAGCAATGATGCACCCAATTGATCAAAACTGATAGTAAAGAGTTTCTGAAGGATCATGTGACACAAAAGACTGGAGTAACCATGCTGAAAATTCAGCTTTTCATCACAGGTATGAATTTAAAAAATAATAAAAAAGTATGATATGTATAACAGAGAAATATATATATATGCATCATTGCTGAATAAAAATAGTAATTTCTGACATTTCTCGTTAGTTTCATAACCAGGTGTATTTTAGTTACTAGTTACTTTTAGAGAAATCATTTTTTATTTTTTTATTTAATTATACACTTTGAATTTCCCTTTCTCATTATTTCCACAACGAAGAAGGAATATGTGGGAAGGAAAGTTACATTATAAAACATTTCAGGCTATTTTCTTCCCAGATTGTTTTGCTGTGGCTTTCAAATAAATTCTCAATTTAGACAAAGAATAACAAAATTATGGGGTGTAATTTAAGAACAAAAACCAAACATTTTACGTGCAGTGTTCTTGATGCGGAAATGGCGATTCATAGTTCAAAGGCTGACATTTACAATCATTATTGTCTCTTTCACAGCATGCATAAACAGCAAGGCCCGTAACATCCATTAAATGCTCTGACCATGTGCAGATGATATACGGACTTTACAACAAAATGACCGCAATTATCTTTGATAAGTGCTTTGACATAACTTAAGACTCTACATTGCTCTGATCTTCCATCAAATGCAATTCATTTGTAAAGATGCCCCCATGTGTGCCTCAAAATAGAACAAAAGCATGTAAACGCTCCATTCTAATTTACAGGTTTTGGCCAATGCAGCTACACTCATTACTAACAGGTGCATAAAATCAAGCAACCAAACAAATTTTATTAGACTGGGATGTTTTGTGTGGTTAACGTGGAAGACCTTGACTGGCCTGCCCACACTTGAGCCCCACTGAACACCTTCAGGGTCAACTGGAATGTTGAATACAGGCCAGATTACCCAACATCAGTGCCTGAGTGAACATCAGTGCTTTTCCAACATCTAGTGGAAAGAGTTATTGAAACAAGGGAGGTCTGAATATGCTTTGGTTAATTTTATTTTATATGTGGCATGTTTCATAACTGGCATCTTTCCATCACTCTTTTCCGGGTTATGTCCATAGAACTGAAGTGAGAGACAGCAAGCAAGACTATACTCTTGGTGACCATGAGATCCTACAACTTCCTTTGTGCAGCTTTGATAGCAGCAAGTAATAAAACAGAACATTTCCTTTTTCATGTTTTTATCAGTTACAGTAGCTTCCGTTGAGCTCACTGCTCCTCTCATTTTGGGTCCCCTCCTTCTAACAGAGATAAGTAGGTCATTAGGGTAGTTGAGATTTTCGTATGCAATGTTTTACCTCTCTAAAGACACAAAATGACAGTATTCTGTCTGTGACTTCAGAAAGAGTAAAACATGATTGCATTGCATGTGATAAGATACTATGCACAAAGGCTCATGTGCAGCCCAATCAAATAAAACGTCCTTGGGAGATGAAACGTATATTTGCAGCTCAAATTTACATCAGTTCATCTTGGTTTTCCTTTGGAGTCCATCGCAGAGCTTGTACAGATGGATAGTCGCAGGAAACCGCAAGCCCAGAAGGGATTTGGCATAGCATTTGGTGTGCAAACTACAAAGGGGAAACACCAGTGTACCCTTGTAAAAGAGTTAAAATAAAGCTGAAATAAAATTGAAGGCTTATAGGATGTCTTATAGACTGACTATATGTGGTGTGCAGCAAGAGAGAATCTGCCTTTAATTTAAGATTTTTTCTTCCTTGAATTGCAGCACAGTCTGAACAGCAAACCTTTAGGACTGAATTTATTAACAAACTATTTTTGAACTAGGTGGGTCATCTAAATTATGGGGTAAGCAACTATTTGCTCTTTGATTTCCTGCCAAGTTTCAAAGCCTCATTAGAACGGCATTATTGGTGGAATTTCTTCTTCGCCTGATCGTTGATAATTACCTGTCCTAAACAATTTCTTCAGGGCAGACGCAGTTTAATAATGAATAGGTACATAACCACGTGAATGCAACATGCAAAAACTGTGCTCTTTGTTGGGCAATGACTATATCAACAAATTAGGAGGGGAAAATTCCATTGTCTTGAAATGAAAGAATTCTTGCTATATTGAGATATAGTCTGTTACCTCTGTTACTCCATTAAGAGTGTGATATTACTTTTATACAACAGTTCAATGAACAAGAAGTTAATAAGTAAACAGCAGTATTAACAGTTACACTTTATTTTAATGTGCTGTAGTTACATTGTACTTACTCAGATAAGTACTGAGTAATATTAATTAACTACATGTACTTACTATAGAGTAATGTTTAGGGTTAGTTACTTGTAATTATGCAGAATTTACTGTTATTACTATAGTAAGTACATGAGTAATGTGTAACTACGTCACCTTACATAATAAAGTGTAACTGTTAATACTGTTGTGATTTTGTTTGCTATTTCAGCTATTTTTGTTGGGGGAAATACTGTGTCTAATATGTAAGAAAGGCAGCGTTTAATTTGCGTATATACTGTTGAACGAATCTTTTAAAGCAGCACTAGGTAGTTTTTGGTCTCAGGGTCCCCCTACAGTTGAGAAACAGTATTGTCCTCTACTACTGTCGTAAACTGTCATTCTACATCAGTGGATGCATCGCACGTGCATTTATTGACATGACAAATATGATAGCCCTGAACACTGCAGGAGTTCAAATGCAGGTGTTCTGCTTGCGTTGCTTGTGAAATGTCTTCATCCCAGGTACAGTGGCATATGTTTCAGCATGTCATATGAATATAATTTAATGGGTTTTATTTTTTTCAAACGCCAAATGATCGCGATGCTGACGTTTACAAGCCAGCATCATTATAGTAGCCTAGTCTATTGGTTCCCGTTTTACAGAATCTATATGATACTTCAATTCAATGTTTGAGTGGTAGGTAATAACCATATATCGTCAATATTATAATATCAAGCTACCCTAGATGAATCTGCAAATTTGAAAAATCGATTTGCATTATAGCTTGAGGCAAGACAAATAAACAAATATCACAGACATGTTAGGTATCCTAAAATATGATTTTATTCGTCTTATGTATTTACTTGCAAGAATGTAGCCCCTCCTCCTTCAGCTCACGCCAACGAGCAAACGCTGGCCCAATGTTGATCCTGGTCCTGCCTTTAATCCAATCACTTTCTCGTTTCCTCTTTTTGCTTTCCTCCGACAAAACCTTTGCTTTCTTATTTTTCCGTGCTGCTTCGGCCATGACTATAACATTCGGCAAACAAATGATAGTTTTTCTCGTATATACAGAACTTCTTAAGTTGAATTTAATACCTTTTACTACCTTTTTAATACCTTCAAAATATTTTTTAATACCAGCGCGACTTCAAGCTGCAACTATAGTAGCGTAAATTAAATATCTTTCCAAACGGAATAACATATTGCATCACAATGTAACGAGGTCATTATAACTTAACATCAACTGCCCACAGAGATGAGAATAGAAATAAAGACAGAAGAGGAAGGAGACATCATCTTCATAGTTCGTGCAGTGTACAGAGGGAAACGAAAGCAATTTTCACGCCGCAATAAAGATTTTTTTTCTTTTTCGTTTTAACCCTCTGGTCCTCTTCGGTCAAAATTGACCGAAAACTTTTACGTTTTGAAATTTTTCATTTTTTTGCCTTATCGGAATGGGATGACACTTGGTGACTTTTGTTGCATTAGCTATGTGAACACACAAAAAAAAAATCAAGGAGATGATTCGAATATGTTAAAGGGCGTAAAAAAAATTTGTCACACTTGTCTCCTTCGCAGTCAAAAAAGACAGACTTAGGAAATTAATGGGAAATACGCAAAAATACGAAAACTCAGAGAAACTTTTGGTGGTACAATCTACAAATCAGCCACTGTGCAGAAAAAAAGTGCACAGCAATGAAGGGGTGACACTCTAAAATGTCAAGAGTGCAAATTAGACACCCACACTCCCGCACACACACACATAGAAATGAACAGGTAAGACTGCAGCAGCAAATTGAGAATTTGCTAAATAAAATCAATAAATGAAAAAAAAAAAAAAAGTGACTCTCTCGCTCAAATGCACTCTCACTTTAAAAAAATTGATTTTAAAGGCCTGCACTCTATTGTAATGTGAAATGTTGCATTTTTGAAAAAAAAATTATAATAATTAAATATTAATTCTAATGGAAAAAATTGCTCATTAAAATTGTATAATTATTGCATAGTACCATAGAATCCTTTCAAAATTCTAAATAATTATAAAAAAATATTATTGAACAAAAATATATAACATTGGTTTTCCTGAAGAAAAAAAGAGTGACATTTTAAGGCTTCGGTCACTTTTGACCGCGAAGGAGACAAGTGTGACCGCTAAACGAAGAGGACCAGAAGGTTAAATCATGAAGGCAAGTCAGTGGACATCACACAAAAACGCAATGTGCGCGAGAGTCGGTGAAGTCTCAAACCTAGTCAATTATTCACTACAGAAAGTGAAAGTAAAATCTTTCGGCGCATATTCTCACAGAGACAAGAGATATCTCTTTATTTATATAAATCTGCTTTAATGCTGATAACGTATAGCCTATAACTGTCTGAATTTATATTTTCTTAATATTTCTCTCGTGGCCCATATTGTGAAACAAATTAGAAGAGAAGTATAGGCCCATTTCGTGTTAAACAAATTGTTGAAATATGTTGAAATAAAGCTGCTCTTACTTTCTGATAATACTGATATTATTGTAGTGTTCTGACATATTATAGACTGATAATCATTTTAATTATAGGCCTATAATTCCTTGTTTAATTGGGCAAAATGTATTTAAATAATGAGGAGCAAGCTAATCTATCTATTCTTTTATTATGCAGCGTGTCGGTTATCCATTGATGCATTATGAAATTATCACGTGGGCAAATTAAATGTAATATCAATTTAATAATAAAAGTAGGCCTACCCTAATAATAATAATAATCATTTATATACATAAATTGTAAATGCTAAATCCTCTTGATATCGATAGCTGATGCATTTGATAGGCTATCTCTCTATTATAGGTTTTTCCACATATTTCACTCGTACAGTGAGCAGACAAGTCGCGATCGACGATCCGAGACATGGTGTGAGCACATAAACCGTGAGCTTTGGCTTTACATCGCATGCGATCTACCCGTACAGTGTGAGTAGATAACCTTGCTGAAATCGCACAGTGTATGCCCAGCTTTAAAGGTGAACTATATAGGATTTTTGCAGTAAAATATCCAGAAACCACTAGGCCAGTGTTATATATTTTGTTCAGTTGAGTACTTAGAATATCCCAAATGTTTTCAACTATTTGTAAATCGTGAGAAAATTGCTATTTTAACCAAGGAACCGGGACGTGTGAGCTATGTGTGTGAGGGAGTCGCCTGTCGATTGCGTCATATCTGCGTCACCCTCGGTCTCCGGTTTAATTCAGTGAAACACTTTACTCTCACTGCATTGTGAACAAGTGTCATAGCAGCCGCCGAGCGAACGTCATAACTTCCTTTACAACACACTCAGATATATCTAATACGATAAACAGAGTTGCGTTACCTCAAACTCATGACTGGAAAAGAGGAAGTGGCGCAGGCAATCGTGTCATAATAAAAGTCCCGCCAGCGACTATGCCATAATAACAGTCCCGCTCTTCAATCGTTCCTGCGGCCTTGCTCAGCTCCACAACACTCGGTCCTGCTCTGCTTCATACTACAGTAATGTTAATAATCGCATCCATGAACATGATTTCTGCCCGAGTTTCTGCCATGATTTCTATCCTGACTGTTTCCCACCGGCTGTGAGGTGAAGACCACATGTCCCGAGATTCTGCGCTCAAACGTGCCGTCATCAAACTACGCCTTTGTTTTGAACAGGCGACCTCTAGTGGACGGCTGTTGCAAACTACTGGCCTAAGCCAGTCTTTAAATCGTGAGTCCTCCAGCCAGAGGTCCGAGAACTTGCATTTCCCCATGCTTTAATTACTGAATGGAAGCGAGCTCGCGTACATGTTTGGCAGCAAGCCAGCCAGCGCGCGCGCGCGAACGAACACCACCTCACATGATATCACGCAGGTCCTACTCTCAACAAATAAATAAATCCACGCGAATTTTAGAAAAAAAGGCCTGTACTTAACACAAATTGAAAATGTATCTAAAAAAAAATTTGGCTCTAAAAATGTAATACCTCGTCAGATGACGTTTACTACTTTTTAATACTTTTTAATGGCCTTAATTTTGGCTAATTTCATTTACTACCTTTTACAACCCCGCGGACACCCTGATACTACTTTGTCATCTTTAACGTACAGCTCTGTGGCTTAGTTACATGCATCCTGTCACTGTTTAAACTGCCCTGTCAATCATCTTATCCTTAAAATCCTCCACATTCAATTTAATTTAATTTCCTACCGTATTGGTGTAACGGAACTGCTCCGAGACACGAGGTTGAGGATCCAAACGCAGCTTTATTAAAGGGTAATCCACACTCGTAGTCAACAAACAGGCAATAAGTCATAACAGGTAATCAGTCCATTCAGGCAAACAAGACAGGAGAGACAGGCAAATGGGTAATCCATGGAACAGGCAAGAAATCCAAAACCAGAGAAATTAAACCAGGGAAACCGCTCAGAAATGCAGTTTACAACAAACAAGACTTTGCAATGAATGACTGAGATAACCAGGTTTATATAGGGTGAGGTAAAAAGGGTAATGAGACACAGGTGCATGTAATCAGGGATGATGAGGAGCAGTGAGTTATGGGAAATGTAGTTTGTGATGGAGTGACAGTCCAGGATGGAGTGCCCTCTGGTGGTAACCACAGGCACTCACACTGGTGAATTGTGACAATCAGAGACAATTGTGGTAGCACGTTGATCTGCCATTCGCGTGAGACACCTTCCTCATGTGTTTGCAATTTGAATATATTGATAAAGTTACTGGCCAAACGTATCATTACAAAAGTTCACAATGCTGTTGCAGATTAAATATAATGTGGATATTAAATAAATATATTTTTGTCAAGTTAGATACTGATAATTATCTCTCTACTTAACTGTCAGACTCGCACGTCCGTCAGTTTGTATTTATTTTTTATTTTTATCTGCTTTTGTAGTTCTAATCGAATCCTTGTCCAACACACAAAAGGTTGTGGGCAATATTAGCCGTTAGAGCTGCACTTCGAATTCTAACTGTAAATAGTAGACCATCCGGTTATCTTTGGAATACTCTTTTTAACATACTATGATTTGGGATGTACTAATTTTATTTTCAAATACTATTTAGGATGGATAGTAAGTGAATTGGGATGCACCGACTCTTTCCATTGCTGAATGAATCAGTGTGCTTGAATGAATTGGCTGAATGAATGATTCAATGACTCACTCATAGATAACAGTCACTTGTTGCCACCTACTGGCATAACAATATAACGTGAAGAAAGAGTCACTGAAATTCTTCAAACATAAACATATAGAAAAGTGAGGTGATGCAAAGGTATCAGTGATGGTGGACTGGTAAATGTGGTTTCTTTTTCCACAGTGTTGCTATGATCACGATGAGCAAGTGACGCAAGAGTATAGGCGACGGCATAACACTCTAAACATTCATTGTCTCTAAAAGGAAGTACATTTTTTAACGATTACTTATAACTCTGACAGACCTACTGTGAGTTCCGAGGTTATTAATCGATGGCATATGCTTGTGTTGAAGCCAATTGAAGCCATTAGTCCGCATTATTTCAATTAATTATGAAAATAATTGTGTTTAAAAGCTGAAATTATTTAACAGTGGTAACTTCATTACCCATGTTTCTGTACAGAAAATGCCACCAGTAGTTATAGCAAGCAAATCATGCCAAAAGAGCTTGCAGGGAATGCCCACTCCAGTGAAGCGTCGCGAATGATGTAATTAAGTTAGTCCGCTATGCCTTCGAAATACTTAAATATTTGTATATCTTGTTATTTTGAAATACACTCAAAATATATTGTTCCATCGTTGCGCATTGCTTAATGGGATCGTAGTTCTTTCCCTCACTAAAGCTGTTACGAACAGTCTTTTCTTCTTTTTGTCCAATTTTCAGAAACTTTTTTGCTTTAGGTAAAGGTTTTTAATGTTGGGATTCACCTCGTCGCTGGTTGGCTTGGTTCATGGCTTATAACGCTTCAACAAAGGCTTTTTTATAAAATCCCTATGGGACAAATGAATGGAAAAAAATACTTCTGGAACCAAGGCTGCTGAAAAAGTGGGTGGGCATTAATGCACTCTGACAATGATGTTTTAATGAGTTTAACCGTTGACGAAAAAGCCTTGTTGAATTTTTTTTTTAAATGAGCATGTATGAAAACCACCAAGCTTTCCACCTTATGAGCATGGTTAGTTAATTGTGCCGAGCAATTAGAACCGGGAATGTTTTATAATCGTACCTGAACAGTGATCACAATGGTTCCGAACAGGACTATTTCTGTAGTGGCTGATGCAACAACAGTGTTAGTAACTTGCCTCTAAACCTCTGACTAATGCTTACTCTCACAGCACATGGACCTTTGACATGTGAACTTCATGGATCACTCTTTCTGAAATTCAGCATTCATGAGCGCATTCATTGCTGCATCTTGCACTCATTCGCAAGACTTTGTGATTGTGATATTCAGAAAAGCAAGTTTTAATCTCTAGTCTCGCATTGTTTACCAGTAAGACTCTGAAGGGTGTTTGATTGATTGTAGTTTTAAACTAATAGTAAATTTGGGGCACAACATCCTCCCACTTTTGCTTCTTTTAATCAGAGCAGCATTCCTTTTATACCCAACAAAGCTTACACTATAAAAACAGGTTATTTTGAGTTTAATATAATGTTTTTGGCCTCAAAGAAGGATTGCAGTTTAATAAAGTACTGTGCTTTACTTGCCTTTTCCTGAGGAATGAGTGTTTCAGGGTATACAAGTATAGGAATTTCAGTCTTTTGTCATATGATATTTCCTGTACTTCTCCAGCCACTCAGTTCACAACTGAGCCATACACAAAAGACAATCTCAGGCCAGAATGTCATTACTGCTGGGAAAGAGAGAGAGAGGATCCATAGTGATCTTCTGCTTCTGCATTTGTATCTTCTATTGTATTGTAACTTCTTGGTGCTTCTTTTCCCCCCAAAATAGCAGAATATAAACTGTTCAGTGTGAAACCTTGATCACCTGAACAGCTTTTTGATTAGGTTGAAATTTTGCAGCAACCTTCTCAAAATGTCCTAAGATGTCTTGTCTGAAATATTTGGTTGAGGTGGCTAATGTCAGAAAGATCTGACATTTCTGAGTTTTGACATTTTTGGTTAATTTATTTCTCTTGAAATATAAAATTATATCCCTGTTCTGAGAAATAGGATACGCTTAAAGGTGAAAGCAATAGTTTCTGTTGTGGTTTCAAATTCACATGCATTGAGAGATCTTGACTAATGAGGCAAGTTTTCTCAGATAGTGCCAGGAGCTCTACCGGATTGCAATTATGAATTACGTTTCCCTCAAGTTTGTCAAACTTTTTGTCTATAACGGTTGGATCTTCTGACATGCAACAGCAGCTTCTGATGTTTTGGACTGAAAAGCTGTCAATCACAGTGATTAGAAGCACTGAGCTGCACCATTTCACAAAAGATGACTAATTTGCTAATGTTCAGACAGCCAAGTTACAATTTATGCAGTTTGTAAATACTGAAGGATGAAGGCTCATGATCATCATCATTGATGTCTTGAGACTCAGCCAGGTTGTCCATCTGACTGAATTCTAAAATGTGCAGTTTTTGTAATAAATATTGAGGATTTCTCTCAGCATTTTCTCTCACTCTTTCAGAATCTCTAAATCCGCACACCCTCCACACACACACACATTTGGTCTCTTTTCAGTGAATGCCCACAGTCACACAGGAGCGTAGAGGTAATTTGGGCTGCCGTTTTTCTCCAGCGGGGGCCCCAGAGCGCACCGCTGAGATCCTGTCAGACGCTGAGGGGCTGAAGTCACAGTCATTCCCAGGTCTCCAAGCTCCTGCCAGCGGGGCTCTGGCCAGGCCATTCTCATCCCAATGACAACCAGAGAATGGAGTTTGTGACCCAGAATTCTAAGCTATATATGATATGACAAAAGGCCAGGCTACTGCATCTGGAGAGGCCAAGCATATTGCCCCGTGGTTCCTCCTCCTATACAGGCACATGGCTTTGATGTAAAGATTTACAGTTGGGAGGAAGAGTTTTCCTGTGTGTAAGAAATGGGCAGACATAATCTGATTGGCTTCTCATAAACAATGATTAAAGGAATATTCAACACAATACGCTTAACTGACAGCACTTGTGGCATAATGCTGATTACAACTACATCTTTTTACATTGAGGCACTTATAGTTATATTGGAAATAAACGTGACAAATATGTAAATGTTGAAGTCCCGCTGTAGTCAGTCATTTTATCCCTTAAAACTCATCTTTGATCACCAAAATGACACTTTTAAATGTTTTTTCCTGTGGAAAAAACTGTATACCTTGAGCTTGAATGTAACACCCTTGCTTCATTTAGTATACGCGGCCCATGAATATGCAAATTAGCCCTGCCTCCACTCACTCACACCAGCTCAGAGATCCACTCTGTCAACTTAAATGTAAACGCTACACCGTGGTATCGCTCTTTACAACGTCGGACACATAGCAGTAATTAATATGATTAGCATTTTGTTTGACTACATTATCAAACAGCTAATAATGTGTTCAGGGGTGCCGCTAGCAATTTTGGGCCCTATGAAAGAATTTGATGTTGGGCCCTCTACCACACCAACCTAGCTATCCAAAATCTTTGTCTGCAATTTAATAATACTGACCAAATAAGCTCCGCTCGCTCAACCCAGAATGCCCCAATTGGCTGATGAAACATTGATTAAAATTAAGATACAATTTATAGAAAACAAAACTTAATGAAGTGGTCACAATCATGTCTGATCAACTCCATTCATCTTATGATGTGTCCTATCTCATGCTGTTCACTTTTCATAATCGACATAGATTGACAACATAGACATAAAAAAACAAAACATTATAATATTTAAACATAAATATAAAAATAAATACCTTAATGGCTGCAACAATTATAGTGGGATATGAGTGAACGTAGTTTTACCGGTGAGCGTGAGCGGTTCATGAGTGGAGCGTTTTGCTGGATTTTGCCGGAAATGCGGCATCATTTTTTTATATTTGTAACTCTTTGGTAGATTATACATTTATAATACATTACTACTAGTACTGTTACTACTAATAAAACCGATCTCTGGGGGCCCCAAAAGTGTGTGGGCCCTTAGAATCGTCTAAAAAATATCTCTTTTTTTTTATATTGCTATGATAATGTACTGCCTAAAACCCTAAACCAACCATAAAAATGACGAGAACAACTTTAATTCTTGTTATAAGTTTCAGTATTGTATAGTATTGTAGAGCATATAGTTTATTGACCGTGCATTTTCAGTGGCTGTGTTTTTAAATCAAGGCTAAAAACTTACCTTTTTGAACAAGCATATAGCCGATAATGTATTCTTGTATTGTATTATGTGATTATATACATTGTTGTAAAGCACCCTGGTCAACTGGTGTTGTGTTTAGTTGTGCTATAGAAATAAAAGTGACATTGACATATTGTGCTTTTAAATGTATTTGCCTCACTGTAACCTGGAAATGAGTTTTTTTGTTGTTGTGGTAATTAACATTATCCCACAAATACTGTCAATTATGCTTAACTTATGTTAAACCCAGAATATTCCCTTAAGAAGTGGTATCAGTTTATTTGCATTTATGCCAAAACATTTAATAATAAGACATGAAGTTGGCACTGATATGTTATGAGGAACGTTGCATTCAGTATGTTATAATAACCCACAAAGCAGGCTAGTCATGTCTAATCATAAGCATTATGTCATTAAATATCTCCTTATCAATGACTCTCTGCATTTGTCATCCTTGATCATGAGACTAAATGTTTGGTGTAAGGAACAGAACATAAAACACAAGGTGTAGCTAAAAAAATTGTTTGCCTGACATGACAAGTGATTATGCTGTGGGTCCTTCTCATTCATTTGCCCCCCTCCCTTCTCCCTCTTTCTGTCCAGCTGCTTTGTATCAGCGTGGAGGCTTAAGCAGTTTGGGCATTGAGTTATCTTTTTCAATTTCTCTCACAGCTGAGAGTGATTAGGTCACCATGTTGTCTTTATGTTTGACACGAGAAGATATGTGAGGAGATGGGTCAGGCAGTCGTAATGCAATGCCATGAAGGCTCAGATCAACAATATAACCACTTGTCTTAAACCATCTGTCACATTTCATTTTAATCAAAGTTTGTCTGACTCCATCTGGATGCCCGATCCCACACGTTTTCATAAGTTACACAATGAGAATGATTCAGTGCGGCCATTCTTGGTCAAAAGAAAATGTCTAAAAAGTCTAAACAAATTACTTTCTGGAAGAGCAGAGAAGTTTTAGGAACACAGATGTGCTTTGTTATGAAGTGGCACGAAGAAGGTCTTTCTAACCTTAGCAAGTTTAATCAGTCTATCTCTGTTTGCACATCTTGATGGATCCCTGCTTTGCTTAATCTGTAGTGTTCCCATTCCATGGAGCAGTATACAATTTGTAAGAAAGTGTCTGGATTTGGAAAAGACCCCAAGCAGCTGCTCTAGATCTGGGAAAGTGTCCATGTTCAGTTTAGCTGCGTCAGCACTCTGACCTGGCTATGCATTTGATATTTAAAAGCTTATTAAGACAAAACACACACAATTTTCCCCAAGGTAATACAAGACTCAGCAATTATAAGCACTAAATGAAAATCAAGTTAATATAGGCATATTTCTACACCTAAAAATCAGCCCCTATTTTCTATTTTGACAAAGTTCCCAAGAAAGCTTTTTGTAATGCAGTATTGTGGGAATTTATTCTGAGCACACAATCCAGAGACCACTGTGGCAGGAGGGTATGACCTAAACATAATTTAGTTTGAGTTCAACATAAAAGACTTAGCAAGACATTGCTATGGAACCTGTTTCTGCCACTGAGTTAAAAAATTGTGATAAAGTGTCTGCTAAATGAATAAATGTAAATGTTGATATCTCATAAGGTAGCTATATCTCACTATATCACTAATTTGATATTGATGTTTCACACAATTATGACTATTTCTCGCAAAGTGATTTTATCATTTTTTACTCTGAAGGGGAAATAGGTCATATATGTCTAAATGACTGCTGAGTTGCAAATTTATGCAGCATTCTAGAAATCAAATTGTACTTGTGTGTGCAATCTATTAGCAACCTGTCTTCAAATGGAACTCAAAAATTTCTCTCCACCCTATTTTTCTCATCAGAATGCATGCAATACTCTGCCTGAACCGCAAGATGAAGAAAAGAGCAATCCAGAACCTGGGAATTTAGACGTTATATCTTATTGCCAGTTGATGGCGAGGTAAAGTTCAGCATGGTGGTTCAGGGACATTCGGCGTCTCATCTTGACCCTTCTTTGAACACTCAAGCCAACAGCATCCATTCAAGCTTTCTAGTTCTTATCATCTCATCAAAGCCAAGAGGAAGTGAAGTTTACACTGACTTGAGGTCACCCTTGATACACGATAACAAGTCCAACACGCCACAGTCAGCCTCTCTCTCTCTCTCATTCATACTTTCCATTGAGGAGCCCTAGATGGTGCACAGTAAAATCCACATTCACTCCAGGAAATCCTACAGTGTCGATAGAATCTCCAACTCCTTTCATCTAAACCTAAAACATAGCTGTAATGGAAAACCGTTTGTACTCTGCTTTGTCCAAATCTATAAGCCAATGAATCCCATGAAGTGGCAGATTTATAGTCAGTTCAGAGAAGATACTGTAACTGTAAATAGAGAATAGCAACTGTAAAGGTGATGATACATGGGGCAACTTTTTTGAGCAATGTTGCTGGGCAATGTTACAAAGCAATGTTGCTTGGCCACTTTCCCATTGGGAATGGGCAACGAATTTCTATCTGGATACTTTAGATCGGTCATGGGCCCTGTGTCTTACCTGGTTGCCCGTTGACGGCAACATTGCCTATAGTTAACATTGCTCAAAAAGTTGCCCTGTGTATCATCACCATAAGAGTGTGTGGCTGTAAGCAGCAATGTGTATCGACCCAAATATATTTATAGTGCACATGCAGTGATTTAAAAAAATCAGCTCATCAAAGCATTCTTAGATTGTTGCCTAATTAGTGCAAAGTAACATTTGTTATTGATATTTAAGTGAACAGAGGGATGCATCATAATTACTTTAAGTTATAATATCACAGTCTTCGACCACCCTGCTAATCACCGATATCAGCACCGGCCACTGAAAGACACTTGTCAGTCATATAAAGGCTAGTAAATGCATATAAATGCACATTTCTGGTACATAGGTCTTGGGACAGACATAAAAACATAGACTAAAAAGAGGGAAATTACCAAATACAAGGGGTTGTCCTATAGGAAACCTCAGTGGACTTCACTAGTAATGTCATATTCTATTCATTACTATTTAAGGTCAGGTGTTCATATTTGCAACGCTCCTCATTCCTTAAACGTCGAAGTTTACTACTTAATGACTATGTTTTACTTATTTTTAAGGCTGTTTGTATTAACGTGAGCATGAATTAGACTAAGAGCTAACTTCAGTGAGAACTTAAGCAACAGTGTGCTTATCTAACTGACTGTCTGTACATACAAAACTGCACAATCTAAAGTTGGAACAAGAACATAAAGCACGTGTGGATGAACATTATGAGTAATATGTTTAGTGATTTTAAAATGAAGTTTAGTCTGCACGTTACGACACATGGCAGGAGTGGCTTTCTGAGAGAGGGGTGTCTCTTAAGAGTACGCCCAAGTCTCGGCTAAAGTAATCAGCAAACTGGAGACCACCACAGTTGCATCGACCCCCTTTCTAGTATCATGCATGCAAACCAAGAGCTCCGACCGAGCGCTTGTTAGCGACATGGAAGTCAGTTCTGTAAAGTAGAGGAGAAACGCTTTGAATGTGGCAACCGTACGGCAGAAAGCCCGGCTGAACGCGGCTTCAAGGGACAGCGGAATACTGTATTCGGGCTTGCTTGCATTCATTTTTCTTAACGTGGACAATCATGGTTTTGTTCTTCTGGGGACTAAGTTTTTTTGTAGTACTCTCTGATTTCATGAATGCACTAACTTCAACAGGGATACCGCGAGATTCAGAGAAAGGTAAGAGCTGTTTTCATGAACTTTTACTCTCTCGTTCAACTCAGTACACTGAGGCGCGGAGAATGAATGACTTTCCTTGCTTGCTTCAGAGCTCATAGCGCGCAGTCTGAAGAGTCTTCGAGTAATAGTTTGAAACGTCAACTGACTGACACATGATTCATCTTTTGGAGTCTGTTAGAATAAGGCAACAGTTAGCAATTTTTTGTTTTGTTTTTGCATATGAGTGCCTACGTTAATGAATTATTAAAGACTTGAAGTATTGTTAGGTTGTGCATCAACACTGTTACCTAATTCATTGTTTTGAGTAGCCTAACACATAATTCAAAAAAAAAAAAAACGTGTTCTATTTTCCAAGAACAAAAGTATGAAAAAGTACCCTCTTTGAATCCTTTTTATGTTTATCAGTATGGAAGATTGTACGATGTCAACCCTGTTACCATAATTATTGCTAACTAACAAGCATATTTTTATAGAAATATCAACATTAAATTGTATTTCAATGGATTGTAGTTACACTATCTTGTATGTTAAATGAAACTGTACAATTGTCAACCCTATTACATTTCAGTTTACCTGTTAGCATGCGCGATTTACGCTCATTTAGAGCTCATTTATCGACATCGCAAACGACATTCATAGAATAACCCACTGTTACTGAGTTTTACTATTAAATATCTGTTCTCGTCCATACAGCGAAATTACCGCAGTTTGGCGAGTATGATATTGTAACTCCGGCCAGAGTGAATGAAGCCGGTGACAAACTGCCAACGGGCGTGCACTTCAAGAGGAGAAAGCGGAGTACTGACCCAATAACCGGCAATATGTCCCATCATTGGACCTCTCCGCACGTCTATTATCAAATATCTGCCTTTGGGCAGGACTATTACCTTAACCTTACGCTGGAGTCGGGATTTATTGCGCCAGTTTACACTGTCACGATACTCGGAGCATCCAGTGAAGGTCATAATTCAGAAGAGGGGGAGGAGGACACGGAGTATCAGCACTGCTTTTATAAAGGACATGTGAACGCTGGGAAGGAGCATAGTGCATCAATCAGCCTCTGCTCCGGTTTGGTGAGTTTCAAAGATGAAGCTAACACATTATTATTCTCTTTATCATAGGCTAATTTATGCAAGTCAGGTCGCAGTAAGCATTCATAAACGTTGCAAATGTTAGGGCTACTTCAAATCTTTCCTATGTGATTAGGCTACATAATTACTCACAAACTTGAATAGAAATGTTGTGCAAGTTAGTCGGATACATGCGCACCAGTTTTGAGGCTCAAACTTGATAGACCATCGATCGTACAAAATTGCACTGTAAATGAGCCGGGTGACGCACACTCATCAGTGGCATAAGCAGCAGAAGTAGTGCGCTGACGTCAACGGCAGTCCATATATGGGACTCGGATGTCATATACTGATGTGAACATAAGTACGCGTCGTTTAAATGTAACTGTCTCTCACAGATCAAAAGCAGTCCTGGGAACTACTGTAGTTATTCGAATAGTTTGGGTAACACTTTACAATAATGTTATATTAGTAAATGCTTTAGTTAACATGAACTAACCATGAACAACACCTCTGTTCAGCATTAGTTTATCTTTGTTAACGTTAGATCATAAAAATACAGCTGTTCATGGTTTGTTCATTTTAGTCCACAGTGCATTAACTAATGTTTGCAAGATTTTAATAATGCATTAGTACATATTGAAATTAACATTAACAAAGATAAATAAATGGTTTATAAGTGCAGTTCATTATTAGTTCATGTTAAATAATGTTAAAGCGATAGTTCACCCAAAAATGAATTTTTTTATAATAATTTACCATAATTTACTCACCCTCAAGTCATCCTATGTGTATATGACATTCTTCTTTCAGACGAATAAAATCGGAGTTATATTACAAAATTCCAGGCTAATCCAAGCATTAGAATTGCATTAATAGTTGCAAAATAGTTTTTGGAGTCCATAAAAAGTGCATCTGCCCATCAAATAACATGCTCCACGTGGCTCTGGGGTGTTAATAAAGGCCTTCTGAAGTGAATCGATGCATTTGTGTAAGAAAAATATCCATTTTTAAAACTTTATAAAGTAAACTTTCGGCCGACCGCCTTCCCTGTTCAATTTATGGAAGAATTGTTGAAAGTTCCCCTGCTGATCGAAAGACTAACGCGACCAGGTAGGCTCATATCTTGAGTTTCACTTTCAACATTCAACACTTTTCCACGGAAGGTGGTCGGCCGAAAGTTTCCTTTGTAAAGTTTTAAATATGGATATTTTTCTTACACAAACGCATCGATTCGCTTCAGAAGGCCTTTATTAACACCCCGAAGCCGCGTGGAGCACGTTATTTGACGGACAGATGCACTTTTTATGGACTTCAAAAACAGTGCCACTATTACTCCAATTCTAATGCTTGGATTAGCCTGGACTTTTGTAATATAACTCTGATTTTATTCGTCTGAAAGCAGAATGTCATATACACCTAGGATGACTTGAGGGTGAGTAAATTATGGGTTTTTCAAAATTTTCATTTTTGGGTGAACTATCCCTTTAACTAATGAACCTTATTGCAAAGTGATACCATAGTTTGTTTTTCAGCAGTTCTTTCGTCGTCACGTGGTCCCTGACATACCAGCAATGCATGCTCTAAAGTCTAAAACATTTAAATAAAACTAGTTTTTTGAAGTAATTTCATGTGTCACACAGCGATGATTTAGTTCTTTAAGAACCATTACATGTGATAATACTGCGATTAATTTACATCTCTCAGCGGAAATGTTTTAGCACACTTAATAAAAAAGTAGGCTAATAGTTGCCTCACTTCCAGGAGCATTTGTGATTTCACTGATCTTATGTTGCTGCAAACAGAAAATGACAATATTAATAATAGCCTAATAGTAATTTCACAATATTAGGAGCCCTCCAAAACAATTTGTCACTGCTATAACAGAATGAAAAACTTTTGTAAGAGAATGTATGGTTACTTTTGAATGGTCGTTAATGGGGAAACATAACATTTACCATCATAATGGTGGCATTTACCTGCTAATATTCATTGAAAAGATTAAACATTTAAACATTAAAAGAATGAATGTTCACAAATCACTTTAACAATCGAGTGTCGATGGAGGACACAAAAACTCACATAAATTTAGTTAGGCCTATATGTCCCCTCAACAAGCCCCCAATCCTGGCTAGATTTCAGAAAACAATGATCAATATAAATCCATTGTTTTGAAACATGCTGTCATGAGAGCTGTAGATTTTCATTGAAAACATTGAAATAAAGAAGGAACTGTGTCCCTAATTAACTGGATTTTTAATTAGTCTGATGTTTGCAGACTAATTAATATTAGTTCACAGTGCATTAACTAATGTTAAAGGTTTTAATAATTTATTAGTAAATGTTGAAATTAACATCAACAAAGATTCATAAATACTTTATAAGCTAATGTAGTTAACTAATGTTAACTAATGAACCTTACTGTAAAGTGTTACCATTGCAACGCACATTTTGGAGAGATTGTCACAAATCTGACAACATATCATTCATGTATGGCTCCTTTCAGGGTTTGAACCTATGATGTTTGGGTTACCTGTCTAGATAACAACTACACAACCATCTCCATTAGATTACAGTGCCTGTAGCAAATATCATGTATTATATGGTAATTAATGTCATAAACATTTATTGCACAGTCATTCTTATGCATACAATATTTTAAGTAAATTAAGTCAAGCTTGTTTGTGATGGCCTTTTTGTATGCCTTCATACTCAGGTGTATACAAACAATTTGTCTAAAATCTGTTCAGTATGTTTCTTCTGAAAATAAGGGGAGCATTTACCATCTTTTACAACTATTAGAAAAGTCACATTTCAGAACATTATATTTTTTAAGTGTAGCAGAATGTTCTGATAGTTATCAACCACATTCTGCATTCATTACCCCCCAGAGGTCAGAACACTGATTTGCATGCGATGTATGTTTACTTTATCACTCCATCAGCCACTTAGGATTTGTACGTAAATAAAAAATTAGGGGGAAGTTTTAAGGGCAATTTACAGTCACACACAGAATGTGTATATAGATTTCACTGGCCATGGACCAATTTAAACATTGTTGTTGTTTGTTTTAGCTTGGCACTTTCAGGTCACCAGAAGGGGAGTTTTTTGTGGAGCCCCTTCATAGCTACAATAGTGAACATTATGAAGAAGAACACATCAAACCTCATGTTGTGTACAGAAAAGATGCCTCAAAAAAGAGTGCAGATGATCCGACTGTATGTGAAACTTCAGGTAAGCAGGAAGACACCCAAGTCTTACATTTTGACTGGGAAAGTTTTGAGATGACTAACTTTAGATATATTTTAAACATTAAAGCAAACCAATGATGTAATAGTCACAATAACAGAAATTCATCATTAGATACTGTACTGGATCTTGCATTACAGGGGTCCTATTATGCTTTTTTACATCTTCAACTTTCTTTAGTGTGTTATCTTGCAAAAGTCTGCAAAGATACAAAGCAGAAATTTCACTCAAAAGGGAGCTATTCTCTATATCAGTAAGCACATTTTCTGACCTCGCTGAAACGCCTCTATAGTATTCTTTCGCTAATGTACACCCATTTAAAGGGGTCATATGCCACTTTTTACAAGATGTAAAATAAGTCTTTGATGTCCCCAGAGTGTGTATGGGAAGTTTTAGCTCCCACAGATAATTTTTATAGCATGTTAAAATTGTCACTTTTTGAGGGTGTGTCACTTTAAATGCAAATGGGCCAGGCCCCCTTTCTAGAAGAGGGCAGAGCTTTGAGAGCTTACCTCACGCAAACACACACTGAAAGTGTCAGATACTGTTCAGCCTTTTATGTTCAAACCGCAGTCTGACAATGATGGAGAGACTCAAGAAGTGACAACATGTTGAATGAGACAGGATGTTTCTGAATGGTTAGTTGATGAATTTATGTAGCTGCTGTGGAGTTACTATTTACATATGATATGATTATGATAATCTAGAGATCGCTTGTGTGGGAACTGTTGTAAGATGCCTTCAGAGCCAGAGAATATATGCAGCATGAAGATAGAACAGGTGTAGTTTGGTTTAATTATGGTTATAACTTATGTTGTCATTTTGCTTTTATGACATGCTATTGCATTTGTGTTATGTTCGGATGCAACAGCTTGAGCAGACTCCCAAACATACTACAACAACTCTTTCTCTTCTTAACATGGCATCACCCCTTTGTTGTGTGTTCCTGGGGGGCAGGGTTTATGTACATTTTAAGGTTAGTGATGTCACTAACCCATGAAGAAGCTTGTTGTAGTCCATACCAGCCATTTGTTGTAGTCCTTAAAAAGCGATTTCTTTAAAAGAAAATATCTCCCTTTTCTTTGAACATTGAGCATCGTAACTTTGCAGATGTTGTTTCTGCTATGCAACATTACACACTAACTAAAGTTTAAAACACGAAATCGTAATCAACCACCTCTTTAAATAATTTCCGCCCCAAGGCATACAAAAAAAAGGCGAAGCCTGGTTGATGTGCGTTAGTAGTGTGTTGAAACTTGCGGTTATGTTGCCATTGGCATTTCCGAAACATCCTTTAAGTAGTTGACCAATGATAACACCTGCTTTCGATATACGCAATATGCTCTGATTGGTGACCAGCTGACCAATCAGAGCACATTGCGTATATCGAAAGCAGGGGCTTCATAGAAACAGGAACTAAACAGAGTGTTATGACAGTCTGGGAAGAGAGGTGCTTCAACAATGTAAAATATGTGGAAATTAATGGGGGTTTTTTACATTCAAGCATGAAAACCTATTTTAGTAGACCCTAAAATCAGAATTAAAATGTTTAAAAAGGGCATAATAGGTCCATTTTAAAAATAAGAAGCATTAAATTATTACCATATTGTTTTTTGCGTGCTATGCAAATGGTATATGTTAACTCATAACTAACTTAACCAGTTATAATTCTGTAAATCTAAATATGACTATGTTTATGAGTGTGGCACAACCTCACTATGGAAACGCTATCAGTATATGAGCTATGTTTCCATCCACCTATTTGTATGCGCATTTTAGGATATTGCATTAAAAATGCTGGATGGAAACACCAAGATGCACATAAATTCCAAAGATGTGCATAGAAAACTTATGCGCTCAGTTGAGGCATGCACATAAACTATGATAGAAACACATTTACCGAAAAAAATCCCTCAATGCGCTACAAAAACGTTCCCTCAACAGTGGATGTGATTGGATGACTAGACAAACTAGCGGACACATTTTATTGTACAGCATCTCAAATATTGGTTTGGTCATCAGTATGATTTGGAATAATGACCTCCCAGTAGTGTCTCAATTGATTGAATTCACAAACACCAGACATTTATTGTGTTTCTTCTGTGCACTCTGAGATGCAAGTCATTTATGATGTAGAAAAAAAAACACAGTGGCAATACTAATAGTGCTTTTCATGGTATCTTTTACTTCCTTTGCTTTCAAATGTCATTGAGTAGAATTCAGTGGAACAGGAAAAATCATTGGTAGTTCTTGGTATCATTCCAATCTTAGTTTACTGCTGCAAAATCCTGTTGACTCTTGCACTTCCTGTAGCCTGAAGATAAGGAAACGCAAGAGGCACAATACCATAAAAGCCACGTGGTGAGCTGCATTGTAGTAAAGTAATGCCAGTTTAAATTGTTTGGAAACTCAATGTTATAAAAATAAATTTAGAAAGGACTAATGCACACTGCGGCTATGTATCAATAACACTCAATGGCAGCTTTGTTTTTTTAATTTGGTATTGTGTTATATAAAGGAAACGTTTGGCCCCTAAAAGTGCTGCGAGGAGAACTTATTTTAGATTTTTATTGAAAACGTCATTGTGGCATTATTTTTTTCTAGTAAAAGAAATAGGATTCATTTTGATTCCCTACACAATTTTTTTGCATAACCAATACCTATTAATTGATGTTCTAGGTCATTGCCGTGTTGAATTATTGTCCCATTTTAAGCTCAGGAAAATTAAGACTATCCTTTTATTGCTTTTATGTTGTCATCACAATTAAGTTCTATAAGCGTCTAATGCAACCCAAGACTTGAATGTTCATTAATGAAGAGACTTTATTTAACTTTTAGTTTCACCAGGTTGCCTTCGTTCAAAACTGCTGTTCAAAAGTGTCTGAAATATTTTCGTAAGAAAATCTCTTATGCTCAACAAGGCTGCAGTACATTGTACAATAATATTGTGATTATTAAAGTGCAATTTAAAATAATAGTTTTTTAATAGATTTTCAAAAGTAATTTATTTATAAAAGAATTTTCAGCATCATCCAGTCTTCAGTGTCACATGATCCTTCAGAAATCATTCTAATATGCTGATTTTGGGGTTCAAGAAAGATTTCTTATTATCAATATTGAAAACAGTTGTGTTGCTTAATATTTTTGCGGAAACCGCAATGCATTATTTTCAGGAGTCTTTGATGAATAGAAAGTTTAAAAAGAGCCTTGTAAGTTAATTTGATGGAGGCTCACCACTTTCTACAGTCCATCTGATCATCTAATATAGATCATGATAAACCCTCCTTAGATTCATAATCACTTGTTGGTAATCACTGGACATCACCCTGTGATATAGTGATATTATAGTTTTCTCTGGCTTCATTCATTATTTCCTATATATAGAACATATTATACAACCCCAAATCAGAAAAAGTTGGGACAGAATGAAAAAAAAAAAAAAAAAAATGCCCCCCCAAAAAAAGAAGTGATTTCTAAATTTACTTTGACTTGTATTTCATTGCAGACAATATGAACACAAAATATTTCATGCTTTGTCTGGTCAACTTCATGTCATTTGTAAATATGCATCCTTTCCTGTCATTCAGACTTGCAACACATTTAAAAAAAAGTTGGGACAGGAGCAATTTAGGGCTAGTAATGAGGAAAAATGGTTAAATAATGATGTTATTTGAAACAGGTGATGTCAACAGGTGATTGTAATTATGATTTGGTACAAAAGTAGCATCCAAGAAAGGTCTAATCCTTTAGGAGCAAAGATGAGCCGAGGATCGCCAGTTTGCCAACAAATACGTGAGAACATTATTGAAATGTTTAAAAACAATGTTCCTCAAAGAAAGATAGGAAGAGATTTGGATATTTCACATTCAACAGTGCATAACATAATTAAAAGATTCAAGGAATCTGGAGGAATTTCAGTGCGTAAAGGACAAGGGTACAAGCCTAAGCTGAACAACCGCGATCTCCGATCCCTCAGGCGGCACTGCATCAAGAATCGTCATTCATCTATAAGAGATATCACCACATGGGCTCAGGACTACTTTGGCAAACCTTTGTCAAGTACCACAATACGTAGTTACATCCACAAATGCCAGTTAAAACTGTACGGTGCCAAAAGGAAGCCCTATGTTAACAGTGTCCAGAAGCGCCGTCAACTTCTCTGGGCTCGGAGGCATCTGGGATGGACCATCACACAGTGGAAACGTGTACTGTGGTCAGATGAATCAGTATTTGAGGTATTTTTTGGGAGGAATGGACGCCGTGTGCTCCGGACCAAAGAAGAAAAGGATCATCCAGACTGTTACCAGCAACAAGTCCAAAAGCCAGGGTCTGTCATGGTATGGGGTTGTGTCAGTGCCCTTGGCAAAGGTAACTTGCACTTCTGTGAAGGCACCATTAATGCTGAAAAGTACATAGAGATTTTGGAGCATAATATGCTGCCTTCAAGAAGACATCTTTTCCAGGGACGTCCATGCATATTTCAACAAGACAATGCAAAACCACATTCTGCACACATTACAAAGTCCTGGCTGCGGAGGAAGAGGGTACGGGTACTTGACTGGCCTGCCTGCAGTCCCGACCTGTCTCCAATAGAGAATGTGTGGCGCATTTTGAAGCGCAAAATGCGACAACGAAGACCCCGTACTGTTGCCCACCTTAAGACTTGTTTGCAGGAAGAATGGGACAAAATTACACCTGAAACACTTCATCACTTGGTGTCTTCAGTCCCTAAACGTCTTTTAAGTGTTGTGAAAAGGAATGGCAACATTACAAAGTGGTAAATGCTTTACTGTCACAACTTTTTTTGAAATGTGTTGCAGGTCTGAATGACAGGAAAGGATGCATATTTACAAATGACATGAAGTTGACCAGACAAAACATGAAATATTTTGTGTTCATATTGTCTGCAATGAAATACAAGTCAAAGTAAATTTAGAAATCGCTTCTTTTTTATTTTATTTGCGTTTTCCATACTGTCCCAACTTTTTCTGATTTGGGGTTGTATAATAAAATATATAATAAAATGTTTTAAATCGCTACATTTAAGTAATATTTAACATATATTATTTGTATTGTTCTCCTTCATTCCAGGACATTTAGAGCCACACCGCAGACACAGGAACAAACTGAAGAGAAAGTCGCCCTCAAGCATGTTGTCCGACCTGGAGACTCTTAATTCCAGACTCTTCTCTGCCCCCTTCCCCTCAAACAAGCACAACTCTGCTAATGAAAGCAGTGACTCCAAGCCACACCGGAGATCAAAGCGTTTCCTCTCCTACCCCCGTTTTGTTGAAGTCATGGTTGTGGCAGACAGCAAGATGGTGGAACATCATGGAAGCAACCTTCAGCACTACATTCTTACACTGATGTCCATAGTAAGTTACACCCAGTTATCGATAGTCTTCTGCTTTGATGGGTCTGTGTCTGACGCTTTAGGTCTATGTGACAAATCGTCAGCATGGGGTGAATGTGTCTGACAGACTTGATGAATGTGTATATAAAACAAATAAAATCAGGTATGTTGCATGCACAGCATGCTTTAGATGCTTTTTTTGTTGAAACTCACAGGGAGGTTAGATGACCTATATTTTGATCTTGGCAAAGGCTGCATTCTCAGCAGGATCTGGCAGCACAAACTATTTCTCAATGGCCAAGAAACATTTTTCAACAGCCGAGGTTAGCGTCACGTGTTCAGCACTACTTAATAACGGAGATCGAAGAGGTCTGTGTATTTGAGCTCAGAAAAAAAAATCCTACCAAGTACTTTCATATTTTTAGAGTGAGAAATGTGTTCCCTTTTGAGGCAACTCCACACTGCTTCGATGCTATGGGGAATGCCTCAGCGTGACCACATCTGAAGCACATGTGCAACTATTCCAATCCTGATTGGTGCAACGCCACCAAGTGACGTTGCTCCACAGAAACTATAAAGGATACCCGGAACAAAGCAGCGTTAGCAAGTTAGCACTTCAATCAAACTCGGGGCACCCGCTTCTTCACCGAGCCCTCAGGATCAGGAGCATGAAAACTTCTGCAAAATGTGTCTCAATGGGTCCTGCGTACAGTAGAAAAGGGGTACAGAATCCAGTTCTTTCTTGACCACCAAGGTTCAACTGGGTATTATCTATGGTAGTGGGCCCCAAGCAGGCCCAGGAGCTGGAACAGGAAATTCGTATTCCTCCTCCTGTGAGAGTCGGGGTTCTACAGCCGGTACTTCATAGTTCCAAAGAAGGATGGGGGCGGGGTGAGTTGCGTCCCATCATAGATCTAAGTCAGTTAAACCATGCTCTGAGGATATACAGGCTCAAAATGTTGACGATTCCTTTCATTGTGACTCAAATCAGATCCTGGTTTGGTTTGTCACAATAGACTTAAAGAACGCATACTTTCATATTCCCATTTTTCATCAACACAGGAAGTTCCTGAGGTTCGCTTTCGGGGGTGAAGCTTACCAGTATCGGGTTCTTCCGTTCGGTTGTCATTGTCTCCCTGCACCTTCACAAAGTGCATGGATGCAGCTCTGGCTCATTTGAGACTCCAGTGCATCTGGGTAATCAATTACATTGATGACTGGTTAAAGCCGCACTAGGTAACTTTTGCTCTCGGGCTCCCCCTACAGTTGTGAAACAGTATTGTCCTCTACTACTGTCGTAAACGGTCACTCTACATCAGGGGATGCATCGCACGTGCATTTGTTGACATGACAACTATGATAGCCCTGAACTCTGCAGGAGTTCACATGCAGGTGTTCTGCTTGCGTCGCGTGTGAAATGTCTTCATCCCAGGTACAGTGGCATATGTTTCAGCATGTCATATGAATACAATTTCATGGGTTTTATTTTTTTCAAACGCCAAATGATCGCGATGCTCACGTTTACAAGCCAGCGTCATTATAGTAGCCTAGTCTATTGGTTCCCGTTTTACAGAATCTATATGATACTTCAATTCAATGTTTGAGTGGTAGGTAATAACCATATATCGTCAATATTATAATATCAAGCTACCATAGATGAATCTGCAAATTCGAAAAATCGATTTGCATTAAAGCTTGAGGAAAGACAAATGAACCAATATCACAGACATGTTAGGTATCCTAAAATATGATTTTGTATTTATTACGTATTTACTTGCAAGAATGTAGCCCCTCCTCCTCCAGCTCACGTCAACGAGCAAACGCTGCCCAATGTTGATCCTCGTCCTGCCTTTAATCCGATCACTTTCACGTTTTCTCTTTTTGCTTTCCTCAGACAAAACCTTTGCTTTCTTATTTTTCTGTGCTGCTTCGGCCATGACTATAACATTCGGCAAACAAATGATTTGCGAGCGATTTTTTCACGCACGTCCGAATTTAAGGAAGTGGGGATGGTGGTGGAAGTGACGTATATGCCGTAAAGCAGTCTAATTTTGTAGTTCTTTTTGTTCTCGGGTTACTACCCGAAACCCGAAGTTTAAAAGTACGATTAAAAACGATACAGACCCCGTCAGGCTATGGCAGACGTGTCATTCAACCTATTGTAAGTCGATGTATCATCACAAGAGTTTTGAAAATATATTATGAAGGTTGAAAAGTTACCTAGTGCTGCTTTAATACTAGCTAGGCTTGTTAGGAAAGTCGGTATTGACGGAGTTACTGGTGTTCAGACGCAACACCGGTTACATCACTTTCCCACCGTGGCACCACAGTCATTTTTGTTTAGTAATAAATTCATTTAGTTCAGTTAGAGAACACACAATTAAAAACTGAACGCATCTGCTCAATCAGAGTGAGCCGAATGAGAGTCACAGCACAGACCAGCAGCAGGAGTCAGATTTAATTTATCACGAGATACGCAGCGCCTGAAAATAGTCCCCGGCATGCTCTCTGTGCAAGCAGGTTGTCACGTTGGTTATGTTGATGGAAGTTAGCCTATTTTCAGGCGCTGCTTAATATCATTGCACCCATGGTACGGCAGCAAAGTTCCTTTATTATTACACAGGAATGAGAGTATAGTTCCTAGCCATATCGGTATAGAAAATCGCAACTTTTAATTTTTTGTCAGTCTTTGTACACAATGTAACTAAACACATCCCAACATGTAAATAGGAAAATGTTGGCGTTATTTTGTCACTTATTGAGCAGTAGGCTAGATTGAGCCGTTTACCTCCAGTCTTTGTGCTAAGCTAGGCTAGCGGTGGTTGTTTCAGTTATGGCACGCACAGAGATGAGAATGGTATGTATGGACTTGTCTAACTCTGGGGGAAATGGCGAATAAGCTAAAGTCCCAAAAAAGTCGGCGTGTTCCTTTAATCGGAGGGAAATGTCCTCACCGTCACATCCCTAATACTAGCTCAGTCGCAGGAGATGGCAGTTCGGCGTGGCAGTTGTTTCAGAGGACAACTTTTCTAGGAATAGATTGGGACTCGGTTACCATGCAGACATGACTGTCTCCTTGATGAGACACAGACGTGATCGAGTCATTTCTCTCAGACCTTGGTTTCTGTCCCAAGGACTTGTGCTGGGGGCCTTTTATCATCGCAATACGCTTACGACAGACACTTCCCTCACAGGCCGGGGTACGGTCCGAGAGGGCTGCTCGACTTGAGGTCTATGGAGAGGGCATCATCTCTCTTGGCACATAAACTGTTTGGAGATGATGGCTGTATTTCTAGCACTGAAGTACTTCCACCCAAGCTATCATGTCCTTGTCCGTACAGACAAGACATCAGTAGTCTCATTGCAGACTGGCAAACTAAGTCCTCGAGTCTACATCCCTAGGTACCTAAATCAAGGAGCAGACATCCTGTCGAGACAGGGGCTGAGGCCCAGGGAATGGAGACTTCACCCTGAGGTGATGGAGTCAATATGGGGGCTTAGGGCGAGAGTGTATATTTTAATGTCATATATAAAATTACAGTATACTGTAAAACTGTATAATAAGAACTATGGGATAAAGACCAAAACCGGCCAGATGTAAGTATAAACTGTTGAAACTCTTGGGCCGGTAATTTGAGGCCTCTGCTATTAAGTAATTAGAAGATTTGTCAATGAATTTCAATTGTCTGTATTCTCTCACTCAGGTTTCCTCCATCTATAAGGATCACAGCATTGGAAACCTGATTAACATTGTTATTGTGAAATTGGTCATTATAAAGAATGAGCTGGTAAGTTCTTGTGCAGTGTGGTAAATAATGGCTGCATTAAGTGCTTTTTAAATGTGCTTAATCCGTTCTTTACAATCAAGCTCTAATTATTTCTGTAAGGGTAAATGTATTCAAATGTTTCAGTATCATCTGTCTCTATTCTTCTGCAGGATGGTCCCACTATCTCTTTCAATGCTCAAGCCACGTTGAAAAACTTCTGCATATGGCAGCAGAGTCAGAACCACCCAGATGACAACCATCAATCACATCATGACACTGCCATCCTAATCACAAGGTGAGAGACATTTTTTTAATGGGAGGGTTTAGATTTTGTATTTTTATTTACCTAGTCTTATTGCTCACAGTTGTTGTAGAATACATACGTTGTTATGTGATGTTTTGTGTCTTCTCTATATAGTATATGATTTCAGTGCCTTTCATCTGACAACACAGAAACTTTATACTTGGCGGGCCGGGGACACAATTTAACTGAACGTTGGGCAGAAAATGCCAAAAATCTTTGCTTGTATGAGTTACTTGAGTAACAATTTGAGTAACTATTTATGGTGCAACAACTTGGGTTACATTTTTCAAGGCTACAAAGGCAGAAAGTAGAATGCAACTGACAGCAAACACACATGTAGGCCTACTGTAAAATACAATTATATCCAAGTACTTCTTAAATTTGTAAAGCCTTGTCGTATTTTTCTTTTTAGGCAGGACATCTGTCGAGCACGGGACAAGTGTGACACTTTAGGTAAATCTTTGTGTGAAAAGAGTGATTATGATTATACTGAAGCTGACAATGAGGATGATGTTGATGATTGCAATTACAGCAGTAGCTAATATTGATATTCCTTTAGTTTTGTGGTCTCTCATGCATTTTTAGGTCTTGCTGAGCTGGGTACAGTTTGTGATCCCTACAGAAGTTGCAGTATTAATGAGGATAATGGACTCAGTACTGCTTTCACCATCGCTCATGAGCTTGGCCATGTGTGAGTACTACTTTTTCATAAATGTGCTTCACAATGATAGTTTTTAAGTTTTAAATGTGGCTTAAGTGTTCAAATACGTTTTGGGGCTGTAATATCTCCTGCATTATACATTATCTTTGCTTGAGAGGAGCTTTTATTATACCCCAACTAAATTGTCTTTAAAACATTTATTTACTATTGTATTCTACATTTTTTTACTGCTTTTAAAATACTCAGCTTCTTCATGGTCCAACATTCTGCAAGCCCTCTTCACTATGTTTTTTGCTTATTGTTTAGTAGTGTTTCTTTCATTCTTGGATGTTTTGGGGAGATGTCATTGCCTTTTGTACAGTTCGATAACATTGTGTATGTGTGTGATATGCAACTTCTCAAGGTCTTCTGCAGAAATGACTAAACTACTCAGTTATACTCTGTGTTTTTAGCTTAATAGAGTCTTGGGGGTAAATATTAAAGGGGTGGTTGCATGCGATTTCACTTTTTAAACTTTAGTTAGTGTGTAATGTTGCAGCTTGAGCATAAACAGTATCATAAGTTACAGCGCTGAAAGTTCAATGCAAATGGAGATATTGTCTTTTAAAGTTATGGCAGTTTATTGCCTTCAAAAACAGCTGGTTTGGACTACAACAAGCTTCTTCCCGGGTTGGTGACATCATAAACCCTTGCTATTTACATAAACACTGCCCCCGCGAACACGCAACAAAGTGGGCGAGGCCACGTCACAGTCATTACGAAAGAGAGAGAGCTATTGCAGAACTATAAACTACATTTGGCAATCTAACCAATCTAAGACCATTGCGTTTTTCGGAGGGATGGGCTTCATAGAAGCAGGAAGCAAACAAGCCGTTCAAAGGACAGTGGAGGCAGCGGTGTGGAATAAAGATAAAATATAAGAAAAATACAGCGTTTAAAAAAAAAAAGAAGTATTAAGACATGTTATACTGCGCCCCATAAACACAACCAAGCCTAGAAAAACCCCACGGAACCACCCCTTTAAAAAATTCTAAATAAATATCATGGCACATACAGCGGTGTCAACGGTACCTATTTCTGTCATAGCTTGGCTAACATCCTCATTTAAAGGGTTACTTCAGCGATTAGCATTAAACTTTGTATCAGTAGAAACACGGTAGTATATTCGAATTATCGTACTTTCCCCTTGAGATGAGAGAATTATGCATTTTATTTCTGGAAAAAATCCTCCGATGATGCAAATATCGTCATTTTGCGTCATCGGAGGATTTTTTGGCCAGAAGCTAGAGACTACAGCAAGTAATAGGAGCTAGTTCCGCATGTTATCAACCCACCCATAGGGGCGGGATCTCACTCACAGAATGTAAATGCGCGGCCGCACGGCTTGGGCATTAATAACGGAGCAGTGCGGAGCAAAGTGAGTGTTTCAACTTTTCAATGAATTCCTATGAAAGTTAAGCTTCCATTGGCATGATCTGAAAACGCGCCAGACTGGACACGCGACGTGAATGACTGCCGTGCTTACCTCAGCTCTACTCAGCTCTTCACTCTCGTGATGAATAAAATCTGACTCCTGCTGCGTCTGTGCTGTTACTTTCGTTCGGCTCACTCACACTTTATTTAAAAGACACGTTCAGTTTTTAATTGTAGTGTCTATTCTCTTACTGAATGAGATGATTTTATTACTATGCAAAGCAAAATGATGGTAGGGGCGGTCATGGTGGGCAAGTGATAACCAGTGGCCGTGGCTTTGGGAGCGGCCTCGTTGAGCAGCGAAGCAAGTGCATTCTGGGAGTTGTTGTCTTTCATCCACATGAGGCAAAAATAAATTTTCTGTCTTTTCTCAGTCTAGAAGGCACCAAATTAAAAAATAATTTCACATTTCTACTACATAAATGACAGTTTAAATACACATTCATCTTCCCAGCGCTGAAGTACCCCTTTAAAGGCTAAAGTTTATCCCACAGTATTGGCAAATGCATCTACACCAAATTCGCATGTGCAGTCATATGAAAAATTACCTCTAAAAGACCTTTAAATGAACTCCCCTTTTGAATTCCATTCTTATCCGGTGGCAGATGGTGACATCAGTGCCGTGTGCTTGAGTGGGGATTTAGTCCTGGTGCTGTACAGTGTAATGCAGCACGCACCACCTCTCTCCAATATACTTTTACACTATATTTACTAAAGATTTGCTAAAAATATTTCAAATATATATATTTTTTATCCTTTATGGTATTGAATAAATGAATTGTACATGCTCATTTCCTCTATTTTTATATTTAGATTACCCTTGCTGTGATTTAATTTTTTTTATAACTACAGTTAATCTTTAAAAACGCTTACATTTCTAAAAAATGTAATAACACTTAAATGTAATCATTAGCAAATCTCGAAATGAATATCCATTCTTCTTACTGTACATCATAATGTTGTGATGCTTAAATTCACTTGTAGAATTTAAAATGATTGATTTTAGTTTTTAATGGGGTTTTTTTTCCATTTATTTAGAGGAAAATAGTGTTGAGTTTTATTAAATTGATTAATCAGCCATTAATCAGTTATCCGGCATAACATGAAAATAATTTTCGGTTTATTAGTAGCTATATTTTTTATATAGCTCCCCCCCTTGACTGCCAATTAATCAGCTTGGCGAATATATCAGCCTGTCACTACTTTTTCCATAGGATCGTAGTACAAATATGAAAATACCTTTTGGTCAGCCTTACAGATACTGTATGGATCAGAGCACATGTGTCCTGAACCTGCTCATCGTCTTGTTCTGTTTGTGTGTGCATGTGTGTTTTCAATCATGCCCTCAGGTTCAACATGCCTCACGACGACAGTAACAAATGCAAGGAGGATGGAGTCAAGAACCAGCAACATGTGATGGCCCCTACACTCAACTATTACACCAATCCTTGGATGTGGTCCAAATGTAGTCGGAAATACATCACAGAGTTCCTCGAGTATGTAAACCCCTTTTACACTCTGTACAGTGACAGGATGTTATTTAGCCTGTGATGTTGGCTTTGACTCTTGAAGTTGAGCACTACTTAATGATTAATGTCCAGCGTTAGCATGCATTTGTTTTCTTCTAAAAATTCTCAATTACGATAGAAATGACTTCATCTGCAGCAAGCGTAACAAATTCTCTTTTTTTTGTGTTCGGTCACCTACTGAGAACATTTCTGTTGTTTGTCTCTTGTTTGTTTTGTTTTCTTTCAGCTCATTCGTTTATCATTTCTCATTAGCACAGGGTATGGTGAGTGTTTGCTCGATGAGCCGGTTTCTAGGCCATACAGTTTGTCCCAGCAGCTGCCTGGACAGATATATAACGTCAATAAACAATGTGAGCTGATATTTGGTCCTGGAACACAGGTGTGCCCATATATGGTGAGAAGATCCCTCACGGAATTGCATAACATACTGACATGGACATCTTCTAGTGTGTATTATCTGGTCTGAAATTATTTATGGACCTGTTTTTAAATGAAAGACCATGATGAGAATCTGTTTTTTGGTTACATGAAGTAGAGGTTGTTATCCAATTACATTCAAAGCATGTTACACATGCATGAAAACAGGCATCGCTACAAATTTTGTGTGTAAGAGTTAGATGTTAAAACTAACATTAAGTGTTTGGATGTTGTGCAGACACAATGCCGGAGATTGTGGTGCACCAGTCCAGAAGGAGTCCAGCGTGGCTGCCGGACCCAACACATGCCATGGGCTGACGGCACAGAGTGCTCTCCAGGAAAGGCAAGGCAACTTCAGAAAACTACATTTACAGCAAGATTCACAACAACAAATGATATCAGTTGTGTCGAATTTTATTAGAACATCCCCCATTTCCCTGATTCAATGAAACAGAATGAGACCCCAGCAATCCACCCATGTCTACAAAAATCTGTTGTTAAATGACAAACATAAAGATCCGAAATTGACACAGATCCCCTCATTTCTTGGGACACATTTGGTATTATTTTAAGGCATAGTTCACCCAAAAATAAAAACGGCCATAATTTACTGACCATCATCTCATTCCAAACCTGTTTGACCTGTATTTCTTCTGTGGAACATACAAGAAGATATTTAGAAACAAATGCCTCAGTGTTTGTTTTGTCTGTACAATGAAAGTCCAGTGTTGATTGGACCCCATCATTCTCCAAAATATCTTTGAATACCTTCCAAAATATGTTGCTGAAGAAGAAAGAAAGTCATACAGTTTTGGAACAACATGAAGAAATCATTTTAGTTTCTGAAGTTGAATGATTTCATTTTTGGGTGGACTATCCCTCTAGCCTTTTCTATCATGAAACAACAATACACTTGGCTGGTTGCTGTATGTTATAGTTTTCTGTAGTTTTAATACCCTGACAGATACTCATTATGTCTCTTGAAAGAACTCCATGGAGTTAACACATTATATTTCTGCACATGTTGCAGTTGCAAAGTAGATGAAAAGCAGATTCTTCGATGTGACTTCAAGCACATATTTCCTCCAAATAGGGACCAAATCACTTCCACAGTGACACTCGTCCACAGTGATATATTGCTTTGTTTTTGCCCTCGTCTCAATGTTTCCCAGATTGTGAACCCAAGTCAAAATTGTGTAGTGATTATGATTGTGCATTACATCTCTCATGACCTCCATATGAAAAGCATTGCAGATAGCGTCACGAAAGGGCAATTTTCAAGGTTGCTTGGTTTCTCAACACTAACTTGCTGCAAACGCATTGTTTTTTCTCTGAATGTCATATGGCTGAATTCATATGGAATCCCCTTGCTGTGGTATCATGCAACTCAATGCATCTAGATACGCACAAGATCAGTCTCTCGCATCTTGTTTTGATTTTAACAAATGGACCACCCAATATATGTGGATTGTCTGGTAATCATTGGGTGAAATTGTTTTACATCAAAGCATTGCATCACAAAGCTTGACCCACGTGCAACTTGATGCTTCGCTCCGTAAAGTTTGTTGCACCTGAAAATTTTGACATGAATCATGTGAAAGGGATTTGTATGATTCAGAAAAAAGGACTTTTCCTGTAGCTAAAATAGTAGATCACAGTGCTAGAAAAGGGCAAGATCAATGTGTAGCTTGAATACAATGCAAGACTCATTGGTCTGCCAAATGCATAAAGTGTAATAAGTGTAATTTTGTCCCAATTGACCAAACAGTTTGTTGAAATTAAACAACTCTGCTGGACAAGGAGTTTACTCTTTTTGAGTAAAACAAAAGAGACTTTGAATTGAATCATGTTGTCTGTGTATTAACAGCATTCTTCATCATTCTAGTTGGTGTACTTTATAACAAACAGGCAGCAATGATCTCATCTTTCTCTGTTTTCTCCTCACTTTCAGCATTGTAAACATGGCCTGTGCATCCCTAAAGAGCATGATTCTGTTCCAGTAGAGGGGGCCTGGGGCGTGTGGAGTCCCTTTGGCACATGCTCGAGGACCTGCGGAGGGGGAATCAAGATCGCTGTGCGCGAGTGCAACCGACCCGTGTAAGCTGCCGCTCTTTGTAGTCTAGCATCCTCACTGGACTGTGAATTGGCACCAGGTTTCTCAATGTTCCTTGACAAATGGCAGCAGCAAAGCCATCCTAAAGAAGAATATTCTTCAAAAGAAACTGCATTCTCAGTGCACTTGGGTAGACAGGAGGCTTTGCAGTCAGACAGAAACATGATCAGGAAAACAGTAGGGACTTTCTAAGAAAGGATTTTGTAGTTTTCCCAATGTGACCATGTACTTTGTGTGTGTTTTTATGACATTTAGACCCAGAAATGGGGGAAAGTATTGTGTTGGACGAAGGATGAAATTCCGTTCCTGTAACTCTGAGCCATGCTCCAAGCAAAAGAAAGACTTCAGGGAGGAACAGTGTGCCAGCTTTGATGGGTTACACTTCAACATCAATGGTCTACCTCCAAATGTCCGCTGGGTGCCAAAGTATAGCGGAAGTAAGGGATTTAGTCCAATGATTGCAACTGGCACATGGTGGGCTGTATAACAAACAAATGAATGGGAAACAAACAAATTAATCTGTCATTAATTTCTCACCATCATGTCATTACAAAACCTTTCTTCTGTGGAACACAAAATGAAATGTCTTGAAAAATATACATGCAGGTCTTTTCCAAACAATGACAAATTATGATGACTATGTCCGTTAAGCTCCCAGAAAAGACAAACACAAAACGTAGACCATAAAATAATTTTTGTCATATGTAAGCTGTTCAAAAACTCTAAGAATGATTTGTTCAGTGATCTGGTTTATACGTTCAACTCACTGATTCAATCAGTTCACTGGAGAAGAAGACTTTCAGTGAATAATATTGGTCTGTTCACAAGTAGTTATGAAATGCATTTATGGCACTTTTTTTTGTAATTTGGGAGCATAACAGACATGGTCATTACAAGTTGTAAGAGTCACGTGAAGATTATTCAACAATTTCTCCTTTTGTGTTCTACTTTTGTGTCTCTGCTCATTTGGCCTTAGAATTTGTTGAGGGTGTCCCTATAGAATAAGTTTCTTCATTTTGTTTTGTTTTGTTTAAACATAGTGTTAAACCAGTACATAATTGCCTTCGGTACGTATAACCCATATTAAACAATTCCCCGGGATTCCCTCATGATTTGAGACATGATGATTTCAAAGGTTCCATACTTTCAAAATCAAATTACCAAACACAATTAAATTTCAATTAACGTGATAATTGCGTGGTACAAAGCTGTGATGAGAAACATATTATCATGTCCTAAATACAGTAGAGCTGATGTCAGACTATATTAACTCTCTCTCTCATGGCTCTGTGTGCTGTAGTTCTGATGAAGGATCGCTGTAAACTATTCTGTCGTGTGGCGGGCAGCACAGCTTATTATCAACTCAGGGACAGAGTTATTGATGGCACACAGTGTGGGCCTGACACCAACGACATCTGTGTTCAGGGCCTGTGCAGGGTGGGTGCATTTGTGTGTGTATGTGGTGTTAAAAATGCAATTTAAATCAATGAATATCCTGCATAATCTGAAGCAATATTTCTGTATAATCCTGTTCAAGTGTCCTCTGAATTATTTCCCCATCCTGTTTCTACAGCAAGCAGGATGTGACCACGTGTTGAACTCCAAGGCCAGGAGAGATAAGTGTGGGGTGTGCGGTGGGGACAACTCATCTTGCAAGACTGTTGCAGGAACATTCAACATAGTGCAATATGGTAGGTGACAGGCTGTAAGTTTAGTACAGTTGAAAACAGCTGCTTATGTCAGTCACAGTAACCCAGAGTAGTTTGATTCACTTGAGTTCCATGCAGTTCAGCCCAATTTCAGACCAAAAGAACAATCGTATTTTAGGAAGAATATTTTATTGATTTCTGCTTTGTTTACAGGTTACAATGTTGTGGTGCGAATTCCCAGTGGTGCAACAAACATAGATGTGAGACAACACAGCTACTCAGGGAAACCAGAGGATGATAACTACCTTGGTGAGGCAAAACAAAATAGACATTAAATAGAATAGCATATGACTTTTTTCATTTCTGTAACAGTAATATGTTGGAGATGCACCGAGCTGCACAATTCTAGCCAATACAGATGCTCATAATTATTTTCATATTATCTATGAAATTAAAACTACTATTTATCTAATTAATTTTTTTCCACAACATTACAATGTACAGCATGAAAAATGGATATTCATAACGAGATTCCATTTAAAAGTGTTTCTAAATTATTTTAAGATGAACTTTAAATGAGCGTTAGATGACAGCAAAGGTAATCTAAATGCAAAAATAAGAGAAATGAGCATACAATTAAATATCCAACATTGGCCGATACAATGGCCCTCATTTATCAAAAGTGCGTACACCAATTTTCCAGCGTACACCTGGCGTACACCCAAAACCACGGTGACTTTGAGATTTATCAATATGGACGTTGGCGTACGGCGAAAACAATTCCTAACACCACAAAACGCACTGACAAAGATATGCTATATTATGACCCACTGTAAAAAACAACAACAACAACAACAAATAAAGCCCTATTCGCACGGGATAAATATTATCTGGGGACCTCGTGTGATTTAGAAATTACTCCCCACATCTGAATTTTGCTTAGCGCATTCGCACGGGATAAGCTGTGATTTTACTCGAATTTACTGATTAATCTCCCGGATATGATGTTACTTGAAAATGTTTTTTCGTTATATAGCTGTATGAAATTATAAACAGTCGTATCGATATCATTTTGATTGTTTTATAGTAATACAAATAATTTCGTTCAGTTAGAGAACAGACGCAATTAAAAACGTAACTGAGCAATATAATAACAATAGGTATACGACGGAAGATTCAGTTTCAAAGCTAATGTAAAAGTGCCCATTTAAGCGAGTTGTCATTGTACTGTTCTGTTTTTGTGTTTTTCATTAAGAATAATATTAAACACACCATTCAAGCAATTTACTCCCAAATTGTGCTCATTCTAAAGTGAAAGTAGTAGCCTATAATCCGCGTGGCCGCACGGGAAGTCATAACGGTGTGCATTATATGCAGCCTAGCTCCATTCTTCGTGAAAGATAAAGATAGAAATGCGCACAGGACACAAAAGCCTTGCAAAAATTATATACGATCCGCCTAATCCCGGCCAAATAGATGCCGATTCGCACGGGACTAATATTATCACAGGACCTCGGTGTTTGGCGAAATATGGTAGGTCATTTGCGGGGGAATTTTTACTTTACATATTACAGACATGGCCGATTTGCACGGGATTAAGATCACAGACATTCTCTGCGATTATTACAAATCACCAGAGCTCCCCACATATAGGCTACTAATCCCGTGCGAATAGGGAAGTAATTATAAACTTCAGTGTTTATTTTTGTGCAACATGGACTTCAATGTTTAATTTGTGTGATTTTACCAAAGCATTTGATATGTATTCCTCCAGTTGCGAGTCTGTGCGCTTTACCTGACGTTGGTTAGGCCCGGTGTGGTGCCGAATTCTGACCCCCTGCCAGATTATTACCCCCTAGTATTGGAAGGTTTAGGAGTAGGTGTGGGGGAGGGGTTAGGATTAGGGGTGGGGTTAGGATTAGGCAATCAGGTAGCGACTTCAACGAGGGGGGTAATAATTTGGCAGGGGGTCGAAATTCGGCACAACACCGGCAGCTGCGCACGAACTGGGACTGAACATAATTCAGACTGACAAAATAATAAAAATGACATTCTTCTTCTTTTAAATAATAATAAAATAAATAATAATAACGACATTCTTCTTCTAAATAACAATAAGCGTCATTAATAATACAAATAATAATAAGAAGAATCTAACAAATTGTCATGCAATTATATTAATGTGAATGAATGGTACTCCACATCACATCATCATCACTATTGTACACCCCAATACATGTGACGTGATACGAAATTAAATGCATATTATTTCAAAACACGTGCTGTAAAATAATGAATTGTGATAGGTAATTTCACATCCAAAAAGCTATTTAAACTGGATTTCCACCGTACACCTTTTTGTGGGCGCCTTTAATCCCACTCTTTAAACTCCCAAATAAAACAATTTAGTTTTTTTTCCACTTCCCTGGTGATGGTCTCGATCTCCACGTCAGAGAAGTTTCGCTTCATTGCCATCTTCCGAGTGTCCATGGCGTAAAATGAGGGCGTGGGGGAGGCAGAGACTTGAATATATAGGGGCGTGTTATTCTAATGACGATCGTTTTCAGCCGCGGCATTTATCAAGGGCAGGTTCTGCGTACGCCTGGATTTCAGAGGTGCGCACAGCTTCATAAATCAGGCGGTGAGAGGAGTGTAAGCATAATCTTACGCCAACATATACGCCCGTTTCTACGCAAGATTGATAAATGAGGGCCATTATCTCAAAAATCATCAGATAGCAAAACCGTAACAAAATATTGTGCATTCCTAGTAAAAATTTTATATTTAAGTTAAGAGTTTATAGAGAACTCTGTAATTCAGTTGGTGTTGATGCTTTATCATCATTACATCAGACATCCCAACCTGCAAAAACTCATTTATGGGAGATGGCGAACACACACGCACACACACAAATGCAAACTAATGAATGCAGGCAATTGCATAATATTATACTATATTATATTACATTATATTCATATTTACTCGTAAGCCAGGTTCTTTCCATAGTCAAATTAATGTAGAGTGTGGCAAAATAAGAGGGGAGGGTCTCAACGAAATCCGAATGCAAGTGGTCACAGATTTCCGGGACAATTTGCAGGCGTCAGGGAGCTGCTATTAATATGCGGGAGAGAAGTGGGATGTCTGTGACATTTTTCAAATTGATTTGCATATTCATAAACAATGCTCATTTAAAATTAATCCAATGTCATTCTACACTAGAGTAGAGCCTACTCCTAGGTAATGTGTTATAGGTGAATTGATGTCAAAACTTACTGCAAGCTTTCATAAACTTTTTTCGTGCTAAGGAAATATGTGCTGTTTTCAACAGATTAGTGAGCTGTGCATGTGTGTGTGCGTGTTTATTGATATCTTTGCATGTCTCTGTGTATTTGGCGTATATGTGTGTGTTTATGTATGTTTATCTATCTACAGTGTATGTGTGGTTTAGGCCAAGACAGGAATGTAGACGTTTTGGAAAAGGTTTGTTTGAATGTGTGTAGGTGGTGGAGAGGGGGAACAGGGGTTGGCCGTTGTAATGTGTGAAGTAGTGAGGAAAGTATCTCAGGAAATTAGCTGCATAATCACATTAGTGTGCATTTTTGAAGCATACTGACTTCAGTAGAGCAAGACGTGGCCTCTTCATGGAATACTGGATTTCTTTACCCCGATTAGCCTAATCTGCCCTGACTGTTGCTAAATCTGACGTTGTAAATGAAAACGTTTTATTTCTTAGGTCATGCCGGTCTTGTAGTGAGACAAATTTGTGTTTAAAACAAATGGACTCTACTTTAGTTGTTTATCCTGTGGCATGCCTGGCTGAATATATATTTGCTTTGACTATTTGAGCTTTAACATAAGGAAAATAAAGCAAGCATGCATGTTGTTTCCTTTTTTGTTTTGCAGCCTTGTCCAACAGCCGTGGAGAATATTTACTCAATGGAGATTTTGTGGTCAGTATGTTTAAAAGGGAAGTCAGAGTAGGGAATGCTGTTATTGAATACAGTGGCTCTGACCATGTCGTTGAGAGAATCAACTGCACTGAACGGATAGAAGAGGAGATTATTATCCAGGTAATATGGCTTTACTGAATTTAATTTGAAGTTATATGTGACCCTGGACCACAAAACCAGTCATAAGTCGCACAGGTCTATTTGTGGCAATAGCCAAAATCATTAGGATATTAAGTAAAGATCATGTTCCATGAAGATATTTTGTAAATTTCCTACCGTAAATTTATATAAAAATGTATTATTAGGAGTAATATGCATTGCTAAGGACTTCATTTGGACAACTTTAAAGGGAATTTTCTCAATATTTAGATTTTTTTTACATCCTCAGATTCCAGCCAGACTTTCAAATAGTTGTATATCGGCCAAATTTCAGATGATGTATAAATCTCAATTTCAAAAATTTGACCCTTATGGTTTTGTGGTCCAGGGTCACATATGTTGTTTAACATTGTGAAATCTCACAATGTCAGTAATTTTTTAACTCTTTTATAGCTCGATATTTTTGGTCTAATTGTGACTTTTTACCAACTAGGTGCTATCCGTAGGAAACCTCTACAACCCTGATGTCAGGTATTCCTACAACTTTCCCATAGAGGACAAACCTCAGCAGTTTTTCTGGGATGCATACGGCCCGTGGCAGGATTGCAGTCTTTTGTGCCAAGGTGGGTGTAAGCAACAAATATTTTTTGTGAAATGTTTGCCAGAAACGTCAGTTTAGAATTTGGTAAACGTGAACCAGACGTATGATGCTGTCGGGTCATCCAGTTCAGTATTTCTTGGAAATTTGGAAAATGCAACGGGGAACTTTCTTTCTTCCTAGATCACAAACATGTGTTTGAACTTGTGTATGCCTTGTGCTGTATGTTATGTATATCAGGAGAGCGCAAGAGGAAGATCTTGTGTAATCGTGAGTCGGATCGAGTGGTGGTGTCTGATCAGCGGTGCCATGGCTCTCCTAAACCAGCTGCGATCACAGAGCCATGCAACACAGACTGTGAACTCAGGTATATATGTCCACATTCACTTGTTCAATAAACATTTAGGGGCAGATTTACTTGAATCTTTTAGCGTTAAAAAACTACTGTCAGGATTTACTAGAGACACGTAGTGAAAAATTAGCGGTGAAAGGGCATGGGCACAGTTATTTTTGTGGCAGACTTATTGAATATGCATTTGCAAGAGTTTCCATTTCAGATGCAAAAAAATATGAGTATTTAAATGAAACATGCAAGGTGATTTACTAAGGTTTGCGCAAGTCAATTTACAGGTGTTTGCATCGTCATTTGCCGCCCAAAAAAAGTCTTAAACCAGACGTTGATTTTCACTGCTCTTGGTAGATTGCATTGGTCATTATTGAAATGATCTGACTGCGCATGTGTTCTTTAATCTGCACGTCGTCAGTAGATCATGCACAAAACCTTCCACTCTCATCTGTGCTTATTTGGAATTGTGCTCACACACTAATTTGTCCTTTTTAGTAAATCTGGCCCTTAGTGTTTTATTCAACACTTGAAGGTGGGTAAGTTTCATTTAAAAAGCAACATTTTGAGCAAAAAGCTGAGAAAATCTTGTTTTTGTCAAAGACTAGGCCTACTTCTGGATCAGATTCAGAACGATGATCAAAACATAGATGCAGTAGATTGAGTCCATCAAACCCCCCAAAGCTTCACAGTCCTATAGCTCGTCCTAGGTCGACATTTCATTCAGTAGCATCAGGCAGTTTAAATGTATATGCTGTTGATGTTGATGATAACGTTACTGTACTTATGCATCTGCTTACATATGCTATCGCTTGTTTCTGCTTCTTTTTGCCTGGTTTTTGATCCAGAGATTCCATACTCTTTCAGAAGGTGTGTCATAGTGCCCCCTACCTTATAACAGTCAAAACACAGAAAGCCTGAAAATTCCGTCAAAGGCAGGGAAGAGTTGTCTCACAAATAACGGAAAATTCCGTCAATGGCGGGGAAAGAGCTACAATAGAAATAATGTATTTTAAATTTTAATAATATTTCACAGTATTATTGTTTTACTGTATTTTTGCTCAAATACATGCAGCCCTTGTGAGCATGACATACTTCTTTCAAAAACCGACCCCAAACTTCTAAACAGTTTTTTTTTTTTGTAATGAAACCAGAATTGAACTAAATGAGGTTTATCCTGGTGGCTTTTTGTTAATTTACAGGTGGCACATTGCTCGCAAAAGTGAGTGCTCAGCCACATGTGGTCTGGGCTTCCGGACTTTGGACTTTTACTGCACCAAACAGAGCAGGTTGAATGGAAAGACCCAAAAGGTCGATGATCGGTATTGCAGCAGTCAGCGCAAGCCTGTTGACAAGGAAGTGTGCCATGGAGACTGTAACCCTGGTGGATGGGAGTACTCCTCTTGGTCTGAGGTGCAAGAACTTTACTGCTCTCAAATCAACCCTTGTTAAATGGTATCGATGTACTTGGAAAAATCGGGACTCTATGTATGTGACATATAACTTACTATGAGGATTTTTTTCTTGGTTATTTAGTGCTCCAGTAGCTGTGGAGGGGGAACGCGTCGTAGGCGTGCAGTATGTGGAAAGTCAGCAGAGGCTGATGACGAAAGCAAGTGCAACCCACAAGAAAAGCTCACAGTCCAACCCTGTAATGAGTTCCTATGTCCTCAATGGAAAACTGGAGACTGGTCAGAGGTAAACACCAACATGGGCAGCATCAAATGTAATCTGGATTTATGCAGACTATGTATAAGTAAAAATCTAGTCGTCCATCTTGGCTTATACCACTGCTAATATGTTCCTTTTGGATTCATTTGGCAGTGTCTGGTGACATGTGGCAAAGGCTACAAGCACCGCCAGACCTGGTGTCAGTTTGGAGAGGAGCGTTTGGATGACCGTTTCTGTGACTCATCCAAACCAGAGTTTGTACAGGCCTGCCAACAGCAAGAATGTGCTTCCTGGCAGGTGGGACCCTGGGGACAGGTGAGAAAAACGATTTATTGATTTATTGTATTGCTGCGAATAAAACATTGTTTTGGTTCATGTCATGTTTAGTTATGACAGGTATTACATTGAGTATATTTGATGCTTATTCCAGTAAAATCGAAATTCTAGCACATATTGATGAATACAATGTAATTTCTAGGAGTGCAGGCGTTGCTGGTGGATATTGTAAACAGATTATCACAGCTGCCGAGTGGGCGGAAAGCGACCACAAAAATGATTAGAGACTAGACAAAGAACAATATTTGGTATTGTTGCGCTGATGGTGAGCACATCCAAAATAAGGTGTCTGTGGATCCTTGAAAAGAATGAAAATATCGGAGATTTACTCAAAATGTAAGGCCCTAACAAGTCTTAAATGTTGTCTTACATATTTTTGTATTGAAGGGTGTATGATATGTTTGTTGACTGCAACAGAAGAATATAGAATATTTACAATACTGTTGAAATGTTTGGGGCTGGTAATTTTTTAATCTTTAGTTTTGACATGTCTAAAAAAAATATATATTACATAAAATGTAAGAGTTTTAAATTTTTTCACAGCCCTGTGAATATCATCCATTCATGGATAATGTGTTTTCTGCCCATTTGAGCAGTTTATGCTTAACTTTAGAAAAGCAAATAGGGGAATATCTTCAGGGGAATCACAGAATTTGTGTGGGCAAACTATCTTTAAGTCCTAAAGTATGATAGAGATTAGACATCACTCTTGCATAGATTAAGCAATCATGATAAATGCATGTTTGAGGTGCTTTACTGAAGCATATGCGTTCTAGCTGCAAATTCTGCAACACAAGCTTGACCTTGTTGCAGTTAAGGCAGCGATGAGGAAAAGAGAAAAAGAAAAGGAGAAAGGTGGACAAATTACTGGCCCTTGTCCCAGGTTGCCCATGCGGGTGCTTATCACATCAGTGCTGGACTGACGCCAGCGGGCCATTAGTGGACAGTCTCAAATCTGAACTTATTCTCCAGGATAAAGCATAGGCATTACTGTCACTAACTGAACGCCCTCTTTATTTGTGCATGTAGTGTACCACCACATGCGGCCCAGGCTATCAGATGAGAGCTGTAAAGTGTGTGGTTGGCTCATACCGCTCTGTCATGGATGACACTGAATGTAATGCAGCAACACGTCCAACAGACACGCAGGTAGGAGTATTGATCAGTCACATTGACTCTCATTCATTTCTCACTACTGATTGCAAATTAATAACTGTGTTAGTTTTTAATAGCATGACTTTTGTAAACCATAAAGGGGTCAATCCGTCTATTAGAACAACTTTTCTTGGTTCAAATTGCTGTATTCTTGGTGAAATGAAAGAACAAGAAGCCAGGGTGCATGTTAAACATTGCTTTTATGAACTGAAGCCACACCCCAATTAAAGGGAGAGTTCGCCCAAAAATGAACATTTGCTGTTAATTTACTCACCCTCAGGCCATCCAAGATGTTGGTGACTTTTTTTCTTCAGTTGAACAGTAAAGAAGATTTTTAGCTGAAACCATGGTCCTTGGTGATTCGTATAATGCAAGTCAATGGCTACTGTCACTTTGAGTCAAAAACATATTACAGGCAAAACAAAATTAATATCTGTGGTTCCTGACAATACATTGAGGTCTGTGCAAGAAATTATTATTTCTTGTTAAATTATATTATTAGAACATTATTTACAATATATTACCTGTAATCCACAGCCTCTGCTAACAGTCCTGAGCTCATTCACTACAGTCTTATGCGCGAGCTTCCTGTCGCATAATGATGTATGCGTGAAAGCTCAAACTGTGAAAAGTCAATCTTCCCAATTGAGATCATGCATATATAGTTCTGCATCTAGGATAAGCACAAGTAAGTAAGATTTTGATGAACAATACAACACATGCATGCTCCCTCTGTGTTATAAACAAACACAGCGCCAGATCACATGTGAGTTTGCTCCCGCGCATGCGTCATTTTGCAACAGGAAGCTCATGTTTCTGACTGTCGTGAATGCGCTCAGGACCATCGTCAGGAGCCACGGTTATTCATTTTATGTTTTTTTGACCCTCAAGGTGATGGTAGCTATTGACTTGCATTATATGTATCACCAAGGACCATGGTTTTAGATAAACCATTTTCTTTCCTGTTCTACTGAACAAAAAACCTACATGTTGGATGGCCTGAGTAAATTAACAGCAAATTCATTTCAGGGTGAACTATCACTTTAAAACTCCATTGCAAACACTGTTTTGCCTTGAAATGGATATGATTTGTTACACTACTATATTAAAGGCACAATATGTAATTTGTGCAACTAGAAGTCAATTATTCAAAACAAAGTCATAACTTGATGACACCTTGATTTTTCTCGGAATCATGGGAGTTGTTGTCTTCACCGCTCTGGAAAAGAATCCGACGGGACTCGGGCAGAAATCATATTCATGGATGAGCGAATGTATTAAAGATTTATTAATGTTACTGTAGTATGAAGCAGGGTGGGGCTGAAAGCCTTTGGAGCGGAACGTGGCTAATGAGAGACAAGCGCAAAATCTGGCTTGAGAGCAGTGGAGCTTTTATTTATTCTTCCGGTCATGCGTATGTGGGATGCAGCGCTGTTTTATCATATTGGATACATTTGAGTGTGCTGAAAGTTATGTTATAATGCTACTCTGTACATTCGCTCGGCGGCTGCTATGAGACACTAATATCAGATTGATATTAGGCATGGTAAAACATGATACTTGCGGTAAATCAAGAAAACAAGATTTAAACAATTAGACTAACTGTGTTGAGCTATATAACCATGATTCGTTTTCTGTCGATGAATGCATCCTAACAGTTGATCACCTGTCTAATAAAACGCATAATATATTAAAGCGTCTTTGGTGTTTCCATGGTTTCTACAAAATAAAACCAGAAATCAAGGGTAACGCATGTATGATGTCATTTATTGGCGATACACGGACATGGTCGTGATAAAATAGCTAATTTCTCTGGATTTAAACATTCTTGGAAACATTTTGGGATAATGTGAGTGCACAAGTCAACAAAATATACAACAGTGTTCTAGTGGTTTTTGGATATTTTAATCCAAAGATCTTATTTATTGTGCCTTTAAATTATTAATTTCCATTTTGTTATTAATTTAGTTTGCAAGTATTTTTTTGAGGTATTGTATGAATGAATATACAATAAAAGAGGTGTTGTCGCTTGGGTATTACGAGTATTATGATAAATATCATTATTAATATTAATAAGTAGTTTTATGCCATACTGGAATGGGAAGCTGGAAAAGAGAAAAGTGGGTGCCGGTACAGGCTAAAAGGCAGGAAGGAAGTTTCCCACCCAGCATATTTATCACCTGCACTCAATATGGTCTTGTCTGAAGGAAAAGCATGGGTTTACACACACACACACACACACACACACACACACACACACACACACACACACACACACACACACACACACACACTGGCTTCCCACAGTCTTGGAATATCTAGAAATTTCAGGGAATTTTAAATTTGTGTTTATTAAGGCCAGTAAAAGTCATCATAATAATAAAATCTTAAAAGTCATATTTTAAGGGAATAATTATTATATTTTGAAATAATTTTGTGAGTGTTTTGAATCAGTTCATTTAAATTAATATCTGAATGATTCATTAATGACTCTAAATTTGTATTAATCTTTGACCAGTAATCATAAATGATTGGAAAGATAGAAAAGTTAATTAAAAAAGAAATGTATTGGTTAGTGTTGTAACCCTGTATGTGTGTGAACCTTTAATTTGCATGTGTAGTTTTTTTCATGATAAGCTGCCATGGTTATAATGTCGATGTCTATACAGTTCCAGTACAGATTTATGTTTAATGCTCATTTAAGTTAATCTGCAGTATGATTTCAACTTTCACAATCTGCACATACCTGTAAAATTAAATTTACCCCTCCGCCCTCCTCCGGTGTAATTGTGCTGCATAGCCGAGTGGCTGAACGCTGTGTTTCACAGACTATTTTATGAACTTTCCCGAGGCATTGCTTTTATAGAGCTTCATTTTCACAAGGCTTTTAGGAGATGAAAGAAAGAACCCTTTTTCCCACCATCAAGCCAAACAGGCTGATCTGATAAAAATCTAGGAACACACATATATATGTATGTATGTGTATGTATATATCGTAATATACACTATAAGTGACAGAGAGAGTAAAGAATTTAATAAATAAGGGATATTGTACAAGCAGACGGATTATCGCAAAATAAGCCCAGACAGGATGATCAGGACCTGGACGCAAAGCGGAAAGATCTTGTATCACCCTGAAGGGGTTTATTTTTTCAGATAATACAAAGAATGGCTGTACATTATCCCACATATTAGACAGCTACTTACCAAAGTATAAATGTACATGAAATTTCAACTTAAGCTCAAATTATTCAGTTATATAAAACATAAGCAGAAAGAACAAGCATAGCTATGCAGTAAATCGGTTGCTATGTAGGAAAATGGTGAACTACACTATATAGTCCTCATACAAAACTATCTGACCAATCAGTATTCTCAAGGATTCCAGAAAGACATGTAAAATGATTGGTGAAGGCAGAATCAGAGGGCCGAGAGTGTGGTAGGCGGGAGTGTGAGAAAGTCAGGAACTGAAAGGAGGGATACAACAGACAGAATGAGAAAGCGGGAGCCCCCCTGGTTTAAAATCCTCTACTGTAAGGCGCAGTGACCCAGAACAAGTGATTCCAGCCAGTCATGCATAAATCAAGCACACTGGCTCCAGCCATGAAGCCCTACTGGCCTCAACCCTAGTCACGGATCTTCATTACTGAAAATAGATTGTCCTTCTCTACTTCCATAGGACTGTGAACTCTCGCAGTGCCCTGTGACTCATCCTGTTGCCCCAGAGACCAAAGGGATGTCACATCCTGGTCATAAAACACAGTGGCGCTTTGGATCATGGACACAGGTACATCCCTGAAAATGTGATGTATATGAATGTGGCGAGGTTGGTGAGGGACATGGGAGGAGCGAGCGGGACCGATGGGTGATTGAGAATGAGCACCACCTGTCCCGCTCGCTCCTCCCATGTCCCTCGCCACAATGAATTACTAAATAAGTATTATGCTAGTCTCTGTAGTATGTTCTGTAGTTATTGTAAAATGGTTGTTCTTTACAATAGTGCAGCGCCACCTGTGGAAAGGGCACCCGGATGCGCTATGTAAGTTGCCGTGACCAGCAGGGTGGAGTAGCAGAGGAATCAGCCTGCGCTCATCTTACAAAACCTCCTGCTAGTGAGGTGTGCTCCATAGTGGCGTGTGGGCAATGGAAGGTTCTGGAATGGACTCCGGTAAAATTCATTAATATATCTTTTTCTATTAAAGCTTAAAGGAGTAGTTCAGCCAAAAATGAAAATTATATTTACTCACCCTCAGTGTATATGACTTTCTTTTTTCAGCCGAACACAATCAGAGTTATATTAAAAAATATCCTGGCTTTTCCCAGTTTTGTAATAGCAGTGAGTAGTCTCTGAGTTTTTGAAGCTCAGAAATGCGCATTCATCCATCATAAAAGTAATCCATACGACTCAGATGTCAGAGGTCACCCTTCCTCCGGAACTTGACTCTCTTGTGAACGCGTGTATGACCGTTGCCAGAAGCCAGTGATTAAAGTTTATAAAGTTTTAAATATGGATATTTTTCTTACACTGAAAAAAATGATTAATTGAATTTACTAAAAAAAATTATCGTAAGTGGTCGCAATCAATTTATTTGATCTCAATTTAAACAAAAACACATGCAATTCCCATAAAACCAATTATTTTTTTTAAATTAAAATCAAAAAACTAAATTTAAATTATTTAAACGAGCACAATTTAATTATGCTTAATTTAATCAGGCCATAATAATTTTTTTCAGTGTACAAAAACACATCACTTTGCTTCAAAAGGCATTTATTAACCCACTGGGGTCATACAGATTTCTTTTATGATGGATGGATGGATGGATGGATGGATGGATGGATGGATGCTTTTGGAGCTTCAAAACTCGGATACTACACTCAAAAAAATAAAAAAATAGTGCTATATGGCACTGAAAGTGGTTCTTGGTCGTAATCATAGGGGAACCACTTTTGGTGCTATATAGCACCATATCTTAACATGTTCTGTATATGATAGCGGTGCTATATAGCACCTCAGCCAAAGAACCAGTGAAGAACTGCTGAAGAACCACTGAAGCACCAAGATTGGTGATTACGAGCCAAGAACCACTTTTAGTGTCATATAGCACCATTTTTTTTTTAGAGTTTATTTAATGCAACTATAATGCTGGGAAAGCCAGGATATATTACTTTTTATTTAATTACTTTAGCTATTTTATTACTGAAATATTTTATTTTATTTTAACCAAACTTTTTATCTAATTTTGTTTTATTTTATTTTATCATAACTATTTGAGTTGAAAAATTATCAGGTTATCCAGCATAATTTAAGAATGTTCTTGTGTTTCAGTGGAAGCAGGAAAATCAGATTTTTTTTCACAATGTGACTTATTTGAATTGTGACCTAGAAAAAGTGCGGAATCTTAAATATACTTAAACATTTCAGTTTATTTTCAAGTTGAAATTACGTTTTGTACATTTGGACCCCACTGTATTATTCAGTAAATGTCCAATATTAACATGCCACTGTGTTAGCCAGCATTCTTTCAACACTGCAAGTATTTGTATTTTCATTCACAGCTGCTCTGCAGCCTAACATTATAGACAAATGACCTTGATCATTCTGTTCTCATTCTGGTGTTTAGAGCTCAGTTGTAATTGGAAACTGATGAGAGTTCATTTTGTGTGGATCTTGTGTGCAGATGGGGTTCAGTGTGCATCCTGTTCACATTTATACAGGAAGACAAGAATTACTATGGAGTAGCTGGATTGCTTTAGTCAATGGCCTCCTGCTTTTCACTGGTTTAAAATTGAGACAAACCAGTAAATCAACATTACATAATCCATGTTGCAGTATATGAAAAAAGTCAAACAAACTAAATTAAAGGGACTATTATTCTTTATTAATTTAAATTTCATACATAAATGTAAATCCTGCCATTACGTAGCTTGACAGTCAGTGTAGGTTAAAACTGTAGTAGATTATCATCTTAAAGTCGGCATGAAACGGAAGTTGCGATTCTTCCCTATTGTGACATTATATCTGAGTGATATGAACAGCTTCTCGAACAAGAAAAAATGTAGTGCTTGACTTGATTTTGTCCAATCAGGATGGTTAGTTCGTTGTGGTTTGCTTTTAGTCGACAGTGACAGGTTGTTAGGCACATGTATATAAAAAAATAATCATGTGCACAGATTTAAAATAAACACTGACTGCAATATTCCATAAAAAATCTATCTGTCTATATTTACAGTGCTCCGTATCCTGTGGTCAGGGTACAACTACACGGCAAGTAGTATGTATGAACATCAGCGATCAACTTGTGGAAATGAGTGAGTGTGACCCAGATGATCAACCAGCAACAGAGCAGGAGTGTGCCATGCCTCAGTGTCCGTCTCGCTCCAGCGACCACGGGGGGTTTTCACCTAACCCTGATCCTCGGAAAAAAAATGCTCCCACCGGACGAAGTGACCGCAACAGAGCTGGCAGACCCCAGTCGCATCAATGGAGAACTGGACCATGGGGGGCGGTAAGTACCTCTAAAAATCTTAGAATGATTACATCTCTGCATGCCCTGCCATGTATGTCTCTGATATTTTACATAGTCCAAAGACTATTCCAGTTAGAGACCTTTTGCCAAACCAGGAACAGAATGACATCCAAGGTGTTGCACATGAACTCTCCAAGTCAACCAGACAGCAGCATTTCCTCTGTCTGATAAATGATGCTGTTTCCTTCATGATATCAATGCTTTAAATAGTCTGTAGAATTCAAAGAGCTAAATATTGTGCCGTATTTGGGAAGCTCTTCCTCTGTGTCTTAAAGTAGGTATTAGTAGACCTTTTGAACAGTGTTTCCTTTAGCTATATATAATCTGTATCCTTCCGAGTGATAGTAATCATGAGAAATGTAATGATTTTTGTTCCGACTCCACATAATAATTCAGGTTTTTTTAAGGATTGCGATCCATTACCAAACATCACAGTAATTTCAGACCGATTCAAGCAAGTTCAAGAAAGTTGTTAAACGCATTTAAACGGATAATTCAAGATGTGACACCGATTCCTGAGTCTTTATGACAGATTCATAAAAACAAATAATAAAAAAACCCCTCAAAAAGCACAAGTCATTTTCTCAGTCTGTGATAACATGCACAATATATATATAAACGGCTTAAAAGTTAGGGGTCAGTACGTTTTTTTGGTTGTTTGAAACAAATTAATATTTTTACCCGGCATTGATAATAATAATAATCAATCTGCAACATGAAGACGCATTTATTTATTGTCTGTGTATTATTTTTGTCGTTCAGTCCATCTCTCTTATTACATTTAATTCAGACTGCAAGTTCTACTTAGTTAAAACGATATTTATTTTGCCAGACCATCAAAAGTATTTTATATGCTAAACTATTTCTGAAACAAAATGTAATTCGGGTCCATTCTTAAGAAAAAAGAAAAAGGAAAAAAAGGAGAAGAAAAAGCCACTTCTTGATTCCTAGTGCTAATCTTTCTCATCAAAGAAATCTGTGTTGGTCAGTGTTTGTGCATTGACGTATATTTTCCGTCAAAGCTAATGGGATGTGAAATTGGTCCAGTGAGAATGTGCTTGCTTGTGTTTTTGATTGTGTGGAAGGCGTGTGTGTGGGCCTTCTCTCATTATGTAGTTTCTGTTCCTATTTTACACCTCTCAGTGTTCAAGTACCTGTGCCGGAGGATTCCAGAGGCGTGTGGTGGTGTGTCAGGATGAGAATGGCTACCCTGCCAACAGCTGTGATGAAAGCACACAACCCATAGAGCAACGCTCCTGTGAGTCTGGCCCCTGCCCTCAGTGGTTCTATGGCAGCTGGGGTGAGGTAAGATGCTCTGAATTGAATTGAACTTAATCAAATATAATCACTATTGTTCAAATGTTTGGGGTCTCTTTTTAGGAAAGAAAAGAATACTTTTATTTAGAAAGGACACATTAATTAAATTGATTAAAAGTGACAGTAAAGACCATTGTCACAGAAGAATGGCTCTTAACTTTCTATTCATCATAGAATCCTGAAAAAATAAATAAATCATTAAGTAGCACAACTGTTTTCACATTGATAATATAAAGAAATGTTTCTTTAGCACCAAATCAGCATATTTGAATGATTTCTGAAAGATCATGTGACACTGGAGACTGGAGTAAAGGCTGCTGAAAATTCAGCTTTGCCATCACAGGGATAAATTACATTCTGCAGTATTAATAATATTACATGTTTTGTCTTAGAAATGCACATTTGACAGTGAGTTGACAGTAGTAGTAGCTTGAGTTAGGAGGATGCAGATGTACATTTATGTTCATTAACAAAAACACAGACATCAGTAAAAATTGTATCAACCTCATTTTTATAGTTTTATTCAAATTAACCATTGGTCTTCCATAGTCTCATACATTTAGATCATGATAGCCACAGTTAAAAACGCATATAGCTCTTGACTACCATGGTAAACTGTATATAGGGTGAATTCAGGGTGATTGGGAGACTTTTTGCCATTGAGATGGCTTGGAAAAAGTGTCCCAATCAACCTAAATTCACCCTATGGTTTCTATGGTATTTGTATGAAAAACAGTAGACCTAGCCTAAAAACATCTAGTAAAATGCACAAATTCTATAGCTCAATCACAAAAAGTACTGTAATAATATTCCCTTTAACATCCCACTTTAAAACATGTCTACATTAATAATATAATACAATTCTATATGAATGTCGCAACAGTAAATCCATGGTAAATTATGGATAAGATCGAAAAGCCTTCTGACTGTTTCATTGCGCACAGTGTTTCGCTTGTTTGTTCCATGTTTTGCAAGCGCTGTTCCATCTGGCTTTAAACTAGTTTACACTGAGATATTTTTTTGTTTTTCGCTGAATTCACGCTCTTCTCATTGGATCTCACAGCGCTGTTTAGTGTTGCGTGATCGAGACCGATCAGAGTGATCCGAGCGGATCTGCTAGAGCAGATAAATGGTCTGTCTGTGTGACGCGGTTCAAATGAGTAACAATTCGTGCTACCTTTTATCAACAAATTCGTCGCCTTTGGATGATAACTCAAGGTTAGTTTCACTTTTGATTTAACGTTCGTCGCTGCTTCCACTAAATTTTTCCTTCTCGTGTCGTTTTCTTTTCGAACCAGAGCAAATACTTTACATTGTTTCGGCATTTTATATAGAATCAATACAGAAACAAACTATCTGTGAAATGAGATACTAGTAACACTTCCGCGTATCTGTTCTGTATCATAACAAGCAAAGAGTCTCAGCTGAAAAAAACGATGCGCTGCCAAAACGCTCTCAAGCACCCACGGCTAGATGTTTTCAGCAGAACGCATAGCATTTTCGGCCAGCTAAAAACGGTTTGGTGGACACGCGGCCATAAGTAGGCCTAGCCTACGGAATGGGAGTAATCTATATCGAGTAAAAATGTCCAGAGCTTATCATCGTTATCGACATGAATTTTATCGCGATTCGATATGATATTGATTATCGGCCCAGCCCTAATATACAGTATATATATATATATATATATATATATATATATATATATATATAATATATATATAGGCTACTCAAAAGTGTAATAGCAAATAGTAAGGCATTGACCACATTACATACAATTTACATTTTAATCATGCATTTAAATTTTTTATTACATTTACAACTTCATATAAATGAGTTTTGTATATGATTTCTGAACAAAGCCTTAGAACGGTCCCTACTTAGCAAAACATTGTGGACATCTGGTCCAAGCTATCTTATGAAAATGTAGTCTTGACAAAGATTATATATGTTTATTGAAACTTTTTTTTCTCTCACCCATACTCTGCCTCCCTAGTGTTCAAAATCCTGCGGAGGAGGGATAAAGACCCGGTTGGTCGCTTGTCAGCGGCCCAACGGGGAGCGCTTTAACGATCTGAGCTGTGAAATGCTTGACAAACCACCCAACCACGAACAGTGCAATACTCAGTCCTGCTCTATTAACCCTGACTGGAGCACAGACCAATGGAGCTCGGTACGCTCGTAACTAATTTAACTTCTTCCCTTCATAGGTTCTCATTCTCGCAACATGCTGAGCTTTATTTACACTCAAGGCATGAAGAAAACAAACTGAAACTCAATTGGTTTGATCTTTAAGTAAGCAAATATCTGGTTTTAACATTTGCTGCTTATTAGCGAGTTTCGCACTTAAAGACCTATCAAACGTGCAGTTAAAGGTCCCATGGCATGAAATTTTCATTTTATGAGGTATTTCAACATTAATATGAGTTCCCCTAGCCTGAATATTGTCCCCAAGTGGATAGAAATGTTGATCGGTGTAAACCCGAGTTCTGGCTGTCTCTCTCTGCCTTTGAGAAAATGACAGGCCAGACTAGCCAATCCTGAAGCCTCCTGGTTTGACGTCCAAGCAGGAACGGTTTCCTCCCTTTCCCCCGCCCAGAGAATCTGCCACGCCCATGCAAACACTCGAGATCATTAACGTTACTTGTGAACGAGTGAACTGGCAGTTTCTCAGTGTTTGGATGTACAAATGAAAACAGAAGTCTTTCTTCAGTTCCTTCTGATCTGTGATCATTGATTTCTGATGTGTAGCTAATTATTTATTATTCGTGCACACGCTGCGGCTTCTCTCTCTCCCGACAGAACGGTGTTTTCGTGTTTTCTATCTTGTGAGTCAGTGTTTTGTACGTCCTCGTCGCGTCTATCTGTTCTAAAATGTGCATACAGTCTTTTCTGTTTAACATCAGCAGTAACATCTTTAGAGATAAACCTCACACACGCCGAAGCTCGGCCTTCAACATCCCCGACCCCCAGTACTGCATCTGGCCCACAGCGGAGGCACCAAACGCGGCGTGAGATTAAGCAGAAGGGGGGTAAGCGTGAGGGTATCTGGGCTAGGCTAGCCAGCTTTCCCCACAATAAACTGGATTACATTCGATTACTGCTGTTGTGTCTTTGTTTGCGCTGTGTAAGTTACTCAATGCGCATCACTGACGCTATTCATATGATTGGAACATATCTAGAAATAATGCTTTAATCAAACTTACTAACTCGTTCATCTCGCTGTAATGGTACATTGCATGTGTTACAAAGTTGGTAGAATAATGATGAAGAGGACTCGGTGTGACTGGGACTCGTGTTTATTCAGAACTCTCAGATACAAACACAATAAACTCGCGCTGACAGACAACGCTCTCATAACTCAGTAGTTACTATAAATAACTTTGTTAGCAATCGCTCCGTCTCCGTGATGTCCTGTTCGCGAACGAATCATTCTTTTGAATCGGTTCTTTTTAGTGAACCGAACCAGTTCACCAAATCGGACTGAATCGTTCTAAACGGTTCGCGTCTCGAGTCAGCGCTGATCCATAATTTACTAACTTTCTGACATGAGTGACAGCCCCTCTGACTAGAAATAAACTAATAACCTGAAGTATATGCTAGTAACTACAACAGTTCACCCTGAACTGAGACATGCTGAGAGAACTGATGTGAAGTGAACACAGGTCCATCTGTCTCTGGCAGACTCGTGCCTGCTCGTGCCTCGTTAAACCACGCCCCCTCCGCTCATTTAAAATGCAAAGATGTCAGCCAATCACAACAGTGGGCGTTTTTCCTGAAGTCTCACAGCAGACACGCCTCTTGAAGCAGGGCATTCAGCCACAGGGCAAACAGCAGTATAGAAAAAAATGCCTTTTATTTCTAAATTATGACATTTTATGATGTAAAAATCATACTAACAATATAAGTACACCTCAGGAAACACTATAAAATAATAGAAAAATGCCATGCCATGGGACCTTTAAAAATTGTTTTCGAGTGGTGTTTCCTGGCTGAAAAAGCGAGCATCTCTTTGGTCGATGTGTTTATGTTTGAATGCTGTTTCTAGCCCCATTTAATTATCTTTTCCCCCAATGCAGCTGTACTTTTGATAAATACAAATCATGGTGCGGCCCTTTGTTGTGGCTTGTTTTCAAAACAGTACAGTTGTATATATGGTAGTGTTTAGAATACATGGGAAGTAACACTTGTATTGCTCCACTGCAGATCTGAAACATCTGGCCACAGGCAGTTTACTGTATTATATTGAAACCATTGAAATCACTCTGTGCTTTTTCGGTTGCTCTTCATAATTAATTTCTGATGGAAACTGACTTTTTCAACCATACCTCACATGAACTCAGCTAGCCATTGACCTTTTTTCAATTCATGATGGTGCTTTTTCAGTATAAGGGAGACTTTATGTGAATTTCTGTCTATAGTTGCTATATTTTTGTATATTTAAGATAACTTACAGAAGTACATTTTTAAAAGTAAATACAAATAATTGTGATGTAATCAAAAATCAAATGTAGCGTTGTTCATTTTATATATGTTGATTTGTTGTAATATTTTACTGGGTTATTTACAAAATCAGTATTATTTCAGTTTTGTGTATAAAGTAACAAAAACATGTTCTAGTCTAGTGTGTAAAATTCCTCATTGCATTTCCCTCAGACCCAGGGAAGGCCAGGTTTTTTTTTCAATATTATTATTCTGCTTGTTGGCCAGTTACTTGTGTCTACCTCATTCTCAATGAAGAGACCCATATCCATCTTCCGTCCACTTTATATTTGTGGATAGGGATAACGAGTGCTAAGATATCCTATAACATCCATAATCTCATATGGATGCAATTATACATTTGAAGAAACATACAGTGTTGTGAAAACGTTTTTCCCCTCGCAAAAAATTATACAATTATGTGCATTCCAAATGTGATTTACTATAATACCTTTTATCTAGTAATATTGAGGAAATGCCAGTCCAGCATCTTAATGTCCTAAAAAAATTAAAAAAAAAATCATAGGGTGTACTTACTTTTTCACAGCACTGTATCAATACAAATGTGTTTTTTCCAAATACGCCATGGTGCTATAGTTTCTGTGGTGCAATTCCCTTTCATGACATGGTCTGTTAATGTCACCAGACTGAAAATTAAGTGGTTTAAGTCAAAAGTGGCAGTATTGATGAAGGTGTGCATGAACATTTCTGTATATTATTGTATGTATTTGTATTTATTTTTTGCTGCCATATGTCTGTCCTTATTTGTTTGAACCTGTTATTGATGATGGTCAAATTAAACAATTGCAAGGTTTTATTTTACAAATGTTATTTTTTTATTATTATTGGTGATGTTTTAAAAAGTAGGCAAAAATGTGTAATTAATGAATATTACTAGTTGATTTGTGAATTAGTTAACTAGAAAAGAGACTTTGAATGTCTTGTATTATTCTGATGTATTTTTTAAAAAGGACAACATTTTAACTGCCAATTGAGCATATATTTTCAATATGTAATGAATGAAAGAAGGTACACAATCACTGAGCTTAATATCTGATGTTTTGTGGTGTCGGACCTTTTATTCTGTATGATATTTTTTTTGTGTGTTATCCTGCTGCTTTTTTTTTTTTCATTGCTCATCTGAATGGGACATCTGTATTACCTGTTTTTATGATTGTTGGATGGGGGTCTTTTTTTGGTGCTCACTCACCTCAGTACCTGTAGAGGAAGTCTACTACCACTGGCTATTCCCTTTTGGACGCCACAGGATATTAACCAGCCCTGATGGTGGTGATATGGTCACAGTCAACCGAGTGAGCATACATCAAAATAACAATGGAAAGGGCTTTTGGGGTAAAGGACGGCCTTTGATCTATGGGAAGGTCTTTACCGGCCTTCCCAGCTCATCTAATCTGAATGGACGTGCTTCGCAGAAAGAGTTTGATTCTTATGGGGAAAATGAGCGGCAAAAGCGAAGGCTCTTACGGAGCACGGGGGCCTCTGCGGCCTGGATATCTGTGTGCAGTTCTCACGTTGGAATGTAGGCACGTAGCCAAGCATTTTGCCAGGCCTGGACTGATCATTTTTGGCAACAATTTAAAAGAAAAACATGGCAATTTTGCATGGTCCAAAAAAGTACATTTAGTCTGATCAATGACCTGAAGAGTTACTGCAATCGCACTTATCTGTTTTAAATTTTGATTGCATTTAGATTGGAATCTCTTGAGCGTGTTTTATTAGTATCACAAGCATGCTGATATTTTGTTGTTTACTTTTGACCATACATGTTTATAATTTTATTTTTTATTGTCAATTTGATTAAATATGGCAATCCACTCTGGGATGTGAGTTCAAGCTTGAGCATTTTAAGATCATGGGTGGTTTTTGAATGAAGGTATCATTTTGTGTGTAAAAGTTGGTGATTTGTCCTCATTAAATCAAGTGGCGCATTCTGTACTTTTTAACAAAGTACATAAACTCTGAACTAGAGTATGGCAGCTTTCCTCACCCTAACATGACCGAAATAAATGCCTTCCCATATAAAAACAAACTAAATGATTGATATGGCCCCTTAATTTTTACACATATTATTATTGTATGTAAAAGCGTGCCAAGTTTTTAAAATGTAAATGTAACCAACTTAAAACGCTTTACATCTGATGAGAGAAATTAGCCACCAAGATTGCAATACAGTTGATTACAAATAAGTTTATTGATGTTTAATATCATATGCAGTAAACATGCACCTGCATAAACATTGGAAATTGCATAGACATAATGCATAGAATTCCTAAAAGAAAAAACTTGTTCATGGTTAAATATTCTCACACTTAAACATACACTGTAAAATTCTGAGTGAGCAAATATATGGTTTATTATGAATCACTATCTAAGGCTTTGGATGAATTATTAAAGTGGTACATAATGTTCTTGCTTTAAATATAAACGTGCATTTTTATATTATTTTACGTAAAGTTTCTTTGATTTTGTCATTTTGTTGCAGCTGTCCATGTTGTTGGTATTGATTTTTGTATAATATGTATTCAGTTGAACCAATTGTATATATGTTGGTACTGTAAATATTTATAAAAGCAAATATATATTTGAATGGTAAACTGATTGCTCAATACCTTTTTTGTCCTGGTTTCAAAATAAATTCCATCAACTTAAATGCAAATGTGACACACTGACTTGCTAGACTCTTTTGAAAAAGTATCCCCAGGAACACATTATCCAATTGGAGAGTTACTGTTCTCTTAATTCCTGTATTTGGTGTATGCATGCTGGGAATGGACTCGTTCAACTTCAGACTTGTCACATCATATCCATCCTCCCTCTACAAGGCCCTTTGATTAATCCGTTTCTCTCCCATCCTGGATTCGGGAAAGCCTCTCTCTCCTTTCCCTTCAGCTCCCCTCGTGGTTCATTCGCTCAGTGAAGCTGGTGCCAGAAAATATGTCACTGTTTCTTTGGCTCAACAAGCAGATGTAGCAATCGCCATTCGTTATGATTCAGAGACGCACTTTCCTCCTTTTATATTGTAAATAATATTTGAGGCGAAAAGCGAAACAAATGAATAGAAAGTCTCATGTACAAATGATTACCTGTTTATGCTGCTCCCATTGTCTATCATGTATTATGTTGTTGGCATTGTATACTGCATGCCCGTATACTAATTCTTCACGTGAATATCATATGCTGTCAAAATGGTAATACATTTGAAATAGTAATTACAATAATTAACACAAGATTGGTCTATTCTTTTGTTTACTTTGACATACCCATCAATTCGTATATTTAGACATAATCAGCTTCATAATCAGGCATAATCACGTCAAATGACACTAATTAAGCTTGTGTTTATCAAGCAGTTGGACTGCACAGCAGCTTTCCCCCCTTTTTGCAGTGCTCTACATCCTTTGGGAGTGGATAGAAATACCGTAATGTGACTTGTGTTAGTCACTCTGAGTCTGTCCAGCCAATCGCAGGAGAGAACTGATTGCACCAGCCCCTCCCACAAAAAACAAAGGCGTTGCAGATGTGGGAGGTGCCCCATAGAAGACTGGGAGCTGGAAAGTAGTAAAATTGATCCTTTAATATACACCGCTCCAAAAAATTGAGGGAACTCTTAATCATTACAGTAAAACACCAAGTAGGGATATCAGTCTGTCAAATTAAGAAGCATAAGTGATTGTGAATCAGTTGAAAAAGATTTTGCAGGTGGTGGCCATATACAATTGTTCTCTCCTTATTCTTCAAGGTTGATTTGTCTTACATTTTGTGTTTTGTTGGGGTCCTTGTCACTGTCTGTAGCATGAGGCAGTACCTGCAACCCAATCAGGTTGCACAGGCAGTCCTGCTCCTCCAGGATGGCACATCCATACGTGCTTTTGCAAGGTTGTTTGGTGTGTCTACCAGCACAGTTTCAAGAGCATGGAGGAGATACTGGGAGACAGGCCATTACACGAGGATAGCTGTAAAAGAATTTGTCAGAGAACACCAGAATTCAAGTCTGGACATTGGCACCCCGTTCTCTTGACGGATGAGAGCCGGTTTACACTGAGCACATGTGACAGATGTGAAAGAGTCTGGAGATGCCATCATCCAGCATGACCGGTTTGGTGGTGGGTCAGTAATGGTCTTGGGAGGAATATCCTTGGAGGGTCGCACAGACCTCCACGTGCTAGCCAATGGTTCCCTTATTGCTGTTAGGTACTGGGATGAAATCCCCAGAGCCATTGTCAGACCTTATGCTGGTGCAGTGGGCCCTGGGTTCCTCGTGGTGCATGATAATACCCAGCCTCATGTGGCTAGAGTGTATAGGCAGTTTTTAGATGACGAAGTCATTGATGCCATTGACTGGCCCTCATGTTCCTCACTGAACCCAATTGACCTCGGGGACAATGTGTATTGGAGCATCTGAAGCTGCCAAGTAGCACCACAGACTGTCCAGGAGCTCACCGATGCCCTGATCCAGGTCTGGGAGGAGATCCTCCAGGACACCATCCGCCATCTCATAAGGGGCATTGTCGTGAGTGCATACAGGCACATGGGGGCCATACACACTACTGACTTACATTACAAGTTGCTGTTATGAACTTCATGCACGCTGATCAGCCTGTAACTCTTTTTACATTGATTTTTGGTTTTAAATCCAGCCCTCAGTGAGTTGATGATTTTGGTTTCCATTGACTGTTTTGTTCTTAAAGGGTTAGTTCACCCAAAAATGAAAATTCTGTCATTAATTACTTACCCTCATGTCGTCCAACACCCGTAAGACCTCCGTTCATCTTCGGAACACAAATGAAGATATTTTAGTTGAAATCTGATGGCTCTGAAAGGCCTCCATTGGCACAATGCACGGTACACTCTCAAGACCCTTAAAAGGTACTAAAGACGTCGTTACAAAGTCCATCTCACTACAGTGGTTCTACAATAACTTTATGGAGTGACGAGAATAGTTTTTGTGCGCAAAAAACCCCTAAATAACGACTTATATAGTGATGACGATTTCAAAACACGGCATCATGAAGCTTCGAAGCGTTATGAATCAGTGAGTCGAATCATGATTCGGATCGCGTGTCAAACCGCCAAACTGCTGAAATTTGGCGATCCAAACTGCTGAATCGACTCACTGATTCATAACGCTTCGAAGCTTCATGATGCCGTGTTTTGAAATTGTCATCACTATATAAGTCGTTATTTAGGGTTTTTTTGCGCACAAAAACTATTCTCGTCACTCCATAAAGTTATTGTAGAACCACTGTAGTGAGATGGACTTTGTAACGACGTCTTTAGTACCTTTTAAGGGTCTTGAGAGTGTACCGTGCATTGTGCCAATGGAGGCCTTTCAGAGCCATCAGATTTCAACTAAAATATCTTCATTTGTGTTCCGAAGATGAACGGAGGTCTTACGGGTGTCGAACGACATGAGGGTAAGTAATTAATGACAGAATTTTCATTTTTGGGTGAACTAACCCTTTAACAAATTATAGAATGTATATAAAGATTTTCAAATTGAATATTTCATTAATTGAGATCCAATGAGCGATTTAAGTGTTCCCTTAATATTTCTGAGCAGTGTATATTACAATGTGTTATAGGGACAAAATGTCCCCACAAAGATGGCAATATCCAAAATCCTTGTCCTTGTGGGGCATTTTTGGTCCCCATGAGGAAAACAGCTTATACAGTAAATCATACAAGTGATGTTTTTTGAAAATCTAAAAATGCAGAAAGTTTTCCTCATAGTACAGAATATATACTGACATCTGATATCTGTGATATACTGATATATACCGACTGAGCCTGGTCTCTCCCAAGGTTTATTTTTCTCCATTAGGTCACCTGATGGGGTTTTGGTTTCCTTGCCACTGTTGCCTCTGACTTGGCGTGCTCAGTTGGGGACACTACATTTTTCTAAATTTTTCAACTAAATATCAAAATAAATCTAATTAATAAACTAAATTAACCATATAAACTAAATTACTGATCAAAAGCCCACACTGTCACTGTATGATAACTGAAATGAACTGAAGACATCACCGTTTTCTCCAGAAAGGCTAGACGGCTGAATAAAATTATGCTGCATTATTTTCCTGTTTAACACTGTAAAGCTGCTTTGAAACAATCTGCATTGTTAAAAGCGCTATATAAATAAAGTTGACTTGACTTGATATAGTACAGTATAAAAATCATTATGTCTATGGAATGCCCCGATAAAACATAATAAACCCAAGCATCATTACTCCAGTCTTCAGTGTCACATGATCCTTCATTAATCATTCTAATATGCTGATTTGGTGCTCAAGAAACATTTCTCATTATTATCAATGTTGACAACAGTTGTGTTGCTTAATATTTTTGTTGAAACCATGATACATTTTTTCTTTGATGAATAGAAAGTTCTAAATAAAGCATTTATTTGAAATAGAAATCTTGTGTAACAATGTAAAAGTCTTTACTGTCACTTCTGATCTATTTAATGCATCCTTCCTTTTTCAAAATAAATCTTACTGACACCATATTCTAGGTCATCAACCGAATCAAGATTCCGTCACAGCTGTACAGGAGCAGAGAATGTAGTAGATTTGTGACTTTTACTGGAAGTAATAAGTATATGAACAAACTAGAGGACAGCTCTGATTTGTTTACTGTATGTAAACAGAAGACAGAAATACAGAATTGATGGACAGAGTTCCATTAACCTACCAGTGTCGCTCTCTGTAGTGTTCATCATGGACTGAAGCATCGAGAGGTTTCTTGTGTCAGTGGTGACGTGCGCAGGATGCAGGAGTCTAAATGTTCCCATCTCCTTCGCCCGCCCTCTACCCAGACTTGTCGAGTCACTGATTGTGTCTTCTGCTACAGGTGGGGAAAAGGAGATTTGCAAGGGGATGAATTTTTTAGAAAGAGCTAAAGGAGTGTGCACAAGAATGCATCTCAAACCCTTCTTCCTAAGATGACATAAGGGAATTGCAATACAACACAACAGCGACCACCCACTTTTTAGTATCCACATTTCTTTCTTCTATTTTGAAGAATGTTGGTGACCAAACCAAACTCACAGAAGAAAGAAAGTAATACAGTTTTGGAACAACACGAGTGATAAAAGGAAGAAAATCTTCATTTTTAAGTGAACTACCCCATTACATTTTCTCCACAAGGATTTCAGAATTTTTTTTTTTTAAAAAGGTGCTTAAAAGTGATTTCTGAGAAACAAAAACACTCCTACCCCTCCCTTCATTGCTCTGCCCCCAAAATAATGAACGCAGACAACGACCAATTCCTTCTACAGACTAGTGGTAAACAAATAGAGCAAGATGAATCGCACTTTGGCAATTGTGGTTTTTATGTGTGCTGAAAAAAAGAGGAGGAAGCGAAAGAGAATATGATTGCGGTCATGGCAAGGGAAAAGAGGTCAACTTGGTATGCCAATTTTTCAAATGGAGCGTGAGGTGCCTTGATCAATCCGCCATTTCATGTTGCACTTTTATTAGCTTATAGGTAGACGTAGATCGTAGCAGCAAACACACTGTGAGATGATCATGCTAAATTTCTGATACGGTTAGAAAAAGATTGCAGGCTATCTTTGGTCGCAAGCCCATGACAACAGTCGTCTTTGAACCTCTCTCACTGTACGATGTAGGACCACCGTTTAGGAGCCACGGCCACAGAAATCGTCATGATTGGTCATCTTTCACCTGGGACAAGCCAAAATCGTACAATGTGTACCAGGCATAAAAGCTGGTGCATCAGAGAGCTTTCGCAAGTATGAATGAATCAGCTGTGATTCAATAACAACAACAGCAACTTAAAACAACATATCTTGGTTCTGTGAAACAGCAAAACCAATGTTAACCAATGCAGCCTCAGCGACGTTGTGCTTTTTCAGGCCTTCACACTATCTAATGTCTCTCCAGTGCTGTAAAGCTTATTAACCCTTTCATGCATAGTGGCCACTACAGTGGACAGCTATTCAAAAATAATTTTCTTGCATATGCATCCCTAATAGGGATGCTACAATTCTCAATATAATATTGAACTGTTCGGTACGGCATTCCCGGTTCAATACGCGCTTGTGAATTGCCTTTTTGCATTTAAATAATTATTTTTCTACACATTCTATCATTTGCCTCCATCCCAATACTGAACGACGCGACATACATTCACATCACACGTTAGTGGTAGAGTTATACTCACGGAACACTATACAGGGAGTGCAGAATTATTAGGCACGTTGATTTTCTGATCATATTTTTTTTCCAGGCACATTTGACCAATTCCAAACCACAGTAATCCTAATAACTAATATTGATTTAGTATTCAATAATGTATAAGTGATATATAATTGTTCATGAAGGCTGGAAATGAAAAACACCTTATATTCAGGTGTGCAGAATTATTAGGCATGTTTTCTTTTACAGATAAATTGAGCCAAAAAAGAGATTTAACTCGGACTGAAAAGTCAAAAAGTATTAAATGCCCATGAGAAGGATGCAATACTAATGCAATACTAGACATTGCAGTTAAGGCATGACCCTTGGACAGTGAAATGCTCGTTGGGTCAGCAGGGTCACACAAAAACATGTGGCGGAGAAATGACACCTGTTAACTGCAAAAGAATTAAGAATTAAGGTGAAGAATTAAGGGTGAAACCATCAGGAACCCTTTAGTCTCCAGCGCCACCATTTTCCAAAGCTGCAACCTACCTGGAGTCTCCATAAGTGCAAGGTGTCAGGATCTCAGAGACTTCAGTTAGGTAAAGAATCCTAAAAAATGACCCCCACTAGATAAGAATCACAAGCTGAAGTGTTGTAAAATACATGAAGAAGGTTTTTTTATAGGCTTTATGGACAGATAGGTTGAGAGTGACTCTTGAAGGACCAGCACCACATCCTCTAGTACCACTGTTTGAAGAATTCATCTTCCAGAATCTGGCAGTACGTTTTGGGAGTTCATTTTTAGTCCATCTCTGCAAAACGGACTTCAGGATGGACTAAAATTAAATCTCTTTTTTGGCTCAATTTATCTGTAAAAGAAAACATGCCTAATAATTCTGCACACCTGAATATAAGGTGATTTTCATTTCCAGCCTTCATGAACAATTATATATCACTTATACATTATTAAATACTAAATCAATAGTAGTTATTAGGATTACTGTGGTTTGGAATTGGTCAAATGTGCCTGGAAAAAAAATATGATCAGAAAATCAACGTGCCTAATAATTCTGCACTCCCTGTAGTTATTCACAATCACGAAAGTTCATTATTTGCATGCGTTTTAAAGCCTTGCCGGTTAAACATTTCATTCACGTGCTTATGCACATGTGCTTTTCCGAGCGCGTACACTAAAAGCCTGTCAAACACGTGATAACTGGACTAAGTAGTGTTACTGCGCTAATACTGTCAAATACACACAAGGTTTACATAAACACAGTCGGTTCCCTTTCGAGGGAACTCGCACTGCATCGAAACAACACTTTGGGGATGCTCCCTTAGCATCAGCGAATCTGAAACCAGAATGCCAACTAGGCCAATCCGATTGGCGTGCGTGATGACGTAACCGTGACGGCATACCCGGAAGTATAAAAGGGGAGCTGGAACGTAATGTCGGCAGTTATCGCTCTTCAGCAATAGCGCTCTGTGTCAAAAACTGTCTGTCTATTTATTGTTGTACGTCAGTAAGAAAGTGTGTGAATGATGGAAATGGAGAAAATGAGAGAGTTTAAGCAGTGTGTGCATCCTTGCCCTCGTTATATGTCGGGCTCGGATACACACCTGCTGTGTGTGCACTGTCTGGGCGTTCAGCATGCTCGAGCGGCTCTCGAGGGAGCCGCTTGTGAGCATTGCGAAAAGCTGACGCTCAGAGTACTCCGCTCTCGGCTGGCCGTGTTTGATGAGGCCGGCCAGCCTCGTGAGCCCCATGGTTCTGGACCTGCGGTCGCTGAGGCGGCTCGGCGTCGCAGATCATGGGGTTCACAGCAGGACTTGTCAGAGGGTTTCGGGACTGCTGCGGCACTTTCCCGATCCTCCTCTGACAGTTCCGAGGATCTTCCTCCCCGTTTGGAAGCCCGCTCTGCGGCTTCTTCCCCCGGGGTGGGAGGTCCGTTGCTTGTTCTCTCCGGTTCCGAGGAGCCGGAGGAAATAGGCACCGAGGCGGGGGATGAAGCAGAAATTGTTTCAGCGCTTCATCCGCCCGCCCAAGAGGAGTTGGTAGAGGTGTTGACCCGGGCTGTGGCCAAATTAAAGGTAAATTGGCCACAAGAGGCTCTGGAAATTCAGCCACCCAGTAGGCTGGATGACCGGTTCCTCTCGCACCGGGTTCAAACACCTCGCCGGGGCCTGCCTTTTTTCCCGGATCTACACACTGAGGTGTGCAGATCCTGGAAGAAGCCCTATTCTTCGCGTGTGTCAAATCCTCCGGTGTTGGATTATTCCAATGTTCTGGGGGCACGCGAGGCGGGCTATGGGGCGATGCCTCGGGTGGAGGAGGCTCTCGCGAGCTATCTTTCACCCGATTCTGCATCGTCCCTTAAGGCTCCGGTTTTGCCCACCAAGCCCTGTCGGGACACCTCATCACTGGTGGGCAAGGCTTATATGGCGGCTGGTCGGGCTGGTAGTTCCCTGCACACACTCTCCATTCTGCAGGCCTACCAGGCCGATCTCCTTAAAGAGTTAGACGAGGGAGATGGTCCCTCTCCGGAGGATATTCTGGAACTTAGGAAGGCTGCAGATTTGTCTCTCCGCGTCACCAAGGAGACGGCCCGTGCTATCGGCCGCTCCATGGCTTCAATGGTGACTGTGGAGAGGCATCTCTGGCTGAATCTGTCGGGGATAAAGGAGAAGGATAGATCCTTCCTCCTGGACTCCCCGGTTTCGCCTTCTGGGTTGTTTGGAGACGCGGTTAACGCCGTCGTCTCCAGACACCAGGAGGCGAAGAAGCAGTCAGCAGCCTTCCACCAGTATCTCCCTCGTCGCTCAAAACCTGGGAAGGCTGGCCCTAGCGGACAGCCTCAGCCGTCATCCAGCTCCTCGCACCGAAAGGTGCAAAAAGAGAGCGTCGCATCTAGAGCCCCTCCTCCGGGAGCCTGGCAACAGAGGCGACGCTCTCAGCAGCAGTCTTCCGCTCCTAAGGGCGATCTACGGAACGTCCTTCAGGCGCGGAAGGCTGCTGGGAAGAAGTCCTAGCTGCGGCAGGGCTTCTAAGAGCGGTCCCTCCCGCAGAGGAACAACCGAGGTTGTTCCCTCTGTGGCGCTCTGGGGAATGGATGTGTTCCCGCCGTCTATGACGCTTCGGGCCACATCGATTTCCCGCGAACGCATGCTGCACCAGCCGCCTCTGGAAAGACCTGCGGCTGGGCAGCTCACGCGTCCGCACACGGTGAACCGTGTAACACCCGACGCCAGCCTCGAGAGGCTGGTTCCCTTAGTAGATTATCTCGGTGCATGGAAATGCCTTCCGAATATTTCTACATGGGTCCTGCGTACTGTAGAAAAGGGTTACAGACTGCAGTTCGGTCATCCTCCTCCAAAGTTCAGGGGTTTGTACTGGACTACAGTGGTGCCCGAGCGGGTTCGGGTAATGGAACTAGAAGTAAAAACCTTATTAGCGAAGGAAGCCATAGAGCGTGTTCCTCCGCTGGAAAGGGAGTCCGGGTTCTACAGCCGTTACTTTATAGTTCCCAAAAAGGATGGAGGGTTGCGTCCGATAATAGATCTGAGGTTTTTAAATCTGTCTCTGAGGAGCTTCAGATTCAAAATGCTCACCATTCCCATGATCGTGAGTCAGATCCAGTCCGAGGACTGGTTCGTCACGATAGATCTGAAGGACGCATACTTCCACATCTCCATCCTTCCATGTCAGAGGAAGTATCTGAGGTTCGCTTTCGGGGGCGAAGCGTACCAATATCGAGTGCTTCCCTTCGGCCTAGCCCTCTCCCCACGCACCTTCACGAAGTGCATGGATGCAGCTCTGGCTCCAATGAGACTTCAGGGCATCCGTGTACTGAATTATATCGACGACTGGCTCATACTGGCCCAGTCGTACGATATGGCGGTCCGGCATCGAGATGTCGTTCTGGCCCACATAAGGTGCTTGGGGCTGAGACTCAACACGAAAAAGAGCGTATTGACGCCGTCCCAGAGGACAACGTTCCTCGGGGTCGTATGGGATTCGACGACGATGCGGGCACAATTGTCTCCCGCGCGAGTCGAGACCATACTGGCGATGGTCTCAGGAATAAGGCTAGGCCACAACATCCCTGTGAGGCACTTTCAGAGGGTGCTGGGGCACATGGCAGCAGCATCCAGCGTAATACCTTCTGGCCTGCTGAACATGAGACCCCTCCAGTGGTGGCTGAAAACCAAGGGGTTTTCCCCCAGAGGGAATCCTTTTCGTATGATCAGGGTAACGCGCAAATGCCTTCGTTCCCTAGTCATATGGAAGAAACCTTGGTTTCTGTCCCAGGGGCCAGTGTTGGGAGCGTCTTGTTGCCGGATATCCGTTTCAACAGACGCCTCCCTCACTGGCTGGGGCGCGGTCATGGGAGGCCGCTTTTCGAGGGGCCCGTGGGAGGGCTGTCATTCCTCCTGGCACATAAATTGCCTGGAGATGATGGCGGTCTACAAAGCTCTCAGGAGCTTTTTCCCGGACCTTCGCGGCCAACATGTCCTGGTACGGACAGACAATATGTCTGTCGTAGCGTACATCAACCACCAGGGGGGTTTGAGTTCGCGCCCTCTTTACAGACTGCCGCGTCAAATCCTCCTGTGGTCCCAAGGGAAACTGTTGTCCATCAGGGCAATGCATGTCCCGGGGGCCCAAAATCAGGGAGCAGACATCCTGTCGAGGCAGGGGCTGGATGCCATGGTTCAGACGTGGCCGAGGCTGCGTCTGTACGCATTTCCCCCGATTGCTCTGCTCCCGGGAGTCCTGGAAAGGGTCCGTCGACAGGGGGTCAGTCTACTTCTGGTAGCACCCCGTTGGCCGACTCGAGTTTGGTTCTCGGATATCATAGCTCTGCTAGCAGGTCAGCCGTGGGATCAGCCGTGGGATCAGCCGTGGGATCGTGAGATCTCCTATCTCAGGCGGCGGGTACGATATTTTACCCCCGCCCGGAGATTTGGAACCTATGGGTCTGGCCCCTGAGGGGGCCAGGTACATAGAGGCTGGCCTATCGGCAGAGGTGGTAGAGACCTTGCTCAGTTCTAGGGCTCCGTCTACGAGGAGACTGTACAGCCTCAAGTGGAATGTATTTTCCACTTGGTGCAGGGAGCGTGAGATGGACCCAGTTAACTGCCCAGTGGCTTCAGTGCTGGAGTTCCTCCAAGATCGCTTCTCTGCAGGACTTACCCCGTCCACACTCAAGGTGTACGTGGCTGCCATTGCGGCTTTCCACGCTCCTATGGGTGATGGGCCTCTGGGTAGGCACCATCTGGTTGTACAATTCCTCCGTGGGGCTCGGAGGATGAGGCCAGCGGCTCATTCCAGAGTTCCAACCTGGGACCTGGCAGTGGTTCTCGAAGGTTTGGCTGAGGCCCCCTTCGAGCCATTGGAGTTGGCCGAACCTAAGAACCTGACCCTTAAGGCGGCTTTTCTCCTCGCCATTACCTCTCTTAGGAGAGTGGGAGATCTCCAGGCCTTGGCGGTAACGCCAACCTGCCTGGAGTTTGCCCCGGGAGGAGTAAAAGCCATCCTACACCCTAGGCCGGGCTACGTGCCTAAGGTGCCATCAAGGGTGGTCAGGTCTTTGGTTCTGCAGGCATTTCATCCTCCGCCTCACGTCACGTACTCTGCCCGGTTAGGGCGCTTAGAGTTTATTTGGTGAAGTCTGCGCAGTGGAGGAGATCGCAACAACTGTTGGTGTGTTTTGGTTCACCTAAGAAGGGATTGCTTGCGTCTACTCAGACAATCAGTAATTGGATTGTCCAGGCAATTACCATGGCCTACCAGGTGCGCAGTTTGCCTTCACCTGTGGCCGTGAGGGCTCATTCCACCAGAGGCATGGCCTCTTCGGTGGCCCTTCTTTCGGGGGTCCCCTTGCAGGATATCTGCGAGGCGGCCGGGTGGGCTACCCCACACACATTTATCAGGTTCTATAGCCTGGATCTAGTAAAAAAAGTAAAATCGCGTGTGTCTGTAAAATGACAGCAGCGCAGCCTAGTGAACACGCTGCAGCGTGTCCTTAAAGGGACAGTTCCCCTCTAAAATTGTGTATTTATTTACTCACTCTAATGTTGTTCCAAACCTGTATTAATTTCTTCTGTTGAACACACAGTTGAATACCAGACAAATGATGGTAGCCATTGACTTCCATATTATTATTTCCTAAAATGGGGACCAGCAACTGTTTGTGCAACTTCACAATATATTTTATGTCCAACGGAAGAAAGAACTTTATTCAGGTTTAAAACAACTTGAGCGCGAGTAATCGATGACAGAATTTTAATTTGAGTGAGACAAAGAGAAAAACACTCACTGCTCTTGACTAAAAAAACTTTAATACAGTAGCTTTAATAAGAATCAATGTATATTTTATAGTGAAGTCTATTTAGTGTTTTATTTTTACATTTATTCATTCAATTTCATACTTAAAAGGTCCCATGGCATGACATTTTCACTTTATGAGGTTTTTTAACATTAATATGAGTTCCCCTAGCCTGTATATGGTCCTCAAGTGGCTAGAAATTTCAATAGGTGTAAACCGAGTTCTGAGTGTCCTGCTCTGCCTTTGAGAAAATGAGAGCTCAGACGAGCCGATCTGGAATCTTCCCTGTATGTCGTCATACGGGAAAAGTTACCTCCCCTTCCTCTGCTTTGCCCGCCCAGAGAATTTGGAGAAAATGGATTCCGTTTTGCAATGTCAGCACAGGCTTTTATGATATGGATTCGACAGCACGGCCACAGACAGTGAGTAACAGTGTTCATTAATGCCTGATCTGTGATCAGTGATTTCTGATGTGTAGCTAATTATTCAAGTTCACACAGACTTTCTTTCTAAATCGTTTAATACTCTTTATGTATCAGTGAATCAAGCCAGTGACTAAACGATCAACTTCACATCGTTTCTGTTAGTAGCATGAAACAAATCTGATATTTAAATTTTGATTAGACGCTAGATTAGTGATCAAAAAACACTCTCTTTATAATGTTCGGAGCTGTGAATCACACGTCACGAGTGTATCTGCACACTTGCTCAAACTGACATTATAATGAATGATGCTGTTATACTGCACAACAAAGCTCTTACTGTATTCATGTCGATATTGTGTTTGCTGTTAGTTGTGGTGAAAGCATTTTGTGAGAGAAATAGTACTGCAATGCCGAGATCACTGCATTCACGAAATCACAGACTGTGTACTCAATGCTCATCACTGCAACCTTTCATGTGATGGGAAAATATATAAAAATAATGCTCGACATCTGTAATGGTAAAAAAAAAAACGTAGTAAAAGTATTCGAGAGGGTTCCACATGTTACAAAGTTCGTAGAATAAGGAGGAAGAGGACAGGGTCGGCGTGACTGGGACTCGTGTTTATTCAGAACTCTCAGATACAAACAAAATAAACATGCGCAGTATATAACAAAATAAACTCTCACAGTGCTCTCAACAACTCAGTACAATAAAACTTTCTCATCAATCTTTCTCCAGCTCTCTGTCTCTCTGGTCCACTAGTGCCCAGTCCATCTCTCTTTGGCAGTGCTGCTTGCAGACCTCGCTAAACCACGCCCCCTCAGCTACATAATCTAATACTCATTTCAAATGCAAAGATATCAGCCAATCACAACAGTGGGCATTTTCACTGAAGTCTCACAGCAGACACGCCCCTTGAAACAGAGCATTCAAGCCAGAGGGCTAATATCAGGATAGAACAAATGCCTTTTATTTCTAAATTATGACATTTTGTGATGTAAAAATCCTACTAACAATATAAGTACACCTCAGGAAACATAAAATAATAAAGAAAAATCCATGCCATGGGACCTTTAAATGCTGCTGTACAGCTCTGAGCTGCCAGTGTAAATCTTTATATATATATATATATATATATATATATATATATATATATATATATATATATATATATATATATATATATATATATATATATATATATATATATATATATATATATATATATATATATATATATATATATATATATATATTCTACAATACACTACACTCTAAAAAAAAAAGGTTCTATATGGCACCGAAAATGGTTCTTGGATCATAATCATAGGGGAACCTTTTTAAGTGCTGTATAGTACCAATTTTGGTGCTTCAGTGGTTCTTCAGCGGTTGTTCAGTGGTTCTTCACCGGTTCTTTGACTAAGGTGCTATATAGCACCGGTAGCTAAGGTGCTATATAGCACCGCTACCATATACAGAACATGTTAAGATATGGTGCTATATAGCACCAAAAGTGGTTCCTCTATGATTACGACGAAGAACCGTTTTTGGTGCCATTTAGAACCTTTTTTTTTTTAGAGTGTAGGAAATGTGTACAATGTTTTTTAAGTACAGTTTTAAGTTTAAGTAAGGGTTTTCAAGTCTTTTAAGTAAAATAAAGAAAGATAAAAAAAAAAATATTTTTCTCCTTAACCTCTTGCTGTTCCTGTCGCCTAAGAACAGAACCGAAAACGTGGTTAAAAAACTGAGGTATGTATTGAACCGTGGACTAATATATATATATATATATATATATATATATATATATATATATATATATATATATATATATATATATTTCATTTTATTTTTTATTTTTTAATGAGAACATACACTGTAAAAAATTTCAGGTCTCCAATTTAAAATTTTCTAGTGACTGGTCACATCTAATTTTTTTAGTTTGTTCAAATTGAATTTTTGTGAATTAAATTGTATCGATTCACAGAAATTCAATTTGGCATTCAATTCTAATTTTTTACAGTGCACAGTTTTTGAAACTTCACAAAAATAAGTTTGTTAATTAATTTACCTATATCAACACTCCCAGTTTCAGCCAATAAAATATTATACTTATGTTAATATTATATTGTATAGGGGGCCTTTGAATATTGTGTTGGACAGTGGGGGGCCTTTGAGTAAAAAAGACTGAGAACCACAGGTCTACAGAAAAAAAAATGTTCCGTAAAACTCAAATCTGGGTCATCTAGCAGCATGAAATCGCAGCACCTAAAAGAAGTGTAATTAGTTGAGTGCACTGCTCTAGAGAACACCTCCACTTCTCCCCCCACCACAGCAGACGCAGGCAGCTGGAGCCTATTAGAGTAGCTCACTTTGCCTGTCGGATGCTTGAGGGGCCACGCACAAAGCTTGGTGCTGCTCACTGTCAAAAATGTACAGCACATGCCAGGATTCCCAGAAACAGGTACCTCTCTTCCCACTTCCTTTACTCTCTCTGCATTTGAAGTTAACCCTATTGCAGGGTTCCAGACCAGGTTACTTGGATTCATCATACCTTCTATTAATAGCTAAACTTGAACTCTACTCTACTAAAGAACACCAATGCAGAGTGTATCTCAAATGATTCGTTTTTTTAAAGACAGGTGCAACACATACAGGACCCTAAAGTTGTAAAATCAGCTTGTATCCTGCTTGCTAGAGAGTTTAGTGATCACTTTTCTGGATAGTCCTTATTTTATCAAAACATGCGGTAAAGGCTCAAGCAGTGGTGTGTTTGGATAAGGATGAAGATGAGTTGCATGAAATGTACCATACTTGGCTTTCACGTCAGAGTATCTTTCCATCAACAGGGGCGAGATAAGCAACTTTAAAAACCTTGTTTCCGCCCGGTCTCGAACCGGGGACCTTTCGCGTGTTAGGCGAACGTGATAACCACTACACTACGGAAACACCTGTTACAGCTACTGTCACTGCCAATGGGGTTTTGTGGGGCAACTGAGGGGGCTTTGTGAGTTGTGTTGAATGATGATTCAAATATTACACTGCAATACTTACTTACTCTGCAAGCTGTGGAAGGGGCAGGACAGAGAGAAGAGTCCAGTGTATATCAGCAGAGGGCAAGGTTTCTGAAAAATATCCCTACTCTTCTAAACCTGAGGAACGGAAAATCCTGTCTTTCTTGTGTGTAGTAGCACAGTGATAACAATTAATGTCCTTGTAGTTGGATTTAAAAAAAAAATTGATTGTGGAAAGAGGATTGCAGTATAGAATCGTTTTTGTTATGTGGTGTAGTGTTTCTGTAGTGTAGTGGTTATTACGTTTGCCTCACACGCGAAAAAGCTGTGTTGGGGAAGTTACTCAAAAAATGTTATGTGAATTTTGTGTTTACATAATATATGTGTGTGTACTCTGTTTAATTATTATATATATATAAATAAACACACATTCATGTATATATTTAAGAAATATTTGCATGTATATACTGTATATACATTTATATAAGTTATAATATATATATAAATATAAAACATTTTTCTTAAATATACACATGGCTGTGTGTGTATTTATATATAAATAATAATTATACAGAGTACACACACATATATTATGTAAACACAAACTTTTATTATGGATGCGATTAATCGCGATTAATCTTTTGACAGCCCTACTTATTACTAATTACTTTCTAAATCCTAGATCAACCTCAACTAGTTATAGCTAAGTAATTTCAACGATTGACATGAAACGACTCTTTTAATTCATTCAAATAAATTATATAAAACTACATCAATTATTCGTATTAACTGACCACAGTATTACAAATGTGAAAAGGTTACATAAAAACAAATTTTTTATGTTAATTCCCCCATCGTATTTATATATATATATATATATATATATATATATATATATATATATATATATATATATATATATATATATATATATATATATATATATATATATATATATATATATATATATATATATATATTAGGGGTGTAACGATTCATCTACTACATCGATGTATCGATTTATTTTCCTATGATCTAACTACATCGATCTGTGCTCGGCAAGTTGGCCTTCCGGACGACATATATCGATCTAACATCGTTTTAAAAGGTAATCAATCGATTGTATCGATCATAGGAAATAACGCATTGGATTTAAGCACGTCAGACTTTATATGGATGTTTTTTCTTAGCACTTTTAATGATAAAGGCGTTAAACGTTACTCGATTCAGTCTGCCTATCTGTGACATCATCGCAACAAACCAGCAGCAGCGCTCATTGAAATGAATGGGATTGTGTCGCTTTGTCGCTGCGTGTCGCTGGCGGTGTGAACGGGGCTTGAGAAAACAAAACATAGCATGGCGCATGGCAGAGGAGAAGCCAACGAGCGAGAAATTATCAAGCCACCAAGAGAAAGCGCTACCTGTACTTTCAACCCTTGCTTGTTACCTGTGCATTCCTGACACCAGTGTGCCAGCAGAGCGAGTTTTAGTACAGCTGGCGAAATAGTGAACGCACAGAGAAGTGTTCTGCGGTCAGATCATGTTGATATTTTTGAAAAAGAAATCTGTAGAGTCATTGAAGAGTAGTTGGTTACATTTTATCTTTTGTTAAATATTGTTTGTTTATTAAACTGAGAGTAGTAGCAGGTTCAGCCAGTTTATTCAACCTGAAGAAATGTTGGTTGCACTTTATTTTTGATATTAATATTGTATTTGTATTATTTAATGTTGAAAAACAACAGCAAAAGTAGCAGGTAAACCTACAATTAATTAAACCTGAAGAGAAGTTAGTTGCACTTTATTTTTGATATTAATATTGTAATATTATTATGTTGGATAACAAAAGCAGAAGTAGCAGGTTAACCTACTGTTGAAATGTTGGTTGCACTTACTGTGCTTTTATTGAAAATGTATTGAATATTGAAAATGAGAGCAGAAAAGGTTAACTTCCTGTTAATTCAACCTAAACTGTTGGTTGCACTTTATTCAAATAAAATTTGAATGCATTTGCCATTAATTGTTGTTTACTTGTTTGTTTATATCCATAATTAATTGATATACCGGATTCCCTTACAAGAAACAACAGGAATCTTGGAAACTTCACCTGCACTGACCAGTATCCAGATATTTATTTCAGTCACACAATTTTTGGCTAAAAAGTTACTGAATCGATTTCAAGTCACTGAATCGTTTCGGATCGTATCGTTCTAAATGAACCAATATCGTCCTTGAATCGTATCGACAACCTCAAATCGTGATATGAATCGTATTGTTGTTAAAACGAATCGTTACACCCCTAATATATATATAAAATAAATACGATGGGGGAATTAACATACATATATATATATATATATATAAATAATTGTTCTACAGTCTATACCCATTATTTAGTTCAATTACATCAAAAGTAACTAAAAAGTACTAAAGAAATTACATTACAGAAAAAATAAGAGTAATCCCTTACTTTACTTTTTCAACGGAAAAGTAATTAAATTACAGTAACTAATTACTTGGTTACTAGTTACACCCAACACTGGCGAAAGGTCCCCGGTTCGAAACCGGGCGGAAACAGTGTGTGGCTTGTAACCAGTGCCTCACTGAAAATAGTTCTTCAAACTTTTTTAAATTAATGGTTTAGCTCACTGGTTCCCAACCTTTTTTTTCAGGAGACCCCTATTTTAAACGGTCATGAAACTTAAAAACACAATAATTAAGTTTTGTCGCTAGAGGTCGCTTATTCAAAACAAAGGCGTAGCTTGATGACGACATGAATGAGCGTGGGATCATGGGAGTTTTAGTCTTGACTCTTCACCTGAAATCATGCTACTAACTGCGCCATGGGTATTTGTGGGACAACTGAAGGGGCTTTGTGAGTTTAAATGAATGATGATTAAAATATTAAACTGTAATACTAACCATTGTATTGTGGTTTACTGTCAAACCAGTAAACCTTTCACACTCAAACTAGAGTATTCTTGGCGACCCCTCGTAAATCTTTAGAGAACCTAGATGAACTTTGGCCACCTTGAGAAGTGCTTCTAACATGTATTTGATTTTGTTTTGATTTTCTATCATGGATTCTACTGAATTGACCAGATTTGGGATTGCAGTGAGCTTGTGGTTTCCGTAGTGTAGTGGTTATCACGTTCGCCTCACACGCGAAAGGTCCCCGGTTCGAAACCGGGCGGAAACAGAGTGTGTGTTTTTTTTTTTTTTTTAAATCAGAGCCTCACTGAAAACTCAAAGTGAGTTTAGCCTCCAGACTTTTGTAGGCGGAAACAATGTGCACAATACACACATATAATACACACACACACACACACACACACACACACACACACACACACACACACACACACACACACACACACACACACACACACACACACACACACACACACACACACACACACACACACACACACACACACACACACACACACACACACTTAACATTTGCAGTTCAATGAACAAGCATTTAGCTGTACCTAAAGATAGTCTTATTAAATATAATCGTATTTTCTATGGTTTATTGTCATTTGTATTCATTTAATTTTGCTAACAGAGTCATATTTGTTTTTATTTATATATTAAGCTTCAAAAACCATTCAAACCAATTAACACAATTATATGATGATGAAGACAACAACAACAAATAATTATTTTTCCAAAATATTAAAGAATTCATCTTACCTGCTTGGTTTATCAGCTTATTGCACTGATCTCTGAGGTAAAACTGATGTCAACCGAGGTAAAATCTGAAGACTTCTTGCGGAAAAACAATAGGACAGTTACATGATGATTTAGTTAAATAAATCTGTATGTTGCATAGAACAAAACAATGTGAACTTTTAAGTAAGTAAACAATATGCGATTGTAATATGCCTCCCTTCTACAGCGAATGATTGACACCTCACTATTCAAATGCTGCAGCATGGAAAAAGCGAAACAGCGCCATGAAATTTACCTGTGGTCAAAAATATATAGATTCCATAGTGTTAAGAACTACCATAGAGAATGAATGGGAAAAGTAAAGCTTAGCCATTTTCGGCTCCCGCGCGGGAGGTCTCTGGTTCGAAACCGTGCGGAAACAATATGTGGCATTTTGAAACCAGTGCCTCACTGAAAATAGTCAAACTCTTCAAACATTTTAAGTGAATGACTGAATGAGCGTGGGATCATGGGGGTTGTAGTCTTGACTCCTCACCTCCACAATGGCAAAAAAAAATTTTTATTTAAAGAGTGCGTTAGCAATATGCGCCTATAGGAGGGTGCACAACGCGCATACACTCTGCTTATTACACACACAGGGACACGCAGCACCACACACAAATTTTTACATTTGAAAAATGTAAACCAGTGCCTCACTGAAAATAGTTAAACTCTTCAAACTTTTTAAAATGTGAATGACCGTGAGATCATTGAAGTTGTAGTCTTGACCCTTCACCTCCACAGCTGATGGAAAGGAATCAAGTGACCCGTGAGTGTTTCCGTAGTGTAGTGGTTATCACATTCGCCTCACACGCGAAAGGTCCCCGGTTCGAAACCGGGCGGAAACAATGTGTGTTTTTTTTTTTTTTTTTTAACGAGAGCCTCACTGAAAATAGTTCAAGCAAAATGAGGCTTTTTGACAGTGTACAAATGGTGAGAAGTATCACATTGAAAGATTTTTGAAAAGGTCAAGAAAAGTTTAGCCTCCAGCCTTAATCTGTAGGGCGGAAACCATGTGTGTTGCTTTTTTTCAAATAAGCACCTGACTGAAAATAGTATTGGGATTTTTTTCAGTTAAAAGTGCATGTTATGCCTTGTTCAGACTGCACGATTTTCAAACTCGTCGGATCACTGCTCTTTTCACACTGCATGACTATCTGGGGTAGCATTCAGTCACTGCTGTGTTCACACTGCACGATGGATCAGCGGCAGGGGGTTTCACACTGCATGCCTGTACAAGAGGAAGAATCGGCGACAGCTCTGTCCCGTGCGCAAATTACGTTTCACAACAAAACACACGCGAGAAGTGAGAAGGAAACAACGTGAGATCACACGTGCGTCAGACCGGAGTTCTCGCGCGAGACTGGAATTGTTATTAAAAATATAGACTGCAGTGCAGAAACTTGCGGTCTAAATTGTCTGTGTGCTGATTTGCAGCAAAAGGGAGAAAAAGAAAAAAGATTAAGGCGGAGGAAATGGTTGGAGAGACAGGGAGCAATGATTGTGTTCTGCAAAGAGAGTTGGAGGTGCATAAATAGTTTTGCAATGTACTAGCCTACTGTTGTGGCTGGTCAAGCAAATGTTTGTGCTTTGTTTCTGTTTGATATAATTGTAAATATATCTATTAAAATACTGATATTCTGGTCTATAACTCCTCCCTGAACCTCCCGCTGTCCTGTATCTCACTCTCTCATTGGCTGTCGGTCATCGCCGATGTATTTTTCAGTCAGAAAACAGTTCACACAGCAGGAGTTTGAATCGCTGACAGGTCCAGATATTTAGCATGCCAAATATCATGCGGCCGTCGGCGACTCATCTGCGATTCTCTAGGCACGAGCACCGATTTGCCTATGATTTCGGGCATTTGTCGGCGATTTAGCGAAACCTGTCGGCGACTCAAAATCGGGCAGTCTGAACTAGCCATTAGTCTGGGACTAGGCTTAAGACTTGTCTGTGAAACCAAGGGTGTGTTATCTACAAACATGTACTACATGTTCAAATAAAGTTTTATAAAATGATAGGCCTCACATTTTAGACTTTTTAAGAATCAGGATGTGTCAAAATAATTAATTATTATAGATATTTAATCAGCTCCATGAATAATTATTAGATTATTAAATATATAGATTTTTAGAATGCACTTTAAAACACACTCTAAAATTCTACAGCATTCAGCATTCTAAGCACATTAATTACATCTAATTAAAAAAAGATTTTTGTAAAAGATTGGACAAGCAGATCCTTTTTTTCGCTAGAGAATCATTCAGTTTTTCCGGTTGCAAATTATTATATGGCTTTTTGAAAGAGGTGCCGGCCTATCATGTTGAAATATTTTTTTGAAAAAGACAAGACAAATTTTGCATCCAGGTTTCAATAGGTGGAAACAATGTGTTGCTTTTTCAAATGAGCACCTGACTGAAAACAGTTCTTCAAACAGAGAGTCAATATGAGTTTCAGGGTCCAAAACAACAACCTTGCCTGGATTAGGACTCACCATGTATCCAAATCAATTCACCAACTGGAGAGAGTTATGCAACTTCAAAAATTTTGTTTCCGCCCGGTCTCGAACCGGGGACCTTTCGCGTGTTAGGCGAACGTGATAACCACTACACTACGGAAACACCTGTTACTGCCACTGTCGCTGCCATAGGGATTTGTGGGGCAATTGAAGGGGCTTTGTGAATTTACAAAATTAAAAGTTAAACACTTACTAAAAAAACACATTGTGAGAAATGTCCACATTGTTAACTAATTGAAATAATACTGGTACTTTAATAAATCACTGATTCTTGAGATAAGGGACAAAACATGGGACAACTATTTATGTTAAAAAGTAAGACTATCAACACAATAAAAATAAAAATTTACATCTAAGGGAAATGTGTATACTCAGGACATTTATTGCTTATACTTTTAAATAATTTCTTTAGTATTATTTTAGAAAGCACACTCTATACTTGGAAAGGCATGTAATATAACCTGTCCTCAGCATTAGGTCACAATGTAAAACTGCCAAAAACAAACAACAAATAAAAAAATACAGTTACATTAAAAGGTGGAGCTCTTTAAGATATCAAACAATACAAAAAGTAAACATTGAATTATATTTTCCATTAAAAATAGCTATAAAAGTTGTGTACTCACTTTGCGTCAACTTAATTTTGTTTTATAATTCTGAATAAATCAGGCAGTGTCATGGGCAGCTTTAACTCTGAGGAGCACTTAATATTTCCTGTTTATTTGTGGATCTCACAGTAGGACAAAGTCCTGGAAGTTATATATTTTTTTATATTTTAAACAAACAATATTGAAGTCTCTGCAATCACAGCCTTAACATGTCAACTCTGTCATTGCAGTGTAATAGTTTCTGTAAATAGTTGTGGGATAAACCTTGCCATTTTAATAAGTTTATTAAGGCAGCTACAACAACTGAGGAAAAAAAAGTTAATTGCTCCACACATGTAGAACACATGGTTAGGGTGGAAAAAATGTCAATTTTGTCATCCCCATGACGTCTGATGGAGTTGACAAAATTTAAAATTTTTCCATTCTGTCAAGTTTTATGTCTGATGGTTGACAAGTGCTCTCAAAAAGTCTGTATAATGTGATTTAATATGTTGTTTTTTTTTGCATATGGGGAAATCTTCTAATGCGGTTTCATGATTCTATTTACATATACTTTATATTTGGCCTCAGTATTTGTCAACATCAGTATTTTACACCGTCTGGTGAAGGTTTTTGTTCATTTTGAAAGAAATGTCTTATTCTTTTTTCAATTTATTGAGTAAAAATGTTAAAACATCAATGGAACTTCATGATATGTCTTAATTACCTAAGAACATTGGTGATATATGTTTAATATTAAAAGGAGGGAGGAGAATTAAGGAATTTAGAAACTGGGTTGTTCATAATAGTGCATAATAGAACAAACAAAAAATAAAAAGAAAATGTATTTTATGACTTAGCTCCTTTACCGAACACCAATATTACATAACTGAAGGCTTTACATTGTTTTTGGATAGTTTAAATTACATTAGCATGCTTTTAAGTGTGTCTGACAGAGTTGACACAAATTAAGTTATAGAGTGAATAAATATATATTTTAAAAGATATTTAGAAAAAAACCTGTTCCCTTACATGGTTCATTATCTGAGACATTTGTCTACAAAAATACCAAATTTTAATAATGTAGTGTTAGTTTTTATTTTTAACATCTAAAACATGTTTTGTCCCTTATCTCAAGAATCAGTGAAATATTTTAGGTAAAATTCGTTTATGGTAAAAACTTCTCATGTAACATCTTTCTTGAAACGTCTAGTAGAAAGTGATTGTAGGTATCCGCTGAAAGTGTCAAATTGGTGAGGAGTGCTCGCCTGTCACGTTGGACAATTTTCTGAAAAGGAAAAAAAAAAAAAAACACTATCAAGCTTCCTGTGTATTGGTTATCACTAGGGATGTTAAAGATTAATCGATGATCGATTAATTGTCGATAATACATTTAAACGATAAAACCTATCGATCATCGATTAATCAGGGTCATGCGCGTGCATGCTGCTCAACCGCGAAACATGTCAATCAGACACGAGGAATAATGATGTGTGCGCACCGGAGCTCTGTTTGGAACCATTTTACAGCTAGAGTTACACCTTCATCTTGACTACAAGTTTGCATGTGCATTCGCAGCCTTTTGCTTTGTGCAAAAAATGTAAGTTGTAACATTGTGTTAATTTTCCTTGGGCCTTTCTATAGCTGATTTTTTTTATCTCATATAGGATGCATCTGGTTAAGAATTAATGCAGTAGTGAAGCGTGCCGTGATCAGCTTCAGCGCATGCAGCTCCAACAGCAATGCACAACTTATAATGACTATGATTGGGCCTGTTACATATCATTATAAAGAGAACAATATTGTAATACATCGTTGTGAATATCCTGGGTCTAGTTGACGTTTTCAGCGCGTTGTTTCAGGAAGAGCGCGTCCACACATTCTGAAGAGCACGCATCTGAGGTGGAGTTGGTGACACGTTGTATTACTCATATTTGATTATTAAATAAGTAATTTAATTAAATTATCAATAACATTGATTCTTTTTACAATCCTGTAGCCCTTTATTTAGACCCTTAGAACCCTTTCCATTGATTTGGAGAGGAACATGGCTTTTTGTCAGCGTTTGCACACTCTGTCATGCGGTCGGCTATAAGCCACTGCTGTAGACCCATATGCAGTATTAAGGCTAATGATTAATCGATAAATTGATCATTAATTTAAACGACGATCGATCATGGAAATTTGTGTAAACTGACATCCCTAGTTATCACGTTGCTTTACTTTATTTTGCTTAACAACATTTATGTTACTTTTTTTTGAAGAGTCAGTCAGCACTGACATTTTCAATCAGTAAATTAACTATAATAAATGTAATTTAAAAAAAATAAATAAAACAAAACAGAACAGTTTAATAGTAAATTATTTTTTACATTTGATAAAAGACACATACAGTAAATGATTGACAGATACTTAAAAACACCGCCATGGAAATGATGAAACAGTGCCATGAAATGTACTTGTGGCCAGAGAATAAAGGAGAAAAGTTAAGAGAAGTTAAGCTTAACCATTGTCCCCATTTCTAAACGGAAAGAGTCACATTTCCTCCACAGATTTCCCCACCCCCCAAAGAATTATAAAAACTTGTTTCCGCCCGGTCTCGAACCGGGGACCTTTCGCGTGTTAGGCGAACGTGATAACCACTACACTACGGAAACACCTGTTACTACCAAGCCTGTAGTGCTCCAGTCAGAAATTGAAGCTTTCGCGCCTCGATCGCCCCCCGGTGGCCGGTCCCAGTATAGCTCCTAAACCCCGCCTCTCCATGTATTTCAATGGGCGCGAGACACAATAAACTATTTAATTACACTTCAAATAATTGTTTCCTAAAGATGGTTTCTGTCATTTTAGGCAGTTTTTATTACAATAATTTCATTTCAAGTGTTCATTTTTTAAATAAGTTTAGTTTTAGTGAGTTATTTGATGCTATAAAAACGGGGGTGTGACGTCATGATTGACAGCTGAGATTGACGGCTTCTCTGAGTGAAGTTGTCACTGAGGCACTAACGGACTTTTTTCTGGATTTTTGTGAGGAGATTGGAGCTTTAGCTTTCATTTCTACACTTCCATAACTGTTTATTTCACACCAACATAATTAATTATTCTGCATCTGTGAGAGTGTGGGCGGGCTTTTGATAATCGCGCCTCTACTTCCTGTTCTCTACTGCGCAACTCCGGTCCCGAGATCGCTACTGCGCAGACTCGGTCCCAAGATGTCAGCGCCGTGAGCGGGCCTATGAAAGCTTCAACTTTGGTCAGCGGAAGTCAATGGAGTCGCGTCGTCCATATTTTTTTACAGTCTATGGTTACTACCACCTGGGATTTGTGGGGAAATTGAAGGGGCTTTTGGAATTTATAAAATTCTGAGCACATGGTCTGAAGCATATGACGCAGGTGCACTTAGGGCGTGTCCGAATCCACTTTTGCTAGTGTAACGACAGAACAAACATCGTTGTGTGACCTTTAACCAGAGAAAAATGAACGTGTCCATGTTGTTGTTCCGTGAATGAGCGCCGTAGGTCCATGTGCGCCAAACAGACGGAGCACAATAGAATAGGAACGCAATAATTCTGACTAAAATATACATATTTCTAAAATATTTGACTACAAGATTAATAAAACATTTTCCTCAGTAGGTATGTAGTTTATGTAGTTAAAGGAACACGCCGACTTTTGGGACTTTAGCTTTTTCACCCAGAGTTAGATAAGTCTATACATACCATTCTCATCACTGTGCGTGCCCACCGCTAGCCTAGCTTAGCACAAAGACTGGTGGTAAATGGCTCCATCTAGCCTACTGCTCAATAAGTGACAAATTAACGCCAACATTTTTCTATTTGCATGTTATGATGTGTATAGTTACATTGTGTACTAAGACCGACGGAAAATTAAAAGTTGTGATTTTATAGACCGATATGACTAGGAACTATACTCTCATTCCTGCGTAATGATCAAGGAATTTTACTGCCGTACTATGAGTGCAGCGGCGCAATGATATTACACAGCGCCTGAAAATAGGCTAACTTCCGTCAACATAACCAACGTGTAACAGACTTCATTGTGATTTATCTTATAATTTATTTTTCTGTACATTTTTGTGTGATTAAATAGGTTTAAGGTCTGCATTATCTGTCTTAATAAGTAGGGACTTTTATTTTGACGGATTAGTTTTATTTTATTAGCGCTTGCGGTTCATTGGAGTGGTTAGGCAGATTTAAAGTTTTCAGTTTGTTAAGCACCCCCCGAAAAGGCATAAGGTGTGTATGTGCTTGTTTACTGTCATTTGTAATGAGTATTTTTGTGTATTTCGCTGTAGGTTAATGATAATGCTATGAAGAGAGAGAGTTTGTGTACGAGGTGTTAATGCGCACTTCTTTGCTTTATTTGTTCAGCTCTTATGGTGATTTTTTTGGAGATCAAACGGTTTCAATAAACTCCATGAAACATCAGTAAAGTCTGGCCATCATTCGGACAGGGTCCGCTACACAACGTGACAATCTGCTTGCACAGAGAGCGCTGGGGACCATTTTCAGGTGCTGCATAATATCATTGCGCCGCTGCAACCATGGTACAGCTCACAGTTCCTTGATCATTACGCAGGAATGAGAGAATAGTTCCTAGCCAGACAGAGTTATGGGACGCACAGAGATGTATGTATGGATTTATCTAACTCTGGGGGATACGGTGAATAAGCTTAAGTCCCAAAAAGTCGGCGTGTTCCTTTAACAGAAACACTGAATATATAATAAACAAGAAATTCAGGATGACTCACACCAGGCTAGCTTTTAGACATTTTATTAGGGCACAAATAATTAATAATAATCTGTGTTAGCCTAGATGAGCATAGGTTATTTGTTCATTGTTTGCTCTGTGTCCTTACCTATTTATCTGAAAGCCTGTAATCAATCAGGCAAAACAACTCAGAAGATTTATCATATTGCACAAACTGTGCATTGTTTAATGCTTAAGATTGAAACTTCATTTTCTATTCGAAATAATCCATGAAACAGGTTGCGATTTGAGGAGTGCACTAATATTTTCAGTTCCATTCAAGGGGATCACATGAATATTCATGTATACTCCACCCACTGGAACAGTTTTCAGTTCACAGGAACTGAATATTACACAACAGTAGATGTATTTGCTATTACTGAAACAGCCAATCAGAGCAGAATTCTACATTACTTCATGACCCTTCCAAAAAAGGCAAAAACAAACCATTTCGTTCTAGGGACAATTCCTGGGGTTGTAAATGGACCTGTAAAGCCGTAGCTTGACTATGTTTGCCCTTAAATAAGCCACATACCCTCTATGTAGATATCAGAGAACAATTTAAAATATTGTTTCAACTCATTCTAGGGCACCTTTAAATACCCGCCACTGAAATTATGAAACAGCGCCATGAAATCACTTGTGGCCAAAAATATATTGTAACTCGTTATGTTGAGCACTGCCATATAGATTAAAGGAGAACAATGAAACTGAACCACTTTCCCCGTTTCTAAACGGAAAAAGTAACAATTTCTTCACAAAACTTGTTTCCGCCCGGTCTCGAACCGGGGACCTTTCGCGTGTTAGGCGAACGTGATAACCACTACACTACGGAAACACATGCTACAACAGTGGGCAGCACCCTGGGGGGTTTGTGGGGCAACCGCAGGGGGTTTATGGAAAAATTGTCAAATTTAAAAACATGATTTGTCCTAAAATTTATTTTTGCAATAAAGTGTTTTGGAATTGCCATGCTCGTTACATACCGAAAAATAACAGACCTCTAACTTGGTCGGAGTTTCTCACCTGCCAACTGTTTTTGCTGAAATATCACCCTCTTCTTCTGCCGGACGGCCGTCGTTCTTAGTATCAAATAAAAACGGACAAATTAAATGTGAACCTCGTCGAACCTGTTCCTCTCAACATTTGACGTTTACATTTTACGTTGAAATCCCGCGAAATCGGATCACAGCGGTCAGACTGAAACAGATTTCCAGAAATGCGCTATAATATCGTTTCCAAGCAGCTTTACAGAAATTCGTAATGAAATGTCTATATTGTGCTTTAACAAGTTTTAGGGCTGGACGATATGACAAATAAGCAATCATCCGGATTTAGATTTAAAGTGTTGTCCAGAAGAGAATTTCACCGGCGTTGAATTAATACCTGGCCACATGTCAATGTCCATGGATCACTGGTTCTTTGGTGAGTTGTGAGCATCACTGTCGAGCCCAGCTGCATTTAATTTAAGAAGATAATCGTTTTACTCCCGTTTTCGCAATTTCTCCCTCATGTTGCACTTGTAGGATGCTTCATGCTTGCTTGCCAGTTGCCTTGCCACTCAGTGGGCTCGGGCTGAGGTGTCCTGGCGGGAAAGTGATGTCAATGCATAGCCTACTATTGGTTGGTTCTGGGCTGTTGACGTGAACCCTAGGAAAAACACCCGTTCACACAATTATTATTATTTTTAATATCAATCGCTGTTTGCGATAATTTGCTATGCGTTTGCCGAGGAAAATTTTGGATCAAACCAACGCGATCAGTAAATTGTTTCTAGTTGTCATTCGCAGGCCACTTCCCTACTAACTGCAGAGACAGCTCCAAGGTGTCGTCGCTGATGGTGAACAGCTTTTAAACATAGATCGGAAAATGTTAAAAGTAAGATTACTTTTTAGGTATCATTGTTATATAGCATATCTACTGTTCAGAGATGAACTCTGACAATCCTGAGTATGTCACATTGATCATCGGAGAAGAAGAGAACTTATCTGAGGTCTTCGGGAACAGGTAGGCCTACCTCTGCATTAAATATTGATCATCAATATCATCAATAATTGATGTGTGCATGGCACAAATAAACATGGTATAAAAGATGTGCAACACAGGTTAAAGAAATAGTCTAGGTTAAATAGTCTTTCATTGGACATTTACCCCTTAGACTTCCATTGCAAGTGTAGAAATATCAATGCACAAGTTATATATTTAAGAAACTACATTCCCTTGTTTGTGTTGTTGTCCAGGCTGATAGACCCCACACAGTGCCCATCCAACCTAAGCAACCCGACCAAGAGAAGGCAGTGTTGAAGAGACTACACAACTGCTGGTCTCTCTACCTTTACAAGAGTCAGAGTGGATCTCAACAAAATGATCATTATAAGTAAGCCAAACTAACACCAAATTAGCTAGATATTATTCTTTAAATGAGGTCATGGTCCTTGTTCATTCATTTATTGCTCTTTAATCTTTAATCTTGCTATTTTAAAATGATAAATGTATCATTTTTGTTATTTGCATGTGTACACACACACACACACACACACACACACACACACACACACACACACACACACACACACACACACACACACACACACACACACACACACACACACACACACAATATCTAGCTAAATTGGCCTTGTGGCCAACGTTCACTGACTTGACATTCCATTAGGCATGTGCCGGTATCAAATTTTCATGTTGCGATTAATTGCTGAAGCTTTTATCACGGTATACGGTATTATCACGATATTTAAAAAAAAGTTGCAAAAAAATGTTGTCATACTATAACAGGTTTAAAAACTTTCTTATAACAAAAGAACCAAACATTTAAATACAATAAAGCAATACACAAAAATGTATAAAGTAAACAAATATTTGAAACAGATTAAAGTGCTAAAGAATTATAAAGAACAATAGGTAACACTTTACAATAATGTCTCGCCAGTTAATGCATTAACATTAACAAAGAGTGAATAGCTAAGTTATTCTTCTTTGATAATGTTAGTTAAAAAAAGCAACTGTTAGTGTAAGCTCAGGTCCATTAAATAATACAGTTACAACTTTTGATTTTAATAATGTGTTATTAAATGCTGAAATGTACATTTAACTAAGATTAATACATGCTTTAGAAGTATTTTTCATTGTCAGTTTGTTAATGAATGAACTAATGTTAAATAATGGAGCCATATTGTAAAGTGTGTGATTGAACAACAATCAGAACATATTCAAACAATATCTAGGGCATGTAATTTAAAACTTTAAAAAAAAATTAAGTTTGAAAATGACTTTAAGTCTTTAAGTATTATGTTATGTGATGACGAGCACCGGATTATGGTTACTGGGGAAACGGCTGTATTTCTGCTGTTCCATCAGCGCCCTCTGCTGTCTGAAAGTGAATGTGCACTTCAGTGCGTCTTCACGCCTTCCGCCATGTGCTCGGCTCATGAACGGTCTGTTTACATCAGTGCGCGTTCCTCTTTGACGCGTTGTTCATTTTAAACGGTTGATGGGTAAAGTATTCTTAAAATACATTCTAAAAATCTAAATAATTCGTAATAAATAATTATTCACGGTATTTTGAAGTGCCCACGATAACAATATTGTGCATGTTCATTATTGCGGTATATCGTATTACCGTTTACCGCACATGTCTACATTCCATCAGTAAGAGCAGAGTGTGAAGGTTGAATTAACAGAGCAATAGCACAGCTGTAGCTTACATAAAATATTGCAATCCACACAACATAATTGGATTCATATCAGAGTTCAAAAGTGGACAAATTGTTAGTGCTATAGCCAAACCTTTGGTCACTTGTGCCAATGTCGGTTTCATCGGTGCCAACAGTGCAAATCTTGGGCTGTGGACAATCTCTGATGAGTCCACCTTCACTGTTTTTCCCACATCAATAGGAGTTACGGTGCATATGGAGAAGCTTCAAAAAGACATAACACCAAGATTGTTGCATGCCCATCAGTCATGGTTTGACCTGCAATATCATGACATTCCCTACTGTGCTGGAGGGGCACGTCACTGCCAAAGACTACTGAACCATTCTGGAGGACCATGTGAACCTAATGGTTCAAAAGTTGTACCTTGTCCGGAGCAGTTAAACTGCCCAATGTTCTTCAGAAAAATCCTCCAGGTCCTGCACATTCTTCAGTTTTCCAGCATCTTTTGCATATTTGAACCCTCTCCAGCAATGACTGTATGATTTTAAGATCCATCTTTTCACACTGAGGACAATTGAGAGACTCAAACACAGCTATTAAAAAAGGTTGAAACATTCACTGATGCTCCAGAAGGAAACACAATGCATTAAGAGCCGGGGGTGAAAACTTATTGAATTTGAAGATCAAGGTAAATTGTACTTAATTTGTCTTCCGGGAAACATGCAAGTATTTTCTGTTGCTTCTGAAGGGAAGTACTAAATTAGATTTTATTTTAAATATTTGAACAAAAATAAGAAATTTGGACATCATCTCTTAATGCATCGTGTTTCCTTCTGGAGCATCAGTGAATGTTTCAACCTTTTTTAATAGTTGTGTTTGTTTCCAAAATCTTGTTCCCTCAGGATTTTTCTGAGGAACATTGGGCAGTTTAACTGCTCAAGACAAACAAGGGACTCATGAAAAACCATCACAAAACAAAAAAACAGCCGTGAATCATCCAGGGAACGACACACAGCACTGAGAATCAATGGTTCATAAACTTTTGATCGGGGTCATTTTAATAAATTCAGCCAATTTTTTTTTCTTGTGGAGACGTGCTCAAATTGGTTGGTACCCCTCCACAAAAAAAACAAAGAATGCACAATTTTCTCTTAAATAACTTGAAACTTGAAAAAGTAATTGGCATCCACCGTTGTTTATTCCATATTCAAAAGAAATCAGACTTTGCTTTTGATTGTATTCAACATAATATTGTAAATAATAAAACAAATGAAAATGCATGGACAAAAATGATGGGACCCCTAACCTAATATTTTGTTGCACAACCTTTAGAGTTTAGTTTAGTTTGGCCCACTCTTCCTGAGCAAACTGCTCCAGCTGTCTCAGTTTTGATGGGTGCCTTCTCCAGACTGCAAGTTTCGGCTCTTTCCATAGATGTTCGATAGGATTCAGATCAGGAATAGTCCAATGTTTTGTTCTTGTTCATTCTTGGGTGATTTTAGCTGTGTGTTTTGGGTCATTATCCATTTGGAGGACCCATAACCTGCGACTGAGATAGAGCTTTCTGACACTGGGCAGTTCATTTCACTGCAGAATGCCTTGATAGTCTTGAGACTTCATTGTGCCCTGCACAGATTCAAGGCACCCTGTGCCAGGCGCAGCAAAGCAGCCCCAAAACATTACCAAGCCTCCTCCATGTTTCACTGTAAGGTTGTTACATGTTTCACATTTCTTTTCTTTAAGCTTGATGTTTTCGTCTGTGAACATAGAGCTGATGTGACTTGCCAACAAACTCCCTGAAGGATTGTGGCTTGTTAATATGCATTTTAGCAAATTCCAGTCTGGCTTTATGTTTTTCTTTCAAAAGTTGAGTCCAGTCTGGGTCTTCTTCCATGGAGCCCACTTTTGCTCAAAAAGCGACGGATGGTATGATCAGAAACTGACCTTGGAGTTCAGCTTGTATCTCTTTGGCAGTTATCCTTGGTTCTTTTTCTTTTTTGGCACTATCCTTCTGTTCAATCTGGGGTCGATTTTCCTCTTGTGGTCACGCCCAGGGAGGTTGGCTACAGTTCCATGGACCCTAAACTTCTTAATAATATTTGCAACTGTTGTCAGAAGGAACATCAAGCTGCTTGAAGATGGTCTTGTAGCCTTTACCTTTACCATGCTTGTCTATTATTTTCTTTCTGAGCTCCTCAGACACTCTCTTATTTACTTTCTCAGGTCCATGTTCATGATACCAAACAGCACAGTGAGTACTTTTCTCCATTTAAATAGGCTGAATGACTGATTACAAGATTGGAGACGTGTGAATATAATTAAAGAAACAAATTTGTTTGAAATATCACTATAATCCAATTATTTATGATCTTTTCTAAAGGGTACCAACAAATGTGTCCAGGCCATTTTAGAATATCTTTGTAGAATAAGCAATAATTCATCTCTTTTCACAGCTTCTTTGCTTTATTCTATGGCATACCAAAGGCATGCAAGTATACATTATAAAATAGCTTTTAATTTCATCACTTTTCAGGAGGAATGAAGCATTATTTTAATGAGCTGTAAGGGTACCAACAAATTTGAGCACGTCTGTATTGTAAACATTTTTTATGTAAAATATCTTAGTCAGGACAGTACTAAATAAAAAAAAATGACATGCATTTTGTATCATCCCTCTTATTTACTTAAAATGATTCACATTTTCACAGATTCTGCAAGCGGTTCATAGATGTGTTTGACTTTTCATTAGTTTTCTCATATAGTTTGAGGTTAAAATTGCTACTATTGACACCTATTGCTTCGAAGACAAATGTTGTGACTGCACGAACAATGTGCTCTTTTTTCAGGATCATGCTCTCAGGAACGGGATTCAATATGGCAGATAAAATTAGGTGGATTTCCCAAGGGAACTATGCCATAGCTGACATACACAAGTCTTGGGTAATTCCGACACAATCCACTGACTTCCAGAACACTAACTCGCATCATAAAATCATGCGTTAATACAGTTCTTTTGAATACACTTTCTTACCAAAATTACTAATCATATCAACAGTACATTTTTACCCATTAGGATGTTGTAACTGTAAATTTCCCTTTTAAGATAAAATAGTTTCTTGTAGTTTGACAACAATGTACCGTTGGGAGATACTTATAATGCACAACAGAAGAACTAATGATAAGAGTAAAATTTGTGAAAGTTCACCAGACCGTGTGCTGTTTCTGGCTGTGTGGCACCTGCAAACTGAATGAATAGTAAATGAAGTATTGTGTCCCTTTTTTGGCTTAGAATTTGTTTTCAAGCAAGTGCAGAACTTCATACACCTCATCCATCTTATTTGGTACGAGTGTCCTGTTAAACACAATTGAGCAGCTGCAGAAATCAGCAGAGAGAGACTAAGAATCCAAATGATTCATTGTTATAAATAAAGAGCTCTGGAGGATATGCAGAAGAGAGAATTTCGCTTTTTTATCTTAAGTTCAAGTGTTTTTATGCACAAAAATCTCTAAATTGTTCTTTCAACATTGTTAACAGTATTAGCATCAGTATAAATTACAAAATGCATAAGAAAATTTGACATGCAGTTTTTATTGTATCCATAGGATGGCAGTAGAGTTTCTGGGATATGTGGCGGTTATTGTGGAAAATGCACTCCTCCAGCTCTGGACTTCTTGTTGGAAAGTGTGTGAGGGAAAGTGTGTGATCTCTTTCTAAATATTACTGTCGATTTTAAAGGGTTAGTTCACCCAAAAATGAAAATTATTCCATGATTTACACACCCTCAAGTCAGTGTGTATGACATTCTTCTTTCAGACGAATACAATCTGAGTTATATTTAAAAAGTCCTGGCTAATCAAAGCATTATAATGGCAGTGAATTGTTGTCTCATTTATGAAGTCCATAAAAGTGCATCTATTCATCATATAACTGCTCCACACGGCTCCGGGGGGTTAATAAAGGCCTTCTGATGCGAAGTGGCGCTTTTGTGTAAGAAAAATATCTATATTTAAAACTTTATAAACTAAAATAACTAACTTCTGCCGGAAAGCCATGGGCAATTCGACTTACGGCGAAAGAGTAACCCCTGACGCGATGTATAGAAGCATAGCAAGTTTTGACTCCTCTCGCAGATGGGGCTGGGCAACAAACTCAAGCACCTCTTCTCTTATATCAAAATCCTCCGCCATTTCTCTTTAAAAATTCTAATTTTAGACTCTAATTCATGACCGGTGTTTTGTTTTGCTCTATCCTCTGCGCTTCTGCGTTCATCAATACGCATGCGCCAAGGGTTACTCTTTCGCCGTAAATCGATGCGTACGGCAATCCGCCGGAAGTTAGTTAATTTAGTCTATAAAGTTTTAAATATGGATATTTTTCTTACACAAACATGCCACTTTGCTTCAGAAGGCCTTTATTAACCCCCCAGAGCCGTGTCGAGCAGTTATATGATAGATAGATGCACTTTTATGGACTTCATAAACGAGACAACAATTCACTGCCATTATAATGCTTGGAATGGATTAGCCAGGACTTTTTTTAATAGAACTCAGATTTTATTTGTCTGAAAGAAGAACGTCAAATACACCTAGGATGACTTGAGGGTGAGAAAATCACGGGCTAATTTTCATTTTTGGGTGAACTAACCCTTTAATTTCTTTGAATGGAAGTTTTAGTGGGTCTCTTGTAGACTCGTGTCTATCTGTGGCACTAAATAAAACTAAGAACTTATTTTTAATTTGTTAAAATATTTATAAGACTTATAGTTTCTGTAAGATTATGACCTACACTTGTTTTGAAAATGTTATGTATTATTTCTTAGGTGTCATACAGTTCAGTTGTAAGCCATAAGGATTTTTGAGATACCAGTATATCTTGGCATGCTACTGGATGTGGTTATACACTACTGTTCAAAAGTTAGGGGTCGGTAAGATTATTTATGTTTTGTTTTTAAGTCTCTTATGCTCACCAAAGCTATAGAGTAAAACATAAATAATAGAGCAAAACTAGAGTAATATTTAATTTAAAATATGTATATAGTTATTTATGTAATGTAAAAATAGAATGGATTCCTGTGATGGCAAAGCTGAATTTCAGCATCATTACTCCAGTCTTCAGGGTCACATGATCCTTCAGAAATCATTTTAATATGCTGATTTGCTGCTCAACAAACATTTCTTATTATTATCAATGTTGAAAACAGTCTTTTTACGATTCTTTGATGATTAAAAAGTTATAGATTAGAAAGTAATAGAAACCTTTTGTAACCTTAGAAATGTCTTTACTGTCACTTTTGATCAATTTAATGCATAATTCTGAATAGCAGTATTAATTTCTTTTTTTTTTTTTTTTAAATGTAACCGACCACAAACTTTTAAACGGTAGTGTATTTGGGAAATATTAATGCTAAAAGAATTTTAGTCATCTGAAAAGTCAAAGATGAGTTAGAATTTTGTTTTATTTTCATATTATCATAATATATGTTAATTGCAGACTAGTGCATTTTATTTATTTATTTTAATCAGTTTTATTCTAAAATTCCAGAGAAACCAATATAAGCAGAGTGAGCCTAAATGAAAGAAACATTGTCACAGTCCGGATCACACAGTCTCTGTGTTTAGCATTGTTTTGGAATGGAACGTGTTGTGAATGTTGGAATTCGGACTATTTGGTAGTGCTAATATTACTGGTGCTAGACACATCATTATAGTTCTGAAAAGGGGGTTTGGCCAACTGTAGTTGGTCAAGTTTGGTTTCAGACTAATCCATTTAACTGAATATGAAAGAAATATTTACACGTTCAAGATTGAGATGTTTTTTTTTTAAGAAGTCTAGTTACCAAGGCTGAATTTATTCGATCAAAAATACAGTAAAAATATAATGTGAAATATTATATTATTACAATTTAAAATAAGTTTTTTCTATTTTAATATATTTTAAAATGTCATTTATTCCTGTGATGGCAAAGCTGAATTTTCAGCATCATTACTCCAATCTTTAGTGTCACATGATCCTTCAGAAATCATTCTAATATTCTATTAACATTCCTGGGCAAAAAAAAAAAAAGGGCCAAGCTCAAAATGGCTAAACACTAAGCTTTTAATTGTCTTAACCACCAATTATTGGTCAGGTAATTTGCTAAATTTAAGCAAATGCACTACTTAAAAAGCCATTGCTGTTTAAAAAAAAAAAACATCAGAGACAGAATAAAATTTTTTGCAGAATATTGGAAGTTTAATTCATAGTGGTTCAGCAGAGTTGTGTGGAGTGATGAATCACAATGAAACATAAGTTGCATGCAATGCTCCAGAGAGGTGTCTTTGAATATCTGGAAATATAATAATAAATGCATCTCTACCACAGTGAAGCATGGAGGAAGAGGTGTCATTGTGTGGGGATCCTTTTAGCTGCTGGTAGCTACTTCACTGTGATGCTTTGGAGTACAGGAGAATATTGCAGAATGAATGACATGCTTCACGCAATTGAAAAGATGTTATCTAAAGAGGAAAGATGTTATTTTTCAACAAGACATTGCTCCTGCCCAAATTGCAAAGACAACCAAGAAGTGGCTTGAGAACAAGTCCATCAGGCTCATGTTTGACCTTGGTCAGAGTCAAGATTTGAACCCTATAATGAATATTTGGTCCCAAAATTCAACTCATAATTTTTTTTTCTCCCACTACTCATAAACAGTTTGAGTGGAACTGGAACAACACTTTCTCTTCTTCCTGTAAGCTGTCTGCAGGGGAAGGCTATTCCATGGAAAGTTACTTTATCTGCAGTGTTTGTGCAATTCTTGCTAATTTCCTGACCAGTGATTTGTGATTGAATGTTAGAATATTACTAATTAATTGTGATAGGCATATTTGTTGTGAGAATTTCATGAATTTACAATATGAACTCATGTATTCAATAATGCACAAAAATATATACTCACTTTATACTGTATGTTTTATGGATTAGGATGTGGTGTCTGGTAAGTTTCGCATTTTCTTCTAGAAAGAAAGTACAGCTTATCTTTAGCTGATGACTCGCAGATCTAAAGAAGGCTGTGTAAAGACGAGACATGAAAAGTGAAGTGAGGGAGGCCTTCACAGGGGAGAGTCTAGTTGACACAGTCTCTGCTGACACTTCAGGGGTGCATTGTGGTCGTGTCTAGGCGCAGGTCTGATCTGGATACGGCCTGGATCCGGTAGACTACTGTAAACCTCGGGATAAACAGAGAGACTATACTAATAGCGTAGATGCCATTCTTCTAATGATGTAACAAGTACATCAGGTGTTATGGGAAGTGTTCCCGGGTCCGTCTGACCTAGTTAAAGGTCCAGTGGCATGGCATTTTTCTATTATTTTATAATGTTCCCTGAGGTGTAGTTATATTGTTAGTATGATTTTTACATCAAAAAATGTCATAATTTAGAAATAAAAGGCATTTTTTCTATACTGATGTTTGCCCTTTGGCTGAATGCCCTGTTTCAAGGGGCGTGTCTGCTGTGAGACTTCAGTGAAAACGCCCACTGTTGTGATTGGCTGACATCTTTGCATTTGAAATGAGTGTTAGATTATAGAGACAGAGCGACACGCGTCATAATCTGAAGACCACGCCCACCGGGGGGAAAACAATCGAACGCTCTCCATTGACTTTGCATTGCGTGAGCCTGCATTGTTGTCATTTCGGATTTATTACAAAAAACTGAACAATGTATAAAAGCTGATATGTGACAAAATTAACTGCAAACAAGCTAAACAAAACCCAGAAGCAAAAACCCAGACGTTTTTATAAGCTGTTGACCCAAAAAACGAGAGTTTAAGGACAAAAAAGTGGATTCAGGCCATTGAGAGCGCGCGGGTCATATTACACTGAGAACTACGGCGACTAGAGGGGAATGTAATCAACGACAGGAAATATCATATATAAAACGGACATTTGGATATTTGACTTTACAGTGACAAAATGTTTACTGCACACATACACATACTGAGACATACTGAGTGTCAGGATCCCAAAATGTACCCATTCATCCTGCTGAAGCGTCACTTCGTATTGCCTGTATCCACTTTTATCTTCTTAAACGCTCGTTTTTTTGGGTCAACAGCTTATAAAAACTTATTTCTGTGTTTTTTAGCTTGTTTGCTGTACACCTTATCACATATCAGCTTTTAGACATTGTTCTGTTTTTTGTTATAAGTCCGAAATGACAATGAGGCAGCCTCCCGCAATGCAAAGTCAATGGAGAGCGTTGGATTATTTTCCCCCCCGGTGTGGGCGTGGCCTAAATATGCTCTGTCTCTATGTTGCGGAGGGGGCGTGGTTTAGCGAGGCACTGCATGCATGAGAGGGAGAGACTGACTGGGCACTCAGCTGGAGGAAGTTTTATTGTAACAGACTTCATTGTAATGCATCTTATAATTTGTTTTTGTGTACATTTTTGACATTTCTGTGCATTTAAATAGGTTTTAGGTCTGTATTATCTGTGTAAATAAGTAGGGACTTTTATTTTGATGGGTGTTGCAGTCTACGTAGCAATATGAAAAAAGTTTGTTTAGCACCCCCCAAAAAGACAATAGGTGTGTATGTGCTTGTTTACTGTCATTTGTAATGAGTATGTTTGTGTATTTCGCTGTATTGTTATTGATAATGCTATGGAGAGAGAGTTTGTGTAAGAGGTGTTTATGCGCACTTCTTTGTTTTTTGTTCAGTTCTTACGGTGATTTTTGGAGATAAACGGTTTCAATAAACTCCTGAAACATCTGTAAAGTCTAGCCATCATTCGGACAGGGTCCGCTACATTTGTTGTAACTTACTGAGTTATTGAGAGCGCTGTGCTGTTAGCCCGAGCTTATTTGTATCTGAGAGTTCTGAATAAACAGTCCCAGTCACGTCGACTCTGTTATTGCAGCGTGTTTTCTCTCACAAAATGCTTTCACCACAACTAACGGCAAACACGACGTCGATATGAATACAGTAAGAGCTTAGCTGTGCTGCATAACAGCGTCATTCATTATTACGGCAGTTTGGGCAAGTGTGCAGATACACTCGCGATATGTGATTGACAGCTCCGGACATTATAAAGAGTGTTCTCTGATCGCTCTCTGTAGTTGAATCACTTAAAAACAGATTTGTTTCATGCTACTAACAGAAACGATCATTTTAGTCACTGGCTTGATTCACTGATGCATTACACTTAGGGCATCAAGACGGCGATCATTAAAAGATCTAGAAAGAAAGTCTGAGTGAATTTGAATGATTAGCTACACATCAGAGATCACTGATCACAGATCAGGCATTAATGAACACTGTTAACGTTACTCACTGTTTTTCGCAGTGCTGTCGAATCCATATCGTAAAGTCTGTTTGTAAAGCCTGTGCTGACATAAACTGAATCTATTTTCTCCGAGTGCTCTGGGCGGGCAGAGGAAGGGGAGGTAACCTTTCCTGTTATGACATCATAACAGGAAAATTCGAGATCAGCTTGTCTGAGCTCTCATTTTCTCAAAGGCAGAGAAAGACAGCCAGAACTCGGTTTACACCCATCAAAATTTCTAGCCACTTAGGGACCTTATACAGGCTAGGGGAACTCATATTAATGTTGAAAAACCTCATAAAATGACATTTTCATGCCATGGGACCTTTAATGCAGCCTAACTAACATTTAACTGTGTACAATAATCTAGCCTTGAGGTCATGATCGAACTGTTCTGCATTTGTCATTGAGAGCATATATCATAATTTAGATATTTTTTGAGTGGTAAAAGTGAGGAATTTGTTTTTGGTTGCATGGTTGGAATTAGATCTGGATAGAACTGGGAGACAACTGGGTACTCCAAGCATTTTTGCCTGCAGTTGTCTGCCTCTGGTCTTATTCATTTTCCAAACTGTGGCAATGTGTTAGACTACAGAAAATTGAGATTGTTTAAGTTTGCATCAAATGTTGTGAATGAATTTATAGGTATTCCAAATATCAAAAGCAACCAAATATCAGAACACTTCTTTAGCTAGCAGAAGGCAGTTTTTTGGGTAGTGCAGTGTGTGATGTGATGTTTTTATCATTATTTTTTATTTCTTCCTCAGCCGTGACTCTTTTATCTGTTTTAAAGCATATTGTTTAATATTCTTGTAGCATCGCAAAAGACATCAGGGACAAAAGACAAAGAAGCCATTTGATGTCGTACTAAAACCCATTTTATGACATTGATATACTAAAAATACTTTCCATAATTGGCTTTTGAGGAGTGGTGCTATTTGATGCCTATTTTTGTAAGTCTGTTTTTTTTTTATAAAGTATGGTTTTAAGTAAATTATTAGCTGTGATTTATTTATTAGTGTTGTCGTGTAGCATGTACCTTTAAATGCATATCAATAATCTAAGAATGAAAAAGGAATTTTTGAAAATCGCCATTATCTAGAATTCTAGATGTGCTTTTTTTGAGTAATGCTGTATTTGTACTCTCTGAATGCCTGATTATTGTAAATGAATGAATTATATATAAAACAATAAACAACAATAAAAATAAAATGTTCAGATTTAGTTAACACATCATATGTGTTTTTCTTACACGTAATACTTATATTATGTATTCTGTTACTAGTTGTAAATACATTTTAAATAACTATATGTGCATTTTTTTAATTTGCATTTATTTTCTTCTTATTTCATAAAAATGTGTACACATATATTTGTCTTTGTAACATCTAAACAAACATTATAGCTGATTAAGTATAAGAGGATGATGCAACAAATTTGTATTATGTGCTCTTGCACACTTGGCAAATAAAGTGCATTCTGATTCTAAAGTCTATAAAACTCTTTGTTGTTCAAACAAATATTATGTGAATGCCTCTCAAATAAATTCCCAGATATACAAAATAATTAGTTGAAAGCAGTATAGTATAGTTTGCGGTAGGCTATACTCGCTTGATTTTGGGGTGAAATTTCACTGGATCTTGTTTTGTGAGATCCACACATCTTTGTCATGCGTTAATTTAGGTTCCTCTGCTCAGTGATGTGTCCTACACATATACACATATCATTTTTAGGTTTTACATTTTTGGGTGAACTATCCCTTTAAAAATTTTAATGGGATAGTTCACCCAAAAATGTAAATGTTGTCATCATTTACTCACCCTCACATTGTTCCAACCTGTATGAGTTTCTTTCTTCTGTTGAACACAAAATAATATATTTCAAAGAATGTTGGCAATCAAACAGTTGACGGTAGCCATTGACTTCCAGGAAAAAAAATACCATGGAAGTCAATGGCTACCAACAGCTGTCTGGTTACCAAAATACTTTAAAGGGGTGGTAAAACACATTGTTTTGAAGGCTTGATTGTGTTTGTGGGGTGCACTGTAACATGTGTTAATGCTTCGTTTTTTAAAAAAAATCATTATTTTTCAAATATTTGACATTTATTCTACACTGCTCTGTCCCTCCTTGTAAAACGGTCTGATGCTTTCCGGGTTGTATGAAGCCAGTCCCTCAAAAATACGCAATGGGCTCAGATTGGTTAGCTGGCCCAGTGTGTTGTGATTCGCTAACTGCAGTGCACGGTTGTCGGAAACGTCACGCCCCTTACCTTACCGGTAGACTGTGCTTTGGTCAGTATTAGAAACGATGGCGTCAATAAAACCACACCAATCTGAGCCCGAATCAGACCCAGAACATTTTAGTGAAGATGATCGAGCCGAACCTGTTCAGTCCTAATGAGTAAAGACTGCGGATCTATAGTGATCGCTACTGAATGGCACTGTTACTTTTGTATTTTTAGAACGATTATAGCCAAATATCTGTCGCAAGAACTATTAACCCAAAACACTAAACACTGGCTTTACTATAGTAGCCAAATCACACACAGAACCATGTTTAGCATGCCTGTAGATAAATAATACATAAAAGCTCTAATCAAAGAATCATTTACACTAATGCCAAGTTCGCTGTTGAGATTTTAACGTTAGTGTTTGTAACGATAGGTGTTCGTCGGATAACGTTAAGTATGAATGAGCATTTAACAGACTGGTTTGCAGAACAGTGTTGTCATCTGTTTACTTCCTTGCTACAACCTACAGGAAAACACATAGATGTAAACAGTAAGCCCGTAAGCAGCTTCTGTTTGTAAATCCAGCTTTCAGGTCAAGCCGTTGTGCATATCCTGCATTGAACTCGCGAACATTGTGAAAGTTTTCCTCCGTGAAATGTGCTGCGGGAGGGAGCCCCGCGCGCGTCGTGCATTCACACACTGGCAGTGTTTGTCTTATGCAGCTGACGTTGTGCAAATCCGGTGTTGAACTCGCGAACATTGTGAAAGTTTTCCTCCGTGAAAAACTGCTGCGGGAGGGAGCCCCGCGCGTGTCGTGCATTCACACACTGGCAGTGTTTGTCTTATGCAGCTGACGTTGTGCAAATCCGATGTTGAACTCGCGAACATTGTGAAAGTTGAGCAAGTTTCCATCCGTGAGATGTGCTGCGGGAGCCCCGCACGTGCCTGTTCCCTTCTGTCTCATACACACGTGCATATAACATGTTGTATGTTAAACGCTCTGCAACGCACCCCTGTCCCTATGAAGGCTGAACAAAGCAAGTACCCCAGACCTGCAATCCGAATGAATATAACAGCGTTTCCTCGGCATCGCGGCAACAACACTCCAGCCTAACTATACCACAACAGCGCCGCGATACAAAATGGTCTCACCCCCCCTATTTAATATTCTCGGAGGTGGGGTTTATGTAAATATTGAGCCTGGTGATGTCACCAACCCTGGAGGAATGTGTGTAGTCGCCTACTGGCCGTTTGCTGTAGTTCTTAGAAATGGATTTCTTTAAAAGCAAATATCTCCCTTTGCTTTAAACTTTGAACGTTGTAACTTTGCAGATGTTGTTTATGCTAAAGCAGCAACATTACACGCTAGCTTAAGTTAGAATAGTGAAATCGTGGTTTACCACCCCTTTAAAATATCTTCCTTTGTGTTCAACAGAAGAAACAAAATCACACAGGTTGGAACAATGTGAGGGTGAGTAAATGATGACACAATTTTTGGTTGAACTATCTCTTTACTACTATACTTTGTGGCTCTTTTATGTGGCCTCTTTTATATTTTTGAGGCCTTAGAAGACTACGTTTTACAGGTGAAGCGCCCAGAATTTGTCACAGGTATAATGTTTACTGTCACCATGACAACTCACAGGCTTCTTACACAACTTCCACTAAACACCTGCAGGAGTCACGGCTGAAATTCTGCCGGATTTAAAGTGCCACTGAACCTCAAGGGTGAGCATCTTTGATTAAACTAAACATGTGTGCTACTTAATATAACTTAATTCTTCTCTGAGGAAAAAAAAGAGTTCAGTAAATATTTGATATATATTTAATAAGGTATGAGTTCTCTGGTATCGTTCAACTCTCTATTGAAGAAGACTGCATTAAGATTTCGGCACTCCAAACTGCTTTGTTTCACACACTTTCTTTGTTTTCATTTAGCAGAAAGGTAGTTTTGTGTGGCATTCACCACACATACCCTTACAAGCTGAAAAATACTGAGCTTGCTCTTTGAGACCCACTTAAATACTGAACACCAAGACCTTCTCCCATAGTGATCAAGGAAGTCTCTCTTTAAGTGTCGTTATCCTGCTGCTTTGTTGATCTCCTTTTACTCTGCATCTTACTGAATAACAAATGTGATTAATCATTTAGTCTCTCAGCAATAAGAATGAGACATTTAAGTGCTTTGATTTGGTCAGTTCATGCATTTCGAAGGAATCAAATGACCTACACTTAGAAAAAAGCTTCTTTGGGGTTATATAGAACCTTTTAGGGCTTCCAAATATAAAGCACCTGATAGAACCCTTTAAGGTTCTATAAAGAACCTTTACTCGGTGTTGTTACTTTACTATACAATTTGAGCAAACTTGTTTACCACAAATATATGCTAAAATGAATATTTTAAGCTGAAGTATAATTGTGTAATCAACATGCCTGTTCAAAATAATTATGATCACCCATCGATACCCCAATTCAATTTTAATTTAAAAAATGGTAAACAAACAGTAATTTAAAACATCAACACATTTGGAAACAAAATACACTGTAGGCTGGATAATTGTTATAGATTACAATGTAGGTTGGATAAAACGCTTGTGTGTAGCCTATATATTAACATGACCACAAATCAATTCATAATCGAGACGTGAAATAGAAATAATATAGGCCTACATATTGTTTTTCTTTTGGTCAAAACTATTTTTACACTGAGACTCAAAACTTTCGAAATAATTACACCGTTTATGTAAGTTCAATTAGAGGAAAGGGCTCAACATTTTAGCTACTCAGGAATGTACCTGACATTCACTGGGTTTGTTCAAAAAGCGCTGGCGTGTCCGGAAATGCGGTAATTTAATTCACAAGCTCGCATAAAAACTGATGGGACGGACCGGGAGGGCGCGCGGAGATGAGCATTGGCACCAATGCTCTCTCATATTGAGTCGGCGACCCTTTGCAATACGCTTTGAGATTCATTTCCTCACGCTGTCATGTTTGGTCGAAGCATTAAGAAGAGAAACTCCAGCCGGTCGGTGAGTAAAGCGGTACGGGGTGTTTACCTTTTAAAGACTTGCATTTTTACGCACTGGTACTTGACGCGCATCAGATATACATTTAAGAAATGGGCTCTTTGTTATGAGTTATTTGGACGGAAAGGAAAAGGCTAGATGTAATAAAACGTGCTCACTTTTTGAGCTGCTCTGTGATGTGTGAAGTTATAAACAACTAACACTCAGTCTTGCTACATCAGACAGGGTTGATACTGCAGTCCGAAGCGACAACAGGCGTTTCAAAACATTGTAAGCTGTTTTATTGTCAGATTCGCAAATGAATTATTACCCACACATGTGGCATCAGTGCTATAATATGAAAATATTCGGGCAGACGTGTTTCTGTGTGAATTATATTGAATGAGCACATGTATTTCACTCATTTTAACAACTCACTGAGACAAACTGCTTGTCTTTTCTGAAGAATATAAAAAGTTAAATTGTAACCTGTGGGAAACGATTACTCACTTGCTATTCTCTTTGTTTTAATGTAATCATTTACTTTAAAATGTACTCTTTTGTGGAAATCACTCAGTCAAAATGGAATGTGGCCACTAATATGTATTGTAATCATGATTTATGAGTGATAGTAGCTACACTTTAAACCTGAATAAGTTGGCAAAACTCCCAAAAAAAATGAGGCAATCAATTTTTAGAAAGTTTAAGTAAGCAGAACTTGCACATTTTATTTTGTAATCATACATTTTAATTGCTCTGAACTAATTCATACATTTAATTTTAAAATATCATGTAGCCTATCTCAAATTTTTTGTAGTCAAAACTTGATTAGCTTTAATAGCCAATAAATGCCACCTTGCTAATTGGTTACACAATGCTTTGGTAGCATTAGCATAACACTTGCTGAATGAGGACAGCAATAAAAAACTCTTCTAAACTAGCATAACAAAACATTAAACACTATTCAGTCTCCCACGTAATATTAATCTTGCAAAAAAAAAACAAAAAAAACATAACACTTCATTTTGGCATTTACTGTCCCTTTTGAGTGTCATGGCAAAGCATGCTGGGGAATAGAAATCTTAGCCCAGTTTCAGTTAAATTTAAGTTAGTCTAAATTAAAAGAAACAACTTCATAAGACTCAAAACAATGAAACAATTCAGATTACAATGAATGTGTCGGTTTGGAGAACTCAAAAGAAAAAGAAAGTTCTAAATACTGAATAAATGAGAAGTTAATTTGTTGGAACTCATTTGTTTCATTTGAGTTGACTTTACTCAAACAAATGAATTATTTTGAGCATGAGGGTTTACAGTGTATTAGGCCTACATTAATAATAGACCCTTTAAAATGTAGATGTTTCAAATATGGTAGCTTCATCTTTATTATGACACGTTTAACCTGTTTCTTTTAACCCCATAACTGTCAGTGTCCACTAGCAGGACGCTTGGCACTCTTTTTTAGAACTTAATTTCCAATCACATATTTTATTAATCATCATAAATTAGGTATACACCAGGGGTGCCCAATCGCAGGAAAACGTGACTATTTTGGGTTCAGTGCCTAAACAAAATTACTAAAAATTTCTGATATCAATTTCAAATTTGGAACAAAACTTGGATAGATGGCTTTGTTTTTTGTTGTGTTTTTTTAACAAAATTGTTTTGTAAAATATATATTTTGTATAAAATAAAAAAATGTTTAGTGCATTACATTTGCTTTACAATAAATTTAAACTCCTATAACTTTTTTTAATTTCATTTTTTGAAGTGCTAAAAAGAGACCAACCTTAGGTCTGTATTCCAAAGCATTCACAAAATCCAACCCTTTAAGTTTGGATTGTGCATTTTAACGTCTATCCCCAACAAAGCGGGAGCTTTTACCCATATATTATCTTTCAGAGGGACAAACTAAAATTAAACCGCTCTGGTCATGTGACTGTTTACACCCGCCGCCATGTAAAAATATTAGCCGTTATCAAGACATACATTACTTCTTTTTACACCCTTACAACTCAAAAGTGCATTTTGGTCACACACATCACCGGTGGAATTCAATTTGTGCATCATAAAATGATGCATGCCTGTTAAAAAACTTTAAAGAACACAGCGTATGAATTCTTCTACATTTTGATGTTCTGAATGCCATATACATTTGTGCTTTTATATAGCAATGCATTTTCCACAGATGTACGCCATAACTTGTGTTTATATGGAAAATAACTTTTGTATCTCTTTTCAACGTCTGTAGCCCACTGTGCTTAAAGGCCTAGAAAGAGGACAACCTTGTACCATATGTGGAGAGCAGTGTCCTGGCTTTGTTCTGCATAAATGGAGGTGAGACCTCCACCCACCCACCCAACCAACTTGCTAGTTCTACACTTACTTTTTCTTACTTTACTTCAGGCATTAGGTAGAGAATTGACTTTTGGTGCAGGAGAGTCCTAACCACATATTTCTGTGAAAAGGAACAGAGTTTTAAAGTTGTCGTTGCTGTTTTGGTCAGTATTGGATGGCATCAGCATTTTTTATTTATAAGTTCTTGAAATGTTCAGTGGAAATGTTGAAGTTCTTTGCCTTTAGATAGAGTCACCATAGGAGGATTCAGTACAATTTGAATAGAGCTGACAGTGCATGTCTGAGCCAGCAGGCAATTTGCAGGACCTGTATGCGCAAAGATAACAGCGTACACTAAGCTAGCTATTCATGCTTTCCAGGACATTCAGGCTTAATTTTTGCTTGGGCGATTCCAAAAGCCAACATTTTGTTTCTGGCTCAGAACTGAGTTGAACTGTTCTGCTGGATCACACTGTGAACCAGAGGATGTGACTGGTTAGAATTTGGTGTAAACGGTATTCCCTGGTGGCTGTGGTCTCTTTCAGCAGGATAATGCGCCCTGCCACAAAGCAAAAATGGTTCAGGATGGTTTGAGGAGCACAACAAATGCATAGTAAGAATATGAAAAGAATTAAAAAAGAAAAGTATCATTTGACCCCAACTAATAACTATATCAAAATTAATTAGGATAGTTCTCCCAAAAAATAATATTCTGTCATCATTTATACCCCTTCATCATGTTATTCCAAACCTGCATGACAGTGAAACCCAAAACGATTTTTTAAAAATCATGAAATAGTTATGTTTTATATTTTTATACAATGAATCTCAAAATAAAAACTTTCATTGGCTGGACAAAATCGTTTCTTCAAAATATATTATTTTGTTATTCAAGTCATACAGGTTTGAAACAACATAAGAGTTATCCTTTTTTTTTTTTTTTTTTGGTGAACTATCCCTTTACCTTCAACAAATGAGGCATTTTCATAATGTAAATGGGTATATTAATTAATTTGTTGCACTTTTAATATGTAACTACTAAGTTCATGTTTAAATGTGACCCTGGACCACATAACCAGTCATAAGGGTCAATTTTCTGAAATTGTGATTTATACATTGTCTGAAAGCTGGAAAGCTTTCCATTGACGTATGGTTTGTTAGGATAGGACAATATACAACTATTTAAAAATGAGGGTGCAAAAAAATATAAATATTGAGAAAATCGCCATTCAGTTTGTCCAAATGAAGTCCTTAGCAATGTATATTACTACTACTAGGAAATTTACCAAATATCTTCATGGAACATTATCTTAACTTAATATCCTAATGTTTTTTGGCATAAAAGAAAAATCGTTAATTTTGACCCATACAATGTATTGTTGGCTATTGCCACAAATATACCAGTGCAACTAATGACTGGTCTTGTGGTCCAGGGTCATAAATGAGAGGGAAAAACTCTGTCTAGACAAATCAGATCAACTGTTAGAGCATGTTGTCCTTCTCTGTTTGCTTTATAAAGAAGGCAAGAAAGCTTCTATAGAGGCAGGGGTTGCTGGGATGGAGGGTAAAAAGAACGGATCTGCCTGCTTTCTGCCTGCTCTCCATTGCTGTAAACTATTACAGGGCAACAGTCAGCCCTGGAATGTGCCCTTAATTGCCTGTCTTTTGCAGTGCTACAATAAAACTAAAGGTCTTCCAGACAAACTTAATGTGAACATTTGTAACATAGCTCTTTTTTGTGTGTGAGTGGGAGACCTATGGCACACTATGGGGTCTCTTACAACAGCAGCTCCTAAAGTTTTTTATGAAGACAGTGAAAAGGCATATTTGAATGCAGATTGCTATCAGGATGGCTGTTTGGTTGTGTGTTTGAAAGACAGAGAAATTAGTTTTAAGTATGTTGTCACCATGTTCTGCACTCTAAAAAAAAAAAGGTTCTATATTGCACCAAAAATGGTTCTTGGCTCGTAATCATAGGGGAACCTTTTTTAGTGCTATATAGCACCAATTTTGGTGCTTCAGTGGTTCTTCAGCGGTTCTTCAGAGGTTCTTCAGCGGTTCTTCAGCGGTTCTTCAGAGGTTCTTCACCGGTTCTTTGACTAAGGTGCTATATAGCACCTCTGAAGAACCGCTGAAGAACCACTGAAGCACCAAAATTGGTGCTATATAGCACTAAAAAAGGTTCCCCTATGATTACGAGCCTTTTTTTTTAGAGTGTGGCTGTAGACAGAGCAAGCAGGTGTCTACACTTACAAAATTTCAAGCATGTATTTACATTATACACACGCTGTCTAGTCATAATTATAACCCAATGATCCAATTCAACCATAATAAGCAAAAAAGACTTCAGATAAACCTCATGTTGGTGTTTTTATTGCTGAAGTAAAAGTTTTGAATTTCCTATTCTTCTGTGGTCCAGAATGGCAGCACAGCTGAAAGGTTTGTTTGAGCTGCGCCCTCTACTGTAAAGGCGAGAATTTGCATTTACTTCAGTTGGAGGCTTATTCATAGAGTGGTGCAGGTATACGTCACTTTGTAGGCCAACCGACAGTTAGCATCGCACTGGTTCCCTCGAGAAAAACCCAATAAGATTTTCCCATAGGCTTTTGGATTATCGCTAAAAACAAGCTCTGTGATCAACAAAAGTCTATGAGATGTTTTGTCCATCAAGATAATTATCACAGATGAACACAACTTTTATTAATTTTAAAGCCTAAATGCAGTCAGCAGAAGTAAAAATCGAAATGCAGGCTATAAACCGACTACACCAAAGTCGCTCGACTTCAACGTCACCATCACTTCAGACAACTCCGTTTTAATCTCAAAACATTTTCCCAAAACGTTTAAGTTAAACTAGTTTATAAGAGCACAATTATGAACATAACGAGGCTGTAAAAGCGATGTGATGACATTTAATCTCCCAGACAGCCTCTGTAGTCCCATTTAGCCACTTGTTAGTAACAGCCTTTTTCAAGACACGTAACAGCTTCAAAAAATCACGAGTGGGGTCATACTGATGTAATTGTATTCATAGAATAAAACGTGAATGTGTCTTGAGCTCGCGTTCAGACCTTATTTCAGCCATTTAACCAATCTTTCATTAAAAAAAACGATTTTCTTCGGGACGAGGGAACCGGAAGTGCTAAAATGCTAACTCGCTTCCGCATTTTGGCCTACCACTATATTTCACTTTTGGTGTGAAGAGTCTTTACATTTGCCAAAAATAGGACTTTTGTAAAGGACAGGACAAACAAGAAAGGCCAGCACAAATGAGTAAACGTAACGCAAAAGTAACATAATGCATTACTTCCCATTAATGTAACTAAAAGTACTTGCACAATTAGTTACTTTTTAAAGTATTAATACAATATGTAATGCATTACTTTTAAAAGTAACTTTCCCCAACACTGCAAGTTTACACATTTAGTAATTTGCTGGGGAAAAAAACAGTTGAAGGTGAGATGACGGTTCTTTTATTTTATTACAGCTATTAAATCGTTATTTTAAATACTGATCATTACATTTGACTTTTGTTTTTTTGTTATTAAAAAAACGAACAAGAAAGGCCAGCACAAACGAGAAAACGTAATGCAAAAGTAACGTAACGCATTACTTTCCAGAAAAGTAACTAACACAATTAGTTACTTTTTTTAAGGAGTAACAAAATACTGTAATGCATTACTTTTCAAAGTAACTTTCCCCATCACCGCAAATTTAAACGTTAAGAAATTTGCTGATAATAATCCACTTAAGAGGGAGAAGATGTAGCCTGGATGCCAGCCAAACTTAGCCCCGCACACAACATTTGAGGTCGGGCAGTTCGGTCTGGAATTGATCCGTTGTGGAGCAACTATGCCCGACCAGGAGCTGTTCGGACCAATTAAATTGTCAGGGCGGGCTTTAGACGATGATAAACAGTAACGTAAGCATCCACGTCACCAAAGAGCGCTTGGGTTGAATTTGTTCTAAACCTAAACGGAGAACTTGTTCGTATATCCATTCACCTTCACTATTTCTCTCAGAAATGATGACCGTGTTGGTAAGTACTCTGTGTATCCTTAAATTCTTTTTTACAACACCGGCAAAGATTGTTTACACTCATCTTCTTCTTCTACTTCTTCCAGCGTGCGTGCAGCCAGGGTTGCCAAGTTCTCACAACAAAACCCGCTCGATTGCTACTCAAAAGTAGCCCAAAACAAGGCCAATAGCTTTCCGGGTGAAAAAAATCACCCCAAAATGGTTTGGGGGGCAAAATATGTGTTTTTTTGGCAGGATTGCCTGCTACAATTCGCACAATATCACATAATTGGGGTCGCTTCAACCCGCGGACATGGAAATCTTGGCAACACTGTCAGTGCAGTTGAGTTCTGTTGACATTTGACAACTAGCGTTATGGGTCGCTCCGTTGCTCTGATTGGTTGTAGGTCTATCCAATTGAGGTCTTTCCTGGTTCGGTTGACACACGCCCCATAATCACAGCCCAACGGAGCAGTATCAGACTCATTTTCTGACTAGAATTGTGTATGACAACGTCAGGCTAGAGAAGATGCACCATGTATAGGAAAATGAATGGCATAAGTTGTAACATAAAATTGTAAAATGTAGGATGTAGAATATAAAACGATTTCTGTCTTTCGGCGTTCAATAAGATGGGAGCTGCACTTATATGCCTGCCTAGAAAATAGCTGTCCTGTGGCATCACCAAAATGGTCATCAAAAGAACTAATCTGTCAAATGGGACTTTCCTTAAAAGCAGTAGTGTAGAGCAGGGGTCTTATGAATTGGTGGTAATGAAAAGGCCATGCATCAACTCATATTCCAACACTTTTGACATCTGCAATCCCTAAAATGTCCTGAAATATTCATAAATATCTAAGTATTAATGAGATGGTAGGAATGAAGCTGGGGTCTATTTTCCCTGCTTCTCTGCAAAATTGTATAAAACCAAGAGGGTTTTATAACAGTAATGTCTACTCAAGCCTTTTTGTATTATTAACTCTTACACTCAAGAAAACTTCTAAAGTTAGCATCGTTTAACCACTGGACATTTTCTGCTTTTTGTTTTTGGCTAGACTAAGAAGCATTGTGGACCAGACGTTAGTCCTGTAGTCAAAAGTTGGGATATGTGAGAATTGTATTGCATAACTAAATCTAAATCAATAAATGTTGCTTTTGAAAGTAAATGTATAATGTTTTTGCTTGCCTGGGCTGCACTCCATCAGCTTGCATTCTATGTAGAAAGAAGGAACCAAGATGGTTGCATGTGTAACACGATGAGTTGAATAATTTATGAGAGCTCTAGGCTTGATTGATTTTCTTTGTGTTAATGAGTCTCATTACTGCCCCTATTAGCATCAGTGCATTGAGTATTTGCCATCTGATCAGCCAGCTTATATGACCCACTTATCCAGGTTGGCATGTAGCGCTATGTTATAGATGCGCTTTCATGATAATGAAATGCATGTTTTAGGGTTGCCAGCTCCTGTATACAGAATTTGTCCTATATTATACCTATATAGGTATTTACTTTTTGGGGTTCAAGCACGAATTGCTGAAACCCTATTGTTATTGTTAATTTTCCCATGATAATGCTCCATCTAAAACTGATCGGGCAGACCAAAAACCGTAAGTCGTAGAGACAAACTTTCAGGGCTGGTTGTACTCATAGCGACTACAAACATCACAGAGGCATGCCCCAATCGGCCTGACGGGGGCGCTACATCTGTCAAAAGTACGAAATGGCTGAAAACACCTAAACCATTAGGCTCAAGTGTCTTATATCGTTGGAATCCTTGTCTCAAGACGGACAAAATGCATGCCCTCGGATTGGCTCGACACAGGGAAAATTTTCAGGTATTTTGGGTTTTTATTTTGGGTTTTGCAAACTAGCCCTAGGTTTTTGGCCCGACCGCAACCAAATCAGTGCAGCAAGATTCTCTGGAGTCTGAATGTCAATAGTTTAAAAAAAGTGGAAATTTGGGTTCACGGTCCGTAAAGGCCGCCAAAACGTTTGAAGTGGGAGGAGCCACTTTTACTTAATTGGCTATAACTCCTCAACGGAACGACATTTTCACCAAACTCAGCATGCCCATGTAAGAGCAAAATGATGTATATGGCAAACCCCATGAAATGGCTGAAAGCGGCCCTCTTCCTGCCTGATTTGCATACAACTTTACAAAATCGGGCGTGCGCATGCGTTACGTGATCCTGAAGAAGCTTGCAAACTTTTATAGACTTCGGGCCATTAATGGCGGTTTAACTCTTATAAAGGTGAAAAATGCTCTAAATATAATGCTATGCAAAATGACATTTAAATGACTGATAAATGGTCTGCTCTGTGCAAAACTTCACCAAATTAGCTGAGCACGTCCACCATATTATTCTAAAGAAGCGTGCAAACTTTTACGGAGTTCGGGCCATCAGTAGAGGTATTACAGTTTAAAAGGTTAAAAAAACCACCACATTTCCATGATAAATGGGTGGAAAATGCAAAAATCGACCTTTTTCCTCTCTGATGTGCATGTCAAAACCCTTGATAAAGTTTTTGTAACTAGGAGCTCAAAAATCAAGTGCTGAGACCCTATGTTTTTTTTTTATTGGCCCTTTTAAGGCCCTTTTTATTAGGGGTTCAAGTACGAAGGTACAATGAAAAATTCAGGCGATTATTTTTTTGATTACCTTTCTATTTTCCAGCACATTTTTATCACTTTTATCACCCATGGTGGCAACTCTCAGGCAAGTTGTAGACTAAAGCTTTCAGCTGCAATGTGGGTTGATGTAAAACTTTTAACAAGAGAACCAATCAAAAGCATCAGAATAGCATCGCTTTACTAAACAGCCTTTAAATGGCAGGGGACGCCATACATAATTTTTTTTCTCAGTAACTGTAACTGAATAAAGTTAAATTTATTTTGTAATTAAATTATGCAATCTAATTACATGTAACTATAGTTACTCCCCAACACTGGTCATGGTGAAGGAAAAAAGGTTACACTTTATTTTAAGGTGACATAGTTACATTGTACTTACTCAAGTAATATTAATTAACTACATGTACTTACTATAGAATTACGGTTAGGGTTTGGTGTAGGGTTAGTTACTTGTAATTATGCATAATTTACTGTTATTATTATAGTAAGTACATTTAGTAATGTGTAACTACAACTACACCTTAAAATAAAGTGTTACCGAAAATGTTGTTATTTTTGTTGAGGCTGATGAGCCTCATTTTCATCTGTTGTGCCTGGCCAGTTTTTAAAAGGCAAATAAACCAGGACAAAATACTGATGAAAATGATACCCTCTGGTCATTTTGACCCGAAACTCATAAAAAATTTTTTTTAATTGAGTGTTCATCAAAGTGGTCCAAGACCCTAGGACTTTTGTCGTACTTTAACCACAAATACACACAAATTTACTTGGTTCGAGAAGTCTTGTGGTTGAAATTTAAAAAAGTAACAAATCCTTCCCTTGTGGGTCAATTTGAGCCCCTTAGGAATTAATGGAATGCGAGGAATGCTTCAGTACACAAAACCTACAAATGCTCAAAATTCAAACAAAAAATGTTAACTTTAACAAAAAATATTTTATAATGTCTACATACATAAAAAAAAGCATAATTTTAGGGCTTCGGGTCATTCGGGCCATTTCCCTCTAGGCAGTTGTTGTTGCAGGTAGAGCCGCTGGACTCTGTCCTCCCAGTAACCTGTTCCAATCTGCATAACAGTGCCTTTCAGTGTGTTAACAACAAGCGGTCCGGCCAAACCAATCCATCAGGGCGGTCTGGCACATTGAATGGGCCTTTAAAGTAAAGTCTCCTTTTCAGCCAGTCAGGAGGAGGAGAAAATAGAGGGAAACCCTGCTCCTCAGACATGTACAAAGAGGGCAAGAGAGCATAACAACTGGGCCTTTCTAGATTAGCATGGTCCTACAGAGCTACTAAAATACATTCACCTCTAATGGAATGAAATCACTGTATCCACTCCCTGTTTGCTTTGAAGTGCTAACCAGATGCATTTATGTTGCCTGCTAACGCTTATTCCACTCATTAACTAAATGAGTTGGGGTTTTGTTGCTTATGCAGCCATTTGATGTTATTTTGACCAAAAACTGATATTTGGGGCCTCTGTAAATAGATGGGCTATACTATAGCCATGCAGATGAATCACAAGTTGACCATTGAGATTCAAACAGTACTTTTACTGGGGGGTTGGGGTGACTGTTTGTGTGTATGTGGTTGTCTTTGATTGGGTGTAATGATAGGGTCGTTTATTTGCCATTGTGGTCATGGAAACGGTGGGGTGGGTCACATGCATGCAGACTGAGGCCCACTACATACACAAATGAAAGTAACAGCAGGTATTAGAAACTGAGGTTAATCTCTAACTTGAAGCTTAATAGTGTAATAAATAAGAAATTATATATCGATTTTTTTTAAAATTTGAAATAGAAAGTTTTGTAACAATGAAACTGCAATATGTTCTATTTTTTTTAATCAATAAATTGCACCCTTGCTAAATAAATTTAAATCCTTAAAAAAAATCTTACAGACCCCAAACTTTCAAATGAACTTTGTGGACTTAAATATATAAATATATATATATATATATATATATATATATATGGTTACAAAAACTTGCTATTCCAATTAAATGCTGTTTTTTTTTTTTCTTTGTTCATCAAAGAATCCTGAAAACATTTATCATGGTTTCCACAAAAATATTAAGCAGCAGAACTGTTTTCAATTGTGATAATAATAAGAAATATTTATTGAGCCCCAAATCATCATATTAAAATGATTTCCGAAGGAAAATTTAACACTGAAAACTGGAGTAATGATGCTGAAAATGCAGCTTTGCCATCCCAGGAATAAATTACATTTTTAAATATACATACAAATATAAACATTTTATATAAAAATTTTCTATTTGTTTTTTTAATTTTCAAATAAATGCAGTCTTGGAAAGAATAAAAGAAAAATCTCACCAACACATAGAGATAAAAACACCCTTTGAATATAAATAGTACACCAAATGTATTTACTATGACCAAGGGCACACCACTTTATGCCAGTAATTTCTATTGTATGCTCTAGACTAGACTAGACTTTGGCTAGACAAGATTGACGTAAAGCAGGTCTCGTCATCAATGATAGTGCTCATTTATAGAGAAGAAATTCTCTGGAATGAGCAGTTTTGTATCAAGAGGATTCCTTTTGTAAAGGCGCATTTGAACATGCATTGGTTTCACAGGAAGAATAGAACATCTCAAGGGTTTGGTTTTATCGCACCTTCATATTTTACACCTTCAAAGTAGCAGATGCTCAATAGGGCTAGAGTGGGTGTAATTGGAGAATGTTTTCATCCCTTTGTCTGTGGAGCTGTAGAGCTAATGATTACAGAGGAGTATGTATGTGTGCCAGCCTTTGGGTACTCCATCTTTACCATAGTGATCTTAGTTTTCAGTACGCCATTATAATGCGTGCGAAGAAGAAGAGGACATGATGACAGGATGAGGCCTATTAATGGTGTCACATTGCCTTCTAACTTCTAGCTCTTTTTTTAACCAATCAGCTTGCTTTTATTTACTTGCTTAAATTAGGTTTCTGAACCATCTATTATTCAAAACAACCATTAATGATCCTTCTGATGTAATGCCAGTGCTGTTAAATTGCAGTCTATCATGTTAAAAGGGTTGTTTTGATGGATTTTTTTAACGTCATGCACAACAAGTAATTATATGTGGCAAAATGACTCAAAATCAAATGCCACTCGGCAGACACTTGTTAAACTCAGCTAGATGAATTTAAACCCTATTAATTACGATGTTATTTTTGGCAGAGTTGCTTTTTATGCAGGTAGGATACAGTACATCCATACAATTGAGTTTGGAGTACACTCATTATTCAGCTTTTTGAATTTTTGTTAATTTTTCTTTTTAACCAGAGAAATTAAGTTCAACCAAACAAAAATGCACAGTTTTGATAAAGAGACTGATTGTTCTTTTTTTTAAGAACCCTCTATACCTTGTGCTTCATTCAGAGTTCATCTCTCATCTTTTAGCACTGGTGGTTTACCGATTTCTTGTTTGCTCTCATCAGCGGAAGACGTATTTCAGTCATGGGTCAACATCATGCTTTAATAGGAAACAGCTGGATTCCTTTCCGTTAACATTATGCAGATTATTCCTTTCAAGTTTCTTTTAGTTCACTGTCAACAACATGCCACACCACAGTCTGGATCTGACAACAGTCCTTATCACGTCAACAGGCCTGTGACCAGGGTCCTTTTTACACCTGGCACTAGCATGTCTCAAATGGGTCTCCTGTGACCACTGGTAATCAGATTTCATTGAGGGTCTCTTGATGAAATGACTGTATGTATCACCTATTACTTTAGTGTGTTACTGAATGTTGATAAAGAAAAAACATGATGGAGGGATGTCAAAAGTACCGGTACTTCGGTACCAAGTTGGTAGTGAAATTAAAAAAACAAAATTGTGAAGATACCAGCATTTCTGTAGTACCGGTAGTACAGAGTACCGGGTATATTCGGTACCTAATAATAGGCAACTGCTTTCAGTCACTTCCATGTTTATCTAAGTGCAGGTCTCCAGACTAACTAACTGCAAAAAGACTATTTAAATATGAATCCTGCATGTTCTCTGTGTCTCTGTGTGAGTTAATGGCGCAAATGTGCTGTTTTATTTACCACACACACGTGACGCTCGCAGCCTTGTCAGCCTCTGCCTCACTGTATGATGACAGGAATGCATGAACTTCATCCCCAGAGACGCTCTGAGAGTCACTTCATCTGCATTTTTCTCCATTTCAGCATCTGGCGCTTTGCATTGCACTTGGTGATGTAAGGCTTGGATTCAGCTTCTCGGCCATGGAAACCCATTCCATGAAGCTCTCTACGCACTGTTCTTGAGCTAATCTGAAGGCCACACAAAGTTTGGAGGTCTGTAGCTATTGACTCTGCAGAAAGTTGGCAACTTCTGGGCATGTACGCCTCAGCATGTGCTGACCCCGCTCTGTGATGTTTTTTATTTATTTTTACGTGGCCTACCACTTCTTGGCTGAGTTGCTGTTGTTCCCAATTGCTTCCATTTTGTTATAATACCAATAAAAGTTCAATGTGGAATATTTAGTAGTGATGAAATTTCACAAATGGACTTATTGCGCAGGTGGCAACCTATCACGGTACCACAGTTGAATTCACTGAGCTCCTGAGAGCAACCCATTCTTTCACAAATGTTTGTAGAAGCAGTCTGCAAGAGGTGCTTGATTTTATACGCCTTTGGCCATGGAAGGGATTTGAGGTATATAATGTATATTAGGCTTCTGTTGTACAGTAGATTTAGCTACGTCTCAATGTAATAATAATGCTAACTAATAATAATAATAATAATAATAATAATAATAATTATTATTATTATTATTAGGCGTGCGTAGGGTTGCTTATTTTTCACTCAATTTTTTTTATAAACAATGTTTGCTTTCATGTAGCATTCAAATGTTTGTATGAATTATTTAATTATAGTGATCACCATCATAAATCAACTAATTTAATTACATTTTTTTATCAAATTGTTAAATAAAATAGTAAATACTTCCAACAGATTTTGCTGTGGTACCAAAATTGGTACAGAGAACTTTAAAATATTAATGGTATTGGTACCGACTACTGAAATGTTGTTATTGTGACATCCCTAATGGATGGATAAGTGGATGGATGGATAAGCAGATGGATGACGTATAAATAAGCGGCTAGACAGACAGGTAGGTAGATAGATGGACTGATGGATGGATAGATATATGGATAGATGATAAACGGATGGATGGATAGATAGATAGAACACTGCTGTGATGAAGAGATGTGAAACTGGATGATCAATGTGGCATGAAATTAAATGGATGAAATGAGTTATTCTACTGCAAAGACTAGTGATGTGTGCAAACAGAGGGTAGCAGTGCAGTTGGTGGAAGAGATCAGAGATTATAGCTGGCAGTGAGCTGTGTCTGTGCGTGTCTGAATGAGAAAAAAGGTAAAGGCATTCTCTTTTTGTCCCTGAGCTCAGGGTCAGTTGTCTGCTTGGTCTGACCAGACCAGCTGCAGCTGCTAAACACCCAGATCATGTCTTCATCACCTCAGACAATTTTCAAACACAAGAGCTACTGGAATCCACACCCAGTTAAGTGATCGAATAAATGCATGGAATGCATGCGTATCAAATGCTACATTAAAATGCATTTAGTCCATATTTGGCCTTTTTCTTTCTTCCATCTCTTGCAGCTGGCACTAAAGGCCCACTTCTGAAAGCTCTTTAAACTTACTTTCCCCTCAATACCCTTGTATCAAACAACAAACAGTGCTATTTTATGTGATTGGATAGAGATTGTGCCATGCAAACATACTACCAGCTGCCATAAATGAACTGTTTTTGTAGGGCCAGAAGGGTGCCTGGATGCACATGAGGATTTTTAAAACAACTTCCCAAAAATGTGCAAAGTTGGTTGCATGATTATTATAAGTGTTATAGATTAAATGTAGTAGGGATCAAACATGCCTACACGTGTATAAATATATAAATTTGTGCCGAACACCAATTCTTGGTTGCAGGCTCTTCTCTCAGATCAATCTCAAGGTGAAGAGAATAATTGGCTTCAGGCGCTGTGGCTCTGTGACATTGGGAATGAAAGGCTCTTTGACTGCACTTATCCTTGTGTCTCCAGTGTCCCAGTGATGTTTTTATGAAGTCTGCACAGCAGGGCTATGTTTACTGTATTATGTTGTTAATTTACATGGGCACAGACCCCCCACACACACACATGCTAAAACAACTTCACTTCTTCCCAGCATCACAAGCTGTCCTATGATTCATTTTTCCTCTACTCTCTCTTCTCTCTCACGTTGTCATCTGTCTCTCACTTACATGGAGAACTTTTACACCTTTTCGACAGCAGTGTGGGTTGTTCTTAAGGCTGCAAATGAAAACTTTTGTTGATCTCAACTTCTGGCTCTTCTTGACACCATTTTTTTCATCCTTTTCTGACCTCTCAAATGACTGCCATTCATTTAAAACTGCATCTGTGTGCAAACTGTTGTGAATGAGCTTTAAATGGATGCATGTGACTAACACTGCCTCTTGAATCCCACTGGGAAAACATGATTTTTATCAGGGATGTGAGGTCAGGGCCAAAACACTACTGTATTTGAGAAATAAAAACGATATGACAGAATTGAAAAGGTTACCCTTCAAACATGTATATTTTATTAAAGTGTCTTGTTGAAAATTGTGCTCGACTTAACATCTATATTTTAGTAGATTTAATCGTTGCTAATTATAACAGTTAACATGTGCTTATTATAATGCATATATTAAAGCTTCAATATAACATTCAATATAATAAATATAATAGTATGTAAATTATATAAAATAATTCTCAAAGGAATTTCTTTATGACTTAATAATATTACAAAATCTATAATCAAGTTTTTTTTTAAAGTCATGATTGCCAAGATTTCTCAAACCTGTCCTGGAGTACCACCAGCCCTGATGCACGTTTTGTATCTCTCCCTATATATCTGACATACCCATTTCAGGTCTTGCAGTCTCTACTAATAAACTCATGAGTGTAATCAGGTGTGATAGATGAGGGAGACATACAGGCTGCGTCCGAAAACCTAGGCAGCTGACTTGTTGCCTCGCTGCCTTATCAGACAATGACTTAAAAGGCAGCATTTTGTGCATGAAGGCACCTCACAAAACTGATTTCGGACAGACTTCTTAGGCAGTGTAACAGTTTAATGATCTACAGCAAAATAGAGAGAGCTTTGGTGAAAACTTAACTAATATTTAATTACTACATTAGAAATGTCTCGCTATAAATGACACCAGAAGTGGAAAATGTTGGTAAAAACGTTCATTTACACACAAACTGACCAGCAACGCATCTTTCGGGCGCCATCTTTTTTTTCCAGCTCAACTGTCACAGAATTGAACTCAGAGGATTGTGGGATATCAAAGGCAGCGAAGGATACGCTGCCTTCAAAACTCGATCAGATGAAAGTCTCTCAGCAGACAGGAAGTGAGGCTAACATTAGATTCGGACGTGCCTTGATGCCTTCCTACCTTGAAGTGTGTCCTCCGAAGGCAGCATTTTCCAGGTTTCGGACGCAACCACAAACTGTGCAGGGCTGGTGGTACTCCAGGACAGGTTTGAGAACCACTGCCCTAAGTATACACTTTCAAATGTATGAACAGATGGCCGTTTTTCTTGAAATCCTTGGTTGTTGTAGCTTTATTGTGTCAACAGAGGGCACTGTTGTATTTGTGTAGTTTATTTGTTGTTATGCTCAATAGAAGCACACTTTTAAACTTTGACGGACTGGATGTTATTTGAGTGTTGGGGCCAACACAGATCAGTTTTGTTTTAATACAAATGGACTGACAGTTTACCTGGTCATGCATATCTGTAGTTACCACTTTAGTTGTCTTTGTAAACATAGTGTATTAGTGATGTATGTCCCTATATGCATGTGGTTAGTGTTAGCAGAGGTGTAAAGAGTGCCTGGAAACCATAATTGAGTAAAAGTACAGATACCTTTCAGCGAAAATGACTCCATTACAAGTTACAAGTCACCAATTCCAATACGACTTGTGTAAAAGTCTTACCCCCGGTTTCACAGACAAGGCTTAAGCTAGCCTCAGACTAAAATGCATGTTTGAGTTGATTTAACTGCTCTTCTAACTGCTTTTTCTAAGGCATGTTTGTAAAAGCTACTTAAATGTCTTAATTGAACTAAAGCCTAAAACTGGCTTAATCTAAGCTCTGTGAAACCAGGCCTTGGAGTATCTGATTTTACCAGTAGGCTACTGAAATATTTTACTTATTTTGCTCAAAGTAGGCTCAAAGATGCGCTAGCCCTCAACACCTATGAGACATGCCAGTGAAAAAAAAGAAACCGTGGATCTGTGTGGAGAGCAATCACGCTTATTTTAAAATCAAAATAAAACTGAACCTCAATATTGCAATCATTGACACAACAGCCTTTTAAATGTCAATAAAAAGTCTCAGTTAAGCTCAAGTGCTCGAAAGGTGCATATGTAAACCAATTGGAACCTGCAATTCACATCTAACTACCAATGCATTTGCATAATGTAGCCTTGTTGACAAGTTTGGGTTAGGGCAAAACGCACAAGATATAGTACCTTCAATGCCCTGTAGAAAGCAATATCACTTTGTTTGTAGTAGGAATAAACTTCTGCAGAAAAAGTTAGGTGCCATGCAAAATGTAATAAGTGCATTACTCATAACTAATGTATTGGAGTATAGAGTATAAATATACTTAAGTACAATAACTAATTACATTTACTCAAATTAGGGTGACCACCAAGTCCCGAAATTGGAAGCGTTTTCCCACATTTCAACTATTTTTTTTTCTTGCCTTAAATTACAATATTACACTAAGAAATACTAAAAATGTGATTTGGCTGTTAAAAAATCCATTTGCTCAGCCGTAATGTTCTAGCTAGAGCAGGAAAATGAACAACCAACACAGTTGTAGAGAGGGATGTTTCCGCATGTTGACGACTCAAAGGAATCAGTGTGTGGACCTCATCAAAATTCGTTAAATACAGCTACACCAGCCTGGACTTCATCTAGTCTGTGTCCGAAATCGCCCCCTCTACCCTTAAATAGGACATTATTTGCGGGGACAGCCATTTGGAGTGGTGTCCGAAACCATAGTGGATGTTATTGAGTGCACTCATTCAATCCCACAGTGCACCACAATAACGAGTGTACAACCGTTGTACACTCAATGGCTAGAGAATACCCATAATGCACTGTTTGCAAATGAATTCCCGCTGCGTCTGACCACAAGATGGCGCACGCAGCTGAATCATCCATCCATTTTCCAAACTGCTGGTCCAATGTGGCTACAGCGTAACATCATACATGTATAAATTACTTTTTAATTGATTATTAAATTGTTTAATAACAATTAAGGTTTATACATGCTAGTTTCCATGGCAGAGTTCAGGATAAACCTTTTCATTACTACTGGAGCTGCCAGTTTGCTACGTTTAAAATGATTATTAAACAGCAAGCACAAACAATGCGAAAGCGGCTTCCCTTCCGGCCAAATTCACTCACTCGTTCTCATTCGCTTCAAGTGGACTATATTAGTAGAGTAATGTAGGGAGTAGGGAAGAGTGAACGAGGGTATAAGGAAATGTATTTTAGTATAAAATGTGATTTTTACCATACTAATATCAGTAATACATCATACTAATAAACCGTTGCTTAGTTTATGATATTTAGCAGACTGAATAGGTTAGGCTACATTTGTATCACTTGAACCTGGACAAATTGAGTGCCAGTCACAGAGCCGGTCACAATTAACAAAGCTTATTGGCGATTTAAATCATTATCATCCAACGTAGTGGCAAATACAGGTAGATCTCAATAAATTAGAATCTCGTGGAAAAGTTCATTTATTTCAGTAATTCAACTTAAAAGGTGAAACTAATATATAATATAGACTCATTACATCCAAAGTGAGTTATTTCAAGCCTCTGTTTGTTATAATTTTGATGATTATGGCTTACAGCTTATGAAAACCCCAAATTAGAAATCTCACACAATTTGAATATTGTGTAAAGGTTCAGTATTGTAGGCACAAAGTGTCACACTCTAATCAGCTAATTAATCCAAAACATCTGCAAAGGGTTCTTGAGCCTTTAAATGGTCTCTCAGTCTGGTTCAGTAGAATTCACAATCATGGGGAAGACTGCTGACCTGACAGTTGTGCTGAAAGCCATCATTGACACCCTCCACAAGGAGGGAAAGCCTCAAAAGGTAATTGCAAAAGAAGTTGGATGTTCTCAAAGTGCTGTATCAAAGCACATTAATAGAGAGTTACGTGGAAGGGAAAAGTGTGCAAGAAAAATGGGGTGTGGCTCATGGGTGGTTCATGGGGTTCATGGTTCATGTGGTTCATGGGGTGTGCAGTGGCTCAGTGGTTCATGTAGGTTGTCTACTAAACGGGAGGTTGGTGGTTCTATCCCCGGTTCCACCTGACCAAGTGTCGAGGTGTCCATGAGCAAGACACCTAACCTCAGCTGCTCCCGCCATGGCTGACACCATGAATGTGAGGCAATATGTAAAGAGCTTTGGTGGCCATGGGTCTGTTGAAAGCGCTATAAAAATCCAGTCCATTTAGCATTTACCAAAAAGGTGCAGGGATGACCACAGCCTGGAGAAGATTGTCAGGAAAAGGCCATTAAAATGTGTGTGGGAGCTACACAAGTAGTAGACTGAGGCTTGATTTACTGCATCAAGAGCCACCAACACACTGATAGATCCTGGACATGGGTTTCAAATGTTGTCAGAATCGTCTTTCCTGGGCTAAAGAAATAAAGAACTGGTCTGTTGCTCAGTCCTCTCTTCTAATGAGCGCAAATTTTGCATCTCATTTGGAAACCAAGGTCCCAGAGGTCTGGAGGAAGAATGGAGAGGCACACTGAACTTCAAGCATCTTGGACTGTGTGAAGTTTCCACAGTCTGTGTTGGCATGGGAAGCCATGTCATCGGTTGGTGTTGGTCCACTGTGCTTTATTAAGTCCAGTCAACGCAGCCATCTACCAGGACATTTTAGAGCACTTCATTTTCACTGACTTCATTTTCAAGCAGGACTTGGCACCTGCCCACACTGCCAAAAGTACCAAAACCTGGTTCAGTGACCATGGGATTACTGTGCTTGATTGGCCAGCAAACTCGCCTGACCTGAACCCCATAGAGAATCTATGGGGCATTGCCAAGAGAAAGATGAGAGACATGAGACCGAACAATGCAGAAGAGCTGAAGTGTAGAATCCTTCACTACTATTGACTCTATTGAAGCATCCTGGTCTTCCATAACACCTCGCATTGAGGCAGCAATTCATGCAAAAGGGGCCCAAACCAAGTACATATGCATGATTATACTTTTCAGTGGGCCGACATTTCTATATTTAAAATCCTTTTTTTATTGATTTCATGTAATATTCTAATTTTCTGAGATTTTGAATTTGGGGTTTTCCATAAGCTGTAAGCCATAATCCTCAAAATATAATAAATAAAGGCTTGAAATATCTCACTTTGCATGCAATGAGACTATATAATATATTAGTTTCACCTTTTAAGTTAAATTACTGAGAACCTTTCCACGATATTCTAATTTATTGAGATGCACCTGTAGGCTTTCCAACTAATGTAATATTTACAACATTTACATAGTATAATGGGATGAAATGTATATCTCTCACACGTGTCCCGTATTGTCCCGCAAATCCTGCAACAGAGCAATAACCAGGTGGGTGACTAATTCATACTTTACACCACTGAGTGATAGCATGTGTATGTGCATGCATTGCTCAGCGTTTCACGGATGACAGGGAAGCAGTGATGGCCTTTCTGCCGCTGCTTATCATTCTATCTAAAAGGACAGGAAATGGCCCCTAATAGGAAAACTGAAGCAGTTCCAATTTCCTGTGATCACAGACCAGACGCTCTCATGTGAGTCTAACTTGCACATATATAGTACACACTTGAATGCATTTTTTGCCTTTTATCTGAACAGAATAGAGGACTGTTAATACAGAACTTAAAACTAAATAAATAAAACTTTAGTAAATAAATGACTTTATAAGTATCCTAATAAATCAGAAACTGTAAGTGCATATTACCCACCTTATATCTGTATAAGGCAATTAAGTTAAAAGACATTTAAATCTGCCGTAACACTTTACATTAAGGTCTCATCTGTTAACATTAGATAAAGCATTAGTTAACATGAGCTAACTATGAGCAATATCTTTTTACAGCATTTCTTAACCTTTGATAATGTTAGGTACAATTGTGCATTGTATATGTTTATGTTAGTTCACAGTGCATTAGATTTTTTAGATTTTAAAAATGTATTATTAAATAAGATTAATAATGCTTTAGAAGTGTTGTTTATTGCTTGTTCATCTTAACTAATGAAGTTAAACTAATGTTAACAAATGAAACATTATTGTAAAGTGTTTCCTAAATTGCTACGTTGGACGGAATAACAAGTATAAGAAGAAGAAACTTTTTCACAAGTGCAGTATTATAAGGTGCTTTTTTACGAAGGTCAGAAACATAAATGTAAGAAGCGACTCTCATTCAAAATGCTGCCTTTTTCTCAGTGAGTCATATAAAGAGAAGTGTTTCTAGGCTCCGGTTTCCAGGGTGATGGTACTATTCACACTCTTTTGGTGCCGTGACAACCACACTAGAAGGCAGACGAATGAGGGCGTGAGTGGTCAAAAATCAAACACGACACCCCAGAGACGTGAACAAACACAATCTGAGGAGGATTCAGTCTTTTTCAGTTTCATCTCTCAATGTTTTTGACAGATCTCTACAGCTGTTTTGTAGATAGGCCGTGTTTTAAATCCAAAAACCGAGTGAAATTGTGAAAAATCTCAGCCAAAGCCTCATACCGTTCTTATCATCCATGACAATCCTGTTTGTTTGAAGTCCAAAATAATTATTTCTACATTAGGACAATGAGCCAATGAAAAGTTTTAAGCGGAACAATCCGCCTTCCCTTGTTCGTGCGTCGAGTCTCCAGCTGTTGAGCTCTGACATCCCCACCCAAACATACAACAGCCACAGGGAGTGTAAAATCAAAACCAGACGTGGCTTCTTTCCATGGATTTTATGATAGATTATTGGTAATGTAAACAAACTTGTGCGAGGATCATTTCAAAGGAATCCAAGATGCAAGAGAATACAGATAGCCTTCACTTTGTGACCTAAGGTGAGTCTCAGATTTGGCAGTTACCCCTAGAAATGTACAAAACTGGAGTCACCCCGGTACGAGGTCATGCATTTTTCAAAGGCTGAAAGGCATTCATCTCTAGAAATGATATCCTTGAAGCTCCAGCAAAGTGCAAAAGTTGCTGATTTTGAACTTGAAAGCATTCAAATTTGTTTTGACTGGTCATGTGATATTTAACACCATCCTGCCGATGACATCACAGGGCAATGACAGGGTCACACTTTATATCAAGTGCCTTTAACTACTGTGTGCTAACATTTAAATGAATCATTTGATATGCAGTTATTATGTACATACATGTTTTTACATTGTACGTAAAAAAAAAATACCTGCATGTAATTACAGCTGTAATACATTTCTGTAATTATATCTAATTACACTGTTGACCCTTCCATTACCCCTTAACCCAAACCTAACCATACCGCCAAACCTGTCCCTAAATTACCCGTGTTCTACCTCAATAGCAGCAAAAGTGTTTTGTAATACAACATATAAGTACATACCTAACATTTTTATATATATATAAAAGACACCTAGTATAAAAATGTGACCAATTACGTGGAGAAAGTGAATCCAAGCGAGACTACCGGTACTTGTTCAGGGAAAGAGAATTGTACAAGGGTATGGCCAACTGTGAACTTTAAATCAGCAATTGGTGTAACTGCATGTTTTATATATCAAACTGCATTTGATACAGAAGATTTGAGATCCACATATTTTCCCACCCATTTGTAACAGGAACAATGGCATCCTTTTCCTTTGAAGAACATGGTTAAATATTAGACAGAGCTATATGCACTGTGCAATATTATGTCTCAAAATGTTCATTTTGGATTCTAAACTATGTCGTTAAATCGTTTTTTGCTTTAATAAAATTTCGTTTGAGACTGAAAGTTTTAAAGGGATAGTTCAGATTAAATGTAAAACTTTTGCTATTGTGTTCCATACAAAATGAACAGCACATAGAACAGAACGTCATGAGGGTGAGTAAATGATGACAGACCTTTCATTTTTGGATGTACTATTCCTCAAAGTCTTTGAAGTGTTGCTGTGAAACAGCCTTACAAATATGACGCACGTCCCCCACATTATTAAAGCATTCCTCTCTCCTGTGCTCCAAGAAAGCACAGCCCTAATGATTCATGGCTACCCTCAGCTGTTTAGGAAGAAAGACTAAGCCGGTTTAGAAAGTCAAGAAAGAGAAAAGAAAGAAAAGATTGAGAAGGGAAAGAGAGATGTGTGTGATGACATAATCTTGGCTAGCCTCTATCGTTTTTTTTTTTTATCACCGCATTCTTTTTATGGAGCAGATTAAACCAACGCGTATTCCATCAGTGCATCTGTGTCTAATCAGGACAGAGAGCTATTTGTTTCTCTAATAATAGGTGAAGTCCAGCCCTTTTGGATAAGTGTGTGGGTTACTTATGCTTTGGGGGCATAATTATCCCCAGAAGTTAGCTAAATCTGAAAAAAAATTCCCATTGGGGACAAATACGAATGGGTATACAATATCACAACACAGCAAGGTCGACAAACAGTTGCTTTTGATAAAACCGTTAAATGTGTTTTCAACAAAAGCCAAACATTTTAAGCTGAAATTATTAATGAGGTTTATATATGCATATGTCACTTTCTTTTTATTTATTTCTTTCTTGACAGAAGGGAAAGAGTTGTTGTTTCATGGGATTTGGATCCATTTAAATGAACAGTATGTGTAAATGTGTGTTCATTAGAAAGATGCAATGTAATTTGCAATGTAGACACCTTTTTTATTTATTTATTTCATTTCTTTTTAGGTCCGATTGTGATTGCAGTCGTTTTTATGTCTTCATTTAGATAGCTAATTAAGCAAATGTAAGTGTTTGTGGGTTTATCTTTAGTTATACGTTGGGGACAAATTTGTCCCTAGAAGTTAGCTAAGCATAACAAAACCTCCCTTTAGGGATGTTTGACGCCATTCTCATTTGAAACTGATGAATAAAGCAAGTAATATATTATTAAATTCTAAAATGTTTCTTGTAGGGGTGGATTTAGGCTTTTGTCATATAATTATCTTAATATACAAGAGCAATAAAAGTCTATGCTGGTCTACAAATGGAAAGTGCAGTAACTACACAACACTAAAACTGAAATGTTTTTCATCTCAATTGTTACACTAAATTTGTCATGAACATGTGTTCCATAGTCTAAGAGACTAGATTTAAAATGTGTAGTTATTGTTTTGCTGTTATTGTGGGATGTACCAATATTACAATTCTGTCCGATAAGTAGTCTTGTTATGGCCGCTAACCAAAAAACAGCCAATTCTAAAACTTTGCACTATTATATCTAAATCATGTAAAAACTAAAAATTGCAATAATTTATTCAGCCAATAACCAATATGGTAACTATATACATTTTGCATCACAAGCAGTATGGTATGTCCTCATTTATAGATAATAAGCTCATTTAGTAAACATGAGTGTGTGTTTTTTGTCCATCATCCATTATTACAACGATCAATCCGTTTGTCAAAAGGAGAGTCTACTCATGCTCAAACATGTTGAGGGAACCTCTCAACTGCCTCTCTCCTAGCTGCTTTGAAGAAGTACTTTTATTTTCTTTACTTGGCCCTTGAAGGAGCTCTATGCCACTTAATCCTCTTTTTACACTGTGTGCATTTGTCTTTCCCCTGCTCTCTTACACAGCAAATAGGTCTGAAATATGGTTCCATGGGGAGTAAGACAGGCATTGGATGAGGATGTGCTCTTGTTTCTCCATCAGATGGCATTTGCGCTCTCATCTCCAGTGCAGGTTTTAGTATGTGTGTGTGTGTGTGTGTGTGTGGATTGGTAGACTCAGCAGATGCTGGGTGATCATGCTTTCCTGGCCTGAGGCGAACGCTTACCATGTGCACCATGTGTTTGTGCTTGCGCGTATGGGTGTAACCATGCTGGTGGATTTGGGTGTAGTCTGCATGTGCACTAGGGGGCTCCTGTACATTTGCTCGAAGTGTGAAAGTGCGACATCGGTGCCAAACGTGTGTAAAGCATAACTTCTGTCATGCTGATTATCTAGTCATATGTTACACAGTCTGCTGGCTGGATTGTCTGGGAACGATTTGGTTCACTGTGAGTGAAAGGACCTTAGTCAGAAATGAAGGCATATTATATTTATTCGGTCCCTTTTTTTAAGGAAAGGTTTTTTTGTGTATGTCTCTGTATACATATAGAGACATATAAATAAATAATTATATATAATATATACAGTGTATATATTAATATATACACATGTTAATATTGTTGTGAAAATTGTGATCTTTCGTAACATACATCTTTACTGTCACTTTTGATCAATGCGTTTTTTGTGAGGGGGGAAAAGGTCTAAGAAAATCAAATAAAATTTCAAAATTTCTTTCCAAAAACAACCCAGTCTACCAAAAACATTTAGTTGTGAGAATTAGATGTGACCTAGAGTACAACCTCTTTTATGTGTCCAATGAAATATGACACCAAATGCAGCTTTTTTTTGTTTTGTTTGCCTTTTATGCGCTTTCATCTATTTTTTAATCACTCTCTCTCTCACTCCCTGTCCCTTTTTATTTCTCTCTCTCTCTCTCTCTGCCACTTGCTGTTAGGTTGCCATAGACTGCAACTTCACCTTGACAACAGTACCCTCCCAATACCTTGTTTGAATTGTAAATGTTAGCACACTTGCAAGCTGTGCACCTTTAGTATGAATAATGAATATACACAGCAAGTAGAATAGCTGATGTGTGCATGTACTAAAAAGTTAACACTTCAATAGTGCACTATACCATATCAACATGTTGTGGATCAGTTATATTCAAAATGAATCCTAATAATCTCGTATACTGGCCTCATAAAGCTTTTTTTAGTGTTTAAAATGGAGAGAAAAATAATGTACAAAAAAAGATTTGCAATTTCTTTAATGATAGATATTTTCTTCCAAAAGTGAATGCCTAAAGAGTGCTCTTTAAAGTTATCTTTAACTGCACACTTGAAGTAGTGAGAATAGTTAGATGGTAAGATCGTACCTAATGAGGCAAAATGCTGTATTAGACAAAATGAAAAGGGAACTTTCTGCAGTCAGATATTACCAGAGTACGTGAGGTTCAGATTAAGGTTCAAATTATGTGAATTAGGAGGGAATCAAGGGGGAATTTTCACTAGCAGAGTTTTTGTAGATTCTCCAGGTCATTGTAATGCAGTCACTGTGTTAGCCACTGGGATCTAGTGCATATATTAGCTGAAGGCAATACACTGTCTGACTTGATTAATGACAGCAGACAATTGACTGTAGAGCCGACGGGCCTTGCTGCGCAAATACAATAGGCCTGCCATGAGGACACGCACACATTCGGAGAGGCCTGGATCCGCTGGGGTTAGTCTTTATAGAGCACTTGTGATCCAGTAAGGGACATTCCATATGTTAAAACTATCTTTGGGGAGGTTTTATGAAATAAATTAATATTGCTCCATTTGTAAAGAGGAAATAGACTGTTATAATGTATTTTCCAGCAGCTTTTACTAGTGAAGTGAGAGCTGAGACCTCCGGCTTTGTCTCCTGTCCATTATGTCATCAAAAAATAATACACATAAAGCATAATTCTCTTTAGCATGCGCCAGTAAAACCTTCATAACCACAAAGTTTCAACAAGAGACAATGTGACACTCGATAACAACATCGTGATGATGTTCTAATGATGCTTTTTCCATGAAAAGTGAATGACACCTTTGTAATGGTACTTATAATTCACAGTTTGTCTCAACTAGATGGTTGCAAATGTGAAAATTATGTTTTGAAATAACCTCCCATTGTCAGAGTGAGATTGTGTCTTCTGTTCTTGACTGATCAAAGTTGTGTGTATGCAGTGTTGGTGCGAACCTTAAAGAGGCTTCGACGTCAGGCTTTATAGGACTAGAGTTTGAAATCCTTTAGATCATACTTTGTCTCTGAAAGCAAGATGTACAACTATTTTTGGAAACTGAAACATAGTCATCCCTGTACATCTTCAAAGGCCTGCTCAATATCGATGTCCCACAAATGATGATGAGTAATATATTTGTAATAATCTCCATAAAGTGTTGCTAATAAAATAATTTATGTGTAATCTGCATAGGAGACTGATTTTATCATCTTTAAGGACATAATGTGGGGTTATACTTCTGTTTGATGAGCATTTTTTCTGAGTTTATTAATACAATGATGACTGCATAAGTAATAGTAGGTATATTATAATAGTAACTTTTTTAGGTGTGTGCTAGCATATACACTACTGTTCAGAGATTTGGGATCAGTAGGATTTTTTTATTATTTTATTCAGCATGGACACATTAAACTGATCAAACGTGGCAGAAATATTTTATAATGTAACATATAAATGTCTTTGATATGTTAAATAAATACTGCTCCTTTGTGTTTTCTTTTCATCAAAGGATCCTGAAAAAGATGCATCACAGTTTCCACAAAAAATATATACGTAGCACAACTGTTTTCAACTGGGTCACCAATCAAATTGTAAAATGTGAAATGATGTCTGAATGACTCTGAAGACTAAAGTAATGGCGTCTGAAAAATCAGCTTTCACCATTAACGTGAAAAAAGTTGGCAAAACTCAAAATTTGAGGTAATCATTTACATCAACATTTTTAAGTTAAGAAATTTAGTTTAAGCAAGCAGAACTGGTAGATTTTTATTTTGTACTTAATTACTCTTAACTTGAAATATTTGAGTAAGCTAATTCATGCCTTAAAATTATCATGTAATCTCAACTTAAATATTTTTAGTAGTGGAAACTTGGCTAGGTTTAAAGCCAGGGACACACCAAGCCAACGTCGGGCCATTTTTGATCATCGGCCAACTTGTTTTTTTTTCAGTGTGTTCCGCACCGTTGGCTCTAGTCGACGCCGTCAGGGTTTTTATGGTCGATTCAACATGTATGATCGCCGCAGTGAGAGAGAGAGACCTCTGATTGGCTGTTCTGCTTGGCGAACAAGTCAATGCACGAGAATAAGAGCAAAAGTGATGAAAGCGAACAAGTCAAAACTGAACAGACGAAAAGCTGTTATAATTTTACGTCATCTTACCTGAGGAACACTGCGTGAATATTTTCATAATAACATGAGCGGAGTGGAATAAAGAACGTGATCAATGTGATTGATATTCAAAACGGTAAGCAAACGCTGCTTTGTTTATGGTTTTTATACCTGCAGTCTTAGTTTCGCTTTCCCTTTTTGAATGACGAATATTGACAAATATATCTGCTTAAATATACAGTTATCTCCTTCACATGCTGGCACAGACCACGAATGCTAGTTGACAGTCGCCTGTGGTCCATTTGGTGTGTTCGGGTGCTGTTTTTTTCCCCGACACGATGCGACAACAAAGTCTGTTTTCATCTGCGCTAGTTTTTTGGCGTCGGTTTGGTTTGTTCCTACCTTAACTAGCTAATTCAATAAATGCTAACTTGTTAAACACAATGTTTTGATAGCATTGGCATAGCATAACAATTGCTGAATAAGTACGACAATATAGAACATTTAATGTATACCTGTTCTCAAACTAAACATGCTCCGCTCGTCACCATGATGTAACCCCCCAAAAACATAAGAAATTCTTCTAAATTAGCAGGGAAAAACATTAAACACTACTAATGTTTTGCTATGCTATTAAACACTCCCACATTAAAGGGATAGTTCACCCAAAAATGAAAATTCTGTCATCATTTACTTACCCTCAAGTTGTTCCAAACCTGTACAACTGTCTTTGTTCTGCTGAACACAAAGGAAGATATTTGGAAGAATGTTTGTAACCAAGCAGATAGAGCAAGCATTGACTACCTTTAGTAGGGAAAAAATACTATGGTAGTCAATGGTTGCTCTATCTGCTTGGTTACAAACATTCTTCCAAATATCTTCTTTTGTGTTCAGCAGAACAAAGAAACTCATACAGGTTTCGAACAACTTGAGGGTAAGTAAATTATGACAGAATTTTCATTTTTGGGCGAACTATCCCTTGAATCTTGTACAAAAACACATTATATATCACTTAATTTTAGCATTTACTCTCCCACAAAATAGAAATCCCAGCCCAGCTTCAGTTAAATTGACAAAACTCAAAAATGAAACAGTTAAGATTACTAAAAATGTGTCCGTTTTGTGAACTCAAAAGAAAAAAGTCCTAAATCGTCATAAAAATGTATTTGATTTAACCAGTTAGTTTAATTTAAGTTTACCCTACTCAAACCAATTAATTATTTTGAGCATTAGGGTTTACAGTGTTGTCATCACAGGAATAAATTAAATGTAATAATATGTTGAAATATAATGCAATAATTCTGATTAATATTGTACATGGACAACACACATGGATTAAAATCCATAAAAGTCAGAGTGGTATAGTTGAGTTATTTTTATAGGGGATAGAAAATATAATCTCAGTATAAAAATAATAGAAGAACCGTTTGTGAACTACGTGTGTTATGAGCTCTTTGATAAGGGCTTTGCTTGACTGCTTGACTCAACATTTACATATTTCAGTTTAATCCTTACTGACCATCTGTTGTTTGGCCTACTCCTGTGTGGTGAGGAGACTAGTACAAACACACACATATTAGCAGCACTGTCTCATTTGGCATGTGCAGGCCATTGTGTCATTAGCAGATCCCAGCTAAGTGTCATGTTTCAGGTTAATAAGGTTAGAGACTTTGAAACACTTCAATAGTTAATGTCCATTGCAATTAATTCAATTCTGTATTTGTGTACTGGGATCAATACATTTCCTTCCTTTTTCATTAATTACCTCATCCGTGTACTTACTTAGCAGTTTACTAGCTAACACACTCTAGTTATTTTTTAGTTAGAATTAGTTTATCTGAAGACTCATCAGAGGCTATAAAAGTCTGTTTTATTTTATGTAACTGATTCATTATAGGTGCAAAAGTAATTTTACCCGCTTGCTCATGTTGCCATGACAGTGGATCCAAACCAACAGCAAAGGTCGAGCTAAACTTGTATTAAGCCTCCTGCTATATCCACTGATGATTGCATAGTCTTTGCAATCAGTTTCGCCCTTAATGACTTGATTTGCTTTATTCAATCCGATCCCTCTGCTCTCTATTCAAGCATATTGCTTGAGACATGTCTGACATTATTAGGTAAAGGTGAAAATTCTGTCTGATTTATAATATAAATGAAATAATGAAAACAAAATGTTCACTACTATAGAAATGTTAATGTAATGTTTTTGAGCAGTCTCTTTATGCTTACCAAGGCTGCATTTATTTGATCAAAATACAGTAAAAGAGTGAACTATTATTCCAATTTAAAACAACTCATTTAATAATTTATTTATTTTTATTTATTTTTGAGCAATTTCTTTCTCCAGTCTTCAGTGTCACATGATCCTTCAGAAATCATTCTATATGCTGATTGGCTGCTCAAAAAACATTTCTTATTCTTATCAATGTTGAAAACAGTTGTGCTGCTTAATATCTTTGTGGATACTTTTTCTTTGATGAATAATTGACCAAAAGAACTGCATTTATTTGAGAATAGGATATAATAGAATATAAATATTTTGTAACATTGCAAATGTCTTCACTGTCAATCTTGTCAGTTTAATGCATCTTTACTGAATAAAAAATATTACTTTCTTTAAAAAAAATCTTACCACAAACTTTAAAACAATGGCAAATATGTATACAAATAACTTTTAAAAATTATGTATTTAATTTAAAATAACACTTTTTTTTATGTCAACTACTTAATAAAAAATGTATTCAAATATATTTGGGACTTTGTATAATATGCAAATATAATTTAATTCAATTAATTAAATAATTCAATTAATTAATGAATTGGCATATCATGTAATTAATTGAAGCCACATTTCAGACCTACATTATATATTTGATGTGAGCACTAGTTTATACTTTTGCATTTAATCACTAAAATCTGTTTTTCCACTGTTATAAATGTCTGTCATGGCAGTGTCACAGTTATTTTACGCTGTTTCTTTAATGGAAAATGTGAGGTTAATCCATTCTTCTGGTCATTTAATGAACTCTAGAGAAAAATGTGGCTTATTCCTTTTATTTTCTCACTACCTTTTTCTCTCTCTGTCCGTTTCTCTTAAGGACCCGTCACTCCTTTTCTCCCCAAACCAAACACTCTATATAAAAGACTTTCGACAGGCTCCTTCTTGAACACAATGCAGGAGCCTGGAACCCAAGCTCACTTTTTCTTGGCTGTCTTCCTCAGTGTTCAAATTTGCATAGAAATAATAATGAATTGAAAACCAGTCCGGCTAATGTTTCAAATCAAATTAGGTCATTGAGCGCCGTCCCACCAGGCCTGGAGGTCTCCTTTCTTAATTATGAGCATAGTTCAAATCCCTGAAACGAGGAGTATCCGAGAGCTTGGCAGTGGATACTGAAACACTTTGTGATTTGTGTTGGACTTGACACATCTCCCATATGGTATGGTAGTACATGCCAGAAAATGTGCTCCTGTGAGAGGTACATATATTCTTCACCTCTGTTGAAGCATTATTGCTTTGCGCAGAGCCACCAATGAAAACTGTTTTTCTGAGAATGACATACACGCATGCTGTTGATGTAATGCTTCTTAGATAAATTATTATGAGTTAGCGTGTTCCCTCTTTCTGCTACCAATTGCCTCTCATTCGTTCTGTCTCTTGTTCGCTCCCTCCGTAGACTTGTTAAGCTGAGGCATTCTGTTTAAGCCTGTTATCCAAAGGAGTGATGTACATGTTTGGTCTGTGGGTTGTAAGCAGATAGTATTAGTCCCAGGCTCTGAGCTTTACACCAAGCAGATTGTTTTTACTTTATTAAAAGTCACATCTTATTAGACCAACTTACTTCTTCTTTTGCTCTTCTGAGGATCTCTTTTCTTTTGCTCTTCTGAGCATCTCTTTGAAGTGGAGCAAACTTGCCCCACCCATGGCACAAGGGGTTTGTATATCATGTTGAATCCTTTTTAAAAGTTGCTGGTCTGTACATTTCTCAAATTTAACTTTAAACTCAAAAGTGTTGCCTCAAAGTATAAAGAAAAAAAATTATTGTGACTGCGTGCATAAGCTATTTTTTGACTGATATGGCATATTGAGTGAGTCTGTGGACACATTTAACATCCAAAAAGAGATCAGTAAAGTTTAAGCTTTTATCAGTATGTTTCTAATATTTCCCCCCAATATTTCTAAATGATATATATTTTATTTCTAGCCTATATTTATTTTATAAGACTTGCTGGTAGGCACTGGTGTTGGGGAAAGTTACTTTTAAAAGTAATACATTACAATATCGTGTTACTCTTCCCTAAAAAATTTACAAATTGGGTTACTTAGTTACTTTTTATGGAAAGTAATGATACATTAATTTTGCGTTACTTTTTCCTACCCCAGCCGGGCTTGTTTTGTTTTTTGTTTTTTTTTGTTAAGAAAGAAAAAAAAAAGTTATATTTCTGGCAAATGTAAAGGCCCTTTCACACCAAAAGGCTGAAGAAATGCAAATTCACTCCTGTACAGTAGAGGGCGCAGCTCAAACAAAACTTTCAGCTGTGCTGCCATCAGAGATTGCAAAAGAATAGGACGCAGAAGTAGCCTAGACATCTAGAAGCACCCTAGCGGCAGCAAATATAATTTGCAGCCAGGGCGTCTAGCAACTCTCCGTTGGCTTGCGAGCTGGAAAAACCAAACTCTGGCCAGGCCAATCACATCGTGTATAGAGTCGGTGGGCGGGCTTAACATAATGACGGCAGAGTTGCGGCGGTTCCGCGTGCTACTCGTAAACAAAGAAGCTGGCGAACAGCAGTCTTTCGAATTGGCTTTGGCCGCGAGTCTGGAAGACTTGGAGTTAAGTTCACCTTCTTTGTTGCTCTGGTTGGTTGTAGCACTATCCTATTGTGTGCAGAGGGAATTTGAAAGACAACCGTTTATCCCGCCCCTCGGATTGAGCCCTGCAATGGTGTGTTCCCAGACCCAACATCTTGATGTGGGTCTGGTTTGTAGAAGTTCAACTCTTACTTCAGCAATAAAATGCAGATATATTTTTGTAAATCTACAACTTACTTTACTAGTTACTTGAAAAATAGTAATCTGATTACATAACCCGCATTACTTTTATTGCGTTACCCACAACACTTGTAGGCACTATATAGAATTTCATTATGACTTCGAGATCAGGAGTAATTGTAACGCTAGATATGAAATAATAATTGTATAAATTATTAATATTTTATTTTTATTTTAAAGTATCTAGACTGTTTCTGGCTTAACATCTATGTTATACTAAAGAGGATATAACTAATTTAAAAAACAGTAGTAGTAATAAAACATATTTTTACAAAATGTATTATTTTATAATATTATGTTAGTTTATAAAGTTTTAAATATGGATATTTTTCTTACACAAACACCGCTTCAGAATGCCTTTATTAACCCCCCGGGACCATGTGGATTACTTTTATGATAGATGGATACACTTTTTTAGGCTTCAAAATAAACACCCATTCTCTGCCATTATAAAGCTTGTTTTATATTAATTATAAAAAAATTTATATAAATCCAATTGTATTCGTCTGAAAGAAGAAAGTCATGTACACATAGGATGGCTTGAGGGTGAGTAAATCATGGGGTAGTTTTCATTTTTGGGTGATCTATCCCTTTAATGTAGGTACCATTTTGACTTTTAAACCCATTTATTCCTGACAGCTGAAATAATTTGCACCATATAAAGGTGAATATTATAGTAAGTATACAAATTTAAATATTACATTAATAGTATAGAAATAGAAAGTATTAAAGCATTGGTATTATCATGTTTTTGTTTGGCATATTGTGGGTTAATATCGTGCCACCAACTAATGTAACATATTTTAATGCTTTCATTGATACACGTGATGCATGTTTCTTGCACCAAAATATGGCAGTTATATTTGTAGTTGCTTGTAAGTTATGAAAGAAAATGTAAAACATATTTCAATTGTCTCCCCTATTGCATGTGTGTGTGCGCCACTCCTTGTTCCAAGTGGTGTAAATTAGCAGTGTAATTGCTGGCAATGAGGCCAAGAGCCCGGGGAGAGGATTTTGGGATAACCTGTTGCTCAAGCACCAGAGGGAATGATTATCCTGACACAAACACACACACATACATACATGCATACATGCAGACTTACTTTGAACTTCTCTCTTTTTATCTCGCTCTTGCATTTATTTGCATTCGCATGATTTGAGCCTTTGTAGTGCAAAACCGAATGGAGTTTTACCTCTCTTTAATGAGCTCCCATCCAGTGCAGTGAATATTTGTGTGAAGTGAACCAGCCAAAAGCGTTTAGATGGATGGATTGGGACCATATAGTTACACAGATAGTTCTGTAGACAAGTGAAGAGACGAAAAAGAGAGTCAATTCTTGTTGCCAGTGTGATTCATGCCAGACACAAGCATCAGTTAACCTATTCACCCTCGCTGCATTTATATCACAGATGTTCCCCTTGAGCTAACTTTGAAATGGCTCTCTGACCTTTGCAAGGTTCAAATTAGCTGCGTATTCTTCATAAATATCAATCTGACAGCTCGCGCCTCGAAACCTGCTTGGAAATGAGCAAGCTCACACTCAGCTGATAATGATTATACTGTATGGAGTGAAATGTCTCCCACAGTCTCTGCGTGCACATCTGTTTCACACATTTGAACACTGTGAGTGATTCAGGACAAATTCATGTTAAGTGTTTATTTTCTCTCCTTTCAAATTATCTTGTCTCTTTGAGGGAGTACAAACGGGAAAGTCCCGTAATCTCACTTGGTATCTTTTATCTTTTACTTGACCGGTCTTATTATGTCTTCATCGCATATGGTTTGATTAAGCATTTAGGTTTAGAGTTACAATAGGAGTCAATCTTTGAACTAGAGCAATAGACGTGATCTATGTCTCCAAGATTAGTGGGAAAAAAATATTTTTCAAGCCGCTGCTGTGATATTTTGATTTGAGTTCTATGAATACTGAAAAACTCATGAAAAATAAAAAAACATTTGCAAATCTGGTTTGACCTTCATGTGGCATGAACATTGACCGTGGCTGATTGTTTGTAATGAGAATTTACCTTCTCTTTCTAAGCTGTCATTTTGAAGCCACTTGGGAATCAGTAGCTCATCTTTGAAAAAATTGAGAGCTAGAGAGGTGTTAATGTAAAGATAAGGGGGCTGGGGAGAGCGAAATTGAGGAAATTAAGTATTATCACATTGTCAATCTAACTTGCATTGTCTGTTTATGTACAACTGTACAGATATTCATTTCAGATAGAATGGGCTTGAAGAGGAGAAGAGATGGGGTACAGAAAGGAAAAGAAGCGAGGATACACATTAACCCTCATGTCCATAAGTCGATATTTCTTAAAAGATTGATTACAAACTAAATTTTTGATATTTATTACATGTCCTCGAAACATTATATAAAACATGATAATGTTCGTTTTAGCTAGGGGTCAGATTGGCCCAAAAATATACAATATTTTCATTACAGGTATAGTTTACCCAAAAATTTAAATTAGCCTATGATTTACTTACCCTCAAGTCATCCTAGGTGTATATGACATTCTTCTTTCAGACGAATAAAATATAACTAAAATATAAAATATAACTAAAAGAGTTATATTACAAAAGTCCTGGCTCTTCCCAGCTTTATAATAGCAGTGACTGTTGCTCTGTTTTTGAAGTCCATAAAAAATACATCATCTGTCCGTCAAAAAACGTTCTCCACACGGCTATGGGAGGTTAATAAAGGCCTTCTGAAGCGAATCGATGCGTTTGTGTAAGAAAAATATCCATATTTAAAACTTTATAAATTAAAGTTCCAGCCGATCGCCTTCCGTGGAAAAGTGTTGAAAGTGCCTTCTTGCAATTCAAGATGCGTACACGACGTCTGACGAGCGTACCTGGTAACGAAAGTCTTTTGAATGGCAGAGGCACTTTCAACACTTTTTCCATAAATTGAATACGGAAGGTGATTGGCCAAAACTTTATTTTATAAAGTTTTAAATATGGATATTTTTCTTACACAAATGCATCGATTCGCTTCAGAAGGCCTTTATTAACCTCCCGGAGCCTTGTGGAGCACGTTATTTGACGGACAGATGCATTTTTTTTATGGTCTAGTGTGTGTGTGTGTGTGTGTGTGTGTGTGTGTGTGTGTGTGTGTGTGTGTGTGTGTGTATATATATATATATACACACACACTGATCAGGCATAACATTATGACCACCTTCCTAATATTGTGTTGTCCTCGCCAAAACAGCCCTGACCTATCGAGGCATGGACTCCACTAGACCCCTGAAGGTGTGCTGTGGCATCTGGCTCCAAGGTGTTAGCAGCAGATCCTTTAAATCCTGTAAGTTGCGAGGTGGTGCCTCCATGTATCAGACTTCAGCACATCCCACAGATGCTCGATTGGATTGAGATCTGGGGAATTTGGAGGCCAAGTCAACACCTCAAACTCATTGTTGTGTCCTGCTGAAAGAGGCCACAGTATATCGTTTCAATGAAAGGGTGTCCATGGTCTGCAACAATGCTTAGGTAGGTGGTACATGTCAAAGTAACATCCACATGGATGGCAGGACCCAAGGTTTCCAGCGGAACATTGCCCAAAGCTTGCCTTCTTCCCATAGTGCATCCTGGTGTTTCCCAGGTAAGCAACGCACATGCACACAACCACCCGGCCATCCACGTGATGTAAAATAAAATGTGATTCCTCAGACCAGGTCACTTTCTTCCATTGTTCCGTGGTCCAGTTCTGATGCTCACATGCCCACTTTTGGCACTTTTGGACATGGACAGGGGTCAGCATGGGCACTCTGACTGGTCTGTGGCTATGCAGCCCCATACACAACAAACTGCGATGCACTGTGTATTCTGACACCTTTCTATCAGAACCAGCATTAACTTCTTGAGCAATTTGAGCTACAGTAGCTCGTCTGTTTGATCGGACCACACGAGCCAGTCTTCGTTCCCCCGTGCATCTATGAGCCTTGGCCGCCCATGACCCTGACGCCGGTTCACCACTGTTCCTTCCTTGGACCGCTGACCACTGCAGATCGGGAACACCCCAAAAGAGCTGCAGTTTTGGAGATGTTCTGACCCAGTCGCCATCACAATTTGGCCCTTGTCAAACTCGCTCAAATCCTTACGCTCAACTATTTTTCCTGCTTCTAACACCTCAACTTTGAGGACAAAATGTTCACTTGCTGCCTAATATATCCCACCCACTAACAGGTGCCGTGATGAAGAGATAATCAGTGTTATTCACTTCACCTGTCATAATGTTATGCCTGATCGGTTGTGACAGAACTTTTTTTTTTTTGTTAATTTTTTTTTATTTTTTTTATCGGCCATAATATGGTATGTAATAATCATCGGTATATCGAATTGTATTATCACAAATTTTTACACATACAGCACTGGGGTTTCTGAGACCCTAAAATAAATATACAATACAAATAAAAAATAAGCCTAAAATCTGCAGGTAAGTTATTGCTCTTGTTGATTTTTGTTGCCACAATGCCACTATCATTGCCATGCAGCTCATTAATTGAACAGAAACTTCCAATGAGAGAAAAGCTGGAAAGTTTTATTCTTCGATTATTTTAAATAATAACACGTTTCACTTTGAAATCAGCACGAGTGCCTTGTTTGAAGCCAGTAATAGCACTGTGTTTGACAGGCTGGCATTGTGCGCTCATTTCTATAAATTGCTCAGAAGTGAAGGAGCCCATTTTAATAGCCTTTCAATGCTGAAATGATTGCATTCACGGCAAATTGCCTTCTTCATTGTTTCTCATCAGTACAAGGAATGAGAGAAAGAAGGAGGGGCTGTGGGTCGGTCATTGTTTGAGGGGAGACGTCTGAAAGGGGTCGCGTTTCAGCGTTCCTCCGTCTCTCTGGCTCTTCCTGCTGCCTTCTTATGATTAAATCATTCCCAAGCTTTCTGACACAAACACACATGCAGCTCAGGGGAGAGTGGGATGGAAGCCACACTTCATAAAATAAAAGAAAACAAAAGAAGAAGAGTGTCTGTCTTCCAGACCAGGCTGCGGATGACTCTTTGTTCTCAAGGCAGACGGAAGACCAGTTGGCTCTTATTGCAAGCTTCTTTGCTCTTTAATTCCCTCCTGTCCCTCTATTTTTCTCTCTCGCTCACTCACTCTCTCTAATATATGACATCTGTTTATGTGAAATTGCATTTCAGTGGGTCCCTTGTGGCAGCCGGTCATACGTCTCCTGTATTTTATTCAGGGCTGTGCAAAATTCAGAATTTAACAACTGATTCTCTTTCAATTCATGAGTTGTAATTTAGTTGGCCACATGCTCCACAGGATGTTGAATTGGAATTTGAATTGGAATGACAGGTAGAGGAACGGCAATTGTTCATATCAAAGAAACAAAACAAAAAAAAAGAATTTATTTAATCCAAAACTCCAAAACAATAAATTAAACAGGAAGAGGTTTTTTTTTTAGGTGTTTTGTTTAACTACTACTTGTCTACTAAGCTACTACTTGTTGTTTGGCTCCATCTTGAAGACTTTGTGTGTTTTCCTAGAATTCTCTAATTTTATCGCACACACACATACACACACACTATATTATCTTCTATTATTCAAATGTCTATAGGTGACTGATTTTTACTAATTAGGTATTAATAATTTGAATTGTTGTATACATCCAGTTTGCTACTATATATACGGGGACGTAGGGGAATATAGGGGGTTGTATAGGGGAATGTGTACTAGCAAACGAGAGGTTAAGTCAGAAAGAGAGCTGTAAGAAAAGTGAAAGAAAATAAAAGCATGAGATAACAAGAGCAAGAAAGACAGAGCAGGCACAAAGAAGGTGGTCTCTATGATCTCGTCTCGGATAAAACTCTCTGATGCGTAACTGGCAGATGGGCTGACACAAGCGCTGTGAACTTTACACTTCACTGTCAGTAAGTGGATTGCTTATTTCCACATGGCTGTTGAACTCCATAAAAGTCTATCTCTCACTCTTCTGAGTGCAGTTAATATCTCTTGTTTTCTATATCCTCTTGTGTTTTACCCCACTTTTACCCTCACGGTAGCTCTGTTCTGAAATCACTTATGTTATATTTCGGCATTGCATGTATACCTAAAGCAGGGGTGTCCAATCCTGATCCTGGAGGGCCACTGTCCTGCAAAGTTTAGCTCAGCTCCAACCCCAATTAAACACACCTGTACTAGCTAATCAAGGTCTTATTAGGCATACTAGAAATTTCCAGACAGGTGTTGAGGAAAGTAAAAGCTAAACTCTGCAGGACAGTGGCCCTCCAGGAGCGAGTTTGGACACCCCTGACCTAAAGGGATGGACCACCCAAAAATAACAATTAATTTACTCATGTGCATGTTGTTCCAAACCTGTATGACTATTTGTTCTGCTGAACATAAAAAGAGGTGTTTTTAAAAAGTGTAAATAGCGATAGATGCTATTTACACTCAGTGAAAATAGAAAATGTTGTTTAATGATAACTGCTATTTACACTAAGTGCAAATAGTGATAGATGGGGTGTGACGAGATCTCGTGCCATACGTTACGCTGTTACGTTACTGCTGTTTGAAAGCAGCTCCTGAGGCATGAGAATATCTCTCAATACGAAAGCTACCTGTGTAGTTAACCATCTCTTAGCTCTGTATCATGCTTGAAGAAAATTGGTCTCTATTTGCACTGAATATTCAGAATATTGAGTACTTTGATTATGGTTGCACTTATTGTTTGCACTTGATCTATGATCAATTTGTTGGAAGGAGTTCAGTTAGGAGGTCAAAAGTTGTAGAAGCTCATAAATCATGTGCAGTTCTAAGGTCTGAAGAGACAATCAAAAAAAGAAAAGCCAGTCAGTTGAGTTTGTTCAAAACCTTTTACATTGCTGTATTGTTGTCTTTTACTGCATATGATAATTCATACTCAGAAAGTAGAACTGAAATGACATTCATTACAAGATGATGAGTTAAAAGTTAAAACATTTCAAATGCACCTGCAAAAAAAAAAAAAAAAAATCTAGTCATGTATTTCATCATTGAGGATTTCTTAAAAATACTGTGTAAAAATCTTGTCTCGTTCTCGTGAACCCAATCTAGTGTCTCGTCTCGTCTTGTGAGATATGTGTCCTTTCACACCCCTATTAATAGATGGTATTTACACTAAGTCCAAATAGCGACAGAATCATGGATTCGAACCTGGGTCGATCGCGTCAAAACAAAGATCCTTTAGCCATACGCTTTACAGATTGCACCACTGAAGCTGTTGAAATGCAAGATTTTTTTAAAAAATCTTGTTTGGCCCAACCAAGCATTGTTAGTCGAAGATGTTGCGAATAGCACTTGCCAACAAGGCACGCTATTTGCACTTGGTGTGAATAGACGCTCCGTTTTTAAGAATGTTCATGCTGTTCTCCTATACATACAATGAAAGTGGATTCGGAACTGTTAAAGGTCTATAAAAAAAAAAAAAAAAGTACAACAAAGCATCATAAAAGTGGGCCATACAGCTTGTTCACTGTATTACAAGTCTTCTGAATCCATTGTGGGGAACAGAATGAAATTTATGTTGTTATTCACTGAAAATCTTGCTTGACAGCCATGGTCACAATTTTCATTGTTTGGAAACTCCCGTGCATTGGTTGCACGGTTGAAAGAACATTATGTGGGTTTCAAAATACCTGAAGTTGATTAAATGATGACAGCATTTTTCTGTTTCAATCAACAATTCCTAAAGATTCATGACTGAAGAGGGCAAATCCTGAGGCTCATCATAAATTCATTCATTCCACCCGTAAGAGATTAGATCATACCAAATTATTTCCCAAAAAGCCCTTTCTCCTTTTATGTTACTGTTTAATGCATATGATGCAATATCACCAAAATGAAATATTCATCAAGCCAGCCCATGTCTTCCCAGAGGGAGAATAGGCTGTTTTTGCCGTATTTGGTCGGTAAAGATCAATGATATGTGTGAGTCCCTGTGTGTGCGGCGTAATGTGTCGACCAACAGACCATGGCGTCTCCTGCTGCTTGTCAATAGAGGTAATATTTGCTGATTGATTTTGTCACTGCATCACAGGATGAGGTAACCCTGATTGGATACTGTTTTGTGAGTGTGTGTGTGTGAGCATCATATGTCACATTCAAGAGGTCCGTAACAGGGAACACTGCCAGCAACAAAAGATTCTGAAAGGATTTTACCACACCTACTCAATTCTGTGGTCAGGATTACTTGACTGGTCTATTGTCTGGGTCGCTTTCAAGGCAATAGGTCTTTAATTACAGCAGGAAACCTGTTTTGTATCATTGGAGATGGTTTAATAGACTATTGTTTGGCTGTTCTACAAATGGCAATGCTGATAAGATAAACAAGTTTTTTGTGTTTACACCTACTAACCAAAGAATCCTTTTAAAACCAAGTAGAAAAACCCAAGAAAGCTTGTTTGGGACAGTTTCCATTCATCAACCATCATCCTTGGTTCTGTACTTAGATCTTACCATCAAACATTTGGTGGTTCTAATGCGGTTTTAATTTATTTTAATTTATTTTTTTATAGTTCGTTAAAAGCCTTTCTAAACCCACATCATAAAAATAAATCATTTTAGGAGATTTCTGTACATATGAGCTATTCTTAGCGGTGTTATAATGCCATTAGCACCACAAAGAGTTAAAGTGGAAAAGCATCAATCGTTCCCAGAATGCATTACAAAATCAGAAAGGTCCAAAAATGGTCATGTCTTTTGGGATATAAACATCTGAGATTTGTCTTTTCGTCTGCTATGTATTTCACAAAGAGTCTGTTATCATTTAGGACATTCTTCCATGCTGAATATACTGTCAGGTCTCTGAATTTGCTGATGCCGTGCTTTCCAGAAGAGGTCTTGAGTCACATCTCCGCTGACCTTTGTCCGATATCTCTCCTGGTGGTTTTAAGCAGAGCGTGCTCTTGGAAACTTAATTTTATATGTGCAGTCTTGTGTGAGAGAACCATAGACAATAAAATGGAGAGGGAAACATTGTGAGAGGAGAAGAAACTGTCATTCTCTCGGTTTTAGAGACTGGAAATATAAAGGTCGTGACCTCTAACTGTTTTTCATTGTATCTTCCTGTCTAATCAAAACCTTAAGTCTGCTCCCATCTTCCCCAGTGCATCTGTTGCTCCAGGCTGACTGGTGACACTAATACACACATCGGTTCTTCATTGGTTAAATGTTCCGCTCAGTTCATTTGATTGGCAGCTGAAGTAGATACCCAAATAAACCCTGTCAGGGTTTGTGTCTTCTGATGTGCCTTTTGGGACCTTCTGTGATGGGCAAGTTAAACACACAGCAAGGCTGTCCCGGCATTTGCTGGTCTATTTAGAGTACTTGAAGGTTTAAATTATGTCATGGAGAATGTCAAATGTAATACAAATAAAGTAATTAATGCCAATGAAAGCTAAAACGGAAAGTTGTTGAGTTTTAGAATTTCATTATGCAAATTTTAAAAGGATTTATTGAAATTCTAGCATGGGTCAATTAAATGGCTCATCTACTCTGAAATCAGCCATTGCCTTGTTTACATACAGAACATAAATGCACTTGAACGAATTACGAAACTACAATTTCTATAATTTATAATAAGGCACTGAATAGTGTATCCATACAAAGTTGTCTACAGAGGGGGTTAGGTAGCTCTCTGTGGGGGTATTGGATCTTGCACAACACCAGATCAATAATTCATTTCTACTGAAAAATTAAATGGGAAACCCTTCCTGTTGTACCCTTCAAGTAGTACTTTTCAGTGCAAATACATTTATCTGGAGCACACTTGTAGTACACTCTATCAGCTACCAAAAGCACTATTGGGTATTTATATTAAGTACATAAATATGTAAATGTTTTTGTAGTATATACTTAGCATAAAATAAATGTATTTCAAATACATTTTGGTATATTTATTTTTCATTAGGGATAGCTGCAGTTCAGTGCATTGTCACTATAAAATAATCACAGTTCAGTCCAGCATAAATACAGTTCAGTGTACTACAGTTACACTTATTGTATTACAAGTAAAGTTCAGTGCAATCCAAGTTAAACTCAATGCAGTTCAGTCCAATAAGCAAAAGAAACTAGAGAACTGACACTGTAAAATGCATTTGCTTTATCCGAGTAAAAAAAGCTTGAAGATATACCAAAATGTGTTTCACATATTGGTTGTTCGATTTGAAATTGCAAATGTATTTGTATTGTATTGTAAATTTATTTTCGACACATTTGCAGTGGTCTAATTCATTCAGCATGAAATAGAAATCGTGATTGTCTTTTCTAAACAAGCAGGGCTTAAAAAAGGCTTCTTAAACGAGTAAAAAGTAGGGTGGGGCATGATTTTGTCTATCTGGGAATTGATTTGATTGCTAATTGCTGTGATCTCATGGTGAGTGACAGGTTCCAGGAGGAGAATGATTATTGTCCCGTCTTGAAGAGATGCCATTGTGATGGAGAGGGAACGTTAATGTTTTTAACTCTTTCCCGGCCATTGACAAACACTTCCCTGCCAATTCCGGAATGGGTTTTCAAAAAAATGTTCTCAGCATTTTTTTTTTTATTACCCACATTCAAGTGTTGATTAAAAAATAATGCATGAAGATAGAATAAAATGTTTGTTTGTTTGTTTTTGTTTTAGTTTTTGTTTAACCCTCTGGGGTTCTTCGGGTCAAAAATGACCCGCAGCGTTTAAAAAAAAAATCGTAGCTAAATCAGAATGGTTGAATCTCTAAACCATCAAGAGTGCAAAACAGACAAAAAAAACTCTCACACACACACACACACAAACACAATTAGCTTTTGGAATGGCACGCGTTCATTTGTGTGTGCGTGTGTATAAGTGTGTGTTTGTGAGGTTTTTTTTGTCTGTTTTGCACTCTTGATGTTTTAGAGATTTACCCCTTTACTGTTGAGTCCTTTTTTTCTGCATCCTGGCTGATTTGTAGATTGTATGCACAAAAAAACTCTGTATTTTCATGTTTTTGCCAATTTCCCATTCATTTCCTATGGGGAAATTATATATATATATATATATATATATATATATATATATATATATATATATATATATATATATATATATATATATATATATATATATATATATATATATATATATATATATATATATATATATATATATATATATATATATATATATATATATACATATACATATACATATACATATACATATACATATACATATATTCAATGGGAAAAAATGGGTCATAAATATTAATTAGAAATCATAAAATTATCTCAAAACACCAAAAAAGAAAAGAAAAAATATTATTGAACAAAAATATATTTTTTTTAATCTTAATCCCGCCCTCCGGGTCATTTTTGACCTGAAGGTCCTGAGTGTGACCAATAAATGAAGAACCCCAGAGGGTTAAAAGCACACTGTAAAAAATAAAAATGGAAAATGTACTGGTAATTTTGTACTGGTAAACTGCCAGGACATTATCCAGTAATTTTACGGAAATTTCCGTTAACGCTTAAAACACAAACTAATGCAATGTGTTATTCATAATACAGGTAAAACACCTGTAAAAAAAAACAATACACAAAATTCCTTCATATTTATACAGTACATTGTGCTCTATTTTTACTGACTTTTTTTACATTGCAGAGACTCTGTTCTTTCTTTTGATATATTGCATATTCATACAAAATATTCTGGGGGGCATGAACGTTTTGTGATTAAAAGACTGCCGGTGGCTGGCAACTCAGGTAGAATCTGTGATCTCTGACCCAGTTTGTTTGCTGGCTTCCATGGCTAGAATATGCTGTGTTTTCCACCAGCTGCCAACCTGTGATGGCGAAATACTATTGGGTAAATTAGCAACGTGCGGTATCGCACAGACCAAAACAAAAACAGACATTCCGACATGGAACGTACATTTCAAAGTAAAATAACTGGCTGTAGCATTGTTTTTCAGAGAAACGAAAATGTGAACTCAGCATTTTCCTTAATATCTGCAAACACATTATGATATTTTTAAGCATCAGTACAGTCAAAAACTTACAGCACATTATAGCATTATTCTTAGATTTATGGCATTTATATTTAGATTGTGGCATAAAGAGTTGGAGCAATGAGCATTGTAGCCGATCACAGACCTGTTGAGTGCACGAATGCACCGATATCGTCATTGCAACTCGATTTCTGCACACTAACGAATGCTTTCATCATAACTAACAATGTAATCACAATGTAAATAAGAGTTTCAGTGATTATTACGGGAGTTTTGGCACGTGTTCAGAACTTTGATTGTTTTGATTGACAGCTCCAGCGATTGCAAAGGGAGTGTTCTTTCGATCGCCTTCTATATATAATTTTTATCACAGTTTAAATAACAGATTATTTTCATCCTACAAAGAGAAACGATGCGAAGTTGACCGTTTAGTCACTGGTTTGAACATCTGACTGTACATGAATCATTACAGAAATCACTGGTTTTAGAGCAGGCATTAGAATTAACACATTTACATGTTGTCGCATTACTGTCAAGTCCATATCGTAAAAGTCTGTTTGCAAAGCCTGCACCGAAATTGCGACTAATTTAATCCACAGTGAAATGTACTGCACACAAATAAATAATGCTCAACTGAGATATTCACATTGTTGAAAATAAATAAAATGACCTTCCAAAGGATCCTAATGCTAGGAATTTGGTTATGTTATTTGTAGTCTATCCTGTATCACTCTTCTCTCCTCGTCATTTCACTAACACACCAGTGGGCGGGGCCAAATTTGCAATGATGAAGTAGGCGTTGATTTTCATCTGCAGAGGTGGTCTTTCACCTATAGGCACATTCCACAATGAGCCATTATCTGGGCTTGGTAACAATAAAAGCTGTTTTTCGACTAACAAAGTTCTGAAATTTACAGGATATTCGCATAGTATGATGACCACTTATATGTCAAAAGCTCAAGGAAAATTTGATTTCTCAGTTCATGAGAATGTGCACAAATAAATGCCAACATATACTAGTGGAATTTTAAAGGGCTAGTTTAGGCTGCAGCAGTGAACAATTGCTATGAGCCACTTTCAGTATAATCTCAAAATGGAGGCCATTCATAGTTTATTGAATTAGTGGGGAATTTGTTTAGTTGGTAGATTTTGGGGTGGAGTTTGGATTTGATAAACTGAGGTATTGAGGATTGAGAACTGGATTACAGTGATATTGAATGAGTGCTGCAGAACACTGCATGTGTGTTTGTCTGGGAGTGTGCTGGTTTTAGCTTTTACAATGAGAATATATAGTAAAAAAAAAAAAAGTCATTGTATCTCAGGTACATTTTAATTTTCATCAGCATCATAATCATTATAGATGCCATCATTGTCACCACCATCATCTTCTGTTTTTATCATTGAATTTGAGCGTTTGTGTATGTTCTTTTCTTCATCTCTTCATTTTCTTTCTCTTTACTCTGTAAGAGCAAACTCTGGTCTGCAGTAAGGCTCTGAAAATGAAACCAAATCCAGCATTGAAAGATGTTCCTCCCACACCAGTCTGTGCGACCAGCTATTGCTCATCACTTCTCAAGAGATGCAAAGAAAAATACAGAGCAAAAGAAAGGCAGAAGGAAGAAAATTCAAATGGTATTCTTGCCTAAGTCAAGTTAGGCCTGGTCATATTGGAATTTAACTGGTTTAGTTGACTGGCAAGCTGGTCTCACAGCCTCTTAAACCCCCTTTAAACAGTTTTAAGCAAGAATAAAAGAGGTAGAAGGCACTTTCTCCATAGAAAAAAAATAATAAAATTAGCCTAAATTAATAAATGGCCTATTTTCAAGCTCCATTATAGACTGTTACAACCAGTGTAATTTTAGTATCATTGATATACTGATTGACTTCCATTTATATTTTCTATTCTAATTTAAATTCAATTAAAATGTTTTTTCATATTTTATTATTAAGTTTTAGTTTATTTGGTTTTATTTTAGTACTTCAATTTAAACCTGTAATTTTTTTAAATATTTTATTTTTATTTCAGTCAACCCTGCTTTGTACTCATCAAACTGAATGTTTTTCAGAAGACACAGCGTTCACGTGTTCCCTCAGGATGAGGTTGTATATGTGTATGATGTTGGAGTCTATTCACACAAAACCTCAGAAAAAGAAATGACTTTAACATGTGATGGAGTCATTTTCATATCATATTCTATTTCCTTCCCCCATTTTTCTCCCGTTCTGTCCTAAATGAGAGTAAGTATATTGATTTAAGAGAGAGAATGATTTTGCTACAAGAGTGTCTAACCATCCTGTACCTCTTCCAAAAAGGTCCTGTCGATGATGGCTTTTCCTTCCTGCTCTCAGATTTCATTACGCATTTCTTAATGCCTTTTTATGCATGGCGCTCTCATTCTCTCTTTGCCCTCTCTTCAGAATATTTTGAGGTTTTCCGCACCCTGTGCTTAGTCAAAGATGTCTATGTGGGTCACAAATTATTTTCCCACTTAAACAAGAATAGAGTGCATTTTGTTAACTGGCGGGTCAAGCTGTTTCATTCATTAAGTGTGGAAACAGTTCTCTCTCTGTTTTTCTCTCAAATCCCCAGAATCCTTCTTTCTTGGGACGCCCCTATTGATTGAGAACTTTCATTAATGATAATGCGAGATGGAACATGTTGCGTTACACTTTTTCCCTTTCGCTTCTTTTCCCTTCAATATTACATTTTTGTCTCAACAAATTCCTTTACAAGTGTCATTACAGACTCCTTAAGTGCATATTTGGTGGAAATCCAGACACATACAATATAAAAACAGATTTTGAAAAACACCCAGTAACAAGCGGAATGCAAATTTGTGCAAATACGTGAGTCAGAAAACAACAGCCGATTATTGCGGTGTTCTATCTCGCATCATATGACCAACCACACTTAAATTGCACATAAAAAGCTTCCATTCATGGAGGCATTCAGCAGGTTGCCTGGTGCCGAGCTAACATATAATTACATTAAAAAGTCGTGCAAGCAGCTGTGGAATTTTTACTGCTCCAAACAGTAAAACCCCAGTACTTAGCATAAACTCCAGCTTCTAACATTTAAAGATAATGTCAGACTAGAATGCCATAGGTTCATATTATGTGCCTATATATTGTGGCAAGAATTGATGGGGTGCAAAAAATGGAGATTATCTTGAATGTTTCTTCCAAGAATGTCAATTTGTCCTTTTGTGAGCCACTGGACTCAATGAGATTTAATGTTACTTAATATAGTATATTAATGTTCTTGTGCTCACCAAGGCTGCATTTGATCAAAAATACAGTAAAACAGGTGACAGAGTTGCATTGTAATTTCTCTAATAAGTGCTGAGTAATATTAAGTAACTACATACTTACTATAGAGTTACAGTTAGGGTTAGAGTTTGGTTTTGGGTTAGCTGCTTGTAATTATGCATAATTTACTGTTATTACTATAGTAAGTACATGTAGTAATGTGTAACTATGTCACTTTATATAATAAAGTGTCACCATACATTTTTTTCATTATTCTTTGATGAACTGATAAATGTCTTTACTGTCACTTTACTGTTCCAGTTTAGTCATTATGACTAAAGTCCCCCTGCAGTCAATAATTGTATCCCTTAAAACTCATATTTGATCACAAAAATTATGTTTAAGTTTTTTCCTTTAAAAAAAATTTTTCTTCATGCCTTTTAAATAGCTTGAATGTAACTCTACACCCTTGCTTCATTTAGTATATGCGGACCATGAATATGCAAATTAGCCCCGCCTCCACTCACTCATCTCACTCTGTCAACTTTTTCACCACAGGGGGTCTTGAAAATATATATTTTTTGCAATTGCCTGTGACATTGCATGTTTCAGGTACAGATTGGAGAGCTCCAGTAGCATGTGCGTAAGATTCAAAAATGCATTATACTTTTGGTCATTTGATCAGATTATTTCCCTTTTTTTTCAACTATAACTGATTTTAATCAGCTGGACTGCTGAGCTGTGATTGGCAGAGAGATTGATGACTCATGATAGTGGGACGGTGGGAGAGAGTTTAGTGGGTGGAGGGTGCTGGGAGGCAATTTTAGTCTGAGGAAGCAGACTTGCCACCTCTCAGCACTGTGTGTATTCATTTTAGCCTCTTTCTCTCTGTCTTTCTTCGTTGCTTATTCCTCCATTCCATCAGCTCTTGTTTTTAATGGCTCTGCCAGAGCTTGTGGAGTGAATGAGTAAAATCGCTCTCTGGCACAACAATTAGCTCCAAACATCTGTCTTTCACTTGCACATCCTATTTCGCCTGCTCTCAGATGTGCTGCACATTTTCCAGTTAAGGAAGGACTGAGGTCTGTCATAGAGAAGTGATTATTCCAGGAAGGTGTATGACTTTTAAACTCTCCTCAGAAACCTAGTGCCAAAAGGAAGTGGTGAGTACATTTTACACTCTTAGGATTGTGGTTTTTTTTTTGTGTGTGTTTGTTTCATGTGCTTTACTGACACCTTGGTTTGTCAGAACTGTCATGCGCTGAATTTAAATTCTGCTCTTTTCAAGTTTTTGTGTTGCTTTTCATCTTGCTTTGGTGAGAATGTCTTTGTTTTATGGCTGTATTGCAAGCAAATGTGCCTTGAATGCAACCCATATGATAAACGGACTGAGTGCAAAAGGAAAGAGCTAAAGAAATCCACAACCTCTTGTCATCTCAGCTGTTGAGATTTAAGCAGACTGACAGCACACAAATCTTAAAGTATCTCACAGCTGTGCGGCATGCCTCTTGCTTTATTTTTAACCTCTGCTGTTGTTTTATTGGTCTACAGTAGTGGTGGGGCAGGTCAGCATATAGTCCAGGGCTACATAGTATAGGAATTGATATATTTATGAACTTTGCCTTCATTTCAAGATCCTCAACCTTCAGGGTCACTGTCCTTGTTGCTTGTAATTCTGCAATCTGAGACAGGAAATAGGCAGTATATTTTGTTATTGTCTAGTGTTGAGAGTTTATCTCTGTTGTGCATCTGGATAGGACTGTAAATCATGACGATGCGTTCCACGAGGACATGCTGTTGTCTTTATGGCGGTTGTGTATGAGGGCATTGCATTGGGGACAGATTTAAAGTCCTCATGAAATCAAAATCGATCTTCTTTACTTTGTTAGCACACATTACGGGTCTTAGGGTGAACTATTAATCCGTGCAAGTTAATACACAGAAAAAAATAGTTTGCCGTGGTAATCTTTAACCAAAATCTGAAAAGTAACTTCCGGTCTGGAATGGCGTTCCCTTTCCGATGACGGCAGTTTGACAGCTTGGGTTTGGATATCCTTAGCCACTCCCCTCCAACCACTTTTTTGTGTGCGTATACATATGCTGTACAGGTAAAGAATGTACTTGCTCAGGCGACCAAAATGTCCGCCCAATATAGAAAAGTTTTGCTCAGCGAGAAAAGAAATTAGAGGGAACACTGGTCATTGGGCCTTAATACATTCCTGTCTTATTTCTCCACCGTCTCCTGCACTTACTTATCTTAGTCTCTTTATTTCTCTCTGACTCTTTCAATCTCTGGCCTTGGCATCCTTTGTGGCACTAGCAGGATAAGTGAACACGTTTGTGGACTGAAGATAAATACGTAGACAGTAGCCAGTGAATGGAGAGTCTAGCTGTACTTAGAGAAGAGTGATTATGAGGTGAATGTGTAGATAGGAAAAGGCATGTTGAGAGGTGACAAGGATAAAGCTCTTAGTCTACCTTTATGCACACTGCAGGCTGTGAATGTGGCCATTGATTTTCTTTGCTTTTTTTTTGGCGTGGGTGCCTCCTAAACATCACACGCTCACAATCTTTCCTCTCTCCTGCTGCTCGCTCTATTTCCTGCTCTCACAGTCACAGCCAATCAAAGCTCAGCATGCAGGGCTCCAGGAGATCTTAGTTCGTCACCCAGACGGCATTCGAGTCATGGACCAGTGATTCATAATGGCCCTCTTTAATACCCCATACATGTATAAACACACACTATATTAAAGCATTGTTAAGCAAAGGGTCATGAGTCTGGTTCACTTAAAGGGACCATATCATGTTTTTTAACCCTTATTTTGTTTTCCACTTGTAAAATTTAAAAAAGTTAATTTTTTCATAACCATTTTCCAACCTCTTTTTGACCCTTAATATCAAAACAACCTTTTACTGCCGTCTCTTTAAATGTATTGTTAGAAATGTGTAGAGCTGCAAACCCTTTGCTTCATTTCATTTTGACAGCCTGATAAAACAATCACTTCAGGTCTGACTGAAACGATCAAGTTGTTAAAAGTAAAGTTCAGTCTTTCTTAATGTTGGGATTGTTCTGGTGGTGCAGAGTGGAAGGTGCTTCACACAGCACAATGTTTGATGCACAATCTTACATTACTGTTTTTTTAGAAATAACATTATCTGTTATACTTCCTTCTTATGGGCGGGCCAAGTTTCTAAACATCAAATAGACAATGTAGATTTCTGAAAGTGGATGGTCATATGCAAATTTTGAGTTTGCGATTAATGACAAAAAGTGTTGGGAGATGAATTAAAAAAAACTCTCACACTGGAGCTAAAAAATTGTATTTTGTTCGGCAATAGTAGCTACACACTGCTTCGTCATCTTCATGCAATACCGCCACCTACTATGTTGGAGGGTCAACCAGATATTTAATATGATATTATCAAATGTTTAGTATTAACATTATATCAGTATTTAATTAAAAAAAATATCACAGTATTAATCAATACCGGTATATTGTGACACACCTAGTTTCAGTAAATGCTTTTTTGGGCTGAGAAGGAAGTTTTTAAAGTGGACCTATTATGGGGTTTTTTTTACATTCTCAACTTTCTTTAGTTTATGTTGCTGTCTGAACATTAAAAAAGGTCTGCAAAATCACAAAGTTATTCTCTACTTCACTTTCTGAACTCCCTGAAATGTACACATCACAAAATCCTCAAAAAAGGGACAAGGCCTGGGGCCTCATGTATAAAACTATTTGTTGATTTCATCCTAAAAGTGTGAACCTGGCAAAAATTCCTTTTATAAAGCCCAGTCAAAGGAAGACGTACATGCATACATGCATCTCCACCCTGTCTCCGAAATAACCATACATGCAGCTTTCAACGCCTAGTTTTATTGGGCATAATGTCATTTGCATTTAGTTTCTATGCCATCCATGTGATACCATGTTTAACGGTAAGACATTAGAAAAATATGAGATCCAGACTGTGTTGTCACATAACATTACATTGCTAAAAATCATTCAGTATCCTTGTTTTTTTTTGTTTTTTGTTTTTTTTAATCTAAATTGTATAAAATACATTTCAGAGAAAACCTATTTTGAATCGTTTCCACTGGCCTAATAGTATTTTTAATTGCTTTAAACAAATCAAATTTATACATTTTTGCCTATAAGGTAAACATATTTTACAATGTTTACATATGTTTAATAGAAAAAGATAGTCCCAGAGGTTGCATAGTACTGTGTCAGTACTCAGGAGTCAGGTGCGCATGATCAATATTCACACAAAAATATTTTTTCAGAACATGAGTTCTGCTATTTAGAAAACAACACTCTAAAAAAAAAGGTTCGATATGGCACCAAAAATGGTTCTTGGCTCGTAATCATAGTGGAACCTTTTTAAGTGTTATATAGCACCAATTTTGGTGCTTCAGTGGTTCTTCAACGGTTCTTCAGAGGTTCTTCACTGGTTCTTTGACTAGGGTGCTATACAGCACTGCTACCATATACAGAACATGTTAAGATATGGTGCTATATAGCACCAAAAGTGGTTCCTCTATAGCCGCGTTTCCACCGCAGGAACTTTACCCCGGAACCAGGAACTTTGGGGGGGAACTCGGTGTGTTTCGACCGCAGGAACCAGGGTCTAAATGAAGTTCCGGGTAAATATTTCCCCCTCCAAACGGCCCTGCTTGCGAGGTGGGACTTTTCAAAAGTTCCCGAACTTTCGGGGGTGGGACTTGGGCGCTGAACATGCTGATTGGTTGAGCTCTCGCAGCTATTTTTTTTTCCACCGCCATATTTACAAGTCTTTTGCGAGGTGAGTTCTGTGGGTTTTGCGTTCAGTAAATATTTTTTTTGCAACAATGGAGTTCAACAATAAATTCGACCGATGGACCGACGACGAGGTTCAGGCTTTATTGAGCATATATGCGGAGGAGGACATCCAGCGGGAACTGGAAACGGCGACCCGTAATGAAAAGGTATAACGTTACCTGAAGATATCGACTCGGTTCCAGTCACACTGGAAAACAGTGCAGAGAGAAATTGAAGAAATTAAGACAAGATTACAAGAAATTAAAGGATCATAACAACCGGAGCGGTTCCGACCGGCGTATCAACAAGTGGTATGACCGCCTGGACGCGTTGCTGGGACACAGACCGTCCTTTTCTAGGGCAGCGGTAACGAAAGACTCGGCTAGTGCGTTGTTGGAAACCATCCAGGAATCCGAGTGGGTTGAAGGTAAATATATCATCTTGGTATCATCTATTAAACTCGTTGCAGTGTTTAAACACGTTGCAGTAACTTTTTTCAACGTGCTTTTCCAGACGTAACGAGTGGCCCTGATGAATCGCAGGCAACGGAGACCAGCGTGTTTTCCCCCGCGGTCACCAGTACGTTATAAAGCTGACAAAAATGTGTATATATTTAAAAACTGATGTGTAATCCTTAATGGTTTTGTTGTTTTTAATTGTAAACTTAAATTGCCCATGATAAAATTTGCACACTGGGCATTGTTCAAGCTGGCCAAACAATTGTTCATTATTTGTAGTGAAAACACTTTAAATAATTAATTGATGGTTTCTATTGTTTCATGGTTGCCTTGTGTATTCATTTCCATGTGTTTCTGTGCAAGTTTTCTACTTAGGGAAAAGGAAAAAGGACTGTGACTTTTTTGATGCACTGAGGGACATGGAGGACCGGCTAACCGGGCCGTCCTGCAGCATGGACAAGAACAGCCTGACCAATATATTCAGCTGTTACTGGATAGCCAGGCCGAGGAGAGATGAGGAGGCAAGAGTTGGCATTCCACCAGTCAGAAGCAGAAGAAAGCAGAGGGACTTTCAGACCGGGTTTCTGTCTGTTCTTGGACAGTTTGTCCAGTCGTTCAAGAAGTAGCCACAATGACCAGCCGCTTGAATGAAGCATTTGCACTACCACACTTGTACTTTATATATTGTACATGTTGGCACAGCTCTTGGAAAGGTTACTGAAAAATACACTCTTTTTTTTATATTGTTGTTTTCACATTTTATATTTTCATTTTATTGTTCTAGTAATTTATTTGTCTTTGCACACTTTTATTTTAATTTTGTAAGAACTAATCTGTCTAAAATAAAGTAAAATGTGTAAAATGTCACTGTGTCTTTAATTTCCACATTCTAACTATATAACCACATTCTAATTGTATTCATATAGTGTAGGAAGCAAATAAAAGGGCTGCTGCTCGCAAGTCTTTCTGAATATGCAGATAAACATATCTAGAAAACCCAAATATTATATTTTTAAATGTATAACTATGTGAATGTAGTATAATAACTTATAACCACAACTTAAGTGAAGTCATAAGTGTGGTCCTGTTTCATTTCAAATTAGAGGAAGAAGTCTCTAAAATTATGCATTTAATGAAGCATATTGTAATACTAGTCATGTGATTTTTTTTTTTGTGAATGTTAAGAGATGTTATTGTGATAAAAAATAAAATACTTGCAGTCTAGTACCTAATCTTTCAACTGCTTAATTCAGTCTATTGTTTTCATTCAATTAACTTTTCACACATCTGTCATGACTGAAACCTCATTATCCTTTTATAGAAAATGTTTTGTTTTGGAATTGAGCTATTACAACACATTCAGATTTTGGATTGCCCATCATCCCATTTTGCATTAAAATGGTCAAACCAGGTGAAAGTGCACGTTTAAATAAACAGTGTTGGTAATGTGTGTACATAATCAGCAAAAGCAGCGCTGCTTGCATCTCCTACACTTGTTATTGTTGCAGACAGTATCGCGCAAAAGTGATTACTGTCCGTCGGTAACTGGGAGGAGCAGTCGCGCGCATTCCCACGTCACCGGACTAATTTGCCTAATCTCCCCGGTACTTTAGACCGCGGTGGAAACGCATGCTGCGTCCCAATTCGCATACTATCCGTACTAAATAGTATTCGAAAAAAGAATTAGTATGTCCCAAATCGTAGTATGTTGAAAAAAGTATTCCAAAGATTCCCGGATGGTTTACTATTTCCGGTCAGAATCCGAAGTGCAGATCGATGCGCACTCTAACGGCTGATATTGCCCACAACCCATTGCGAGATGGACGAGGATTCGATTAGAACTACAAACGCGGATAAAAAAAGTGTTTAAAAAACTACAAACATGAAGGTTACGCGAGTCTGACGGTTAAGTGGAGAGGATTTGATAAAGTGGTTTGAGTGAGCAATTATCAGTATTTAACCTGACGAAAAGATATTTATTCAATATTATCAACATTATATTTCACCTGCAGCAGCATTGAGAACTTTTGTAATGATACGTTTGGCCATTAACTTTGCAAACACATGAGAGGAGTCTAAAGACCCACGAAAGGCAGTCAATGAGCGACTACATTTCTCTCCGATACGGTAGGAAATTAAATTGAAAGTGGGGGATTTGAACTGTGACGATGATTGACAGGGCAGTTTAAACGGTGACGGGACTCACGTAAGAGTGACGAAGTAGTATGTCCCAAAGCTTGCATACTCTTCTGCTACACACTCAAAAGTATGTACTTTTTCTTCACAAAAAGAGTACATACTTTTAGGACGTAGTATAAGTAGGCGAATTGGGACGCAGCCGCAGATTGTAGCAGGTCTGGGGGAGAAAAAGTTCCTGGGAAAAAAGTTCCTGGTACAAATAGTTCCGGGTAATTTCGGTGGAAACGCGGCTTATGATTACGACGAAGACCATTTTTGGTGCCATTTAGAACCTTTTTTTTTTATATATAGTGAATTTAAAGCGGAATTATCATGCGACAAGCAATCCTCGCTAGTTAAAACATTAAAACACAGCACGCCACAGGAAAAGTGTAAAAAAAAAAAGCAGCACGTCCACTACAAATATTTCTATTTAAATTAATATAAAATATGTTGTTACTTCTGGATAATGGTTTCATGAAATTGCAGTGCTTAACCCCATTAATGTGAGTGGCATAATTCATCTAAATGTGTATATCAGCTGTAAAACCGAGTTTAAATCATTCTGTTTGTTCATTAGTTTGCTCACTCCAGTATAAGAGGCGTATGTGCGTTGATGGTGCGCACCTATTTACATCTAGTTTATTTTTTATAATTCCCGATATGTGCGTGGAAAATGGCGTATGCACATTTCTATGCCCATTTTGTGCATATGCAACATTTATACATCAGGTTGATTGTTATTATGCATGGTTGCGATTAGTAGTGTGTTGCAACTCGTGGTTATAGTAAGGGATGTGACATTTCCTAAACACTCTCAGAGGGTTTGACCAATCACAACACACTGGTCTAGCCGTCCAATGAGAGCACATTGCGCTTATCGGAAGGAGGGACTTCATAGAGACAGGAACTAAACAGAGAGTTACTGACTGACTGGGAAGAGAGGTGCTGCAACAATGTAAAATATGTGGAAAAATAATGTTTGTGAACCATTCACACATGAAAACCTATTCCAAGTTTTTTCTTCCAGCTCTCTGCATTCACTGTGATGTTCTGCTTGATTCTTTAGCATGAATCAGTGTCTTTGTTTAATTGCAGCTAAATTCAAACTGAAATGACGTGTTCTCTTCATTGACATGAAGCGTGACGTGCCTCTGTGGGCAAGACAGAGGAGTTTTATAAAGGAACAAATTTGAATCATAGCGCCTTTCATTGTTTAGTTGTCAACGATATCAGATTGCGGCATGTTGCGACACCCCCCTTCCCCGTGCATCCTGTAAGACAGAGGCAGGGAGCCAAACAAACCAGACTGCTACTCAGCACTCCCACCGCCTGCCTCCCAACCCCTCCTGACCAGAGAGCTGCTATTCTGAGGAGCTGTCACTCAAACACAAGTGCTTCTGTCCATCGTCCGAGGGAGTGAGAAAAAGATAGAGGGGAAATGTCAGAGAGAAGGACTGGGGGAGGGAGAGGGAGCGTCGCTAAGATTAAGAGGTAGAATAATGAAAGACGATGACAGTAAGAAAGACCAAGAAAGAGAATGAAAGGGACGGATTTCTTCTTTGATTTTTCAACCGTCCATAATCCCTTTTGGTCAAATCATTTAGTTGCCAGTCACTGGATCACTGATCATCTTTGTTCTACGTTCTAACTTTCCAAATGGCTGTGCTTAAAAATACACACACAGACAAGCACACAACAAATGAACTACTAGTTGACATGCTCAAATCTTTCTTTTTAAATTTCACACAGTGGATGTTAGAACAGACCATGCATGCTATTATATTTCCATTAGAATCAGTCTGAGCACAGACAAGTACACTTTTTTTTTTTTCAAGCAATTAGTCATCAAAGTGGAGCCGCATGTGTCACCAAACAGGGAAAGGGCTTCTGGGAAGGCTTGGTTGCCTGCATTGCGGATTCATGAACCATGAGGAGCTCTTTTGGGGTTTTTACTAGAGGAGCTTGAATCTGAGCCGTTTGACTTAATTAAATGGTGTCATGCTAAGCTGAGTTATAGGATTAACTGGGTTAATGTGCTTTTACTGTAGTCTCTTATTGGCCCTTAGTCCTTGATGTTTAAAAGGGACAACATTTTAGGGGGGTTTTGGGACTGTGAGATGAAGGAATTCTGACAATTATGGTTCCAATTCTGATTTCTTGATGATCCTTTTAGTATTTTTAAGGATGCACCAAACCTCTTTAATGATTTGCATTTTGGGATATTATACACTACTAATCAAAAGGTTTGGGGTTGATTAAGATTTAAAATGTTTATGAAATGAGTCTCTGCATTTATTTGATTAAAACAATACAGTAAAAAGAGTGATGTTGTGAATTATTATTTGTATTATTATTACAATTTAAAATAATTGTTTTTTATTTTATTATTAAAACATAATTTATTCATCTGAAGGCAAAGCTAAATTTTCAGTCTTCAGTGTCACATGATCCTTCAGAAATCATTCTAATTTGCTGATTTGGTACTCAAGAAACATTTCTTATTATTAGTGTTGAAAACAGTTGCGCTGCTTAATATTTTTGTGGAAACCGTAATACTCTTTTTCCAGGATTCTTTGACGAATAGAAAGTTATTTTGTAACATAACAAATATAATAATTATTTGCTGTCACTTTAGATCGTTCTCTCAGATGCGTTTTCATGAAAATCGAATGTAAAGAGTTTTATCTCTAAACACAGATTAGCTTATAATGCTAGTATATGGGGCATAGAATAAGTAAAATTAAATTGCTATTTAATACCACTAACAAGGCTCAAAATAGCCTCACACTATTAACTAGCGATTTAATTTTACTTATGCTGTGCCCCATATACTAGCGTTATAAGCTAATCTGTTTTTAGAGATAAAACTCTTTACATTCGATTTTCATGAAAACGCATCCCAGAGAACGATCTACTCGGTAACCATGTGTTAATTACCCCTAGGTTCATTTTTCACCGGAGTTGTCCTTTAAGAAGACTTAAAGGGATAGTTCACCCAAAAATTAAAATTATCCCATAATTTACTCACACTTACGTAAGCCATCCTAGGTGTATATGACATTCTTCTTTCAGATAAATACAATCGGAGTTATATATATATAAAATGTCCTGGCTAATCCAAGCATTATAATAGAAGTGAATGGCAGCCCAAAATTTGAAGTTCAAAGAAGAAAGTGTAACGCCTCTCGTAGTTCAAAAAGCTTATGCTACATTGGACATCATTGTCGCACCAGTTACACTTTTTTCGTAAGTTGAATACGGAAGGCGGTCCGCCGGAGGCTACACTCTTAAAAAAAAAGTTCTATATGGCACCAAAAATGGTTCTTGGCTTATAGGGGAACCTTTTTAAGTGCTATATAGCACCAATTTTGGTTCTTCAGCAGTTCTTCAGAGGTTCTTTGACTAAGGTGCTATATAGCACCGGTAGCTAAGGTGCTATATAGCACCGCTACCATATACAGAACATGTTAAGATATGGTGCTATATAGCACCAAAAGTGGTTCCTCTATGATTACGACGAATAACTATTTTTGGTGCCATATAGAACCTTTTTTTTTTTTTAGAGTGTATATATTTGACATATTTTGTTAAATATGGATTTTTCTTACAAAAACCCATTGATTCGCTTGAGAAGGACTTCATTAACTCCCTGGTATGGATTACTTTTATAATGGAATTATAAGCTTGGAAGAGCCAGGACATTTAGAATTTTCACTTAAAGGGGTGGTAAAACACATTGTTTTGAAGGCTTGATTGTGTTTGTGTGGTGCACTGTAACGTGTTCATGCTTCGTTTTTAAAAAAAAATCATTATTTTTCATATATTTGACATTTATTCTACACTGCTCTGTCCCTCCTTGTAAAACGGTCTGATGCTTTCCGGGTTGTATGAAGCCAGTCCCTCAAAAATACGCAATGGGCTCAGATTGGTTAGCTGGCCCAGTGTGTTGTGATTCGCTAACCGCAGTGTACGTTTGTCGGAAACGTCACGCCCCTTATCTTACCGGTAGACTGTGCTTTGGTCAGTATTAGAAACGATGGCGTCAATAAAACCATACCAATCTGAGCCCGAATCAGACCCAGAACATTTTAGTGAAGATGATCGAGCAGAACCTGTTCAGTCCTAATGAGTAAAGACTGCGGATCTATAGTGATCGCTACTGAATGGCACTGTTACTTTTGTATTTTTAGAACGATTATAGCCAAATATCTGTCGCAAGAACTATTAACCCAAAACACTAAACACTGGCTTTACTATAGAAGCCAAATCACACACAGAACCATGTTTAGCATGCCTGTAGATAAATAATACATAAAAGCTCTAATCAAAGAATCATTTACACTAATGCCAAGTTCGCTGTTGAGATTTTAACGTTAGTGTTTGTAACGATAGGTGTTCGTCGGATAACGTTAAGTATGAATGAGCATTTAACAGACTGGTTTGCAGAACAGTGCTGTCATCTGTTTACTTCCTTGCTACAACGTACAACCTATTACAGGAAAACACATCGATGAAAAATAAATCAGACTTGCAGGTTGTGGCCCGTAAACAGCTTCTGTTTGTAAATCCAGCTTTCAGGTCAAGCCGTTGTGCATATCCTGTATTGAACTCGCGAACATTGTGGAAGTTTTCCTCCGTGAAATGTGCTGCGGGAGGGAGCCCCGCGCGCGTCGTGCATTCACACACTGGCCGCGTTTGTCTCACGCAGCTGACGTTGTGCAAATCCGGTGTTGAACTCGTGAACATTGTGAAAGTTGAGCAAGTTTCCCTCCGTGAGATGTGCTGCGGGAGGGAGCCCCGCACGTGCCTGTTCCCTTCTGTCTCATACACACGTGCATATAACATGTTGTATGTTAAACGCTCTGCAACGCACCCCTGTCCCTATGAAGGCTGAACAAAGCAAGTACCCCAGACCTGCAATCCGGATGAATATAACAGCGTTTCCTCGGCATCGCGGCAACAACACTCCAGCCTAACTATACCACAACAGCGCCGCGATACAAAATGGCGCCCCCGCCCCCTCCCTATTTAATATTCTCGGAGGAGGGGTTTATGTAAATATTGAGCCTGGTGATGTCACCAACCCTGGAGGAATGTGTGTAGTCGCCTACTGGCCGTTTGCTGTAGTTCTTAGAAATGGATTTCTTTAAAAGCAAATATCTCCCTTTGCTTTAAACTTTGAACGTTGTAACTTTGCAGATGTTGTTTATGCTAAAGCAGCAACATTACACGCTAGCTAGAGTTAGAATAGTGAAATCGTGGTTTACCACCCCTTTAAAGGGATAGTTCACCCAAAAATGAAAATTTGACATTTATCTGCTTACCCCCAGGCCATCCAAGGTGTAGGTGTCTTTGTTTCTTCAGTAGAACACAAATGGAGATTTTTAACTTCAACCGTTGCTGTGTGTCACTCATAGAATGCATGTCAACGGGGTCTAATTCTATTAGGGTAAAAAAACATGCACAGACCACTTAAAATTGTCTTAAAGTTTGGTGGAGGGGGGATTATGGTGTGGGGTTGTTTTTTAGGGGTTGGGCTTGGCCCCTTAGTTTCAGTGAAAGGAACTCTTAAATGCTTTAGCATTACCAAGAAATTTTGGACAATTTCATGCTCCCAACTTTGTGGGAACAGTTTGGGGATGGCCCCTTCCTGTTCCAACATTACTGCGCAACAGTGCACAAAGCAAGGTCCATAAAGACATGGATGAGCAAGTTTGGTGTGGAGGAACTTGACTGGCCTGCACAGTGTCCTGACCTCAACCCGATAGAACACCTTTTTTTAATTAGAGTGGCGACTGCGAGCCAGGCCTTCTCGTCCAACATCAGTGCCTGACCTCACAAATGCGCTTCTAGAAGAATGATCAAAAATGACCGAAACGATCGGTTTGTGCGATAAACCGAACAGTATTTATATAATTTTTTACCTCAAATACAACACCATGTCCAACAGCCCCGAAAGCGCAGCACTTCCGGGAAAGAAGGTCAATGTACACGATCTAGTGTAGAGACCTCACACACAGGAAGTGATGTCTCTACATTAGATCGTGTACATTGACCTTCTTTCCCGGTATAATTCGAAGTTGTCTGTGCATGTTTTTTTTACCCTAATAGAATTAGACCCCATTGACATGCATTCAATGAGTGACACACAGCAACGGTTGAAGTTAAAAATCTCCATTTGTGTTATACTGAAGAAACAAGGACACCTTGGATGGCCTGGGGGTAAGCAGAAAAAGGTCAAATTTTCATTTTTGGGTGAACTATCCCTTTAAAGGTTTCAAGGCTTGAATCTGTATAATTGGCTGCTCATATTGCAATGTGTATTTAAAGATATATATCTTAATTTTGTTGCAATACATGCTACTTTAATTAAAAATAAAAATATCTTTAAGTCGCTGTTCGAGTTGTCCTTAAGCCGCGTATCCACCGAAATTACCCAGAACAATTTATCTCAGGAACTTTTTTTCCAGGAACTTTTTCCCCCAGACCTGTTGCTGTCTGCGTTTCCATCGCGGTCTAAAGATTAGTCTGGTGACGTAGGACTGCGCACAACTTTCCAGTTCCCGCTGGATTTCGTCCTCCACATATAAGCTTAATAAAGCCTGAACCTCGTTGTTGATCCATCTTCGTAGTTATTAAACTCTATTTTTGATTTAAGAACTCTTACTGCTCGCACCACAACAGACTTTTAAAAATGGTGGTTGAAATAAAATAATACTTTGAGTCAAACGCCCAAGCGCCCCAGTTCCTGAACTTTGAAAAAGTACTACCTCGTGAGCAGGGACTGTCTGAGGGGGACATTTTTACCCGGAACTTCATTTAGACCCTGGTCCCTGTGGTCGAAACACACCAAGTACCACCCCAAAGTCCCTAGTTCCTGGGGAAAGTGCCTGCAGTGGAAACACGGCTAAAATGAGTTGTGAAGAACCACACTGATTGATTCAGTAATTGAGTGACTCATTAGAACGATTCAAACCACCTCATTTGATTTATTACAAAGAACTGAATCATAAGAGTCATTTGTTTGTGAATCAGACTATATTGAATGCATCAATGGAAGAGGGCAGATGTTCACAAACCGCTAACCCACATGAAGATCATTTGGTTCCAGTATTTTTTTTTTTTAAATAGTTCTCAACCATGTTGCTGACACACACCCACAAATACATCCATGTCTTGGCAGACCATTTTGTAGAGTTTTTGCCTGTGGAAACTTTCCAGACAGAGCATGTATGGGTAAACCAAGGGTATTTTGCAACCATTGCGGTTGTAATCACTTAGCATGGAGCCGTCTGTGATTATTGATGACACACACTAATTGGGATCATAGATCATCTCCCAGACACTGACATGACCACTAAAGTCAAACGCTAGGCAGCCAAAGGTCATGTGTTAATGCCAAGTGTCATATGTCATGTGTCAAGTTAAAGTGAGCCAACCCCAAAGGCATGTCTAATATCTGCCGTGTACGTGCATATACAGGGCTAATTTGTCATATATGCACATAAACTATCATGCTGTCCTGGAACAGACGTGCTTGCATTCACAATAACTGAATTCTTTTGGAGGATCAGCTCTCTCTCGGATCTGCAATCTTCTCTTTCTTGTGGATACTTGTGAACATGATTCTCTTGGTTGGAAAATGGTGTGTCTGCAGCATTTGGGATGGTAAAGTTCATAGCCGCTGGCAAATGTCTCTGGCATGTGATACTACTGAGACTGGTGTGAGAGGCTGAGTGGAAAAGACAGGCCTAGATGACAAACTTAGGCTTTAATGGAAAAACTTGTGGTCTGAATATTGTGCATTTAATAGTTGCAATGATTTAAAAAAAAAAAAGAAAATAAAAAAAAACCTTAAAGGTCGCTGACTAACATGAAGCCAAGAGGATCTTTGTGTTATTGATGACAATGAATTGAATGTGGTGAGTCATGCGGCCTTACTGTGTGTGAGAATTTGAAAAGATTCATTTATCTCTGAATACTTGATTATAAAGGCTGTGACTCAGTCAGCATAAAGGCATGATGACTCATCAAAAAATATCTAGTCTATAAGTAAATATCTGTAGTGATGAAATAACCCCAATATGAATATTAATGTCTTTTAAAACACCAGACAGAGGTGTATTTAATGGTGCACTTTTCTTTAACAAAGAATTATTTCTCAAGGCAATTCTCATTTTTTCCCCAATAATTATTTATTCCAAACCTAAAATAATAATAAAAAAATGTCTCAATATTTTATAGACTTAAATTCCAATGCTGTTTAAACTGTGGCCATGTGCTTTCTTTTCCAAATATTTTTTGTGCTGATGTCTCACATTCACACCCACAGATAACCCCACTTATCTTTTTTTATAGCATGTTAAAATGGTCACTTTTTTAGGGTGAGCAAAAACGTGCCATTTTTTTGGCACGTTTGTTTTAGTCCTTAAAAAGCTATTTCTTTAAAAAGAAAATATCTCTCTTTGCTTTGAACTTTGAGCATTGTAACTTTGCAGATATTGTTTATGCTCAAACGGCAACATTGCACACTAACTAAAGTTTAAAAAGTGAAATCATAATCAACCAACCCTTTAACAAAAATACTGTAAAATATTTTTTTACCATAATTGTTTTCTATTTTGATATATTTTAGATATGTTTTATTCCTGTAATGGCAAAGTTGAATTTTCAGCAGCATTACTCCAGTCTTCAGTCACATGATCCTTCAGAAATCATTCTAATATTCTAATATGCTGGTGTGCTGCTCAAGAAGCATAATTATTATCAATGTAAAAAAAAAAAACACACAAAAAACGTTTTAATGATAGTGTATGTGCTTACAGTATTCTGTATTTCTTCAAATTAATGAATCACATTGTATCAAGTTAATTTTTTGTGTAGCCATGAGAGACCTGTTCTAAAGGTATTAGCCATGAGATGCCTGTATAAAATGCTGACCTTCTGATGTTTTGGGAACAGGTGGTGGAGAGGCTATAGATGAGCTCCTTTATAGAACTAGCAGTACCTATCCAGCATCAGCCTGAAAATTGGAAATGTGTATGGGGACCCACAAGAAACGAGAGACAGAAAAAAAAGATGACACATGAATGCAGTTAGAAAAGATTAAGATGGAGAACCGGAGTCAGCAGGTTTAAGGAAGAAAAAGAGGAATATAAACGAATGAGGAAATAAAAAAGGTGCAGCTACAATCCCTATGATGATGAATGAGTCTATAATGAAGTATCCCTCTCCCCCTCTCCCTTTTTTCCTTCATCTCACCCTCTTTCTCTTGACTGTCTCTCTCACTGGCTGTTCAAAACCGCAGCCTTGGCAGCTGACACCGACCTCCATCACATCACGCCATATGCGATCAGCAGACCTCATCTATACACACTCGTTTTCAAATTGTGTATAGATCCGCGGACCCCCACAGACGACTTTCAATAAGTCATGCGCAAGTGTGACAAGTGTGAACTTTTTAGATCGTGTTCTTGATATGATAACACAAATGGATGTCAGATGAAACAGATCATGCGTGGTTATGTGTTTGTCAGGCTATGACAGCATCATGGGCCATGTACCACCGCTAGCCTCTCAAAAAACTTAAGAGAACAAAGAGAAGGAGAGAAAAGCTTCCTAACTGAAGTGTGTTCTCACTTTGTAATTGAGCCAGCATTGCTGTTTGTGTACCACTGGAACTTTCCAAAGGTCCGTTATAGTATTTGGGTGTGTACGTGTGTGTGCGTGAAAGAGGATACAACTGCTGGGCATGCTTGAGATACCTCTGAGTGTTTTGCCAGACAACAGGCAAGATCTCCACAACAGCATTCCTTCTGTGTGTTGAGCGACACAAGGGGACTTTTTCCACCAATTTGCAATGCATGATGTCTTCATAGCCCTGTCACATTTGGAGGCTCTTGTCTAAGGGAATGAGAAAAATTATAGGTTTATGCGTGTGCTTACGCGTGCAGAGAGCAGCGTGATGCTAACGCCCTTAGAGATTCCTTGGAAAGAAAATTAAAAACACTCTTGAAAGAAAATAAGGTGGAAAAAAGGGAGCAAGAAAATAAGAGCAAGGCAAGAGTTGTAAGGTAATAGCTATAGTAGGTAACATCTTTAAGAATCATAATGTATGCAGGCATATTATTATTATTTTATTGTAATATTATTTTGATGTACTATCATTTAAATGTACACATTTTAGGAGAGGCTTTAGTTCTATTAGGACATTTAAGTAGATTTTTATTAACGTGCCTTAGAAAAAAAAAACCTTACTGTTGTGAATCTTGAGACAAAACAATACCACTGACTTACTTTATGAAACACTATTTTGCCAAAAGTTTTGGGACGTCTGCCTTTACATGCACGTGAATTTTAATGACATCCCATTCTTAATCCGTAGGGTTTAATATGAGTTGGCCCACCCTTTGCAGCTATAACAGCTTCAACTCTTCTGGGAAGGCTTTCCACAAGGTTTAGGAGTTTGTTTATGGTCATTTTTGATCATTCTTCTAGAAGCGCATTTGTGAGGTCAGGCACTGATGTTGGACGAGAAGGCCTGGCTCGCAGTCACCACTCTAATTAAAAAAAGGTGTTCTATCGGGTTGAGGTCAGGACACTGTGCAGGCCAGTCAAGTTCCTCCACACCAAACTCGCTCATCCATGTCTTTATGGACCTTGCTTTGTGCACTGGTGCGCAGTAATGTTGGACCATCCCCAAACTGTTCCCACAAAGTTGGGAGCATGAAATTGTCCAAAATTTCTTGGTAATGCTAAAGCATTTAAGAGTTCCTTTCACTGAAACTAAGGGGCCAAGCCCAACCCCTAAAAAACAACCCACACCATAATCCCCCCTCCACCAAACTTTACACTTGTCACAATGCAGTCAGACAAGTCCCGTTCTCCTGACAACCGCCAAGTCCAGGTTATTGCACAGGTGGCACCCTATCACAGTACCAACGCTTGAATTCACTGAGCTCCTGAGAGCGACCCATTCTTTCACAAATGTTTGTAGAAGCAGTCTGCATGTCTAGGTGCTTGATTTTATACATCTGTGGCCTTTGAAGTTATTGGAACACCTAAATTCTATGGTTTGGAGGGGTGTCCCAGTACTTTTGGCAATATCCTTATTGTGCAACGTGGAAGTAAATATGATGACGTACGTAGTTCTAATGTGTTAGACTTCCGTTTCGCTAGCCGGTAGGTTAGGAATGATCTTGTGGAAGCACGCACAAAATACTATTAAACACTGTAATAGTAAATATTTGACACACCTGTAGTGTATAACACAGTGAGAGGATGAAATTAATAAATTACCTGATTTGAGGACATTTTCACTTATTTTCATGTTGTCGCTTGGAGACGGGTCTTCAGCAGCTCCGTTAACAAACGGCATCTCTGGGTATGCTGTGATTTTTGGGTTGCTTATAATGTTCATTTGTGAGCGCAATATGTGTAATTTTACCAGATTTGTAACACAAATAATTTATGCCAACACAGGAGAACACCACATCAATATGTTTCTGAACATGCAAACTGTTCATCGCATCGATTTCAAAAAATAAAAGTTTAAACCCTCGCTCAGAGTTTGCATGTTTTAATGTCCACATATTCAAGAAAATTGCAGTGGCTGAGCATTTTTTATCGTAAAGAAGTGTCCAAAATATTAATGATCTTCTGTGGGTCTTCCATTAACAAAGTGGAAAGGCAAGGCAAGTTTATTTTTATATAACACATTGCATACACAATGGTAATTCAAAGTGCTTTACATTACAACAGATGCATAGGAATTAAAAATAGCATGCATATGAAATAAAAATAATATTAAACGTTTAGGAAAAAAAGGATACATAAATAAAATGCAGTGCAATCAGTCGATCAGTGAGTAAAAGCACAGCTAAACAGATGTGTGAGTCTAGATTTGAATGTGACATGCATTAGAAATAAAAAATAACAATCGTATTTAACTAAAGGCTAAAATACTGCCTGAATCAGAAGTTCGGGGTATCCCTATATGGAGTGGAAGAAATGAATCAGGTTCAGGGTTTTACACTAGACATTCTAATGTCTCTTCACTCACGTGGGGGTGTTTGCACACCGATTCACTGCCTGTCTATGGCGGCTCCCAGCGACTTTTTCACAATTATACACCCGTTGCTACACAAATGTATATATTTACGCCGACCTGCACCCGCCGTTCTGGTGTCTCTTCACTCACTTCTGAGTGCCAACCTTTAGTGCTCTCCCTTGTCTCAGCCTCTTGAAACGTGGATTATGGTCAAAACGAATATCTTGCAGGTATTTTTTACAGCTATTATGGCACCCCCCAACCTGTGCAAAGAATGCCAGTCTTTCTATAGTACATATTAAAAGTTAGCTAGCCAGTTAAAACTACACAGTCATTGAAAAACTACTGATTCACAAAACTACTAATAGCGGAAGTGGCATCTAAGTGGAAATCTAACACATTATAGTTTAAAAATGGCGGCGCCCGCTCTTACGTGAAAAATAAGGTGGATAGTGTATGTCAGTGCAAGTTTCTTTCAGTTAAAACAGCTCAAACATGCATGCATTTTAGTCTGGGACAAGGCTTAAGCCTTGTCTGTGAAACCAGGGGTGTATATTTTAAAACAGTGTATTTGTGTAAAATAAGACTTTTGAATGGCTGTTTGCTCATGTCTAACCATTGTATGTCTATTTCTTACAGCCACATTTTAATTTGTGGTGTGCATGATAGAGCGTTTATGAAGTTACTGCCTGTGAAAAGCATCTCAAATCACTTGCGGTTCCAATTTGGTCAGGGTACCCCAAGCCATGCGTTTAGCAGTATACTCTCATTTTGCTAAAAGAATCTACTTAACAAATGTATTAGTAGCCTAAATCAGATTACAGAACATTACGGTATCCAAATCCCAAACATACTCAACTCTAATGTTCTTTTCTCTTCATTCATAACCATTAATTTAGGAAATGTTCAGCCAAGCTTAAGTCCTGATCATGTTTCAAGTTAAGGATTCATACTGAAGTGTGAGTGTGTGTGTGTGTGGGCTTGATGACTGTAGTACTGCAGTATTCAGTAAAGATTAACTTCACAGTGCTGGCCTTCATGCTGACAAAGCTCTGCCAGCAAAGGCATCACTGGGCTATCACACTTTCATTTGATCTTCGATCAGGCTTTTGTTGGCTTCCTTATGCACAGAAATACGCAGATACTGGTCCAAGCCTGGCACACTCTCATTCTCTCCCCCAGCCTGACAATCTGTCAAAAAAATCAAGCATCCCCCCCACCACCCACCCTCTTTTTTGTTTCTTTTATCTGGCTCTGTCCGTTTCCTCTCTTGTTTACCTCAGGGACACAGAATCATTTAGGAGTCTTTTCCAAACAAGTAAAAATGCACAGTTGCTCATAATTGATTTCCCAAATACAGCAAAAGATGTGCAGAGTGGAACAGTGGCATTTTTTAGGATAACATCCAGGAGTGGGTATTATTTGGGTTAAAATTTAAAAAAATTATATATATTTGAAATGCCCATTAAAGTACTATGACTTTATTTTGGTTTTATTTGTCATGACACTTTCTACATGTTATTCTATTACATTTTATTGTATTTTTTTTTTTTTTATGAAAACACTTAATGATATGACATCATACAAATCAAAAAGCTCTCTGTTAGAATTAGAACCAGATATGCTAAACATTAAACGCAAAGAAATATTCCAAAATAAAACAATAACATGTTGGAAGTCAAGTCCTGACCATTAGAAATGGCCTAATGCAGAATCCAGTCTGTTTCTCTTCTCTCTCCCACACACACACACAGCAACATCTAGCGCTGTCATAAGCAGTCGTTTTATTTTTTATATATTTCTTTTTTGTATGACATTTGCCATGAAAAGAGTTTGTGCATCCTATAAATCAGAAAGCTCTCCATAATTAAAACCAGAGTTGCTTAACATGCGCCACACACAAACAAATATGCATTAACAATGACATGACTGTCGTGAACCCTTGCCCTGTAGCGATTTCCCAATGCAGCATTCAGTCGGTTCTGCTCTTCACACACACAGCAACATCTAGTGCTTGAGTGCAAACCACACGTCAGGAATATTAAAAGGCCGTTAGTTGATGGAATAACGCTGTCGGTGCAGTTTTTATCCGCTGTGTGAGTGAATGTGTGTGTTGCTCGTGGCCTCGTCTGGCCCGCCGGCATTGTTTTGCAGGTCTTGCTAAGCAGGCCTTCGCTCATTAAGCTGGCGAAAGCTGTGCTGAGTATGATAAGACTGCTAGTGATTGTTATTAATGTAACACACTCTTGTAGCGTTTAGGGACTGACTGACTGTGTAGATGTAATTAGGTGGACAGGATCCGTAAATGAGCGGAGACCATGAGTTTTAGTGCTTAAATATGGCTGAGGTGTGGACTGTGTTCTTTGTTCGTTCATATTGCATTGCGTGTAACTCCAGAGGTCAGAGTAGTACTTTCCTCCTAGTGTTGCTGGCATTCGCTTTGGTTTACAACCGTTGCATTTTAAAATTACACAGACCACCTCTTTAGCTTCCCTCGGGCTTTACACCTCCTTACCAGCCACGCGATCTGCCCCGAGTTCCTTGTGTATACAAGACTAGAAGAAAATTCCCCAAAAGGCTATAAGAATATTTTGTATTGAGGTTTGGTATATATCTTAATATAATGTATATACTATGTATATAATGTATATTTATATGTGTGTGTTGAGGTTAGATTTATTTATTAAATGTTTTATATATTAAATATTCAAATATAATTTTTATGTATTTTATTTAAAAAAACGAATATACACGATAATATCTTCTAGATCTTTAATGTTTCTGCATGGAAGATTAGAAGAAAATCCACCAAAAAGGCTGTACAGTATTGAGGTTCTATTGTGAACCTCATTAAATATGTATTTAAATAAATTAAAACCCTTCACGTTGTGGATTGTGCATTTCTACAATGTAACAGTTGTGCATTTCTACAATGTAACGGTTGGTTTAAGCTGTTCCTATGGCTCACAACAGATAGTATTTGTTTTGACGCTCGGCTCCATAGAAAAATTTGACTTTGTAAAAGAGGTTCTGCTTTCACCAAGAAAGCAAAAGCAAGACTCATGTTGACTCTGTCAATGCAAGCATGAGAGAGCAAACTTCGTCTTTTCTCTTTTTCCTCCCTTGCTCGTTTTTTCATCTATTCCTCATTTTAAGCACTGGCACGTAACACTGCTTGAAACGTATCCATCTTTCTGCCTTGTGGCTTGGTCCAATAAATTCTGGCAAATAAAACCAGCTTCTCTTTGAAGATGGACAATAACCTCAAAATTTAAGGAGCCTTTTAACCCCATTGTGTTTGACATTGGGTTATATATGTCAAGAAGGAATGTGGAGCAAGAATGTTCATTTAAAAATATCTAAGAGTATTCATGGTATTTCTCTAAGACCAATCTCATATCTACGAACAGAGATCCAGCATTACAAGGTTGCATGCAAACCAGAACCAGTGTCTCCTTGCGTTTGGGTCTAGTTTCAACCACATGCTGTGTTTTAAGGAAGATATCTTGATCCAGTGACACCAGCACAAGGCAAGCGAAGCATTTAACCATTAACACCCTAACCCTCCCTTTCTAATGTCCCATCCCCCAGACATACTCATTCCCACAAAGCCCTAAATCTGACTCTAAATAAATGGTTGGCACAACATCCTCCCAGACGTTAGCAAGAGGAGAAATGTGATAGATCCCTTCCATTGAACGGTCATGCTTCATGAGCTGGATGGCTTTGCGTCTCATTCTCTTTATTTGGCTTCTAGTCAGCATGTTATATGTTGAGCATTTACTCACATGAACACATTTAGCCCCATAGCGCTTTTTCATCATTGCTTGACTAAACCATTTGCAAACAATTATGTTCCTCCTGAAGCCCATTGTCAACTCCGTACACACACACACACACACACACACACACACACACATGCACATGCACGCAATTCCTTGGGGCTTGAGGAGGGGTTGTTTCTCAAATAATGAAAGAGAATCTGCCATGGCCACGAAGAGTTTTCAAGCCCAATCATTTCTTCATTTGATCAATCTTACTGAGACATACACACACAAACATCTCTCTGTAGCACCTAACCCAAATCCGTCATATAATCTCATGAAAGTCTGATGAACAGAATTTGAACTGAACTTTAAATACCCAAAATATTAAAGGAATAGCACACCCAAAAATATAAATTCTGTCACTCAAATTGTATTCAAATGTGTCGTCTGATTCATGAAAGAGTCTCAAGTCTGATCTTGATTTGGTTGATCTCATTTACAAAACTGGTCTGAATGATTTTCTTCACAAATTGAACTGATTCAATCCTTGAGTTCAACTTTATGATCTGGTTTTGGGTCAATTCTGAAGGAGAAGATTACCAGACTTGTAAAATAAAGCATGAGTTGTATGAACCACCCTTAAGATGCTTTTATGGTGATTTATGTTCGAATTTGAGCCCCTATTTATTGTGATTACTTAATTTCCACCCACAAAAGAAACTAAGGTTTGGAATATTGAAATATGATATGAGTGTCAATATTCTGTCTAACTTTTTTTTTCCCCCTTGCTGAGCAAAACTTTTCTCTATTGGGCAGACATTTTTGGCCATCTGAGCAAAAACATTATTTATACCAGACCTTTTGAAACAAGCAGATGATTCACAAGTTACTAAATAAACCACATTTTAGGTTTCCTGAATAAACATTTTTACAGTGCTGTGTACCAGTCTCTACCAAGAAATTATATATTTTTTAAAAATATGTAAAAATCTCACATAGAAAAGTTAAATTTGTTATAATGATATAATACAATATAATTTTTAATATGGAAAAAATTAGGCAGTTACACTGAGATGGTTTGTGACAACCATAATGTGTTTTTGTGTGGTCAGTTATTGGCTACAGGCAGCATTAAACCATCAAAATTAAATGTTTATTTATTGCTTATGAATTTGCAAGATTGTCTGGGGTTTTCAATTTGTTTAATAGCAAGGAGCATGTATAAACATACATGCTTCATATATCTAACATTAATGAGGGTTCGTAAATTAGTTTTTATTTTTAGGTGAACTGTCCCTTTAAGTATTATGTGCTAACCCAAACATTTAAAATACCAGTATAACCAACCCCATGCTCTACTTACAGGACATTAAAGTTTTGCTCATCATGACAATGTCTGTTGTTAATAATGGGCTGCTGTCATTCATCACCTCTGTAATTTAATGCATGACGAAGAGGCAGCCGACTTAGTCATGCAATGAATTGCCCATTTAAACAAATCTAAGACTGTGCATTGCCGAGCCCTTGCAATGGCCTAAAAAGCGTTGCTGAGAAAGCTTGTAGCAGATGAGCAGAGAGAGGTTAAGACCCACACTGAGTCATCTCTTCAGTATTAATGTCAACTCAAGGCAATTAGATGCAGCAAAACTCACTTAGAAAATGTAAAGGACAGCAATGAATCATGGCGATTGTTCCCTCCATTAAGCAGGTGTCAGGCTTTGATACAACTGATTTCAATTATCTGACTCATATGCTGAATTTTGTTTTACACTAGTGTGAAATTTTGTTTCAAAGCTGAAGTGTGTCATTTCTGTGCCACTTACTTCACTGAATGAATTTGCAAAAACATTGGGTCTCATTCACCAAGTGTGCATGCACACACATTTGTGCGTGAAATCCGTGTACAAATGTTTTCATAAACAAAATGATTCATCAGTAAGTTTTGAACTAAAATACATTGTACATTTATGAAAAAAAATGTTGGAACAACTGAAACCACACATACTAAAAAAATCATACTCTTATAATCAAATTAAGATTAAGTTTTATAGTTCACCTTAAATATATTTCATGACGAAAAAAAGGTGTTATAGCTTAAGCTGCAAAGTTTCTCTGTATGAATATGTGAATACACCTGGCTAATAAGAGGTCGGTATTCTGGGTCTGTTTAAAAGGTGTTTATTGTGTTTGAACTGGTTTTGAGAATGACTTGCTTGGCATGGCTTGTATTTACAGAGATGCATATGCTTGCTGAGAGTGAAAGCCCTTGAAAAAGCTCTTTATATGAAGATGGTTTGGGCGTGTTTTATGCTAGGCATTAAGAACATTTCAACAAGGTTAAATTCACATGGGTATGCAAATGTAGGGAAGTAGGACATTTTTCGTGAGAAGTTCTACTGTCCATACAATCCACATAATTATAGTCTTTGAGACCCAGTGATTGACAGATAACCAGTTAGCTCCACCCCAAAATCACACTAGTGGTGCCTTGTCTGACTGGTTGGGATGCACAAACAAACAGAGATTAATCAAATATCACATTTCTTTACATCTTGTAAGAATATTCATGGGACATTTATTAAAGACAGTATTATCTTGATGGAGACAAAAGTTAATTATTTCAGATTTGGAACAGCATGAAGATTGACCCAAGCAATTTCCCTCATGAAAACCAACCTTTTAACTTAGTGTGTGTGTATGTGTGCGTGTTTTGTTTGGATTGTAGAGTTGTTTTTAATTGTGTGTCGGCGTGTGTGTTTGTGGCCGACACAGGATCTCTAAAATTTACGAAGGTCACCAACTTTGGTGTGTCAAATTCCTCAACTGGCCTCTAAAACAGAGCTGTCTGTGGTGGGGACTCCTGTGAGTGTGACCGGTCTTGTCCTGAACTCCCTTTGTTCTTATCTCAACAACATCTCTTAGATGGCATGTTCGTCTGCTTGCAGACAAAAAGATGACTCTTTTGAGGGAAGAATAAAAGTGGACAATGAAAACTTGAGATGCTACTTTAGAAATAGGAAGACTTTGCACACACGGGCTGTAAAGTAGACCAGATGGTGGAGTTCATACATTGTTCGCACTCCCACACACAGAATCCTGTGAGGAAGGAAAAACTGCTTACTAGCGTCATTTCAAATCTGTGAGCCTTACATATTTATTTAATTTCACTGCCTCTGCACTACATAAGAGGTCTGCTAGATCATGTGGCCTGATTTGCCAAATCATTTGCTTCGTACTAAGCAAAAATGAATAAAACAAGATCTCTATCTGTGGGTAGCTGATAAGAAAAAAAATTCAGGCTGAGATTAAACACTAGATGATAGTATAAACAGATCAATAATTTGATCAAGTACAGCTGTGGGTCTGTTGGCCTCTCTACAGAGGAGGTCAATGGAGGCAAAGACTACAACCACGTTAACTGATTTATGCTAGTTTGGCTTTAAGCTAGCTAGTGGAGCTTTTTAGCATCATATAGTGTCTTCTAATGCACACTAATGTTGTGTTGTATTGTCATACTATATTAGCAAAGCATACCTGTATGACAAGACCTTTAATGCCAAAAGTGCTAATTATCAAGCATGTGTCAACACCGAACGCTCTGGCCTGAATTCATGATAAGCATGATGAAAATTGACACAGTGCCCTTTTCTCTAGCCTCGTGTTTTTGACACTCAGTTTCATATAATTGTTTTAACGGGTTCATATTCAGGGCAGGATAGCTTGCGTGTAACACAGACGAACAAATGGATAATTATGTCATATCCTCTGACTTGTTACGCCCGCACAGTGACGAATCGCCGGAAGGGGTGACAGATGCAGCGTTTGGCGGATTGGTCTCTCGGCACCAGCCGTGAATGAGAAAGTAGAGCGATTACATATTCCAGCCACAAGCTAAATTGTTTTAACATTTTAATCAGTAATTAACATCAAGCCAAGAGCCATTGGGATGCAGACAAACTGGGTAGAATTTTTCATTATTGTACATGGCTTTCATTTGGTTTGTGATCCTAAATTAAAATCTTCATAAGGTACAAGCTCAGAAACAGTGAACATATTTATGACGCTCTGGCGTAGCAGCATTTCTTACAACGTTCCATTAAATTTGCCTATTAGATTTCAGTGTTTTAAACGTCTCATTTTTTTGTTTAGTGAAAGTGTGCTATTTATGTCCTTTCTACACCCACATGCTGGGGGGTTTAAGAAACAGCTCTGATTTGGCACTGTAGAATTACAGCCTACCTTCTCTCAGGCGTCCATGCAGGAACTGATTTATTTCAGATTTCAACGACTTTCACCCAGCAATTAACAGGGATAGAAAATAGCTCAGAAAACGCAGGTGTGCCACGTCAGAGTATATATTTGTGTGTGTGCGTGCAACTCTTGGGTTTTAACGACATTTAGTCTCTTAAAATACCTAGTAATTTGACCTTTTTATGACAAGATGAGGTAAGTCATGTGGTGCAACTCTCCAAAAACATTGAAAAAATGTATATCTAAAACTGTTTTGTAAGAACAGTTGTAAGTTGTTTAAACTAATATGTATTTTGTAAAGAAACTATTTGGTTTTTACTTTTTACTTAAAGAGATGGTTCAACCAAAAACTAAAATGAGATGTTTTTCTGCTTACCCCAAGGGCATCCAAGATGTAGGTGTCTTTGTTTCTTCAGTAGAACACAAATTAAGTTTTTTAACTCCAACCGTTGCCGTCTGTCAGTCGTATAATGCATGTGAATGGGGTCTAATTCTATTAGAGTAAAAAAAACATGCACAGACAACTTCAAATTAAACCCTGCGGCTCGTGGCGACACATTGATGTCTTAAGACACGAAACGATCGACAGTATTTATGCTATTATTTCACCTCACATCAGACGAATGTCATCAGCTCTCCAGACCACCATAACTTCCTGCGAGTAAGGCCAAAATACCAGCGCGATCATAGAAATATATACATAGACTCCTCATTCAACCGATCCGTACAGGCACTAATGAGGCATCTATGTATATATCTATGACCACGCAGGACTGGACTGAAAGTCAATGGACTTTCAATAAAACTTGGCTGTCTACAGTAGAAAGGCAAAGTTTTTTTAAATAGGTGCTACCTGACTAGAGAAAACAGAGGAAAAAAGGATGTTGTCTTCCCTTTGGCCAAATAAGTACACCCATGATGCACTGGGCATATTGCAGTCCAAGGCCACTCCCACCAGTCTGCTATGGATACGCTATACCAGAGTCAAATGGTGCCTTGCTTTAGTAGGAAATACTCCTTAGCAAACTTTTAGTCATAATGAGGGGCTTTCGAACATGGACAAAAGTGATAAATGGGCCTCTCAACCTTTACGCTAAGGAGAATATCCAACACAACTTTGAGGGGACCAAGCGAAACATGATTATGTATTTCTTCTCAGCTAGTGACACTGGGCATCAACCACACTGTAAACTCAAATACTTTTTTCATATACGTCTTTTGTATAACAGTTCTATCTAATAATGTATTAGACAAGGCTGTTAAACAGATTGTAAAATAATGAAAAGCGCTGTGTGCACAGGCTCTGGCATTCTCAGCGCCATCAAAATAAATGTTCACCACACCGTCAAAGTAAGTCACAACAACAAGCGCAGCTTGCGTCACTTCAGAGTTCCTACTGGCCTTAGGAGAACATTTCGTTCTCGGGAAACCACCATGGTGGCTAGTTCCTATAACTAAGTTCCTAGATCAACCCAGTGTGACAGAGGTGAGGTATTGTATTATATCAAGTGTGCCGCACCTGAAAAGTGAAGCCAAAGAGTCTTGATCGCCCCCAAGTGGTTGGTTCCTGTATAGCTCATAAACCCCGCCCCCTCTATGTATTCTAGTGGGACGTAAGACAAACTTTAGATTTAGCTTTAATTTCTACTTCGAATTTCTAACTTCTAATCTTTAATTTCTACTTTATAATGTTTCTTTTTCCATAACTGTTTATTTCATACCGAAATAATGAATTGTTCTGCAGTCAACTGTACTAACAGATACTGCGGGAGTGTGGGTCTTGATATCACGGCTGTTCTGTCATTTTCCAAACCATATGAAACCAGCATGAATACAAATATTACATTGCTACGAACTTAAAACGTTCTTTAAACTATATTAAGTATTATAAACTGTTTATATATATATATTTTTACTTTATCGTTTTTCTTCTCTGGATCTAACAACCATCCCAGAATAATCTCCATATTTAATCACTGGCAGCTTGCTTAAGTAGACTGTGGATATTTGGAACGGCTCCAGTTGATGCCATTGTGTGGCAGAAGGGCTGCTTTCCATATGTGGATCAGATCTGGCCTGACAATTCCCACAGTGCCCCAGTTTCGTCTTAATAAGTGAGGAGAATTAGTAAAGATAAAGGAGAGTTTAACTCCAAGGCAAAGAGGCTTTGGGTGCGTGTATAACTCCACTCTGCACTCTGCTCCATCTCCGGGACGTCCCGTACAGAGGAGCTTCTGTGTGCGAAGCCGAGGGAGTCTGCGAGAAACAAGCGCACAGTGAAAAGCATACTAAGAGTGTAGATATGTGTGAAATGGACCAAGACCTGCAGTTTAACACCAAACCTTCTCCATATCCAGTGTCCCTCACACTCACACACAAACACTCCATCCCCCATCATTTGCAGTTCAAATAAACACACCAAAATGGTAGGCGTGTGTGCTCCACTTTCTGCTTGATTCCTGCCTGGGCCATTAATGCCATGTAGGGTGTAACGTTCTTCTTGAGAGAAATGTAAATAAGCAGAGACCACAGGGCGAGATTTAGAGAGATGAGGACTGTTGAAGTGCGAGAAGGATTTATGGAGCTAATATGGAAGAATAAAGTCCCTATTTCCTTCTCACTTTATTTATCATCTCACACTTTTCTCATTTTTGTTTTTTAACTTTTACTTTCTGAATATTATTTACACTGTTGTTCAAAAGTGTGCGGTCGTTAAGATTTTTCATGTTTTTGATGGAAGTCTCTTTTGCCCACCAAAGCTGCATTTATTTGATCAAAAACAATTTACAATTTAAAATAACTCTTTTCTATTTTAATACATTCTAAAATGTAATTTATTCCTTTGATGACAAAGCTGAATTTTCAGCATCATCGTGATATAAGAATATCCTGTTAGTTTCTTTAACTAACAAAACTTCCTTGTTAGTTAAAGAAAAGCTTTTATTGACACCAGGCCCAGAAAACGATCGATCTCAGAATATGTCGACCACTGACGTAATGGGATGCAGAAGCACCGCCTCAAGCCCACCCTCCGACTTGTGGAGCTAAACGGGTCGCGCTACCGAGCAATAAACATGTCGGTTCCAGCTCACCTGTGTAAGACATTGCACGTTTGTTCGCTTCGTTTCACCGCGGAATCGATTGTAAATAAGATACAGGTCGAGACTGGATTTGTAGACATATTGAGATTAAAACACAATGCTCTGCCTCCTATGTTGGATCCGACAGGAACGGTGCAACACACACTTATGTGAGTAAAACGTGTTTTTTTATGTGTTAGTATTGCATTGTTACAGATCGTTTGATATCTATTGATTACATACCTTAGCACGCGGTCACAGTTTGGAGAATCCTCTATTTGAAGTTGTATTGCTTCATTCGTGATCATACTCAGACTTGTAACATTATGGGCCTGGGCTCAGACTTGACTTTTTTAAAAGCCCAATGTCCCTGGGGCTATGTGTTTTTCAGCCTGCCGACAGGCTATCTTAAATAGTGAAATAACATTCCTTTCTTGCGCGCGCGCGCACACGTGTGTACGGTTCGCGGTTATATTCACTGATCGGGCGACAACATTCCAATCAATCGCAGGGTGGATGAGAGATGAATCTTTGTGTTTGTTTGATAAAGGCATTTCGCGAGTCCTGTGAGCGTTTCCCCGGACGCTTTCAAAACAATCCCCACATGTACTGAGAGGAGCTGAAGCTAATTAAATATGCAAATCTTATCCAATCCTAGCCGTGGGCGTTTACTTCCAAGTCTATCAAAACCGACCGTTTCTTCAGAGAGCCTCAAAACCAAGGCAGAAAATAGCCTATTACTTATTCATTATGATGTTTCTGAATGTAAAAACCACGCGAACGTCATAAGTTGACCTCAGACAACAGTATAAAAAAAAATTATATAAATCTTTTGTTAGATTGTAAAAGTCTTTACTGTCTTTTTTGACCAATTGAATGCATCCTTCACACAGTAGTGTATAAAATCGTACAAGACACAGCGGCTCTCCAAAGAACCTCTTTCAATCAATCCCAGTAGCCTCTGGCTTTTTTTTTTTACATAGTTTAATGTCAGATTGAACTTTAATTCACCTTTCAGCTTTCGATTTGTACCTCTCACAGCTACGCATGTCAGTAAGCGAGGCACCATTGAAAATGCTATTTTCTCTATCCTCTAATCTTTAGCATCTATAATTGAATTAGTTCATTTTCTGCCATGTCTCAGGCACGGAATCTTGTAGATTTCTGCCTTGTAGCAGTAACACAAATTTTTCCCTTCGTCATATGCCTTTTAAGCTCTTAATAGATTAACAGCCATAATGAATAGTTAAGATAACGTGTTCTCTATTAAGTCTCCTCCTCTTTATGTTATTCCTGTAATGTCCTTTCGTCCTTTCATATTATCTCCTGTTGTTTCCATAGCAGCCTGAGCTTCCCTCCTCCTCTAATAGATTGTTGCCCATTTCAGGGTGAAATCAAACGATAATGGATACTAGGATTTTAGTTTTTCCTCTGCTGGCCTCTGGAAGTCCAGAGGTAATAAATCTCTTTTAAAGATGAATTGTTGAAAGTGAGTCCTGACATGGTTTGTCTGTAAGAAGGAAGTGTATGTAGAACATTTTAGACTGAGGGGTCATGCGTCTCTGATAATACATTTACCAGATGGGTGATGAAAATTGTGTATACACTACCAGTCAAAAGTTTGGAATCATTAAGATTTTTTAATGGTTTTGAAAGAAGTCTCTTCTGCTCACCAAGGCTGCATTTATTTGATCAAAAATACAGCATAAACAGTATTATTTTGAAATATTTTTACAATTAAAAAATTCTAATTGAACATATTTATTTCTGTGATTCAAAGCTGAATTTTCAGCATCATGTTCCAAAAGCTTTCCATTTCAGATAAATACTGTTCTTTTGATCTTTCTATTCATCAAAGAATCCTACACAACTGCTTTCACGATTGATAATCATAAATGTTCACAGGAATAAATTACATTTTAAAATATATTCAAATAGAAAAGTTATTTTAAATTGTGAAAATATTTCACAATATTACAGCTTTTTTTTGCATTTTTAATAACATAAATGCAGCCTTGGTGAGCAGAAGAGACTTCCTTAAAAACATGTTAAAAAATATCTCAATGATTCCAAACTTTTGACTGGTAGTGTATCTTTCTTTAAAGTATTTAATTGACTATTTGCGTGATGTTTTGTCATTTAATGTAATAATATTCTACATTGTGTGGTTTAAATATTGCTAGGCTAACTATTTTTGGGCATTTTTAACTTATTAAATGATCAATAAATCTGTGATCTGATTTCAATCTAATCTGAGTCTTAGTTGGGGAGTTTTAAATTGCTATGTTATAATGACACAAGGTTATCGGTCATGAAGTGGAGCATAAGTGTGTCTCAAACTGTAGTTTCTGTTTTCTGCCAAAATATATCCAAACAAACTTATCATGCACATTTATCTTACCATTCCTCTCCATCTGTTTCTTTCTCTCTTCCGGACATGTCAGGCCTATCTCAGCCTGTGCTCTGTGTAAATGACTGCTCCCTGGCTGCTGCTGCAGTCTTCCCAAACTAAATATTTAAACAGGGCATACTTGTGCACCCATTTATTTAACTTTAAAGTTTAACTTGCTGCTCTGAAACCATCACTAAGGGAAAGCTAAAACACTGCCCGCAGTGATTTCCTCGCATAAAAGGGTATAATTATCAAAACAGTCCTTTTTTGTTCTGTTTTATGAGATAATGTGCATTATATGTTTGTATTATACATCAACTTAATATTTGCTATAAACACATTTTTGTAAAGCTGTGGTTGCCAGAAATTCTTTGTAAGAAATTACAGTTTCATGTATTACTGGATGGCATATTGATGCCTGTATATTTTACAATTTACAATTGTATATTAAGGGATATCATGTTAATATACCATTCTTATATACTAAATCTGTTTTTTACCTTAAAATGTATATTGATAACCAGAACAATACAGTTGGCCCAAATGAATGCCACATGACGAATCAAAGTTCATTGTGGCCTTTCCATAAATCATAGCCAATGCTTTTTTATAGACAATTCATTTAGAAATTAACTAATTAACTGAAAATGGATAACAAAACACCCATGTAATGTACATTATTGATAACAAAAACGAGAAGAAACTACATTTATTTAAATAAAATAATATGTCATGTCACACGGGGACTTCTGGGAATGTCCTTTTACAGTTTTTCAATATTTCATAATGCCATGTTAAACCATTTAGAGTTTTTCAATGTATAGAGTTTGTTATTTGGATTACATAATCAGATTCCTAAATTTAAGAACTTGTAATTAGATTATATACAATTTTTTAAATGCTTCAGTTATTGATTACATGATTATATGTTATTCTCACAATGGCAGTAAATAATTCATAATTCATTGATTGCCAAAATACCTTTGGGGTAAATTGGTAGTGGGCGGATCACACAGACCAAAACAAAAACAGAAATTCCAACACGGAACACATTTCAAAGTAGAATAACTAATAACTGGCTGTAGCATTTTTTTCGGATAAACATGTGAACTTTAGATATATAAAAATATCTGCAAACATATTATGGTATTTTTAAGCCTTGTTTATGCTTTCGCCTAGCTCCGCAGCGCGAGTGTCCGCTGACTGGGCACGCTCCTCCCCAAATGGATGAGGCGTTTATACTCGACGTGCTTGTCGTTGTACTATTCATTGAAACGACAGAGGGCGACTCGGAGTAATTGTTCTATAAACCATTAGGAACCAGCGGTGAGAAGAAGTAAGGTGCACGCATGACAATGTTTTTTTTTTGTAGCCTACACTTCACTAAAAACACTGTAAAAGAATTGTGTAAACCCCAGTAAACCTTGAGATTATTACTTGTGACATTAGAACAAAATATGGATAGGAAAACATGTATAAATGAACGATTTCTTAAATATTTTCTAATTTCACTAAACATTTCCATTTAGATTCGTGAAAATTTTTATTAAACATGGATCTTTATTTTCATAAAAAGGGCTTGTTTCTGCTTTTGTAGGCTCATTTTGTAAATAGAAGCAACTCATTTAGATGTGCTCAAAGTTACAAAATTTGTTGTGCGCACCTTCACGCTCATGCATATGTATAAACCAAGCTTCATGCTTTAGTAGGTCTACATTTAAAAAAAAAATACATACAGCACCTTTAAGGTTCACGTTTCTCTAATGTCTATCATTTTTAGGAATGGTTTCATTTAATTTTTGTATTTTAAAATTATTCATTTAATTTTTATTTTTTATGATTTAATAGCTTTTCATTAAACTCAATAAACCCCCTTGCAGTTCCATCATTTAACCCCAGTTTGGGAAACCCTGACGCAATGTAATATAATACTTATGTTGACAACAAAGAATGGAATATTCTTTCTCTTTGTATTTTTAAATCAACCTGGTATAAGATTATCCTATTCAAATCAATGTGATAAATGATTTAGGTCAAAAGTAATCTAAAAGTAATCCAAAAGTAATCCAAGTAGTCAGATTACATGACCTTAAATGTGTAATGTAATGGATTACTTTTCTAATATGTAATTTGGAATCAGTATGTAATCAACCCAGCACAGGTAATTTATCTATTCTTATATTTTCTAAAACATTAAGGATGTCAGTTGCAGGCAACATTATCCCAATTTAGGTGCATATATTCTTAACTTTATAAAAGGACCACTGGCAAGTCCCTGTGTACTTTGTGAGAAATAACATGTTCTGCTGTGGGATGTAACACCTACAATCGTCTCTGAGTGGATCTTCTCTAGTAGTGAGTGAATGAATGGATGTTCAGTGAAATGGGCCCTGGAATGTGATGTAAGACCCTTTGAGAGTCACTGACCCAGCCCCCTCACATTGTTCTGACTGAAAGCACAGGTTTATATTTGTGCATATTTTTGCTATGTGAGAGAGAGAGAGAGAGAGAGAGAGAGAGAGAGAGAGAGAGAGAGAGAGAGATAGAGAGAGATGTTTGGAGTACATGAATCATCATGCAGTCCAAAAGCTTAGTGTATTTTTAGAGACACTTCATTGTTTCATCTTAAAACAAGCCAAGTGCACCATTAAATGTACAATATAATAGTCCATGTGTCATGTTGTATCGCCACTTGTAACTTTTCAGTGTGGTAAAAAAACTTCCTGACTTATACCGTCAAAGCAAATGTGCCTCACTTCTGGATTGAGTCCGAAAAAAATGCATGTGGATGGCTCAGAAAACTTCCCATCGTGCTCTGCAGCTGCTGTCCTCCCTTTAATCTGATGCATTGATGGATGTGGCACAGCAGTACTTCCGTACAGTCAAGAGCCCTTTCAAAGTGGAAGAAGTGGGGCAGAAATAGCCAGCTAGTCTACAAGGTCAGGAGCTCAGTGTCCCAGCACAGCATTGGATATCTTAATGTATTACACAGCCTGTCTTTCCTTTCCTCTCTTCGCCTGTATACAGGCTGTAAATAGTTAACGAAATTCCAAAGCAAACTGAATTTCAAGCGAAGTCTCGGTTTGTAAAATACGTTCACTTTTGATACTACATATATCACATTTTTGCATATAATTCAACCCGACACATGAGAAGGCTTTGGCATAACTACATGGAAAGCTAACCAAAAGCATGGATTATATTAAAAACAACTCCATTATAATAATGTTAGTTGCCTACTGTGACTTTTTCTCAGGGGGAAAAAAGAGAATGCCGCCATTTGCACAGAAAGTGGAGGAGGTTTTTTTTTGTTGTTGTTTTGTTTTACCTTGCTTCCTTGAAGCTCATTCCCTGAATGGAATTTGGTTATCTCATCCTGTGGTCTCACCAGAAAAAAGAGACGTAAGCATTCCTCTGCAATCAGCTGTTGAGTTGTTCAGCTGCCCTATACTGTTGACTTAGAATGATAGCCATCAGCATTTTTGCTAAGAAAGGGGTGTGTGGTGCTTTTGTGTAATCCATTTTAGTGTACCTTTTGAATTTTTATTTATTTTTAATTAATGCAAGAAAACACAATTACAATAAGGCAATACAAAATCAAATAAAATCTCTAAATGAAAGAGCATAACTAGATAGAAATGAAACAGAAACAGAAATGAATCTGATAAAAAACTGGGTACACAGCTGGGTCTTCCAATAGTTAAAATTTCTTCAATAAACCAAATTTGTCTTCTACCACTTTTCAATTTTAACATTCTTAAATATTTACAGAAAATCCCAAATTCTTTCTGAAAAACCAGAAAATCTGAGAAAACCAAGGCTTTGCTTTAAGGCATTTGCATTTATGAATATAACATTTCACCTAAATGAAAATATTGTTCAGTAAAAATGTAATGTGTACACATCTTCAATTATTATATCAAAAGTTATGTAATTTTAGGAAATAAAGGAATCAAATTGCGATTGCAATTTTAAAGGAGTGGTAAACCACGATTTCACTATTCTAGCTTAAGCTAGCGTGTAATGTTGCTGCTTTAGCATAAACAACATCTGCAAAGTTACAACGTTCAAAGTTTAAAGCAAAGGGAGATATTTGCTTTTAAAGAAATCAGTTTCTAAGAACTACAGCAAACGGCCAGTAGGCGACTACACACATTCCTCCAGGGTTGGTGACATCCCCAGGCTCAATAGTTACATAAACCCCTCCTCCGAGAATATTAAATAAGGGGGGGTGAGGCCATTTTGTATCGCGGCGCTGTTGTGGTATAGTTAGGCTGGAGTGTTGTTGCCACGATGCCGAGGAAACGCTGTTATATTCATTCGGATTGCAGGTCTGGGGTACTTGCTTTGTTCAGCCTTCATAGGGACAGGGGTGCGTTGCAGAGCGTTTAACATACAACATGTTATATGCACGTGTGTATGAGACAGAAGGGAACAGGCACGTGCGGGGCTCCCTCCCGCAGCACATCTCACGGAGGGAAACTTAAACAATGTTCGCGAGTTCAACACCGGATTTGCACAACGTCAGCTGCATAAGACAAACACTGCCAGTGTGTGAATGCACAACTCGCGCGGGGCTCCCTCCCGCAGCACATTTCACGGAGGAAAACTTTCACAATGTTCGCGAGTTCAATGCAGGATATGCACAACAGCTTGACCTGAAAGCTGGATTTACAAACAGAAGCTGTTTACGGGCCACAACCTGTAAGTCTGATTTATTTTTCATCGATGTGTTTTCCTGTAATAGGTTGTACGTTGTAGCAAGGAAGTAAACAGATGACAACACTGTTCTGCAAACCAGTCTGTTAAATACTTATTCATACTTAACGTTATCCGACGAACACCTATCGTTACAAACACTAACGTTAAAATCTCAACAGCGAACTTGGCATTAGTGTAAATGATTCTTTGATTAGAGCTTTTATGTATTATTTATCTACAGGCATGCTAAACATGATTCTGTGTGCGATTTGGCTATAGTAAAGCCAGTGTTTAGTGTTTTGGGTTAATAGTTCTTGCGACAGATATTTGGCTATAATCGTTCTAAAAATACAAAAGTAACAGTGCCATTCAGTAGCGATCACTATAGATCCGCAGTCTTTACTCATTAGGACTGAACAGGTTCTGCTCGATCATCTTCACTCAAATGTTCTGGGTCTGATTCGGGCTCAGATTGGTGTGGTTTTATTGACGCCATCGTTTCTAATATTGACCAAAGCACAGTCTACCGGTAAGGTAAGGGGCGTGACGTTTCCGATAAACGTACACTGCGGTTAGCGAATCACAACACACTGGGCCAGCTAACCAATCTGAGCCCATCGCGTATTTTTGAGGGACTGGCTTCATACAACCCGGAAAGCATCAGACCGTTTTACAAGGAGGGACAGAGCAGTGTAGAATAAATGTCAAATATATGAAAAATAATGATTTTTTTTAAAAAACGAAGCATTAACACATGTTACAGTGCACCCCACAAACACAATCAAGCCTTCAAAACAATGTGTTTTACCACCCCTTTAAGCCACTCGTACATGTCAGCGCATAAGGCTCTACTAATTAAACAATCAAAAAACAAACGTGCTGTTTCGATTTCGGAATCACAGAAAGTACAACTATTATGATCAATGTTAAATCTATATCTCAGAAACTCTAAGGATGGGTAAATATCGTTCAAAAATTTAGCTTAGCTTTGGGAGGTATAGGAAAAGAAAGATACATAGTTCTTAGTTTGAAAATTACCTTTCATGTTGTGTGTAACAAAGTTGTGAGTGAACGAAAACATCCAAAGTTTTAAATCTGAAAGTGCAGCATATATCAAAGTTATTGTCTCTCAAACGTAAGAGTCGACTCTGAGTGAATTAAACAGCCGCTTCGTTGTGACGTCACAACAAAACATTAGCATATTGCCCGTCCACTTACAGCTGTGGGCCACCATTACCTAAAACGGTATCTATTAATGCAGATTATCTCTATTTCTTACTACATTGCTTAAAGATAAAGGATGGAACAATATTTCTTTTGCAAACGTTCATGTTTACATCAGCTGGGCTAATAGCCTAGAAATCTAGACGCACCCTAGCGGCAGCAAATATAATGTGCAGCCAGGGCGTCTAGCAACTCTCTGTTGGCTTGCGAGCTTGAAAAACCAAACTCTAGTTGAATAACTAGTTCTTCCAATGTTTCATCATCTCGTGCTGGGATTGAAGTAAAATCACGTCATCATTACGGTCATTACAGTGTGTAGACGGAGCTGGAGTTCAGTTATGGTAATGGACATTTGTTTTTCTGAAATACGCGCTGTACACGCTAGACCAATCACAAACGGACTGGGCCGTCTGACCAATCAGAGCGGAGTAGGCTCGCGGAGAGAAGGGATTTAGAGAAACTGTTTCATGCATCGAGTCATTTGAGAATCATTGAACATTGTGGTGATGTGCAATGTATATTATGAGAAAATTAATTTGAAAATGTTTTTTGATAGACTGGGTAAACCCAGCCTGATCTGCCGGTGATTTGATTTCGCCCTGCAACTCAGTCTGGAAACCTGTACATTCATTTCTACTGCTTCTGTTACACTTTTGCGGGAACCAATCACAGACTGGCTTATCCACCTGGCGCGCTATTGGCGGATTTAACACAATGACGGATAGAGAAGCGATGGGTCGTTGCCTGTTGATCACGCCTCTTGTGGTCTGATTGGTTGAAGGACTATCCAATTGCGTACAGAGTCATTTAATTTATGCTCGTTGATCACGCCTCTTGTGCAGTAGAAAATACAGAGCAGACTCCCCAGACCAATGTTCAATCTTAAATTGAGCTTGGTCTGGTGATAGCCAGACAAGTTTTTTGACTTTTGATGCATGTAAACCTGTTGTTGGAGACCTCCAAAACTAAATTGGGAAACTTTAAAATAGCATAATAGAGGCATTTTAATATATTAATTGAGTTCTTAGGAAAAAGTTGACTTACATTATTTCGACAAACTTGATTCCTTTGCATTTCTTATTCAGTAAAATCCAAATGTACACTGGTTGCCAGTAGCTAAAACCGATTTTTTTTTTTGTTGTTAATTTAAATAATGCTGAAATAAAATATAAATATTAGATGAAAAACTAAACAGAAATGGTTCCCTTGGCAACTAACTGAAGTGTAAAAGTGTAAGAGTGCATCCTAAAATGAAAATGGTTATCATTTACTTACCATGGTGTTGTTCTAATGCCGTATGCCCTTCTTTCTTTTTCTGACCACTTCTTTCTTTATCTTTCGCACTTACGCTCGTCCATATTATGGCAGTGAATAGTGACCAGTATCAAGCTTTTTTTTAAAAGACGCAAAAGGATCATAGAATGATCCCATGCGACACGTGTATATTTCAAGTGTTCTGGGGGTATACAATAGGGTTTGGTAAAATAAAACAAAAACTGAAATTGAATGTAATATTTAAAGAAAATCCTGCGTCACGTTCACTCTGACTAACCCAGAAACAGCACACAAGTTGTGGGAAATCAAGAAATCACAGATTTTTTTTTTTTTAATTCTCCTTTTGCAGTCAGGTAAAAAAGGGCGTACACCATTAGAACAGCAGGGTTAGTAAATTATGACTTTATTTTTATTATAGGATGAACTCCTTTAACTTAAAGCCCTACAAAACGGGAGATAAAAACTAAAACTGAAAGAAAAAAAAAAATCACAAAAGAACATTAAAATCACTAAAAATTAAACCAAAATGAACTAATAAACACTATCTAATTTATACTAAAATAACACTGGTATAACAGAGAAATATATTAGCAGAAATCGAGCATGATTTGCCACTGCCTGAATGTTTCATATGCTATTGGTTTCAACTACACTGTGCTTACTCTGATCAAGTATTCGATATGTATCATCTGCATTGGATGTCAGACATGCAGACAGACTATGATTTAACACACACCTATGCGATCTGAAAAGAAGCCAATCAGCTGCATGATTTGGAGAGCAGCATATAGGCTTGTGGCCAGGCACGTCAGTGAGCTTATGGCTGTGGGGAACAGAGTGGCTGTCAGTGCGTGTTACTCTCCAAGACTAAAGCACTGAAACGGGGGTAATTGATACTACTGTGTGTGTGTGTAGGGGTTTGGCTCAGGCTGGCATGGTAAATGAGAAGCACGGCCCAATAAGAGATACCCTCTTTTCAGATGGCTGCACATCCACACACATACAACTTAAGCCACCTGGAAGTTACCAGATGCATTCTAATAGATTTATGGACGTTTTATTAAGTAATTTAACCACTGTTGTTGACTTTCTTTCTTTTTCTCTTTGTTGCGAACTTGTAGAGCTTGAAATAAGTATTGATTTACAGACCCAGGCATTTCTCATGCTGTTAAGCATCATCTATGAATTCGCTGTTGCTTTTTGGTGGTCTTTGTCTGACCATGAGATTTCAGATTAGGGGAGAGCGGGGTGAAATGTCGGTGGGTAAATAATATAACCCCTATTATCTTGCAAACTATGCAAATATATATAAAAAATAATCTGACATGCTCAGATGTTCTGTGAGATATCAAATGTGTTCTTTTGTAGGGAAAAAATACAATCCAATAAAGTTTCTAATAAAGTTTTGAAAAGCCTTTATTCAACTGGCTATTTCGTGATAAAAATAATAATAACGGGCTGCAACCCCACGTGTTTTGGCCACAAATGCCTTCCTCTGGGTGTTTATTTATTTATTTGGATATGCTTTTTTCACATGACCATATATGTGACCCTGGACCACAAAACCAGTCATACGTCGCACGGGTATATTTGTGGCAATAGCCAATAATACATTATATTGGTCAAAATTATAAATTTTTCTTTTACGCCAAAAATCATTAGAGATCATGTTCCATGAGGACATTTTGTAAATATCCTCATTGAACATATATCATCATGGGACAAATATCCTACCGTAATTTGTATTTATTTACCATAAATATTTAAAATATTTATTATTAGTAGCAATATGCATTGCTAAGGACTTCATTTGGACAACTTTAATGGTGATTTTCTCCATATTTAGATTTTCGTGCAACCTCAGATTCCAGATTTTCATACAGTTGTATCTCTGCAAAATATTGTCCTATCCTAACAAACCATACATCAATGGAAAGCTTTATTCAGCTTTCAGATGTTGTATGAATCTCAATTTAAAAAAAATAGACCCTTATGACTGGTTTTGTGGTCCAGGGTCATATATTTAGAAAGAGCCCAGCTGCCTGTGATTTAACAGATTTGATTTGCTAAATAAAATAAATGTTGTGTATGGTAGTACGTAATATGAATTTGTTAATTATAATATTATAATGTTATTATAACAAATAATTAATGTTGAAATTGATTCCGAACATTTAAAATATTTTCAGTATACATTTTTTTCTGGCTTATCATTAAAATTTTGACTTTAGAATTGTGCATTGTAATTCCCTTTTAAATTTGTTCATATATGGAAAAACTTTAGCTTCAAAGAAAGAGTCATGTTTTAATAAAATAAGCCAAGTAGCCTAAATAAATAAAAAACAAGTAAAGCTAATGCATCACATAGCCTACCGTGTATAAATGTTAGGCTACAAAACCTCTGAAGGTATGGTGCTACATTATTTGCCTATAAATCCCCTGCTCGGTTACTTTTTGGCTTGTGAAATGCGTGTATTGTCTGGGCTCTTTTACAGTTGGAGGGAAAGTGGCTGATTTGCATGTAAATGATTCCAACAACACCAGCTATTCATGTCGCTAATTAAACTAATGTAGGGACGTTGACTTGCTGACATCATGGACGCTCATTACCATTCACAAGCTCGAGTGGGCAGAGCGAACAGCGAACCAGTCGAGTCCAAGCCACGGTTCACTGAGCTCTCATAGCCTGTTATTGACGGGGAGCGCAGGCTGTACATGGCTTTACGCCCCGAATGCTGCTGGGACTATCACAGAGAATCGCGCTGGATCCGCGGGGACGCTTCGTGCTTTCACGTTATTGTAGATGTTTTCTCAAAAGCGCCAGAGCTTGAGGCATGTTTTCCCTGGACGATACCTTTGCACGAACTAAGGCTGGTCAGTAGCGCTCGACAAAGACGTGCGGATTGAATCGCAGCGAGCGCTTGTTTGTGGGCAAGTGAAAGTGCGCCAACTGATCGCTTTTCACGCTGGAAATGTGCAGCGCGTTTAGATCGCTTCACGACTGGCGGCATCAAACTCTCTCGTCTTCGTTCATGGTAAAGGTAAGTGTACGTGGCTCGGTTTGTTACTTCACTCGGGTCTGCAGGTTCAAATCTGCGTGATGACTTTTCCCCTTCGCTCGCTGCGTGATGTGCTCGAGCAAGAAAGTTGATCCATAACGTCGATAGCCTACTGGTTTTCATCATGTAAGCTAATGTTACTGATCTACGCGTCTGTGTTTAAACATACTGTTAATAGAGAGATGTCTTTTGTAGCGTTTACCTTTTTATACGCCTTTGATTTGATCTAAATAAGCCTGTGGAAATGACTGCAAAAGCCCGAAATTAATACAACTTTTCTCCTTGGTTATCTTGTATCTTCAGTCATTGCTGCTAGTTGACCTGTTCCGGATTAAGCTTTTGTTTTGGTGGTGTTTTGTTGGATTAACACATTTGAAGGGACAAAGTGGAGAATAATGCCCAGGAGAGAAAGAAAAACCAGGCAGCTGCTGTTGAATTCGTATAAGGGGGTTTCTTTACCTTTACACACTCGCGCTTCTCCTGAGTCCAGATTTTAGATTATTATAATGATGCCCTATTTCTGAACGAATCATTGAATCACGGTTTAAGAACCCAGGCTGGAGGATTAGTTAACGGAGTCGGTCCGAGGTTTTTTAAATCAACAACTCGAGAATCGTCTATTTCGTGAATCGATGAATGGCTATTAAGATTACTACTATTAAGTTTTAATAACCTTCTATAGACACACTGAAGCTCGAGTTGCCATTGGCTTGTACATTTTATTTTACTCCCCAGAATTTAAATGGAATGCAAGAACAATGCAAAAAAAAAAATCTACATAAAAATGATATGAAAACAAAATATACATTTCAAACACTATTCAAATAAAATATGAACAAATAATCAAACTGCAAGCAATAGCACAAATAAACAATAGAACAAAGATACCAATTAAATGATGCTTTTCAGGTAGATCGAACAGAAGTTAGATAAAGATTAGGTAGATGGGTAGAGAATATTGAATAATCATATGTAAAATAACTGCACTTCACTGTATAAATTATAAGTTATTAAGTGAATTATAAGTCCTCATGAAATCAATCTTATTTACTTTGTTAGCACACATTACAGGTCTTAAGGTGAACAATTAATCCGTGCAAGTTAATACAAAGATAGTTTGCCTTTAATCAAAATCTGAAAACTACTTCCGGTCAGCGTTCCCTTTCCGATGACGGCAGTTTGACGGCTTGGGTTTGAATATACCCTCCAACCGTTATTCTGCTATGAGCGAGAGATGGAGAGGAGGAGCGCGGAAGTCAAACCCTGCCCTCTACTCAATATTCTGTTTCACTTGGAAATTTTTGCAACTTCCGGTTCACTGGGACTTTAACCCTTATAAAAGTTACAGAATTTACTCAGTCAAGGGCATCGAGTGGTTTTTAATTAACATAAAAAATACAGACAGCAGCAGAAATATTAGGCTGCTGTCACTTTAAGACAATTCACAGATCCAAAGTACTGATACTGTTACACATGTGTTTTCTATCTTGACTGTTTACATTCACTTAAAGGGATAGTTCACCCAAAAATGAAAATCTGTCATTAAGGGTGCGTTCACACTTGTAGTTTGGTTCGTTCGGTCCGGACCAAAAAACAAAAACAAAACATATGGTCCTGGTCCGCTTAGCGTTCACACTGGCATTTTTAACAGCGAACCTAGTTACCGAACCAAAGGCATAGGGATACGGTCACAACCTGATTGGTCGGCTAATATGACGTATATTTTAGATTAGATTAGATTAGATTCAACTTTATTGTCATTACACAAGTACAAGTACAGGGCAACGAAATGCAGTTTAGGTCTAACCAGAAGTGCAATAGCAGCAAGTGCAGGATATACAACGTTTGCATAAGTGCAGGACATGGATATGTACTGAGTATATATAAATATGTCTATAAATAGAGAGATGGTTATTACTATAAACAGAATTTACAGGTGAATATGTACAGTGAATAATATACAGATGGTTAATACTATAAACAGAATTTACAGGTGGATATGTACTATGAATATAATATAATATACAGATGGCTATTACTATAAACAGAATTTTACAGATAGAGGTATACAATGATATGTTAGGCTAAAATGAGGAATATGGCAGTGGATTAAGGTAGTGCAATAAATTATGGACAGAAGCTATCCGAAAAAAAGTGTAAAAGTGCAGTGGAAGTGATTGCATATTACAGTTAGAAGTACGGTGCAAAATACAAATGTAAACAGTAGGTACTGTAAATAACAGTCGGCAGTGCAAATGAGCATAATCCAGTTACGGTGTGGTAGTGCAAAATGAATAAGTAAACAGTTGTTACTGTAATAAAGAGTCGGTAGTGCAAATAACAAAGTGAAGGTGGATGTGAGGTAGGAGAGTTATCAGTATATGAGGGGAGTGGATCAGCGGGGGTTTGAGTTCAGTAAGGAGACAGCTCTGGGGAAAAAACTGTTCTTAAGTCTGCTGGTCCTGGTCCGGTGGATCCTGAAACGCCTGCCGGAGGGCAGGAGAGAAAACAGTCTGTGGGCTGGGTGCGAGGAGTCCTTGAGGATGCTGCGAGCTCGATGCAGACAGCGTTTCCTCTGGATGTGCTCGATGGCAGGCAGTGGAGTCCCTGTGATGCGCTGGGCAGTTTTCACCACCCGCTGCAGTGCCTTGCGCTCCGCAACAGAGCAGCTCCCATACCACACTGCCACACAGTTGGTCAGGATGCTTTCTATTGCGCAGCGATAGAAGTTCACCAGGATAGCTGAGGAGAGCTGATTCTTCCTCAGTGTCCTCAGGAAGAAGAGGCGCTGGTGAGCCTTCTTGACCAGGCTGGAGGTGTTGGTCGTCCACGACATGTCCGCCGAGATGTGGATCCCCAGGAACTTGAAACTGGAGACACGTTCAACAGCCATTCCATTGATGTGGATGGTGTCGTGTGTGCCTCTTGACTCCTTCCTGAAGTCCACGATGAGCTCCTTCGTTTTGGTGGTGTTGAGGAGCAGGTTATTATCAGCGCACCATGTGGCCAGGTGCTGGATCTCCTCCCTATAGGCAGTCTCATCGTTGTTGCTGATGAGACCAATCACCGTTGTGTCGTCCGCAAACTTGACGATAGAATTAGATCCACACACAGGCTTGCAGTCGGCGGTGAAGAGGGAGTAGAGAAACGGGCTTAGCACACAGCCCTGTGGTACACCAGTGTTGAGTGTGATGGATGTGGAGCAGGTGGATCCTGAACGAACATTCTGGGGTCTGTCAGTTAGGAAGTCCAAAATCCAGTTGCACATTGAGGTATTGATGCCCAGGTCTCCAAGTTTGGCTATTAACTTGGTTGGGATGACAGTGTTGAATGCTGAGCTGAAGTCAACAAACAGCATGCGTGCGTAAGTGTTCTTATTGTCCAGGTGAGTGAGCACAGAGTGCAGTGCCATGGAAACGGCATCCTCTGTGCTCCTATTGCTGCGGTAGGCAAACTGGTGTGAGTCCAATGTGGATGGTAGAGAGTCTTTTAGGTGTTCCAGGACCAGCCGCTCAAAGCACTTCATGACGATGGGTGTGAGTGCTACAGGGCGGTAGTCATTAGGGCACCTCGGGTTAGAGTGTTTTGGCACTGGCACAATGGACGTGCGTTTAAAGCATGAAGGTACAGCTGCTTGGGCAAGAGACAGGTTGAAAATGTCTGTAAAAACCTCAGCGAGCTGCTCCGCACATGCCCTGAGAACACGACCAGGGATGTTGTCTGGTCCAGCAGCCTTGTGCGCGCTGATCCGGCTCAGTGACTTGCAGACATCTGTGGAGGAGAGTGTGATTGGTGAGTCAGCTGAGGGTTTGAGCTTGGTGGCAGTTTCTCTGTTGTCTCTTTCAAAACGAGCGTAAAAGTGATTTAGCTCGTTCAGGAAGTTGACATCAGTGGCTGCGGGGGTGGAGTGGGTGGGTTTGTAGTCACTGATGGCCTGGATGCCCTGCCACATGCGTCGAGGGTCAGAGTTGGAAAAGTGACCCTCTATCTTTAGCTTGTAGCAGTGCTTGGCCTGTTTGATCCCCCTCTTCAGGTTTGCCCTGGACGTACTGTAGGCTTGTGCATCTCCTGATCTGAAGGCAGTATTGCGTGACTTCAGCAGGAGTCGCACTTCCCTGTTCATCCATGGCTTCTGATTTGGGTATGTGGTGATCTGTTTCTGGGTTGTAACACTGTCAATGGTGGTATTGATATGATCCAATACAGAGGAGGTGTAGGAGTCAATGTCCGTGTGAGCGCCACTGGTGGCTTGAGAAGCAAACATACTCCAGTCTGTGTTTAGAAACCTTTCCTGGAGTGTGGAATCAACCCCCGCAGGCCACACCTTGATGGTCTTCACTGATGGCTTCACACGGTTGATGAGGGGTGAATATTTGGGGATGAGGAACAAAGAGATGTGGTCTGACTGTCCCAGGTGGGGGAGGGGTGTCGCAACGTAAGCTCCCGCCATGTTTGTGTACACGTGGTCTAAGGTTTTGTTTCCTCTGGTGTGGCAGGAAACATGCTGGTGAAACTTGGGTAGCACTGACTTTAAGTTTGAATGATTAAAGTCACCTGCAACAATAAAAGCAGCTTCCGGGTGATCAGTCTGTTGTTTACTGATGGCTGCATGAAGTTCTTTCATAGCAAGCTTGGCATCAGCATCCGGGGGAATATAGGCTGCAGTTATAATGGTGGAAGTGAACTCTCGCGGCAGATAAAACGGTCTACATTTAACCATGAGAAACTCCAGGTTAGCTGAACAATGACTCCCAACAATAACAGAGTTTGTGCACCAGGCTTTGTTAATGTAAATGCACAATCCACCACCTCTGGTCTTACCGGAGCCATCTAATGTTCTATCCGCCCGGAGCGTGTGGCATCCCGCTAGCTCAATAGCGGTGTCCGGTATTCCGCCGTTTAGCCAGGTTTCCGTGAAGATTAGGACGTTACAGTTCAAAAGTTTCTTGCTGTGTGTGATGCTGAGTCGAATCTCCTCCATTTTGTTCACTAGCGACCGTACATTGGCAAGGAAAATACTGGGTAAAGAGAGCCGATGTGGGGTAAGCCTTAGCTTTAGCCTTAGCTTAGCTCTCAGACCACCGCGTCTTCCCCGCCTTTGTTTACGATCTCGGCGCCGCCTGCGAGCACTTCCGCCCGGCCGGGCAGAGTGCATAGCCTCGGGTGTTCTAGCGATCTCAGGAAGGAGTCGAAGATTGTCCATAAAACTGTCGGAAATTCGCAAACCAATATCCAAAATCTCACCACGGGTGTACGATGTTAAGGCACAACTATTCTGAACGAACAGACCCGAGATGAGCAGGAAAAATACCGCAAAATTGCAGAATCTGGAGAGACCCGGAGCCTCGCGAACTACTCGCGCCGCCATCTTGGGTTTAATTTGCGACGGAGCTTGCTTACCGAACATCCAAAACAATGCTGTGTGCTGGATTAAACGCGATCATTTTATGCGTGTACATATGGTTTTATTTTTACCAGCTGAGAAGCTCATAAAATGTTCAAAACATTCAAAACAGCACCAGGATTTCCTCCGTTGTATGCAGAAACGAAGATCTGCATGTATTGATGAGGCACTTTACCTCCTCGTTGCTCCACGTTTGCCCTCTACTCATTTTGGATACACCGATGTTTTCGCGTCATCAAATCAGCGGACTTGTAGCGTCGCATCTTGTGACATCACGTCCTGTTTTTGGTTCGTTTACATGTCTTTGGTCCGTGTTGCGTTCATTTATCAATCGAACCGCACCAGAGTTCGTTTGGAAGTCAGCCGAGACCCATCTTTTTAGCGGTCTTGGCCCGCTTGTTTGGTGCGCACCAGGGTTCGTATGGTAGCGTTCACATATGTTCAAATGAACCGCACTAACCGAGCAATCGCACCAGGGTTCGTTTAGTCTGTATGACAATTTTGTTCTGCTGAACACAAAGGAAGATATTTGGAAGAATATTTGTAACCAAGCAGATCTCGGCCCCCATTGACTACCATAGTGGGGGAAAATGCTATGGTAGTCAATGGCTGCCAAGATCTGCTTGGTTACAAATATTCTTCCAAATATATTCCTTTGTGTTTAGCAAAAGAAAGAAATGTATACAGGTTTGGAACAACTTGGGCGAGTAAATGATTTTCATTTTTGGGTGAACTACCCCTTTAAGACAAAAAAGTACTGAATTTAAGTTTACAATTTGGTAATGACAGTTTGTTCACGATACATGCAGAACACTCAATGCAATTCACCTGTCAGTGACAACGTTGTGACACAGTTACGTAATGACACAAAAGAACTGAATCAGGTTTTTTTAACTGTTTGAAAGAACCGATTTGCGGAATGACTCTCCTCCATCACTGTTGTGATGTGTTGCTTGCTTTCTTGCTGTCAATGCTGATACTCTGGGTTGAATCCATCTTATTTTACAGCACTATTTCAATTAAATCAATATAGTTTCCTCCCTCACCACTCGTCCATTTGGAGCACCCTCCATTAAACTGATTTCTTTTTCTTCAAATAATTGATTTATTCATTCTTCTAAGTTCATATAGTAGTAGGTCATCAGTCACGAGGGTTGTCTTGTTTCAGTTACTTGTGCCACTGTATATATTTTAAGAGCTTTTAATGTCATAAAGGTTCAGATATGTCTTCCTGTGAAAACTAATTCAGTACCACACAACAATGCTTTGAATATGAAATTGACAGAATGCTGTCTTTTTAAAAAAACACCAATGTTTAATGTGGGAAAAGTACACACAGTTGCATATACACAAAAGATAAGTGAGAATAGATGGTGAATTGGCTTTCACTAGCACCCAGCTGTGACCAGATTCTCCACTGTGTGTTGCCCTTTAGAAAGGTTGTTTAATTCATCCGGAATTATGCCATGGAAAAGCTTGGGAGCCTCATCAGAGACTGGAATTTTTCGAAATCTACAGCCAGTGTTATTTTAGTCTCATTGAGATACTTTTATAGTTCATATTTTTTGTTATTAGTTTAGATATGTATTGGTTTTTAAAAAAAAAGGTTCTTTTTTTTATCAAACTTTTTATTCAGTTTAGTTTTTTGGGGGGTAAAAAAAAAATTAATTGCAAGTTACAGTTTTTATTTTAGTTAACCACTTCAACCTTGGCTACAGCAGACCTAGTGCCTCTCTTATTAATGGCAGTTGTATTAAACATGACAATGCCACTGTTGTCTAGCAATAGGCTATTGTTAAAAAGAATTAGATTGTCTGGTGGTGGTTTTTAAGGGGATAAGTTTCCCTCAAGCTAAAAAGAAGTCCACATCTGTTGTTGTCTGAACAATTTAAAAATGCAATGATTAACCCACAATAAGCAATTGTCCGATCAGATCATAAATCACATTTACCACGTTCCGCTTGGATGCCTCAGGGGCATAACCGCCTTCTGTGTCATCCCTAGATTACATTCCCAGTCTTCCATATTTGCTATGTAGGACAAATCCTTTCTAAAGGCTCTCAGCGCAGGCTTGTAGATCACATTGACATGACGTTTGTAATGAATTCAGCATGCGTAGTTGCAACCCTGCATCCTTTTTAATTCAAATCACATTTAGATGATTGGAAGAGCATTATCGATGGACCGTGCAGTGGTATTGAGCCTGGAATTTGCAGTCATGTGCGAAGCATGTCAAAACGTGGAAGGAGTTTCACTCGATCCTTTTTTTTAATGTGTGGTTAAGGACTGAGGAGGGAGTTACTGTGACCTCATTTTTGTCCAGTTCATTTATCTGGACCATCTCTATGAAACTCTTTCAGTGACATCCCAGAAATCTCAGCTAAATGTTCCAGATATGTATGCATTATTAGTTATGATATATTCAAGTGTTCTGATGGAAGACTACGCTTCCCAAGAGTGCTGGATTGCTTTGTAGCAATTCCTTTTTGTTTTGCTGCCCACCCTTATATTTTCTAGTGGATATGCTCTACAGAATGACCAGGCGCTGTGGGAGAGAGCGGATACGTTTCTCAACAGTGTTTGGTATTCACAGATGGCCTGTTTGAGGGCCTCTATGTTCCTGTGAGTGTTCAGTATTAGTGTGAGTTGTGAAGTTGCCAGTTGCCACCCTCAAGTAATGCAGGTGAATTGTCCTTGCTCAAGGGTGTTGGAACTGCAGAGAGACCAGCTGCATGGCCTATATATAAGTCTGCTCACTGGTTACCTCCTACAGAACCTTCCATCTCTCAGTCTTTCATTTTGATTCAAAGAGATGCTTTTAAACTACTTGAGGTTCATGCAGGTTTTAAAGCACTTCATCCATTTATAGGTTGTTTTTGTTTTCTCCATCTTAAATATTTATAAGTGAACTATTGTGTTCAAGGGCAGCCTTTTTTGTCTAATGCACCCCCATAGCCCCATTAGTAAGTACCCCTTCATTGACGCTAAGGACTGTGTTCCGTTTGAGTTATACTGGGATGATGTCATTTGGCATTACTAAAGTCAGCATGAAATTTTAATTCACCCTTTTGTTTTAATAAATGCATATTGTTGAATTTGTTGGAAACAGTTAATCAATGCATATGTTATAACTCGTAATCTTTTAGTGAAACAGCACACCTCTCTGGTGACGTATACCAGACTTTGCCAATGATCTTATCTGCATAAAACTTACATTTCTTACATTCAGATCTGCTTCTATCTAGAGACCTGCATGCAAAAGCCAGCATAAAAGTATTAATAGATTTTTTCTGTACGTCCATGAAACAGTTTCAAGTAATTTAACATAAAAGCGAGCGCGTGCATGGTTTTGCGTGGCAGAATACGTGTAAACTCCTAAAAAGCTGACATCTCAGTTCATCGCAATCTCACAAAGCTCCAGTATGAAGCTGACTGCACAATGAATCTTTCATAATGTCTACAACTTTCTTTGTTATAATCAGAGGATTTGCCAGCATGCAGAATTCAGCACTAGGGAAAAAAATCACTTTGAGCGGAGAGTGGATTCTATCTTAAATGCATCTGATTGGCCATTGCATTTTAGAAATCAACACATATGTCCGTGATTGACTACACTGCACAACTTAGCAAAAACATGTTATAAACAGAAATACTGCTTATGCTTGCGCCTGTAAATCATTTTTATTTTGTTTTAGTTGTTTTTGTTGCTTTTGTGCAATAGATGAATAACAATTTATTTGATGTCTTATTTTTATACATTTCTATTTTGCGGGAGTCCCGCAAATAGTTTTATTCTCCGGCAACCTGCACACACAAACACGAGTAATTTACCGCCCGTGCCCGCACTCGGCCATCAAATCTAGTCCCGTGTCCCACTCTATTGCGTTGGGTCCCGCAAGTCCCACGGGAGTGCAGGTCGCTACTTCCACCCAATCATTAACAATCGATGGATAGAGCCAAGCCCACATACATTTTTTATTTTGGATAGCCCATTTCACTCGGATGCACATTACAATAGGGAAGAAACCCATGCTTGCTACTTCTGTTAGATTGTGACTTTAATGCTATTAAAGTGGCCATTATAATGAGACACCTGAGGTTGTTAGTTGTGCACAGGTTTTGACTGTTTTGCAGCCTATCATAGAGAAACTTTCCCTGAGAGACCTAATAGAGAATTTGTTCATTTAAAAAAATCCAGATGGGATGTTTAACAAGAGTGAAGTCATTTGCACTCTTTCTGGTATTTTTAAATCTCATAAAGACTCAACTAGTATGAAATATCATATCACTCTCAAGTGAATACTCGGTCAGTGTTGCGATTTTAATAAGATATGAATTACAGTTATACAAGTGTTAAAGTTTGGAGTCAGACTTTTTTCTTTTTTTTAGGACGTTAAATTGATGAAATGTGATTTATAAAGACAATTATAATGTTACAAAAGATCTCTATTTCAAATAAATGCTGTTCTTTTGATCTTTCTATTAATCAAATAACCTTGTATAACAGTTTTCTATATTAAAGGTGTCATGAACTGGCTTTTCATTTTTTATACTGTTGTCTGAGGTCAACTTATGATGTTCACGTGGTTTTTACATTCAAAAACATCATAATGAATAAGTAATAGGTTATTTTCTGCCCTGGTTTTGAGGCTCTTTCAAGAAACACTCGGTTTTGATGGGCGTGCTGCACTGAAGACTTGGAAGTAAACGCCCACGGCTAGGATTGTATAACAGTTTTACATATTTAATTGCTCCCCTGTGAGTTCACAAGGAATTGTTTTGAAAGCGTGTGGGGACTGGAGAAACGGCAAACCGAAATTATTCGTCCCACAGGGCTCGCAAAATATCTTTATCAAACAAACACAATGATTTATCTCTCATCCACCCGCGATTGATTGGAATATTATTTTTTATTATTTGCCCCGCCCGATCGGTATGTTACAGACTGTATGATCAAAACTTCTGCGATTTTTGTATTTTTCCTTCAAATATTTAGTCAAGAGTGAACGCACATCAAGAAAGGAATGTTATTTCACTATTTAAGATGGCAGGTGATATGTTTTGGTAGCCCGTCTGGAAAACACATAGCCCTGATACATTGAGCTAGCCCATACATGTCGAGTCTGATCCTGAATCGCAATGAACCAACAAAACCACAAATAAAGGATTCTCCAGCCTTTAACAGCATGCTAATGTTCAGTTAGACACATACACATAAACAGTAGATATCATACAATCTGTAACAATGCAATACTATCAGAAACATTTTTACTCACATTAGTGTGTTGCTTCATTAATTCATGTAATCTCATCCAGTCTCTTGTTTACAAACGAATCCGTGGTTAAATGAAGGAACAGACGCGCAATGTCTTCCCCACGTGAGCTGGATATTCATTAAAAATAAAGTTAAATCATGCATTCATAATATTGGAATCCGAACAAAGCTTATGCAGCATGTTTATTGCTTGGAAGTTCAATCCGGTTTAGCTCCACGTAGGCCTGTGTAATGTTAGTGACACGAGTCGGTGGGCGGGGCTACAGAATCAGGCGTACTTCTTCTGTTGAGGTGGTGTTTCACTACACTCTGACGTCATAGCCTGGCACAGTCAATAAAAGTTTTTCTTTGACTAAGAAGGAAGTTTTCAGCTCTGAAACTTACTGGATATTCTTATATTACCATGACTTTTTATATATCAAAAGCTCAAGGGAAAGTTGATTTCTCAATTCATGACCCCTTTAAGCAGCATAACTGTTCAACATCATCAATAATAAGAAATGTTTCTTGAGCAGCAATTCATCATATTAGAGTGATTTCTGAAGGATCATGTGACACTGAAGACTGGAGTAATGATACTGAAAATTCAGCTTTGGCATCACAGGAATAAATTACATTTTAAAATATAATAAAATGGAAAACAGTTATTTTAAATTGTGATATTACTATTTTTTATCAAATTAATGCAGCCTCGATGAGCATGAGAGAGAAATTCGTACTAACCCCAAACATTTGAACTGTAGTGTAGGTTCAACAAAGCAAAATCTAAATCTATCCATGTAGCCCACAGTTTAAATACTCACCTGGTTGGGAAACCATAAGTATATTTACATGAACAGTTATAATTGAGCCAAAGTGGGGGTTTGTTTAGTTAAGCTGCAGTCTTCATCTGTTCTAGAATGCATAGCACAATGGGTAATTGAATATTTGTAGGATTAAGTAAACGTTGCATGTCTTTTGAAGCAAATGCACAATGCCAAGGTCACTTGTAGTCTGATTAACATATATATGCTGGGTGATTTACATTATCTAGGTCTGTTAGTCAGACTTAAAAACTGGACGGTGGGATTTTAGTCAGACTAAAGTATTTATGTGACATTTTAAAAAGACAAATTGTTTTAATTAGAATGAAATCTCACATTTAAGTGCGTGTTAATGCACTTAAAGCTTGTAGAGGAAATACCATGACTCACTCTTCATATCCTTAGGACAATAGAGGCATGATAACAGATTTGCTGATGGCTTAAACTGAACCAACAGAATTTTTTTTCTTGCTTCCATAGCGACTAGTGTTCTTTGACGTAGATGAACATGTTCTTAAGTTAACCATCTGGCCAATGTGAAAATGTCAGTCAATCATTGGGTTACTGGCCGGTGTCTGTCTTTGACACCTTGCAGCCTGTCAGGCCTCTGAGGTGCTAATGGGATTGGCCCTAAGTGGGCGGCTTGTTTTCTCTTCCTTTGGTCTAAGAGGTTAGTTAATCTGACCAACTGGCCGGCGTGCTTGGAAAGTGTGGTTTTGGCAGAGCTTGACGCCTGTGTCTGCTTGTCTGGACACTAACCAGACGCTGCGTGTTTGACTGGTGGAGGGTGTGTTTCATCGTGACATGAGTCATTGGATGTGTTGTGGGTTTTTGTTGGAATCTATGGGCCGCCCCTGGTTATACCCAAATGTGGATGTTGATTGACATAATAAAAGAATAAAAAGAGAAAAGCTGAGTGGGAGAGTTATTTGAGATTAGAGCTGCACGATTAATTGTTAAAAGATCGCAATCTCGATTCAAACGCCCACACAATCTTATTCCTAAATGGCAATGATTCTCCTGTGTCTATTAAACATTTGACAAAATCACAGCGGAACATTAAAATCTGCGTTGGCACTGCTGTTGAGCCAAAGAGAGCCATTGTCATGTATATGAAACCTCTTCTTTTCAACCACACAGTATAATTTCTTTGTTATAAATAATAATTATCACTGAAGTACTGGGATAAAAGTTTATAGTTTGGATATTAAAACTGATGTATGGTGGCAATCAAAAAAGAATAAATTGCCTTTTGAAATGAACTTGATGCTTCAAACAATGACTGTATCGATTGCATCATAACGCCGCTAGTGGGCAAACAAGGACTTTAAAAAACATATTTTTTCATTGAATCATTCATTCAAAAGATTTGTTTAAAACACTGATTCATCCAGTAAGAAAAATTATTCAAATTAAAATGTTTAAAATAGACTGAAGCAATTGACATTTAGTCAGTAAATTACATGTTATTTTGTTTAGTTGTCTGTTTAGAATTGTGATCTGAATTTGTAACAAGCAAACAAAACAAAATATGTATTCTCAGTTTCTCCAGAATTGTGCAGTTTTAGTTGAGAAGTTCAATTGTAATGTTAGTAATGCAAGTTATTCGTAATTACATTATTTGTAATGTAAGTTATTCGTGACTCATCTTTTTCTATTGTTCATTCTTTGTTGTATTAAATTAATTTATTAAAAAATCTCTTGTTTATTTTTGTATTTTACTTTAAACATTTTGTATTATTATTTGACCCATAAATATAGCCCTAGATGTTGACATAACTTAAAACCACAAAATAAAATGATGTTCCTCAAGTTTACTTGGGCAAGTCAGAATGAAGATCTGCTTTTTTTAATATAACTCAATGTAATATTTGGGTTAATCCTAAATTTTCAAATTATGGAAGATCAAGGAACTGTCCATTTAAGGAGAGGCTACTCACTGCAGAACCATTACTCAAACACCCCCCCCCCCCCCTTCTCTGGAGTTCCAGCTCCCCCTCTCTTCACCTACTGTGGGCATGATGGGTGGAGCTGTGTCCCCTATCCACACCCTAACCCTACCCATAACCCTTATTAAACAGATTAAGCTCCACCCTTGAGTTCCATTATGCTCTGCAGCGAGCACTACTTACATTTAAGGGTCTAATAACTAACCAAACCAAAACAATCATGACTGTTAACAGGGATTTTCTTTTGAAAATACACAAATGGCAAGGTGTACTATTGTTTTATTTGACTGTTGTTTTCTTTGCAATTTAGGAAGATCTGTCTCCACTGTAAGTGCCCTCGTGAGGAGCATGTTGTGACCACCATGCCTCTAGAGATGGAGAAGACCGTGACCAAGCTGATGTACGACTTCCAAAGGAACTCTACATCTGATGATGACTCTGGCTGTGCTCTGGAGGAGTATGCCTGGGTGCCACCCGGACTCAAACCTGAACAGGTAACACCATTTACTACCCTGGCCTTTAACCAAGTCAGATTTACACTATCGTGTGTGTGTGTATATATGTATATATATATATATATTCTTATTTTTAATTTTTATTTTTAGATATTAATATTTGTATTCAGTAAGGATACCTTAAAGGGGTCAAAAGTGACAGTGAAGACATTTACTTTGTTACAGAAGTTGAAAGAAATGCTGGTCTTTTGAACTTTCTATTTATCAAAGAATCCCGAAACAAAATGATCGTGGTTTCTACAAAAATATTATGCTAAACAACTCAACTTTTTCAACATTGATAATTATAAGAGATATTTCTTGAGCACCAAATCAGCATACACTCTTAAAAAAAAGCTTTCAAAGGCGGGTTTTCGCAGAGATGTCATAGAGAAACCATTTTAGGGGTTCCCCAAAGAACCTTTTAGGCTACGTCTACATTAATCCGGATACATTTGAAAATGCCGTTTTCGTTTCAAAACACTCTCCGTCAACACTAGCGTTTTCCAAAAGTTTCTAATCCACACTGACACGTCAGAAAACTCTAAATTTTTTACTTACTGCGCATGCTTAAAATCTCATAAAAGACATTATAAAGTTCTCAAGGTATTCTTTTGGCACGATCATTTTATTTAGCAAAATATCTCACCATTCACTGACATGTCCAGGTCGCTCTCAGTCACCATTATATGTTTGGTCTAAAACACTACTAGTTTCATGTTTTGCTGTTGGACAGCAATTGTGAGTACATTTTCTGTCATCTTTGCAGGACTGATATGAAGAGTGTGCATATGAAGTAACATATCTTTAGCCACAGTGTGAAATAAGTGAATAACAGGCACAATACCGGTATTAACATATCTATTGATTCAATATGCGTCATATGACTAACATGCGTCATCGTTTTCAAATGCAAAAATGCCAAACAGATTTCAAATTTATCCACTTGGGATGGCATCTTTAAAAAGCTCAGTTTTCGCAGGACAAAAAAGTTGTCTCGGTGTGCACGGAAGGCCAAAACAGAGAAAAAGATACGTTTTCAAACAAAAACTTATTAATGTCTTAAAATAACTGCTTTTTTTTTTTTTAGTGTGAAGAACATTTTAATAATCTAAAGAAACCTTTTCCACTATAAAGAACAATTTGTGCAATGGAAAGGTTCCATGGATGTTAAAGCCATCAATGCCAATAAATAACCTTTATTTTATGTATTAAAATGATTTCTGACGGATCATGTGACTTTATCTTTTAAATGGGTTGATAAATGGAATGCAGTATGTTAAAGACAGCTTTTACTTTCATTGGTGTGTTTAAAGAAGCATTAAGGCATTCTGCATGAAATTTCGACAAGGTTTTAAACGTTTAGAAGTTAAATACCCTTGAGATGAATGTCTCTTTATGATCTCTCATTTCTGCGGCACTGATTTTTGTAACTATAGCAATGCTCTGCTTCAGAATGTTGGTGTGTGAGGTTTATAAGGCACCGGTGTGTGTAGAGCTCTTTATGGGCCAGTGAAATCATTTATAGATGTGAGTTTCATTTTCATGATGAACTGAAGAAAGTCTTGTTAACGCAACAGCAAAACGGGTCAATAAGCAATAAAGCACCTCCACCATCTGCAATGGCTGTCGGCCATATTGTGTGTCTGGAGGTCACATGATGTGAATCTGATCAGCTCTAGTTTATTAATTCACATTTGCCAACCTGAATGATCCTATCTAGGAAAGGTAATGAAATTGATGGTCGACTTTGGACTGATATGAAGCCTTTTTGTCATCTCTTGTTTACTATAAATGGTTGATAAAAATGATGGTAGCCAGTGTATATAGTAGAATAATCTCCTAACAATTATATTAATGATTCATTAGACTGTATTACAAGAGCCCTGGGTTTGTAGTGGCTCTGGTTTAAGTCAATACCAACAGTTTTTTAGCATTCAGGCAGATGGATGGGAGGAAGTTGCTGGGATACAAGAACTCGGTGTCCATGCATGTTATTAGCAAGCTATTAATTATGCCTCTCTCTGTGCTTTGAAAGCTGGTGTCTGCAGTTTCACCCAGAGACAGTGATTACCTCAGGCCATGACAAATTAGCTTTGCTTAGACATAGAGTGGAAATTTAGGCCATCCACATCCATAATAAGATAAGATGGCAGATTCCTGCTGTGCATTTCAGAACATTTGGGATCTGGTTTAGAACAAGAAATCTGTTTTAAGTACATGAAAACATGATTTGCTGTTGCTGGGGTATGTAGGAACTGATTATTTTAGTTTCGTGGGCAAACTTTTAAATCCGGCCCTTACTTTTGTACCGGATTCATTTGAAAGTTTTAACACCTTGCAAAGTCAATCCACCAGATTTTTTTGCAGTAAAGACACCAGCCTTGTTTGTTTCCAAAATCTGACACACACACGTGCAAATGCTTACATGAGTGAATTAGTTGAGTAATCCAATTAGCCATTTTAGAAATGTAATGTCCTATCAATTTGAGTCGGCTAAGCAGCTCCACTTGACACAATACATGTTGAATACAAATGACTCTTATGAACTGGTTCGTTTTAGTGAATCAATAACATACTACGTAAACCGTGTAGTCTGATTTACAATCACTCATTTATTTTTATGTCCGGTCTTTAAAAACTACACACTAACATTTGAATAATTCCTTCGATACAGTGCACTTGTGTACATACGTTTTTTGTAATTTCTGTAATTACATCTTCCATTACCCATTAGCCCACCCTTAAACCTAACCATACCACCAAACCTGTCCCTAACTTACCCGTGTTGTACCTCAATAGCAGCAAAAAGGGGTTTTCAGAAACAGCATGAACACAATAAGTACATTGTACCTAAAAATCTTTTAGGGAATCAGAAACATACAGCACAACCAGTGTAGCTTGAATTCTAAGATCAATGACTCTTGTTTTTTAATGATTTTTTTTTTTCATCTACAAATTATGGTGCATATTTACTGTGTCATCCAGTGTATGCATTGCCTCCTTTCTCTGAGGCATTGGCTTTATTCAATGGAAAACAGCTGTTTTGGCTCTGGGTAGTTTGCCCTCAAATCAAGAGCATTTGCATTTTTTTTTTCACCCTCTCTCTGTCTGGCGCAAAATGCAGTTGCCAGATCCCTTGACACCGGGGCGGGTTGCCAGATCCCTTCCTGCTGATTATAGTTATTTCCACAAGCTGTTCCTCTGTGTGAGTGCTTTGGGCTCTGGGTCCATGTCCTTCTGATTGCTACGTCACAACAGTTATTTTGCTGGCCCAGGGAGTGTGTTATTGTTGGATGTCCCCACTGTAATTTACCAGGACCAGACCACAGTTGGTGTTTCGTGAAATATTTCAGCTCTCCCAAAAGAACCTCTACACGAGTCCTTCAGAAACCCCTTGCTGACACTGTACCGGCCAACACAAGCAACAGAAGAGCAATCAGCCCGTTTAAAGAGACAGCTCCTTATTACAGGGAGGCATTAAACACCGGACATGGACAGGGCCCTGAAAACAAATCCCACGCATTACAAAAGAAGCGGATGATTTTCTTTCAGACCTTATACCAAATGTTTCCTGGTGCTTGTAAAACATATTTTGATGGGACCCTGAGATAAAAAGTATTTAATTTGTGTCTTTACATATCACTCATCCACACTGCTTTGTAAAAACACAATGCAGAGTAATAGGACATTCATGTTGTTCTTTAAAGGTGCAGTGTGTGATTTTGATGAGGATCTATTGACAGATATGCAATATACATAACTATGTTTTCAGTGGTGTATAAAGACCTTACATAATGAACCGTTATGTTTTTATCACCGTAGAGTGAGCCATACACCGCGGGTCCCCTTACAGTGAAGTCACCATTTTGCGCCGCCATGTTTCTACAGTAGCCCTAAACGGACAAACTGCTCTACAGAGCGCTAGCTACTCTCTGCTGTCTCAGACAACGAAATCTTTGTCCTGTGCCGGCCAACGTAACTTCTCTATGTGTTTCGAAAGGGAGGAGGGGCGGTTGCAATTCGCAAGATGCCGCTAATCTTTTACACAGTGCACCTTTTAAAGGTGAATGTCATTTTTGCACCCCTGGTGACACCAAATAGAACTGAAATCTGTTTATTTTGATTAAAATTATGATTGGTATTTTGTAAAATTTTTAGCTTTTTTATCAGTTGGTATGAAGGATTGTGAAATTTCTGATATTTTCTGAAAAAATATATATTTTGGTATATATACACACAGGACACTAAATTTATATTTAATGTTTTGAATTAGCCATAGTGGAAATGCGACTTGCCTATAGGCTTTATTTCATTACAGTTTCTCAGTTGCTATTCAGCACTGTTTCTTATTCTTTGCTGTTTATAAGGTATGGCGACGGAGGCAGATGGCCCCCGCTATATATCAGATTAAGCCATTAGGCCATCAGATCTATGTAATAGGTTTGGACGGGTGGTCTGAGGATGCAGAACCTTATTATGGCTCCTGCTAAGTCTGGATTCTTCACTGGACTGTTTGCGTGCCAAAAAGTACTTCAGCCACGAGTCAACAGACAATTATATTATAGTGTAATGTAGACTCATGTTCTCACTATTTGGCCAATTATAAAATCAAATGTGTGATGTAATTACACTTAAATTTCATTATGCTGATTAGACAACTATAATGAAGTCCATTTTCATCCAAAAATGTAAAGCTTATATGGTTAATTTAGGTGGGATGAGATCTGGACTTGCATTCTTATCATCTTGAGATAAAGGGTCCTCCATTTAAGCACGTCAGGGGGGATAGAAGGGGCCGATTCCATTAACTCTTCCATTGCTCATCCATAAATCACTCTGACTGTTATAGCTGCGTGTGTGAAAGCGAGGACCTTGGGCAAAATGGGGGGAAGGGGTTAACGCCAACAAGGATATAGAAATGCCACCCCCCTGTTTGTGACTGTCACCCAAGTGCCAAAATCCAAGTGTTTGATTTAACAAACCATATTAAAACAAGACTTGGTTGCCCTCAAACCTTCTGGTGCTTGATTATTTATGTTTTATAATATTTATTTATTTATTTTTAAGAATAATCATAAAAAAATGTGTATTATTATTGTTATTATTAATGTACTAGTTATTCACCCCTGTGTTTGTGACTTGCAATTAACAAACTGTAAAAACCTGCTGATGCTTTATTTATTAAAATATTTATTATTATCATCATTATTATTATTATTATAGCACTTCATTTTACAGTCATGTTCCCCATGTACATACTAAGTACTTATTATAGTAATTACAATAAATAACTAGGTACTAACCCTGAACCTTAACCCATGTAGTTACCTAATATTAACCAGTACTTTCTTAGGCAAGTACTCTTACTGTAAAATAAAGTGCATTCATTATTATTCATATTATTGTTATTATGTATCAGTATACTGTATTAGCAATAATCATATCAAAGAAATTCCCCCTGCATTTGTGATTTTGGCACCAAATCCAAATTGTAAAAATAAGATTTGCCCTCAATCCTGCAGGTACGTGCTTTTACTTATGTGCTAACATGAATCATATTGAAATGACCCCTTTTGTGACTACAAACCACGTGAAAACAAGACTTTGTCCCACTCAAAATGTGCTTATCTATTTAAACGATAATGATTATTTATTTATTTTACTAGCATGAACTGAAGTAATTCAGAGCTGCTATTGTTCTCCAATGTCATTCCAGGTACATCAGTATTACAGCTCTTTGCCGGAGGATAAAGTACCATACGTGAACAGTCCTGGGGAGAAGCATCGCATCAAGCAGCTTCTGCATCAGCTTCCCCCACATGACAATGAGGTAAGGTCAGCTTGGACTCATACATGAAAAGGTCACCTCTCAGAATGCATGTATGTTTGTGCGTGCCATCATTTACACACGTTTCTTTCCATGTTAACATGACATCCCTGACCTGTGCTAATGCTGTGCAGGTGCGATACTGTAACAGTCTGGATGATGAGGAAAAACGAGAGCTGAAGCTCTTCAGCAACCAGAGGAAGAGGGAGAACCTGGGCCGCGGTAACGTCAGGCCCTTCCCGGTGACCATGACTGGAGCTATCTGTGAACAGGTGTGCAAGTGTTCAGTTGTGTGTGTGGTATTTGAATGAACCGTGGTTTGGGATGGAGGGTGTTGTGGCCAAAGGAAGAGATCGCCTTCAGTGGTTCATTTAAACTGGTAGTTTTGTTCTTAGCCGCTTATTTTCATTGTCGGTTTTAAGGCTTCCTCTATAGGTTTTGTGTTTTAGTCCACCTGGGATGTCATGTGAGTGCCAGTAAGTGAATTAGAGCTGAGTTTAAGCTGGATATGCATGTCTGTGACCACCTGCCTTGTTTCTCTCCCCTTCTGTTACCTCTTAGAAACAGATGTCACACTTACAGTTTGGCTTTTTAAAAAATGTATCCTCTACTGTGACACTCTTAAAGATATAAGCCCCTGTTAAGCCCCTAGTGCTGTTGAAAAGATGCAGTTTATCCAATAAATATTGGTCTCGAAGGTGTGTTTGTGGGTACATGCATGCATTTGTCTATCCCATTAAACATTTGCTGACTCTCTGTATAATGCAAGATATTGTGAAATGCTGAATGAGACCTTTTAATGAAGAAACCAGCTAATGTCAGCTGTTCCTTTATATATGCCAGATAGAATATGGTGACTACTTGTTATTCATTCTTTCTTTCTTTTTTTTTTGCTTTGTCTGCGGATGTGCAAAAAATACATACACTTCCATCTACAAGTTTGGGGTTGGTAAAGAAATTAATACTTTTATTCAGCAAGGATGCATTAAATTGATCAACAGTAACAGTAAAGACTATTATAATGCTACAAATGATTTCTATTTCAAATAAAGGCTGTTCTTTGAAACTTTTTATTCATCAAAGAATCCTGAAAAAAGTGCATCACAGCTTCCAAAAAAAATTAAGCAGCTCAACTTTAAAATAAATAAAAATTCTTAAGCACCAAATCACCATATTAGAATGATTTCTGAAGGATCATGTGACACTGAAGACTGGAGTAATGATGCTGAAATTCAGCTTTGCCATCACAGGAATAAATACCTTCGAAAATATAGTAAAGTAGATAAGTTATTTTAAATTGTAACAATATTTATCACAGTTATTATTATATTTTTGAGCAAATAAATGCAGCATTTGTGAGCATGACTTTCAAAAACAACATTTTGATTTGTTGGTGGGTTGTCTGATCAGAGTGGAAGTTTCAATAGAAAAAAACCGCCTAATGCAGAAATACATGGGTCTCAGGATGCATTATTTAGCATTATGTTTATTTTCCATTTTTAACTTTCTCTTAAACTTGTATATTAAAACACCATTTTAGTTTTTTATCTAATCAGTTTATGGACAACTAGTCCATCTATAAACACATCTGCAGGTTACTCATTGTATTTGAGTCTCAAGATAATGATTATTGATTTAATCTTGTACCCTGCTGCTAAATGACCTATAAATGTCAAAAGGACTCTTTTTAACCCTTTAACTCTCACATTTTCAGTGTGGGGGACAGATAAATGGAGGTGACATTGCCGTCTTTGCATCACGGGCGGGCCATGGGGTGTGCTGGCACCCACAATGCTTTGTGTGCAGCATGTGTGACGAGCTACTGGTGGACCTTATCTACTTCTACCAGGACGGGAAGATCTTCTGTGGCCGCCACCATGCTGAGAGACTCAAACCTCGTTGTTCGGCCTGTGATGAGGTTAGATAATCTTGCCCTGCTATTACAAGACCTGAACCTCTTAACATCAGTGTGTATCTTGTATGTGCTAATTAACCATTGCTACATAATATAACACTGCAGATATTTGGAATATATTCCTTTTATATAAAAAAAAAGCTAAATGGTGCAAAAACATCTTGAATAAGTATTTTTATTAAAGGGATAGTTCACCCAAAAACGACATTTTTATGTTTATCTGCTTACCCCCAGGGCATCCAAGATGTAGGTGTCTTTGTTTCTTCAGTAGAAACCAAATGAAGATTTTTAAGTCCAACCGTTGCAGTGTGATAGTCGTATAATGCATGTCAATGGGGATATTTTAGAGTATGAGAGCAATGAGAGTAAAAACACATAGACATACGAATCCATATTAAACCATGCGGCTCGTGGCGACACATTGATGTCTTAAGACACGAAGCGATCGGTTTCTTCGAGAAACAGAACAGTATTTATGTTATTTTTTTTTACCTCTTATCAGACGAATGTCATCTAGTATTCCCAGCGCCATAACTTCCGGTGAATAAGGTCAAAATATTGCCGCGATCAAAGATATATATATATACGTAGATGTCTCATTCGACCGATCCGCGCAGGCACTAATGAGGAATCTATGTATACATCTATGATCGCGCTGGTATTTTGCATGTATTTTGACCTTATTCACCGGAAGTGATGGTACGGGGACGGCTGATGCAGAGCCATAGAAAAAAATGAAATACATTTTTAAATATGGATATTTTTCTTACACAAACACATCGATTCGCTTCAGAAGGCCTTTATTAACACCCCGGGGCCGCGTGGAGCACGTTATTTGACGGACAGATGCATTTTTTATGGACTTCAAAAACAAAGCAACTATTACTGCTATAATAACACTTGGATTAGCCAGAACATTTTTAATATAACTCAGATTTTATTCGTTTGAAAGAAGAATGTCATATACACCTCGGATGACTTGAGGGTGAGTAAATCATGGGCTAATTTTCATTTTTGGATGAACTATCCCTTTAAGGTGTTTTTCAAGGAAATGAGGCTATGAATGTCCTAGGCCTGGTTTCACAGACAGGGCTTTGATTAAGCCAGGATTAGGCCTTAGTTTATTAGAACATCCAAGTAGACTTTTTTATAAACATCCCTTGGGAAAAACATTACTGATGTGCATCTTGAGACACAAAAATGGCACTGACATATGTTAAGATATGCCAGGGCAAGTTGCTTTCAGTAAAAATAGCTCAAACATGCATTTTAGTCTGGGACTAGGGCTAGGCTTAAGCCTTGTCTGTGAAACCGGGGGCTAGAGTATTAACATTGAGGAAATATCTTCATCTTAAGACGATGTCACAGCAAAACATTGGCAAGATTTCACAGGTCCATTTGTAATAGTGTAGCGATACATGAAGCACTGCTTACTCAGAGGTCACTTCCAAACAAGCAGCTTTATATTGGTCAATGTGCCAAATATTTTGTGTTATAAGTAATTCTAATATGAAATCCATATGGGGAATCTTTTTTGACTGTACGTGTCCCTTGCGCGCAGTGATTCCTATTGAGATGACTGTATTTAGTATTTAGGTACGGTCACATATACCATTGTTTGCAAAAATCCAGTCATTCCAATAGGAGTCCGTGCGATCAGGAGTTTTGCATGAGGCCGAAAAAGTTCCCCATTTTCAAGATGGCATGAATTTGCTGCATTGACCGACAGAAAGCTGCTAGGTTTGAAAAGGACTTTTTTCATACATTGCTACGCTATTGACGAGAGATAATGGACCTTTTTTCATTGCAGTTTCACTAATGTGACAGCAACTTTTCAATGTACAGATGTAAATGTGAAAGTGCCCTAGAAAAACGAATGCCTACAATCTTGTAAAATGCTATAAAAATTGAGTTGTCTCTCATTATGCAGTTAAAGATTAAACTGAATGAGCCTTGTTGTTCTGGTTCCCATTTTATGTAAAGACAGCTGAATACATTGCATGATTACCATGGTTACAGAACTTCATCTCTATAGTGATAATGGAGTTACTGCTGTGCTGTTGCCTCAGTAGAGCTTTTAGCTTCAGTCCTGTCACTTCCACTGCAGAAAAATGTTCTCACTCTTTTCTCTGCTTCTGTCTCTTAGATAATTTTTTCAGATGAGTGCACAGAGGCTGAGGGCAGGCACTGGCACATGAAGCACTTTTGCTGTTTCGAGTGCGAGACGGTTCTGGGCGGCCAGCGTTACATCATGAAAGAGGGCCGTCCGTACTGCTGCACCTGCTTTGAGTCCCTGTACGCGGAGTACTGCGACTCCTGCGGGGAACACATCGGTAAGAGCCCATCTATCATCAGTGCCGACCTGGAATCCCTTCAGCGTCCATGCAAGGCCGGTCCGCTTGGCTCTTGCAGAAATTGCACCGTAGCAACTGCCAAGAGACGGCTGACCTGCTTTTTGTCTATCATTAAGATATTAAACATAAAAAGCTTGCAAGTTGATAGTTTAGTCTGGCGTTCACGTTCAACGTTTTGGCAGCTTGTTTTGTAGAAATTCAATCCGGAATTACTTTCCACACAGGACCTCAGAAAGTCATTTCATGAAACTGATTATAAACAGGAAGCATCAGTGCGGGTTTTCAAAACAGATGTTGTCCATTAGAGCGTGGCTGCTTTAGAGCTGTGATTTATAATCGAAAGTATTTCTCCAATATGTGGCACACCGTATAATCAGCTTTCTCCAAACACGTCTACACCTCACAAGAAGGATGCGATCCTTCAAAGACATCTTTGTTCTGCATTTGTTTACTTGAAGTAGCTGTCGTTTAAAATCCCCACAATTATAAGCTTATGCAACTACAACATGCATTCAAATGTTCACCCTGCAATGCAATAGAGAAGTCACATTGATGCTCATTTTTTGACCTACCTATTATTTAAAAAAAATACACAAAAAAATGCCAATCATGTATACAGTAACTTGAATAAACCTCTTCTAGGATGGTTTAAATTTCTGTATTAAAATTATTAGAAAAAGTTTTAAAAAGTGCTTCACTGCTTAACTTTTGTATACCATTTAGAATGTGTGTCAAGGTCAATAAGTCTCAAAAAGATCAAATTATCTGATATTTTAAGATGTTAAGATGAGACAAAGTTGTAAATGTGTGATGTGATGTCTCAAAAAACTTAGGCCCTGTTTACACCTGGTGTTAAGGTACGTTTTGGTCGATTAGATCACAAGTGGACAAGAGGGAGACATTGCTGTTTACACCTGGTGTTTTAATCCATCTCTTCTGTCCACTTTTGACCACTTCTGTCCCAATTACTTCGAGACTAGGGTCTATGGGCGGGTAAATGTATGGGCTTTTTCCGATCTTTTGATCTAATGGATGAAATAAGCTCACGCGATTTACATATTAACGCGAAAGGAGACGATGGAAAAACATTCGTTTCTGCTCTGACAGCCGCAAGACGCCACCAAACGCTGTGAGTGTGGTTTAAAAATCAGAGAACATTGTGCTTGTACGTTTTTCAAAATAAATGTGGGTCTTCAGCCAACAAAGCTTAAATCCCGTCTGGCTAACCCGCTTCCCATAATGTTAACGCATGTGGTCACTGGTGGTCTTTTGTGGCTGTTCGAACACATTAGACCACATGAGTGGTCAAATGCATTTGACTACCTCTGGAAGTGGTCGAAAGTGGACGAGCTCAAAACATTTTAGACGTCTGTGCCGACTTGGCACAGCACCAACATGTATAGCGCTGTTGCTCTTCGGGCGACCCGAGTTTGAGTCCCGGCTCGCAGACCTATTCCGATACCATCCCCCTCTTTCTCTCCCACCTCACTTCCTGTCCACTCTATACTATCCTTTGATAATAAAGGCAAAAATCTGTATTTAGAGTCTTAATACCAAGTGTAAACAGGGCCTTAATGATGAATTATGTTGAATGATGTATAAAGTATATGATGTTTGTAAAAACTGCATTTTATTCAAATATTTTAACTATCATAAATTCAAAGAGTACATTAAGAACTGCATGCAGGGTCTTTTGTGTGTCATTGACCCATAGTTTACGAGCACTGCATATATTTAATTTTGGCCATAGGTGCTTGTGATCTGTGTGTAATGGATGTCCTCTTATTGTGCAGGTATTGACCAGGGTCAGATGACATATGACGGCCAGCATTGGCATGCCACCGAGGCCTGTTTTAGCTGTGCTCGCTGCAAGAAGTCCCTGCTTGGTCGTCCTTTTCTACCCAAGCAGGGTCAGATCTTCTGCTCTCGGACATGTAGCATTGGCGATGACCAAAACGGCTCTGATTCTGCCGATTCTGCATTCCAGAGCGCCCGTTCACGCGAGGCACGGCGCAACAGCTCCAAATCCAACAAGAGCAATAATGGTGGTAGTGGAGGAGATGGGAGCCAGGGAGGGAAAGGTTCAGCCGGGCGTTACTCTGCTGATGTTGACCCACTGTCCCTGCAAATGGATTTGCTTAGTCTGTCCAGTCAAACGCCCAGCCTGAACAGAGAATCTCCATCCTGGAAGACGCAGGCTGAGATGTATGGGTACGAGAGCCGTAATGAACTCTCTTCAAACCCTCTTCATTTGCTCAGTCAATGCAACATCCGGACTTCCTATTCCTCAAATCTGTCCCCTGGTCACCCAGCAGATCCAAGGCCCAAAGAGCCCACGGGCTCCAAGAGACCCCCTGTATCTGCTCTCAAAGGACAGTCTTTGAATGAGAACTGGTTCCAACTGGGACCAGAGGACTATTACCAACCTGCACTGCGAACACAGACGAGCTTTAAAGAGGTTCCACACAACAGCTTCATGGATAAACGCTCAGTGAGCCTGCATGTATTCCAGAGGGAGAAGGAGAAGGATGTTGGACCGCAGATGAGCCGAAGCAGGAACCCAATTAGTGCCCTTGGTTTTAGCGAACAGCTCACACCACTGGAGCAGACACCGCATGGCTCTATGGAGTCACTGGCTCTATCTAATGCTACAGGTATTTTATTATTTCATTTATTATTATTGTATTTATTGTTTTATAATTTATTTACTCTACCATTCAAAAGTTTATGGTTGGTAAGGTTTTTTTTATCATGCAGTCTCTCATGCTCACCAAGGCTGCATTTATTTGATTAAAAAAATATATATAAAAATTTTTTGACTTCTTTTAAATAGTAATTTTTTTCAGAATATTACAGTTTTTTTCTGTATTTTAAAATGTAATGTATTCCTGTAATGGCAAAGTTGAATTTTCAGCATCATTACGCCAGTCTTCAGTGTCACATGATCCTGATTTGCTGCTCAAGAATGCATTTCAATGTTGTTCATTTACCGTTTTTTTTGTGGAAACCGTGATACTTTAATTTCTTAAAATATCTCACTCCCCCCAAACTTTTGAACAGAAGTGTATTTATTTATTTTACTGAATCAAGTTCTAGTGGATTGAGCACTGAAAATGTTAATAGATTATCATTTGGTGGTGCATGCCTTAGCGATTACTATTGTTCTTACTTGGGATTAGGGATTTTAACAAATGTAGTTCAACTTTTTTGTGTATTGTCACTGAAAATGTTTACAGCTGTCTTACGTGTCTTATGTTTCATGTCTACAGGCACCTCTGCCGATGGCGGCAGTAAACGGCAGGAGCACTTGTCTCGCTTCTCAATGCCAGACTTGAGCAAAGATTCTGGCATGAACGTGTCTGAAAAGAGCAACATGGGTACCCTCAACTCCTCGATGCAGTTCCACAGCTCTGAATCTCTGCGCAGCCTGAACTCAGCACAGCCCTACCTGGAGCTCGAAGCCCCGGTGCAAGTCAAATTCCCTGTGCAATACCCCCGTGAACCTCCTGGAATTAAATCTTTACCGCCTGGTTTTGCCTATCAGGAGGAGGATTGCGCAAGTTTGGTTAGCAACGCCAACAACGCCCGTCTACCGCCCATGAGTGAACGGACCCGCCGTCGAAGCATCGACCACGAAGACCCACGGCGTCGACACCACCACCATCGCTCTCGCCGTTCCAGACGATCCCGTTCAGAAAATGCACTTAACCTCGCCGCCGAGCGCCGCCCAGCTCCGAAAAGATCTCAAATGCATGCTCGTGAGGATTATGACCAGTTCCCTCCGCCCCGTGGGTCACGGGACCCCTACGGCAGTGGAAGTGGCAGGCTGAGACAGCAGCCTTTCAGACCTTGCCCTCGGACAACCTCCGACCTAACGCTTCAAAACCCTGCGCTACACCGACACCAGGGCCCTTATTCATGGGACCAGTACGATTACGATGACGATTGGTGCTCGACCTGTTCCTCATCCTCCGAGTCAGAAGATGAAGGGTATTTTCTGGGTGAGCCAATTCCCAGACCGGTCCAGCTGAGGTACATGACCAGCGAAGAGCTGCTACGCAAATACAACTCTTCAGGACTCGGCGCATCCGGTCAGTTCGGGAGCCGAGGACAGTTGCATACGCGCAAACGTAGGAAAAGCAAGAACTGCATCATCTCCTAAAAGTCACACCTGCTGCATCATGCACAATCTTGCACAAGATTTTTTCCATCAACATAGTTTAAAAGGCTTTTCGGTGTTGTAAGGCTATCAGTGAATAATACGCAGTAATTTAATTTGTTCATGGCTCAATTGCATATGCATGCTTTCCCATGTGATATTTACAAATGATTCTGGATGTTACACTTTTTAGGGACTTCTTCAATCCGCAGCACTGTTGCCACAATTGTTACAACTGATGTGCAATTTTTCGTTATGTAATCCATTCAGGCACAGTGATGTTTTTTGTATGGTGTTTGCTTTGGGCAGAAAATCTCATTAATAAAATGTATATAGGCAACTGAATGAAGAAATTTACTAAGTTAAGGATGTAATGTAAATTTTCTGTAAATTATGTACCACATATTTTTATATTTTGTATCGATAGAATCATTTATGTACTAAGCAAAATGTAGAGAAAATAGTAAAGGCATGCACATTAATTTGTTGATTTTTGTCCTGTATTGGAAATTAAAGAGTATTTCTGTGAAAGATTTGATTGACAGCCTTTGGTTCTTCATCATCAGAACGGTCTGGGATCTCTGACTCAGATTAGACACCAACACTCTCGCCATCTGCTCAATGTATTAAAGCAAAAGACCGCAGAGCAACCAAGGATCCAAATGGCTGGCCTCGCTTACTGATACACCTCATTGCTAATGACCGTGCTTATGAAAATTCAAGGATTAATTTCAAACTACATCTTTGCTCAAGCTTTCCTCTGTGTTTAGATTCGAAGCCATCATTCTGTCAGTAATGCTGCTGTTTAAGCAATACGATAGGAGACTATCAAGTTACACACCGTTTCAGAATGCTATTTGAGCTGCTAGCGACATATGAGGTTTTCAGATATGCATCCATAAACCCTGACCACAGTCCCATGTGCTATAAGCCTGAAAAAATGTGTCTCAACTTGTTTAAAAGTGGCGCAAAGAGTTAATGTCCCCGACAGGCCAGAAACCTGAGATGCTTTGCACTACTGTCTGAGGAATTTTTGCCCTCATATGTACTTAGTAGTGGTCAGAAGAGTCTTGAAAGAAAGTTTAGATGGCATTGTTCTGGTATAACCATCTGCATATACTGTATTTTTTTCTGTTCTCTCTTAAATTGTCTCTCTTTCGGTTTCCTCTCCTTTACCTCAGAGAATGATTAAGTGGCAATCCTTATAGGCTAACAGTAGTTATAGAAAAAGGTGCATTTAAACCGAGAAATTGTTAATAATGTTATAAATACCAGGGTTTATGTATTCTGGCAGATATGTCACAATTAATTAGCTTACTATCTTAAGTCAAGCTTTATTCCCAGACTTTGAACTCATACAAAGCATTGTAAAATTCATGTCTTGTTCATTACATTCAGAGTCTTCTGTGTTTAGTACGGATGTTTGATTCGAGAATTTAAAAAATAAACAGTTAATTCGTTTCACAAGCTTTGTGTGAGCAACAGACCGAAATTGTATGTCTACTTATTCACTGATAATCTTAACCTGCAGTGCCCTCTCAGAAAAAAAAGTTATAGTGGAGGTACAATTTTGTTCCTTGGGGAACAAAACGTATAACTGTACATTTAAAGGTACACATATGGTCCTTAGGGTACAATTATATCATTGTTTTCCTTTAGCAGGGGTAGGCAAATTCAGTTCTAGAGAGCCGCTGTCCTGCAGAGTTTAGCTCCAACCCTGAAAGACATCTATAGAAGCTCTTATTGCGAATTAACAGAGGTTTAGATATTATTTTATTGAAAATATTTGGTCACCATTATGGTGGTCAGTGTTTCCTTTCGTTTGACTCTTGGCTATTTATGTAAGTTTGTGGTTTTTGTTACAGTGTTAACAAAACCCATAATCTGTTCAAATCAAAAGAAGCTATAAACAAAAATTATCATGAAGCAAAATTTTGACTTAACTCATCACTGACTAAAACTATTAATAATTATTCACCAACAATACTTTCTCGCCACCGATCAGACATTCTGAATTCTGATTTTTAAATACATTCAATATAAGGGGAAAAAAGTTTAGATGCACACAGATATCAAGAATCAGCATATGAATCTCAACAATGGTGACATAATACTGCAATGCATGCTGGGAGCCATGAGTTTTATACTGTGGTGGCTTTGTAGGGTTGCAGCTAAACTCTGCAGGACATCGGCTCTCTAGGACCGAACTTGCCTACTTCTAACTTAGAGGTACAAAAATGTACCCTTAAGGGTACCACCCCAGTGATGGCCACTTGTAGTACCTTAAAAGGTATAATTTTGTACTTTTTTTTTTTTTTTTTTGAGAATGTCAGCTGTTAAAGACTCCATGTGGTGAAAATCAAGTTTTTAATGTTGTTTAAATGTCTATGTGGTGTTTTTAATATGTTTTAAGACAAATCATGTGCAAATTCATAAGTCAACACAATTGCTGAGTATTTTATCCTTAAATCTCAAGTGAACGAAAGACTCAAAAATGCTGTTTGAAATCGCTGGTGTTTCTTACAAATTACCATGTAACCAATAACGTCAAAGTGTGGGCGAGTTTAACATTAGCATATAATTTACTATGCTGCGAAGCAGGAGAGTCTTGAGAAGCCATTATCCCGGTATATTTTTCTGTTGATATGAAAATGTCGTAGCCTAGACTACATTTAGCAATATAGCGGGTGAATTATGTATATGATGTAGTACATTATGACGTTATGATGAACTATAGCCTATGCCTTTCTCCACTGACTTTCTACTATCTCTGAGCTGGAGTGAGTGGAGGCAGGGATAATTTGCATATTCATGAATCCATGTATACTAAAGCAAGGGTGTAGAGTTACATTTCAAACTATTTTAAGGCTTTTTCACAGAAAAAAAACTATTAAATATGTAATTTTGGTGATCAAATATGAGTTTGAATGTATAAAATTATTGACTACAGCAGGGGGACTTTAACAACGATTGGATTACTGAGTCAGCATAAAAATTAACTCGAATTGAAAACCTGATTCGAGAACAAATTACTCATACCGTTTTTCTGAAAAGATCAACTGATTCAATCATGCGGCGTGGAACTCAGTCGGTCTGTTTATCGTGAGTTTAGACTCTAAACGTTAACGTGCGTATCATGACTAAAATTATGATGCGTTTGTGTCCTTTATGAAGCTTAAAGGAACTGTATGTAAGAAATGTATTTCAATTAATCATAAAATGGCCCTGATATGTCACTAGACATATCATGTTAATTTCAAATACTTATATCACTGACAACAGTTCTCCGGCCAGGATATTGTCATTTAAAAGTGAAGTTGCAGCCCTCAACTGATGTTGATGTTGACATGTTGTGTTTTGGCCTGAAGCGCCACCCTCCAACTGTCTACCAATCACGAAGTCAGTAGTTTTCCGGGTTGCCAGCTCTGCTCTAGTTACCACAGTTGCAGCTACAAACTTTTTGGATCAAAAATGTCTAAGGAGGAGGAGAGGGGATACACCGCTCTACAGTAATTTGAAAGTGATTGCAGTACCAGTTTTGGCCACAATCCTACATACATTTCCTTTAAACGATTCAGGACATTTAAACCTCTTCAAAATGTCTTCTTTTTCCTTCAGAAGAAATTCACACGGGTGTTGAACAAACATGGGTGAGTAAATGAACTGCCTTATCAATGAAGTGAATGTTTGATTCTTCCCTATCGATCAATAATTGCTCAACCTCAGAGTGCCACTTCAGCACATGAAACACATTTCTGTTTGATGGTTATTTAATGTCATGTTTTTTTTTAATAGTGAGTTTTGCTGGATGTCAGGGGCAATTTTGAAAGCAAGGCAAATTGGCTCAGACGGCATGATATAATGTTAAAAATAACTCCCAGAGGTCCACTGAGGGCTGATACTGCAGACAAAGCAAAACCATGAAATTGTGAAACAGCTCAGGCGTAACTTATAGTCATAATGGAAAGTGTCAGACCTGTCTTGGCCGTTAAGGGCAGTGGCCCGTGTCTGGTTTTCCCTTACAATTTCAAATCATTTGCAATCGGCCTCCAAGTCCAATCCACCAATGTTTGATTGGATCCCTGATTGCTGCTTGAATGATCATGAGATTATTGCAAACATTTCCCTGTTTGTGTTTATTTACCTCATTTTAGGTGGCCAAGTAACTTGGTCTATTTGGAGTTTTGGTTATTTTACTTCATATTATTATCTGGTTCCCTTACCTTCGGAAAGAATGACATCTTAATTTAATTGATAAGATTATAAATGGCATGTTTTACCTCACAAGTAATTAGAGATTATTTTCCCCCCTTGACCATTTAAGTAATTTATAAAAGAGTAATTTTACATTGCCCAAGAGTTTCTGCTGTCTTTTATTGAAGGAACACCTCATAAAACCAGAAAGAGACTCTTAGAGTTGACATTCATCCCCCTTATGACCCAATATTAATCTGTGGGCCATGACTAAATTAATCTAAGGGCCAGAGCTGAGAGCGGGCATTATACTTAAAACCATTAAAACAATATATATATAAAATATGTGAGTTTATAGTCTCTCCATCTATTGTGGAAATGAAATTTCGGTTTAGCAATTTGTGGTTAACTTTATGCTTTTAGAGCATTTATGTCAGAGGTAACTGATGGTTAACTGAAGGTAACATGGCCATTGCAGTCATTATTTGTTGACTTGAGAGAGCCAACTATAGAGCTGCTATTCCTATTTAAATATTATTGTCTTTTTTCCAGAGATTTTGACGCTAATTTATCTCTGAGGGACATTGAAGTTAAAGCCATGAACCTTTGCATGAAGTTTGAAATATTCTAACTGTCGTTTTTTATATTTTTAACACTCTTGTTCTTCAAAGGATTTCCTATTAAAGTCATTCAGTTTCAAACTGAAAAACTGCCGGAAGCTTGAAACTACTTGGACAAAAGTTGGTCTCTTTTAGGATTTTCCATACAGAGTTAATTTTTTTTACCTAATTTGGCTGGGACAGTTGTATGTTTATGCTAATATATGTAATATATTTCCGTCAATTCAAATGAATCTATTTTCATATTCTGAAAGATCTATTTATATGAACCTAAAATTTTGCAATCTGATTCCTTAATTATATGAAATACATGCATTCTACATATGTTACCAGTCATTTCACCGGAAGGTACAGTTATGACATTTGGATTAATCATGATGAGGCAAAAATAAATAAACACATAAACACATACACAGTTGAATTGTTTGTAATAAAATCTGATATGATGAATTTTAGTGTAATGCAGACTTTTAAGAAATTTAAAAACTAAAGTTTTTTTTGTGTGATATCTAAATCTGTGATAGAGTGACGCATATTGACAGTATGTTTAGTCACTGTTCCAAAAAGAATGAAAAGTGCTTAAGCTGCCTGCTGTTGCTATGGTTACCACCATATCAGGTGGAAGCAATTTTTGCCAGTGCCTATTTACCAGAAAAATATGTGACCTGACTAACTTGGTGGTGGATTCAACATGCCTTGTGAGCAAAAATATGGCAGATCATCAATGTTAGGAATAATGCAGCCAGAGACGTTGATTCTATGTTGATTTAACGTTCCTTTGTGCTCTTGGAATCATAAGACACAGGAATATGTGCTTTCTTTTGTTACGACTTCTCCCTCTTATAATTCAAACCCCGTTTCAGATGCATTGCTCATTCAGGAGATGTTAAGGTAGACTGAATATGAAGCTTTAATTTCAGCCTGCATGATTTTATGCATTGATGAGATTCTCATGTCACCAGCTGGATGTCACCAGTCATACGCCAAAAATATAACATCAAACCTCTAGAGGGTGTTATCATTTCAGTCAGTTAGGCTATGCCAAAACACATACAGGCCTATCCATGCACAGGAAGCCTCCATGCATGTAGCTAATTTAAAATACTGCAAATATATTCTCAGAAACAATGATCTATGATACAAATCCTATAGTGGTGCTGGGATGCCGTCAGAACCCGCAAGACTAATTCACCGCTGGTTCCCTCAAGATTTTCTTATGGGGTTTTGCTCTATAATGGGATTTTTCAGTTTATGAGTAAAATAAAGACTGTGTTAAACATAACTTGATGATACTTGAATGTTTTGCTCTACAACGTAAATTACACACACCCCCATATTGATATTTCCACAGATGGGCCAGGTGAAACGTTGAAAAAAAAATAAGAATGTTGGCCATGTGCCAAATGAGAGTAAAAGGTGTTGGCAAGTAGCTGTCAATCGGGACAGTAACATAATTCTATTCTTTTCTTTTTCTTAAATAGCCTACTAATAAAAAAAACAACGTGGAACTCAGTCGGTCTGTTTATCGTGAGTTTACTCTAAACGTTAGCGCACATATCATGACTAAAATTATGATGCTTTTGTGTTCTTTTTGAAGCTTAAACGATTCAGCAGCCTACATCTAAACCTCTTCAAATGTCCTCTTTTTTCTTCAGAATAAATTCACACGGGTGTTGAACAAACAACATGGGTGAGTAAATGAACTGTGCCTTATCAATGGAATGAATGCCGCGAAAAAGCAGTTTGATTCTTCCCTATCAAGTAACGTCCCACATGAAAAAATACTACAGTATATTATAGTAAAATTACTCTAGTAAATACTATAGTGTTTTTGAACCGTACTATAGTAAATATACTACAGTTAATTAACAAAGAGTAGTAAATACTATAATATACTACAATTTACTGTAGTATCTTTACTATAGTATGGTTCAAAAACACTTAAGTATTAACTAGAGTAATTTTACTGTAATTTTACTATAATATACTATAGTATTTTTCATGTGGGGTGAATTCGAAAAAAACAAAATTGTGAGGATGTAAAAAAAAACGTAAACGGGACAGTGGACAGAGCTGTCAAAAACTAAATATTTACTTAAATTTGACTAATATTGGAATTTAAAAGGAATAATTTCAGTTAGAAGAAAAAAGCTTTTGGCTTGTTTCTTGAGGCCACAAGAGGGCACCATAAGCTAAATATTAATACATTCAATTGGTTATTCAAAGCAATAAAATAGCATAATAATGACTGTCTGCATAAAAATATGCATAACATCTTGTGGGTTCAACTGGATAGGCTACAAAACATTAAAACGCAACAACAACTCTTACATCACTATTGCATCTGTGTGCCACTAAAAAGGCTGCCTGAATGCACCATTTTTGCATGTGAATGTGGATTTTTATTTTAAATTTGACAAACATTCAATACTCAAAATTCGAATTTTAATTTGACAGCCCTAGTTGACAGGGCAGTATTGCATCGTCACAAAAGTATAAGCCTTGTCAGTTTAAATATTGAAGCTCAAGAAGACACGAACGAGAACTCAATTTGTTACTCACACGCTGTGTGGGAAGTTTTCTGTGTGCAAACTTCCGAAGCGCGTAAATACTGAATTGAGCTCTCTGTCTTTTTGCGCTTGAACAGACATATTCAAACAAAATTATGTCTTGGTATCCGTGTAATAGTCAGTTGTGTCTTAACTGAGCGTAAACCGTTGAGAAATAAAATGACAGCAGCCTGATATTCCTACTGCAATCAGTTTTTAATGTTAATCAAACAACAAAAGACAAGAACAATCACTCATTGCTCTTGACTGAATGACTTTGTAACTTTAATAAGGATGTTTCAATGGCTGGTAAAAAATATTTATGGCCAGTATAGACTGAAAATAGTCCTCAGCTAGCCCCCTGCCTGTGCAAACAGGTTGTCACGTTGGTTATGTTGACGGAAGTTAGCCTATTTCAGGTGCTGTGTAATGTCATTGTGCCTGCTGTACCCATACAGCAAAGTTCCTTAGAGAGTATATTCATATTAGCCTAGAAAATCACAACTTTTCATTTTCCGTCAGTCTTAGTAAACAATGTAACTACAGAAAAGTCAAGTTTTAAATAGGAAAAATATCTAAACTCTTTGTTCATTGATGGAGCGAAATGCCAACGGTCTAATCAGATTCAATGATCTATACCAAGTTATGCTAAAAGTGCTACCGCCAGACCCGGAGATCGGCTGAATGGATTCAAAAACTGTAAAACTCAGCTGTTTAACTCTAGGGGAGTAGGAAAATGAGCCTATTTTCAAAAATAGTGGTGTGTTCCTTTAAGCAATTGGAAGGTGTGGTTAGTTTTAGGCCCTGCCTGCATCACTCTATAACTCAATTCAAATCCATTCTGCTCTATTTGTTTCCATTCAATAATACCCATACAGCAATCTGTGGTATTTGTCCACAATGACAGCACACAACTCCATTACAATGAACGCCGTGTGTCTATATTGTGATGCCACCACAGCTAAATGGAGCTATTCAAAGCTCATAATCCTCGGATCAGGAGGTCTCAGGACTGTTTATCATTCATAGACACATTCATTTCTTACTCACACACACATATAGGAGATAATCCCATAGTGCCAAAGGCCCCATGATTTCACAGACATTAATGACCTGGCCCATCTGTGCACTTATTTACTATGGCATGTTGCCGATCCATATAAATCAGTGGATAATTGTATATAATTTAACATTTCCATCACTCTAAATGCTACTTTTAAGGTTTTCTGGATGTTTTTTGCTTTTTTTATTTATTTGATTTAATCTGTAATGTAGGATATTTGTATATAACTTTTTACTTCCTTATAAGTCAAATTTAATGTATAATCAATAAGTCAATCAACTTATGTTTCTCCACTACTTTATCTCATCAAAATAATTTAACCGATTTCAACTTAATTTTTACATTATACAAGATTGAATTTAAGATTTGCCTATACAGCCAATTTGATTATACTTAAAAAAAAAAAACAATAAGGCAGCAACTGAACTGAAAGTTTCATGGTTGAATTAGGTGGCTTTTTACAGTCTGGATGTTTTAAAAGACTGAGCTTTAGGATATGGGGAACGTTGACTTTGAGATGGATATTTGCTTTGCACATTGACCTTGTGATGCATCTGCTTGCACATTCATTCACAAGATTAATGATCGATTTCAGTTACGCACTCGATCGGATGGCAACTGAACATTAATAACAAGCTGCAGGAATGTTAATGAAGCTAATTATATTAACATTGTCTGACCGTCTCCTCACAGATTCCATACCATTATGTCATTTACGGAGTGGCAGCGATATGACCGGAGAACAAATTACTCGTTGCTGCTGAGTGCCGTGTCAGTATGCCGGTCAGCTATTATTAGTGTGTTCCGCTCTTAATGCATTTTACACTCTCAGAATTGTCCACCACTTAACAAGCCAAGGACACTCAGAATGAACGAAATCCATATGCACACCAGAGAGAGGACTGGTGTCACATTGTTTAACAATAATGAGCTTTTCATGAGATCATGACATTGTGTGATTGAGTGGTGACTAGACTACTAATAATGGTGGTTGTCTTTATGGAGAACATAAAGAACAAAAAACTAATGTTGTACTACCGTTCAAAAGTAGTAAGTGTTTATAAATATTATATATCACAGGAATATTGTAAAATTTGAAATATGTTAAAATAGAATACAGTAATGTTAACTGCATTTTTCACTAAATAAATGCACCCTTGGTGAGCATTAGCAAATTATTTTTTTAAAGAAATCGTACTGACCTCAAGCTTTTGAACAGTAGTGTGTATAACGTATTCTGCTTAATGTATTAGCAAAAATAAACCGTAATCATATTATATCTCAACACAATGGACTAGTAAAGCACAAAGCTAAGATCTGTGGAGTGGCCTTTATTTTCAGCAAAGCATTTTATTAGACAAAACTGAGTCCTTTAAAAAAATGTGAGGCTCATGTGTGTCAGTTTTACAAAGTCACAGTATAGATCAAATAGGCCTTACTCAAATACATTTAAAAGGAAACATTACTGACGACTATAGAGTTAACATTGTCATAAAAAGAGGTTTACAAAGAAGTAAAATCATTGTAAAGTAAAAGAAAAGAAAAAGTGCTTCTAGCTCATCCTACTGCAGTGTGCTTTACTGTAACTCTGTAGTGAATATACAGCGCCACCCTTTGGCAGTTGAAAATATTGTATAATACTCCATAATTTGAAACTTTATGGAATTATGTATATACAGATATATGTGTGGTTACTTAACTTAAATTTGAACAGATTTCAGCTTTTGTTTTTGTCGCTTAAAAAGACCATACATTTTATTGTGATTGGATTGAGATCTGGGGAATTTGGAGGCCAAGTTCCTGACCATTCCTGAACCATTTTTGCTTTGCACATTATCCTGCTGAAAGAAGCCACAGCCACCAGGGAATACAGTTTCCATGAAAGATTGTCCATGGTCTGCAACAACAATGCTTAGGTAGGTGGTACGTGTCAAAGTAACATCCACGTGGATGGCAGGACCCAAGGTTTCCCAGCAGAACATTGCCCAAAGCATCACACTGCGTCCAATAACTTGCCTTTTCCCCATAGTGCATCCTGGTGCTTTGTGTTCCCCAGGTAGCAACCTGGCCATCCACATGATGTCTATTGCTCCGTGATCCAGTTCTGATGCTCATGTCCCCACTGTTGGCGCTTTCGGCGGTGGACAGGGGTCAGCATGGGCACCCTGACTGGTCTGCGGCTATGCAACCCCATACGCAACAAACTGCGATGCACTGTTTACTCTGACACCTTTCTATCAGAACCAGCATTAACCTCTTGAGCAATTTGAGCTACAGTAGCTCGTCTGTTTGGCCCTTGTCAAACTCGCTCAAATCCTTACGCTTTTCCTTTTTCCTTGTTATGCCTGATCGGTAGGCTATATATATATATATTTCCATCCAGAGTGAATTACAAATCAAAAACCTAAAGCAAAATCTTAAGAAATATCTAAATATATACTGTAATATGATGTTAGATGTATGATGATGATGTTAGATAGTGTGATGCTGTATTATACCTAATAGACACGACATGTAGTTTACTAACAAGTATCAAAATGATTGACTTTGGGTCTGTGAGGAAACATGTGCCTATTCACAATTCAAATCTCCTCACTAGTTTCTAACTAAAAATGGGTCCTCCCCATTAGGGAACATGTTGTTCACAGAAAAAGTTGTTCCGATATATGATGTACTTAGGGTGTTTTGGGATGTCCATAATAATCATTGATAGTCAGCTAAATTAATCCTCTGTTAATCCTGTGAATCAGCTGAGGCGGTGATAAAGCATCTAGTCAATCATTATTGGTCTGTGAAGATCATACAGTACTATTAAACTGCTAATGAGGGTGGGAATCCCTGTACAGTCTGTCCGGGACTGATAAGAGAGAGAAAATCCCTGTGCTAAACATTCACGGGGTTCCACAAACCCAGAGCCCCTTGCGCAATAACCTGCAGGTGGGCCGATACAATGGGGTTAACCATGGTTCAGAGATTGTATTGACGTCATAATGTTTGATTGGCAAGTTAATGAACAACTAGTTAATTCATGTAAGAAATAACCACGAGTTGCTTTAGACGTTACGTTAGTAGTTAGACATTTTTCAGTCATTGAGACAGAAAGAAAAAAGCTCCTGAAGTTTTACAAGGTGTTCTGAAGCGAAAATGTCTCTCAGAACATGACAGAACATGCAGATCAAATAACAGAACAAGTTTTGTAATTCAGATATTTTTATTCATTGAAAAACTAGCCTAGTATAATGTCTTTTATTTCACGGCTCTCTGATCACTGAAATGTACTGACCGATCTCATTTCCTCTGCTGTTGTGTAGTCTTTTTCTTCTCACATAATAATTTAATCAATATTTATATCAATGTACAGTATCACTTTCTTATAATATTAGCTAAACAGTCTATCTTTATAAATATAATGTTAATAAATATGACAATTTGGTAACATGAAAAATAAATATGATAACAATTCATGTAATGCCAGTCCACGTTCATCCACGTTTACATCAATAGGCTATACCAAAGCAAGTTATCTTGAACTCTACAGCTTAGTCTCTAAGCACATGTCATCTTCTTTGGAGGATCCACACGCTCTGATGTTCTTAAACTCTTGGGAAATTTCAAGTGGAGTTTTGCCTTTTGTTTCAGGAAGGATGAAGAAGACGTAGAGGGCGGCTATCAGACAAACGCAGGAGAAGAGAACAAAGCTCAGAGACTTCAGAACGTCCTGCAGAAACATGGATGAGAAATGTGGCCTTTTGTTAAAGTGAGTCTCAGTGTGCAGTAACAGACAGCAGAGTAGTTTTCATAGGAACAGCGAAAAGGTGTGTTGAAAGCCTGGTATTACACATTGTTCAGGAAGAAGACATATAGGCCTAATAGGGCACACATAAAAGAATCATCCTGTATTTTAGTTAGGAGAGTAGAGAGAGACTTTGAGAGAATCACGATAAAGCCATAATGGCTTTAAATATGATGAAAAAGCTATATATATATATATATATATATATATATATATATATATATATATATATATATATATATATATATATATATGTCAGTGGACTTACAATAAGGAGTGGGAAGATGAACCCAAGCATGGCGAATCCAAGCCAGCGCAGGATGCCGGTAAACATAAATGCAGCTGGGCGGTATGACTGGATGAAGATCTCATTGGCGAGTGAAATTCCAGCTGTTCAGAGCAAAACTGGTTTGAGTTGTTTGCACCGACTAGTCATTTTATAACCAAAATAGAATGTTCCCATCTTAAACAATATCACACAACATGATTGAGAAAGTGACATTGCTTATGCAACAGATCAATATTGTGAAAGGTGAAAATTGGCAATCGGAGCTCGGGTAGAATATCCTCTCCGAGCCCCTCTATAGCAGACAGCAAGCCAAATCTGTTTACCACTTTCACTAAGATTATATGGGCACACAAATTTGTGAAATGCCTTTTAAATATGAAACGCTGAACAGTGGAATTAAAACAAAAATGCACGTTTTAGAGAAAAAACTGAACTTCCCCTTTAGTCAATAATTTTATCCATTAAAACTCATCTTTGATCACCAAAATTACATATTTAAAGTTTTTTTAATGACATTTTTTCATGCCTTAAAATAGCTCGATTATAACTCCACACACTTGCTTCATTTAGTATACGTGGAACCATGAATATGCAAATTAGCCCCGCCTCCACTCACACCAACTCAGTTCAACTTTACTGTAGTAAATGCTGCACAATGGTATCGCTCTTTACAACACCGGACACATATGTTACGATGATTAATATGATTAGCCTTTTGCTTGACTGTTATCAAACTGCTTATAATGTAATGCTAATGTTACACAAACCATGTTCCCATTCGCCATCTTAGTCTGCCCAGCATCCTTAGAAACGATTAGAACTTCATATAGTTAATAATAACGTCGTAATATACATCATTCATAATTCGCCCGCAATATTGCTAAATATACGTTTTTCATATTAACAGAAAAATTTACCGGGATAACCTGGCTTCTCTTGAGACTCCCCTTCGTCAGAGCATAGTTAATGATATAGTAAAGCCCGCCCCCCTCGTGACGTGATTGGTTACAAGGTAGTTTGTGACGTCAGAAACACCAGCGATTTCAAACCACGTTTTTGATTCACTGATGTTTTAAAGAGAAAATACTCAGCAATGGTGTTGACATGAATTTGCACATTATGTCTTAAAGCATATTTAAAACACCACATAAACAACATTAAAAACTAGATTTTCACCACAGGGTTTTTTTAACTTGAGCGCCACGTTTCACCAATCAAACTTTCGTCTAGCACGTTTAGGCCTACAAAACAATTAAAATGTGCTGCAGTGGAATGCAAAAAACGCATTCTATGTGAACTGTCCCTTATATTTAATTGTTATATCAGCACTTTTGGAATGCCAACCGATCAGTCAACTTCAAAAACTAGAGCTAAATGTCATTAAAAATGTGAAAATAGCTTTACCTGGGCCTCCTCCATAGAAAAAAATGAAGAGGAAAATGAGGATGACTGTGATGTATGGAATCACAGAGCTGTAGTCCTGCGGATGAAACAGAGATGAGATGATAAAGGTCTGCTCGGTGCTTGCTGTGGGCTGTTAAATGAATGAAACTCACCTTTAGGTACAGGCTGACTGTGATTAATACCATAATGGCTGACATGCCCCCAAACCCTTTCCACATCAAGACTCTCCTCCCCACGCTCTCAATCAACAGGCCCTGCACATGCACACAAGCAGAAATACTGTTAAAAACAAAAAAGGCCACAGAGATGATTTACGATGTTCCTTCATGGGCAACAATCCCAATTCCATTTCAAATTACACACTTTCGTGTGTGCTTCTCTGGAACTTACACAGGTTATGGAGACGAGAACTTCTGATACTCCTATGCCCAGAGAGACATAACGGACCTTGTCCTCTGGAATTCCCGCTTCCAAAAATATATCAAAAGAGAAGATAGTGATCTACAGTATGGGCGAGAAGGGTAAAAGTTAGTACAAAGGTCTGGTTATTCTCTAACTATTAAAGGATGTCTTGGATACTTTTTGACTACACAATGACATAGGAAAACTATAGGTCACTTTTGAATCAGAACACACTTTTATATACAGTAGAAGCATAATATGATTAATTGATGATAAAAGCTAAACGATTTACAGCAGTGATGCCGCTGAACTGGATGCATCCGTTTATGACCAGCAGGGAAAGGACCTGCCAGCGCAAGTGTTTGTCTCTCAGAAGATCCATCAGAGTCTTATTGCGCTCCTCTCCAATGACTGCCTGCTCTTCTAACATCTCCTCTATCTCCATCTTATAATCTCCTGGTCCCCATAGCCACTGCAGTGCTGCCGTGAAAACACATAAAAAAACGTTTGCAATGGCATACAGGGGTTTGTCAGTTACTTAAAATTGCATTGATTTTGTTAAAAATAATGCACCATTTTTGCACTGTTCAGTGTTGCCCTTCTCTATCAGAGTATATCGTGGAGCCTCAGGGAAAAATGGCAAGACTGCCAACTGAACCACACAAAAAACCGTTGAGATGCACAACAGGATGTTCCAACACTCTTCACGGCCAAGAATTTCCCTGTGAATGAAATGAGAAAATTAGAGCAATTTAATGAAATATTGAGTATAAAAAGATTCCTTTCCAGATGCCAAGATAATGCTAAGGTTATAATGTTTTTCATTTTATTGTGAACAATTTATCTGTGCATGTTTTTTTGATCTTCAAATCAAAATGTCATATCTTAATCTTTCGGTAAAACTTCTCTATGGTGATATATGTCAAATGGCGGTATGGTTCTGTTGTGGGCAAAAACTCCCCACGAGCGGGGAGAGCAGTCAACCCCCCTGGGGGGTACAGAACAGAACCAGTATATGTATAGGTAATTACAATTCACAATTATATGAGTGTAGACAAACAAAATACATGAGAAAAAATCTAATAAAAATGCTTGCCATGTAGAGACCTGTACGGAAAGAAACAAAGGCAGATTAACCCTCTGGGGTTCTTCGGGTCAAAAATGACCCGAAGCGTTTTATAAAAAAAATGTAAAAAATCGTAGCTTAATCGGAATGGTCCGAAACTTGGTGACTTTATTGGTACTTGGTATATGAACACCCCAAAAAAATTGGGGACAGGATTTGAAAAGTCGTAAAAAAAAAAAATAGTCACACTCAGGACCTTCTGGTCAAAAATGACCCCATAGGAAATGAATGGGAAATTGGCAAAAATATGAAAATAGTTTTTCTGTGCATACAATCTACAAATCAGCCAGGATGCAGAAAAAAGGACTCAACAGTGAAGGGATGAATCTCTAAAACATCAAGAGTGCAAAACAGACAAAAAAAAAAACTCACACACACACACACACACACACACACACAAAAACACAATTAGCTTTTGGAATGGCACGTGTTCATTTGTGTGCGTGTGTTTTTGTGTGTATAAGTGTGTGTGTGAGTTTTTTTTGTCTGTTTTGCACTCTTGATGTTTTAGAGATTCACCCCTTCACTTTTGAGTCCTTTTTTCTGCATCCTGGCTGATTTGTAGATTGTATGCACAAAAAAACTCATTTCCTATGGGGGTCATTTTTGACCCGAAGGTCCTGAGTGTGACTATTTTTTTTACGACCACTTAGACTTTTCAAATCCTGTCCCTTTTGTGTGTTCATATACCAAGTACCAATAAATTCACCAAGTTTCGGACTATTCCGATGAAGCTACGATTTTTAAAAACTTTTATAAAACGCAAGATCCACTATAGTGGTAAGAATGTGCTATTGCGTGATAAAAATGCTCAATGTGTCCACCGGATGGCACCGATCTCATTTAAAAAATTGCTTTCATGAGACCTAGGCTTGACTCTAAAATGAAATACAGCTTTAATAAAAAAAATAAAAAATCATATATATATAGAATTTTTTTTTATTATATTCAATGGGAAAAATGGGTCATAATTATTGCATAAATATTAATTATAAATCATAAAATTATCTCAAAACACCAAAAAAGAAAAGAAAAAATATTATTGAGCAAAAATATATTTAATTGATTTTACTCAAATCTTTTTTATCTTAATCCCGCCCTCCGGGTCATTTTTGACCCGAAGGTCCTGAGTGTGACCCATAAATCAAGAACCCCAGAGGGTTAACAAAGACTTTTCCTGGTACTCAAAGTCCTTTACATATAGAAGGGGGAATCTCCTCAACCACCACCAATGTGCAGCATTCACCTGGATAATGCAACAGTAGCCATATTGCGCTAGAACGCCCACCAGCTGATTGGTGGAGAGGAGACAGAGTGATGAAGCTTATCAGATCCCAAACAGTATATATGGGGATGATTAGGAGGCCATTAAGGACAGAGGCCAATGGGCAAATTTGGCCAGGATGCTGGGGTTACATCCCTGCTCTTATTTTCCCAATTGGATTTTTAATGACCACAGAGAGTCAGGACCTAGGTTTAACGTCACATCTGAAGGACGGTCCTTGTTACAGTATAGTGTCCCCATCACTATACTGGGGCGTTAGGACCCACACAGAGTGAGCCCCTGCTGGCCTCACTAACACTTCTTCCAGCAGCAACCTAGTTTTCCCAGGAGGTCTCCCATCCAGGTACTGACCAGGCTCAACCCTGCTTAGCTTCAGTGGGAAACCAGTCTTGGGCTTCAGGGTTATATGGCTGCTGGTATCTTCTTCTGTCAATAGCAAAGCCCTACAAAGCCCAACAGCAAAGCCAAGTCCTGCCCTACATTTTTTCTTGTCAACTTAGGCCTGGAACACACTAGAGGATTTTCAAATCTTAACCGATTTTAAAAATGGGAGACCACAGACATAAGGGCAGTTTCAACTGATTTTTTGCATTATAATCTGAATGCACACACTAGAAGATTCGTCCAGACCGCAAGACGACACACCTGTCGATTGTAACATTTCCACTGTGAGACAAGATCTCATGGAGACTGGCGAGATCAAACATGACTTGAGAACGATTGTCGTCATCAGCTGTTTCTCGTGGCGTGAGTTTTGTTTTATGGGAAAAGGGAAAAAATATGGAGTATTCTTTCTCAATACTCCACTTCTGTGGCATGTTTGTGGCTGCCAAGTTTCAGCTAAGCACGCAACATTCAGTTGATGAAGCTTGCTCGCTCTCATTGGCTATTGCGAGAATAGTGACAGCCCGATCAAGAGTTCTAAATATCAAACATGTTTGGTATTTACAATTTGGGATCGTGTGGGCTCCGACGTGATCGGGAACAGTAAAATAATCGTCATGACTTACATGAAGCATTGAATCAGGCCACGCCCCCCAATCTTTGAGGGGTGCAAATCAGGCTCAAAATTGGGCTTAAAATCTTCAAGTGTGTGGCCAGCCTTATCTCAACTTCCATTTCATGCCGACTTTGATCAGTTTCACTCTGGTAAACATTACAATACAGAAGAAAAGCTCTATCTCTACTTTTGTTTCATTGCAACTTTAATACTTAATTATTACCTGAGACCAGCAAATTGTCCTGTCAGTTTACCAAGACACAAAAAGGTACCGGCTGTGAGTGTCACCATGCCTCTTATTTTCTTTGGTGAACTCTCACCAAGGTAGATGGAATGGACATTCCCACCTAAGCCTTCCAACAAAGAGCAAAAGCAAATCACAATAAATGTCACTTCTTTTACATCGTAGGTATTATTTATATATAATACAGTCTGACATACCTGCTCCGAATCCAAATAGGAAGCGTGCTACAAGGATTAACTCAAATGAGTTTGTAGGTTTGCTAATGTACATGATTACTGCGGCCACAACTGAGATGGCACTGTTCAACACCATGGCTCCTTTTCTGAAAGAAGAATGTGAACAGTAAATGAGCATCCATTTATCTAAATATTATGTAAGAGTGATACAATAATGCTACTTATTCTTGTTCAGAGCCTGTTTGAGTTTCTTTCTTCTGCTGAACACAGAAGAAGATATTTTAAAGAACGTTGGTAACCAGACAGTTGATGGCATCCATTTACCTTCCAAGGTATTTTTTTTCCTAGTATTTGTTTGATTACCAACATTCTTCAAAATATCTTCTTTTGTGTTCAGCAGAAGAAAGAAACTAGTACATGTCTGGAACAAATGGACGGTGAGTAAATGATGACAGAATTTTCATCTCTTTAAAAGACAGAATGGAGAAAGGAGATGCGGAAGGGTGACATTAACCTTCCCAGACGACTGGTTAAGAATCTGACAGTCATGGAGCCAATGAGACCTCCAAAAGCAAAAAGAGACACCACAGCAGACCAGATGAAGGTGACAGTCTTCTCTCCTGGTTCATCTCCATAGTGATGTATCCAGCTGCTGTTAATAAAGCTCTGAATGTACTGTGGGTAAACAGATTTGAGATAAATCAAGAGTTGATTCATACTACATATGTTATTGGATTAGCAATAGAAAAATAATTGATACATAAAATGTTGCTTTCTGGTAACACTTTATTTTACAGCGTCCTTGTTACATGTCACATCTTTGCTATACTGCCCTACAAAGGCAAAAGGCCACAACTTCATTTTTGGTCGAAAGTGAGTTATTGATATTTTGGGGACAAGACCTCCTTTATCATGTGGATAAGTATCTTGAGTCAATTCCGTTGTTTTATTGAGAAAATAATTGGTAGTCTTAGCGCTAACTTCCAAAAGCCCAGGATAAACCAAGGCAGAACACCATAACACCATTTGCCTTTGTTTTATAACCTTCAAACTGAGTTTATTTAGAAGTTATTGTGTTGGTCAGGAGTTACGGTATTCTGCCTTTGTTTTACTGTCCATTAAAGTCTGCTGCATTTAAATTACGGTGTAGCCTGTGTCATACATCTGTGATCTGTCACTAAACACTTCTGACACACACGGTACCGGAATAAAAGTGTAGGTAAAACAAATAGTTGAGTGGATGTTTTTACTAATAGTGTTTAACGATGGTTGAAATGGCTTTGAAACGCAGACATCAAGGTCAAGGTAAGAAATTGTGTCACACAAAAGATGCATTAGACTAACAAATTAGATAGATGGCAATCTACTTTGTTTAGCTAGCTAGCAGGCTATAGCATAAATAGGCTAGTCAGCTATGCAATGATTAGGCTACCAAACTGCTCCATATAAAAAAAGCTATTGTAAATAATCCAAAATAAATGCCATGATCACTAGATTGTATACTGGTGTTACTATAATGATTTTGCCAATGGCGAACAACAACCAAATATTGAGAATGTGGAATTTACTGCCATTTGCCTTGGTGAGTTTGAGCTCAAGATGTAGATCATTTCCATTACTAAAACATCTAAATGCCAGATTTCCAGTGTCCTACCTATAAGTAATTTGGCTGGACAACTTAAGATCTTTAGTCATTTTTCTCAGTTCCACACTCTAGCGAGTTAAGGTCTTTTGCCCTTTGTAGGGCAGTATGGTAAGTTATACATAATCACAAGGAACTAAACTAAACCCTAACCTTCACCATAGTAAGTTGTTGTTAATGAACCTTGTACTGGTTCTATGAAAACTTGAAGTGTTCTGTCTGGTGCTTCACCTTTTAGGGATTCCCATAATTTTTGTTTGAATTCATTTTTATTTTGAAAACATTTCATGAATTTTGAAGCAGCTTGTAAGCATATATTATCACTAGAAAAAAAAAAAGTACTATGCAATCATTAAAGACATTCATCCTTACACTCTTATTGGCATCAACGGTTCAATGAAGAACTTTTAACCTACTTAAAAATGATTATAAAATTATAAAAAAATTATGATAAACTTGTTTTAAAGAGTTGTTTAAAATTGAGGGTTCTATATAGCTACTAGGATACTATCAAGGACACTTTAAAATAGAATGTAATCTTAATGCAATGACAGTGACAGAATGAATAGAAATACAAGTGCACACCGGAGACGGAGAGCTGATCGCTGTCAGATAAAATCCATTCTGAAATGTTCCACCCAACCCAAGCACGAGGATAAAGACAAGGGCTTTCATGCCAACCTGAAATTATAGCCACAGTGTTCACTGACAACATTCATATTCAACATGCCGATACTTTAGATAGTTCACATTAAACTACAGAACCATCACAGAGGGGTTTTCTCTTGTTCACGGATGACAAATTCTGAGTAAATTAGTAGGCTAAACTTTGGTTAAGAGTCAAACTCTGCGCTTAGTTGAAAGAAATAGAGAAAATATATAGTTCACAGATACATAATATCCTACTTATATTTACCATTATGAATAGTTTGTTAAAATAATGAGACAATAATTCTGTATCATTCTTTAATAGTTCAGATTTCATCTAGTTTCAAAAGTCTGGCAATAATGATAGTAAAATGTTCCTACCAGTTTCTTCAACACGTTCTTCATGTTTATCTTCTTGTGTTGTGTCCATGAAACACCACTGCTTCTCTTCATAAATACAGCGTCGTCTCTGTTAAGCAATTTGGGGAGGATTTTGATTAATTTTTTACACTGGAATGACTCGTCACATTTTGACATTTAAAAAGCACACATCTATATGAAAATGAAGCATATTTGTCCAGACTAAAATAGCTTCTTTTTTTTTTTATGTATGAAATGTATAATTGAATATTGAATGGCTATGGCTTACCCATTTTTTTTTTTTTTTCAAGAGAGTGCTAGGGAATCTATGGAAAAGATTAAAGAAAGAAAGACGAAAGAAAAACAGTGTAAAAAATAAATAATAATAAAATAAAATAACCTACATTTGATTTTTAAAAAACCCTCTATTATAGATGCAATATGACATACAACCAGACGAGGGCAGTGTTATTTTTTGTTGTTGCGTTGTTTGACTTTGATTGGATGTCTTTACCCTGCGTCGTTGTCTCGAGCAGGAGGAAGTGAATGTACACATTTTTTGTTTAGATTTCCCCCTAGTCATCGTTGCCTCCACTAGTTTATCGCCTCACTTCCCAGACATAACATATTCTCCCGTTCTTCTCTAGTTCTCTTTTAACTCTGCAAATATGCCATTGGAAAACCTGGAGGAAGAGGGTTTACCTAAAAACCCTGATCTGAGAATAGCTCAGCTGAAGTTTTTACTGACCCACAAACAAGATGCTAAAGTGAAGAGCGAGCTGATGGACGCCATCAAACTCAACAGTGAGTTCATTCACTCACACATATTGCTCGTTTAATATAATACAGGGTTTATGTGCTACTGCAATATATATACAGCTGTTTCATGCTCGATCTTTGTCATTTTCCTGCCATTTGCGGTTTAGTTGACAGGCTAAACCAAGTAGCATACTAGCTCGTTAGCTGCTAATGTATTTGGTTATCATGTAGCTACACATTTCTTCTAGCACTTCTGAATGCCGATTGTTAATTTTCTTAATTGCTATAATATACGTTAACCCAGGGCCGATTGTCACTCTGTTTACAGTTTTTTTTATCTGTTTTAAGTAATTTTCGATAGTGGAATGCCGTAGATTCTTGATTACAAAAAAAGCAAATGATAATTTTTAATCGAAATATTCCTGTATTTAACACACGTTGTTGTCCTTTTGTGATAGCATAATATCAGGATATAATCACACGATATGGGGTAAGTTTTCACAATGGGAACCTGCTATTAAATCATCGTTTTACTAATAAACACTATAATTGTATACATTTATGTAGGTGTGATTAAAATGAAAGTCAAAATATGAGTTATTCATTTAGTAATTAATTTAATGTAAATATATTAAATTAAATAGAAAATGTAATTACTATAGAGTAGGGGTGTAACAATATATCATGTCACAGTATATCGCAATACAAATGCAACAATATGTATCGTGGATAGTGACAATATATATTATGTGTAACGTTAGTTCACCCAAAATGAAAATTACTTTGTGAGAAAAAAAGTTTTAGTAGTGTCAGTACTACATTAAAATGGCAGTTGACGATGTAAAACATCGCGATGGTCGATGATATCGTCGTCGTTAGTGGTGGGGGGGAGGGGTGGTAGGTAGGTGATTTACTATATCGCTTTACATAAATACTATTTTCTACTTAAACTAAAATTGTTATTTTACTAACCCAGTGTTTTGTATGTGAATGTTGTTTTCACGTGAATATTACCACAGGAGTGAAGCACAAAGCTTTGTTTAGCCTACAAAGGAAATAAATTAGCAGTAAATGTTACATGGCAGCCATGAAAACACTATGAGAGAGCTAGGCTGAGCCCAATTTAAGATTTGTCAGCTTTTTTTGTTTTGCGATCTGGTCACCCGATTTTCTATTTATTTTAACGACAGGCCTAGTCTTATTTTATCCCAATGGACATGGACATCTCGTTTCTTTTCCCAAATCTTCCCTCGCGTCGCACCCATTTTCGCAGGGTATTATAAACGTTTCTTCGTTTCGTTTGCTTATAACTAAGTCTATTATAACTATTCACATCCTTTACTGTGGTAAAGTATAAAAAACACTGTAGGACGAATACCTTTTTACTTAATTTTAACTTAATGTCTCTCACATGATCATATAAAGATTGAAAAGCCCTCATCTAGATCACTGTTTTTCTGCTGTTTCTCTTTGGATGTATTTCCTCACATAATTATATCGAATTGTGAAACTTTAAAAATGTGAGGATGTTGATGATGTGATACTCTGTCTGTTTTGTAGATATGGCCCCGTACTATGAAGCTCTGTGCAAAGATCTGAAATGGCCGGCGGACACGGATCTGCTGAGTAAGATGAAGAAAGCAAATGAGGACGAACTGAAACGGCTGGATGATGTTTTGGAAGATGCTGAGAAGAACCTCGGGGAGAGTGAGATCAGGGATGCCATGATGGCCAAAGCTGAATATCTCATACGCATCGGTGACAAGGTAAGAATTCACAGGTCCACACTAGAGTTCATTTCATTAGCGAAATCTATGAAAAATCTGTGACTAAAACGAGACAACACCTACTTCATTAAATGATAACTGTGACTATATCAACATGCAATATCGTTGACGAAAATCACTCTTTGTTATTGTTGAATAAAAGAGGAGACGAACAAGATTAAGAATTTAAAATCCCCCAATCAGAGCTTTTCTGTTAAAAGAACACGTTTTCTACCTTGTGTTTTACTTAATGTTTGCAATCTGGCAACCATGCACACGCTCGTTCTCTGCACTGCGGTCGAAGCACAGATGATCTGAAAACGGACAAACAAGTTAGCTGCAGTTTAGCCATCTCCATTTGAGGTTTTCTGCTGAACTGAAAATGTCTTTCAGTCGGTCTGTGTTCTTTTGCTGCGACTAAATCTGCAATAAAACCTTCTCAGTGACGAACTGATATAAATCCAAACTATGTTTGCAAATGTGGTTGCTGAATAAATGCACTTTGCGCAACCTCTCTGTGACAATACACTTTGCAATAGAAATAGAATAGAAAGACTATAGAAAAACATTAATGTAATTTGGAATTGTTTTACCAGTAAGCCAATATGATAAGTAGCCTATAATAAATCAGGAAACTAGATTCAGCTAATGTAAACCATGCGTATGTGTTGACCTTCTCTTGATTTGTGCTTATAGCTGAAAGTGCTAGCCTGACCCACATCAAGATGTTGGGTCTGGGAACACACCATTGGCAGGGCTCAATCCGAGGGGCGGGATAAACGGTTGTCTTTCAAATTCCCTCTGCACACAATAGGATAGTGCTACAACCAACCAGAGCAACGAAGAAGGTGAAGCGGAGCTAGTTGATAGATTAAACTTTCGCTGTATCCGGTCGGCAAAACTCTGAACACATCTTCCTTTTTTTAAGAATGACTTCAGTGCCATAAAGTGGCCAGCACCTTTAAACTTTTAGTTTTACAAATCATCACACTAAAAATAATACTAAAATTGGATAATATTTAGAGCTTTGAAGTGCTGGAAAAAGTGTGAAACACTTGAAAAGTGCTTGAATTTCACTCTCAAAAGGTTGTACGAACCCTGAGATGAATAATGTAATAAAAAAAAATACTAAAAAACATTTGACTATTTCTTCCACAATACCATGGGGTGTTACTACATTAAATCCATGGTGAATGTTAATGATTTGTTGACTGAAAGCCCTGAATGTTTCAAAATGTTTCTCCTGATCTCCGCGTCAGCTCTGTTGGATCTGATATCTGTGGTTTATAACTGAGAATTCTGCACCAAACGCTTCCCACTAGGTCTCGCAGTAGCGATGTTTTTAATACTGAGGTGAATTCAAATGCGTTCTCACTGGATCTCCCAGCGCTGTTTAGTACCGGTGTCGTGTGATCGAGATCGGCCCATGTATGAGCTTGCGCTGCGATGTCTATTATTGCTCCGAGCTGATAAACGGCCCGCGCAGCACAGCTCAAACGAGTAGTGCGGTTTCGTTCCGCTTTGCCATCCGATGTTTCTCATTTGTAACAGAAATGGCAGCTCTTATCATTTGGGCACCGCGGTGGTGGCACCAGTGCGACCTCCAACCAAATTCAGTCGCACCAGCAGGAAAAAAGTTAAATCGCAGTCTGGAGCCCTGGTTTGTTTAAATACTGTTTCCAATATTAAAAAGAAAGAGATGTATGTAAATGTTGTGTATTTTAGCATCATGTTTTTCATTCAATATACGGAGTACCACTGAGACTTCCTTTCTGAATAGGGCTTATTATTTTGAAGGGATTTATTACATTTTCTGCTTATTATAATTTTTTTTTTAGCCCTGAACTATGTATACACCACATTTAAATGTGGTCAATAAGATTTTTTAAATGTTTTTGACTGAAGTCTCTTATGCTCACTTTGGCTGCATTTATTTGATCAAAAATACAGTAAAACGGTAATATTGTGAAATATTATTACAATTTAAAATAACTATTTCTGTTTAAAGGGGGTGGGGTGGAGGGTGTATAATTCTATTTCTTGCTGACTTAGTTAAAGAGTTGGGTGCTCATGCTAAACATGGCTAAAATTTCAAAAAATTAGTTGGACGTATGATAGGGATGGACAACAGTGGTCGAGTAATCGAGTCCTCGAACGTGACAGCGATCATCGATCATGAGAACGATGATCGCCCTGAAAAAAAAAATATTTGTCTCTTTTTTTTTTTATTGGTTATTGCGTCGTTTTGCGCGGTACCGGAGGTCTGATTGGTTAGCGTTATACAGCACGCCTCCAGACCGCTGTAAAATAAAGTGAAACTGAGGCGTGCACTGCAGTGATGTCTGGAAACACTGTGATCATTGAATGGTTAGTGCAAGATGTGCAGCGCCAATCTGTCATAGCCTACATAGCATTATAATGAGAACACCGTGGAAAATGCTGTAAATGATCTGTGTTTAGTTCCCCGTGTATCAGCTGATCCACAGAGAAACTAGCGAGAACACTCAGACTAGCGCATGAAGTTCATGTGCGCATTCGCATGCTTTTCTGCAAAAGCACGTTGTAAGATTACTTTTATGTTGTCTATATCTGATTCATCTAATATAAGAAGCGTTTGGGTGAGCTTAATAAGCTAGCAAAGCGCTGCTGTTATACCGGCTGTTGTTCATTCTCTTCAGTTTCAGCTCAAATGCATTAAGGCTCGAGCTCGACATGGTTTAGAGACAGATATTATTTTCAGATAGGCTATTTCTTTCTCAGAATCATTGATATTAGTAATGCAGCAGTGCTATACTGTTCTCGTATTTTTTAACACTAGACCTAGTTTATTTAAAGCTGTTTTTCGTTATGAGTTTGAAAACGCGCAGTGATGTCTGTAAACGCTTCGATCATGAATAATAAAATTAAGTGCATGATGTGCAGAGTCAATCTGTCAAAGCATTATTATGAGAACACGATTTTAATAAAATGTTGTTTCTGTGTGCTTTCGTTGTCCGTGTATCAGCGTTGTTAAGGGAAGAGCGCATTCAAAATGTTCCGTTTCAAACCCTAGCCTGTAAAATCTAGCACGCTGAAGTTCACATGCGCATTCACGTCCTTTTGTGTTGATTTAAGTTGTAATAGGTTCCTATTAATCTTCATATTAATATTGATATAGGGTGCGTTTGGTTGAGTTTATTAACCAGCTAGCAAGCTCTGCAGGGTGGTGTTATTTCACAGTTTCAGCTCAAAGGCAATGCTCGATATTACTGACTTGGTTATTTGAGACGGTCATTTTATAAAGATGTTTCTTTTTCAAAGACATTTATGCATCATAATCTAGCAGTTATTTTTTGTTTTATATGTTCATGTTTTCATATTCCTGTTTTCATGTCACGTTTGTATTTGTCAACAACCATTTTCATAACAGTTTTCATTATCTCAATGACGGACATGCCCCGCCCCCTGCACATGCCCCGCCCCCGAGTACTCGTTTTTGAGACCTATCGATGATCGAAATGAGAAATTGACAAAAATGCCCATCCCTAACGTATGACGTATAAGTATTTCTGTGCCAAATACACTCCTTCAGGATACGAACAAGTTTTGGAAAGTTTTTTTCGAGTATGGCAATGTATGGGTGGAATTCCTTGTATGGGCACTTCTCCAGGTGCGAGAGCCCGCCCATCAATGTGCTTTGTTCGGGTTACGGGAGCTGTCGGCAGCACTTTGTTATTAGACCACGAAATCAACAATGTCACTAAAGAAGTGTGTTTCTGGTTGTTAGGGAAAGATAACCTTGTTCAGCTTCCCAAATAACACAGCGTTAAACAGTGGATGCACTTTGTTTTTCCAGAGCATCAACAGGTGTTTTAGTTCCCGGTCACGAGTCAAAATGTCTGTGTTTTGTTGGCAATCGAAGTGTAAAATGTGTGTATAATGTAAACTAGGGTTGGGCGATGTCCCCTAAATTGGCAGTTGACGATGTTTACAGTAAAACATCGTGATGGTCGATGATATCGTCGTTTTGGGGGGGGGGGGGGGGGGTAATTATGTAAATAGGTAGATAATATACTATATCTATTTACATAAATACTATTTTCTACTTAAAACTATAATTTCGTTATTTTTACTAACCCAAATAATGAATCATCCGCTATAGGTTGCACGTGAGGGGAAAAAAATAGGTTCCTTCCACTAAGAGTTGAGCTCTTTTTAAAAAAAAATTATATCTCTTTACATAAATACTATTTTCTACTCTTAAAAAATAATTTCGTTATTTTACTAACCCAGTGTTTTGTATGTGAATGCTGTTGCAACTTGCACGTGAATATTACTACAGGAGTGAAGCACAAAGCTTTTAGCCTAGAAAGGAAATAATGGTCAGATAGCACTTTTTCATTCTGCTTTGCAATCTGGATCTGGTCACTCGATTTTCCGTGAATTTTAACAATAGGCCCAGTCCATTTTATCCCAATGGACATGGACATCTCGTTTCTTTTCCTAAATCTTCACTCACGTCGCCATTTTCGCAGGGGATTATAATCGTTTCTTCCTTTCGTTTGCTTATAATTAAGTCTATTAACTATTCACATCCTTTACTGCGGTAAAGTATAAAAAACACTGAAGGACGAATACCTTTTTACTTCAAATTGTATTTAACACAGTTTGTTCTTGTTATTAAACTTGGTTAGGCGCGTCAAGAATAGCGGTCTATTTGAATAGCGCATTTCACACACACGCCGCGGTGATTTTAGTTTCGTTTTCTCTGGCAGTGAATAATCAAACATTGCCTAAATGTCTTGCCCTTGTGGAAGATAAAATCCGCTCTTCAGAACTTTTACAACAAGTGTTGCCTTGCAACATCAGGAGAAAACTTGAAGATATTCGAGAAGGTGTCCAGCTCGTGTCCCACATTCCTCTCAAAGCGCAGAGCGGTAGGCCTATATGACGCATCTTTGCAGGGAAATAGTATGAATAAAATATTTTTCTAACTAATATTTAATTTTCTTATATTCTTGAGGTAACGATTATTTACTGAAAATCGTTTAAATGTTTTATAGGCTGTGTTGTTTCACTGACGGAAGTGCTAAAATAAACACGCATGCATATGGATGTTTCAGCCTCAAATGATTTCAAAATGTAGGCTATGCATATATCTGGCATAGACTACAGTATTTAAAATAGCATAGGCTATATGCATTAGTTACATTCTCAATTTAATTTACAGAGTAATTCCTGCTAAGTTTTTAGTTTAACTAATACTATAGAAGAGATTAGTGTGTGTCGCACTCGCAACGGGGGCGTGGCATCACGATGGTCGCGCTCCATCGTGATGTCGGTCTGCCATCACGATGGACGATGATATCGTCCATCGGCACAACCCTAATGTAAACAACACGAAGGTATAGTGAATAAAAAGTTACCCAGGGAGGGATAATGCCACACAAATGTATCGTGTGCGTGTGTGTCTCTTTAGATCCGCCCACTGTGCTCCTCCATGAGTTTGGCTGTTTTCGGAAAGAGTTGGTACAGCTTATCTGTCTATTATAAATATGATAAAACTAAAGACTTTTGAGATATGAAGGATGAAATGCTACTCTGTAGGTACTAGGGATGCAACAATACAGTTAGTCCACGGTTCAATACATACCTCGGTTTTTAACCACGGTTTTCGGTTCGGTTCGGTTCTGATGGCTTGTCACATACATTTTTTGTTATTCTATTCTTAGGTGACAGGAACAGCAAGAGGTTAAAGAGAAAAAATACTATTTTTTTATTGCAATACTCTTTCTTTATTTTACTTAAAAAAATGGAAAAACCTTACTTAAACTTAAAACTTTACTTAAAAAAAACCCTTGTACACATTCCTAGTGTATTGGATAATATAAAATAAATATATATAAAGATTTACACTGGCAGCTCAGCTGTACAGCAGCATTTAAGTATGAAATTAAACGAATGAATGTAAAAATAAAACACTACATAGACTTCACTATAAAATGTACACTGATTCTTAGCTACTGGATTAGTTTTTCAGTCAAGAGCAGTGAGTGATTTTTTTCTCTGTATTTTGTTGTTGTATTAACATTAAAGGGATATTTCACTCAAAAATGAAAATTCTGTCATCGAGAAATGAATACAGGTTTGAAACAATATTAGAGTGAGTAAATAATGACATCATTTTATAGGTGAACTGTCCCTTTAAGGACCGCGTGTTCACTGCCCTGTTGTCAATTTAAGACCTGCGTGCATCTGATATACAGACACGATTGCGATTTTACTTTCACTTTCGACATAACCGACTGTTTATGTTAACCTTGTGTGTATTTGACAGTATTAGCACAGTAAGACTACTTAGTCCAGTAATCACGTGTTTGACAGGCTTTTAGTGCGCGCGCTCTGAAAAGCGCATGTTAAAACCGCGCACGCGCATGAAACCGGCAAGGCTTTAAAACGCATGCAATGAACTTTCGTGATTGTGAATAACTATAGTGTTCCGTGAGTATAACTCCACCACTAACGTGTGATGTGAATGTATGTTGTGTTGTTCAGTATTGGGATGGAGGCAAATGATAGAATTTGTAGAAAAATAATTAATTAAATGCGAAACCGAAAAAAACGCAATTCACAAGCGCGTATTGAACCGTGAATGCCGTACCGAACGGTTCAATATTATATTGAGAATTGTGGCATCCCTAGTAGGTACTCAAGATTAAAACTGTGTTACTCCCCCTTTAAATAATTTTTAAATGTATTTATTCCTGGCATGTCAAAATTTTTCAATTCATTACTCCAGTCTTCAGTGTCACATGATCCTTCAGAAATCATTGCTCAAGAATAATTATTATCAATGTTGAAAACCGTTCAACTTAATCTTTTTTTCCACTATTTTTTGATGGGTAGACATTTTAAAGGAACAGCATGTATAGAAATTATAACATTAGAATTGTCTTTACAGTCATTTTTGATCAATTTAATGCATCCTTGCTGATTAAAAGTGTTAATTTCTTGAAAATGTTGGTGAACAGATGATTTTGGTTACATCTATTCATCTGCATGTTGCATTTGTACATTAAATGTTCTGCTTTCTATCTGTTCAGATTCTCTGTATTGGTTCTTACTTATATTTCACCTTTATCTTTAAATCCACTGATAACATTTCTCTGCCTTTCATTCAGGAAGGGGCCCTGACTGCCTTCAGGAAGACCTATGACAAGACTGTTGCGCTTGGTCACCGCTTAGATATTGTATTTTACCTGCTGAGGATCGGCCTGTTTTATATGGACAACGACCTCATCACCCGCAACACTGAGAAAGCCAAAAGGTATGGTATAGAGTGCATACTTATTTTTAATTAACGAATGCATCCCAAGCTCAAATGTTGGCCTGACATTACCTTTGTGTGAATGAACAGTCTGATTGAAGAAGGTGGAGACTGGGACCGGAGGAATCGTCTGAAGGTGTATCAGGGCCTCTACTGTGTTGCCATCCGGGATTTCAAACAGGCAGCGGAGCTCTTTCTGGACACTGTCTCCACATTCACCTCATATGAGCTTATGGACTACAAGACGTTTGTCACATACACCGTCTACGTGTGTATGATTGCATTGAAGAGGCCCGACCTGAGAGAGAAGGTAAGATCTGGTCTAAATGTTTATATATATTTTTTTTTTTTCAAAAAAATTAATAAATATGATTAAAGTCCTGCTTTGGGCTACAATGTATACACTACATCAAAAGTTTGGGCTCTTTAAGAATTTTTTTTTTTTAATTAATTCTATGATTCAGCAGCACTCATTAAATTAACCAAAAGTGACCGTAAAAACATGCATAATGTTTCAAATAACTGCTGTTTTTCCAGCTTTCTATTCATCAAAGTATCACCATTTCCATGAAAATATTAAGCAGCACAACTGTTTTCCACTTTTCCACTAATAAGTCAACATATTAAAATGATTTCTGAAGGATCATGTGACACTGAAGACTAGTGTAATAAAGCAGAGTTCAACTTTGCCATCAGAGGAATAAATTACATTTGAAAATATATTATAAAACAGTCATTTTAAATTGTAATAAAATGTCACAATATTACTGTTTTTAATAACATGGCATTCAACAAACCCCAAATTTTTAAATGGTACTGATATTTGATCCCACCGACCTACAAACATGACCAATTTATACTGTGTGAGAGAAACTATTTATTATTTTAATAGTAATATTAAAATATTTTCTGGAGCATATTCTCTTTACATTAGAGCTAAAGATAATCATCAGGGATCATTTAAATGTATTAAGTTAATGATCAAACTCTTACAAATATTCTAATTTATTTATTTTTTCCACCAGAAAACGATATACGTTTTTCATGGTTAATGTAATTTCAGACTTGTCTTTAAAAGGCAGAATAAAAAGGAAACCGTAATATCGTGATCTCTAAAATTCTCAGTTTTTCCATTAACATTGCCTACCTATTATTGTGGCCCAGTTTGTGCTGAATACAGTGTAATGAGACTTTAGCCATATGTTTATAAGCATCTAAAAAAAAGCACAAATGTCAGGGCATGTTAACTTCACCCGTGCCCCCAAACCCCTCAAGTTTACTATGTACCTCCTAGCAACCCTTTGAGGCTCTCTGCACCCGTTTGAAATCCCCAGCTTTATTGAATCACATCTATAAATTTGTGCAATGCATTTAAAAACCACTTAACCCGAGCAACATAAAGTGCTTTAGCTCCACATAAGAGATGATCCAGTTTGTTGTGACCCAAATGCAAGTGTGCAATTCAGAACGTAATCTGCTAAACAAAAGACTTTGTGTTGTGTTGTATGGGTAAAACCTAATACAGATCAGGGCTCCAGACTAACTTTTTTCACTAGGAGCACAGTTAGGGGGCACACCGTAAATCAACATGCTAACCAAATCTACTAATTTCCACTGTATTACTAATAGGGATGGGTATCTTGCCGATACTGCTTATCGATCCGGTACTTTAACGGTATTCTTATCAGTTCTTTTTATTATACTGTATATATTTTTTTTTTTATAAAAAAAAAAAAAAACATAATTAAGAACGTTAAATTAACATGGCTTTATAATCTGAAAAGTAAACTATAGCAAAAGAAACAGCATTGTTTGAACATAATATAAAACATCTATTTGTAAATGGACCAGTGTGCAGGCATTCGTAAGGTCTGCCAACATTAATATTACTTAGAAAGAACAAACCTACAAATAAATCTAATAAAGTAATGAAATGTAAAATAACACTGCATAGTTTTCACTGTATAAATTGATAGATTAATGCTTATAAAAGCTAAAGTTATTCATTCAAGAGATGTGAATATTTTCTATTTGCCTTTTGTTCGATTCGAATTAATGGCTCAATCGTCAGCAGGTTTATTAAGACGCTGCCCCTTTAAGACCGAATGCAGAACTAATAATATCAGATTCTCCTATTTCTCCAAACTATTTACGCCCATTTAAGATATAAACTGTTAAAGTAACTACTCTCCAATCCGGTCATTTTGATACAGGCTATTTGTTGTTTATTTGATGGTTTAGACACGCACACAAAGCCTAAAATATTAAGTCCAAGTCGGTCCATTTCGCCGCACACACACATAAGCCGCCTTGAAGTTGGAAACAGCGTCTCTTGCGCGAATTATTGCGCATTTAATAGCTCTTTATTATCAAACACATCCCGCAGTTTAGCAACAGTAGAGACTGCAGTTTACAACAATCGCTGTTTCTGACTTTAGGTTTAGGGAGAAATGACAGCGCAAGGCTGAGAAGGGAAGGATGTCGCGCTCGACGAAACATGGCTATAGGAATAGTTTTACCTCATATCATCGTTTTATAATTCTTGGAAGCCGACATCTAAAAGTAAAATTAGATTAATATCACAGCACCTCCCTAAAGTTTAAGAAGACTACTCTTTTGTTTAGTTCTCTTGGTCATCGTCACTCAAGCTGACTGTGGTGTTGCGTTCACTGTAGCTCCACGTGAGAGAGCTCGCTCGCTTTCTCTCTCTCTCTTCTGGATTGTGAATAGCAAAAATGCATCACTGACAAATGGTTTATCTCATATAGAAACGGCTGGCAAAGATAGAATTTGCCAGATATAACGTCTATCAATTATAAATAGTAAGTGTATTTTCTTAATTTCTCCAATACCGACAGCAGGCAAATTTACTGGTCGCACATGTGCGACTGGATGTAAAATTCAGTCACACACTCTCAAATTTTAGTCGCAGTCTGGAGCCCTGCAGATGCAATTAAATCTAATGGAAATCCTACGCAACAACTAAAATATCGGTCTTTCTTTTTAGGTGATTAAAGGTGCTGAGATCTTGGAGGTGTTGCACAGTTTACCTGCTGTCCGTCAGTACCTCTTCTCTCTCTACGAGTGCCGTTATTCTGTATTCTTCCAATCATTGGGTAAGGAAAATAATAGCGGAGCAGTCCAGTACCTCATGTTTAAGAACAATACAAGAGAATGTTATTGCTTAACTAGCCACGCTCCGCTTTAAGATGCTGTATTATTTATTTGCAGTGTTTACTGACAGCGCTTCTCAGAGTGTTCTGTCATTGTTTAAAAATGTGTTTGTTAGATGTTCCATCTGTTTCCCTTCTGTAGCTCGAGTGGAACAGGAGATGAAGCAAGACTGGTTGTTTGCTCCTCATTACCGTTACTATGTTCGAGAGATGCGCATCCTAGCCTACAGCCAGTTACTAGAATCCTACCGCTCCCTCACGCTGGGATACATGGCCGAAGCGTTTGGAGTCAGCACAGAGTTCATTGACCAGTACGTTACCACATTCGTGAAAACTTCTATGCTAAAACGTACATAAGCATTTTTTCTTCACTCACTCTGGTCTTTTTCTTTCCCAAGGGAGCTGTCACGATTTATCGCTGCTGGCCGTTTGCATTGCAAGATCGACAAAGTTAATGAGATTGTGGAAACCAACAGGTGAAGACATAAACATTTGTGTCTATTAATAATTGAAATATATCGGAGCTATGATAAACTAACCGTTTTTTTTTTTCTTCTTCTCCCCCCCCCCAGACCTGATAGTAAGAATTGGCAGTACCAGGAAACCATAAAGAAAGGTGATCTCCTGCTTAATAGAGTGCAGAAGCTGTCCAGAGTGATCAACATGTAGTCCAGAATGTGGCGATTGATCGATATCCATCTTTTCTTGTGAGCAAGCTGACTTTTGTTTTATGTACAGTATATAATAAAACTGAATTGGAGGAAACTGTTGAGTTTGTCTTTGTTGTGTGAGCAAATGGGGGGGGAGAAAAGATGAGTCTGACACATTTTTCTTATAAATAACTGTATAAATTATTTTTTTTATATTTACAGAAACTTGTTACAAAACAAATATACTATACAATCTTTTCTTTAAATATTAAGTAAATCTACCCTACTGTGTTTGTTCATGAATTACATAGCAGCCAACACACAAAAGTCCAGCTGATCAAATGATTTTTGAATATGTATACAAAAAAAAGAAAAGAAATCAAAATATACACACTTGTACATAGGTTTATATGTAGAGGCTTCTTCCCAAAAAGCAAACTGTTTTTATCTTTGATTCACATTCCAAATTTGTTATGTTTAATCTTCACAAAGCTTTCATCGTCCGAAAACAGTGGAGTTACAATTTCAAGGTAAACAGTACATTTGTCTGCCTAAAGCATCGGTTGAAGTCACTGACTTTGTCTCAAAAATATCTATCCCTCTCGCTTTGAAAATCTCTAATATCAAAAGTAGTCATAAAAGAATACAAGGGACAGACAGGAAGCTTTTCTCGCGTCAGTGTCAAGTGTTACTCCTCTGCCGTGCATTTCATCAATCAGTTACCGCTCTACTTGAAGGGGAAAAGGGCGACGTATGAGATTCCTAGGCAGGTTTAAAACATTTCGAAACCTTTATATAACATTCAAGTACTGTGGAAAAATGAATACATGAAATAAAAAGCTCTGCCTCAACAACAGTCGATGAGAAACTAATTCAGGCACTTTCTCTTTTTTGTCAGCGTTAAATAAAAGCAAATGAATAATTCAAATTGTATATACAGTGTATCCAATTACAACATTTGGCAACAGTGGTGCACCTTTTGCACTATACAACTGTTTTGTTCCCTCTTCCAGTTAGAAAAGTCCTACAAAATACATCAGCCAGCCGGAAATCTTTTGCACAGTTGAACGGGCTATTTTGACATTCTCTGACCTCTTGGATTGAGATGGGGCGCATCATGAGGGGGAAAAGCGCTATTAACACCTACAAAAAAAATAATCTATACGGTAGATTTTGGCCTATATCCCACTACTGTGGCAACAATCTGTCTGGGGGAACTCGGCATGTGACTAACAAGAAGCTGTGTTTGGATAGAGTGGCGTATTGCATTATCGGCTTGGCAGTGAACCACTTCTAATAATCTTAGAATGTTTCCATTTACTAAATAAATAATAATGATCTCAATTGTACCAAAAATTTTTACGAAAATGCCTGTGCAAAAATACATCTCCATATGTACAATTCTTTAACAAAATATGTAATCTGAAATAGGGATACTTCAATATTTGTATTCGGTTTCGTGTACGAAAAAGCAGAAGGAAAAAAATACACACACACAAAAAAAAAAAAACCCCAAGGGAAAAAAAATTCACGCTCTACTTCTCAGCAACGATTGCTGACTGACATCAGTGGAGCTCAGGAATTTACAGGAGTCTTAAAGAAAAGGCCCAACTCACACAAATCGAAATCCAGCTCAGCATCTCTTCTGAAGATCAACGAGCCAAAAAAAGGATCTATTGCCTTTTTAAGTCGACAGACCCACAATGAAATTGAGATTTAAATCAGAATGTCCAGCTACTAACCTCTTTAGGTGTGTGTCGGATCAATGCATGCTTAACGCTGTATAAGTTAGTGGTTATTTCATGAGATGGTGATGGCCAGACTACTGTATATGTGTCTCACAGTATTGAGTAATGAAGATGTCTCCTCCATTGCTGAGATGATAGCGTGTCTATGGCTCAACATTAGCTAGCCATAAGCCCCTTTCTGAGATTGAAAGGGCAAAAAACAATACCATGCCTAAGGCATTGATACCAGGAAATGGCTCTCCTACAATCGTTTGAGCAAGACTGCAGATTTGAGTACATTAAGATTTCAGCACATGCTTCTTTAGTGCTACAATGGGTATTTGGAGGAGGTGAAACGTCACCTGCTGTCTCTCATTTTGTTCCTGCTGTTGTTGTTTTCGCATGTGCTAAAAGCTTTACTGAATCGAGCCCTTAATGTACCTAAAACTGAATATTTTCTGGAGCTTCAACAGACAACTGTTGCTCAGAAATTCAGTAAAGACATGCTAGGCTATGAACAAACCTGAAATTACTGAAATGAATGGGGTGGGAAGAAAAAAAAAAATCAAGTGCTTTAGTTAATGCAGGGTGTTAGAGTTCAAGTCAGGGTTGGATTTTCCTGTAAAAAAAAAAAAAAAAGAAGCCCCAAATAACTCTCCTTTAGCTGAAGTTCATAAAAATTCCCTTGAAATCAAACAAAAATCTAAATTTAAACATTAGGGGTTTTTTTCTCCCCAAAACCAATGGAAAAATGGTGTATGATAAATGGTATTTTGTTCTGTTTGCTGTAAACAAAACGTGGTCTAAAAATGTCTCGATTGCATAATCTTTTAAGTTTAGGTTGCTCGTGTTGAAACTCCACTCCTGTCATGTCTATCTGCAGTGAGCGTAGCTCGATCTTATTCAGCCTTCCAGTGAGAGATCGTGTTTTATGATTAACAGAAGTTGATTGTGTGTCTACTGTAGGGATGCTCCTCTCCTGTACACTTCCTCCAAGGCTGAGTAGGATTTCAGTTTCCAGTAGTCCACACGTACCGAAGAACATCGGTAAAGGAACTGTTACCGTCGCCCATCCCTCCTATGCTTGGTAGTGTTGGTGAGGCTACGTACCAGCCCAAATCTGTACCTTCAGACCCCAGCGAAAGTGCTCAGGCTGGGTAGCTCTACGCAGCAGGCGTTGTACCCAATGGTGCATTGTATAGATTCATTATAACCTCCGACAGGAGAACTATATCTCTCTGGCTTTTTATCCTATCCCAGGAGAGTGCCCCTGCATGGCTTTGGGAGGAAATCCCCACGAAGGACATCAAATGGGCCACCCAGTGTGCGTTCCACCCTGAGGATTGTGGGAAGAGTAAGAGAAAAAGAAGGCCTCGTGCAGAGTGGCATGAGGGGGCTGAGGGAGCTCTGGGTCCAGCCTACTGCTCAGCACGCTCAGAGCCTCCACACCGGTGTCAGGGACGAGCCTTTGGCTGCGGGAAACACACAAGAGCGGAAATGTAATGTGTAGGAGGACGAGACCAGATTACATTCTCAACTAAAACAATGAAGCAACCGGATGATGTAAGCAAACTAACCTGATGTATGAGTGAATTGTTAGGGAGCCCTGGTGGTCCAGGTATAGAGCGAGCGTGCTTGCTGTGGATGTTGTTGATTGATGGAGACTTGGCCATTTTGGGCCTGCCAGGACCTTGTCCTCCTCCTGCTCCAGACGCTGTCAAAGTTGTTACAAAATTTGAATGAGAAACAGCACTTTTGACGTTGATGTAAAGTCTACAAATGAATTTTGGTTTATGTTTCTAGGACTTAATGAAGATGTCAATCCGGAAAAGTCAGCCTTGTTCATTTTAAAACAAAACTTTTTTTAAAGTTAAACTTTGAAGAACGTGATTAAAAAGCATAAAACTAAACTGAAATGTAACGAGCCAAAATAAATTGAACCCAGAATTAAGAAACAAACGAAACTGGATTAATACTAACATGAGTCTAGATTGAAATGAACCTGAAACCGCATCGAAGATAAAGTCATACGAAAAACTGGATTAAACATACTAAAGTAAAATTAGGTGAAATTCAGTAGATCAAAATTAAACTAAGATGAAACGGGGTTGATAATAGTGTGTTTCAGTGTTTGTCATTTCACATTAATACATTAGAAAGAGTCTAGACTGAAGCTGAACTGAAATGAACCTGAAACTGCATCAAAGATAAAGTCATACGAAAAACTGGATTAAACATACTAAAGTAAAATTAGGTGAAATAGATCTGGATCAAAATGAAACTAAGATGAAACGGGTTGATACTAACGTGAAACACTGAAAAAATAAAATTGACATTAGACAGAGTCTGGATTAAAACTAAACAAATGAAACAAATCAACAGAAACTGGATCAAAGAAAAAACTCATTTGAATCTGAAACAGTATTAACACAGACTGAAATTAAACGAGAACCTAAAAAGAAATGAAATAGAATCTGGATTCACCTGGATTGATACTAAATTGACATTAGACAGTCTGATTTGGACTGAAACTAAACTGAAATAAAAAAAACAAATCAACAGAATCTGGATAAGATTGAAGAAGATCAAAGATCAAATCATTTGAATATGAAATAAAATAAAGTAAAATAGAATGAAACCCGTACTGAAATGACACAGAAACCAAATTAAAACTTAAAATAAATTAAATAGATTTAGTTAAATATGATTCACTTCGAAATGAAAATGTCCTGATATTTGACTCACCCCCATCTCATCTAAGATGTTCATGTCTTTCTTTCTTCAGTCGAAAATAAATTTATTTTTTTGAGGAAAACATGATTTTTCTCCCCATCACAGACTTCCATGGCAACCAAAATGTGTAAGGTCCAAATCAATGCAGTTTCAAAGCGCTTTAAAGGGCTTCAGAGGCTCTGCGCAGTCCCAGATGAGGAATAGGGTCTTATCTAACGGAACCATTGCTAGATTTTTTTGTTTGTTTTTTTTGCCATAAAGTGGCCAGCACCTTTAAACTTTTAGTTTTACAAATCATCACACTAAAAATAATATTAAAAAGGGGTAATATTTAGAGCTTTGAAGTGCTGGGAAAAGTGTGAAACACTTGAAAAGTGCTTGAATTTCACTCTCAAAAGGTTGTACGAAACCTGAGATGAATAATGTAATAAAAATAAAAAATAAAACACATTTGACTATTTCTTCCACAATAGCATGGGGTGTTACTACATTAAATCCATGGTGAATGTTTATGATTTGTTGACTGAAAGCCCTGAATGTTTCAAAATGTTTCTCCTGATCTCCGCGTCAGCTCTGTTGGATCTGATATCTGTGGTTTATAACTGAGAATTCTGCACCAAACGCTTCCCACTAGGTCTCGCAGTAGCGATGTTTTTAATACTGAGGGTGAATTCAAATGCGTTCTCACTGGATCTCCCAGCGCTGTTTAGTACCGGTGTCGTGTGATCGAGATCGGCCCATGTATGAGCTCGCACTGCGATGTCTATTATTGCTCCGAGCTGATAAACGGTCCGCGCAGCACAGCTTAAACGAATAGCGCAGTTCCGTTCTGCTTTCGTTTCGTTTGCCGTCCGATCTTTCTCATAAGCAACAGAAATGGCAGCTCTTATCAGTTGAGCACCGTGGTGGTGGCACCAGTGCGACCTCCAACCAAATTCAGTCGCACCAGCAGGAAAAAAGTTCGCAAAATGCGACCATTTAGTCGCAGTCTGGAGCCCTGGAAGCCCTTCGAAGTGCTTTGAAGCTGCATTGATTTTGACCTTCAACATTTTGGTTGCCATGGAAGTCTATGGTGTGGAGAAAAATCCTGGAATGTTTTCCTCAAAAAAAAAAAATTTATTATTATTTTCGACTGAAGAAAGACATGAAGATTTTGGATGAGATGGGGGTGAGTAAAATATCAGAAGATTTTCATTTTGAAGTGAACTAATCCTTTAATTAAAAATAACCTGAGATGAAAACCCAAATCTAAGAACTAATGCAAGTGAAACAGAAGCTGGATTAATGCTAAAATGACATTAGACAGAGTCTGATTTGGACAAACTAAACTCAAATGAAACAGAAGCTAGATCAAAACTAAAATCAAATGAAGCTGGAATCTGGATTAGGGATGCACCGGTTGACCGGCCAAAAACCGGAACCGGCCGGTTTTTGCTTCTAGCGTGCGATCGGCAACCGTCCGGTTTTCTTTGTATTTTTCTGCCGATTTTTCCGGAAGTGCGCCCGCGTGCACATACGCCTATATTGCAATCATTCGCGAACATGTCACTGTGTGTTACAAACGGAAACTGGAGAACTGAGGGAAGAGACGAGATACGCTGAAGGGAAAGAAGAGCCGCTTTCCTGCGCGAGCTGAAGTTACGCGAGCTTACCTCTCCGCGTCCTGCACAAGCAGATGAGCGTTTGTTCAGCTCAGCTTCTCAATTGTTGGATCGGATGAAAACGAAACTTGTGACAAAGCCGAAATACTTCTTTTTGTAGCCTAAAGAAGAACATGCATGCACTTTTCAGTTCTGTAGCCTATAGGATGATCATTTTTATTTTACCTTAAAATTACATTAACTTAATTTGATTTAAAAAGGACCTACTGTAGCATCTTATATTTTTTCGTTGCACTAAACTATTATTTGATTTAACATTTTGGAACAATTACATTGGTTTTATTTCATTTCACAGGTAAAGACTTTTTTTCTTTACACTGAATTTAAAAACAAATGCTGATTTAAGTAACATATTTGTTTGGATTGCAGAATATGCAGTTGTTGCCTTTAATTTCACTTTTCAGCCTTTTAATTTCCAATTCAATTTCCCGTTAATTTCAGATTGCGGACTTGTTTTCACTAGCCAAAAGCCAATTTAGCCTGTTAAATACCACATAAACATCTTGTTCATGTATACTTTAGTTCTTTTATTGTGTAATTTTTTTTTTTTATTATTGGAAATCGGTATCGGAATCGGCCAGTTTCCTTGAAAAAAATCGGTATCAGAATCGGCCATGTAAAATCATGATCGGTGCATCACTAATCTGGATTAAAACAGTGAATCTGTATTGATAAGGTGTATGGACCTGTGCTGTTGAGGCTACTTGAGCCAGGTGAACCCTTCCTCCTTTTGGCTTCTAGACGTGCATCTGCGTGATGATCGCTGCTCTGGTGAACAAATGGCCCGAGGGAGAGGGTGGAGTCGCTGCTGTTCATCACCACACTCATGCGTTTAATGGACTCGGCAGGGCTGCCAGAAGGAGGGCCGCGTCCTGTCGAGTCCTGCTTCAAACTCAGAGAGTTGGCCCTGCCTGGGGTGCAGTTTACCCCCACACTGTACACCCCGCTGTGGGATGTTGACGACGCTGATGACGATGAAGACGAAGAGGGGGTGGAGGCGAGCGAGGAGTGATAGGCACTGCCCAGGCTGCCCAAGTTTACTGCGCAGTTCTTCTTAAAAGATGAGGAAGATTCAGAGGTGTAAGTGCTATGGGAGGTCAGCAGGGAGCTGTTTTTCCGCTTCTTGCCCGAACTGAGGCTACCGCTCGCACTTCCGCTGACGCTAACACTGCTATTATTACTACCCTTGACGATAGAGTTACTTAGGCTGGAGGATGGCTCCCGAGCCCTGAAGGACTTTGTACCAGATCGGGATTTAAGGGGTCGGTTGGAGCCCAACGAGGGTAGCGAGGACAAGTGGGCTGAAGGCATCTGGGGTGATGAGGCTGACACTTGTCTAGAAGCGCCACTGTAGGCGGGCTGCTCGGTTGCGGAGGCTTGCGGAGAACAGCGGGCGTTTAGGGTGGTGCCGTATGACAGGACCGGCTTGCTATCATAAGGCGGCGGCGAAGACAAGCCGAGAAAGCCTGTGGAAATGGAGGAGGATGAGGAAGAATGTGAATTTGTGCTCGTCCGGTGAGAGGCTGTCGGTGTTGTTGCAGAGTTCTCCAACGCCAGAGGGATTTTCCTACAAAGTAAAGGAAAGAAATCTCAATTAGGACTGAGGTCATCACAAAACCAGCTGCTTGTAGGAAGGGTCTCAACGCACTCACTTCCACATTTGTGAGTTGACATGCTTGTCCAGCATGGTGGTGAGAACACACCGTACTTTATCCCAGCGCCGGTCAAATGTGTGACATCCTCTCCCGTACAAACGACTTCCAAACGTGCAGTACTGGTGAGAGACAGAACATGAATAGTAGTTCATATAAAGTCATACAGAACATTCTCTTCAAGCATTCAGATGAAGGTTGACTCGACTTGAAAATTGCATTAAAGAGGGTGGCTTGCCACAAAATTGGATTCAAATGTGGCTTTGGATATTAATTTAAACTCGTTTTAGAATAGCTTGGTGATTCAAAAGCTGAAAATAAATGCAAGTGATTTTTTAAGCAGGCACTTGTGTATGAGACATTCACCACTTAACCCCCCCCCAAGGTTTCTTGCACTTACAGCAGCTGGTCGTGGGTGGTAACCCGAATAATGGCAGTCCAGTTTCTCCGTGGCTTCCTCCCTCTCCTCATTCTCTCCCTCGTCGCTGGAGAGGCGGCTGCTCTCAGTACCAACAGGGGCTGAGTGAGAGTGGTGGGCCTGGTCGTGGGCCACGGCTGGGTCTCCTCCACTGTGAGAGTTACTGTTGTTCAGTCTGAAGAGAAAGAAGAGCACCTTAACCTTTGTCTTGGTTGTCCCACACAACAAAAACAACTGGAGATTTATAAAAATGACCGTAAACTACCACAATTTGGCTAATCAATCAAACAGGAAGCTGATTTAGAGGAAATAGTGGGGCAGGAGGAAGCAACTCACCGTGGAAGCCCAGAATTATGAGGTTTGGGTTTGCTGAGGGGCAAAGGCTTGGTGGCATCAGCTGTGCCATTGCCATGGGAGACCGGGTGAGGGTCTTGTGAGAGGCGGGAAGGGGGAGGGTGAGGGTCCCTGAGAGGGGGTGCTGGGTGTGAGGGGTCCAACCTGAAGTGCAACTCCTTGTCGCGCGCTTTGCTCTTGTGCTCAGCGAGCAGCGTGTCAAAGCGTTGCCGCCGCCCGAGCACCGCCCTCCTCTGGCTTATGGAATGTGTCTGTGAAGACATGGGGGTGAAATTTAACGGTTCGGTCAAGCAAATAAATGTTTTGTTCACTTACTCATTAGGGATGTCCTAGAGATGCACTATACTGTGACCAAATTGATATCGGACAAGATCATTCTGGTTATAAAGATATTCAGAAATAAAATAAATCAAATCAGGATAACATTTGAACTTTTTATCTGCTATTTTATTATTGCTATATTATAATATTATGGTGATATTCAAAAATAAAGAATAAAATACAATATAATATCTGGCTTTATTATTGATACTGTATTATTATATTCGGGCTATATTCAAAAATAAAATAATCTATTGTATAATGTCTGGGTTTAAAAAAGTCTGACAATGTCTAACATGTGAAAATGATTATTGGCAGTAACATAGAAATAATAGCTGCCTATTTGTATGGGCCAAAATGTCCATAGTGCAACATATTTTCAAAGTGTAAGGAGACACACCTTGCATGTTAAGGATCTTGTGCATGGCTTATGTGCTGTCATATCCATAACCCCACAATGGATATCTGGATTAAACTCTCGCTCTAAAAGAAACATATAACAGAACACATAAGAGGGTTGTACTTTCTTCAATACAATTTAGTAGAATTTTCTGTGACAAATAACTTAAATATACAGTAGCAGCAGTGAGTATTAGCATTTACCTTGTCTCTTGTACAAGGGTCTTCTGCTACTGGCACTGCTGCTGTCCGTTTTCTTTTCTTGGGACGAGAGGTGGCCCTTTCCATTGGGGATTTGACCAGGGGCCAGCTGTGGAGCCTTTGGTATGGAGGGGAAGTTAAGGCCTGACTTGAGGGGAGAGGTGTTTACAGTATTGGAGGAGGAGGTGGAAGAAGAGGCGGGCACATGGGGGAGTTTGGCTGAAGATTCCTTCAGATGGACCTTATCTACTTTGACAGCAGGAATTGGGCTGGGAGGCAGAGAAATAAAAACAGACTTATATTGTACCAAAGGTGGATGAATTTCAGATTACATCTTTTGTGTTATGTAAGAATGGGCTGCTTATCTTAACAAGTTTATCCATTAAATTCACTTACACTCCATCAAAACACACATACACACCTCTCTTCTTGCAGCACCCTATAGGGGAAGTGAGGCTTCCGGTGAGGCAGCTTCTCTTTGGTTGGTTTGTAGATTTTAGTGGGGACGCTGCTGTTTGTGCGTGCCAGTGTGCTTCCACTGACGGCCCCGCCCCCAACACTGCTCTTATTTCGAGAGATTGCAAATGCAGGAGAGGCATAGCTGGATGGGGGCTTGCTGCTGGAGCTGTGTCTTCTCTCTGAGGGGTGAGACATTTAAACAAAGATTTTACCCTTCTAATACTCAATACGTTGAAGGCAAAAAGTAAATAAATCCTGTAGGGTAATGATAGATTTCTTAACCCTTAAAGACCTACAACATTTTTGGGGCGCCTGACTTGCCTCTACTTTTCTTTGTTTTTCTCACCCATTCTAGCAGTTAGAATCAAGTGCCATCATTTTAAACAGGAGAACATGAAGTTTCCATCTAGCTCATTTTAAGTTCCAATTTTACATTTATTTAGTCTGAGAATGGATTCAATTAATAGAATTTTAAGAAAAACGGCAGCAAAAATGTGGTTTTTACTGTGAACTCAAACAGAACAAAGTTTGGATGTACTAATGATCAACAATCGTTTCTGTTTGGCTCAGGGGAACAACCCACATGCGTTTCCTTGACGATTCAGAGCTGCAGATTTTGATGATGCTGATCTGAATAATCAATCTATGATCAAGCTGAGATTCTCCTCTTTACAGTGCATTTTACAGCATACAGATTGGATTAGCGGTTAAAAAGTTATGAAACATTTTAGAACAAAGTTATTTTTAGCCACGGGCGGCTATCTAGGTCTTTAAGGGTTAACAGTCCCGTCTTATTGACATTCAGTGGCATTTTCACGTTTAACGCAGGGGGGTTTTACAGGCTTCAAGAAACTATGTATCAAAAACTAAAAATTATTTTATTTAAAAGTTATTTGTAATGAAAATTTTTTACTTTTTCTCAGTTAATAATATTGCGGATATCTTATATGTATTCTATGTTCGTGTAACAAAAATGTACTTTTTGTTTGTTTCAGTCAACTAGCAAACGTCTCTGTCTCTTCGTACTTGCCTGTCAAAAACACACAGTCCTGCTGCTCTGGCCCAGCGTTTGTCACTAAGCCCTCCAGCAAACCAGGGGCAAACACACACACACACACACACACACACACACACACACTTTAGTCTGATGTCTCGCCAGTGTTTATCTGTGCTGATAAAACTACAGCAAAGGCTGTAATAAATAAATATATAAATAAATAAAAGGACACTAGGAATAAATCCTTGACTTATTTATTTCTCACAGAGGCATTTGGCTTCTTGCCGGGTTGTTGGCACTGCTCCGTGATAGTGAGCCAACAGCAATTTTAGTAACCAAAGGCCCAATCGACAAAGCCCCAATTACACCACAACAGTTCGCAATATCATTTTGCCCCATGTTGAAAAGCAATCTGGGACTGTTGTAAGGAAACTGTACACCTAACTGACAAATGACCACAGGGAACTACCGACAAAATCAAGAGCCTTGTGCAAAAGAAGGATGATCAGCGGGGACAAAGGCACAGAGTAGAAATATAAAACACATATGAAAAAATGGCGGAGGCCACAAACAATCTAATCAAGTGCTCTGACAGTGTGTTTGAGTGTTTTTATATTTCCACTTTGCAAAACAGCTTGTTATAACAGCAAGTTTGAATGTAGCAATCATCGGCAAACTTCAAATACGTCAGAGCAGGTAACACAACTGTCAAACAATCACAGCATAGAGAAAGGGAGTGTAATTAATTACATTAAACAATATTTCATGTTGGACATCAAATTTAGCTTTTAAACTAACCATAGTCAAATATACAATGCAGCTAATGATAATTACAGTTATATGAACAATAATTTTAATGAGACTACTGCGACCTTTAAGGCTCATTAAGGCCCCGAGCACCAATGGTGCGAGGACCCTCTAGGAATTGCTTGTTTTTAACGTTTAGTATTTCTCTATAATGTCTCTGTAAAATAGAATAAGTTAGAGTTAGAATAACTTTCTCAGCCCTGAAACTGAAACCATTTTCCAGATAGCATCCTCAACCCCCACCCCCTTCCCCACAGTAAATGTTTAAGTAATTCTTTTCAAATAATTTCAAAGACTTTATGTTTGACATTGCTTGAAGGACAGCAATATTGAATATCCAATCAGCTAATCAGCTGAGGTCCAGTGCGACTGTAAAACCCCACAGTATCCACAAATGCATAATGTACTGAAAATGAAGGATAATGTACATTCAGCTGGTCAATTTCAACAGGAAAAGTCCATTTTAAACTGATGAATGCTGAGGAGGATACACATTTATTTCTTATTATTCTTAACAGGACTATATGTAAGAATTTCTATGTATTAATCGCTTTTTGTATTGCCAATGTGTGAACAGCTTGAAACCAAACTGAAAAAATTAGAACATCCCTGACGTCCTAGCCTGTAGACTGATTTTTATGTGAAGGACTTGGGCTAGTTTCACAAGGGATGAGCTTTTCTGAACGCACAACACATTGAACCTTGAAGCAGAAGGGTTACAGCAGCAGAAGACCACACCGAGTGCCACTCCTGTTAGATAAGAACAGGAAACCACGGATATAATGTGCACGGGCTCACCAAAATTGGACAATAGAAGGTTGGGAAATGTTGCCTGGGGCCTGTTCTTCATACATGGATTACTCAGTTATCTGGATTTTACTGTTGATGATTTGACATGATCCAGGATTGTTAAATTCTTCGAAGCTCATCCTGGAGTTGCTGTCATAGCAACAAGTCTGTAAGCTCAAACATGCTCAGGAGAAGGCTTATTTCACGTAAACAGGATTAGATTGCATCTTTTTAAATGTGAAAGTCTGTCCCAGGCATTGCTACTTTCTTACAAGGGCACCTATTGAACCAGGCAGGGAGGGATTAATAATAAGATATATAAACGGAAATATATACAAAAAAAAAGAATAACTTTACACATTTTTGTAATTATATTCAAATAATTTTTTTGTCTATAATGGAGCCAATTTTACGCACAGAGATTATCTACATTTTATTGGAGGCGTACACACATTACATACTGTTTGTATGAACTAGTGTTGTCAAAAATATCGATATGTATTGATACTGAAATATCTGAAATGATATGATACTCATTTTCTACAATATCGATACCAGCTGCGCTCTCTTCTCCAACCGACAGTGAGCTGACATGCACCCACCTCCTCTCATTCAGTCCGGTTAACCCTCTGAACACGGCGAACGCGTGTTCTGCTGGATTTTTCTTCATGACATCGTGTTAGTATTGTGTGACCGGTCTAAATTTCGCGCAGGACTGTGCATAACATTAATTCTACCAATTCCCGCAGATTTCGCGCTCGCATCTGAAGCACACACATACATAGGCCTACCATATAAAAAAAAATAAAGCTGCCTCTGACATACAACTGCAAAAATGAGCTCGTTTTCCCAGCTTATTAATGGTCAAATACACTCAAAAAATGTCTCAATGCCCATCTTGGTGAGTATTAACGTAAACACAGTCGTAACCAGTTCAGGAAGAATGTGTAATACCTAGTTCAGACTGCCCGATTTTAGCCCCGATTTTGACTCAATGACAAGTTTTGCGAAATCGCAGACAAATGCCCGAAATCATAGGCAAATCGTTGCTCGTGCACGTGAGTGACAATCACGCAGTGTGAATTACCAAAGACGCGATCAGAGATCTGTCTAAATCTGTGTTGGTGAGAAAACAGTCAGTATCTGGTGTGACCACCATTTGCCTCGCGCAGTGCAACACATCTCATTCTCAGAGTTGATCAGGTTGTTGATTGTGGCCTGTGGAATGTTGGTCCTCTCCTCTTCAATGGCTATGCGAAGTTGCTGGATATTGGCAGGAACTGGAACGCGCTGTCGTATACGCCGATCCAGAGCATCCCAAACATGCTCAATGGTGACATGTCCGGTGAGTATGCTGGCCATGCAAGAACTGGGATGTTTTCATCTTCCAGGAATTGTGTACAGATCCTTGCAACATGGGGCCATGGCCATGCATTATCATGCTACAACATGAGGTGATGGTTGTGGATGAATGGCGCAACAACGGGCCTCAGAATCTCGTCACGGTATCTCTGTGCATTCAAAATGCCATCAATAAAATGCACCTGTGTTCGTTGTCCATGACATACGCCTGCCCGTACCATAAACTCACCGCCACCATGGGCCACTCGATCCACAACGTTGAGCAAACCGCTCATCCACACGACACATACATGCTGTCTGCCATCTGCCCTGTACAGTGAAAACTGGGATTCATCCGTGAAGAGAACACCTCTCAAAAGTGCCAGACGCCATCGAATGTGAGCATTTACCCACTCAAGTCGGTTAAAACGACGAACTGCAGCCTGGTCGAGACCCCAATGAGGACGACGAGCATGCTATGAGCTTCCCTGAGACGGTTTCTGACAGTTTGTGCAGAAATTCTTCGGTTATTCAAACTGATTGTTGCAGCAGCTGTCCGGGTGGCTGGTCTCAGACGATCTTGGAGGTGAAGATGCTGGATGTGGAGGTCCTGGGCTGGTGTGGTTACACGTGGTCTGCAGTTGTGAGGCCGGTTGGAAGTACTGCCAAATTCTCTGAAACGCCTTTGGAGACAGCTTATGGTAGAGAAATGAACATTCAATTCATGGTCAACAGCTCTGGTGGACATTCCTGCAGTCAGCATGCCAATTGCACGCTCCCTCAAAACTTGCGACATCTGTGGTATTGTGCTGTGTGATAAAACTGCACATTTTAGAGTGGCCTTTTATTGTGGACAGCCTAAGGCACACCTGTGCAATAATCATGCTGTCTAATCAGCATCTTGATATGCCACACCTGTGAGGTGGATGGATTATCTTGGCAAAGGAGAAGTGCTCACTAACACAGATCTAGACAGATTTGTGAACAATATTTGACATGCATCAAGTCATTACATACATATGTAATGACTTAAAATTCTCACTAGGGCCAATCCTTTTAACATAGTTTCTAAAATATATTTGCATTTCTGATTGCAGATTTAGATGTAGTTTGCAATACATATTCCTTAGTACCGCAGCTTGTTTCAGCTCAATATGATTTATTAATCCTCGTCTCGGATAAGCACTTGCCAGAACTAGATTCTTCCCTACACTATTAGTCAAGCACTTGAGCATTTAAAAGTTTCATGGTCTGTGTAGTTAATCTGCTCATTAATCTTTCAGTCTCTAGAAGAAAAGAGTCCCAGTGTTCATAAAAAAACCCTCGCCGCTAGAGAGAGTGATTGTGTAATGATCTCTTAAAAACTGCAGGAACTGGCTCAGTCCGAGCACCATAAACAGTAGAACTGTAGAATATTTTGAACATCAAGGCCGTCCTGAAAAACTGATATTCTGGAAGCTGAACAGAGCGTCAAGTGCACTGATGTCGACATGCTTTGGCTCTCTCAAGAGTGCTGCAACTTTCACAATCTACACAAATTCAGAGTCCTCTGACATTTTTTTGGATTCAGTTATGGCTACGGGAAATCTTCCAATCAAATAACAGTTTTTATTTTGGGTTTTAATAGTCTGTGAACATGTGCAGTATGTCATGAACGGTTCATGAATATGTGTGTACACTAGGCAGACAGTTTAACAAAACTGCTTAAGTGCAACTAAAATATTCACATATAAGGAAGATGACAAAAAAAAGAAACATTATATGAATACGCTACCCAATTTTAACAAGTAAAATTAGGTTTCATTAACAAAACATTTGAGATTATTCTGACATATTTTGTAATTATGTTTGTGACATAACTGTGAAAGTGATACTGCTAAGAAATTTGGGCTAAAATATCTAAAAGTCAAAAACACTGAAATTAAAAAAATGGAGATCATGCCAGCATATAACTTGAACCTGTCTTGCATTTCATTGGATGTTATATGCCCTGCAGATTTACAGCAAACCAACTAAGACGTATATTGGGGTATGATCAAATAATCTGTGGTTTCTTCACTTTGAAATGCACAACATATGCAGACTACATTTTTAGTAAATAAAAAAAGCAGTTATGCATTTCACATTAGACATTATTTACTTTTTTTGTTATTCTGCTGCCCTACTTTACAGCATGCTTAAAACGCATTTTGCCACAGGGATTTAATGACAATTTGTCTCCCCCTTGTGGCCAATGCTGAAATAATACATTCAAGTGCACTAGCTTTTGCAGAATCTTAGGGTGTGTTCACACTTGGCAGGTTTGATTCGATTAAAATGAACTCTGGTGCGATTGCTCGGTTAGTGCAGTTTGAATAAGTGTGAACGCTGCCATCCGAACTCTTGTGTGCATCAAGCAAGCGGGACGAGACACCTGAGAAGGTGAGTCTAAACACTGGTGCAGTTAGACTGAAATATGAACGCAACACGGACCAGACATCTAAACGAACCAAAAACAGAACATGATGAGAAAATGAGACCCTAAAAAGGACAGAATGCTCCAGCTACACTGCCCATCACAGTTCTGTACTACAGGCGTGAGGCGTCAGATGCACAAATCCTTGCAGCAGCTCTTTGTGTGTAAAGGAGGAATTCCTGGCGCTGTTTTGACTATTTTATAGAGTTTTCAGCTTGTAAATATACTATCAAATGTACCCACATACAACCAGCGCATTTAGCCCAGCACAGCATTGTTTGGATGTTCCATAAGTTCCATCGTAAAACATGGACTACACATATTATTTTCTTTTTTGGTCCGAACCAAAATAACAAAACTACAAATGTGAACACACCCTTAAACAACAAAGTGACTCAGCATCAGGTAATGGAGACTTTCATTCAAGGTTAATTATTGTGTGTAGAGAAACAGCTGGGACAAAGCAAAATCAATAAGAACGAAGCGACTTTTAACAAATTTGAATGGATATGAAAAATACCCCGGCTCCAATATTGAAGCCATCTACATTCTACAACCATTTGATTGACACCACTTTCTTTGAAAAATGCTCAAAATATGATGGATTTGCAATGTTCATATGCTAAAATAAACGATAGTGTTAAAACACTGTTGACACATTGGCGGCTCAAAAACAAATAAATATAAACCCCCCCCCGAGTAAGCAATTTTCCCCAAAATACAGATCAGAGGTGTACTGACATGGGAGTGATTTTATTTTTATTTTTTATTCCTGAAGTTATCTGACATCTTATGGGAGGTTTTACATGTGCTAGATTGGATAAAACAGCACAGATGTGCCAACTAAAAAGAGCACATCAAACATTAACTTGAGGATAGTAAACAGAACTCTGGCGGTGGGTATCAAAGGCTTGTGTTCTTCCCTCGTCATGTTATGATAGTCGAGGCAGAGCAGAGGTGGGGGCGGGAGGGATTTCCGACTTAATTCCCTTGAGTGAGATAAGATTTTTTCTAAAATACCTCTATTGAAGACAGCAGGGAGAGCAGAGAGAGAAAGGCAGAGAGCAAGTCAACTGTGGAGAGCAGAAGGTGGTCTTACCGTAGTGTGCTTGGAAGGCCTGGGGTTTGACTACCTGACTGCAGTGGCTGCACATGACCAGGTAGAAATCATCCTGTGCAGGACATTGGCCAAAGATGGGCATGTCTGCGAAAACACACCAAACACTCATTAGCAGGTCAAAATAGCATGTTTCGTGCTCTTCAGACAAGCAGGCATTTTTAACAAAGCAGTTAGACATGTAGCTACTTGCATGACTGTAAAAGCGAATATTATTAATCAGCTTATTAGAAAAACGTACAATACAAGACAAAAGAATATGGCTTTCTAATAATTAAAAAATGTTTTAACAAATAATAATATATTTTTCAAATTGAGAAATAAAGATGTAAAACTGATAATTTATCAATTTTATAATTTAAATATAAAAATGTAAATAATTCACTAACAAACATGCAATATAAAACAAACTAAATAAAAAAACTGTTTATTATTGTTTAAAAATGTAGTTTAGTTAATGAGTTAATTTTTCAAGTGTTTAAAAGCAAATAAACAATTAAAAAAACGCTTCATGAAAATGAATTTTTTTATCGATATACTGTTACACTGTAAAAAAAAGTGTACTTACTTAAAATGTGTAAACACATTGCTATAAAATTAAGTAAATAAACAATGCTTAATTTAAAAAATTAAGTCATGTGAACTTGACTACTTTTTTTTTCAAGTAAGCATGAAGTTTATTTACTTAAAGACATTGAGTAAACCCATTGCCTTAAATGTATTAAGTTAAGTCAACTGATCACTTTTTAAAGTGTACACTACCGTTCAAAAGTTTGGAGTCAGTAAGATTTTTGTTTAAATGAATACTTTTCTAATACTATTAAGCAAGAATGCATTAAATTGATCAAAAGTGACAGTTATGATGACATTTATAAATGTTAGAAAATATTTCTATTACAATACTTATTTTTGAACTTTCTATTCATCAAAGAATCCTGTAAAAATGCATCACAGTTTCCACAAAAATATTAAGGAACATTGTTTTGATAACATTGACAATAATAAGAAATGTTTCTTGCGCACCAAATACGAATATTAGAAATATTTCTGAAGGATCATGTGACACTAAAGATGCTGAAGATTCAGCTTTGCCAACACAGGAATAAATTACATTTTAAAATATTACAATTTTAAAAAGTTAATTTTAAAAAAGCCTTGGCGAGCAGAGACTTCTTAAAAAAAAAAAAAAAAAGTACATATCCCAAACTTTTGATTGGTAAATGTATAAAAAAAAAAAAATGTAAACATGAAATAAACATCAAAATCACGCTACACTTAACTATACTGCAATATTAGAGATAACATTTTTTCAAGTTGCATGTTCTTGTGCAGCTTTTACTTTCATTGTGGACAGACAAATTACTTGCTGGAATCACGTCACTCCTGATTAGGACATACAATGTAATCGAGTGTGAGATGCATGTAGAATCTGACCTAACCAGTGAATAGAGCCAGAACTGAATCTTCATACTTTCCCTTCAGATCAAACGCACACAAAATACAAAAAGTTAACTTGTTTTCACAATGCACACAGTTAATAACCAGTGTCTGTCCACTACACTGTCTGTTCAGTTTATCTACGGCCAGGTTCAGGTGAGGCCACCCAGGCCATTCCGGGAAAACTGTCGGGGTGAGTTCACGTAGTGCAGAGGGGGTCACTCGCAGCGGCGCTACTCTGTTTTTATATTAAAGGAAACAAATAAGTGATAAGAGATAGCCAGCTACTGTGCCAGCATTACAAAGGTTGCCTGGAGAGGGGGGTCGTCTGGCAAGCACGGTGTGTGGGAGAGCCAGTGAGGAAAAGAGTAATTGAGTGGGAGAACGAGGAGAAGAAAGAAAGTGAAATTGCAGATTAAGAGTGGCAGTTGTAAACTTGTGAAATCTGCAAGGCTGAAAGATTATAAAGTGAGTGGAGGAGAGCCGTACAGTAGGTGGCATTTGGCTTTCAAGATTTATACTTTCAGAAAGTGCCCTGAATTGACAGCAGTTTGTGGGAAACAGTCTACCCAAATCACACAAATAACTGCACTGAAAATAGATGAAAGCAGTAGAAAAAATATCTGCACATTAAAAAAGCAAAGGAAAGAAAGAAAATGGCTCCTATTCTTAGCCATTTAACAAGGCTTAATGTGGTCCTCGCTCCAAATGAAAACTACCTGTTCCGTACACTCTGAGAAAACTCGGCGAAGTCAACAACATGCAAATGACCATTTTCTAACAAAACAGATTGTATTCTGAACCAGAGGAAAACAACATTATTTGTTTGTAGACAAAACATTCAAATAATCTGTGAGATTTGAAAATGGCACCAAAGTCACTGTAATGTCACGCCTAAAGCTGTTTATTTAATTAATTCTAATATAAAAATCACATTTCAAACTGACAAACAAGTAATTTTTTTTTTTAATGTTTTATCAATTAATTGTTTTTTACATTCAACAACATTCTTGAAAACAAATTAAATAATCATCAAAATCATACAACACTAGGGGTGGGCGATTTGCCGATTTTACATTGTGATCGATCTTGAAGATGTGCACAACCTACTTTTCAAGCCATCTTTTATGTCCTCGTAATAATGTTAAAATACAGCAATGACTGCCTAGTAGATGGCTGTGCTGAGCTGACTGGCCAAATTATAGTCTATCATGTGTCTTTCATGCATGATGGTGATGTATCTAAAAAGCAGTGAATACAATTTTAGTTTTGATTATGGCTTCCAACGATTATGAAAACATGATAATAAAGATAAAATAATCATTGTGCCGCATACCGGTCCATTCTTTTAAAGCGGTGTGCTTTCGCCCCCTCCTTAAAAGCCTAAACTTGACGTCCAAATCAGTCAAATCATGTGACTTGGCTGTTGTAAAATGCAGTGTACTGCAGGACATGCTTTATTTTAGTTATTTTATTAGAGTTATTAAAAGTGCATTTAACTGTGGATGACAGATGAACAAAGTATACTTGGGGTTTCAGGTGCGTGCCTAGACGGTCAAATATACACAAAAATATGTCAAAATGTCCATCTTGCAGAGTATTTACATACAGTCAGTTTTGTCTTAATTGTCATATTAGATCCATGCATCTTGTCTTAAAGTGATAGTTCACCCAAAAACGAAATGTTTATGTTTATCTGCTTACCCCCAGGGCATCCAAGATGTAGGTGTCTTTGTTTCTTCAGTAGAAACCAAATGAAGATTTTTAAGTCCAACCGTTGCAGTGTGATAGTCGTATAATGCATGTCAATGGGGATATTTTAGAGTATGAGAGCAATGAGAGTAAAAACACATAGACATACAAATCCATATTAAACCATGCGGCTCGTGGCGACACATTGATGTCTTAAGACACGAAACGATCGATTTCTGCGAGAAACCGAACAGTATATGTGTTATTTTTTTACCTCTTATCAGACGAATGTCATCTAGTATTCCCAGCGCCATAACTTCCGGTGAATAAGGTCAAAATATTGCAGCGATCAAAGATATATATACGTAGATGCCTCATATGACCGATCCACGCAGGCGAAAATGAGGAATCATCGCGCCGGTATTTTGCATGTATTTTGACCTTATTCGCCAGAAGTGATGGCGCGGGGACGGCTGATGCAGAGCCATAGAAAAAAATTAAATACATTTTTAAATATGGATATTTTTCTTACACAAACGCATCGATTCGCTTCAGAAGGCCTTTATTAACACCCCGTGGCCGGGTGGAGCATGTTATTTGACGGACAGGTGCATTTTTTATGGACTTCTAAAAACAGAGCAACTATTACTGCTATTATAATGCATGAATTAGCCAGAACATTTTTAATATAACAGATTTTATTCGTCTGAAAGAAGAATGTCATATACACCTCGGATGACTTGAGGGTGAGTAAATCATTGGCTAATTTTCATTTTTGGGTGAACTATCCCTTTAAAGCCTAATACAAATACCTGCTGCGTCATTAATGTTAAGCAAAAGACAAAGACAAAATCACTCACTGCACTTGACTGGATAACTGTAGTCGTTTTTATTAAGAATAAATGTATAATTAATTCATAAAGACTATGCAGTGTTTTGAAGTTTAACTCAGGGTTTAATGACTATTTTGACAACTGATTGTTTAATGAAATGCTGTGTTTTAAATTGTGCAAATAAACAAGACCATAGGCTTGTTCCTGTGTGAATAGAAATGTAAAGTACAAAGAAAAGTACATCTCAAAATTGAGAAGATCGCGATTCAGATTGTAGATCGTGACTGTTTGCTATAAGATTGTGATATGAAATTTTGGAAAGATCACCCACCCCTACACTACACAACTATATTTGTATAGATCACATTTGTTATTTATCATGATGCTAAAAATGGGTTTTGAATCATGATCTAGCAGCTATCAAGTTGAGTCATGGTGCTAATGCAGGAGATGTGGGTTTGATTCTGGCTGGTTGTGTTCTTTTTATAGAATAATATTAATTCAGAAAAATGCTACAAAATCGGATATTCACCATGGTGTTGAGAATGTGTTTGTGTGAACAGTGGCTTAGCGGTTGACATGTAGAGCCTTGAAGTTCATGCAGCAAATGTGGGTTTAAGTCTGGCTTGCATTTTCTCCATCTTAAACAACACGTCTCCTACCTACTTTCACTGGGTTAGATAATGCACTGACAATACATCTTCACACTTAACTTGCAACACCTTTTGTTATGACTTCATAAACATAAACCAAAGGGGTAAACGAGCAGCAAGCATTATATGCAGAAGTGTTTTGTCGGCTGAAGATGTGCAGCTCAAAGAGGCACTAACTGTCCATTAGTCTGAGAGCCAGGAGGTTAATTAGTGTGAGTGATTAAGTCAGGGGACAGGAGCAGCGCTGTGGCTGCCGTTTCACTGCAGCTCCTTCACACAGAGACACAAGGACACTCCAAAAAACATCACTGCCTGAAAAGATGACATTGAATCGTTAGCGTCACCTGGGCGTACCTGTGCTGCTCTCACAGTAATCACAGCCAATCAGGACAATAGTCTCTTTAGGAATTTACAAAAGATAACCATCAAGTAGATAGACCAGGGCAAGGGTTTTGATCCAGAGCTATTCTGATTCAAGGGGCCCTATCATACACCAGACGTGACGCACATGTTTTTTGCTAGTTTCAGCCTGACGCAGTTGTCATTTTCACGTCCAGCGCCACATTGTTTAAATAGAAAATGCACTTGCGCCCAACTGTTAGCCCATGGGCGTGCTGTCTGAAAACGAGGCGCATTGTTGGCACGTTGCTATTCTTAGATAACTGAAAACGCAGTATTTTTGGTGTTATTTAAAGGGGGGGTGCAATGCGATTTCATGCATACTACGTTTTTTACAGTGTTAAAGACTTAGATTCCCATGCTAAACATGGACAAAGTATAAAAAATTAAGTTGGACATTTGATTGAGTATTTCTGTGCCAAAAATACTCCGGTTTCTCACAAGTTTCAGAAAGTTTTTTTCAAGTATGGGTCTGCAACACGTCAAATGGGGCGGAATTTCCTTATACGGGTCCTAAGGGCACTTCTCCCGCACCCGTAGGCCAGAGCGAGAGAGCAAACGCACATCAAAGCGATTTGCTCTGCTTTAGGGAAGTCATCGGTGGCGCTGCACAGGTCACAGGACTTAAAGAAATAAACAATGTCACCAACAACCCTGGTAAAAGTGTTTTTGTTTGTTCCCTACATTTCGGCGACGATTGTTTTATAAACAAGGCCCAGTTCAACTCCGGATTTGCAGATCGTCTAATGCTTAAGGATGGAGCGGTCCCAATGATAAAGGTTCACATCGTGCATTGGAACCACATGTGGTGAGTAAAACTGCTTCAAATGTCTGTGTGTTGTTGGCTATCGGCGCGTAAGCACAGCAAGTAAACAACACGATCACATATAGTTAATTTATCTATGGAGTATGCGATGTATAGTGTGTGTGTTTACATTTGTTTAGCAGGCCACTGTAGGTGCCTGTTTGTTTATTGTAAAACCACTCTAAACAACACCTTTAAAGAAAAGAAAAAATACGACGACAAAAAGTAGAAATTAGTCATTTACAAAAGCCGCAAAGCAAATATATACAGTTACATTAAATACCACATAGAGACGTCCTGCTGTAGTCGTTGTTGCTGCTGCTCATGTTCAATTTCAGCATCGTGATTTGATTCTGGATCATAAATGTATGGCTGAATCTGATTGTTAGCCATGGTTTGTTTTGGATAGCGTTTTTTTCCTCACTGTAAAGGATGTCACAGCTTTCAGACGCTCTCAACGCAATAGCTGCGAGGTTCGTCATTCTTTAGCTCCGCCCACACCGCACGCCTCCAGCCGCTCGTTTTATTCCGGTAAGACTCAGTACAGCCTATCTTTCTTTTATAAATATAATAAAACTAAAGACTTTTTGGAGATATGAAGGATGCAATACTACTCTATAGGTACTCAAGATTGACTGGAACTGAGTTTCACCCCCCTTTAAAGTGAGTGTTAGTAATAACGCACGTACACTCGGCTTATTACACACAGAGGGACGCGCAGCAGCACACATACATTTTTAAATATTAAAAATAAAAGGATTCTTCTCTGAAGAAGCGTTCAGTCTTTCCGCTCGCAAATTCTGCCATGTAAATAGCGAATCCGCCATGGTGCAATCGCAACTGGCTTTTAAAAAGAATGGGAGATGAGACTCTGATTGGTTTATTGCACGTTATGCCCAAAGCACACCCATGACTCATTAAGAGACTAGGTACAACCCTTGTGACAGTGCCTGCCTTGTATTGTAGGTCTATTATAGCTGTGCCTAAGTAACTGAACCAGTTTGTTCATGTTTAATGGAAATGACTATATAACTCATTAAAAACAGTTCTTTGTTTTTAATCTCTAAATACATTGCGTGAGTCCAACTGAATTGTGTTCATTTCCAAACAAAACAATTCAAAAGGAGAAGTGTGATCTGATGACAAAAGGTCAAGGTCCCTGCCTAATAGATGGCTGTGCTGACTGGCCAAATTATAGCCAATCATGTGTCTTATGCATGGTGATCCATTTGAAAAGCAAGTGAATACAATTTTTGTTTCAGTTTCGATTTTGGCTTCCAACGATTATGATAACGTGATAATCAAGATAAAATTATAATTGTGCAGCATACCGTTCCATTCCTTTAAAGAGGTGTGCTTTCGCCTCTCCTTAAAAGCCTCTCCTTTATTTTAAAAAGTGTTAAAAGTGCATTAAACGCAAAGTACATCTCAAAATTGGGAAGATTCAGATCATGGATTGTAACCGTTTGTTACAAGATTGTGATAAACTTTTGGGAAGATCATCCACCCTTACAGACCCCAAACTTCTGAACAGTATATACACACACTCCAGATCATTAAAACTAGTGCTGTAAATTTGACTCATTAATTTAGCATAATTGATCATATTAAAAACATTTAACTTAATTTGACATAGCCTTTAAAATATATATATATATATATATTTTTTTTAATGACATTTAAGATACAACAACAGCCGAAGTCTGTCTGTCTGATGCATGTGTACATAGACCTTATATATTTTTGTATGATTTAAGGTTTTCCTCTTATATTTTATACATTTTGGGAGGGATTTTTCTCAGCAGATGTTGATGTTGATGCAAAGCCTGAGTCATCTTAGTGGGCAAGGTATAAATTGTCAGTAAGTACTACTACACTAGGCACCATCTCCATATGTTACGCACATTCAAAGTCTACAAATGCACATGGGTAGTGACTCATACGGCCTCTGGCCTTTTTTCAGAGTAGCTTCAAAGGTTACGTATGCTATATGTTAAACTACAGCTTTGATGGCTTCCTACAGAGAGAAACATCAGCGTCCTTTAAAAAGTCCAAATGAGCTTTCCGGCGCAACAACAAAATAAAACCTGAGCCGTAGCGCTCCTCCGGATATCAATCCCAACATTAGACAACAACATGCTTATGACAGCATATCAGAGATGCAGACAGGATACGCTCGCTCATTCGGAGCCGGGTTGACTTGACATGAAAACCACAGATATTCTATAGTCTTCTAATCGTGTGTCTCAGGTCTAAAAGGAAGTGGAGGACAGACAAAATGTGCTGAAAGAGAGAGAACAGAGATGCAGACGGAAGCGATGGATATGAAAATGGAGGGAGAAAAGAGGGAGAGAAAAAGAGATTGTGACAAAGCGAGAGAGACACAGAGATAGCGATAAGGTGAGAGGGAGAGACAAGAAGAGAGAGAGACTGTGAGCGGATAATTTGACCATCCCCTTCATTGTCATTGATAAACGATCTAGGTAGAGGAGCTCTTAGAAGCCCCGTGCACGAACACACTCGCAGGTTTAACTCCACGCCTGATGTGTCTGCCTCTCCTCCCCTCTCACTTTTCCTCATCTGATGAAGAGCTGCAAGATCCTCTCACCACACATTCAGTCACCTTTCACTGAACATCGTACAGCAGCAGTGCAAGTGTGAAATGGAGTGTTTCACAGTGTTTATGTGTGTGTTTGTGGGAACAACAGCTTCTGGGGGTATCTCAGATCCTACTGGTTCAGGTGTTTTTTGGTTTGGTAATCACTCTAGTTCCTAATGGAAATGAGGGCTAATAATCTTAAATACCCCTTTCCAAAACTGGCTCCCCATTGGCCTGTTAAAGCTGCTGGCCTCAAAGCATGAAACACTATCATCAGTGGTCTGGCAGCGAGACCACATAGACTTTAAACCAGACTGAAACAAAAGCCACTTTTCATGTCCCTCTGAAATCTAAAAACATAATTTACAAATCAACTACAGTTCAAAATTCAAATGTTTAGGGTCAGTATTTTAAAAAATAAATTAATACTGAATTAATTTTAAGCAAGAGTGCAACAAATTGAACAATGACAGTGAAGACATTTTATAATGTTACAAAATAATAATTAAATTCTGTTCTTTTGAGCTTCTATTCATCACAGAATCTAGACATTTAAGATTCTGTGATTAATAGAGGTTCAAAAGAACAGCATATATATACATATACTATATCTATACACTCTCTCAGGTTTCCACAAAATAATACATTTAAATTCTAAAACATTATTGCACACCAAATCAGCATATTACAATGATTTCTGAAGGATCATGTGACACTGAAGACTGGAGTAATGAAGCTCATCAAAGGAATAAATTAAATGTAAAAAAATTACAATAGATTAACAGTTGTTAAATTGTAATAATATTTCACAAGATTGGTGATTTTACTGATTTTCTAAATAAATCAATGCAGCCTTGGTGAGCATTAGAGACCCATTTCAAAAAAAAAAATGTTTAAATCTTACCAACCCCAAAACTTTGGAACGGTAGTGAACATGCATAAATGGAATTTTCAAATATAATCAAAATAACCGTTACATAGGCCTATACGTTTATGTGAGCTCGAAGACAGTGAATTAAATTTCTATCTTTGTTACAATACATTTTCAAAATACATGCAAGACTTAAAAGCAGTGATGCACATAGTTTGTTTATCATCATTACTGAGGTTAGCAACATAGTAACATGTTTGGTTATGTCACCCTTCATCTCTCAAGTGAGGTCGCAAATGGATAATAAAGAGCCCAATCAAATTTCTGGCCTCCATTGCCTTTGGACTAGAGCTGCAACTAACGATTATTTTTTCTGTCGACAAATCTAACGATTATTTTTTCGATTAGCCGACTAATCTAACAATTATTTTTCCGGATTAATCTGATGATTCTTTTTTTACTGATTATTGTATTTCAAAGAGGGTAGTGAATTTGTATATTATTTTAACATGAAATCAATGAATGATGACAATATTAATTGTATTTCAGAAAGGGTAGTGTACTCAAGCCATTTTATAATGAAATATATGAACACAAGAAGCTTTTTAAACATTATGTACAATGATACTATTCATCATAAAATGTATACAGAGTAGGCCTAATAAGGAAAAGTTGTTTACTAAAATAGTTGAGTATGATTTACTTATTGATTTGTGTCAATAGTAAACGAAAATGCGCTTGTATTTATCTGCAAAAGGTTCACATACAGGAGCTTTCAGCATATTTTTAATGTATAACTAGTCATCTATTTTGAAGATATACATGTGCATAAACAACGACTAAAGCTGCCAGAAGTTTTTGCCCAAACTTCAAAGCCACATTTAAATGATTAAAGCTAAAGGCATATCTTAACTTTAATGTTACTTTAATCATGTAAACTACCTATATACAGCATGTTATTATGTGTTTAGGACAGAGGGGAACCCGGTCGCATTTGAAGCAGATATATGCTGCCCATAATAAATAAAAGCAGGAGACGTACTGTGGTCGGAGAAGAACACCGGAAAATGTGACCGAATGGACAATATTCGTCTGTATTTGCAATACACGCGCCACGGTTCAGCTGCGCGAGACGAACACTGGCAGTGTGAAAGCCCAATGGGCGCGCGCGGCTCCCGCTCTCCACGCGCACAGCTTCTGCTCGGCCACCGTGTGCAGTGTGAAACCGGCGTTACAGAGTGAACAAAGCACAGTTTTATTCGGCTTCTGTTTAAAGTACTCCCACACTTTTGAATGTCGCGGTCTGGCTTTATATGATAAATGACAATTTTCACTATGCCCGGGAGCAGAAGCCGCCATTATTCTAGATCTTCTGTTCTATTCTAGAACGTAAATAATGTGACGTTGACGCATTTCACGCATGTCGACGTATTTTCGTAGTCACGCGTCGTTGCAGCCCTACTTTGGACCAGATGATCAAACACTTTCAACCAAGTAGGTTGGCATTTTACTAATCTCAGGGCAGTTCTGCAGTTTGTAAGAGTTGTCCAGAACAGGAATAAGGAACGCTGGTTACATTAGTGCTTTTAATAATATATTTGAACCCGGTTTCACTGAAAGGGCTTAGTTCTTAGTTATTCACACTTGTGGTTCGGTTCGCTTGGTTAATTTGGTCTACTCTAGAAAGCCGCATCTCTCAGACAGCATGTGATCCTGAATTCAGTTTCTTCTTTTTAGCAGCGAATTGTGCTTGAATGGTCAAATACACACAGATTTTTTTCAAAATATCTGTCTTCGCGAGTATTCACATCAACATAATTGGTTATGTCTTAAGTGAATGTAAACATTTACGGGGGGGGGGGGGGGGGGGGGGTGCATTGTGTCTCAACATATTAAACTTGCTGCTATCTGTGTCATTAATGTTAATCAAACACTCACTGCTCTTGACTGAATAACTTCCGTAGCTTTAATAATCATTTATTTGTAATTAAATACACTAAAGACTAGGCAGCCAGTCATTATTTTTACATATGATTATTGAATTGCTGTACTTACTTGAATGCTTCTGTTAAATATACTTAATTTTATATGTTTACTGTTTATTTTTGCATTTTAGTTCATATTTTTTAAAAGCAATGGTAAAATAGCACAAATGACTATATTGTGATTATTAATACAGTAATTATTACTAATAAAAGAATTGGAGGAAAGGATGCATCGTGATGCCTCGAAAATAGTTTTATAATCAAATCATTACCCTCTGAATCATAAATCAATCGAGTCATGAGGATTCACACCTCTATTTGGAGCATCAATAGAGTAAATGATAAGTGATGCATGAACAGTCTATTTAATCATTATGTGAATGTGAATTTAAGCTATTTTCTTTTTTTTTCCCCTTGGACCATCCTGCGGGCCAGTTTCTGACTATACAATAACACATGGTGCTCTTAAGGTAAGGCACAGAAGCAATAATTTCAACATCTACAGCACAATACTGCTTTCAATACATCCAATAACACATAAATATTTCAGGCGTAGACGAAGCTGAAATTGAAACTACAACCTTCATAAAGATGTGCTCAAGACTTTGGCTTTACTCTGACCTGAGAAAAGTTGTGCTTAAAATAAATCAGAATTTGGATAGAAAACACTAATTAAAGCCTAACATAAAACCAGCAATTTCGATTTCAGTCCATACAGACAAAAGGTGTTGTTTTTGTGCGGCGACTTTGAGTCTTGCAAGACGTAACCAATTTACTCTAAACTGTGCAATGGAGTAGCAGTGCACATGATGGCTCTATTGTTTGTCAATGAAAATGCCCTGTTAGATAAGTGTCCTGACAGGTACAGTATCTCACGCTTCTTATACTGACAGAAAAAGAGAGAGAAAAAGGCCTGGTGGTGACATGTTTATTAACTTCATGGCAACTTAGGACAAAGCAAAGATCTACTAGAATGATCTAAATTAGGGCCGGGACTTTAACGCGTTAATTAAGATTAATTAATTACGGGACTTTAACGCGTTAATTAAGATTAATTACGCAAAAAATAAATAACAATTTTAACCACACTTATTTTTGCACCGCGGAACGTTTTTCAATGAATGAGTTTCGACGGGCCGATTATACTGGAGCACCAACTAGCGTTCTTGACTTCTGACAACAACAAACCACAGTGAACATGAACGAAGAAGCTGACGAGACCGCTTTGCTTGGCCCCGTGGATGGGAAATTTTGTTTTAAAAAACGAAAGGATGGAAGCATCAACAAGAGCATGGTTGTGTGCAAGCTATGCAACAAGGAATTTGCGTATCACCGCAGCACATCGAGCCTCAAATATCACCTCAACGCAAAACACAGGAGTTAGCGTGGACGTTAGACTCCGAGTAAAGTTACAAGGACCTAAATATGCTATTGCTACACTTAATGGCAAACATTGCACTGATCTGCTGGACTGAAATAAATAAACAATATTTCGTTGATTAAGCTTATGCATTCAGTCATTATTCAATGGTATACTAAAAATCCATGTGAAAAAAATAACTTCTCACTGTTCTCAGGTCAAATATTTATATGCAATTAAAATGTGATTAATTTCGATTAATTAATTACAAAGCCTCTAATTAATTAGATTAATTTTTTTAATCGAGTCCCGGCCCTAATCTAAATCAAAGTGACAGCCAGCAATTACAAGGTGTCATCTGCTTTGTAAGGATCAATAATATGCTAGTTATACATATTTAAATTACAAAGGGAGGATTTTAAAAAATATTATCGACAACTACCTTGACCATTAGACATGTAAATGATACCGCTGAGTCACTTATATTTATTTAAATCTAAGGGATAATAATACATAGTCCGCCAGCCATTATTACAAAATAAACAGGGTGATCAGGACCTCAATGTGGAGCAGCTAGTTGTAGTAAACAAATCATTAATAAATTAAATGATTATTTCTCTAGATTATTTTATTATACAAGACAAAAAGACTGCAGAGTGTCCATGAACACTGAAGACAATCTCCGAATGGTGTCCTGAACAACCTGTTTGTGTTTATGTAGTCCCATGCACTGTAAAATCGAAGTAATATTTGAGTAAATTGAACTCATTTAGTTAAATTTACTCAAATATTACTTCAAGTTCAATGTACTTAATAGAAAAAAGATATGTGAATTAAATTATTGATTATATTAAACTGAATCAATGAGTTACAGCTGATTTGTTTACGACTGTTAAAGGAGAGCAAATTTCAATGGAAAAATTGTAATTAAGAGTTATGCTATGGGATTTTGGAGAGGGAGAGATCTGTTAGTCTGCTATCATTGTGCTGAAAAGTAGAGTCTGTGATCAAATTGAGGATGGGCCAAATCACATTTAGCCTCATTTATAAAACGGACATACGTACAGATGTGAACTTAAGAGTGTATGTACGCTAAAATTAGGGGTGGGGGAAAATTTGATTCTTAGATGCATCGCGATGCGGACGTGGACGATTCTGAATTGATTCACAAATGTCAAAAAATCTATTTTCTAAATGTTGATAACGTAATGTTGACGGAACGCAAAAGGCGCAACTCTGAAGCGCGGGAAGTGCAGCGCCCGGACCGTCTGTGGCATGCACATAACAGAGACACATGATGGCTAAGCGAGAAATCCAACCGGCACCCTCTGCATTAAAAGCTAGCGTATGGAAGCACGTTGGCTTCTATGAAGTTAAAGGGGAAAATGACCTGGACAAGAGCCACACTATATGCAAGTTGTGTCAAACTAAACTAAAATATTTTCGAAACATGACAAACCATATTACACGTTTGCACCGCTCGGTTGTATCAGTAGTTGCTGCCAACCAGTCGTGGCCTAATGGTTAGAGAGTCGGACTTGTAACCTGAAGGTTGCGGGTTCGAGTCTCAGGTCGGGCAGGAATTGTCTGTGGGGGGAGTGAATAACCAGAGCCCTCCTCCACCCTCAATACCACGACTGAGGTGAGACCCTTGAGCAAGGCACCGAACCCCCAACTGCTCCCTGGGCACCGCAGCAATATGGCTGTCCCACGGCTCCGGGTGTGTGTTCACGGGGATGGGTTAAATGCAGAGCACAAATTCCAAGTATGGGTCACCATACTTGGCCACACGTCACTTGACTTTCACTTTCACTCACTTTCAACCAGAGGACATCTATCACACATTTTATGGTCAAGGATTTGCGTCCGTATTCTCTGCAGATGTTAATTTAGTGTTTAGATGTTAATTTCATAAAAGCTGTTTTTGATTGTGGTATACAGCAAAACATTTGTCTGTGCTCAGGATTTAGTCATATGTCATAAGTTTTAGACTATTATTTATTTGTGTATAAGAGCAGCTGTATGTTACTAGTTATTCGGAATACGATGAATTCTATACTTTTGTATAAAAGCTGTGATTTTGGTACAGCAAAATATTTATTTAATTTTTTTGCCTGAAGGATTATATTGCTCGTTGCACATAACAGGAGGGTGTTGGTTAATACTTTATGTTAGTGATTCAGAAAATGCTGAAGTCTTTACTACAAGTATGCTGCTACAGACACTTTTCCTGTTGATTCTTTGCAATGTTGGGACATATTCTGGCAAATGTAACCTTCCTGACCTGTTGACTTGTAAAATCACTTCCATTTGTTTTATTAATAAAAGATATTGGAAGTAAATTCATTATGGGTCATTACAAATACATTGCTTTAAAAGCACCAAGTGAGAAAAAAAAAAAATGTGTATAGAAAAAAAAAGATAAATCGATAATCGTTTTATCGTCGCATCGCAGCCCTCTGATTCGTAATCGCCCCTAGCTAAAATCCATGCCAACGTTCATATTTATAAAAACGGGTCTTTGACGTGGAAAAGCGCTTAGCGCTACGTCAGAGTCTAAGCAGACGTACACACTTTTTCTTGTGGCAGAGAGTCAGAGTACTGCATATATTTGGAAATCAATTCTTGCTGCTCGCCATTCTCAAGTAAAGTATTTGGACATTGACTGGTGATCTTTTATATGTTGATGACATTAATTAGGGGGCTTTTACAAGGTGGAGATCTGAAACCATTCAGCTGCACACAATTTCAAGATTTGCGATTTATAGATTTCACATCTGGAAGAGAGACGAACGCACATTTTTGTGCTTTTGTTCGTTCCCTGAATCACACGTACGCACATTGAAGAAATGATCGTAGGACAGTTTCTATGCAACATTTTATAAATAAGGCCCATTAGGACTATATATTGCTTTATTTAAAAAGTAATATCTGTGCTCACTCCAGCACAGCGATAGTCAATTACAATAGTACATGCAGTTAACAGTAAGAGTTTGAGTAAAATTAAAGGTTGTGATTGTATTGGTTTTAAGCAATTTAATACATTTTTATTACATAAAGTATTTAAGTGGATTGATTGTTTAATTTAAGAAATAATCTCTTTTTGTGGATTTAATAAATATTAGTTTTTAAACGTAACTTATTGGGTTTCACAGTGCACTTATCAGATAAATAATGGGCATGAAATATTGAAATTGTATTTAAATGACTTTAGTAGTGTACTTTTAGAGGATGCAGTGACAATTACTTTCAAGATGAACTGTCACTTATACAGAGAAATATTTGACAACTCAAAATCCAAATATTACGTAGAGATGTGTAATAAATAAGTCTAATTCTGTCTAATTCTTTATAACTGACATTTAAATACTTGTGTGACTCGAGTAAACTTATTCAAATATACTACGCTTGCAGGTTTCTATTCAACGGTTATAATGGTGTCTGAACACATTTAAAACACTTCAAGTATGACAATTACATGTATATATAGCATGTATTCTACTTTTATTTATTTATTTTTTGAACTCCAACTCACAAGTGCTAACATGCAACCCAGACATAGTGTTCCTATAGAACAGTCTATGTCAACAAGCACATATAAAAGCTCGTTTCTAACGCTTTTGACTAGCATAAGAGCATAGTTTTCAGGGACAGTTCTGTCAAAAGTCAGCCGCACTTGTTTCACAGTGAGCCGGTGCGTGAAAAGTGTGGACACACCACCAAAACAAAAACACACCTTTGACCAGAGAAAGCAACACTACTCACCGTCTCTGCAGAGTCTCATGGCTTCGCGATTTTTCCCGCACTCTTTCAAACTTTCTTCCAATTCTGTACCTGAGGAAGCGATTTGGGTCGTGTTACATAAATAGTTACACTTGCTGGCTTGTTGTCGCGTTTCTTAATATTTCAAAACTGCACGCAATCGGGCAAACGCTCGCGATCTGACGCGGCTGCCCGCTGAAACGCAATGGCCGACGGCGGCCGATCAACTCACCGTCGCTCCCGTAGAGTTTCACAGCATCGACCCAGCTGCTCCAAGGCTGTCCCAGCATTATTTCAGGACTAGGCAGGGATCTGCGCTCCGCAACAGTCGCCATTGCTGTGGAGGCTTCTCCCCGCTGGAACTGTGGCTGCTGCTTCAGCTGCCTGGCCGCTCTGCGCTGCTGCTGCTGCTCCCCCCTGACGTCATCATCGGCCCTTTCCGACATTCTTTCCGCTACAATGTAACAACACAGCAGTGAGCGCTTAAGGTGGCCGAGAGGATTCCTTCAATGAATGACATTGAGCCGAACGCGCGATTCATTCACTATTTTTTTGTCTATTCCCCCTCCACCCCCCTCCCCTGCGTGCTGCACGAGACGGCGTGTCTCGAAACGCACGTTAGGAGCAGATTACAGAGATAAAAGTTTGTAAGGGCGACCTCAAAACTTCCTTTAACTGACGAGTATGCGCGAAATACTGTGGAAATCTGGGTTTCACCTGAATCTTTACCTTATTATATTGTCACACACATATTAAAACATATATCTTAATATGTTGTATTATTATTTAAAAAGTGACTCAACCGGTTTGGGAATTCCCCATTCTCTTCATATTTCAAAATTTTTGACCAAAACGTAGGCCTACTTTCGATTTTGAAGGGTTTAAAATGTTTTAGGTAGCTTATTTCATACAGAGTTATCAAATATAAATAAAAGTGTATAATGTCTTGCTTTCATGTGAACAATTCTGTGTAAAGTCACACGACTAGAACTGTTCAAGTTTGGGTTGTCCCTCTGAAAGGAAGCATGCAAAACAGTTCATACAGATACAAATACCATATCTGATACATATTTATATGTTTATATTTAAATTGTCTATTTTATTGTATCATTAAGATTACTTTATCATATAATCTTCATCACAATATATGTAAACATGGTCATGAAACTCAGAGCCCCGTTTTATTTATTTCGTTATAAATTGTTACATTAATAAAGCATAAAAGTCAAACGAATGTGCTTTTATTCATGGATTACCCTTCCATTTTGCCCACAATTGCTTGATAGTAAAATAAAATATTAAATAATTATTGTTTGCAATTTTCTGCTGGGTCTTACTGAGGAACCTGAGAACTATTTGACTCTGTAGTTTCTCGGCGGTTGCAATTGTGACTAGAAATTTTACATAATTTTAAAAAATGCATCCAGTTTGTTACATTGGGCAATCCAATTATGTGCAAAACATGTTCAATAAAAAAAAAAATTGGGGATTTAAGAGGATAAAACAACAATGCATATGGCATACAATGGAGAGCGGTCTAACATGGCAGGTTGGTAGGCCATTTTAAGACAGCCAGAGATTAATCACTTGATGCGCTGAGCATGGTTTTCTCACACAGGTATTAAGCATATCTAGATATGACTTTTTCAACACAGTCATTTATACAAAGAACAGTTTGACTCAGTTGCATGAACCTGCATTGCTGCAGTTCTTTACCAAACTTTCACAAACACTATCTGGTTGATAATTCAAGTTAGAGGTATAGTTAAAGACGGTTATAAAGTATATAAAGTAAAAACAAACCCTCCACACTTTTGCGTGCTCTAAAATTAATGTATTCTGATCAGCCACATGTTATGAATCACATTTTGGAGCACAGGCATTGGCAAATCATTTCTAGGCTATACTTAGCCATTTGTCCACTTGTAAGAATGTGTCTCATAAAATCAAATATGTCTGGACCAATTCATCTAGAATAAGAACAGAAGCAAACATGTCTCAAAGCCGGGCTCAGACTACAGGAGTTTTTAAATCTTAAACGATTGTGAAATCTGGTTGCATCACGCACATAAGGAGAATCTTCACAGATTTTGTTCTTTCAAATCTCAAACCTGCAAACACTACAAGATATTCTTAAGACCATCATGCCAGATTTACCACCTCACGTGATCTCAAAGGGAAGCGGATGTAAACAAAAATGTGTCAAAGGTTGTCGTGGCAGCTTGCCGTATCAATACTTATTCTTTGTAGCGAGAGAGAAAAAAAAAAAAAAACTTAAACGAGCATGGATGAGAAAAAGTTTGGGGAGACGAGGTCAGTCTGTTCTTCAGCGAGAACTGGAGGTGCGATTTTAACTGCCAATTTTGGAAGTACTGATGTAATCATCAGCCGCATTTCCACCACAGGAACTTTCCCCAGGAACTAGGGACTTTGGGGTGGTACTCTGTGTGTTTCGAACCGCAGGGTCCAGGGTCTAAATGAAGTTACGGGTTAAAATTTCCCCCTCAGAAAGTCCCTGATCACGCGGTAGTATTTTTTTCAAAGTTAGGAAACTTTCGGGGGTGGGACTTGGGCGCGGAACATGCTGATTGGTTGAGTTCATGCAGCATTTTATTTCAACCCCCGTTTTTAAAAGTCTGTTGCAGTGCGTGCAGTAAGAGTTGTTTACTATTCGAATCAACAATGGAGTTTGAAATAATACGACAGATGGGCAGAGGACGAGTTTCAGGCTTTATTAAGCTTATATGATATCTGGCAGGAACTGGAAAGTCGCGTGTAGTCCTACGTCACCGGACTAATTTGCCTACTCTTCATTGTACTTTAGACCGTGATGGAAACGCAGACAGCAACAGGTCTGGGGGAAAAGTTCCTGGGACAAATGGTTGCTGGTAATTTCGGTAGAAATGCGGCTACAGTCATAATCCCGATTTAAAGTGCCCCTATTATGCAGTTTTAAAGGTTCCTAATTCAATTTTGGAGGTCTCCAACAACAGGTTTACGTGCATCAAAGGTCATAAAACACTTTAATTTTGTTATAATATATATTGTACATCACCACATTCTCAAACCACTTGGATGAATCAGTCTCTCTAAATCCCTCCTTTCCGTGAGCCTGCTCTACTCTGATTGGCCTGGTGGCCCAGTATGTTACATTTGGTCTACCGCTTACAGCGCTTGTTGGAAGCTCAACGCCCATCCCCATAACTGAATTTCAGCTGAGGCTTCCTCAGTCCTCAGCGATTGCACACGATGACGTCGATTTAACCATATCAATCCGAGCGTGAGTCCGATGATTAAACATTGGAAGAACTAGTTATTCAACCCGAACCTCCAACGTAAAGGCCTGTTCACACCGGGACGATTTTCGCACGCGTTTATCGCCGACGTTTAACACCTCGGGACTAAACAATGGGCGCCAATGTGAGTGTTCACACCGACGCGCAAAACGCCAGGCGTAAAAGCGTCATTTAAAAAAAAAACGCCTCGGGTTCGTTTTTTTATTTTGACGCGGCGCGTAAAAAACTGTCCGACCAATGAGATCGGCGCTTTTGTTCACGTGCCTGGAGCTGCTGACGTGACAGTAAAACACGACTTGGTGGCGCTCAAGCACAAAACGGTCTTGCCGAGCACACATTGATACGAAGAAGAAGTAGTAAGTAGACAAAGAAGAAGATGAACTGCTAATGCTGCTTGCCAGTTAGCAAAAAGTGTGTGAATGGTTTTGTCCAAATACATAATATGTCTATGGTTTTGGCAAGCACGTAAATACTGTCTCTCTTCTCCTTCTGTGTGACAAGCGAGTGTCAGAGGCTTAAAGTGCCGCAGCACCATCTTGTGTACCGGGAGCGCATCGACTGAATGTGCACGTTCACTCGGTGCAGCGCCCGTGAAAATCGCTTGGGTGTGAACACTCAAGACGCGCCGAAAAACGGCACGAAAAACGCTGGCGATAAGCGCGCGCGATATTCGTCCCGGTGTGTACAGGCCTTAAGGATGACTTGAGCAGGACGTTTCTCTGTAATATGCTACTCATTTTGAAGTACATTATGAGATGTTCCAGCTGTATTTCCTCACCATCAGCATTAACAAGTGTATGTCCATCAACAAATCCATGTGTATATTTCTAATTTATTGCAATGCACATGCGAGAACTGTATCAATAATGGCACATATGTTAGCCCAGCACTAACGTGGATGACTGATGTAACATTAAAGTTTGCAAAACAAATCTGGCTCCATCCTTTATCTTTACTAAAAGTAGTAAGAATGATAGACAATCTGCATAAATACACAGTTTAAGGTAATAGTGGCCCACAACTGATTTTCAAAACCATTTCAGTCAGACAGTAATAACGTGAGTTAGCCGGTTAGCTGGAGACCTACACAATACAAAACACTAAATTACATATTTTGAACACCGGGTAGAAAATATATACATCAATAATTATTCATGCTTACAGGTTGTGATTCTGCGGAGCAAGCTGGTCCAAGTAAACTGGGTACTGACCCATCTTTCAAGAGCGTTTTAAGTGAATCCCGCGTTGAACTCCAAGATTTGAGAAGCAGTTGTAAAATGACGTGTTTGAGGGCTGGTCAAGTTCGCAGGCGGAAAACATAGACAGACAATGCAAATGTCTTTTCTAGGGATGTAGAACTGTAACGCAGTGGGATTTGAATTACAGACGACTCGTTTAAGCGGTTCAGATTATTTTGGGAGACAATAACTTTATTCAACATGCACTTTTGAACTTTGTAGACAAATTTAATGTTTACATTTACAAACTGCTAGGTTACACACTGCATGAAAGGGAATATTTGAAAAGCCATAATAGGGGCACTTTAAAATCCTAAATATCAAACATGTTTGATATTGTCTGGGCGGCCCCAAATTGTCAGGGAGCAGATCGGGAGGTTTAAAATTTGATCTGTAAACGCCCAAACATCAGAACCAACCGATGCACTGGACGCAATTTTTAGTCGAGAGGGGTAATTCGGGCATGCATCGGCCTGAAACTCCTGTAGTCTGAACCCGGATGCAGTCAAATTTATTCAGTAAAATCATTATAGTCATTACCTAAATGTATTCATTAAATATAAGTCATGTCTGTAAAGCCCCGTTTCCACCGAAATTACCCGGAACAATTTGTACCAGGAATTTTTTTTCCCCCAGACCTGCTACTGTCTGCATTTCCACTGCGGTCAAAAGTACCGTGAAAATTAGGTAAATTAGTCCAGGGACGTGGGACTGCATGGGACTGCGTGGGACTGCTGCTCCCAGTCACCGACGGACAGTAATCATTTTTGCGCGACACTGTCTGCAACAATAACAAGTATGGAGGAGATTCAAGCTGTGCTGCTTTTGCTAATTATGTGGTTTACTAAAGAGGTCATTAACAAAACGGCGGAAAAGAGACGAGCACTGATACTAAAGCGTATTCTGAAAGCTCGTAAAGCTAGATTTAAAATAAGACAACGTAGGTTATTACCAGCTATTACAGACATTGACCGTGCGATTGCTGAGACGAACGTGCTGAGACGAACGTCCGCCATCGGACAGAAAGAGCAAGACTGATATTCACGCAGAACGAACCTCGCAAAAGACATTTAAAAATGCCGGTTGAAATAAAATGCTGCGTGAGTTCAACCATTCAGCATGTTCAGCGCCCAAGTCCCACCCCCGAAAGCTCCTGAACTCTGAAAAAGTACTACCTCGCGAGCAGGGCCGTTCGGAGGTGGAAATATTTACCCGGAACTTCATTTAGACCCTGGTTCCTGCAGTCGAAACACACAGAGTACCACCTCAAAATTCCTAGTTCCTGGGGAAAGTTCCTGCGGTGGAAACGCGGCTTAAGATATGCAAGAGCTGGTTTATTTTGTAAATTTACTGCAAAAATCTTTTGATTAATAGTATTTACTCCGTTTCCCCTCCTTAAGTGTATTCAAACTTGTTTCCAATGTGAAAAATCACTTACTGTATTATAATATGATATCTATTAACAAATCACTACCATAGCCCATTAAAGAAATAGTAATGCCTGACCTAAAAGTGAGTTGTTGAAGCTAAATGACAAAATCTATCTAATATGCCCTTAGGTTTGATAAAATAAAAATAAATAAAAAACCTAGAGTGAAATTAGGGCTGGGCGATAAAACGATAACGATATGTATCGCGATAGACACGTAATCAATATCAAGAAAAAAAGCGTTCGATAAAACATTCGATCATTTTTTTTTTCATTGTGATTTTAGACATGTTTTCCATGGTTGTGTTGACATTTCTGCCTTTATAACTGAGGGGATTATAGTCAGAGGAAGGTTAAGTTTAAAATAAAAATGTTTAAATGTAATATATTTTTCTCCTGGTCCTCATTTTAAATAGGTCATAAAAATATAAATAATTATCGATATCAAATTATATTAAACACATATATCGTGATACAGCCATATCGCCCAGCCCTATGTGAAATTGTGTCCCTTATTTTATCTTTGATTACATCATACCTTGTCAAAAGTAAAAAATTGGAACAAAACTGGTCAAGTCAGTAGATCCTCATCAGCATTGGTGATTCCAGACCGCTACACAAGCTGGTGAGGGAATCTGCGGAAAGGAAACAGAGGAAGGGGCATGTTAGCAGCATTGTTTCAATACTCAGTGTGTACTAATCACAGTTTAGGGAGTAGTCATTTGTTTTTTGACTAAAGCCAGGTTCACACTGTATGATTTTGGCCACGATTTGGCCGTTTGAGACCTGGTCTCTAGGCCTGATCATTAGTTTGACATGATTAATGACCACTGGGATCAAATTTTACCTCCGACGAAATTCTGGCATTGTCAGAAGATTTGACGTACAGTCCTGTAAGTGTGGCTTCTCCTACAACAACCATAAAATCAAAAACCAACAGAAGTGCCGAACCTGATGACGCAATTAGTTGGCACATTTGTTCCACACACATCGTCTTCGTTTTTTCCAGTTTTCTTTTCGAGAGAAGCCATGAGAAGCCAAAATAAACGCTAGAGATTTTTTTTGTTCGTATTTTTATCCCGCATATAAATGCAGCTCACATGACCGAAAGGGTCACGGATTGATGATGTAAAACTCTGGACGAGTCTTCTTGCGCGAGTAAAGCTGAGTGCACACTGTGTGATTTATAATAGTCCTTTACGTTTGTTCCTTGTCAGACTGTACGAACATGATCCCCGCTGTAAGCCATGTCACACTGTAAGATCTCAGTTGACATTAATGTCAGACTGCACGATAGGTAAGGCGCGCTAAAAATGGACGCACACAAGAGAACTTGTCTGGAGTTTTATATCATCAATCAATGACACGTTCGGCGACAGTGAGTTGCATACACGCGGGATTGAAATGGTGGCTACAAAGAAATCTCTAGCGCTCATTTTGGTCATAGTTTGTCTTGAAAAACGAAGATAATTTGACGGTCGTCCTAGGAGAAGCCGAATCTTCTGACACTGCCAGAATTTCATTTGAGGTAAAATTTAATCGCAATGGTCATAAATCGGCTGCTGGTAAACATGTCAAACTAACGATCAAAGACTTCAGATTATAGTCTAGGATCAGAGGAATCTTTTAGGATTTGCAAAATTTGTCTCAGACGGCCAAATCGTGGCCAAAATCGCACAGTGTGCACCCGCCTTCTATAGTGTGACATGGCTCACAGAAGGGATTATTTTCGTACTGTCTGCGAGCTGTCGTAAAGAACTATTATAAATCGTGCAGTGTGCTTAAAGGACAACTCCGGTGAAAAATGAACCTAGGGGTAATTAACACATGGTTACCGAGTAGATCGTTCTCTGGGATGCATTTTCATGAAAATCGAATGTAAAGAGTTTTATCTTTAAAAACAGATTAGCTTATAACTAGGACCGGGACTTTAACGCGTTAATTAAGATTAATTAATCACGGGACTTTAATGCGTTAATTAAGATTAATTACGCAAAAAATAAATAACAATTTTAACCACACTTATTTTTGCACCGCGGAACGTTTTTCAATTAATGAGTTTCGACAGACCGATTATACTGGAGCACCAACTAGCGTTCTTGACTTTCGACAACAACAAACCACAGTGAACATGAACGAAGAAGCTGACGAGACCGCTTTGCTTGGCCCCGTGGATGGGAAATTTTGTTTTAAAGAACGAAAGGATGGAAGCGTCGACAAGAGCATGGTTGTGTACAAGCTATGCAACAAGGAATTTGCGTATCACCGCAGCACATCGAGCCTCAAATATCACCTCAACGCAAAACACAGGAGTTAGCGTGGACGTTAGCCCGACTCCGAGTAAAGTTACAAGGACCTAAATATGCTATTGCTACACTTAATAGCAAACATTGCACTGATCTGCTGGACTGAAATAAATAAACAATATTTTGATGAATAAGCTTATGTATTCAATCATTATTCAATTGTATACTAAAAATCCATGTGAAAAAAATTACTTCTCACTGTTCTCAGGTCAAATATTTATATGCAATTAAAATGCGATTAATTTCAATTAATTAATTACAAATCCTCTAATTAATTAGATTAATTTTTTTATAGAGTCCCGGCCCTACTTATAACGCTAGTATATGGGGCATAGAATAAGTAAAAAATAGCCTCACACTAACACGATAGCATAATGAGGGTGCTGACATGCAAACCGAAGCATTGAGAACTTTGTAAGCATACAAACAGTTTAATAAGAAGATACTTTATAAAGACACTACATTACGGACAGGAGCCATCTTGGAAAACAGTCTCGACAAGTCGAGCCATCTCTTTAGTGTGTATCCTTTGGAAGCACTAGTCTCTGTTGCGTTCAGTTTTTTTATTTTATTTTTTATTTTCTCTGTTACGTTCAGTGCTTTCTTCCGGAAACAACGAACCATATGAGATTCCAAGTCACAGTTCATCACTTAGCACAGCGTTCGTGGCTCGACTTGTCGAGACTGTTTTCCAAGATGGCTCCTGTCTGTATATGCGTAATGTACTGTCTTTATAAAGTATCTTCTAATTAAACTGTTTGTACACTTACAAAGTTCTCAATGCTTCGGTTTGCATGTAGGGACCCTCACTATAACGCTACCGTGTTAGTGTGAGGCTATTTTGAGCCTTGTTAGTGGTATTAACTAGCGATTTAATTTTACTTATTCTATGCCCCATATACTAGCGTTATAAGCTAATCTGTTTTTAGAGATAAAACTTTTTACATTCGATTTTCATGAAAACATATCCCAGAGAACGAACTACTTGGTAACCATGTGTTAATTACCCCTAGGTTAATTTTTCACCGGAGTTGTCCTTTAACCCAATAATAAGGGAAAACATAACTATTTTACGAGGTGGCGATTTTGCATCGAATTCATATAATGTGAAGCATACAAAATGTACGATTTTTAGAAAAGCATCGATTCAAGAGCGTACAAATTAGCCAACAATTTGCCGTACAAAAATGTGAAATAGCTACGAACTGCCATGAGATTGTGTTGTTTTTGACAGAGGAGCCCTCATGACCTAAGGCCAAGTGAATATGATGACTCTAGTTTTCTTCTCTACAGTTTTTTACTAGCTCAAGATCTACTTATGTAGGAGCCCGTCGCTACAGAGTAATCCAATCCAATAACGACTATCCCCGGCTAACCATCTGAGAGCCCTTCAGTTGACAGCCTGATAATCCGTCTCAGGGATAAAAGGAACTAGTGAAAATGTTTTGACTTTCTTACATCAGTTGCTCAGTTCAACATTAAATTCATAACCTAATTAACTTACATGAAATAAGCAGAATTTGCACTGTATGACTTAATCCATTTCTGGTAATACAATTACAATACATATCTGAATCAATTATAATTGACATAAAAGTCATTTCAACAGATATACACGGACAGCATCATTCTGACGTTAACTGAATGACTATTAGTCTATTGTGTGTCAATGGAATCAAGTGTTGGCATGAGGGAAACAGAGGCTGATTTATGACTTATAATGAGATGTTCTTTGTGGTGTCAAAGATTTCCCCTTTAGAGTTTCTACCATTAGCTATGAAATATATTTGAGTTTCCAGCGCAAACGCCCACTCTTTGTCAAAGCCTTACAGGGGTGCATAGTTACACTAAAACAATTAATATTCCAAATTTAGAATGCACAACTGAAGCTGTGACAAACAAAGCTTGTTTATTCCTATATTTTTAAACTACTGTGCAAACAGCATGAGCCACCAGAGACTTTAATTCGAAGAAATAATCAATCTGTTGTTTATATACATATACTTTGAAAATGATTAGTCACTTATGTAGTTGTCATTTTATTTATCATTTAATCATTCTTTTATTATTATTATTCACTTGTCCTTTTATGTATATTTCCATTCTATTGTTGTTTAATCTTATGATGGTGGTTCAAGGGATTTTTATTGAGTAAGAGATAAAAACCTTGAAATGAAGACTTATCTTTACATCACAGGCATTTTGCTTTGGCATAAAAACACTTTTTGGATTTGGATTTTGTACTGGTCAGACGTAGAGCATTGAAACATATGCATTCAATTAAGATTATTCAATAAACTCAGCTCTTTTAATTATCATTACTTCATCTCCTTCTGGGGGGTATTCCAGAAAGCAAGGTAAAATTACCGTCACATATACCTTAAACTCTTGGTTGATTAACCCAAACCTTGCTTACTCGTACGTTCAGACAACCCAGAGTATGTTCCCGGATAAACACACAAGACATTCTCAACAGAGCAACGAATCGATGATTCACCATGCAAACAGATGCTAAGAAAAAGCATGCCATTCTACTTCCTCCTCTTTTGTTTAATGGCGATTTACATAACCTACTTAGTCCACATCGTCACCTATTTGGTGGTTGTGCAATCATTTTTTCAATCTTTTCATTTAATAAGTAATCTTTATTCACTGAGAATCGGGATTATATTGTTTGTTTGATGCTAATTAATTAAATGCAGATCTTTGTTGGAAATGACAATATATATATTTGAATTTAATGAACATTTTAACATTACCTTGTTATAATGGTGCTTTGGTTTCATTTAATTAATTTATAATATTGTATCTTATATTGCAACTATATAACAAATGTAGTTTTATTAATTATATAACATACATCTGAATACTACATAACCTGCTCCGGAGGTTATGTTCAGAGAGTGAGTTGCTATGGCTACTTACACACCCTGAAAGTTACCTCTGTTTTTGGAACCGAAAGTTGAGGTTACACTCTAAAAAAAAACGGTAATCATAGGGGAACCTCTTTAAGTTCAGCGGTTCGTCTTAAGTTCTTTAACTTCAGCGGTTCTTTGGCTGAGGTGCTATATAGCGCCGCTACCATATACAGAATATGTTAAGATATGGTGCTATATAGCACCAAAAGTGGTTCCCCTATGATTACGACCAAGAACCACTTTTGATTACCATATAGCACCATTTTTTTGTGTGTGTATCCACTTACTTACTCTTAAACATACCCAGGTATGTCACATAACCTGCTTTCTGGAATACCCTCCTGCTCTTTCCTGACTTTCTCAGCCTGTTAGAAGACTGTTATTAGAGTTTTGGGTACCAAACAAGACTTGGTGTTGACAGGTTTTACTGGTTTTGGACACAAAAGAGATGACAGGAGCCAGGGTAGGATCTGATATATTTCTGACGTGGAGATCCATCCGATCTAACATTCTGCTACTGTATTTATTGATCGTTGTTAACATTAGTTGATACGAATGCAACTGTTCATTTCTAGTTCTCATGTTAGTGCAGGTCCATAAAATAATACTATATTAACAGATACAATTTTACAAGGTTAACATATACTTTAAAAGCATTTTTCATTGTTAGTTCATGTTTACTAATGTAGATAACCAAATGGATCCTTATTGTAAAGTGCTAATGAAAAATATATATGCGTGTTTCCTATAAACACCCCTGCACTTCCCCTCCTCAATGATGCCACTTTTGTGTAAAGTTTAATTTATAACTTTGAAAGCCATGAGCCCTTCTGTCAAATGTCATGTCCTTGAAGTTTTAAAAGTGTTTTGCTAATGTTTCCACTCTTACGGCTCCATTAATTCCTTGCCCTGTCCACTTGTTAGCATCCATTAAGTAACTTCAAATGAGCAAGTGCACTTGGGAAAGTGAAAGCAATAATGGCGAGATCTACCAGTCATTAGAAAGGCTCCTACAACAACTTTTCTACAAGGGCTAAACATAGCGGCTTTGTCGTCAGTGCGAAACGAACAAAGTAAACTTGAGTATTACGTCCCCAAAATCTAATGTTAAACACATAAGAGGGGGAGGGGGACGGCAGCAGGTTTAGCTTCCTCGCTAACTGAGCAGCTGAGCCATTGGTGGCACTGCTGTAGCATGCAACTGGCTAACTGGCAGAGGAACAGACATTAGCAGCTGATCTCGATGTCATCATTGTTCTCTTACCAATGCCCTGGACTTCAGAGGTCCCGGTAGAGTGCCAGAGAGAACAAAGGCGCAGGCTTTAGGGTATATTGAAAATGAAGATCAGCTCAAAGAGCGAGTGCAGTGCTCAGTGACTGTGGAGGTCTTCACCAGGTGCTTCCATGTCTGTTTACCAGGCAGCATTCTGGGACAAGAACGTCACTGGCTGAATCCAGCAGCACGCATGCACCGAGCACGCCTGTCACTGGACAGTGTGGTGGTGTGTCAAAAACGAGAGCGCTACCTGCCTAGACAGCATTTCTGGGCGTCTTACACGCGCTTGTTACGCTCTAATGCGTTTTTTTGTGAGTCATTTGAGCAGTTGGGACGCTTTCACAACAGCTTTTCGAGCGTCCCAGACGCGCCCTTTGGTGCCCAAACAGGCTTTCTATGTAGACAGCTCACTGGGTTTTGAAACGCAGCCTGCTACTGCACTTCGCAATAACGTTAGATCAAAACGGCAAACATATGGAAGACTAAAAACACACTAATCAGAGCCACATGCAGCCGACACAACTTTAAAATTACTTTGGCAATTTAATAATGAGGAAAACAATCCTTGCAGTTTAGGGATATGCTATAACGATCGATGAATCTTTTGAATTGAATTGGTTCACAAAACTGACCGAACCGACTCTTTGAACTGAGAACCGTTTCGGATATGTCCAATTCGTAGCGAGTCAGGAACCGATGAGTAAATGAGCTAATAGAGTATGTTAAAACCTATGTTTAAAACATGAAAACGGTTTCAGTCAAAAGATGTGAATAAATTGGGATATTTCCTAATGTAAATGTATTTATGCAGTTATATAATTTCATGTTTAAAGACCTACTTAATACTGGAAGTTATATTAGATTAGCCTACATTAATTACTATTCTCTGTAGTAGGCTTCTGTCCTATTTTAGTCAAATAGGACTTATATTTTTAAAATATAGCTATTTAAAATATTTATATTTTACGAAGGTTATTTAGTTAGTTAATTGAATTAAAATGCATTTATTTTAATTCATGTATTATTTAATCGAATGTATTTGTTATTATTTGTTAGCCTATTATAGCCTAGGCTAGGTAATTAGCTTAATCTTTTTTTAAAAAAAATTATTTTTTTACCCCGGCTTTTCTCTTGACTTTTCCACGGACCTCCTATCTTCCAAACACATTAAAATGTACTAATTCACATAATTTAATATTTCTGCAAGAAGTGACTGAGGACTCTTCTTTTCTTGTCAACACTTGACCCATTACTGGCTATATTCTATAGCCTATCTATTTATTTAAAATTGTAGATACATGTACTGCGCTAACTGGGACTTGTCACAGCACTTGCATATTGTTGCCCTGTTGTTGGTTTTATTGCTCTCATTTGTAAGTCATTTTAGAAGTGTCAGCTAAATTATTAAATGTACATGCAATGTGGGGGTTCCCCAACTTTTTTGTCAGCTGAACCTCTTTCTTTAACCTAATATTAACCTGAGATTACAATAAAATGACAATAAAATTAAATTCAATAATAAAATTAAGCTAACGGTTCTCTTATGTCTGTTAATGGTCAGATTTGTTTTTTATTTATTTATATTATATTAATTTTACATTTATGATTTAATTAGGCTACTTAATAGCTTTTCATTAAACCTTTAGTTCCACCACAACCCCAGTGGGAAACTCTGACATAGGCTTAGCCTATTTAATGCACTTCATGTTGTTGATAAAGAATGGAATATGTTTTCTTTCTCTTTGTATGTTTATGTCAATAGCATGGTACAAGATTATACTATTCAAATCAATGTGATAAACAGGGTAGCACAAGTAATCTAGTAAGGGTAGAGTTAGTGAGTTGATAAACAAAACATGAAAAACAGTTTAACTCATATTTCTTAACGTAGATGCATATTATATTTACGTTTAATGACTTTCATAGTATCCTATATAAATGACTTAGATGCTGATCATGGCTACAACAAACTGAACTGACGTTATGGGGTAGCCTATAAAGACTTGTTGAATCGTTGTTGTTGTTTTTTAACCGGCTGTATTATTTCTTAACATAAATGCATATTATATTTATGTTCTAAATGACAAAGTTTTTTATCAGGCGAATCATGGCTACAACAAACTGAACTGACATTGCATGGCGTAAAATAATTGCTGAATCAGTTTTTGAAAAAAGTTCTATGAAACGAACTGTTCTAATGAACCGATTCATGGAAACGAGTCGGACTTCCCACCACTGTCAAAAACTACTGATCTGCTTGCAGATGCAGCATTTCTGGAATTCATACGAATGGTTGAAATGTTTGAAAGAGTAATTTAAGCTCAACTTTGAAATGACTCAATAATAATGAAACAAAACCTTGCAGTATAGGGAATTGCTATGATACGCGCTGTGGGGTCGCCGGGTTCGGCTCATTTGCTTCGCAACAGAGGCGGGGCGCTGATGCCTTTTGTGTCCCCGCGCGCTTGTCAATAAAGTTTTTTTTTTCGAATTGTTCAGTTAGCCTATTGGAGAATGGGTAGCATCACTGATGGTAAGAATTTATTTTTGGTGTTTATTTTGTGTTTGCTATTAATGCGGAAAACCAGTATGATTCATTACAACGTTGTCCGTCTATTTTTGTTTTGTAAACTAAAGGAACTAATTTGAAATGAGATCAAAATGAGGAATCATAGCTAGTTAGCCATGTGATATGCTAGAACTGATTCACTAAAGACATGCACAAAATGTATGTATCTTATTGTAATTCCTGCGATTTCATCGAAATTAAAGTGAGTTTGGAAATGCTTACTGTGGCTCTATGTATATGTATGTATATACCGTGTGTGTGTGTGTGTGTGTGTGTATATAAATATAATATATATAGTGTGTGTGTGTGTGTGTGTGTGTGTGTGTGTGTGTGTGTGTGTGTGTGTGTGTGTGTGTGTGTGTGTGTGTGTGTGTGTGTGTGTGTGTGTGTGTGTGTGTGTGTGTGTCTTTCCTGGAAGATTTATTTGATCCAAAAACAGTCATTAAGCATGTAGCCTTTGGAATGCTGGAAGATTCAAACTGTAGTGTTTCAGCCAAAATTGTTGCTTGGTGGTTTAAATTCATATTTAGCTAGACTCAACAATTCATCTTAAATGGTATCTGTTTCTTCAAAGATGAGGTTATTCGGAAGCGTCTTCTGATCGACGGAGATGGAGCTGGAGATGATCGGCGCATTAATGTGCTCATGAAGAGCTTCACCAAATGGAGCAGCTCCAGTTTCTCACCAGAGGAAGGGTAATGTAATCTAATAATGTGAAAATAAAAAGTATACACCCGATATTAGATTTTATTTTTTCTTGTTTACCTTATTCCATCAATTAGTTACCATATCTTTATGTATAAATACTTTTTCATGCTTACATTTTTTGCTGCAGGTTCTCACAGTATCAAAGGATGTTGACATCTTTGGCTCAATGTGAATTCTCCATGGGGAAGACCCTGCTCGTGTACAACATGAACCTGAAAGAAATGGAGAATTATGAAGAAATCTATGCAGATATTGGTAAGACCTCCAGTTGACATGACTGTGATGGGTGTCATCACATTTGTTGAATTACTTAGCAAAATGTTCTTGTCTCTTCCAATACAGAGAAAAGTATAACATCAGCCCATGACAAAATTGCAGAGTGCAAAAAAGAAATCCAAAGAGCGAAAAGGATACGGAAAAACCGCCAAGGTTCAATACAGCTCTTTTGGAGAAATTAATTATTTTTTATTTAAATATGTTTTAACTAATATCTGCCTGTCTCATTTGTAGAGTATGATGCTTTGGCCAGAGTTATCAAGCAACATCCAGACAGACATGAGACCTTAAAGTAAGTTTGAACTTCTTATCTATGTGAAATCATATTTTATGTATCAAACTTTACAGTTTTACTGCTTGGTTCACTGTGTTAATTTTGTAGTCTCTATGTCCTTTAAAGTCACAATGTCATTTTTCGCCACTAGAGGTCGCTTATTCAAAACAAAGGCGTAGCTTGATGACGGCGTGATTTTGCGGAGCTTTTATTGTGCCGCAGAATCAAAAATATGGCAGATGGAAACGTGTCAATTTCGCAAAAAAATTTTTTTTTTATGCTCGCATGAGGAGGTTTTTCAGGCAATTTGCAAAATTTGCAGTCACATTTACAGTTCACCTGGCGTACGTAAAAGACAATCATTCTTTAAAGATGACGCCGTATGTTGGGCACAAGACGAGACAGAGTTCTTTATTAAACTCATAAAAGACAATAGAATTACATGAATACTGGATTGTAAATTATCATTAAGACGTGTGTGTCCAGAAATGGGATGATAGTTTCATCCTTACATCTGCTTTAAAACACAATATTTTGTAGTCCAGAGATTATTTATGTTAGTTAGGGCTGGGCAATATGGCCAAAAAGTGATCTCGATAAAATCTTTTCATATGAGTCTATCGATTATTATCACTTATCGATATTAGGGGGCAGTCGTGGCCTAATGGTTAAAGAGTCAGACTTGTAATCGGAAGGTTGCGAGTTCGAGTCTCAGGTCCAGCAGCAATTGTCAGTGGGGGGAGTGAATAACAAGTGCTCTCTTCCACCCTCAATACTACGACTGAGGTGAGACCCTTGAGCAAGGCACCGAACCCCCAACTGCGATATGGCTGCCCACTGCTCTGTGTGTTCACTGTGTGTGTGCACTTGGATGGGTTAAATGCAGAGAACAAATTCCAAGTATGGGTCACCATACATGGCCACACGTCACTTCACTAAATGTCAAATATTTATTTATTACAGATTTTTGCTCCTAAGTGAAAGCTGTAGAAACCAGACTGTTAATTGTGGTTAAGCTTTCTATTGTCAGAATATGACAAACACTTCACGTTTTTGAATTCCTTACACTTTTCCAGTAGTTTTTCATTAACAAAATACATTTCTTAATAGAAAAATGGATGTCTTAGTTTCTGCATGTTTTAATAGTTGATATTGTTTCTAGTCATGAAACAGGTTTGTGTTGCCTGACTTTGGCATATATCTTCGGCACAGTTTGCATTGCAGTATTAATAATATTACATTGCAGTATTAATAATATTACATGTTTTGTCTTCGAAATGCACATTTGACAGTGAGTTGACAGTAGTAGTAGCTTGAGTTGGGAGGATGCAGATCTGTAAAAACTGTAACCTCATTTTTATATGGTAAAATATAAATATTATGACTGTTTTATTAAAATTAACCAATGGTCTTCCATAGTATCACACAGTTTAACCACAGTTAAAAACATGCATATAGCTCTTCACTACCATGGTAAAATGTATCTATTTGGTATTTATATGAAAAACGGTAGACCTAGCCAAAAAAAAATTGGTATAAATGCACAAATTCTATAGCTCAATCACAAAAAAATACTGTAATAATATTAAATTACTCCTTTGATACATTTGATACATGTCTACATTAATAATATAATACAATTCTATATGAATATCCCACATTTATGCCAGAGTACCATGGTGCAGTAGTTAGTGTCACAACTGGAAATCCATGGTAAATTATGGATAAGATCTCTTCTAGTGAGATCGCTGCCGTTTGGACTTTGACCCGAGCGGATAAACGGTCTGTGTGACGCGGTTCAAATGATTAACAAGTTGTGCTACCTTTTATCAACAAGTTTGTCGTCTTTGGATGATAACTCAAGGTTAGTTTCACTTTTGATTTAACGTTCGTCGCCGCTTCCACTCAATCAAGTTAAAAGCTGCACTCTGACTGGCTGTTGTCGCGTTTATTTCTGCTGTGCGATTGGGTGTTAGAGTAATCTATATCGAGTAAAAATGTCCAGAGCTTATCATCGTTATCGACATGAATTTTATCGTGATTCGATATGATATCGTATATCGGCCCAGCCCTAATGTTAGTGAATAAATACATAGATCCGCTGTGAGTGTGTGTGAGCTCTTGATGGTCTAGTGGTAGAATTTTTGATAAGTGTGCCAGAGTTTCTGGGTTCTAATCCACCATTGTATAGTTTATTCATTTTCTCACCGACAACAACGCAGAAGTATAAATGTAAACTGATGCGTAACTTGCGGCGTAGAGGATACGGCGTAGGTCCGGCGCAGAAGTATAAATCAGTCTTAACTGTGTTGAGCTATATAACAATGATTCATTTTCTTTTGATGAATGCATCCAAACAGTTGATCACCTGTCTAATAAAACACATAATATATTAACGCGTCTTTGGTATTTCCATGGTGTCTAAAATTGGTTTTGGAAATTGAGGGTAAAGCAGGTATGATTTAATTTATAAGCAAAGCACAGATCCGTGTCCTGTTTAAACATTCTTGTAAAATTTGGGATAATGTGAGCACACAAGTCAACAAAATGTATAACATTGTACTAGTGGTTTTTGGATATTTTAATCCAAAAATTGTTCATATTGTGAAAAATAACATGACAAACAGCCACCCTGAGGCAGGGATGCATATAGGCCCACCAACTATTGAAGTGTTTTTGTGATCTTATTTCTGCAGGCAGCTTGAGGCTTTAGACAAAGAGCTTCAGCAGCTTTCACATATCAAAGAGAATGTGGAGGACAAGGTGAGGGAATGTGGTATTGCTTGATGATTTTGTAGAAATACAACATCATACATCTTGCAATATTTACTCTGATCTCTCTTTTTTAACCCATCTTCAGTTGGAACTTCGTAAGAAGCAATTCCATGTCCTTCTCACCACCATTCAGGAACTTCAACAGACTTTGGAGAGTAAGTATTCATTCCTAAAACAATTAGTCTTAGTTCAGATCTCTTTTTTTTCCTGCTGGTATTGTTATACTGCCTGTTGAATGGTCTTAATTTGTTTGTTCATTTTTAGATGATGAGAAGATGGAAAGTGACGATACCCTGGACAGTCTGATGGAAAATGGAGACTAGATATTTGTGTTTTTCTGAGAATGTACCCATTATTATTTTCATGAGCACCAGATGTTCTTTCATTTTAGTCTTATTTTTTTTTTTGGTCATGTACAGAATTAAAGTGCTTTCTTTACCAACTGAATCTGTGTGTCATTTAATTTGAGCAAATAGCCCATTCTAAGTAAATGTTTAGACCTGTGAGCATAACATAAACCATCTATAAAGAAATATGTTCCTGTGTACTGTGCCATTCAATCCAGAAGCTTCATAAACTAAATTACTTTTACTCTAAACTAACTGCTCTAGTTCAAAAAGATTATAAACATCACCAAAATGTTACCCCTGTGTGGTTTTATTCTTCAATGAGGTCAGTCCAAAATGCCTTTGTATGAAGATGCAACATAAAAATAGGACACTGCACATTAATGCAATAAATACAACATTTTACACCTAACATTTATACTTTTTAAAGAGTTTCAAGCCATTACCCCATTACAGTTTTTCTCAATCGCTTTGCACATTTTTCTAAAGCCTTTCTAACATTCTCTAAACTGTAAGTTCAACTGTCACAACTATTTTCTGGAACATCACAACTCTCATTTGTAGTTATTCAGTACTGTTATTTTGTGAAGAAATGTTACATGTAAGCTTAAAATTCATAGTTTGTTCACTTTTTGACTTCCATGACAAGAATTTTCAGCTTACATGCAACAATTCTACAAAAATAAATGTACTGGATAAATTCAAATGAGTAAGTACAAATATGTACTGCTGTAGCTTCTGCTGTTCAGGGTTGTGATGTTCCTCCATGTTCTAAAGTGGTGGTGATTGTGCTGTCAGCAAACTTCATAAATACACCGATCAGGCATAACATTATGACCTAATATTGTGTTGGTCCCCCTTTTGCTGCCAAAACAGCCCTGACCTGTCAAGGCATGGACTCCACTAGATTTCTACGGGTGTACTGTGGTATCTGGCACCAAGATGTTAGCAGCAGATCCTTTAAGTCCTGCAAGTTGCAAGGTGGGGCCTCCATGGATCGGACTTGTTTGTTGAGCACATCCCACAGATGCTCAATTGGATATAGATCTGGGGAATTTGGAGGCCAAATCAACACCTCAAACTCGTTGTTGTGCTCCTCAAACCATTCCTGAACCATTTTTGCTTTGTGGCAGGGCGCATTATCCTGCTGAAAGAGACCTCAGTCACCAGGGAATACCGTTTACATGTTCTGCAACAATGCTAAGGTAGGTGGTATGTTTCAAAGTAACATCCACATGGATGGCAGGACCCAAGGTTTCCCAGCAGAACATTGCCCAAAGCATCACACTGCCTCCACCGGCTTGCCTTCTTCCCAAAGTGCATCCTGGTGCCATGTGTTCCCCAGGTAAGCGACACACACGCACCCGGCCGCAGACCCTGACCCTGTAGCCGGTTCACCACGGTTCCTTCCTTGGACCACTTTTGATAGATAATGACCCCTGCAGAACGGGAACACCCCACAAGAGCTGCAGTTTTGGAGATGCTCTGACCCAGTGGTGTAGCCATCACAATTTGGCCTTTGACAAGCTCACTCAAATCCTTACGCTTGCCCATTTTTTTCTGCTGCTAACACATCAACTTTGAGGACGAAATGTTCACTTGCTGCCTAATATGTCCCACCCACTAGGTGCTGTGATGAAGAGATAAATAGTGTTATTCACTTCACCTGTAAGTGGCCAATATCAAACTCAAATTCCATGTCATAAATATTAATAGAATATAACTTTTGTCGACAGACGGAGGCGGCACGAAATTTGACGGAGGCGGCCGACTCGTAATTCTCTATGCAGGAAAAACCCTGCTGAGACGCAAGAAGAAAGCAAAAATATATATTTTTACTAAGGAAAATGAAATTTTTTTTTAACTCACAGTGATTTGGATAAGTTACTTTAATCTGATTACTGGTTTGGAAATAGTAACGCGTTACTGGCATCACTGCTCCTAAACCACACAACAGACAAAGACAAATGAACCCACTTGTTAATATAATTTTGACACCAGGAATCAAATGGAAAGGTATCATTGACATGATTGGTGACATGATACAACCACTCTATTGGTGAAAAACAGGCATATAACACATTTTAGGCTCATAATGATGTAACTTTTGCTATTTTGTTTTGCAAATGTAGCCGTATAAATCTAATTTATTCTGTTATTACAATTGCAAGGTTATTAATTTGATCACTATTAAATGGATAAATGATCATCATCGTTGTTTATCATCGATCTCCACCTCATCCTCTTCCCCCTCTCCATCATCACTGGGGACACCAGCAGCAAACAGGTCGATGAGAGATGGGGCAAGAATTGGTCCACAAGACCAGACAGGCTCCAAAATCCCTCCGTCTGTCTTCTCCCACCCCTGACCCTCGTCATAGTGTTTAGGCCTCCGGAAGATCGGCTCCGCTGCCCGCTTGCCCGCTGGATGTGAGGTATGAGTGAGTCTTGGCAGTGGGGCAGGCGAGCAAAATTGACTCTGGACTTAAAGGTCCCATGGCATGAAAATTTCATTTTATGAGTTTTTTTAACATTAATATGAGTTCCCCTAGCCTGCATATTGTCCCCAAGTGGCTAGAAATTTTGATAGGTGTAAACCGAGTTCTGGCTGTCTTTCTCTGCCTTTGAGAAAATGAGAGCTCAGACAAGCCGACCTGGAATCTTGCCTGTTATGTCGTCATACCAGGAAAGGTTTACCTCCCCCTTCCTCTGTTTGCCCGCCCAGAGCATTCGGAGAAAATGGATTCAGTTTATGTCAGCACAGGCTTTACAAACAGACTTTACGATATGGATTCAACAGCACCGCGACACAGTGAGTAACAGTGTTCATTAATGCCTGATCTGTGATCAGTGATTTCTGATGTGTAGCTAATCATTCAAGTTCACTCAGACTTTCTTTCTAGATCGTTTAATGATCGCCGTCTTGATGCCCTAAGTGTAATGCATCAGTGAATCATGCCAGTGACTAAAATGATCGTTTCTGTTAGTAGCATGAAACAAATCCGTTATTTAAGTGATTCAACTACAGAGAACGATCAACACTCTTTATAATGTCCGGATCTGTCAATCACACGTCGCAAATGTATCTGCACACTTGCCCAAACTGTCGTTCAAACTGTATAATGAATGACGCTGTTATACTGCACAGCGAAGCTCTTACTGTATTCATATCGATGTTGTGTTTGCTGTTAGTTGTGGTGAAAGCATTTTGTGAGAGTAAACACATTGCAATGACGAGATCACTGCATTCACACGATCAACAGACTGTCTGTGGAGCCGTTCATGTGATGAGAAAAGATCTAAAAATAATGCTATAATCCACACTTTGACGATTCGTTCATCTCGACAGCTGTAATGGTACATTACATGTGTAACAAAGTTCGTAGAATAAGGTGGAAGAAGACAGAGTCGGCGTGACTGGGACTGTTTATTCAGAACTCTCAGATACAAACAAAATAAGCTTGCGCTAACAGCACAGCGCTCTCAACAACTCAGTACAATAAAACTTCCTCCAGCTCTCCGTCTCTGGTTCACGAGTGCCCAGTAGTGATGTGTCGTTCATGAACGATTCATTCATTTTGAACGAATCTTTAATATAACTCGAGAACAACGAGTTGTCTCAGAGAGCGATCCATTCATTTTGTGCTGACCGCGCATGCGCAACCTCCCATATGTTCTGTACAGGAAACAGAAATGATTAGTTAATCTCTCGAGTCTTCGGGTTCGAGTCGTTCGTTCATCAAGTCCCAGCCCCATAGGCGAGGCTATGCAGTCACTGAAAACAGAAAAGATTAGTTCATCTCTCGAGTCTTCTCGTTCAAGTCGTTCGTTCAAGTCCCCATAGGCTGAATGCAGAAACAGCTCATCTCTCGAGTCTCGTTGACAGCCGTGTTGGATGCAGAAATTAGTTAATTCACAACCTTCCTTACAAACAAGTGCGTAGTTTTTTTGTTTGTTTATTTAAGTTTTTAGCTAGAATAATAATTTATTTTCCTATGAAGCCTGGATAGATTGGGTTGGTCAGAATTGATAGGCATAACAAATGTTTATTGCACATATCTTCTGATGATTTTATAATATTAAATATATTACAACATGCAGTCAATAATATGACTGTAATTTCGACTGTACATGTTGCGAGACACTGAACCGGGAAGCGGTCACGTGAAAAAAGAGACTAGAGAGATGAACTAATCATTTCTGTTTCCGCTGACTGCATAGCCTTGCCTATGGGGCTGGGACTTGATGAACAAATGACCCGAGACTCGAGAGATGAACTAATCTTTTCTGTTTCCGGACGCATGTATTCATTTACATATGAGGCTGTCACGGTGACAAAAGAAAAAACTTTTTGCATCGGGAGGTGAGGTGAACGAACAGACTGCATTCATAGCCTGAAGCAAGCTATAGCAATTAATTAATCATTTCTTTCTCAAAGTTTGGCCATGGCTGCATTAGCTTATAGTTTATTTTTTATTCCAAAAGTACTAAATGTGTTGAAAAATGTAACATGTAACATTTTAATTCGATTCTGCTGAAATGAACAAAATGACTTGAAAAAAGATTAGTTCATTTTGTTGAACGAGATTCAAAGATCCGAGTCAGTAAAATGATCTGAACTTCCCACTACTAGTGCCCAGTCAGTCTCTCTCTCTCCTGCAGTGCGTGCAGCGCCTCGCTAAACCACGCCCCCTCCGCAACATAATCTAACACTCATTTCAAATGCAAAGATGTTAGCCAATCACAACAGTGGGCGTTTTCACTGAAGTCTCACAGCAGACACGCCCCTTGAAACAGAGCATTCAGCCAGAGGGGTAATATCAGTATAGAAAAAATGCCTTTTATTTCTAAATTATGACATTTTTTGATGTAAAAATCATACTAACAATATAAGTACACCTCAGGAAGCATAATATATAATACATAATAATAGAAAAATGCCATGCCATGGGACCTTTAATGCTAAGGGTCTCGTCTTCTTCCACAATCTTCTTGAGCATCTTGCTCCTGACCTGCTTGACTGATGTCTCACATGCTTGACTGTACATCACACACGTGAAGACCTCCAGCTGCTCCTGCACTTCCAACTTCACCTTCCACTCATCGCCCAGCTGACTGGAGAAAGATTGTTGGGATAATTGCTAAGTTTGCTCTCTCCAAATATTCTATTCAATACATTCAAGTTCAATTGTCTAAAATTCATCCACCAACCTAAAAGCCTTTTGAAATTTGGGGTTCTTCTGGAGCTTTTTGAGCGGTGTCACCTTGCCCTTGCCATTGAAGGTGCTGGTACAGCCATCACCACTAAACACACAGTAGCCGAGCAGGTGCTGCAGTACGGCTGCCCAAGAGGAGTGGCCAGCTCTGGGACAATGACCAGCTGACGGTGCCGGCCCATGCCAGTGTCGAGGTAGATGACGAGGTTGATGGTGTCAGCGTGATGGAGGATGAAGGATGAAGAAGATGTCGGTGTCCAGGGTCCTCACTACTGCCCACTTGAATCCCAGCTTGACGGCATGATGCAGGCGGAGCACAACTGGCTGTCTATCTCCTCCTGGTCTGACTGGAGGGCATGGATCTCAATAAACTCAACCTGAAATGGCAGAAAACACCCCAATGCATGGTAGCTTATATTATTGGCAAACAATCTGCTAACACAAGATCTCACTGAAGTTTCCTAGGTATGGATCAATCAACTTCTCCATCCGACGACATTAGCTGATGAGCTGTTCCCTCCACAATGAGAGCAGCCGCCTCACACTTCTACAGGTGGGATGCTTCATCCTTACTCCCCCAGACCTCGAGCATCAACTGATAAACGATAGAAAGCGAGTTTAATTGTATCGATAAGAGCAGGGGTTTGGCAGCCCTGAGTGAGGGAGATTAATATTATTAACCTTATAAAGCCTATTGTATAATATTTTATATGCAAATGTCTAAGGCCTCTTTGATCATGATAGACATAATCAAAACTTTGCTGAAAAATCTACTGTTGTCTGATTTATAGTTTGATTATCCATACATAATGTTTTAGAAAACCCATGTTAAAATTTGAGTATCAAATATGATCCATCAGGCTTTTGAGTTTATTTATTCATCTCTCAGTCATCAAAAACTACAGAGCTTTGATCGTGGAAGTATTTAAATATAATCTTACTAAGACGTTATTGGGGAATATAGAGTGACAACTGATATTTATATGCATTTTAAGTCTATTACAAAGATCTCACTGACTGACATTACAAGCTATCAGAATTTCATCTTACGTTTTGACAATATAAATATCAGTAGGTACACCAAATTACACATTTTTGCTCAGTTTGGGCTTCTGAATAAAATTGAGGTGGTTTTTTTCCCTTTTTGAAAATATTGGCATTATTCACCAATAATGTCATAGTATATGCGCCATAAAAGCCTGAAGTGTGAAACTCAACTAAACACACACATATAAACCTTACATTTTAATACCCTGAAACAAGTTAAAATATAAGAACTACAAAAATTCGCCATTAAACTAATACAAGGAAACATTATTTGATCATTTTTTTATTCATATGCAATAATATAGCAAAATATAGTCAAAATAAATAAAAGTATTTACCAACCCATTTTGATGCATGCAGAGTAAGGTGACCAGATTTCTGAAATGGAAACCGGGGACATTTCCTATTTGAGTGGTCAAAATATCACTAAGAAATCTCATTTGTTATTGGGCCTGTCGATTAATTAAAAATGGGGACAATATATTTTTGAATGTTTTTTGTTGTCGTTGTGGGCTCCCTATATTATTATTAACATGAATAATTATTATGATTTAGTTGGTCTGGTTTTAATACAATTCACCTCACCCGCAAAAACAAAACAAAAAAACAATCAAACAATGAAAACAGTTAATAGTAAAACCACCACTGTAAATCACAAGCCGTTCAAAACAATATTAGAACATGACTTAACAAAAAGACATTATACAAATAAACTATTTAACAAATGTAATTGTATTTATTACTTTCATTTTCACAAGTTTATACTGTATAAATTACTTCTTTTTTTTTTACTTTAAATGTTTTGTTACGTTTGTGCTTGAAAATAACTCTATCTTTAATTGGTCTTGTTATTTTGCATTTTAGGCTTATTTTAAGCATGTGTTTAAGTATGTGTATTCTGCATTTATGTATTTGTTGTGAGCTGCTTTGTGACTGTGGAACTTTTGGGGACAAAACAATCCCGCACCCTGTTGAGGATCTGTTATAAAGCACATGCAAACAGTAATTTAACATGAATGGTTAGTGTGTTACTACCATGAAAGTGATAACGATGTTTCTTTTGATATTTGACGATAATGGCGCTCTGCTCTCGGTTACGTTCATCATGAAGCGGCGCGCGCGACCAAGTAGAGTCAGCGTAGCTCACAGCGCCATCTGCTGGAGAAATAATCACTACACGATTGCTCCAGCAGCTGCTGTATGTTGGGTTTTTTTGCAATGTATATGCCATATGCGGGCTGTTTTGAACGAGCTGTAAAACGGGGACATTTCAGGAAAACGGGGATGTCTAATTGCAGAGATATCTAGCATTTCTGAGTGATGATGGTGCAGAGGAATCACTGAATCAAAGTTTTGAACTGAGTCAATGAAACATTTTCAGACTTTTTATTAAAGATTAAGTTTGTAACTTTAATAAATGTGTTCAGATCGATGCGCGGTCACGTGCTCTGCTCATATGAATGATTTGAGTTTTAGTTGCTATGGCGACGCATGTTATGAATTCAGACTCTTGTGCATGCACACCGATCTCGATCTGTTGTTGAGAGAGACGAGGCGAATTCACAAACTATTGCAGAATATTTTCTGTGCTGACTTTGAGATTTTGAAGCTGTTTGGACGATTCCTGAGACAAGACTTTGTATTCTGGAAGAACATCGCAGGAGATATATCCTTTACACAGAGTTATATTTTTGAGTTTTAGTTCTTATTATTTCTAAGGATAGTGCTATCTTGTTCTTTTCTTCTTTTCGAGTTTGATTAATTTTTGTTTTTCTTTTCTTTTTTTCTTTTCTGGGAGGAGTATTTTTGAGGAGAGTTTATTATTGTATTGTGTTTTGTTGTGTTGTGTTTTGTGTTTTGTATTGCTTTTATTCCAGATTGGACGAGGAGGTCGATGGCGAATATGATGGGTGAAACAGGCGGTGAGTGCTTCAGGTTTTTCATTTGTTTATGGGATGTAGGGGAGAGTGGGGTGATTTGTGCCAGGGGGGAAGTAGTTCCACCCAGTACCGTCGCAAGGGCTGTGCCAAGCGTGCGACCGCACAGGGCCTCGCGCAAAAGTAAAGACGACAGCTGACTTGATGATGTAAAGCCAATAGCTTTATTCCCAGTCCATTCAAATTTCAGATTTTTGGCCGCCTCTGACATGGGTCAAACCATAGATATTACCTACGAAGTTCAAGTAAATACGCTAGAAATGTGCGCTCATTCAAGCATGTGCATTTATTGCATGGATGGAGAAAGCACAGACGCTTGCATTTCATCTGACGGTATGCACAAAAGGTTTTTTATTTAACACTATTAAAGTTAAATAAGCATAACCTAACTAAAGCTCTATCTCGAGACGTTTTAAACGTTTTTTAAATCTGAAAACTGCAAAAAGCAACGAAATTGTCAGACATCCATTTTGTTCATTTTCACAGAGGAAATACTGAAAAACAGCGCTGGTCCTCTCAATACTGTCTGTTTATAATTTTACCGACTGAGAAATGGCTTCTGATGATTCAGTGAGAGAGCAGTCCAAACTAATTCAAGTGCATTCAGGGCGTTTTGCAAACGCATTTGACCCATTCATAATTTAGAACATATTTTTAGCGTAAAAATGTGCGCACTGCCCAGTTCAGTTACACGGTTTAACTTCTTGAACCTGCTGTTAAACTGAATATACGATTTTCTTTCTTAAATATCCACATAAACAACAAATTGTTCGTCACTATAGCAACAGAGTAGACCCCAGTTAAAAGGCTATACCCCCGGGCCTGGCACATCACGTTCGCACAGGGCCTCGCATACCCCCTTGCGATGGGCCTGGAACTTCCACCCATTTGTTTCTGGAAAACCATAGAAGGAATTGGTCATGTGACCACATAATTTTGAAAAGCCATCAATTTTACTCATCCTCTAAAGAAGGGAGACATGTGGCATGAGAGGTTAGCACATTTTAGCCCAAAAAACGGTATTTTTTCCCTCTCAAAGTAAAATTTCTCTGATCACGGTTTTTTGATTGTAGCGTCTGAACAATTATAGACAAGTTTGAAAACATTTCACACATGTTTTAGTGCTTTAGCAGGCTACACAATGAGTCTATACAGTTAACATGATGTTAGCTCTTAACTGCTGGATCATGCTAGTTTTTACAAACTTGTGAGTCTGGGGTGATTTGTGCCAAAGTTGAAAGAAGTCTGTGGATGGAAAGTCCATCTTTACATTGAAAGAAAACGATGAAGGAGTCATCCCTAGAGGTGCTCAAGAAACTACCCATACCCCAAAAACTTGGTGGTACAGCCAGAAGAGAGCAGAAGTTTATATTCCCCTGCAGCATTGACAAGTGGGATGTTAAGTAGTAAGGCCAGATCCAGACCACCTAGATCTACATACCCACAGGGGATAATCTGGAGAAGTGAGGAGATGGGCATGCCTCATCAGTGTTTGACTCACCTGCCATTTGTTTCATTTAGCTAACACTGATTTCAGTTTTGTTAATAAAGAGAAATTTAGTCACAATAGGATGTTTAGAAATGAGCCTCACTTTATTCTTATATGTTACATATTTGACAGGCAGCTTTCTATGTGTGCCAACAGGCATTTATTGCCAAAGCCTTTTTGGCTGAAATGATTCACAAATATCATATATTGTGTATTGAAGTTTTTTGTCTTTTCCCAAAAACTACAAAATATGACTTATTCCAACAGTTTAATAGGGTGACAATATCTAAATAAACCTTAAATTAGTAATTTTGTATTGAATTTGTCTCGCTTTCATATAGCATTACAGTTCATAACATTAAAATGTTCTGTTTTACTTCAGAAATCACTGGCACAATTTACCCCAACGTATTCTCCCCAAAGGCACAACTTACCCCTCACCAGGGGCAAGTTGTGCCACGAGACCACTTTTTTCCCCAAAAGCTATATTTCTGAAACAATTTATTTCAGATCCAAAGTTATTGTTCTCAGGGATGCACCACATCCTGAAATATATGTACGTTCTTAAGTTGAAGACATTACTGTCATGGCCTCACTTTAAAGTCACTTTGAGTAAAAACTGGCACAACTCACCCCACTCTCCCCTAATGTTACTGAAAAATTCCAGCCTCAGGCCGCTCCAGATCCAGGAGAGCCACTTTTCTCTCAGATGGCTGGTCAGGAGGTTTGGAGACGCGGTTTTGAGGACCGGACCCAGACACAGATCCAGGAGCTTCTACACATTTAGCACTTCTGTCTTCTGAGTTTTGTGTTTCTGTGTCCACAGGTCAGACTGACAGGAAGAGGGAGTGGCAGAGCGGCAGCCGGCTGAGCCAGGACGATGGACGTCCGTCCACTCCATCTAAACTCCTTCGCAGAGGTCAGAATAGGCTTTTATTGAAGAAGTTATGGCTCAGTTAACAAATAATGTGTCTTTGAAAATAGAAAGTTGGAAAAAAAAAATAAAGTAACAATTTGATTATTAATATGTCCAAATCATCTTTGTCCCTCTCTGACAATATAGTGAGGTGGTTCTGTAGCGAGTCGTTGAGCCTCAGCAGCCGAGGCTCGTACATCGTCGATTGGAAGTGGAGTGGCCATAGATCGGATAGCCTAAGCGAACAGGGCAGTTGCAGCCACTGTAGTTTGTCCTGGTCCGACAGCCCCGAAGAGTGGATGTGGCCTCTGCTGCCAGGTCAAGTTCCCGTCGAGCCAACGGAGACTTCAAATGGCCTTTCACCAGTGAACAAGAGCTCAACAGGTGAGACTGAAATAAAGCTGGGCGGTGTAAAGTGTACAGATGGAGATTTTGCTATTTCATGCGTAAGACAGTCACAGTACAGGCACATTTATTTATTTTTTCTGGATTTAACAGTAAAATGTAAGGTATGTCATTATATCATTGCCTATTTTGACGTCAAAGATGTTTCTAATAATTCAGTTTTGTTTTCTTCATTTCAGAAAAACCTGCAGAATGTAAGAAGAGGAAAGGAGATCGTTCTTTCTTCAGGAACGTGTGTCAGGCTATGAGGCGCTCGCTCCTCTGCTGTTGTCTCAGTGCTGAGGATGTTGTGGAGCCGTTTGTTCCTCCAGCGGATCTGGAGCCAGAACCCGATCCTGGTCCATCATCACCTGATCCAGATCACTCCGGCGTCAAGCCAAGTAAGGGTCAATCCACAGACATTATTTCTCCAACATTGTTTTAAACAGTATTATTATTGTCTTGTTTGCACTGTTATTTTTAATATAAAACAAAGGATCCAGCAAGCTCATATATTTCTCATATTTTGTTTTTCAGACTCCTTTGAGACTCTCTATACCGTGGGAGAGATGATTGGATCCGGTGGATTCGGAAGAGTGTTCAAGGGAACACGGAAACTTGATGGCAAAAAGGTAAAGCAATCTTGCTGAATTGTACAAACAGGCGTTTGAACACTGTTACTGTTATTGAACATTGTTTTTTTTTGTTTTTTTTTTGCAGATTGCCATCAAGCAGATGCGCAAGATCAACAACGATCGTTATCTTGATATTGTAAGTTGGTCAAAAGTTAAATGTGTATTTGTTGTTTAAGTGCTGATTACTGTAGTCAATACTCCTGGAGGAAGCATTAGGTGTAAATGTAATAGATCAGTAAACCTGGAAAGGCTCTGATGATCGTATCTATAAAGATCAAAGAAAAGTACATTTAAAAATGATATGTTTTCTTCAGATTTTGACCCAGCTAACCTTCTGTCTACTACTTTTCTCTAGCCCGGGCATCCCACACCTCTCGTAACAGAAGTGGCGCTGCTGCTCATGATGAGGCAAGAACCCACAAGCCCCTACGTCATCCGACTGTACGACTGGTTTGAACATCCTCGGACATTCGACCTCATAATGGAGTTCCCTGAACCCTGCGAGAACTTGCTCCACTTCATCCTTCGTGATCCTCCACTGGATGAAACCACAGCTCGGGTCATCATGAGACAGGCTGTGCTGGCAGTGCAACACTGCATCGAGCATGGCGTTTTTCATAATGACGTTCATCCACAGAATTTCCTGGTGAAGACAAACACGCTAGAGCTCAAGCTGATAGACTTCGGCTGCGGTCAGCTACTTAGTGACGATGGCTACAAGAGGAACATATACTGTGGTGAGTATTTTTGGAGTGTGGAAACCTGGATGTATTGACTTTCTGATAATTTGATGCTTTGAAGAAATTGCTCAACAATGTGCAAATGTCTTGCTTACAGGATTACTGAGTTACACCCCGCCTGAAGTCTTCACTGAACCTCTATTCCACGCCATCCCAACAAATGTCTGGGCTCTAGGGGTGTTGTTGTACGAGATGATGAACGCTTGTGTTCCCTTTGGCAATAGAAAGGAAATCACACAAGCCAAAGTTGCATTTCAGAACTCCAACGTATCCAAAGGTGAGTGAAAAATATTGATAACATATATAAACACACACACATAAAGCAAAGGCTCTGTTTAGAAACAGGTAAAGGTGAAGTATGTAAGATTTTTCAAGTTGAAATACATTCAGTTTATTGTTCATCAGATGCTGTTTTCATAGATGCCAACGTTCGTGTCACATGGTCACGACTAACCAGCCTCTCCTTAATAAAATGTGTACAGAATGCAGAGATCTGATTAGCAAGTGCCTAGCCCGGGATCCAACGAAACGGCCGACGTTAGAGCAGATGTTACAACATGAGTGGATTAGAAATGATCTGGAGAAGTTCAGGAGAAGTGCAGGAGATTCACTCGATCAGTGATTTCAGGTGTGAGGAAGTCTAACAGACAGAGTAGGATTATTATCATTTATCTTCAGTTCTGGATTATTTGTAGTGAGGTTTTCAAATGTGTGTTCATTGTTATAGTCAAGTCAGCTTCATTTATACAGCGCTTTATACAATACAGATTGTTTCAGAGCGGCTTCACAGTAATAAACAGGAAAATGACACAATCAGTGACGCAATTGCAAGAATTCAGTTCTGTTGTAAATCAGCTCTAAAAAAACATTAATGAGTTCACATGTTCATATAATCTTTGTATTGGATAGGAAATAACACTTGCTGTCCTTGGTGGAGCGCTTGAGCTCGAGACTTGACCCGAAGCCTGAAGTCCAACCCCGACCTGACAGGAACCCAAGCCGCCGCACCAGAGATCAGAGCCGGCCCACGTCTGAGCGAGAACACGAGAGACCGAAGACTGGAAAGAGTCATCAAGTCATCACAGCCACATTTGCTTTGTTTAGTTAGAACAACTCATCTTTATTTATATAGTTGTCACAGACTGACTGTGACCCTGGACTTTTATTTTGAAGGGACTGAACATGGGCATGTGCACACAACAAACTGTTTCCACCATTACACATACACACAAACTAATGCCGAGTTCTAGGCGACCCGTGTTTTTCCAACCTTCTTCCCATGAAAGTGCACCAGTCAAACCCGTGACTTCCCACCCGTGAACTCGTACTAGATCGATGTACTCCCAGTTACGAGCTCTGACGTCACATTAGCCCGCGAAGCAACAATGGCAGCCCCTACGGATGCGGTGTTTATGAAAGTCGTACATTAAAACCCAAATCGTTTTTTAAAATTAAGGTATTGCTCTAACGTTATTCATCCGCAAATGTTGTGCATTATCAGCAGCTTTTCTAGCCTTAGCTCGTTTTCAGGCCATTGAGTGCAAGAATAAAATAATACCAAATACATTTCCAGATATACAAATAACATAAAATAAAAGGTATAACAGCTTCTCTTGCCTTATGCGCCGCTTTTCTCCTCCGTTTCCCTCAAGTAAGCAAGGAGTGAGCACCTTTGGCGATAGAAGTGATTGTAAATGAGCAGAAGCCCCGTACGGTCCGCCACGCTTTGTTTACATCAAGCTACCGCTCAGGCAGTTCGGCGTGACTTTGCCTGGAACGCTACAAAGTCGTGAGTCGTGGTTTGAAGTCGTAACTTACGGGCTCAGAAACCTGCCTGGAACGCAGCATAAATGCCGGCAAAATGTGCCATGCTGGTGTAGTTGTGTGTTTGTAGCCCTGATGTCGGTGTTGTAACATCCCGTTCATCGTCCCAAGTTGTTAGTTTCATTGTTTTGTTTGTTTAATGCTGGAATTTGTTTAAATGTTCAGTGACGCATGCTGTTCTAATATCATTACACAGAGAAGAACACCAAAAATACTTTACACCATAAGAGTTTATTTCATTTCATTCAGTTATCAGTTTAACTTCAATGCATTTCAAACAGCTAAACATCCCTTCTGGTTCACCTCTGTCGCAGGAATTCTCAATCCGTTTATCTGACTTCACCACGGACAATTCTGTTAATATAAAACTACAGTATCTTGAGGTAATTCCCTTCTCGAATACATCTAACACAATTTCAATACTTCGAGGTAATTCCCCTCCCGAAGTAAGGTGACGGCGTCCCGTCGTGAAGCTACTATCACTAGCGTTTACTCAAACACACGAGCACACAGGTCTTTAGCATCTATACACTCTCACCATCCTTCTCAGGTGTACGCTGGTCTCTGCAGACTCTAACGTATTACTGCCTCACCCCGAGAACGGCTCTATAGTCTTCCAACTAGGGCTGCGCAATATATCAAAATATCACAAATGTACATATCGCAATATGCATATCGCAAGGGCACGCAATATCTGAATGATTTTAATAGTCTACTTCAACATTGTGAAAAGTGTACGTTTTAGGTCGATGCATATAGCAGAGAATAGGCTGAGCACACGACTTATGTGACTTGCTTGACGTTAAAAAGAGTTATTAAACGCAATAACTTGCGAAAAACAACTCCTTGCAGTCTCGTGCTGTCTGACACTCACCGAAACGTGCGCACAAGCCGCTCTTTTTTTTTTGTCTTGTTACACACTCGAACTGTCAAATACACACAGTTGTGTCAAAATGGCTGTCTTGAAGAGTATTCATGTAAACACAGTCAGTTATGCTTCAAGTGAAAGATATCAGTTGGGGAAATAAATAAAGATTTTACAGACTTAAAACAATATCGTGTCGCATATCGAATATCGCATTATTTAACAAGGATATCGCATATCGCATTTTTCTTCAATATCGCACAGCCCTACTTCCAACACTATCACTGTCTCCGCTGTGATCTATTGAGCGCAGAATCTTTAGTACTTCTATTCCTCAGCTGCGCAGCATATATACCTGACACCACTCCCAAGTTGCTCTTTGCTGAAATGAAGTTTTATTCACGGCTGGGAGATCACTGGTCACAACAACCAAATGAGTCTCCTGAACAGAAAGATGCATGTACATTTATGTTTCTTACAGTTGATTGAAAATCAATGTTACTCAAGCCTTCTTAACTGTGGTTGGTTGTGGTGATTGGTTTAAGGTAATCATATGACTGCACCTTTTTGGCTAAGTCTACATGGTCTTTGACCTGAACATCCTTAGTCTGCGTTTTTCTGTAGTGTCATGCTAAATAACTCTTTGACCATTTCTGAGACCGTTATATAAAATATTTCCATCACACCTCTCACATGCCACACCAGTACACATGGAAAGTAGCCATATTTAAACTAGCGTTTGCTCATCAAAGATTACTCCATCGGGTTCTGACCTCATTGGGGAGGGAGAGAGCCTGGGATGGAAGTGTTTTCTTGTATGTTTTGTCTTTATTGTTTAGAGCTCTGTACTTGTTAATAGATGTAAATAATATATGTTGTAGAGTTGAAATGTCATGAAAGTTTGTTTGTTTATGCCTTGTCACCTGTTTATAACTTATAGGTTTTCCCCTAAAATGATATGTTCCAAAAATAGGAGGAGCCAAAGCCTATAAAAGAGGCAGCCAAGAGGCAGGGGAGGGAGTGTGGAGAGATTCAATCTCGTTTGTGGGTTTTGGTCCTGTACATCGGCATAGCCAATTTACATTTGTGTATTGCAAATTTATTTTCCTCTGTATTATATTTTGATTATTTTTGCTACTAAATATATTTATTTCTTTCCACCTTGGGAGTTAAAACCACTCTGGACTGTGTATTTTTGTCCCTGTCACGTATTTTACACCTCTGTCCGCTGGTACATCCTGACAATAGTGTCTTATATATGACCTGATGACCCCTTTGAATAAAAGTATAATTTGTTTGTTGAACGCACAGCCTTGCAAAGTACACTTCTTTTGACTCGTACACTTACACAGGCGTTTGACACGTGCAGTTTTGAGCAATCTCTCGCCACGAGTTACAACCCATGTAAATATCTTTGTATTCTTCTTTAATGCTAGCGTTGTTAAAATGAGGGTACTTTCTAATCTTCAACTATCTTGTGAATCGACGCACCAAGGGCACGGTTGCCACATTGTGGATAAACTAATTACTAATCAAATTTGCGTCATGCGCTCTGTACGCTGACCCTCCTGCATACTTTGGCCTTTAGAATGATTTCGGTCAATCTTGAAGCTTACAGGAACAGTTTCCCAAAAACAAATAAAACGTTCTGTCCTGAAACTCTAGATGGCGCAGGCTGACAGGTCCTTAAAGGTGCAGTGCGTATATTCTGAGAAACGCTGTTGAAAGTGGATCAGACCGAGCACTAAAACACACGTGTAGCCAATCAGCAGTGAGGGGCGTGTCCCAGTGGTGTAGTCTAGTTTTTTGTAGTGAGTATACTGTTTCTTTCTTCTGTTTAACACAAAAGATGAAATTTTTAAAAATGTTGGTAATCAGACAGTTGACTTCCACAGTAGGAAAAAATATACACTATGAAAGTCAATGGGTGCTGCCAACTGTCTGATTACCAACATTTTTCAAAATATCATCTTGAAAAAGGCTATTGAAGCTATCTATTGAAAAATGAATCTGTTTTCAATAGCTAATTACTATAACTACACTGTAAAACATTTTTTTACAAGACTACATTGCATATCAGCTGGTATGTGCAGGTGGGCAAGGGGTGGGCAATATGGGCATCAGGCTAATATGAGAAATTTAATATGATATGAGTTATTTTTTAGGCTATATAAAAGAACAAATAAGCAAATTACAAAAACAATAGCCTAAATTTAAAAAAAAAAATCAGATAGAGTAGGTTTATTTAAAATGTTTACATTTATTTAACACCTGTAGTTGTTTGATTAACATTAATGACAGACAGGAATTGGGCTGCTGAATAAATCGACGTAATATTCTGACACATATCCAGTTATTACCCACCTGTTTTCGTTAAGCCATAACCGACTGTGTTCTTGTGAGATACTCCACACGATGGATATTTGGACATCTGTGTGTGCGTGTTGAATATTCAGGCGCAAGGAGAACTGATTCCGCCTATCCCGCCTTCACTAACTGCAAGTTAATCGATAAAGAATAGTAATTGAATTGTAATTTTGTGATACGATGTTATATACATATAATTATAAATGATGTGCTGGACTGTCATGGCTAATGCAGAACTTGCTGAATGATGCGCATCAGAGGGGATTTAAGGGACATTCTACCAGAAACATTATCTGTCCTTGAATTGTTTACAGTGCATACAAAGTATTTCATCCAAAAATGTCTAAAACTGACTGATGGTTGATTTCTGTGAGTTGTTTTGTAAATGAATATGTCATTCATTAGGTTCTCAGATATTTTTTTATTCATTAAAAACACTTTTTAAAATTACAAATCGTGTACTTGTCTTTGTCCTCAGCTGAATTGGAGCTGCAGGTTTGATAGTTTTGTTATGCTAAAAACTTTTGTTATGAAAAAAACTCCATCAATAACAAGTTTAAGTTATTATCATTCACATCAATTCATTAAAAACATGAAATTATACATAAATTCTACAAATAAATACTATTTTACAACCCCATTTTTCCGGTCAGTCCTGTCACGTTTACATAAAACTCTACATAAAATGTGTGTGATATGCCTTTATGGGTATGACTCAGAGGAAGTGACATCATTTTACTGAGGAGAAGCTGACACTGATCAAGGGTGAGTTCTGTCATTTAATTTTATAATTTTATGCTTGTTTTTGAAAGTTTTTTTTGAGGAGGACGAGCTAAAGGGTCAGGGCCTGTCACGGTAAAACATCCCAGAAAATAATGAAAATGTTTTAGGTCCAAAACATGTCTAAAAGGTTAATGAAATCCCTTACTTGCATGTTAGCCGTTTTTTTGCTAGCATGCTGGCAGGCTGATTAATGGCGGTTTAAAATGGCCGACCGTCAGGCCCTGTCACGTCAGGCCCTGTCACATCACTGTGTGACAGGGCCTGACAATCCTGTGACAGGGCCTTACAAATCAATGGCAATTTTCTTTTTTATTACCTTTATTGCATATAATATGAATTTAATGCATGCCATAGTAAAACATTATTTGAAAAATAGACTAAAAATTGAAAAATAGATTTTAAGCTTTTAATGCGCATCAACGTTTTTTTTTAATTTTGTCCCTCTTTACCTAGGCCTATGTAGCACTGCTTTTGAGGTCGCAACCTGTAACCACCCGTCACCACGAGATCCGAAAAGACATTTGGGCAAAGCTTGTGGAGCATAAGGATTAGAAATGTGCCATTCTAGTTGGTAATTGTTATTGCTATCAACGAAATCCATAAAGTCAGTCCTGTCACGCCACGGTCAGTCCTGTCACGCCACGGTCAGTCCTGTCACACAGGAAATTATGATATAAAAATGTACTATTCGAGGAAATAGTGATGAATTAATTTATTTAACTGTGTAGATGAACGTGGGGGTATATATCTACTACTATGTTTTTATAAAAATCTCCTATGTAAAGGTAGTTATTTTATAACTATATGAGTGCCTGTCGGGTATTCTGCGATTTTTGTGTACTACAGTTGACTGAAAAGTTGCTTATATTTCTTATAGGAATTACAAAACCATGTTAGATACAATCAGGGACATGTGACCAATAAGAAAATGCTATGTATACAAAAAAAAATCATTAGGAAATCATTCTTACATATACAAATTTGTCTGTGACAGGGCCTGACATTTTAGGGGTGCAATGCATTTAAAAATGTATTTTATTCAATCATAGAAACATGCTGAGATGGCATGATATGTGTTTCTCATAGTTTAACATGTCCTCCATATGACTCAATGTTCAGATTTAAGAATAAGATATTTTTCCCCCAAGATTTTTTACAAGTGGAAATGTACGTTTCTGGTAGAATGTCCCTTAAAAGTGTGTATACTCAATGCCGACTGATAAAGAAGTGGGTATACGCCGTATAGCCTGCACTACACCAGTGAATATAACATGTCTGACAGATTAATCACTGAATGGATAATTTTGCATGTGATGGCTCACACGATGAAAGATTATAAATTGTGAAGTGTTTGACAGTTTCACTGAGAATCAAACCCATCAGTTTTGATGATCAAGCCATGTGCATTTAGTCATTGTGCAAATTGTAGACAATTGTACTTAACTCTTTTGCGCACGTGCCAAAACATTTGCAATTTGCTTAAATCAATAAGAAATTCGAGAATTGAGCCAAAGCGATTGAGAAAAACGGTAACGTATTTGCTGCAATAATGGTAAATAATATAGAAGTATTTGGACACAATATTCAGAATAACTATATATATCACAAAATATCAAACCAAGAAGCTTTTATTTTAAAGAAAGATAGCTCAAGCTAAAAATTTCACTGAAATGTGCATAGGCCTATGGTACCTCTCAACCAGCAGATGTCGCTACTGCCACAATATTTAACTCGCTGAACCATGACTTTGAAGTAAAAGTGTTCTATCTATCTATCTATCTATCTATCTATCTATCTATCTATCTATCTATCTATCTATCTATCTATCTATCTATCTATCTATCTATCTATCTATCTATCTATCTATCTATCTATCTATCTATCTATCTATCTATCTATCTATCTATCTGTCTGTCTGTCTGTCTGTCTGTCTGTCTGTCTGTCTGTCTGTCTGTCTGTCTGTCTGTCTGTCTGTCTGTCTGTCTGTCTGTCTGTCTGTCTGTCTGTCTGTCTGTCTGTCTGTCTGTCTGTCTGTCTGTCTGTCTGTCTGTCTGTCTGTCTGTCTGTCTGTCTGTCTGTCTGTCTGTCTGTCTGTCTGTCTGTCTATAAACAAAAACAAAACCTCTGTCAAATGCTCACACTTAAGATAGGTGGTAATGCAAATATAAAAGCATACTGTATGTTTTAACTTAAAGGTCACTTTTTCTGACTTTAGTTGTTTAAAATAAATGTACGTCTAACTCTTCATTATGTAATCATGTTAATTTTAAATGTTTTGTACCTTTTGCCATACATGTTGTATTTTAAAGGTTTCAAATGGCATGTTAAGAGAAATGTCATCCTTTTATGGCCTTTGCATCTTCATTTATGTCTAAAGCAACAGTTTGGGGTTTTAATCAGCAGCTTAGTGGTGTACACTGGAAGACAACATACACTGAGGTCATCTGTGTTGTGCCCTTAAATCAGCTTCTCTGACATGAAGCAAGACTAATGTTTGTAATTTCATGAGACTAAAACTGCACTGGATATTTACAAAGATCACAAATGTCTGTATTTACCATTTGAATCAAACCTAATGAAATTCAAAAAATCAAAATCAAAACTGTAGGCCTATTTTAGAGGTTACAAACAAGGTCTCATTTGACCATTTTAACACTTCAGACCATAACAACAGCATTTTCCAAATCACTGCTATTCTAAGGAATAATTGGGCTTTTTAAAGGGATAAAAAATACTATGGTAGTCAAATGGGGGGCGAGATCTGCTTGGTTACAAACATTCTAAATATCTTTGTGATGACAGAATTTTATTTTTTGGGTGAACTTTCCCTTAAGACTGGTTAGGGATGCATAGGCCTACTACATTTTTATATATAGGCCTATATTATTTATTATATTTTTAGGAACAATGAGAAAGAGAACAAATAAAACAGCATAAATAGATTTTCTTATAGAGGGTACACAGGCATTGTATACTAGTGTACATGACTCAATAATTTTTGTTGTTGTTGACATTATTGACATGAATGCCATGAATCGCTGGATAGAAATAAGTGTTAGTCACACTGCAAAAAAAATCTAATTTTCTTTAATTTGTGTTAAAAAAAATGTTGTTGAATTTGTGTTGATTTTAAACACACACATATATATAACCTTACATTTTAATACCCTGAAACAAGTTAAAATATAAGAACTACAAAAATTCGCCATTAAACTAATACAAGGAAACATTATTTGATAATTTTTTTATTCATATGCAATAATATAGCAAAATATAGTAAAAATTATTAAAAGTATTTACCAACCCATTTTGATGCATGCCGAGTAAGGTGACCAGATTTCTGAAATGGAAACCGGGGACATTTCCTATTTGAGTGGTCAAAATATCACTAAGAAATCTCATTTGTTATTGGGCCTGTCGATTAATTAAAAACGGGGACAATATATTTTTGAATGTTTTTTGTTGTCGTTGTGGGCTCCCTATATTATTATTAAAATGAATAATTATTATGATTTAGTTGGTCTGGTTTTAATACAATTCACCGCACCCGCAAAAACAAAACAAAAAAACAATCAAACAATGAAAACAGTTAATAGTAAAACCACCACTGTAAATCACAAGCCGTTCAAAACAATATTAGAACATGACTTAACAAAAACACATTATACAAATAAACTATTTAACAAATGTAATTGTATTTAATACTTTCATTTTCACAAGTTTATACTTTATAAATTACTTCTTTTTTTACTTTAAATGTTTTGTTACGTTTGTGCTTGAAAATAACTCTATCTTTAATTGGTCTTGTTATTTTGCATTTTAGGCTTATTTTAAGCATGTGTTTAAGTATGTGTATTCTGCATTTATGTATTTGTTGTGAGCTGCTTTGTGACTGTGGAACTTTTGGGGACAAAACAATCCCGCACCCCGTTGAGGATCTGTTATAAAGCACATGCAAACAGTAATTTAACATGAATGGTTAGTGTGTTACTACCATGAAAGTGGTTTCTTTTGATATTTGACGATAATGGCGCTCTGCTCTCGGTTACGTTCATCATGAAGCGGCGCACGCGACCAAGTAGAGTCAGCGTAGCTCACAGCGCCATCTGCTGGAGAAATAATCACTACACGATTGCTCCAGCAGCTGCTGTGTTGGGCTTTTTTGCAATGTATATGCCATATGTGGGCTGTTTTGAACGAGCTGTAAAACGGGGACATATCCGGAAAACGGGGACGTCTAATTGCAGAGATATCTAGCATTTCTGAGTGATGATGATGCAGAGGAATCACTGAATAAAAGTTTTGAACTGAGTCAATGAAACATTTTCAGACTTTTTATTAAAGATTAAGTTTGTAACTTCAATAAATGTGTTCAGATCGATGCGCGGTCACGTGCTCTGCTCATATGAATTATTTGAGTTTTAGTTGCTATGGCGACGCCGACGCATGTTATGAATTCAGACTCTTGTGCATGCACACCGATCTCGATCTGTTGTTGAGAGAGACGAGGCGAATTCACAAACTATTGCAGAATATTTTCTGTGCTGACTTTGAGATTTTGAAGCTGTTTGGACGATTCCTGAGACAAGACTTGTATTCTGGAAGAACATCGCAGGAGATATATCCTTTACACAGAGTTATATTTTTGAGTTTTAGTTCTTATTATTTCTAAGGATAGTGCTATCTTGTTCTTTTCTTATTTTCGAGTTTGATTAATTTTTTGTTTTTCTTTTCTTTTTTTCTTTTCTGGGAGGAGTATTTTTGAGGAGAGTTTATTGTATTGTATTGTGTTTTGTTGTGTTGTGTTTTGTGTTTTGTATTGCTTTTATTCCAGATTGGACGAGGAGGTCGATGGCGAATATGATGGGTGAAACAGGCGGTGAGTGCTTCAGGTTTTTCATTTGTTTATGGGATGTAGGGGAGAGTGGGGTGATTTGTGCCAGGGGGGAAGTAGTTCCACCCAGTACCGTCGCAAGGGCTGTGCCAAGCGTGCGACCGCACAGGGCCTCGCGCAAAAGTAAAGACGACAGCTGACTTGATGATGTAAAGCCAATAGTTAAAGTTCATGTTTTTGTCCTTCAAAATACTATAATAGTTTAAAAAAAACATAGCTAAAAGTGTGTATGGTGATGCTTTATTATTCTGCTTGTTAAAAATGTATTATGCAGTAACTTGCAATAGCCCATTTCTCTGTGCGTGTGACGGTGATTCATGCGCATACATGTCAGTCAGGGGGCATCGCACGTCAAGTTCATAGAGCTTTATTCCCAGTCCATTCAAATTTCAGATTTTTGGCCGCCTCTGACATGGGTCAAACCATAGATATTACCTACGAAGTTCAAGTAAATACGCTAGAAATGTGCGCTCATTCAAGCATGTGCATTTATTGCATGGATGGAGAAAGCACAGACGCTTGCATTTCATCTGACGGTATGCACAAAAGGTTTTTTATTTAACACTATTAAAGTTAAATAATCATAACCTAACTATTACTCACCTGTCGGAGCATCAGTGAGAGCAATGGATCCGCAGAATGAGTAAAGCCTCTATCTCGAGACGTTTTAAACGTTTTTTAAATCCGAAAACTGCAAAAAGCAATGAAATTGTCAGACATCCACTTTGTTCATTTTCACAGAGGAAATACTGAAAAACAGCGCTGGTCCTCTCAATACTGTCTGTTTATAATTTTACCGACTGAGAAATGGCTTCTGATGATTCAGTGAGAGAGCAGTCCAAACTAATTCAAGTGCATTCAGGGCGTTTTGCAAACGCATTTGACCCATTCATAATTTAGAACATATTTTTAGTGTATAAATGTGCGCACTGCCCAGTTCATAACATTAAAATGTTCTGTTTTACTTCAGAAATCACTGGCACAATTTACCCCAACGTATTCACACAAGTTGTGCCACGAGACCACTTTTTTCCCCAAAACCTATATTTCTGAAACAATTTATTTCAGATCCAAAGTTATTGTTCTCAGGGATGCACCACATCCTGAAATATATGTACGTTCTTAAGTTGAAGACATTACTGTCATGGCCTCACTTTAAAGTCACTTTGAGTAAAAACTGGCACAACTCACCCCACTCTCCCCTAATGTTACTGAAAAATTCCAGCCTCAGGCCGCTCCAGATCCAGGAGAGCCACTTTCTCTCAGATGGCTGGTCAGGAGGTTTGGAGACGTGGTTTTGAGGACCGGACCCAGACACAGATCCAGGAGCTTCTACACATTTAGCACTTCTGTCTTCTGAGTTTTGTGTTTCTGTGTCCACAGGTCAGACTGACAGGAAGAGGGAGTGGCAGAGCGGCAGCCGGCTGAGCCAGGACGATGGACGTCCGTCCACTCCATCTAAACTCCTTCGCAGAGGTCAGAATAGGCTTTTATTGAAGAAGTTATGGCTCAGTTAACAAATAATGTGTCTTTGAAAATAGAAAGTTGGAAAAAAAAAATAAAGTAACAATTTGATTATTAATATGTCCAAATCATCTTTGTCCCTCTCTGACAATATAGTGAGGTGGTTCTGTAGCGAGTCGTTGAGCCTCAGCAGCCGAGGCTCGTACATCGTCGATTGGAAGTGGAGTGGCCATAGATCGGATAGCCTAAGCGAACAGGGCAGTTGCAGCCACTGTAGTTTGTCCTGGTCCGACAGCCCCGAAGAGTGGATGTGGCCTCTGCTGCCAGGTCAAGTTCCCGTCGAGCCAACGGAGACTTCAAATGGCCTTTCACCAGTGAACAAGAGCTCAACAGGTGAGACTGAAATAAAGCTGGGCGGTGTAAAGATGGAGATTTTGCTATTTCATGCGTAAGACAGTCACAGTACAGGCACATTTATTTATTTTTTCTGGATTTAACAGTAAAATGTAAGGTATGTCATTATATCATTGCCTATTTTGACGTCAAAGATGTTTCTAATAATTCAGTTTTGTTTTCTTCATTTCAGAAAAACCTGCAGAATGTAAGAAGAGGAAAGGAGATCGTTCTTTCTTCAGGAACGTGTGTCAGGCTATGAGGCGCTCGCTCCTCTGCTGTTGTCTCAGTGCTGAGGATGTTGTGGAGCCGTTTGTTCCTCCAGCGGATCTGGAGCCAGAACCCGATCCTGGTCCATCATCACCTGATCCAGATCACTCCGGCGTCAAGCCAAGTAAGGGTCAATCCACAGACATTATTTCTCCAACATTGTTTTAAACAGTATTATTATTGTCTTGTTTGCACTGTTATTTTTAATATAAAGGAAAGGATCCAGCAAGCTCATATATTTCTCATATTTTGTTTTTCAGACTCCTTTGAGACTCTCTATACCGTGGGAGAGATGATTGGATCCGGAGGATTCGGAAGAGTGTTCAAGGGAACACGGAAACTTGATGGCAAAAAGGTAAAGCAATCTTGCTGAATTGTACAAACAGGCGTTTGAACACTGTTACTGTTATTGAACATTGTTTTTTGTTTTGTTTTTTTTGCAGATTGCCATCAAGCAGATGCGCAAGATCAACAACGATCGTTATCTTGATATTGTAAGTTGGTCAAAAGTTAAATGTGTATTTGTTGTTTAAGTGCTGATTACTGTAGTCAATACTCCTGGAGGAAGCATTAGGTGTAAATGTAATAGATCAGTAAACCTGGAAAGGCTCTGATGATCGTATCTATAAAGATCAAAGAAAAGTACATTTAAAAATGATATGTTTTCTTCAGATTTTGACCCAGCTAACCTTCTGTCTACTACTTTTCTCTAGCCCGGGCATCCCACACCTCTCGTAACAGAAGTGGCGCTGCTGCTCATGATGAGGCAAGAACCCACAAGCCCCTACGTCATCCGACTGTACGACTGGTTTGAACATCCTCGGACATTCGACCTCATAATGGAGTTCCCTGAACCCTGCGAGAACTTGCTCCACTTCATCCTTCGTGATCCTCCACTGGATGAAACCACAGCTCGGGTCATCATGAGACAGGCTGTGCTGGCAGTGCAACACTGCATCGAGCATGGCGTTTTTCATAATGACGTTCATCCACAGAATTTCCTGGTGAAGACAAACACGCTAGAGCTCAAGCTGATAGACTTCGGCTGCGGTCAGCTACTTAGTGACGATGGCTACAAGAGGAACATATACTGTGGTGAGTATTTTTGGAGTGTGGAAACCTGGATGTATTGACTTTCTGATAATTTGATGCTTTGAAGAAATTGCTCAACAATGTGCAAATGTCTTGCTTACAGGATTACTGAGTTACACCCCGCCTGAAGTCTTCACTGAACCTCTATTCCACGCCATCCCAACAAATGTCTGGGCTCTAGGGGTGTTGTTGTACGAGATGATGAACGCTTGTGTTCCCTTTGGCAATAGAAAGGAAATCACACAAGCCAAAGTTGCATTTCAGAACTCCAACGTATCCAAAGGTGAGTGAAAAATATTGATAACATATATAAACACACACACATAAAGCAAAGGCTCTGTTTAGAAACAGGTAAAGGTGAAGTATGTAAGATTTTTCAAGTTGAAATACATTCAGTTTATTGTTCATCAGATGCTGTTTTCATAGATGCCAACGTTCGTGTCACATGGTCATGACTAACCAGCCTCTCCTTAATAAAATGTGTACAGAATGCAGAGATCTGATTAGCAAGTGCCTAGCCCGGGATCCAACGAAACGGCCGACGTTAGAGCAGATGTTACAACATGAGTGGATTAGAAATGATCTGGAGAAGTTCAGGAGAAGTGCAGGAGATTCACTCGATCAATGATTTCAGGTGTGAGGAAGTCTAACAGACAGAGTAGGATTATTATCATTTATCTTCAGTTCTGGATTATTTGTAGTGAGGTTTTCAAATGTGTGTTCATTGTTATAGTCAAGTCAGCTTCATTTATACAGCGCTTTATACAATACAGATTGTTTCAGAGCGGCTTCACAGTAATAAACAGGAAAATGACACAATCAGTGACGCAATTGCAAGAATTCAGTTCTGTTGTAAATCAGCTCTAAAAAAACATTCATGAGTTCACATGTTCATATAATCTTTGTATTGGATAGGAAATAACACTTGCTGTCCTTGGTGGAGCGCTTGAGCTCGAGACTTGACCCGAAGCCTGAAGTCCAACCCCGACCTGACAGGAACCCAAGCCGCCGCACCAGAGATCAGAGCCGGCCCACGTCTGAGCGAGAACACGAGAGACCGAAGACTGGAAAGAGTCATCAAGTCATCACAGCCACATTTGCTTTGTTTAGTTAGAACAACTCATCTTTATTTATATAGTTGTCACAGACTGACTGTGGCCCCGGACTTTTATTTTGAAGGGACTGAACATGGGCATGTGCACACAACAAACTGTTTCCACCATTACACATACACACAAACTAATGCCGAGTTCTAGGCGACCCGTGTTTTTCCAACCTTCTTCCCATGAAAGTGCACCAGTCAAACCCGTGACTTCCCACCCGTGAACTCGTACTAGATCGATGTACTCCCAGTTACGAGCTCTGACGTCACATTAGCCCGCGAAGCAACAATGGCAGCCCCTACGGATGCGGTGTTTATGAAAGTCGTACATTAAAACACAAATCGTTTTTTAAAATTAAGGTATTGCTCTAACGTTATTCATCCGCAAATGTTGTGCATTATCAGCAGCTTTTCTAGCCTTAGCTCGTTTTCAGGCCATTGAGTGCAAGAATAAAATAATACCAAATACATTTCCAGATATACAAATAACATAAAATAAAAGGTATAACAGCTTCTCTTGCCTTATGCGCCGCTTTTCTCCTCCGTTTCCCTCAAGTAAGCAAGGAGTGAGCACCTTTGGCGATAGAAGTGATTGTAAATGAGCATAAGCCCCGTACGGTCCGCCACGCTTTGTTTACATCAAGCTACCGCTCAGGCAGTTCGGCGTGACTTTGCCTGGAACGCTACAAAGTCGTGAGTCGTGGTTTGAAGTCGTAACTTACGGGCTCAGAAACCTGCCTGGAACGCAGCATAAATGCCGGCAAAATGTGCCATCCTGGTGTAGTTGTGTGTTTGTAGCCCTGATGTCGGTGTTGTAACATCCCGTTCATCGTCCCAAGTTGTTAGTTTCATTGTTTTGTTTGTTCAATGCTGGAATTTGTTTAAATGTTCAGTGACGCATGCTGTTCTAATATCATTACACAGAGAAGAACACCAAAAATACTTTACACCATAAGAGTTTATTTAATTTCATTCAGTTATCAGTTTAACTTCAATGCATTTCAAACAGCTAAACATCCCTTCTGGTTCACCTCTGTCGCGGGAATTCTCAATCCGTTTATCTGACTTCACCACGGACAATTCTGTTAATATAAAACTACAGTATCTCGAGGTAATTCCCTTCTCGAATACATCTAACACAATTTCAATACTTCGAGGTAATTCCCCTCCCGAAGTAAGGTGACGGCGTCCCGTCGTGAAGCTACTATCACTAGCGTTTACTCAAACACACGAGCACACAGGTCTTTAGCATCTATACACTCTCACCATCCTTCTCAGGTGTACGCTGGTCTCTGCAGACTCTAACGTATTACTGCCTCACCCCGAGAACGGCTCTATAGTCTTCCAACTAGGGCTGCGCAATATATCAAAATATCACAAATGTACATATCGCAATATGCATATCGCAAGGGCACGCAATATCTGAATAATTTTAATAGTCTACTTCAACATTGTGAAAAGTGTACGTTTTATGTTGATGCATATAGCAGAGAATAGACTGAGCACACGACTTATGTGACTTGCTTGACGTTAAAAAGAGTTATTAAACGCAATAACTTGCGAAAAACAACTCCTTGCAGTCTCGTGCTGTCTGACACTCACCGAAACGTGCGCACAAGCCGCTCTTTTTTTTGTGTCTTGTTACACACTCGAACTGTCAAATTCACAGAGTTGTGTCAAAATGGTCTTTAAGAGTATTCATGTAAACACAGTCAGTTATGCTTCAAGTGAAAGATATCAGTTGGGGAAATAAATAAAGATTTTACAGACTTAAAACAATATCGTGTCGCATATCGAATATCGCATTATTTAACAAGGATATCGCATATCGCATTTTTCTTCAATATCGCACAGCCCTACTTCCAACACTATCACTGTCTCCGCTGTGATCTATTGAGCGCAGAATCTTTAGTACTTCTATTCCTCAGCTGCGCAGCATATATACCTGACACCACTCCCAAGTTGCTCTTTGCTGAAATGAAGTTTTATTCACGGCTGGGAGATCACTGGTCACAACAACCAAATGAGTCTCCTGAACAGAAAGATGCATGTACATTTATGTTTCTTACAGTTGAAAATCAATGTTACTCAAGCCTTCTTAACTGTGGTTGGTTGTGGTGATTGGTTTAAGGTAATCATATGACTGCACCTTTTTGGCTAAGTCTACATGGTCTTTGACCTGAACATCCTTAGTCTGCGTTTTTCTGTAGTGTCATGCTAAATAACTCTTTGACCATTTCTGAGACCGTTATATAAAATATTTCCATCACACCTCTCACATGCCACACCAGTACACATGGAAAGTAGCCATATTTAAACTAGCGTTTGCTCATCAAAGATTACTCCATCGGGTTCTGACCTCATAGGGGAGGGAGAGAGCCTGGGATGGAAGTGTTTTCTTGTTTTGTCTTTATTGTTTAGAGCTCTGTACATGTTAATAGATGTAAATAATATATGTTGTAGAGTTGAAATGTCATGAAAGTTTGTTTGTTTATGCCTTGTCACCTGTTTATAACTTATAGGTTTTCCCCTAAAATTATATGTTCCAAAAATAGGAGGAGCCAAAGCCTATAAAAGAGGCAGCCAAGAGGCAGGGGAGGGAGTGTGGAGAGATTCAATCTCGTTTGTGGGTTTTGGTCCTGTACATCGGCATAGCCAATTTACATTTGTGTATTGCAAATTTATTTTCCTCTGTATTATATTTTGATTATTTTTGCTACTAAATATATTTATTTCTTTCCACCTTGGGAGTTAAAACCACTCTGGACTGTGTATTTTTGTCCCTGTCACGTATTTTACACCTCTGTCCGCTGGTACATCCTGACAATAGTGTCTTATATATGACCTGATGACCCCTTTGAATAAAAGTATAATTTGTTTGTTGAACGCACAGCCTTGCAAAGTACACTTCTTTTGACTCGTACACTTACACAGGCGTTTGACACGTGCAGTTTTGAGCAATCTCTCGCCACGAGTTACAACCCATGTAAATATCTTTGTATTCTTCTTTAATGCTAGCGTTGTTAAAATGAGGGTACTTTCTAATCTTCAACTATCTTGTGAATCGACGCACCAAGGGCACGGTTGCCACATTGTGGATAAACTAATTACTAATCAAATTTGCGTCATGCGCTCTGTACGCTGACCCTCCTGCATACTTTGGCCTTTAGGCAAGGCAAGGCAAGGCAAGTGGCAATACACAGTGGCAATTCAAAGTGCTTTACACAGAAATGAAATAAAAATATTACAGTTATAATAGGAATTAAAATAAATAAAAATAAATAAAATATTGAAAGATAAAAATCCATCCATCCATCCATCCATCATCTTCCGCTTATCCGGGGCCGGGTCGCGGGGGCAACAGTCTAAGCAGAGACGCCCAGACTTCCCTCTCCCTAGCCACTTCCTCTAGCTCTTCCGGGGGAACCCCGAGGCGTTCCCAGGCCAGCCGGGAGACATAGTCCCTCCAGCGTGTCCTAGGTCTTCCCCGGGGCCTCCTCCCGGTGGGACGTGCCTGGAACACCTCCCTGGGAAGGCGTCCAGGAGGCATCCGAAATAGATGCCCGAGCCACCTCAGCTGGTCCCTCTCGATGTGGAGGAGCAGCGGCTCTACTCCGAGTTCCTCCCGAGTGACTGAGCTCCTCACCCTATCTCTAAGGGAGCGCCCAGCCACCCTGCGGAGAAAGCTCATTTCGGCCGCCTGTATCCGGGATCTTGTCCTTTCGGTCATGACCCACAGCTCATGACCATAGGTGAGGGTAGGAACGTAGATTGACCGGTAAATCGAGAGCTTTGCCTTGCAGCTCAGCTCCTTCTTCACCACGACAGACCGGTACATCGACCGCATTACTGCAGAAGCTGCACCGATCCGTCTGTCAATCTCCCGTTCCATCCTTCCCTCACTCGTGAACAAGACCCCAAGATACCTGAACTCCTCCACTTGAGGCAGGAACTCTCCACCCACCTGAAGCGGGCAAGCCACCCTTTTCCGACTGAGAACCATGGCCTCGGATTTGGAGGTGCTGATTCTCATCCCAGCCGCTTCACACTCGGCCGCAAACCATCCCAGTGCATGCTGAAGGTCCTGGTTAGAGGAAGCCAACACGACAACATCATCTGCAAAAAGCAGTGACGAAATTGTGTGGTTCCCAAACCGGACACTCTCCGGCCCTTGGCTGCGCCTAGAAATTCTGTCCATAAAAATTATGAACAGAACCGGTGACAAAGGGCAGCCCTGCCGGAGTCCAACATGCACCGGGAACAAGTCTGACTTACTGCCGGCAATGCGGACCAAGCTCCTGCTCTGGTTGTACAGGGACTGAACAGCCCTAAGCAGGGGGCCGCCGACCCCATACTCCCAGAGCACCCTCCACAGGATGCCACGAGGAACACAGTCGAATGCCTTCTCCAAATCCACAAAACACATGTGGACTGGTTGGGCAAACTCCCATGAACCCCCCAGCACCCTGGAAAGGGTATAGAGCTGGTCCAGTGTTCCACGACCGGGACGAAAACCACACTGTTCCTCCTGAATCAGAGGTTCCACTATCGGCCGAATTCTCCTCTCCAGTACCCTGGCATAGACTTTCCCGGGGAGGCTGAGAAGTGTGATCCCCCTATAGTTGGAACACACTCTCCGGTCCCCCTTCTTGAAAAGAGGGACCACCACCCCGGTCTGCCAGTCCAGAGGTACTGTCCCCGACCGCCATGCGATGCTGCAGAGGCGTGTCAGCCAAGACAGCCCCACAACATCCAGAGACTTGAGGTACTCAGGGCGGATCTCATCCAACCCCGGTGCCTTGCCACCGAGGAGCTTTTTAACCACCTCGATGACTTCAGCCCGGGTGATGGACGAGTCCACCTCTGAGTCCCCAGCCACTGCTTCCTCAACGGAAGACATGTCGGTGGGATTGAGGAGATCCTCGAAGTATTCCTTCCACCGCCCAACGATATCCCCAGTTGAGGTCAACAGGTGCCCATCTCCACTGTAAACAGTGTTGGTAGGGCACTGCTTCCCCCTCCTGAGGCGTCGAACGGTTTGCCAGAATCTCTTCGAGGCCGACCGATAGTCTTTCTCCATGGCCTCACCAAACTCCTCCCAGGCCCGATTTTTTGCCTCCACGACTACCCGGGCTGCAGTCCGCTTGGCCTGCCGGTACCGGTCAGCTGCCTCCGGAGTCCCACAAGCCATCCAGGCCCGATAGGACTCCTTCTTCAGCTTGACGGCATCCCTTACTTCCGGTGTCCACCACCGGGTTCGGGGATTGCCGCCTCGACAGGCACCGGAGACCTTACGGCCACAGCTCCGAGCGGCCGCAGCGACAATGGAGGTGGAGAACATGGTCCACTCGGACTCAATATCTCCAGACTCCCTCGGGATCCGGTCGAAGTTCTGCCGGAGGTGGGAGTTGAAGATCTCTCTGACAGGGGGCTCGGCCAAACGTTCCCAACAGACCCTCACAGTACGTTTGGGTCTGCCGGGTCTGTCCAGCTTCCTCCGCCGCCATCGGATCCAACTCACCACCAGGTGGTGATCAGTTGACAGCTCCGCCCCTCTCTTCACCCGAGTGTCCAAGACATATGGCCGAAGGTCTGATGACACGACCACAAAGTCGATCATCGACCTCCGGCCTAGGGTGTCCTGGTGCCACGTGCACTGATGGACACCCTTATGCTTGAACATGGTGTTCGTTATGGACAAACCGTGGCTAGCACAGAAATCCAATAACAGAACACCGCTCGGGTTCAGATCAGGGGGGCCGTTCCTCCCAATCACGCCCCTCCAGGTGTCACTGTCACTGCCCACGTGGGCGTTGAAGTCCCCCAGTAGAACGACGGAGTCTCCAGTCGGAGCACTTTCCAGCACCCCTCCCAGAGACTCCAAGAGGGCCGGGTACTCCGCACTGCCATTTGGGCCGTAGGCACAAACGACAGTGAGAGACCTATCCCCGACTCGAAGGCGCAGGGAAGCGACCCTCTCGTTCACCGGGGTGAACTCCAACACATGGCGGCTGAGCTGGGGGGCTATAAGCAAACCCACTCCAGCCCTCCGCCTCTCACCATGGGCAACTCCAGAGTGGTAGAGAGTCCAGCCTCTCTCGAGAAGTGTGGTTCCAGAGCCCAAGCTGTGCGTGGAGGTGAGCCCGACTATCTCTAGTCGGTACCTCTCGACCTCCCGCACAAGCTCAGGCTCCTTCCCCGCCAACGAGGTGACATTCCACGTCCCTAAAGCCAGATTCCGTGTCCAGAGATCGGGTCGTCGGGGGCCTCGCCCTCGACTGCTGCCCGATTCACAAAGCACTGGCCCCTTACGCTCCCTCCTGCAGGTGGTGAGCCCACAGGAGGGCGGCCCCACGTGACTCATTCGGGCTGAGCCCGGCCGGACCCCATGGGGGGAGGCCCGGCCACCAGGCGCTCGCATACGAGCCCCAACCCCGGGCCTGGCTCCAGGGTGGGGCCCCGGCTGCGCCATGCCGGGCGACGTCACTGTCCTTGGTGTAATTGTGGTCATAAGGGTTTGTGAACTGTTCTTAGTCTGGCCCGTCACCAAGGACCTGTTTGCCTTGGGAGACCCTACCAGGGGCATATAGCCCCAGACAACATAGCTCCCAGGATCATTCGGGTACTCAAACCTCTCCACCACGATAAGGTGACAGTTCAAGGAGAGGAAAGATAAAAATAAAGAGTATAATTAAAAATAAAAATAAAAACAGGGTTAAATTTAAGCATATAAATTAAAATGCAAGCAGTTCGGACAAAGCACGTACAGTGGAATAGCTTATTCAGTAAATGCACAGCTGAACAGATGTGTTTTGAGTCTGGATTTGAAAGTGGCTACTGTTGGAGCACATCTGATCTGTTCAGGAAGCTGGTTCCAGCTACGGCTGGCATAATAGCTAAAAGCAGACTCTCCTTGCTTTGAGTGAAACCTTGGTATTTCTAGTTGACTTGATCCTGATGATCTGAGTGATCTGCTGGGTTTGTATTTAATCAGCATATCTGCAATGTATTGAGGTCCTAGGTCATTGAGTGATTTATATACAAGTAATAGCACTTTAAAATCGATCCTAAATGTAACTGGAAGCCAGTGTAAAGATCTGAGGACTGGTGTGATATGGTCATATTTTCTGGTTCTGCTCAGGATCCTGGCAGCAGCGTTCTGTATGAGCTGCAGCTGTCTAATGGTCTTTTTGGGAAGGCCGATGAGGAGACCATTACAATAGTCCACCCTACTGGTAATAAAAGCATGAACGAGTTTCTCTAAGTCTTGCCTGGAAACAAAGCATCTAATTCTTGATATATTTTTGAGATGATAGTAAGCGGATTTAGTTATTGCTTTGACATGACTATTGAAACTCAGGTCTGACTCCAATATCACACCAAGATTCCTGACTTGATTTTTTAATTTCAGGCCTTTAGCCTCAAGATATGCATTCACCTTGAGAATTTCATCTTTGTTTCCATTTGTAGTAATTTCAGTTTTGTCTTTGTTTAACTGAAGAAAGTTTTGGCACATCCAACTGTTAACTTCATCAATGCATTTACATAGAGAGTCAATGGGGCTGTAGTCATTAGGTGATAGGGCTAAGTAGATCTGGGTGTCGTCAGCATAGCTGTGGTAAGCCATTTTGTTATTTTTCATTATTTGGCTCAGTGGCAGCATGTACAGGTTGAATAGGAGTGGTGCAAGAATTGACCCTTGTGGGACTCCGCATGTCATGGATGTCCACTCAGACTTATGGTCACCTATACTCACATAATAACCTCTCCCTTCTAAGTATGACCTGAACCATTTGAGGACCATTCCAGAAAGCCCAACCCAATTTTATAGCCTGTCAAGAAGTATTTTGTGGTCAACAGTGTCGAATGCAGCAGTGAGGTCCAGTAGTACCAAAATTGATGTTTTGCCTGTATCTGTATTGAGGCGAATATCATTTATTATCTTAATGAGGGCCGTCTCTGTGCTGTGATGCGGTCGGAAACCAGATTGAAAATTGTCAAAGTATCCGTTTGAGCTTAAGAATTTGTTCAGCTGACTGAAAACAACTTTTTCAATGATCTTGCCTATGAAGGGGAGATTTGAGATTGGTCTGTAGTTGCTCAATATGGAGTTATACAGATTTCTCTTTTTCAGGAGAGGCTTAAAGGTCCCATGGCATGAAATTTTCATTTTATGAGGTATTTCAACATGAGTTCAACATGAGTTAATATGAGTTCCCCTAGCCTGAATATTGTCCCCAAGTGGATAGAAATGTTGATCGGTGTAAAACCGAGTTCTGGCTGTCTTTCTCTGCCTTTGAGAAAATGACAGGTCAGACTAGCCAATCCTGAAGTCTCCTGGTTTGACGTCCAAGCAGGAATGGTTACCTCCCTTTCCTCCGCCCAGAGAATCTGGCACGCCCATGCAAACACTCGAGTCAGATCATTGCTTGTGAACGAGTGAATGCTGGCAGTTTCTCAGTGTTTGGATGTACAAATGAAAACAGAAGTCTTTTTTCAGTTCCTTCTGATCTGTGATCAGTGATTTCTTATGTGTAGCTAATTATTTATTATTCTTGCACACACTGCGGCTTCTCTCTCTCCCGACAGAGCGGTGTTTTCGTGTTTTCTATCTTGTGAGTCAGTGTTTTTGTACGTCCTCGTCGCGTCTATCTGTTCTTAAATGTGCATACAGTCGGGAGTTTCTGCTAAACATCGTCAGAGCCACATCTAGAGATAAAGCGTGAGGGTATCCGGCTAGGCTAGCCAGCTAACCCCACAATAAACTGGATTACATTCGATTACTGCTGTTGTGTCTTTGTTTGCGCTGTGTAAGTTACTCAATGCGCGTCACTGACGCGCTTCGTATGATTGGAACATATCTAGAAATAATGCTTTAATCAAACTTACTAACTCGTTCATCTCGCTGTAATGGTACATTGCATGTGTTACAAAGTTGGTAGAATAATGATGAAGACGGACACGGCGTGACTGGGACTCGTGTTTATTCAGAACTCTCAGATACAAACACAATAAACTCGCGCTGACTGACAACGCTCTCATAACTCAGTAGTTACTATAAATAACTTTGTTAGCGATCGCTCCATCTCCGTGATGTCCGGTTCGCGAACAAATCATTCTTTTGAATCGGTTCTTTTTAGTGAACCGAACCAGTTCACCAAATCGGACTGAATCGTTCTAAACGGTTCGCGTCTCGAGTCAGCGCTGATCCATAATTTACTAAAGTTACTAACTTTCTGACATGAGTGACAGCCCCTCCGACTAGAAATAAAACTAATAACCTGAAGTATATTCTAACAACAGTTCACCCTGAACTGAGACATGCTGAGAGAACTGATGAGAAGTGAACACAGGTCCATCGTCTCTGGCAGCAGCTCGTGCGTCGTAGACCTCGTTAAACCACACCCCCTCCGCTAATTTCAAATGCAAAGATGTCAGCCAATCACAACAGTGGGCGTTTTTACTGAAGTCTCACAGCAGACACGCCTCTTGAAACAGGGCATTCAGCCACAGGGCAAACAGCAGTATAGACAAAATGCCTTTTATTTCTAAATTATGACATTTTACGATGTAAAAATCATACTAACAATATAAGTACACCTCAGGAAACACTATAAAATTATAGAAAAATGCCATGCCATGGGACCTTTAACTACTGCGGTTTTTAGGGAGTTTGGAAAAGTCCCAGAAAGAAGTGAGGCGTTTACCACTTCTAGGAGATCTGCTTCTAAACAGTTAAACACACTTTTGAAAAAAGAAGTGGGGAGTGTGTCAAGGGCAGGTTGATGTTTTAAGGTGCTGTACTGTTTCTTCTAAAATTTTACCATCAATTGCTTCGAAATCAGTCATAGTAACTTTCTGAGGTTGTGGTCTGATCTGATTCACCCCAGAGAAACTCAAGGATGTGCTGATCGCATTTCTGATATTATTGATTTTCTCTGAGAAGAAGAAAGCAAACTCACTACATTTGCTGTCTGAGAGCATTTCACTGGGAATGTGACTCGGGGGGTTTGTTAGTCTCTCTACAGTAGCAAAAAGAGTGCGCGTGTTGTTTATGTTTCTGTTTATAATATTTGAAAAGAAGGTCTGTCTAGCTTTGCCTAGTTCCACATTGAAAGCACGAAGACTGTCTTTATAGATCTTATAATGGACTACAAGTTTTGTCTTTCGCCACATGCGTTCCGATTTCCTGCATTGTCTTTTCATTAATTGCACTTCTGTTGAGTTTCTCCAGGGTGCTTTTTGTTTGCCACTCTTTTTCCTGGCTTTTACAGGAGCAATATCATCAATTACACCCTTGACTTTTGAGTTAAAAGAGTCAAGGAGAAGATCAACAGAGTCTGCAGATATGCTTGGTGTTAGAGATATAGCCTTCATAAACAGCACACTAGTGTTCTCATTTAAGCTTCTCTTTTTGACAGAGACAGATCTAGTTTCAATGGCAGGAGAGATTGATATATCAAAAAAAAATACAGAAATGATCAGACAGTGCTGCATCCTTAATAACTATTGATGAAATATTTAGACCCTTACTGATGAGTAAATCTAGAGTGTGTCCACGATCATGTGTGGGTCCGTGAACATGTTGTGTCAAATCAAAAGTGTTAAGAACAGTCATGAGATCTTTTGTTGTACTGGATTCAGCATTGTCAATGTGAATGTTAAAATCCCCAGCAATAGCAAAACAGTCATACTCAGATGAGATTGCTGATAACAGCTCTGTAAAGTCATCAATAAAGGCCGGAGAATATTTCGGAGGCCTATAAATAATGATAAGCAGGATGCGTGGTGCACCTTTTAGCACAATGCCCAGATATTCTAGAGATTAATATTCCAATTAACAGGCAGCAGATTAGATGGGTTTGCCATACGGCCTGAGAAAGCCTTGGACTTTCTATCACGTAACAGAACAGAAATAGAGAAAGATAAAGGCACACTGGGCTCACGCTTGTTTTGTAAACATTTGATAAGATTGCTGTTGACGTTGCGAGGACCCAGAACACGTCACTGAGAGCTGGTATCAGTTGTTTTTGGTGCAGATGGAGGAGGAGGGTGTGTGCCATGGCGTTGTGACCGAAGAAATCTCACAGGAGGAGGGGCAGAGTGAGCTGGGCCCACAGTCTTTGGTGGTTGTGGGCCTTGACGCTTTTTGGTTGATATCTGGGGGCTCGCAGCGATCGAGTATGATTGTCTGTTTCCAGTATAAACAAAATCCATTTTCTCTGTGAAGCTCAGAGGCGGGGATGCTGTAGAGCGGAATAACATGTCTGGTGAGGGGGGCTGTTTCTCTGGTGTTACCGGAAGCTGCAATATGTTATCGTCCGGTTCAAGGCGTGATATAGACATTTCTTCCAGCCTATTGCTTATACCACATATAAGTTGTAAAAGTTCACCAGTCTCACCCCTGATGGTCCCCATTTTTACCAGTGCCTCCACAGACTCCACAGTATGGGCTGAGATGTTACTGTTTAGTGGCTCGATCTGTGTCACTTGGAGCAGTTCTAATCCGTCACAGTGTGCCTGTGGTGAGCTCTGAGGGTGGGGCTCAGCTGGGAGTGTGTCCATGAGAAGTGGTTGTTGTGGCTGCGTGGTGTTATCATTGTCCTTGTGGGGTGTATCAACTGCATGTCCATTCAGATGCTGAAATGAAGTCCTGTGATCGTCCATACTCTGTACTGGTGTGTGTGTGCCATCCAGGTTGAGTGGGTTAGCACACACAGCTGAAGGATGATGAAGGGAAAAATAAACATTGTCCTTTAGCACTCTTGCACCGAGTTTGTTTGGGTGGAGGCCATTTGATGTAAACAGTTGTCTCTGACTCCAGAAGAGATTAAAGTTGTCGATAAAGTTCACTCCCTTCATGTTGCAGGTTTTTTTGCAGCCATGTATTAAGCCCAAGTAGCCGTGAGAACCTATTTGTTCCTTTTGCTGGAAGTGGTCCACTGATGAACGGCTGAACTTTCAGTTTTCTAAGTGTTTCAAAAAGTTAATTAAAATCCCTCTTTAGAAGTTCTGACTCCTCTCTCTGAATATCGTTCTTTCCCACATGAATGATGAGTCGATTTGCAGTCTTGTGTTTCATCAGAATGTTCTTAAGTTCCCTGTTGACATCAGAAACTGTTGCTTGTGGAAGGCAGCATGTAGTTGTATCCCTGCTGCTAATGTTTCTGATTGTTGAGTCCCCCACTATCAGAGTCCTGGGCTCGGCTGCGCTCTGAGCTGAGGGCCGCTGTATGCTCGACCTTGAGCGCCTGTTAGCATCAGTGTTAGCTGCGGGCTGATTCAATCTGTGTTCGGTCACATTTATCACGTTTGGGGTTTCCTCACCCACATTCATTAGCACTTCAAATCTGTTTTCAAGATGTATATTTGGTGGTAGAAAACTAGTGTTTGCAATCCTTGTGTCTGGGGTAGAGCATGCTACTGCGGCAATATGTGATGCTCGTGACAATCTGATGTCTCGAGTGCCTTTTGGTCTTGCTCCCTGTTTGTTCCATTGATTAGTGTGTTGATCAGTTACTTGTTTCTCTACATGTTGAGTAGCACTACATTTATGGGACTCACCGGCAGTGTGCAGAGGGCGATCATGATGAAGCTCTGCTGTGTGATTCGTCTGGTTGGATGGTTCCGCAAATAACTTTGTTTCAAGAACTGCAATCCTTTGTAAAAGTCTGTGGCAGTTTGTGCAGCAAGTAGATTCTAGAAGAGGCATTTTCTTATCCTTTTGAATGTAGGCAGCTGTGTTTTCCCTTTGGAGTTTGGGGTTTTAATCAGCAGCTTAGTGGTGTACACTGGAAGACAACATACACTGAGGTCAGCTGTGTTGTGCCCTTAAATCAGCTTCTCTGACATGAAGCAAGACTAATGTTTGTAATTTCATGAGACTAAAACTGCACTGGATATTTACAAAGATCACAAATGTCTGTATTTACCATTTGAATCAAACCTAATGAAATTCAAAAAATCAAAATCAAAACTGTAGGCCTATTTTAGAGGTTACAAACAAGGTCTCATTTGACCATTTTAACACTTCAGACCATAACAACAGCATTTTCCAAATCACTGCTATTCTAAGGAATAATTGGGCTTTTTAAAGGGATAAAAAATACTATGGTAGTCAAATGGGGGGCGAGATCTGCTTGGTTACAAACATTCTAAATATCTTTGTGGTGACAGAATTTTATTTTTTGGGTGAACTTTCCCTTAAGACTGGTTAGGGATGCATATGCCTACTACATTTTTATATAGGCCTATATTATTTTTCATATTTTTAGGAACAATGAGAAAGAGAACAAATAAAACAGCATAAATAGATTTTCTTATAGAGGGTACACAGGCATTGTATACTAGTGTACATGACTCAATAATTTTTGTTGTTGTTGACATTATTGACATGAATGCCATGAATCGCTGGATAGAAATAAGTGTTAGTCACACTGCAAAAAAAATCAAATTTTCTTTAATTTGTGTTAAAAAAAATGTTGTTGAATTTGTGTTGATTTTAAACACACACATATATAACCTTACATTTTAATACCCTGAAACAAGTTAAAATATAAGAACTACAAAAATTCACCATTAAACTAATACAAGGAAACATTATTTGATTCATATGCAATAATATAGCAAAATATAGTAAAAATAAATAAAAGTATTTACCAACCCATTTTGATGCATGCAGAGTAAGGTGACCAGATTTCTGAAATGGAAACCGGGGACATTTCCTATTTGAGTGGTCAAAATATCACTAAGAAATCTCATTTGTTATTGGGCCTGTCGATTAATTAAAAACGGGGACAGTATATTTTTGAATGTTTTTTGTTGTCGTTGTGGGCTCCCTATATTATTATTAACATGAATAATTATTATGATTTAGTTGGTCTGGTTTTAATACAATTCACCGCACCCGCAAAAACAAAACAAAAAAACAATCAAACAATGAAAACAGTTAATAGTAAAACCACCACTGTAAATCACAAGCCGTTCAAAACAATATTAGAACATGACTTAACAAAAACACATTATACAAATAAACTATTTAACAAATGTAATTGTATTTAATCCTTTCATTTTCACAAGTTTATACTGTATAAATTACTTCTTTTTTTTTTTACTTTAAATGTTTTGTTACGTTTGTGCTTGAAAATAACATTTTAGGCTTATTTTAAGCATGTGTTTAAGTATGTGTATTCTGCATTTATGTATTTGTTGTGAGCTGCTTTGTGACTGTGGAACTTTTGGGGACAAAACAATCCCGCACCCCGTTGAGGATCTGTTATAAAGCACATGCAAACAGTAATTTAACATGAATGGTTAGTGTGTTACTACCATGAAAGTGATAACGATGTTTCTTTTGATATTTGACGATAATGGCGCTCTGCTCTCGGTTACGTTCATCATGAAGCGGCGCGCGCGACCAAGTAGAGTCAGCGTAGCTCACAGCGCCATCTGCTGGAGAAATAATCACTACACGATTGCTCCAGCAGCTGCTGTATGTTGGGCTTTTTTGCAATGTATATGCCATATGCGGGCTGTTTTGAACGAGCTGTAAAACGGGGACATTTCCGGAAAACGGGGACGTCTAATTGCAGAGATATCTAGCATTTCTGAGTGATGATGATGCAGAGGAATCACTGAATCAAATTTTTGAACTGAGTCAATGAAACATTTTCAGACTTTTTATTAAAGATTAAGTTTGTAACTTCAATAAATGTGTTCAGATCGATGCGCGGTCACGTGCTCTGCTCATATGAATTATTTGAGTTTTAGTTGCTATGGCGACGCCGACGCATGTTATGAATTCAGACTCTTGTGCATGCACACCGATCTCGATCTGTTGTTGAGAGAGACGAGACACAAACTATTGCAGAATATTTTCTGTGCTGACTTTGAGATTTTGAAGCTGTTTGGACGATTCCTGAGACAAGACTTGTATTCTGGAAGAACATCGCAGGAGATATATCCTTTACACAGAGTTATATTTTTGAGTTTTAGTTCTTATTATTTCTAAGGATAGTGCTATCTTGTTGTTCTTTTCTTATTTTCGAGTTTGATTAATTTTTTGTTTTTCTTTTCTTTTTTTCTTTTCTGGGAGGAGTATTTTTGAGGAGAGTTTATTGTATTGTATTGTGTTTTGTTGTGTTGTGTTTTGTGTTTTGTATTGCTTTTATTCCAGATTGGACGAGGAGGTCGATGGCGAATATGATGGGTGAAACAGGCGGTGAGTGCTTCAGGTTTTTCATTTGTTTATGGGATGTAGGGGAGAGTGGGGTGATTTGTGCCAGGGGGGAAGTAGTTCCACCCAGTACCGTCGCAAGGGCTGTGCCAAGCGTGCGACCGCACAGGGCCTCGCGCAAAAGTAAAGACGACAGCTGACTTGATGATGTAAAGCCAATAGTTAAAGTTCATGTTTTTGTCCTTCAAAATACTATAATAGTTTAAAAAAAAACATAGCTAAAAGTGTGTATGGTGATGCTTTATTATTCTGCTTGTTAAAAATGTATTATGCAGTAACTTGCAATAGCCCATTTCTCTGTGCGTGTGACGGTGATTCATGCGCATACATGTCAGTCAGGGGGCATCGCACGTCAAGTTCATAGAGCTTTATTCCCAGTCCATTCAAATTTCAGATTTTTGGCCGCCTCTGACATGGGTCAAACCATAGATATTACCTACGAAGTTCAAGTAAATACGCTAGAAATGTGCGCTCATTCAAGCATGTGCATTTATTGCATGGATGGAGAAAGCACAGACGCTTGCATTTCATCTGACGGTATGCACAAAAGGTTTTTTATTTAACACTATTAAAGTTAAATAAGCATAACCTAACTAAAGCTCTATCTCGAGACGTTTTAAACGTTTTTTAAATCTGAAAACTGCAAAAAGCAACGAAATTGTCAGACATCCATTTTGTTCATTTTCACAGAGGAAATACTGAAAAACGGCGCTGGTCCTCTCAATACTGTCTGTTTATAATTTTACCGACTGAGAAATGGCTTCTGATGATTCAGTGAGAGAGCAGTCCAAACTAATTCAAGTGCATTCAGGGCGTTTTGCAAACGCATTTGACCCATTCATAATTTAGAACATATTTTTAGCGTAAAAATGTGCGCACTGCCCAGTTCAGTTACACGGTTTAACTTCTTGAACCTGCTGTTAAACTGAATATACGATTTTCTTTCTTATATATCCACATAAACAACAAATTGTTCGTCACTATAGCAACAGAGTAGACCCCAGTTAAAAGGCTATACCCCCGGGCCTGGCACATCACGTTCGCACAGGGCCTCGCACCCCCCTTGCGATGGGCCTGGAGCTTCCACCCATTTGTTTCTGGAAAACCATAGAAGGAATTGGTCATGTGACCACATAATTTTGAAAAGCCATCAATTTTACTCATCCTCTAAAGAAGGGAGACATGTGGCATGAGAGGTTAGCACATTTTAGCCCAAAAAACGGTATTTTTTCCCTCTCAAAGTAAAATTTCTCTGATCACGGTTTTTTGATTGTAGCGTCTGAACAATTATAGACAAGTTTGAAAACATTTCACACGTTTTAGTGCTTTAGCAGGCTACACAATGAGTCTATACAGTTAACATGATGTTAGCTCTTAACTGCTGGATCATGCTAGTTTTTACAAACTTGTGAGTCTGGGGTGATTTGTGCCAAAGTTGAAAGAAGTCTGTGGATGGAAAGTCCATCTTTACATTGAAAGAAAACGATGAAGGAGTCATCCCTAGAGGTGCTCAAGAAACTACCCATACCCCAAAAACTTGGTGGTACAGCCAGAAGAGAGCAGAAGTTTATATTCCCCTGCAGCATTGACAAGTGGGATGTTAAGTAGTAAGGCCAGATCCAGACCACCTAGATCTACATACCCACAGGGGATAATCTGGAGAAGTGAGGAGATGGGCATGCCTCATCAGTGTTTGACTCACCTGCCATTTGTTTCATTTAGCTAACACTGATTTCAGTTTTGTTAATAAAGAGAAATTTAGTCACAATAGGATGTTTAGAAATGAGCCTCACTTTATTCTTATATGTTACATATTTGACAGGCAGCTTTCTATGTGTGCCAACAGGCATTTATTGCCAAAGCCTTTTTGGCTGAAATGATTCACAAATATCATATATTGTGTATTGAAGTTTTTTGTCTTTTCCCAAAAACTACAAAATATGACTTATTCCAACAGTTTAATAGGGTGACAATATCTAAATAAACCTTAAATTAGTAATTTTGTATTGAATTTGTCTCGCTTTCATATAGCATTACAGTTCATAACATTAAATGTTCTGTTTTACTTCAGAAATCACTGGCACAATTTACCCCAACGTATTCTCCCCAAAGGCACAACTTACCCCTCACCAGGGGCAAGTTGTGCCACGAGACCACTTTTTTCCCCAAAAGCTATATTTCTGAAACAATTTATTTCAGATCCAAAGTTATTGTTCTCAGGGATGCACCACATCCTGAAATATATGTGCGTTCTTAAGTTGAAGACATTACTGTCATGGCCTCACTTTAAAGTCACTTTGAGTAAAAACTGGCACAACTCACCCCACTCTCCCCTAATGTTACTGAAAAATTCCAGCCTCAGGCCGCTCCAGATCCAGGAGAGCCACTTTCTCTCAGATGGCTGGTCAGGAGGTTTGGAGACGCGGTTTTGAGGACCGGACCCAGACACAGATCCAGGAGCTTCTACACATTTAGCACTTCTGTCTTCTGAGTTTTGTGTTTCTGTGTCCACAGGTCAGACTGACAGGAAGAGGGAGTGGCAGAGCGGCAGCCGGCTGAGCCAGGACGATGGACGTCCGTCCACTCCATCTAAACTCCTTCGCAGAGGTCAGAATAGGCTTTTATTGAAGAAGTTATGGCTCAGTTAACAAATAATGTGTCTTTGAAAATAGAAAGTTGGAAAAAAAAAATAAAGTAACAATTTGATTATTAATATGTCCAAATCATCTTTGTCCCTCTCTGACAATATAGTGAGGTGGTTCTGTAGCGAGTCGTTGAGCCTCAGCAGCCGAGGCTCGTACATCGTCGATTGGAAGTGGAGTGGCCATAGATCGGATAGCCTAAGCGAACAGGGCAGTTGCAGCCACTGTAGTTTGTCCTGGTCCGACAGCCCCGAAGAGTGGATGTGGCCTCTGCTGCCAGGTCAAGTTCCCGTCGAGCCAACGGAGACTTCAAATGGCCTTTCACCAGTGAACAAGAGCTCAACAGGTGAGACTGAAATAAAGCTGGGCGGTGTAAAGTGTACAGATGGAGATTTTGCTATTTCATGCGTAAGACAGTCACAGTACAGGCACATTTATTTGTTTTTTCTGGATTTAACAGTAAAATGTAAGGTATGTCATTATATCATTGCCTATTTTGACGTCAAAGATGTTTCTAATAATTCAGTTTTGTTTTCTTCATTTCAGAAAAACCTGCAGAATGTAAGAAGAGGAAAGGAGATCGTTCTTTCTTCAGGAACGTGTGTCAGGCTATGAGGCGCTCGCTCCTCTGCTGTTGTCTCAGTGCTGAGGATGTTGTGGAGCCGTTTGTTCCTCCAGCGGATCTGGAGCCAGAACCCGATCCTGGTCCATCATCACCTGATCCAGATCACTCCGGCGTCAAGCCAAGTAAGGGTCAATCCACAGACATTATTTCTCCAACATTGTTTTAAACAGTATTATTATTGTCTTGTTTGCACTGTTATTTTTAATATAAAACAAAGGATCCAGCAAGCTCATATATTTCTCATATTTTGTTTTTCAGACTCCTTTGAGACTCTCTATACCGTGGGAGAGATGATTGGATCCGGAGGATTCGGAAGAGTGTTCAAGGGAACACGGAAACTTGATGGCAAAAAGGTAAAGCAATCTTGCTGAATTGTACAAACAGGCGTTTGAACACTGTTACTGTTATTGAACATTGTTTTTTTTTGTTTTTTTTTTGCAGATTGCCATCAAGCAGATGCGCAAGATCAACAACGATCGTTATCTTGATATTGTAAGTTGGTCAAAAGTTAAATGTGTATTTGTTGTTTAAGTGCTGATTACTGTAGTCAATACTCCTGGAGGAAGCATTAGGTGTAAATGTAATAGATCAGTAAACCTGGAAAGGCTCTGATGATCGTATCTATAAAGATCAAAGAAAAGTACATTTAAAAATGATATGTTTTCTTCAGATTTTGACCCAGCTAACCTTCTGTCTACTACTTTTCTCTAGCCCGGGCATCCCACACCTCTCGTAACAGAAGTGGCGCTGCTGCTCATGATGAGGCAAGAACCCACAAGCCCCTACGTCATCCGACTGTACGACTGGTTTGAACATCCTCGGACATTCGACCTCATAATGGAGTTCCCTGAACCCTGCGAGAACTTGCTCCACTTCATCCTTCGTGATCCTCCACTGGATGAAACCACAGCTCGGGTCATCATGAGACAGGCTGTGCTGGCAGTGCAACACTGCATCGAGCATGGCGTTTTTCATAATGACGTTCATCCACAGAATTTCCTGGTGAAGACAAACACGCTAGAGCTCAAGCTGATAGACTTCGGCTGCGGTCAGCTACTTAGTGACGATGGCTACAAGAGGAACATATACTGTGGTGAGTATTTTTGGAGTGTGGAAACCTGGATGTATTGACTTTCTGATAATTTGATGCTTTGAAGAAATTGCTCAACAATGTGCAAATGTCTTGCTTACAGGATTACTGAGTTACACCCCGCCTGAAGTCTTCACTGAACCTCTATTCCACGCCATCCCAACAAATGTCTGGGCTCTAGGGGTGTTGTTGTACGAGATGATGAACGCTTGTGTTCCCTTTGGCAATAGAAAGGAAGTCACACAAGCCAAAGTTGCATTTCAGAACTCCAACGTATCCAAAGGTGAGTGAAAAATATTGATAACATATATAAACACACACACATAAAGCAAAGGCTCTGTTTAGAAACAGGTAAAGGTGAAGTATGTAAGATTTTTCAAGTTGAAATACATTCAGTTTATTGTTCATCAGATGCTGTTTTCATAGATGCCAACGTTCGTGTCACATGGTCACGACTAACCAGCCTCTCCTTAATAAAATGTGTACAGAATGCAGAGATCTGATTAGCAAGTGCCTAGCCCGGGATCCAACGAAACGGCCGACGTTAGAGCAGATGTTACAACATGAGTGGATTAGAAATGATCTGGAGAAGTTCAGGAGAAGTGCAGGAGATTCACTCGATCAGTGATTTCAGGTGTGAGGAAGTCTAACAGACAGAGTAGGATTATTATCATTTATCTTCAGTTCTGGATTATTTGTAGTGAGGTTTTCAAATGTGTGTTCATTGTTATAGTCAAGTCAGCTTCATTTATACAGCGCTTTATACAATACAGATTGTTTCAGAGCGGCTTCACAGTAATAAACAGGAAAATGACACAATCAGTGACGCAATTGCAAGAATTCAGTTCTGTTGTAAATCAGCTCTAAAAAAACATTCATGAGTTCACATGTTCATATAATCTTTGTATTGGATAGGAAATAACACTTGCTGTCCTTGGTGGAGCGCTTGAGCTCGAGACTTGACCCGAAGCCTGAAGTCCAACCCCGACCTGACAGGAACCCAAGCCGCCGCACCAGAGATCAGAGCCGGCCCACGTCTGAGCGAGAACACGAGAGACCGAAGACTGGAAAGAGTCATCAAGTCATCACAGCCACATTTGCTTTGTTTAGTTAGAACAACTCATCTTTATTTATATAGTTGTCACAGACTGACTGTGACCCCGGACTTTTATTTTGAAGGGACTGAACATGGGCATGTGCACACAACAAACTGTTTCCACCATTACACATACACACAAACTAATGCCGAGTTCTAGGCGACCCGTGTTTTTCCAACCTTCTTCCCATGAAAGTGCACCAGTCAAACCCGTGACTTCCCACCCGTGAACTCGTACTAGATCGATGTACTCCCAGTTACGAGCTCTGACGTCACATTAGCCCGCGAAGCAACAATGGCAGCCCCTACGGATGCGGTGTTTATGAAAGTCGTACATTAAAACCCAAATCGTTTTTTAAAATTAAGGTATTGCTCTAACGTTATTCATCCGCAAATGTTGTGCATTATCAGCAGCTTTTCTAGCCTTAGCTCGTTTTCAGGCCATTGAGTGCAAGAATAAAATAATACCAAATACATTTCCAGATATACAAATAACATAAAATAAAAGGTATAACAGCTTCTCTTGCCTTATGCGCCGCTTTTCTCCTCCGTTTCCCTCAAGTAAGCAAGGAGTGAGCACCTTTGGCGATAATAGTGATTGTAAATGAGCATAAGCCCCGTACGGTCCGCCACGCTTTGTTTACATCAAGCTACCGCTCAGGCAGTTCGGCGTGACTTTGCCTGGAACGCTACAAAGTCGTGAGTCGTGGTTTGAAGTCGTAACTTACGGGCTCAGAAACCTGCCTGGAACGCAGCATAAATGCCGGCAAAATGTGCCATCCTGGTGTAGTTGTGTGTTTGTAGCCCTGATGTCGGTGTTGTAACATCCCGTTCATCGTCCCAAGTTGTTAGTTTCATTGTTTTGTTTGTTTAATGCTGGAATTTGTTTAAATGTTCAGTGACGCATGCTGTTCTAATATCATTACACAGAGAAGAACACCAAAAATACTTTACACCATAAGAGTTTATTTCATTTCATTCAGTTATCAGTTTAACTTCAATGCATTTCAAACAGCTAAACATCCCTTCTGGTTCACCTCTGTCGCGGGAATTCTCAATCCGTTTATCTGACTTCACCACGGACAATTCTGTTAATATAAAACTACAGTATCTCGAGGTAATTCCCTTCTCGAATACATCTAACACAATTTCAATACTTCGAGGTAATTCCCCTCCCGAAGTAAGGTGACGGCGTCCCGTCGTGAAGCTACTATCATAGCGTTTACTCAAACACACGAGCACACAGATCTATCTATCTGTCCGTCCGTCCATCCATCCATCCATCCATCTATCTGTCTGTCTGTCTGTCTATCTATCAACAAAAACAAAACCTCTGTCAAATGCTCACACTTAAGATAGGTGGTAATGCAAATATAAAAGCATACTGTATGTTTTAACTTAAAGGTCACTTTTTCTGACTTTAGTTGTTTAAAATAAATGTACGTCTAACTCTTCATTATGTAATCATGTTAATTTTAAATGTTTTGTACCTTTTGCCATACATGTTGTATTTTAAAGGTTTCAAATGGCATGTTAAGAGAAATGTCATCCTTTTATGGCCTTTGCATCTTCATTTATGTCTAAAGCAACAGTTTGGGGTTTTAATCAGCAGCTTAGTGGTGTACACTGGAAGACAACATACACTGAGGCCATCTGTGTTGTGCCCTTAAATCAGCTTCTCTGACATGAAGCAAGACTAATGTTTGTAATTTCATGAGACTAAAACTGCACTGGATATTTACAAAGATCACAAATGTCTGTATTTACCATTTGAATCAAACCTAATGAAATTCAAAAAATCAAAATCAAAACTGTAGGCCTATTTTAGAGGTTACAAACAAGGTCTCATTTGACCATTTTAACACTTCAGACCATAACAACAGCATTTTCCAAATCACTGCTATTCTAAGGAATAATTGGGCTTTTTAAAGGGATAAAAAATACTATGGTAGTCAAATGGGGGGCGAGATCTGCTTGGTTACAAACATTCTAAATATCTTTGTGGTGACAGAATTTTATTTTTTGGGTGAACTTTCCCTTAAGACTGATTAGGGATGCATATGCCTACTACATTTTTATATAGGCCTATATTATTTTTTATATTTTTAGGAACAATGAGAAAGAGAACAAATAAAACAGCATAAATAGATTTTCTTATAGAGGGTACACAGGCATTGTATACTAGTGTACATGACTCAATAATTTTTGTTGTTGTTGACATTATTGACATGAATGCCATGAATCGCTGGATAGAAATAAGTGTTAGTCACACTGCAAAAAAAATCTAATTTTCTTTAATTTGTGTTAAAAAAAAATGTTGTTGAATTTGTGTTGATTTTAAACACACACACACATATATAACCTTACATTTTAATACCCTGAAACAAGTTAAAATATAAGAACTACAAAAATTCACCATTAAACTAATACAAGGAAACATTATTTGATTCATATGCAATAATATAGCAAAATATAGTAAAAATAAATAAAAGTATTTACCAACCCATTTTGATGCATGCAGAGTAAGGTGACCAGATTTCTGAAATGGAAACCGGGGACATTTCCTATTTGAGTGGTCAAAATATCACTAAGAAATCTCATTTGTTATTGGGCCTGTCGATTAATTAAAAACGGGGACAGTATATTTTTGAATGTTTTTTGTTGTCGTTGTGGGCTCCCTATATTATTATTAACATGAATAATTATTATGATTTAGTTGGTCTGGTTTTAATACAATTCACCGCACCCGCAAAAACAAAACAAAAAAACAATCAAACAATGAAAACAGTTAATAGTAAAACCACCACTGTAAATCACAAGCCGTTCAAAACAATATTAGAACATGACTTAACAAAAACACATTATACAAATAAACTATTTAACAAATGTAATTGTATTTAATCCTTTCATTTTCACAAGTTTATACTGTATAAATTACTTCTTTTTTTTTTTTACTTTAAATGTTTTGTTACGTTTGTGCTTGAAAATAACTCTATCTTTAATTGGTCTTGTTATTTTGCATTTTAGGCTTATTTTAAGCATGTGTTTAAGTATGTGTATTCTGCATTTATGTATTTGTTGTGAGCTGCTTTGTGACTGTGGAACTTTTGGGGACAAAACAATCCCGCACCCCGTTGAGGATCTGTTATAAAGCACATGCAAACAGTAATTTAACATGAATGGTTAGTGTGTTACTACCATGAAAGTGATAACGATGTTTCTTTTGATATTTGACGATAATGGCGCTCTGCTCTCGGTTACGTTCATCATGAAGCGGCGCGCGCGACCAAGTAGAGTCAGCGTAGCTCACAGCGCCATCTGCTGGAGAAATAATCACTACACGATTGCTCCAGCAGCTGCTGTATGTTGGGCTTTTTTGCAATGTATATGCCATATGCGGGCTGTTTTGAACGAGCTGTAAAACGGGGACATTTCCGGAAAACGGGGACGTCTAATTGCAGAGATATCTAGCATTTCTGAGTGATGATGATGCAGAGGAATCACTGAATCAAAGTTTTGAACTGAGTCAATGAAACATTTTCAGACTTTTTATTAAAGATTAAGTTTGTAACTTCAATAAATGTGTTCAGATCGATGCGCGGTCACGTGCTCTGCTCATATGAATTATTTGAGTTTTAGTTGCTATGGCGACGCCGACGCATGTTATGAATTCAGACTCTTGTGCATGCACACCGATCTCGATCTGTTGTTGAGAGAGACGAGGCGAATTCACAAACTATTGCAGAATATTTTCTGTGCTGACTTTGAGATTTTGAAGCTGTTTGGACGATTCCTGAGACAAGACTTGTATTCTGGAAGAACATCGCAGGAGATATATCCTTTACACAGAGTTATATTTTTGAGTTTTAGTTCTTATTATTTCTAAGGATAGTGCTATCTTGTTGTTCTTTTCTTATTTTCGAGTTTGATTAATTTTTTGTTTTTCTTTTCTTTTTTTCTTTTCTGGGAGGAGTATTTTTGAGGAGAGTTTATTGTATTGTATTGTGTTTTGTTGTGTTGTGTTTTGTGTTTTGTATTGCTTTTATTCCAGATTGGACGAGGAGGTCGATGGTGAATATGATGGGTGAAACAGGCGGTGAGTGCTTCAGGTTTTTCATTTGTTTATGGGATGTAGGGGAGAGTGGGGTGATTTGTGCCAGGGGGGAAGTAGTTCCACCCAGTACCGTCGCAAGGGCTGTGCCAAGCGTGCGACCGCACAGGGCCTCGCGCAAAAGTAAAGACGACAACTGACTTGATGATGTAAAGCCAATAGTTAAAGTTCATGTTTTTGTCCTTCAAAATACTATAATAGTTTAAAAAAAACATAGCTAAAAGTGTGTATGGTGATGCTTTATTATTCTGCTTGTTAAAAATGTATTATGCAGTAACTTGCAATAGCTCATTTCTCTGTGCGTGTGACGGTGATTCATGCGCATACATGTCAGTCAGGGGGCATCGCACGTCAAGTTCATAGAGCTTTATTCCCAGTCCATTCAAATTTCAGATTTTTGGCCGCCTCTGACATGGGTCAAACCATAGATATTACCTACGAAGTTCAAGTAAATACGCTAGAAATGTGCGCTCATTCAAGCATGTGCATTTATTGCATGGATGGAGAAAGCACAGACGCTTGCATTTCATCTGACGGTATGCACAAAAGGTTTTTTATTTAACACTATTAAAGTTAAATAAGCATAACCTAACTAAAGCTCTATCTCGAGACGTTTTAAACGTTTTTTAAATCTGAAAACTGCAAAAAGCAACGAAATTGTCAGACATCCATTTTGTTCATTTTCACAGAGGAAATACTGAAAAACGGCGCTGGTCCTCTCAATACTGTCTGTTTATAATTTTACCGACTGAGAAATGGCTTCTGATGATTCAGTGAGAGAGCAGTCCAAACTAATTCAAGTGCATTCAGGGCGTTTTGCAAACGCATTTGACCCATTCATAATTTAGAACATATTTTTAGCGTAAAAATGTGCGCACTGCCCAGTTCAGTTACACGGTTTAACTTCTTGAACCTGCTGTTAAACTGAATATACGATTTTCTTTCTTATATATCCACATAAACAACAAATTGTTCGTCACTATAGCAACAGAGTAGACCCCAGTTAAAAGGCAATACCCCCGGGCCTGGCACATCACGTTCGCACAGGGCCTCGCACCCCCCTTGCGATGGGCCTGGAACTTCCACCCATTTGTTTCTGGAAAACCATAGAAGGAATTGGTCATGTGACCACATAATTTTGAAAAGCCATCAACTTTACTCATCCTCTAAAGAAGGGAGACATGTGGCATGAGAGGTTAGCACATTTTAGCCCAAAAAACGGTATTTTTTCCCTCTCAAAGTAAAATTTCTCTGATCACGGTTTTTTGATTGTAGCGTCTGAACAATTATAGACAAGTTTGAAAACATTTCACACGTTTTAGTGCTTTAGCAGGCTACACAATGAGTCTATACAGTTAACATGATGTTAGCTCTTAACTGCTGGATCATGCTAGTTTTTACAAACTTGTGAGTCTGGGGTGATTTGTGCCAAAGTTGAAAGAAGTCTGTGGATGGAAAGTCCATCTTTACATTGAAAGAAAACGATGAAGGAGTCATCCCTAGAGGTGCTCAAGAAACTACCCATACCCCAAAAACTTGGTGGTACAGCCAGAAGAGAGCAGAAGTTTATATTCCCCTGCAGCATTGACAAGTGGGATGTTAAGTAGTAAGGCCAGATCCAGACCACCTAGATCTACATACCCACAGGGGATAATCTGGAGAAGTGAGGAGATGGGCATGCCTCATCAGTGTTTGACTCACCTGCCATTTGTTTCATTTAGCTAACACTGATTTCAGTTTTGTTAATAAAGAGAAATTTAGTCACAATAGGATGTTTAGAAATGAGCCTCACTTTATTCTTATATGTTACATATTTGACAGGCAGCTTTCTATGTGTGCCAACAGGCATTTATTGCCAAAGCCTTTTTGGCTGAAATGATTGACAAATATCACATATTGTGTATTGAAGTTTTTTGTCTTTTCCCAAAAACTACAAAATATGACTTATTCCAACAGTTTAATAGGGTGACAATATCTAAATAAACCTTAAATTAGTAATTTTGTATTGAATTTGTCTCGCTTTCATATAGCATTACAGTTCATAACATTAAAATGTTCTGTTTTACTTCAGAAATCACTGGCACAATTTACCCCAACGTATTCTCCCCAAAGGCACAACTTACCCCTCACCAGGGGCAAGTTGTGCCACGAGACTACTTTTTTCCCCAAAAGCTATATTTCTGAAACAATTTATTTCAGATCCAAAGTTATTGTTCTCAGGGATGCACCACATCCTGAAATATATGTACGTTCTTAAGTTGAAGACATTACTGTCATGGCCTCACTTTAAAGTCACTTTGAGTAAAAACTGGCACAACTCACCCCACTCTCCCCTAATGTTACTGAAAAATTCCAGCCTCAGGCCGCTCCAGATCCAGGAGAGCCACTTTCTCTCAGATGGCTGGTCAGGAGGTTTGGAGACGCGGTTTTGAGGACCGGACCCAGACACAGATCCAGGAGCTTCTACACATTTAGCACTTCTGTCTTCTGAGTTTTGTGTTTCTGTGTCCACAGGTCAGACTGACAGGAAGAGGGAGTGGCAGAGCGGCAGCCGGCTGAGCCAGGACGATGGACGTCCGTCCACTCCATCTAAACTCCTTCGCAGAGGTCAGAATAGGCTTTTATTGAAGAAGTTATGGCTCAGTTAACAAATAATGTGTCTTTGAAAATAGAAAGTTGGAAAAAAAAAATAAAGTAACAATTTGATTATTAATATGTCCAAATCATCTTTGTCCCTCTCTGACAATATAGTGAGGTGGTTCTGTAGCGAGTCGTTGAGCCTCAGCAGCCGAGGCTCGTACATCGTCGATTGGAAGTGGAGTGGCCATAGATCGGATAGCCTAAGCGAACAGGGCAGTTGCAGCCACTGTAGTTTGTCCTGGTCCGACAGCCCCGAAGAGTGGATGTGGCCTCTGCTGCCAGGTCAAGTTCCCGTCGAGCCAACGGAGACTTCAAATGGCCTTTCACCAGTGAACAAGAGCTCAACAGGTGAGACTGAAATAAAGCTGGGCGGTGTAAAGTGTACAGATGGAGATTTTGCTATTTCATGCGTAAGACAGTCACAGTACAGGCACATTTATTTGTTTTTTCTGGATTTAACAGTAAAATGTAAGGTATGTCATTATATCATTGCCTATTTTGACGTCAAAGATGTTTCTAATAATTCAGTTTTGTTTTCTTCATTTCAGAAAAACCTGCAGAATGTAAGAAGAGGAAAGGAGATCGTTCTTTCTTCAGGAACGTGTGTCAGGCTATGAGGCGCTCGCTCCTCTGCTGTTGTCTCAGTGCTGAGGATGTTGTGGAGCCGTTTGTTCCTCCAGCGGATCTGGAGCCAGAACCCGATCCTGGTCCATCATCACCTGATCCAGATCACTCCGGCGTCAAGCCAAGTAAGGGTCAATCCACAGACATTATTTCTCCAACATTGTTTTAAACAGTATTATTATTGTCTTGTTTGCACTGTTATTTTTAATATAAAACAAAGGATCCAGCAAGCTCATATATTTCTCATATTTTGTTTTTCAGACTCCTTTGAGACTCTCTATACCGTGGGAGAGATGATTGGATCCGGAGGATTCGGAAGAGTGTTCAAGGGAACACGGAAACTTGATGGCAAAAAGGTAAAGCAATCTTGCTGAATTGTACAAACAGGCGTTTGAACACTGTTACTGTTATTGAACATTGTTTTTTTTTGTTTTTTTTTTGCAGATTGCCATCAAGCAGATGCGCAAGATCAACAACGATCGTTATCTTGATATTGTAAGTTGGTCAAAAGTTAAATGTGTATTTGTTGTTTAAGTGCTGATTACTGTAGTCAATACTCCTGGAGGAAGCATTAGGTGTAAATGTAATAGATCAGTAAACCTGGAAAGGCTCTGATGATCGTATCTATAAAGATCAAAGAAAAGTACATTTAAAAATGATATGTTTTCTTCAGATTTTGACCCAGCTAACCTTCTGTCTACTACTTTTCTCTAGCCCGGGCATCCCACACCTCTCGTAACAGAAGTGGCGCTGCTGCTCATGATGAGGCAAGAACCCACAAGCCCCTACGTCATCCGACTGTACGACTGGTTTGAACATCCTCGGACATTCGACCTCATAATGGAGTTCCCTGAACCCTGCGAGAACTTGCTCCACTTCATCCTTCGTGATCCTCCACTGGATGAAACCACAGCTCGGGTCATCATGAGACAGGCTGTGCTGGCAGTGCAACACTGCATCGAGCATGGCGTTTTTCATAATGACGTTCATCCACAGAATTTCCTGGTGAAGACAAACACGCTAGAGCTCAAGCTGATAGACTTCGGCTGCGGTCAGCTACTTAGTGACGATGGCTACAAGAGGAACATATACTGTGGTGAGTATTTTTGGAGTGTGGAAACCTGGATGTATTGACTTTCTGATAATTTGATGCTTTGAAGAAATTGCTCAACAATGTGCAAATGTCTTGCTTACAGGATTACTGAGTTACACCCCGCCTGAAGTCTTCACTGAACCTCTATTCCACGCCATCCCAACAAATGTCTGGGCTCTAGGGGTGTTGTTGTACGAGATGATGAACGCTTGTGTTCCCTTTGGCAATAGAAAGGAAGTCACACAAGCCAAAGTTGCATTTCAGAACTCCAACGTATCCAAAGGTGAGTGAAAAATATTGATAACATATATAAACACACACACATAAAGCAAAGGCTCTGTTTAGAAACAGGTAAAGGTGAAGTATGTAAGATTTTTCAAGTTGAAATACATTCAGTTTATTGTTCATCAGATGCTGTTTTCATAGATGCCAACGTTCGTGTCACATGGTCACGACTAACCAGCCTCTCCTTAATAAAATGTGTACAGAATGCAGAGATCTGATTAGCAAGTGCCTAGCCCGGGATCCAACGAAACGGCCGACGTTAGAGCAGATGTTACAACATGAGTGGATTAGAAATGATCTGGAGAAGTTCAGGAGAAGTGCAGGAGATTCACTCGATCAGTGATTTCAGGTGTGAGGAAGTCTAACAGACAGAGTAGGATTATTATCATTTATCTTCAGTTCTGGATTATTTGTAGTGAGGTTTTCAAATGTGTGTTCATTGTTATAGTCAAGTCAGCTTCATTTATACAGCGCTTTATACAATACAGATTGTTTCAGAGCGGCTTCACAGTAATAAACAGGAAAATGACACAATCAGTGACGCAATTGCAAGAATTCAGTTCTGTTGTAAATCAGCTCTAAAAAAACATTCATGAGTTCACATGTTCATATAATCTTTGTATTGGATAGGAAATAACACTTGCTGTCCTTGGTGGAGCGCTTGAGCTCGAGACTTGACCCGAAGCCTGAAGTCCAACCCCGACCTGACAGGAACCCAAGCCGCCGCACCAGAGATCAGAGCCGGCCCACGTCTGAGCGAGAACACGAGAGACCGAAGACTGGAAAGAGTCATCAAGTCATCACAGCCACATTTGCTTTGTTTAGTTAGAACAACTCATCTTTATTTATATAGTTGTCACAGACTGACTGTGACCCCGGACTTTTATTTTGAAGGGACTGAACATGGGCATGTGCACACAACAAACTGTTTCCACCATTACACATACACACAAACTAATGCCGAGTTCTAGGCGACCCGTGTTTTTCCAACCTTCTTCCCATGAAAGTGCACCAGTCAAACCCGTGACTTCCCACCCGTGAACTCGTACTAGATCGATGTACTCCCAGTTACGAGCTCTGACGTCACATTAGCCCGCGAAGCAACAATGGCAGCCCCTACGGATGCGGTGTTTATGAAAGTTGTACATTAAAACCCAAATCGTTTTTTAAAATTAAGGTATTGCTCTAACGTTATTCATCCGCAAATGTTGTGCATTATCAGCAGCTTTTCTAGCCTTAGCTCGTTTTCAGGCCATTGAGTGCAAGAATAAAATAATACCAAATACATTTCCAGATATACAAATAACATAAAATAAAAGGTATAACAGCTTCTCTTGCCTTATGCGCCGCTTTTCTCCTCCGTTTCCCTCAAGTAAGCAAGGAGTGAGCACCTTTGGCGATAGAAGTGATTGTAAATGAGCATAAGCCCCGTACGGTCCGCCACGCTTTGTTTACATCAAGCTACCGCTCAGGCAGTTCGGCGTGACTTTGCCTGGAACGCTACAAAGTCGTGAGTCGTGGTTTGAAGTCGTAACTTACGGGCTCAGAAACCTGCCTGGAACGCAGCATAAATGCCGGCAAAATGTGCCATCCTGGTGTAGTTGTGTGTTTGTAGCCCTGATGTCGGTGTTGTAACATCCCGTTCATCGTCCCAAGTTGTTAGTTTCATTGTTTTGTTTGTTTAATGCTGGAATTTGTTTAAATGTTCAGTGACGCATGCTGTTCTAATATCATTACACAGAGAAGAACACCAAAAATACTTTACACCATAAGAGTTTATTTCATTTCATTCAGTTATCAGTTTAACTTCAATGCATTTCAAACAGCTAAACATCCCTTCTGGTTCACCTCTGTCGCGGGAATTCTCAATCCGTTTATCTGACTTCACCACGGACAATTCTGTTAATATAAAACTACAGTATCTCGAGGTAATTCCCTTCTCGAATACATCTAACACAATTTCAATACTTCGAGGTAATTCCCCTCCCGAAGTAAGGTGACGGCGTCCCGTCGTGAAGCTACTATCATAGCGTTTACTCAAACACACGAGCACACAGATCTATCTATCTGTCCGTCCGTCCATCCATCCATCCATCCATCTATCTGTCTGTCTGTCTGTCTATCTATCAACAAAAACAAAACCTCTGTCAAATGCTCACACTTAAGATAGGTGGTAATGCAAATATAAAAGCATACTGTATGTTTTAACTTAAAGGTCACTTTTTCTGACTTTAGTTGTTTAAAATAAATGTACGTCTAACTCTTCATTATGTAATCATGTTAATTTTAAATGTTTTGTACCTTTTGCCATACATGTTGTATTTTAAAGGTTTCAAATGGCATGTTAAGAGAAATGTCATCCTTTTATGGCCTTTGCATCTTCATTTATGTCTAAAGCAACAGTTTGGGGTTTTAATCAGCAGCTTAGTGGTGTACACTGGAAGACAACATACACTGAGGCCATCTGTGTTGTGCCCTTAAATCAGCTTCTCTGACATGAAGCAAGACTAATGTTTGTAATTTCATGAGACTAAAACTGCACTGGATATTTACAAAGATCACAAATGTCTGTATTTACCATTTGAATCAAACCTAATGAAATTCAAAAAATCAAAATCAAAACTGTAGGCCTATTTTAGAGGTTACAAACAAGGTCTCATTTGACCATTTTAACACTTCAGACCATAACAACAGCATTTTCCAAATCACTGCTATTCTAAGGAATAATTGGGCTTTTTAAAGGGATAAAAAATACTATGGTAGTCAAATGGGGGGCGAGATCTGCTTGGTTACAAACATTCTAAATATCTTTGTGGTGACAGAATTTTATTTTTTGGGTGAACTTTCCCTTAAGACTGATTAGGGATGCATATGCCTACTACATTTTTATATAGGCCTATATTATTTTTTATATTTTTAGGAACAATGAGAAAGAGAACAAATAAAACAGCATAAATAGATTTTCTTATAGAGGGTACACAGGCATTGTATACTAGTGTACATGACTCAATAATTTTTGTTGTTGTTGACATTATTGACATGAATGCCATGAATCGCTGGATAGAAATAAGTGTTAGTCACACTGCAAAAAAAATCTAATTTTCTTTAATTTGTGTTAAAAAAAAATGTTGTTGAATTTGTGTTGATTTTAAACACACACACACATATATAACCTTACATTTTAATACCCTGAAACAAGTTAAAATATAAGAACTACAAAAATTCACCATTAAACTAATACAAGGAAACATTATTTGATTCATATGCAATAATATAGCAAAATATAGTAAAAATAAATAAAAGTATTTACCAACCCATTTTGATGCATGCAGAGTAAGGTGACCAGATTTCTGAAATGGAAACCGGGGACATTTCCTATTTGAGTGGTCAAAATATCACTAAGAAATCTCATTTGTTATTGGGCCTGTCGATTAATTAAAAACGGGGACAGTATATTTTTGAATGTTTTTTGTTGTCGTTGTGGGCTCCCTATATTATTATTAACATGAATAATTATTATGATTTAGTTGGTCTGGTTTTAATACAATTCACCGCACCCGCAAAAACAAAACAAAAAAACAATCAAACAATGAAAACAGTTAATAGTAAAACCACCACTGTAAATCACAAGCCGTTCAAAACAATATTAGAACATGACTTAACAAAAACACATTATACAAATAAACTATTTAACAAATGTAATTGTATTTAATCCTTTCATTTTCACAAGTTTATACTGTATAAATTACTTCTTTTTTTTTTTTACTTTAAATGTTTTGTTACGTTTGTGCTTGAAAATAACTCTATCTTTAATTGGTCTTGTTATTTTGCATTTTAGGCTTATTTTAAGCATGTGTTTAAGTATGTGTATTCTGCATTTATGTATTTGTTGTGAGCTGCTTTGTGACTGTGGAACTTTTGGGGACAAAACAATCCCGCACCCCGTTGAGGATCTGTTATAAAGCACATGCAAACAGTAATTTAACATGAATGGTTAGTGTGTTACTACCATGAAAGTGATAACGATGTTTCTTTTGATATTTGACGATAATGGCGCTCTGCTCTCGGTTACGTTCATCATGAAGCGGCGCGCGCGACCAAGTAGAGTCAGCGTAGCTCACAGCGCCATCTGCTGGAGAAATAATCACTACACGATTGCTCCAGCAGCTGCTGTATGTTGGGCTTTTTTGCAATGTATATGCCATATGCGGGCTGTTTTGAACGAGCTGTAAAACGGGGACATTTCCGGAAAACGGGGACGTCTAATTGCAGAGATATCTAGCATTTCTGAGTGATGATGATGCAGAGGAATCACTGAATCAAAGTTTTGAACTGAGTCAATGAAACATTTTCAGACTTTTTATTAAAGATTAAGTTTGTAACTTCAATAAATGTGTTCAGATCGATGCGCGGTCACGTGCTCTGCTCATATGAATTATTTGAGTTTTAGTTGCTATGGCGACGCCGACGCATGTTATGAATTCAGACTCTTGTGCATGCACACCGATCTCGATCTGTTGTTGAGAGAGACGAGGCGAATTCACAAACTATTGCAGAATATTTTCTGTGCTGACTTTGAGATTTTGAAGCTGTTTGGACGATTCCTGAGACAAGACTTGTATTCTGGAAGAACATCGCAGGAGATATATCCTTTACACAGAGTTATATTTTTGAGTTTTAGTTCTTATTATTTCTAAGGATAGTGCTATCTTGTTGTTCTTTTCTTATTTTCGAGTTTGATTAATTTTTTGTTTTTCTTTTCTTTTTTTCTTTTCTGGGAGGAGTATTTTTGAGGAGAGTTTATTGTATTGTATTGTGTTTTGTTGTGTTGTGTTTTGTGTTTTGTATTGCTTTTATTCCAGATTGGACGAGGAGGTCGATGGTGAATATGATGGGTGAAACAGGCGGTGAGTGCTTCAGGTTTTTCATTTGTTTATGGGATGTAGGGGAGAGTGGGGTGATTTGTGCCAGGGGGGAAGTAGTTCCACCCAGTACCGTCGCAAGGGCTGTGCCAAGCGTGCGACCGCACAGGGCCTCGCGCAAAAGTAAAGACGACAACTGACTTGATGATGTAAAGCCAATAGTTAAAGTTCATGTTTTTGTCCTTCAAAATACTATAATAGTTTAAAAAAAACATAGCTAAAAGTGTGTATGGTGATGCTTTATTATTCTGCTTGTTAAAAATGTATTATGCAGTAACTTGCAATAGCTCATTTCTCTGTGCGTGTGACGGTGATTCATGCGCATACATGTCAGTCAGGGGGCATCGCACGTCAAGTTCATAGAGCTTTATTCCCAGTCCATTCAAATTTCAGATTTTTGGCCGCCTCTGACATGGGTCAAACCATAGATATTACCTACGAAGTTCAAGTAAATACGCTAGAAATGTGCGCTCATTCAAGCATGTGCATTTATTGCATGGATGGAGAAAGCACAGACGCTTGCATTTCATCTGACGGTATGCACAAAAGGTTTTTTATTTAACACTATTAAAGTTAAATAAGCATAACCTAACTAAAGCTCTATCTCGAGACGTTTTAAACGTTTTTTAAATCTGAAAACTGCAAAAAGCAACGAAATTGTCAGACATCCATTTTGTTCATTTTCACAGAGGAAATACTGAAAAACGGCGCTGGTCCTCTCAATACTGTCTGTTTATAATTTTACCGACTGAGAAATGGCTTCTGATGATTCAGTGAGAGAGCAGTCCAAACTAATTCAAGTGCATTCAGGGCGTTTTGCAAACGCATTTGACCCATTCATAATTTAGAACATATTTTTAGCGTAAAAATGTGCGCACTGCCCAGTTCAGTTACACGGTTTAACTTCTTGAACCTGCTGTTAAACTGAATATACGATTTTCTTTCTTATATATCCACATAAACAACAAATTGTTCGTCACTATAGCAACAGAGTAGACCCCAGTTAAAAGGCAATACCCCCGGGCCTGGCACATCACGTTCGCACAGGGCCTCGCACCCCCCTTGCGATGGGCCTGGAACTTCCACCCATTTGTTTCTGGAAAACCATAGAAGGAATTGGTCATGTGACCACATAATTTTGAAAAGCCATCAACTTTACTCATCCTCTAAAGAAGGGAGACATGTGGCATGAGAGGTTAGCACATTTTAGCCCAAAAAACGGTATTTTTTCCCTCTCAAAGTAAAATTTCTCTGATCACGGTTTTTTGATTGTAGCGTCTGAACAATTATAGACAAGTTTGAAAACATTTCACACGTTTTAGTGCTTTAGCAGGCTACACAATGAGTCTATACAGTTAACATGATGTTAGCTCTTAACTGCTGGATCATGCTAGTTTTTACAAACTTGTGAGTCTGGGGTGATTTGTGCCAAAGTTGAAAGAAGTCTGTGGATGGAAAGTCCATCTTTACATTGAAAGAAAACGATGAAGGAGTCATCCCTAGAGGTGCTCAAGAAACTACCCATACCCCAAAAACTTGGTGGTACAGCCAGAAGAGAGCAGAAGTTTATATTCCCCTGCAGCATTGACAAGTGGGATGTTAAGTAGTAAGGCCAGATCCAGACCACCTAGATCTACATACCCACAGGGGATAATCTGGAGAAGTGAGGAGATGGGCATGCCTCATCAGTGTTTGACTCACCTGCCATTTGTTTCATTTAGCTAACACTGATTTCAGTTTTGTTAATAAAGAGAAATTTAGTCACAATAGGATGTTTAGAAATGAGCCTCACTTTATTCTTATATGTTACATATTTGACAGGCAGCTTTCTATGTGTGCCAACAGGCATTTATTGCCAAAGCCTTTTTGGCTGAAATGATTGACAAATATCACATATTGTGTATTGAAGTTTTTTGTCTTTTCCCAAAAACTACAAAATATGACTTATTCCAACAGTTTAATAGGGTGACAATATCTAAATAAACCTTAAATTAGTAATTTTGTATTGAATTTGTCTCGCTTTCATATAGCATTACAGTTCATAACATTAAAATGTTCTGTTTTACTTCAGAAATCACTGGCACAATTTACCCCAACGTATTCTCCCCAAAGGCACAACTTACCCCTCACCAGGGGCAAGTTGTGCCACGAGACTACTTTTTTCCCCAAAAGCTATATTTCTGAAACAATTTATTTCAGATCCAAAGTTATTGTTCTCAGGGATGCACCACATCCTGAAATATATGTACGTTCTTAAGTTGAAGACATTACTGTCATGGCCTCACTTTAAAGTCACTTTGAGTAAAAACTGGCACAACTCACCCCACTCTCCCCTAATGTTACTGAAAAATTCCAGCCTCAGGCCGCTCCAGATCCAGGAGAGCCACTTTCTCTCAGATGGCTGGTCAGGAGGTTTGGAGACGCGGTTTTGAGGACCGGACCCAGACACAGATCCAGGAGCTTCTACACATTTAGCACTTCTGTCTTCTGAGTTTTGTGTTTCTGTGTCCACAGGTCAGACTGACAGGAAGAGGGAGTGGCAGAGCGGCAGCCGGCTGAGCCAGGACGATGGACGTCCGTCCACTCCATCTAAACTCCTTCGCAGAGGTCAGAATAGGCTTTTATTGAAGAAGTTATGGCTCAGTTAACAAATAATGTGTCTTTGAAAATAGAAAGTTGGAAAAAAAAAATAAAGTAACAATTTGATTATTAATATGTCCAAATCATCTTTGTCCCTCTCTGACAATATAGTGAGGTGGTTCTGTAGCGAGTCGTTGAGCCTCAGCAGCCGAGGCTCGTACATCGTCGATTGGAAGTGGAGTGGCCATAGATCGGATAGCCTAAGCGAACAGGGCAGTTGCAGCCACTGTAGTTTGTCCTGGTCCGACAGCCCCGAAGAGTGGATGTGGCCTCTGCTGCCAGGTCAAGTTCCCGTCGAGCCAACGGAGACTTCAAATGGCCTTTCACCAGTGAACAAGAGCTCAACAGGTGAGACTGAAATAAAGCTGGGCGGTGTAAAGTGTACAGATGGAGATTTTGCTATTTCATGCGTAAGACAGTCACAGTACAGGCACATTTATTTGTTTTTTCTGGATTTAACAGTAAAATGTAAGGTATGTCATTATATCATTGCCTATTTTGACGTCAAAGATGTTTCTAATAATTCAGTTTTGTTTTCTTCATTTCAGAAAAACCTGCAGAATGTAAGAAGAGGAAAGGAGATCGTTCTTTCTTCAGGAACGTGTGTCAGGCTATGAGGCGCTCGCTCCTCTGCTGTTGTCTCAGTGCTGAGGATGTTGTGGAGCCGTTTGTTCCTCCAGCGGATCTGGAGCCAGAACCCGATCCTGGTCCATCATCACCTGATCCAGATCACTCCGGCGTCAAGCCAAGTAAGGGTCAATCCACAGACATTATTTCTCCAACATTGTTTTAAACAGTATTATTATTGTCTTGTTTGCACTGTTATTTTTAATATAAAACAAAGGATCCAGCAAGCTCATATATTTCTCATATTTTGTTTTTCAGACTCCTTTGAGACTCTCTATACCGTGGGAGAGATGATTGGATCCGGAGGATTCGGAAGAGTGTTCAAGGGAACACGGAAACTTGATGGCAAAAAGGTAAAGCAATCTTGCTGAATTGTACAAACAGGCGTTTGAACACTGTTACTGTTATTGAACATTGTTTTTTTTTTGTTTTTTTTTGCAGATTGCCATCAAGCAGATGCGCAAGATCAACAACGATCGTTATCTTGATATTGTAAGTTGGTCAAAAGTTAAATGTGTATTTGTTGTTTAAGTGCTGATTACTGTAGTCAATACTCCTGGAGGAAGCATTAGGTGTAAATGTAATAGATCAGTAAACCTGGAAAGGCTCTGATGATCGTATCTATAAAGATCAAAGAAAAGTACATTTAAAAATGATATGTTTTCTTCAGATTTTGACCCAGCTAACCTTCTGTCTACTACTTTTCTCTAGCCCGGGCATCCCACACCTCTCGTAACAGAAGTGGCGCTGCTGCTCATGATGAGGCAAGAACCCACAAGCCCCTACGTCATCCGACTGTACGACTGGTTTGAACATCCTCGGACATTCGACCTCATAATGGAGTTCCCTGAACCCTGCGAGAACTTGCTCCACTTCATCCTTCGTGATCCTCCACTGGATGAAACCACAGCTCGGGTCATCATGAGACAGGCTGTGCTGGCAGTGCAACACTGCATCGAGCATGGCGTTTTTCATAATGACGTTCATCCACAGAATTTCCTGGTGAAGACAAACACGCTAGAGCTCAAGCTGATAGACTTCGGCTGCGGTCAGCTACTTAGTGACGATGGCTACAAGAGGAACATATACTGTGGTGAGTATTTTTGGAGTGTGGAAACCTGGATGTATTGACTTTCTGATAATTTGATGCTTTGAAGAAATTGCTCAACAATGTGCAAATGTCTTGCTTACAGGATTACTGAGTTACACCCCGCCTGAAGTCTTCACTGAACCTCTATTCCACGCCATCCCAACAAATGTCTGGGCTCTAGGGGTGTTGTTGTACGAGATGATGAACGCTTGTGTTCCCTTTGGCAATAGAAAGGAAGTCACACAAGCCAAAGTTGCATTTCAGAACTCCAACGTATCCAAAGGTGAGTGAAAAATATTGATAACATATATAAACACACACACATAAAGCAAAGGCTCTGTTTAGAAACAGGTAAAGGTGAAGTATGTAAGATTTTTCAAGTTGAAATACATTCAGTTTATTGTTCATCAGATGCTGTTTTCATAGATGCCAACGTTCGTGTCACATGGTCACGACTAACCAGCCTCTCCTTAATAAAATGTGTACAGAATGCAGAGATCTGATTAGCAAGTGCCTAGCCCGGGATCCAACGAAACGGCCGACGTTAGAGCAGATGTTACAACATGAGTGGATTAGAAATGATCTGGAGAAGTTCAGGAGAAGTGCAGGAGATTCACTCGATCAGTGATTTCAGGTGTGAGGAAGTCTAACAGACAGAGTAGGATTATTATCATTTATCTTCAGTTCTGGATTATTTGTAGTGAGGTTTTCAAATGTGTGTTCATTGTTATAGTCAAGTCAGCTTCATTTATACAGCGCTTTATACAATACAGATTGTTTCAGAGCGGCTTCACAGTAATAAACAGGAAAATGACACAATCAGTGACGCAATTGCAAGAATTCAGTTCTGTTGTAAATCAGCTCTAAAAAAACATTCATGAGTTCACATGTTCATATAATCTTTGTATTGGATAGGAAATAACACTTGCTGTCCTTGGTGGAGCGCTTGAGCTCGAGACTTGACCCGAAGCCTGAAGTCCAACCCCGACCTGACAGGAACCCAAGCCGCCGCACCAGAGATCAGAGCCGGCCCACGTCTGAGCGAGAACACGAGAGACCGAAGACTGGAAAGAGTCATCAAGTCATCACAGCCACATTTGCTTTGTTTAGTTAGAACAACTCATCTTTATTTATATAGTTGTCACAGACTGACTGTGACCCCGGACTTTTATTTTGAAGGGACTGAACATGGGCATGTGCACACAACAAACTGTTTCCACCATTACACATACACACAAACTAATGCCGAGTTCTAGGCGACCCGTGTTTTTCCAACCTTCTTCCCATGAAAGTGCACCAGTCAAACCCGTGACTTCCCACCCGTGAACTCGTACTAGATCGATGTACTCCCAGTTACGAGCTCTGACGTCACATTAGCCCGCGAAGCAACAATGGCAGCCCCTACGGATGCGGTGTTTATGAAAGTTGTACATTAAAACCCAAATCGTTTTTTAAAATTAAGGTATTGCTCTAACGTTATTCATCCGCAAATGTTGTGCATTATCAGCAGCTTTTCTAGCCTTAGCTCGTTTTCAGGCCATTGAGTGCAAGAATAAAATAATACCAAATACATTTCCAGATATACAAATAACATAAAATAAAAGGTATAACAGCTTCTCTTGCCTTATGCGCCGCTTTTCTCCTCCGTTTCCCTCAAGTAAGCAAGGAGTGAGCACCTTTGGCGATAGAAGTGATTGTAAATGAGCATAAGCCCCGTACGGTCCGCCACGCTTTGTTTACATCAAGCTACCGCTCAGGCAGTTCGGCGTGACTTTGCCTGGAACGCTACAAAGTCGTGAGTCGTGGTTTGAAGTCGTAACTTACGGGCTCAGAAACCTGCCTGGAACGCAGCATAAATGCCGGCAAAATGTGCCATCCTGGTGTAGTTGTGTGTTTGTAGCCCTGATGTCGGTGTTGTAACATCCCGTTCATCGTCCCAAGTTGTTAGTTTCATTGTTTTGTTTGTTTAATGCTGGAATTTGTTTAAATGTTCAGTGACGCATGCTGTTCTAATATCATTACACAGAGAAGAACACCAAAAATACTTTACACCATAAGAGTTTATTTCATTTCATTCAGTTATCAGTTTAACTTCAATGCATTTCAAACAGCTAAACATCCCTTCTGGTTCACCTCTGTCGCGGGAATTCTCAATCCGTTTATCTGACTTCACCACGGACAATTCTGTTAATATAAAACTACAGTATCTCGAGGTAATTCCCTTCTCGAATACATCTAACACAATTTCAATACTTCGAGGTAATTCCCCTCCCGAAGTAAGGTGACGGCGTCCCGTCGTGAAGCTACTATCATAGCGTTTACTCAAACACACGAGCACACAGATCTATCTATCTGTCCGTCCGTCCATCCATCCATCCATCCATCTATCTGTCTGTCTGTCTGTCTATCTATCAACAAAAACAAAACCTCTGTCAAATGCTCACACTTAAGATAGGTGGTAATGCAAATATAAAAGCATACTGTATGTTTTAACTTAAAGGTCACTTTTTCTGACTTTAGTTGTTTAAAATAAATGTACGTCTAACTCTTCATTATGTAATCATGTTAATTTTAAATGTTTTGTACCTTTTGCCATACATGTTGTATTTTAAAGGTTTCAAATGGCATGTTAAGAGAAATGTCATCCTTTTATGGCCTTTGCATCTTCATTTATGTCTAAAGCAACAGTTTGGGGTTTTAATCAGCAGCTTAGTGGTGTACACTGGAAGACAACATACACTGAGGCCATCTGTGTTGTGCCCTTAAATCAGCTTCTCTGACATGAAGCAAGACTAATGTTTGTAATTTCATGAGACTAAAACTGCACTGGATATTTACAAAGATCACAAATGTCTGTATTTACCATTTGAATCAAACCTAATGAAATTCAAAAAATCAAAATCAAAACTGTAGGCCTATTTTAGAGGTTACAAACAAGGTCTCATTTGACCATTTTAACACTTCAGACCATAACAACAGCATTTTCCAAATCACTGCTATTCTAAGGAATAATTGGGCTTTTTAAAGGGATAAAAAATACTATGGTAGTCAAATGGGGGGCGAGATCTGCTTGGTTACAAACATTCTAAATATCTTTGTGGTGACAGAATTTTATTTTTTGGGTGAACTTTCCCTTAAGACTGATTAGGGATGCATATGCCTACTACATTTTTATATAGGCCTATATTATTTTTTATATTTTTAGGAACAATGAGAAAGAGAACAAATAAAACAGCATAAATAGATTTTCTTATAGAGGGTACACAGGCATTGTATACTAGTGTACATGACTCAATAATTTTTGTTGTTGTTGACATTATTGACATGAATGCCATGAATCGCTGGATAGAAATAAGTGTTAGTCACACTGCAAAAAAAATCTAATTTTCTTTAATTTGTGTTAAAAAAAAAATGTTGTTGAATTTGTGTTGATTTTAAACACACACACATATATAACCTTACATTTTAATACCCTGAAACAAGTTAAAATATAAGAACTACAAAAATTCACCATTAAACTAATACAAGGAAACATTATTTGATTCATATGCAATAATATAGCAAAATATAGTAAAAATAAATAAAAGTATTTACCAACCCATTTTGATGCATGCAGAGTAAGGTGACCAGATTTCTGAAATGGAAACCGGGGACATTTCCTATTTGAGTGGTCAAAATATCACTAAGAAATCTCATTTGTTATTGGGCCTGTCGATTAATTAAAAACGGGGACAGTATATTTTTGAATGTTTTTTGTTGTCGTTGTGGGCTCCCTATATTATTATTAACATGAATAATTATTATGATTTAGTTGGTCTGGTTTTAATACAATTCACCGCACCCGCAAAAACAAAACAAAAAAACAATCAAACAATGAAAACAGTTAATAGTAAAACCACCACTGTAAATCACAAGCCGTTCAAAACAATATTAGAACATGACTTAACAAAAACACATTATACAAATAAACTATTTAACAAATGTAATTGTATTTAATCCTTTCATTTTCACAAGTTTATACTGTATAAATTACTTCTTTTTTTTTTTTACTTTAAATGTTTTGTTACGTTTGTGCTTGAAAATAACTCTATCTTTAATTGGTCTTGTTATTTTGCATTTTAGGCTTATTTTAAGCATGTGTTTAAGTATGTGTATTCTGCATTTATGTATTTGTTGTGAGCTGCTTTGTGACTGTGGAACTTTTGGGGACAAAACAATCCCGCACCCCGTTGAGGATCTGTTATAAAGCACATGCAAACAGTAATTTAACATGAATGGTTAGTGTGTTACTACCATGAAAGTGATAACGATGTTTCTTTTGATATTTGACGATAATGGCGCTCTGCTCTCGGTTACGTTCATCATGAAGCGGCGCGCGCGACCAAGTAGAGTCAGCGTAGCTCACAGCGCCATCTGCTGGAGAAATAATCACTACACGATTGCTCCAGCAGCTGCTGTATGTTGGGCTTTTTTGCAATGTATATGCCATATGCGGGCTGTTTTGAACGAGCTGTAAAACGGGGACATTTCCGGAAAACGGGGACGTCTAATTGCAGAGATATCTAGCATTTCTGAGTGATGATGATGCAGAGGAATCACTGAATCAAAGTTTTGAACAGAGTCAATGAAACATTTTCAGACTTTTTATTAAAGATTAAGTTTGTAACTTCAATAAATGTGTTCAGATCGATGCGCGGTCACGTGCTCTGCTCATATGAATTATTTGAGTTTTAGTTGCTATGGCGACGCCGACGCATGTTATGAATTCAGACTCTTGTGCATGCACACCGATCTCGATCTGTTGTTGAGAGAGACGAGGCGAATTCACAAACTATTGCAGAATATTTTCTGTGCTGACTTTGAGATTTTGAAGCTGTTTGGACGATTCCTGAGACAAGACTTGTATTCTGGAAGAACATCGCAGGAGATATATCCTTTACACAGAGTTATATTTTTGAGTTTTAGTTCTTATTATTTCTAAGGATAGTGCTATCTTGTTGTTCTTTTCTTATTTTCGAGTTTGATTAATTTTTTGTTTTTCTTTTCTTTTTTTCTTTTCTGGGAGGAGTATTTTTGAGGAGAGTTTATTGTATTGTATTGTGTTTTGTTGTGTTGTGTTTTGTGTTTTGTATTGCTTTTATTCCAGATTGGACGAGGAGGTCGATGGTGAATATGATGGGTGAAACAGGCGGTGAGTGCTTCAGGTTTTTCATTTGTTTATGGGATGTAGGGGAGAGTGGGGTGATTTGTGCCAGGGGGGAAGTAGTTCCACCCAGTACCGTCGCAAGGGCTGTGCCAAGCGTGCGACCGCACAGGGCCTCGCGCAAAAGTAAAGACGACAACTGACTTGATGATGTAAAGCCAATAGTTAAAGTTCATGTTTTTGTCCTTCAAAATACTATAATAGTTTAAAAAAAAACATAGCTAAAAGTGTGTATGGTGATGCTTTATTATTCTGCTTGTTAAAAATGTATTATGCAGTAACTTGCAATAGCTCATTTCTCTGTGCGTGTGACGGTGATTCATGCGCATACATGTCAGTCAGGGGGCATCGCACGTCAAGTTCATAGAGCTTTATTCCCAGTCCATTCAAATTTCAGATTTTTGGCCGCCTCTGACATGGGTCAAACCATAGATATTACCTACGAAGTTCAAGTAAATACGCTAGAAATGTGCGCTCATTCAAGCATGTGCATTTATTGCATGGATGGAGAAAGCACAGACGCTTGCATTTCATCTGACGGTATGCACAAAAGGTTTTTTATTTAACACTATTAAAGTTAAATAAGCATAACCTAACTAAAGCTCTATCTCGAGACGTTTTAAACGTTTTTTAAATCTGAAAACTGCAAAAAGCAACGAAATTGTCAGACATCCATTTTGTTCATTTTCACAGAGGAAATACTGAAAAACGGCGCTGGTCCTCTCAATACTGTCTGTTTATAATTTTACCGACTGAGAAATGGCTTCTGATGATTCAGTGAGAGAGCAGTCCAAACTAATTCAAGTGCATTCAGGGCGTTTTGCAAACGCATTTGACCCATTCATAATTTAGAACATATTTTTAGCGTAAAAATGTGCGCACTGCCCAGTTCAGTTACACGGTTTAACTTCTTGAACCTGCTGTTAAACTGAATATACGATTTTCTTTCTTATATATCCACATAAACAACAAATTGTTCGTCACTATAGCAACAGAGTAGACCCCAGTTAAAAGGCTATACCCCCGGGCCTGGCACATCACGTTCGCACAGGGCCTCGCACCCCCCTTGCGATGGGCCTGGAACTTCCACCCATTTGTTTCTGGAAAACCATAGAAGGAATTGGTCATGTGACCACATAATTTTGAAAAGCCATCAACTTTACTCATCCTCTAAAGAAGGGAGACATGTGGCATGAGAGGTTAGCACATTTTAGCCCAAAAAACGGTATTTTTTCCCTCTCAAAGTAAAATTTCTCTGATCACGGTTTTTTGATTGTAGCGTCTGAACAATTATAGACAAGTTTGAAAACATTTCACACGTTTTAGTGCTTTAGCAGGCTACACAATGAGTCTATACAGTTAACATGATGTTAGCTCTTAACTGCTGGATCATGCTAGTTTTTACAAACTTGTGAGTCTGGGGTGATTTGTGCCAAAGTTGAAAGAAGTCTGTGGATGGAAAGTCCATCTTTACATTGAAAGAAAACGATGAAGGAGTCATCCCTAGAGGTGCTCAAGAAACTACCCATACCCCAAAAACTTGGTGGTACAGCCAGAAGAGAGCAGAAGTTTATATTCCCCTGCAGCATTGACAAGTGGGATGTTAAGTAGTAAGGCCAGATCCAGACCACCTAGATCTACATACCCACAGGGGATAATCTGGAGAAGTGAGGAGATGGGCATGCCTCATCAGTGTTTGACTCACCTGCCATTTGTTTCATTTAGCTAACACTGATTTCAGTTTTGTTAATAAAGAGAAATTTAGTCACAATAGGATGTTTAGAAATGAGCCTCACTTTATTCTTATATGTTACATATTTGACAGGCAGCTTTCTATGTGTGCCAACAGGCATTTATTGCCAAAGCCTTTTTGGCTGAAATGATTGACAAATATCACATATTGTGTATTGAAGTTTTTTGTCTTTTCCCAAAAACTACAAAATATGACTTATTCCAACAGTTTAATAGGGTGACAATATCTAAATAAACCTTAAATTAGTAATTTTGTATTGAATTTGTCTCGCTTTCATATAGCATTACAGTTCATAACATTAAAATGTTCTGTTTTACTTCAGAAATCACTGGCACAATTTACCCCAACGTATTCTCCCCAAAGGCACAACTTACCCCTCACCAGGGGCAAGTTGTGCCACGAGACTACTTTTTTCCCCAAAAGCTATATTTCTGAAACAATTTATTTCAGATCCAAAGTTATTGTTCTCAGGGATGCACCACATCCTGAAATATATGTACGTTCTTAAGTTGAAGACATTACTGTCATGGCCTCACTTTAAAGTCACTTTGAGTAAAAACTGGCACAACTCACCCCACTCTCCCCTAATGTTACTGAAAAATTCCAGCCTCAGGCCGCTCCAGATCCAGGAGAGCCACTTTCTCTCAGATGGCTGGTCAGGAGGTTTGGAGACGCGGTTTTGAGGACCGGACCCAGACACAGATCCAGGAGCTTCTACACATTTAGCACTTCTGTCTTCTGAGTTTTGTGTTTCTGTGTCCACAGGTCAGACTGACAGGAAGAGGGAGTGGCAGAGCGGCAGCCGGCTGAGCCAGGACGATGGACGTCCGTCCACTCCATCTAAACTCCTTCGCAGAGGTCAGAATAGGCTTTTATTGAAGAAGTTATGGCTCAGTTAACAAATAATGTGTCTTTGAAAATAGAAAGTTGGAAAAAATAAATAAAGTAACAATTTGATTATTAATATGTCCAAATCATCTTTGTCCCTCTCTGACAATATAGTGAGGTGGTTCTGTAGCGAGTCGTTGAGCCTCAGCAGCCGAGGCTCGTACATCGTCGATTGGAAGTGGAGTGGCCATAGATCGGATAGCCTAAGCGAACAGGGCAGTTGCAGCCACTGTAGTTTGTCCTGGTCCGACAGCCCCGAAGAGTGGATGTGGCCTCTGCTGCCAGGTCAAGTTCCCGTCGAGCCAACGGAGACTTCAAATGGCCTTTCACCAGTGAACAAGAGCTCAACAGGTGAGACTGAAATAAAGCTGGGCGGTGTAAAGTGTACAGATGGAGATTTTGCTATTTCATGCGTAAGACAGTCACAGTACAGGCACATTTATTTATTTTTTCTGGATTTAACAGTAAAATGTAAGGTATGTCATTATATCATTGCCTATTTTGACGTCAAAGATGTTTCTAATAATTCAGTTTTGTTTTCTTCATTTCAGAAAAACCTGCAGAATGTAAGAAGAGGAAAGGAGATCGTTCTTTCTTCAGGAACGTGTGTCAGGCTATGAGGCGCTCGCTCCTCTGCTGTTGTCTCAGTGCTGAGGATGTTGTGGAGCCGTTTGTTCCTCCAGCGGATCTGGAGCCAGAACCCGATCCTGGTCCATCATCACCTGATCCAGATCACTCCGGCGTCAAGCCAAGTAAGGGTCAATCCACAGACATTATTTCTCCAACATTGTTTTAAACAGTATTATTATTGTCTTGTTTGCACTGTTATTTTTAATATAAAACAAAGGATCCAGCAAGCTCATATATTTCTCATATTTTGTTTTTCAGACTCCTTTGAGACTCTCTATACCGTGGGAGAGATGATTGGATCCGGAGGATTCGGAAGAGTGTTCAAGGGAACACGGAAACTTGATGGCAAAAAGGTAAAGCAATCTTGCTGAATTGTACAAACAGGCGTTTGAACACTGTTACTGTTATTGAACATTGTTTTTTTTTTTGTTTTTTTTTGCAGATTGCCATCAAGCAGATGCGCAAGATCAACAACGATCGTTATCTTGATATTGTAAGTTGGTCAAAAGTTAAATGTGTATTTGTTGTTTAAGTGCTGATTACTGTAGTCAATACTCCTGGAGGAAGCATTAGGTGTAAATGTAATAGATCAGTAAACCTGGAAAGGCTCTGATGATCGTATCTATAAAGATCAAAGAAAAGTACATTTAAAAATGATATGTTTTCTTCAGATTTTGACCCAGCTAACCTTCTGTCTACTACTTTTCTCTAGCCCGGGCATCCCACACCTCTCGTAACAGAAGTGGCGCTGCTGCTCATGATGAGGCAAGAACCCACAAGCCCCTACGTCATCCGACTGTACGACTGGTTTGAACATCCTCGGACATTCGACCTCATAATGGAGTTCCCTGAACCCTGCGAGAACTTGCTCCACTTCATCCTTCGTGATCCTCCACTGGATGAAACCACAGCTCGGGTCATCATGAGACAGGCTGTGCTGGCAGTGCAACACTGCATCGAGCATGGCGTTTTTCATAATGACGTTCATCCACAGAATTTCCTGGTGAAGACAAACACGCTAGAGCTCAAGCTGATAGACTTCGGCTGCGGTCAGCTACTTAGTGACGATGGCTACAAGAGGAACATATACTGTGGTGAGTATTTTTGGAGTGTGGAAACCTGGATGTATTGACTTTCTGATAATTTGATGCTTTGAAGAAATTGCTCAACAATGTGCAAATGTCTTGCTTACAGGATTACTGAGTTACACCCCGCCTGAAGTCTTCACTGAACCTCTATTCCACGCCATCCCAACAAATGTCTGGGCTCTAGGGGTGTTGTTGTACGAGATGATGAACGCTTGTGTTCCCTTTGGCAATAGAAAGGAAGTCACACAAGCCAAAGTTGCATTTCAGAACTCCAACGTATCCAAAGGTGAGTGAAAAATATTGATAACATATATAAACACACACACATAAAGCAAAGGCTCTGTTTAGAAACAGGTAAAGGTGAAGTATGTAAGATTTTTCAAGTTGAAATACATTCAGTTTATTGTTCATCAGATGCTGTTTTCATAGATGCCAACGTTCGTGTCACATGGTCACGACTAACCAGCCTCTCCTTAATAAAATGTGTACAGAATGCAGAGATCTGATTAGCAAGTGCCTAGCCCGGGATCCAACGAAACGGCCGACGTTAGAGCAGATGTTACAACATGAGTGGATTAGAAATGATCTGGAGAAGTTCAGGAGAAGTGCAGGAGATTCACTCGATCAGTGATTTCAGGTGTGAGGAAGTCTAACAGACAGAGTAGGATTATTATCATTTATCTTCAGTTCTGGATTATTTGTAGTGAGGTTTTCAAATGTGTGTTCATTGTTATAGTCAAGTCAGCTTCATTTATACAGCGCTTTATACAATACAGATTGTTTCAGAGCGGCTTCACAGTAATAAACAGGAAAATGACACAATCAGTGACGCAATTGCAAGAATTCAGTTCTGTTGTAAATCAGCTCTAAAAAAACATTCATGAGTTCACATGTTCATATAATCTTTGTATTGGATAGGAAATAACACTTGCTGTCCTTGGTGGAGCGCTTGAGCTCGAGACTTGACCCGAAGCCTGAAGTCCAACCCCGACCTGACAGGAACCCAAGCCGCCGCACCAGAGATCAGAGCCGGCCCACGTCTGAGCGAGAACACGAGAGACCGAAGACTGGAAAGAGTCATCAAGTCATCACAGCCACATTTGCTTTGTTTAGTTAGAACAACTCATCTTTATTTATATAGTTGTCACAGACTGACTGTGACCCCGGACTTTTATTTTGAAGGGACTGAACATGGGCATGTGCACACAACAAACTGTTTCCACCATTACACATACACACAAACTAATGCCGAGTTCTAGGCGACCCGTGTTTTTCCAACCTTCTTCCCATGAAAGTGCACCAGTCAAACCCGTGACTTCCCACCCGTGAACTCGTACTAGATCGATGTACTCCCAGTTACGAGCTCTGACGTCACATTAGCCCGCGAAGCAACAATGGCAGCCCCTACGGATGCGGTGTTTATGAAAGTCGTACATTAAAACCCAAATCGTTTTTTAAAATTAAGGTATTGCTCTAACGTTATTCATCCGCAAATGTTGTGCATTATCAGCAGCTTTTCTAGCCTTAGCTCGTTTTCAGGCCATTGAGTGCAAGAATAAAATAATACCAAATACATTTCCAGATATACAAATAACATAAAATAAAAGGTATAACAGCTTCTCTTGCCTTATGCGCCGCTTTTCTTCTCCGTTTCCCTCAAGTAAGCAAGGAGTGAGCACCTTTGGCGATAGAAGTGATTGTAAATGAGCATAAGCCCCGTACGGTCCGCCACGCTTTGTTTACATCAAGCTACCGCTCAGGCAGTTCGGCGTGACTTTGCCTGGAACGCTACAAAGTCGTGAGTCGTGGTTTGAAGTCGTAACTTACGGGCTCAGAAACCTGCCTGGAACGCAGCATAAATGCCGGCAAAATGTGCCATCCTGGTGTGGTTGTGTGTTTGTAGCCCTGATGTCGGTGTTGTAACATCCCGTTCATCGTCCCAAGTTGTTAGTTTCATTGTTTTGTTTGTTTAATGCTGGAATTTGTTTAAATGTTCAGTGACGCATGCTGTTCTAATATCATTACACAGAGAAGAACACCAAAAATACTTTACACCATAAGAGTTTTTTTCATTTCATTCAGTTATCAGTTTAACTTCAATGCATTTCAAACAGCTAAACATCCCTTCTGGTTCACCTCTGTCGCGGGAATTCTCAATCCGTTTATCTGACTTCACCACGGATAATTCTGTTAATATAAAACTACAGTATCTCGAGGTAATTCCCTTCTCGAATACATCTAACACAATTTCAATACTTCGAGGTAATTCCCCTCCCGAAGTAAGGTGACGGCGTCCCGTCGTGAAGCTACTATCACTAGCGTTTACTCAAACACACGAGCACACAGATCTATCTATCTGTCTGTCCGTCCGTCCGTCCGTCCGTCCGTCCGTCCATCCATCCATCCATCCATCTATCTGTCTGTCTGTCTATCTATCTATCAACAAAAACAAAACCTCTGTCAAATGCTCACACTTAAGATAGGTGGTAATGCAAATATAAAAGCATACTGTATGTTTTAACTTAAAGGTCACTTTTTCTGACTTTAGTTGTTTAAAATAAATGTACGTCTAACTCTTCATTATGTAATCATGTTAATTTTAAATGTTTTGTACCTTTTGCCATACATGTTGTATTTTAAAGGTTTCAAATGGCATGTTAAGAGAAATGTCATCCTTTTATGGCCTTTGCATCTTCATTTATGTCTAAAGCAACAGTTTGGGGTTTTAATCAGCAGCTTAGTGGTGTACACTGGAAGACAACATACACTGAGGTCATCTGTGTTGTGCCCTTAAATCAGCTTCTCTGACATGAAGCAAGACTAATGTTTGTAATTTCATGAGACTAAAACTGCACTGGATATTTACAAAGATCACAAATGTCTGTATTTACCATTTGAATCAAACCTAATGAAATTCAAAAAATCAAAATCAAAACTGTAGGCCTATTTTAGAGGTTACAAACAAGGTCTCATTTGACCATTTTAACACTTCAGACCATAACAACAGCATTTTCCAAATCACTGCTATTCTAAGGAATAATTGGGCTTTTTAAAGGGATAAAAAATACTATGGTAGTCAAATGGGGGGCGAGATCTGCTTGGTTACAAACATTCTAAATATCTTTGTGGTGACAGAATTTTATTTTTTGGGTGAACTTTCCCTTAAGACTGGTTAGAGATGCATAGGCCTACTACATTTTTATATAGGCCTATATTATTTTTTATATTTTTAGGAACAATGAGAAAGAGAACAAATAAAACAGCATAAATAGATTTTCTTATAGAGGGTACACAGGCATTGTATACTAGTGTACATGACTCAATAATTTTTGTTGTTGTTGACATTATTGACATGAATGCCATGAATCGCTGGATAGAAATAAGTGTTAGTCACACTGCAAAAAAAATCTAATTTTCTTTAATTTGTGTTAAAAAAAATGTTGTTGAATTTGTGTTGATTTTAAACACACACATATATAACCTTACATTTTAATACCCTGAAACAAGTTAAAATATAAGAACTACAAAAATTCACCATTAAACTAATACAAGGAAACATTATTTGATTCATATGCAATAATATAGCAAAATATAGTAAAAATAAATAAAAGTATTTACCAACCCATTTTGATGCATGCAGAGTAAGGTGACCAGATTTCTGAAATGGAAACCGGGGACATTTCCTATTTGAGTGGTCAAAATATCACTAAGAAATCTCATTTGTTATTGGGCCTGTCGATTAATTAAAAACGGGGACAATATATTTTTGAATGTTTTTTGTTGTCGTTGTGGGCTCCCTATATTATTATTAACATGAATAATTATTATGATTTAGTTGGTCTGGTTTTAATACAATTCACCGCACCCGCAAAAACAAAACAAAAAAACAATCAAACAATGAAAACAGTTAATAGTAAAACCACCACTGTAAATCACAAGCCGTTCAAAACAATATTAGAACATGACTTAACAAAAACACATTATACAAATAAACTATTTAACAAATGTAATTGTATTTAATCCTTTCATTTTCACAAGTTTATACTGTATAAATTACTTCTTTTTTTTTTTTACTTTAAATGTTTTGTTACGTTTGTGCTTGAAAATAACTCTATCTTTAATTGGTCTTGTTATTTTGCATTTTAGGCTTATTTTAAGCATGTGTTTAAGTATGTGTATTCTGCATTTATGTATTTGTTGTGAGCTGCTTTGTGACTGTGGAACTTTTGGGGACAAAACAATCCCGCACCCCGTTGAGGATCTGTTATAAAGCACATGCAAACAGTAATTTAACATGAATGGTTAGTGTGTTACTACCATGAAAGTGATAACGATGTTTCTTTTGATATTTGACGATAATGGCGCTCTGCTCTCGGTTACGTTCATCATGAAGTGGCGCGCGCGACCAAGTAGAGTCAGCGTAGCTCACAGCGCCATCTGCTGGAGAAATAATCACTACACGATTGCTCCAGCAGCTGCTGTATGTTGGGCTTTTTTGCAATGTATATGCCATATGCGGGCTGTTTTGAACGAGCTGTAAAACGGGGACATTTCCGGAAAACGGGGACGTCTAATTGCAGAGATATCTAGCATTTCTGAGTGATGATGATGCAGAGGAATCACTGAATCAAAGTTTTGAACTGAGTCAATGAAACATTTTCAGACTTTTTATTAAAGATTAAGTTTGTAACTTCAATAAATGTGTTCAGATCGATGCGCGGTCACGTGCTCTGCTCATATGAATTATTTGAGTTTTAGTTGCTATGGCGACGCCGACGCATGTTATGAATTCAGACTCTTGTGCATGCACACCGATCTCGATCTGTTGTTGGGAGAGATGAGGCGAATTCACAAACTATTGCAGAATATTTTCTGTGCTGACTTTGAGATTTTGAAGCTGTTTGGACGATTCCTGAGACAAGACTTGTATTCTGGAAGAACATCGCAGGAGATATATCCTTTACACAGAGTTATATTTTTGAGTTTTAGTTCTTATTATTTCTAAGGATAGTGCTATCTTGTTGTTCTTTTCTTATTTTCGAGTTTGATTAATTTTTTGTTTTTCTTTTCTTTTTTTCTTTTCTGGGAGGAGTATTTTTGAGGAGAGTTTATTGTATTGTATTGTATTGTGTTTTGTTGTGTTGTGTTTTGTGTTTTGTATTGCTTTTATTCCAGATTGGACGAGGAGGTCGATGGCGAATATGATGGGTGAAACAGGCGGTGAGTGCTTCAGGTTTTTCATTTGTTTATGGGATGTAGGGGAGAGTGGGGTGATTTGTGCCAGGGGGGAAGTAGTTCCACCCAGTACCGTCGCAAGGGCTGTGCCAAGCGTGCGACCGCACAGGGCCTCGCGCAAAAGTAAAGACGACAGCTGACTTGATGATGTAAAGCCAATAGTTAAAGTTCATGTTTTTGTCCTTCAAAATACTATAATAGTTTAAAAAAAAACATAGCTAAAAGTGTGTATGGTGATGCTTTATTATTCTGCTTGTTAAAAATGTATTATGCAGTAACTTGCAATAGCCCATTTCTCTGTGCGTGTGACGGTGATTCATGCGCATACATGTCAGTCAGGGGGCATCGCACGTCAAGTTCATAGAGCTTTATTCCCAGTCCATTCAAATTTCAGATTTTTGGCCGCCTCTGACATGGGTCAAACCATAGATATTACCTACGAAGTTCAAGTAAATACGCTAGAAATGTGCGCTCATTCAAGCATGTGCATATATTGCATGGATGGAGAAAGCACAGACGCTTGCATTTCATCTGACGGTATGCACAAAAGGTTTTTTATTTAACACTATTAAAGTTAAATAAGCATAACCTAACTAAAGCTCTATCTCGAGACGTTTTAAACGTTTTTTAAATCTGAAAACTGCAAAAAGCAACGAAATTGTCAGACATCCATTTTGTTCATTTTCACAGAGGAAATACTGAAAAACAGCGCCGGTCCTCTCAATACTGTCTGTTTATAATTTTACCGACTGAGAAATGGCTTCTGATGATTCAGTGAGAGAGCAGTCCAAACTAATTCAAGTGCATTCAGGGCGTTTTGCAAACGCATTTGACCCATTCATAATTTAGAACATATTTTTAGCGTAAAAATGTGCGCACTGCCCAGTTCAGTTACACGGTTTAACTTCTTGAACCTGCTGTTAAACTGAATATACGATTTTCTTTCTTATATATCCACATAAACAACAAATTGTTCGTCACTATAGCAACAGAGTAGACCCCAGTTAAAAGGCTATACCCCCGGGCCTGGCACATCACGTTCGCACAGGGCCTCGCACCCCCCTTGCGATGGGCCTGGAACTTCCACCCATTTGTTTCTGGAAAACCATAGAAGGAATTGGTCATGTGACCACATAATTTTGAAAAGCCATCAATTTTACTCATCCTCTAAAGAAGGGAGACATGTGGCATGAGAGGTTAGCACATTTTAGCCCAAAAAACGGTATTTTTTCCCTCTCAAAGTAAAATTTCTCTGATCACGGTTTTTTGATTGTAGCGTCTGAACAATTATAGACAAGTTTGAAAACATTTCACACATGTTTTAGTGCTTTAGCAGGCTACACAATGAGTCTATACAGTTAACATGATGTTAGCTCTTAACTGCTGGATCATGCTAGTTTTTACAAACTTGTGAGTCTGGGGTGATTTGTGCCAAAGTTGAAAGAAGTCTGTGGATGGAAAGTCCATCTTTACATTGAAAGAAAACGATGAAGGAGTCATCCCTAGAGGTGCTCAAGAAACTACCCATACCCCAAAAACTTGGTGGTACAGCCAGAAGAGAGCAGAAGTTTATATTCCCCTGCAGCATTGACAAGTGGGATGTTAAGTAGTAAGGCCAGATCCAGACCACCTAGATCTACATACCCACAGGGGATAATCTGGAGAAGTGAGGAGATGGGCATGCCTCATCAGTGTTTGACTCACCTGCCATTTGTTTCATTTAGCTAACACTGATTTCAGTTTTGTTAATAAAGAGAAATTTAGTCACAATAGGATGTTTAGAAATGAGCCTCACTTTATTCTTATATGTTACATATTTGACAGGCAGCTTTCTATGTGTGCCAACAGGCATTTATTGCCAAAGCCTTTTTGGCTGAAATGATTCACAAATATCATATATTGTGTATTGAAGTTTTTTGTCTTTTCCCAAAAACTACAAAATATGACTTATTCCAACAGTTTAATAGGGTGACAATATCTAAATAAACCTTAAATTAGTAATTTTGTATTGAATTTGTCTCGCTTTCATATAGCATTACAGTTCATAACATTAAAATGTTCTGTTTTACTTCAGAAATCACTGGCACAATTTTCCCCAACGTATTCTCCCCAAAGGCACAACTTACCCCTCACCAGGGGCAAGTTGTGCCACGAGACCACTTTTTTCCCCAAAAGCTATATTTCTGAAACAATTTATTTCAGATCCAAAGTTATTGTTCTCAGGGATGCACCACATCCTGAAATATATGTACGTTCTTAAGTTGAAGACATTACTGTCATGGCCTCACTTTAAAGTCACTTTGAGTAAAAACTGGCACAACTCACCCCACTCTCCCCTAATGTTACTGAAAAATTCCAGCCTCAGGCCGCTCCAGATCCAGGAGAGCCACTTTTCTCTCAGATGGCTGGTCAGGAGGTTTGGAGACGCGGTTTTGAGGACCGGACCCAGACACAGATCCAGGAGCTTCTACACATTTAGCACTTCTGTCTTCTGAGTTTTGTGTTTCTGTGTCCACAGGTCAGACTGACAGGAAGAGGGAGTGGCAGAGCGGCAGCCGGCTGAGCCAGGACGATGGACGTCCGTCCACTCCATCTAAACTCCTTCGCAGAGGTCAGAATAGGCTTTTATTGAAGAAGTTATGGCTCAGTTAACAAATAATGTGTCTTTGAAAATAGAAAGTTGGAAAAAAAAAATAAAGTAACAATTTGATTATTAATATGTCCAAATCATCTTTGTCCCTCTCTGACAATATAGTGAGGTGGTTCTGTAGCGAGTCGTTGAGCCTCAGCAGCCGAGGCTCGTACATCGTCGATTGGAAGTGGAGTGGCCATAGATCGGATAGCCTAAGCGAACAGGGCAGTTGCAGCCACTGTAGTTTGTCCTGGTCCGACAGCCCCGAAGAGTGGATGTGGCCTCTGCTGCCAGGTCAAGTTCCCGTCGAGCCAACGGAGACTTCAAATGGCCTTTCACCAGTGAACAAGAGCTCAACAGGTGAGACTGAAATAAAGCTGGGCGGTGTAAAGTGTACAGATGGAGATTTTGCTATTTCATGCGTAAGACAGTCACAGTACAGGCACATTTATTTATTTTTTCTGGATTTAACAGTAAAATGTAAGGTATGTCATTATATCATTGCCTATTTTGACGTCAAAGATGTTTCTAATAATTCAGTTTTGTTTTCTTCATTTCAGAAAAACCTGCAGAATGTAAGAAGAGGAAAGGAGATCGTTCTTTCTTCAGGAACGTGTGTCAGGCTATGAGGCGCTCGCTCCTCTGCTGTTGTCTCAGTGCTGAGGATGTTGTGGAGCCGTTTGTTCCTCCAGCGGATCTGGAGCCAGAACCCGATCCTGGTCCATCATCACCTGATCCAGATCACTCCGGCGTCAAGCCAAGTAAGGGTCAATCCACAGACATTATTTCTCCAGCATTGTTTTAAACAGTATTATTATTGTCTTGTTTGCACTGTTATTTTTAATATAAAACAAAGGATCCAGCAAGCTCATATATTTCTCATATTTTGTTTTTCAGACTCCTTTGAGACTCTCTATACCGTGGGAGAGATGATTGGATCCGGAGGATTCGGAAGAGTGTTCAAGGGAACACGGAAACTTGATGGCAAAAAGGTAAAGCAATCTTGCTGAATTGTACAAACAGGCGTTTGAACACTGTTACTGTTATTGAACATTGTTTTTTTTTGTTTTTTTTTGCAGATTGCCATCAAGCAGATGCGCAAGATCAACAACGATCGTTATCTTGATATTGTAAGTTGGTCAAAAGTTAAATGTGTATTTGTTGTTTAAGTGCTGATTACTGTAGTCAATACTCCTGGAGGAAGCATTAGGTGTAAATGTAATAGATCAGTAAACCTGGAAAGGCTCTGATGATCGTATCTATAAAGATCAAAGAAAAGTACATTTAAAAATGATATGTTTTCTTCAGATTTTGACCCAGCTAACCTTCTGTCTACTACTTTTCTCTAGCCCGGGCATCCCACACCTCTCGTAACAGAAGTGGCGCTGCTGCTCATGATGAGGCAAGAACCCACAAGCCCCTACGTCATCCGACTGTACGACTGGTTTGAACATCCTCGGACATTCGACCTCATAATGGAGTTCCCTGAACCCTGCGAGAACTTGCTCCACTTCATCCTTCGTGATCCTCCACTGGATGAAACCACAGCTCGGGTCATCATGAGACAGGCTGTGCTGGCAGTGCAACACTGCATCGAGCATGGCGTTTTTCATAATGACGTTCATCCACAGAATTTCCTGGTGAAGACAAACACGCTAGAGCTCAAGCTGATAGACTTCGGCTGCGGTCAGCTACTTAGTGACGATGGCTACAAGAGGAACATATACTGTGGTGAGTATTTTTGGAGTGTGGAAACCTGGATGTATTGACTTTCTGATAATTTGATGCTTTGAAGAAATTGCTCAACAATGTGCAAATGTCTTGCTTACAGGATTACTGAGTTACACCCCGCCTGAAGTCTTCACTGAACCTCTATTCCACGCCATCCCAACAAATGTCTGGGCTCTAGGGGTGTTGTTGTACGAGATGATGAACGCTTGTGTTCCCTTTGGCAATAGAAAGGAAATCACACAAGCCAAAGTTGCATTTCAGAACTCCAACGTATCCAAAGGTGAGTGAAAAATATTGATAACATATATAAACACACACACATAAAGCAAAGGCTCTGTTTAGAAACAGGTAAAGGTGAAGTATGTAAGATTTTTCAAGTTGAAATACATTCAGTTTATTGTTCATCAGATGCTGTTTTCATAGATGCCAACGTTCGTGTCACATGGTCACGACTAACCAGCCTCTCCTTAATAAAATGTGTACAGAATGCAGAGATCTGATTAGCAAGTGCCTAGCCCGGGATCCAACGAAACGGCCGACGTTAGAGCAGATGTTACAACATGAGTGGATTAGAAATGATCTGGAGAAGTTCAGGAGAAGTGCAGGAGATTCACTCGATCAGTGATTTCAGGTGTGAGGAAGTCTAACAGACAGAGTAGAATTATTATCATTTATCTTCAGTTCATCGGCTTCACAGTAATAAACAGGAAAATGACACAATCAGTGACGCAATTGCAAGAATTCAGTTCTGTTGTAAATCAGCTCTAAAAAAACATTCATGAGTTCACATGTTCATATAATCTTTGTATTGGATAGGAAATAACACTTGCTGTCCTTGGTGGAGCGCTTGAGCTCGAGACTTGACCCGAAGCCTGAAGTCCAACCCCGACCTGACAGGAACCCAAGCCGCCGCACCAGAGATCAGAGCCGGCCCACGTCTGAGCGAGAACACGAGAGACCGAAGACTGGAAAGAGTCATCAAGTCATCACAGCCACATTTGCTTTGTTTAGTTAGAACAACTCATCTTTATTTATATAGTTGTCACAGACTGACTGTGACCCCGGACTTTTATTTTGAAGGGACTGAACATGGGCATGTGCACACAACAAACTGTTTCCACCATTACACATACACACAAACTAATGCCGAGTTCTAGGCGACCCGTGTTTTTCCAACCTTCTTCCCATGAAAGTGCACCAGTCAAACCCGTGACTTCCCACCCGTGAACTCGTACTAGATCGATGTACTCCCAGTTACGAGCTCTGACGTCACATTAGCCCGCGAAGCAACAATGGCAGCCCCTACGGATGCGGTGTTTATGAAAGTCGTACATTAAAACCCAAATCGTTTTTTAAAATTAAGGTATTGCTCTAACGTTATTCATCCGCAAATGTTGTGCATTATCAGCAGCTTTTCTAGCCTTAGCTCGTTTTCAGGCCATTGAGTGCAAGAATAAAATAATACCAAATACATTTCCAGATATACAAATAACATAAAATAAAAGGTATAACAGCTTCTCTTGCCTTATGCGCCGCTTTTCTCCTCCGTTTCCCTCAAGTAAGCAAGGAGTGAGCACCTTTGGCGATAATAGTGATTGTAAATGAGCATAAGCCCCGTACGGTCCGCCACGCTTTGTTTACATCAAGCTACCGCTCAGGCAGTTCGGCGTGACTTTGCCTGGAACGCTACAAAGTCGTGAGTCGTGGTTTGAAGTCGTAACTTACGGGCTCAGAAACCTGCCTGGAACGCAGCATAAATGCCGGCAAAATGTGCCATCCTGGTGTAGTTGTGTGTTTGTAGCCCTGATGTCGGTGTTGTAACATCCCGTTCATCGTCCCAAGTTGTTAGTTTCATTGTTTTGTTTGTTTAATGCTGGAATTTGTTTAAATGTTCAGTGACGCATGCTGTTCTAATATCATTACACAGAGAAGAACACCAAAAATACTTTACACCATAAGAGTTTATTTCATTTCATTCAGTTATCAGTTTAACTTCAATGCATTTCAAACAGCTAAACATCCCTTCTGGTTCACCTCTGTCGCGGGAATTCTCAATCCGTTTATCTGACTTCACCACGGACAATTCTGTTAATATAAAACTACAGTATCTCGAGGTAATTCCCTTCTCGAATACATCTAACACAATTTCAATACTTCGAGGTAATTCCCCTCCCGAAGTAAGGTGACGGCGTCCCGTCGTGAAGCTACTATCACTAGCGTTTACTCAAACACACGAGCACACAGATCTATCTATCTGTCTGTCTGTCCGTCCGTCCGTCCGTCCATCCATCCATCCATCTATCTGTCTGTCTGTCTATCTATCTATCAACAAAAACAAAACCTCTGTCAAATGCTCACACTTAAGATAGGTGGTAATGCAAATATAAAAGCATACTGTATGTTTTAACTTAAAGGTCACTTTTTCTGACTTTAGTTGTTTAAAATAAATGTACGTCTAACTCTTCATTATGTAATCATGTTAATTTTAAATGTTTTGTACCTTTTGCCATACATGTTGTATTTTAAAGGTTTCAAATGGCATGTTAAGAGAAATGTCATCCTTTTATGGCCTTTGCATCTTCATTTATGTCTAAAGCAACAGTTTGGGGTTTTAATCAGCAGCTTAGTGGTGTACACTGGAAGACAACATACACTGAGGTCATCTGTGTTGTGCCCTTAAATCAGCTTCTCTGACATGAAGCAAGACTAATGTTTGTAATTTCATGAGACTAAAACTGCACTGGATATTTACAAAGATCACAAATGTCTGTATACCATTTGAATCAAACCTAATGAAATTCAAAAAATCAAAATCAAAACTGTAGGCCTATTTTAGAGGTTACAAACAAGGTCTCATTTGACCATTTTAACACTTCAGACCATAACAACAGCATTTTCCAAATCACTGCTATTCTAAGGAATAATTGGGCTTTTTAAAGGGATAAAAAATACTATGGTAGTCAAATGGGGGGCGAGATCTGCTTGGTTACAAACATTCTAAATATCTTTGTGGTGACAGAATTTTATTTTTTGGGTGAACTTTCCCTTAAGACTGGTTAGGGATGCATATGCCTACTACATTTTTATATAGGCCTATATTATTTTTTATATTTTTAGGAACAATGAGAAAGAGAACAAATAAAACAGCATAAATAGATTTTCTTATAGAGGGTACACAGGCATTGTATACTAGTGTACATGACTCAATAATTTTTGTTGTTGTTGACATTATTGACATGAATGCCATGAATCGCTGGATAGAAATAAATGTTAGTCACACTGCAAAAAAAATCTAATTTTCTTTAATTTGTGTTAAAAAAAATGTTGTTGAATTTGTGTTGATTTTAAACACACACATATATAACCTTACATTTTAATACCCTGAAACAAGTTAAAATATAAGAACTACAAAAATTCACCATTAAACTAATACAAGGAAACATTATTTGATTCATATGCAATAATATAGCAAAATATAGTAAAAATAAATAAAAGTATTTACCAACCCATTTTGATGCATGCAGAGTAAGGTGACCAGATTTCTGAAATGGAAACCGGGGACATTTCCTATTTGAGTGGTCAAAATATCACTAAGAAATCTCATTTGTTATTGGGCCTGTCGATTAATTAAAAACGGGGACAGTATATTTTTGAATGTTTTTTGTTGTCGTTGTGGGCTCCCTATATTATTATTAACATGAATAATTATTATGATTTAGTTGGTCTGGTTTTAATACAATTCACCGCACCTGCAAAAACAAAACAAAAAAACAATCAAACAATGAAAACAGTTAATAGTAAAACCACCACTGTAAATCACAAGCCGTTCAAAACAATATTAGAACATGACTTAACAAAAACACATTATACAAATAAACTATTTAACAAATGTAATTGTATTTAATCCTTTCATTTTCACAAGTTTATACTGTATAAATTACTTCTTTTTTTTTTTACTTTAAATGTTTTGTTACGTTTGTGCTTGAAAATAACTCTATCTTTAATTGGTCTTGTTATTTTGCATTTTAGGCTTATTTTAAGCATGTGTTTAAGTATGTGTATTCTGCATTTATGTATTTGTTGTGAGCTGCTTTGTGACTGTGGAACTTTTGGGGACAAAACAATCCCGCACCCCGTTGAGGATCTGTTATAAAGCACATGCAAACAGTAATTTAACATGAATGGTTAGTGTGTTACTACCATGAAAGTGATAACGATGTTTCTTTTGATATTTGACGATAATGGCGCTCTGCTCTCGGTTACGTTCATCATGAAGCGGCGCGCGCGACCAAGTAGAGTCAGCGTAGCTCACAGCGCCATCTGCTGGAGAAATAATCACTACACGATTGCTCCAGCAGCTGCTGTATGTTGGGCTTTTTTGCAATGTATATGCCATATGCGGGCTGTTTTGAACGAGCTGTAAAACGGGGACATTTCCGGAAAACGGGGACGTCTAATTGCAGAGATATCTAGCATTTCTGAGTGATGATGATGCAGAGGAATCACTGAATCAAAGTTTTGAACTGAGTCAATGAAACATTTTCAGACTTTTTATTAAAGATTAAGTTTGTAACTTCAATAAATGTGTTCAGATCGATGCGCGGTCACGTGCTCTGCTCATATGAATTATTTGAGTTTTAGTTGCTATGGCGACGCCGACGCATGTTATGAATTCAGACTCTTGTGCATGCACACCGATCTCGATCTGTTGTTGAGAGAGACGAGGCGAATTCACAAACTATTGCAGAATATTTTCTGTGCTGACTTTGAGATTTTGAAGCTGTTTGGACGATTCCTGAGACAAGACTTGTATTCTGGAAGAACATCGCAGGAGATATATCCTTTACACAGAGTTATATTTTTGAGTTTTAGTTCTTATTATTTCTAAGGATAGTGCTATCTTGTTGTTCTTTTCTTATTTTCGAGTTTGATTAATTTTTTGTTTTTCTTTTCTTTTTTTCTTTTCTGGGAGGAGTATTTTTGAGGAGAGTTTATTGTATTGTATTGTGTTTTGTTGTGTTGTGTTTTGTGTTTTGTATTGCTTTTATTCCAGATTGGACGAGGAGGTCGATGGCGAATATGATGGGTGAAACAGGCGGTGAGTGCTTCAGGTTTTTCATTTGTTTATGGGATGTAGGGGAGAGTGGGGTGATTTGTGCCAGGGGGGAAGTAGTTCCACCCAGTACCGTCGCAAGGGCTGTGCCAAGCGTGCGACCGCACAGGGCCTCGCGCAAAAGTAAAGACGACAGCTGACTTGATGATGTAAAGCCAATAGTTAAAGTTCATGTTTTTGTCCTTCAAAATACTATAATAGTTTAAAAAAAACATAGCTAAAAGTGTGTATGGTGATGCTTTATTATTCTGCTTGTTAAAAATGTATTATGCAGTAACTTGCAATAGCCCATTTCTCTGTGCGTGTGACGGTGATTCATGCGCATACATGTCAGTCAGGGGGCATCGCACGTCAAGTTCATAGAGCTTTATTCCCAGTCCATTCAAATTTCAGATTTTTGGCCGCCTCTGACATGGGTCAAACCATAGATATTACCTACGAAGTTCAAGTAAATACGCTAGAAATGTGCGCTCATTCAAGCATGTGCATTTATTGCATGGATGGAGAAAGCACAGACGCTTGCATTTCATCTGACGGTATGCACAAAAGGTTTTTTATTTAACACTATTAAAGTTAAATAAGCATAACCTAACTAAAGCTCTATCTCGAGACGTTTTAAACGTTTTTTAAATCTGAAAACTGCAAAAAGCAACGAAATTGTCAGACATCCATTTTGTTCATTTTCACAGAGGAAATACTGAAAAACAGCGCTGGTCCTCTCAAAACTGTCTGTTTATAATTTTACCGACTGAGAAATGGCTTCTGATGATTCAGTGAGAGAGCAGTCCAAACTAATTCAAGTGCATTCAGGGCGTTTTGCAAACGCATTTGACCCATTCATAATTTAGAACATATTTTTAGCGTAAAAATGTGCGCACTGCCCAGTTCAGTTACACGGTTTAACTTCTTGAACCTGCTGTTAAACTGAATATACGATTTTCTTTCTTATATATCCACATAAACAACAAATTGTTCGTCACTATAGCAACAGAGTAGACCCCAGTTAAAAGGCTATACCCCCGGGCCTGGCACATCACGTTCGCACAGGGCCTCGCACCCCCCTTGCGATGGGCCTGGAGCTTCCACCCATTTGTTTCTGGAAAACCATAGAAGGAATTGGTCATGTGACCACATAATTTTGAAAAGCCATCAATTTTACTCATCCTCTAAAGAAGGGAGACATGTGGCATGAGAGGTTAGCACATTTTAGCCCAAAAAACGGTATTTTTTCCCTCTCAAAGTAAAATTTCTCTGATCACGTTTTTTTGATTGTAGCGTCTGAACAATTATAGACAAGTTTGAAAACATTTCACACGTTTTAGTGCTTTAGCAGGCTACACAATGAGTCTATACAGTTAACATGATGTTAGCTCTTAACTGCTGGATCATGCTAGTTTTTACAAACTTGTGAGTCTGGGGTGATTTGTGCCAAAGTTGAAAGAAGTCTGTGGATGGAAAGTCCATCTTTACATTGAAAGAAAACGATGAAGGAGTCATCCCTAGAGGTGCTCAAGAAACTACCCATACCCCAAAAACTTGGTGGTACAGCCAGAAGAGAGCAGAAGTTTATATTCCCCTGCAGCATTGACAAGTGGGATGTTAAGTAGTAAGGCCAGATCCAGACCACCTAGATCTACATACCCACAGGGGATAATCTGGAGAAGTGAGGAGATGGGCATGCCTCATCAGTGTTTGACTCACCTGCCATTTGTTTCATTTAGCTAACACTGATTTCAGTTTTGTTAATAAAGAGAAATTTAGTCACAATAGGATGTTTAGAAATGAGCCTCACTTTATTCTTATATGTTACATATTTGACAGGCAGCTTTCTATGTGTGCCAACAGGCATTTATTGCCAAAGCCTTTTTGGCTGAAATGATTCACAAATATCATATATTGTGTATTGAAGTTTTTTGTCTTTTCCCAAAAACTACAAAATATGACTTATTCCAACAGTTTAATAGGGTGACAATATCTAAATAAACCTTAAATTAGTAATTTTGTATTGAATTTGTCTCGCTTTCATATAGCATTACAGTTCATAACATTAAAATGTTCTGTTTTACTTCAGAAATCACTGGCACAATTTACCCCAACGTATTCTCCCCAAAGGCACAACTTACCCCTCACCAGGGGCAAGTTGTGCCACGAGACCACTTTTTTCCCCAAAAGCTATATTTCTGAAACAATTTATTTCAGATCCAAAGTTATTGTTCTCAGGGATGCACCACATCCTGAAATATATGTACGTTCTTAAGTCGAAGACATTACTGTCATGGCCTCACTTTAAAGTCACTTTGAGTAAAAACTGGCACAACTCACCCCACTCTCCCCTAATGTTACTGAAAAATTCCAGCCTCAGGCCGCTCCAGATCCAGGAGAGACACTTTCTCTCAGATGGCTGGTCAGGAGGTTTGGAGACGCGGTTTTGAGGACCGGACCCAGACACAGATCCAGGAGCTTCTACACATTTAGCACTTCTGTCTTCTGAGTTTTGTGTTTCTGTGTCCACAGGTCAGACTGACAGGAAGAGGGAGTGGCAGAGCGGCAGCCGGCTGAGCCAGGACGATGGACGTCCGTCCACTCCATCTAAACTCCTTCGCAGAGGTCAGAATAGGCTTTTATTGAAGAAGTTATGGCTCAGTTAACAAATAATGTGTCTTTGAAAATAGAAAGTTGGAAAAAAAAAATAAAGTAACAATTTGATTATTAATATGTCCAAATCATCTTTGTCCCTCTCTGACAATATAGTGAGGTGGTTCTGTAGCGAGTCGTTGAGCCTCAGCAGCCGAGGCTCGTACATTGTCGATTGGAAGTGGAGTGGCCATAGATCGGATAGCCTAAGCGAACAGGGCAGTTGCAGCCACTGTAGTTTGTCCTGGTCCGACAGCCCCGAAGAGTGGATGTGGCCTCTGCTGCCAGGTCAAGTTCCCGTCGAGCCAACGGAGACTTCAAATGGCCTTTCACCAGTGAACAAGAGCTCAACAGGTGAGACTGAAATAAAGCTGGGCGGTGTAAAGTGTACAGATGGAGATTTTGCTATTTCATGCGTAAGACAGTCACAGTACAGGCACATTTATTTATTTTTTCTGGATTTAACAGTAAAATGTAAGGTATGTCATTATATCATTGCCTATTTTGACGTCAAAGATGTTTCTAATAATTCAGTTTTGTTTTCTTCATTTCAGAAAAACCTGCAGAATGTAAGAAGAGGAAAGGAGATCGTTCTTTCTTCAGGAACGTGTGTCAGGCTATGAGGCGCTCGCTCCTCTGCTGTTGTCTCAGTGCTGAGGATGTTGTGGAGCCGTTTGTTCCTCCAGCGGATCTGGAGCCAGAACCCGATCCTGGTCCATCATCACCTGATCCAGATCACTCCGGCGTCAAGCCAAGTAAGGGTCAATCCACAGACATTATTTCTCCAACATTGTTTTAAACAGTATTATTATTGTCTTGTTTGCACTGTTATTTTTAATATAAAGGAAAGGATCCAGCAAGCTCATATATTTCTCATATTTTGTTTTTCAGACTCCTTTGAGACTCTCTATACCGTGGGAGAGATGATTGGATCCGGAGGATTCGGAAGAGTGTTCAAGGGAACACGGAAACTTGATGGCAAAAAGGTAAAGCAATCTTGCTGAATTGTACAAACAGGCGTTTGAACACTGTTACTGTTATTGAACATTGTTTTTTTTTGTGTTTTTTTTTTGCAGATTGCCATCAAGCAGATGCGCAAGATCAACAACGATCGTTATCTTGATATTGTAAGTTGGTCAAAAGTTAAATGTGTATTTGTTGTTTAAGTGCTGATTACTGTAGTCAATACTCCTGGAGGAAGCATTAGGTGTAAATGTAATAGATCAGTAAACCTGGAAAGGCTCTGATGATCGTATCTATAAAGATCAAAGAAAAGTACATTTAAAAATGATATGTTTTCTTCAGATTTTGACCCAGCTAACCTTCTGTCTACTACTTTTCTCTAGCCCGGGCATCCCACACCTCTCGTAACAGAAGTGGCGCTGCTGCTCATGATGAGGCAAGAACCCACAAGCCCCTACGTCATCCGACTGTACGACTGGTTTGAACATCCTCGGACATTCGACCTCATAATGGAGTTCCCTGAACCCTGCGAGAACTTGCTCCACTTCATCCTTCGTGATCCTCCACTGGATGAAACCACAGCTCGGGTCATCATGAGACAGGCTGTGCTGGCAGTGCAACACTGCATCGAGCATGGCGTTTTTCATAATGACGTTCATCCACAGAATTTCCTGGTGAAGACAAACACGCTAGAGCTCAAGCTGATAGACTTCGGCTGCGGTCAGCTACTTAGTGACGATGGCTACAAGAGGAACATATACTGTGGTGAGTATTTTTGGAGTGTGGAAACCTGGATGTATTGACTTTCTGATAATTTGATGCTTTGAAGAAATTGCTCAACAATGTGCAAATGTCTTGCTTACAGGATTACTGAGTTACACCCCGCCTGAAGTCTTCACTGAACCTCTATTCCACGCCATCCCAACAAATGTCTGGGCTCTAGGGGTGTTGTTGTACGAGATGATGAACGCTTGTGTTCCCTTTGGCAATAGAAAGGAAATCACACAAGCCAAAGTTGCATTTCAGAACTCCAACGTATCCAAAGGTGAGTGAAAAATATTGATAACATATATAAACACACACACATAAAGCAAAGGCTCTGTTTAGAAACAGGTAAAGGTGAAGTATGTAAGATTTTTCAAGTTGAAATACATTCAGTTTATTGTTCATCAGATGCTGTTTTCATAGATGCCAACGTTCGTGTCACATGGTCACGACTAACCAGCCTCTCCTTAATAAAATGTGTACAGAATGCAGAGATCTGATTAGCAAGTGCCTAGCCCGGGATCCAACGAAACGGCCGACGTTAGAGCAGATGTTACAACATGAGTGGATTAGAAATGATCTGGAGAAGTTCAGGAGAAGTGCAGGAGATTCACTCGATCAGTGATTTCAGGTGTGAGGAAGTCTAACAGACAGAGTAGGATTATTATCATTTATCTTCAGTTCTGGATTATTTGTAGTGAGGTTTTCAAATGTGTGTTCATTGTTATAGTCAAGTCAGCTTCATTTATACAGCGCTTTATACAATACAGATTGTTTCAGAGCGGCTTCACAGTAATAAACAGGAAAATGACACAATCAGTGACGCAATTGCAAGAATTCAGTTCTGTTGTAAATCAGCTCTAAAAAAAACATTCATGAGTTCACATGTTCATATAATCTTTGTATTGGATAGGAAATAACACTTGCTGTCCTTGGTGGAGCGCTTGAGCTCGAGACTTGACCCGAAGCCTGAAGTCCAACCCCGACCTGACAGGAACCCAAGCCGCCGCACCAGAGATCAGAGCCGGCCCACGTCTGAGCGAGAACACGAGAGACCGAAGACTGGAAAGAGTCATCAAGTCATCACAGCCACATTTGCTTTGTTTAGTTAGAACAACTCATCTTTATTTATATAGTTGTCATAGACTGACTGTGACCCCGGACTTTTATTTTGAAGGGACTGAACATGGGCATGTGCACACAACAAACTGTTTCCACCATTACACATACACACAAACTAATGCCGAGTTCTAGGCGACCCGTGTTTTTCCAACCTTCTTCCCATGAAAGTGCACCAGTCAAACCCGTGACTTCCCACCCGTGAACTCGTACTAGATCGATGTACTCCCAGTTACGAGCTCTGACGTCACATTAGCCCGCGAAGCAACAATGGCAGCCCCTACGGATGCGGTGTTTATGAAAGTCGTACATTAAAACCCAAATCGTTTTTTAAAATTAAGGTATTGCTCTAACGTTATTCATCCGCAAATGTTGTGCATTATCAGCAGCTTTTCTAGCCTTAGCTCGTTTTCAGGCCATTGAGTGCAAGAATAAAATAATACCAAATACATTTCCAGATATACAAATAACATAAAATAAAAGGTATAACAGCTTCTCTTGCCTTATGCGCCGCTTTTCTTCTCCGTTTCCCTCAAGTAAGCAAGGAGTGAGCACCTTTGGCGATAGAAGTGATTGTAAATGAGCATAAGCCCCGTACGGTCCGCCACGCTTTGTTTACATCAAGCTACCGCTCAGGCAGTTCGGCGTGACTTTGCCTGGAACGCTACAAAGTCGTGAGTCGTGGTTTGAAGTCGTAACTTACGGGCTCAGAAACCTGCCTGGAACGCAGCATAAATGCCGGCAAAATGTGCCATCCTGGTGTGGTTGTGTGTTTGTAGCCCTGATGTCGGTGTTGTAACATCCCGTTCATCGTCCCAAGTTGTTAGTTTCATTGTTTTGTTTGTTTAATGCTGGAATTTGTTTAAATGTTCAGTGACGCATGCTGTTCTAATATCATTACACAGAGAAGAACACCAAAAATACTTTACACCATAAGAGTTTATTTCATTTCATTCAGTTATCAGTTTAACTTCAATGCATTTCAAACAGCTAAACATCCCTTCTGGTTCACCTCTGTCGCGGGAATTCTCAATCCGTTTATCTGACTTCACCACGGATAATTCTGTTAATATAAAACTACAGTATCTCGAGGTAATTCCCTTCTCGAATACATCTAACACAATTTCAATACTTCGAGGTAATTCCCCTCCCGAAGTAAGGTGACGGCGTCCCGTCGTGAAGCTACTATCACTAGCGTTTACTCAAACACACGAGCACACAGATCTATCTATCTGTCTGTCCGTCCGTCCGTCCGTCCGTCCGTCCATCCATCCATCCATCCATCTATCTGTCTGTCTGTCTGTCTATCTATCTATCAACAAAAACAAAACCTCTGTCAAATGCTCACACTTAAGATAGGTGGTAATGCAAATATAAAAGCATACTGTATGTTTTAACTTAAAGGTCACTTTTTCTGACTTTAGTTGTTTAAAATAAATGTACGTCTAACTCTTCATTATGTAATCATGTTAATTTTAAATGTTTTGTACCTTTTGCCATACATGTTGTATTTTAAAGGTTTCAAATGGCATGTTAAGAGAAATGTCATCCTTTTATGGCCTTTGCATCTTCATTTATGTCTAAAGCAACAGTTTGGGGTTTTAATCAGCAGCTTAGTGGTGTACACTGGAAGACAACATACACTGAGGTCATCTGTGTTGTGCCCTTAAATCAGCTTCTCTGACATGAAGCAAGACTAATGTTTGTAATTTCATGAGACTAAAACTGCACTGGATATTTACAAAGATCACAAATGTCTGTATTTACCATTTGAATCAAACCTAATGAAATTCAAAAAATCAAAATCAAAACTGTAGGCCTATTTTAGAGGTTACAAACAAGGTCTCATTTGACCATTTTAACACTTCAGACCATAACAACAGCATTTTCCAAATCACTGCTATTCTAAGGAATAATTGGGCTTTTTAAAGGGATAAAAAATACTATGGTAGTCAAATGGGGGGCGAGATCTGCTTGGTTACAAACATTCTAAATATCTTTGTGGTGACAGAATTTTATTTTTTGGGTGAACTTTCCCTTAAGACTGGTTAGAGATGCATAGGCCTACTACATTTTTATATAGGCCTATATTATTTTTTATATTTTTAGGAACAATGAGAAAGAGAACAAATAAAACAGCATAAATAGATTTTCTTATAGAGGGTACACAGGCATTGTATACTAGTGTACATGACTCAATAATTTTTGTTGTTGTTGACATTATTGACATGAATGCCATGAATCGCTGGATAGAAATAAGTGTTAGTCACACTGCAAAAAAAATCTAATTTTCTTTAATTTGTGTTAAAAAAAATGTTGTTGAATTTGTGTTGATTTTAAACACACACATATATAACCTTACATTTTAATACCCTGAAACAAGTTAAAATATAAGAACTACAAAAATTCACCATTAAACTAATACAAGGAAACATTATTTGATTCATATGCAATAATATAGCAAAATATAGTAAAAATAAATAAAAGTATTTACCAACCCATTTTGATGCATGCAGAGTAAGGTGACCAGATTTCTGAAATGGAAACCGGGGACATTTCCTATTTGAGTGGTCAAAATATCACTAAGAAATCTCATTTGTTATTGGGCCTGTCGATTAATTAAAAACGGGGACAGTATATTTTTGAATGTTTTTTGTTGTCGTTGTGGGCTCCCTATATTATTATTAACATGAATAATTATTATGATTTAGTTGGTCTGGTTTTAATACAATTCACCGCACCCGCAAAAACAAAACAAAAAAACAATCAAACAATGAAAACAGTTAATAGTAAAACCACCACTGTAAATCACAAGCCGTTCAAAACAATATTAGAACATGACTTAACAAAAACACATTATACAAATAAACTATTTAACAAATGTAATTGTATTTAATCCTTTCATTTTCACAAGTTTATACTGTATAAATTACTTCTTTTTTTTTTACTTTAAATGTTTTGTTACGTTTGTGCTTGAAAATAACTCTATCTTTAATTGGTCTTGTTATTTTGCATTTTAGGCTTATTTTAAGCGTGTGTTTAAGTATGTGTATTCTGCATTTATGTATTTGTTGTGAGCTGCTTTGTGACTGTGGAACTTTTGGGGACAAAACAATCCCGCACCCCGTTGAGGATCTGTTATAAAGCACATGCAAACAGTAATTTAACATGAATGGTTAGTGTGTTACTACCATGAAAGTGATAACGATGTTTCTTTTGATATTTGACGATAATGGCGCTCTGCTCTCGGTTACGTTCATCATGAAGCGGCGCGCGCGACCAAGTAGAGTCAGCGTAGCTCACAGCGCCATCTGCTGGAGAAATAATCACTACACGATTGCTCCAGCAGCTGCTGTATGTTGGGCTTTTTTGCAATGTATATGCCATATGCGGGCTGTTTTGAACGAGCTGTAAAACGGGGACATTTCCGGAAAACGGGGACGTCTAATTGCAGAGATATCTAGCATTTCTGAGTGATGATGATGCAGAGGAATCACTGAATCAAAGTTTTGAACTGAGTCAATGAAACATTTTCAGACTTTTTATTAAAGATTAAGTTTGTAACTTCAATAAATGTGTTCAGATCGATGCGCGGTCACGTGCTCTGCTCATATGAATTATTTGAGTTTTAGTTGCTATGGCGACGCCGACGCATGTTATGAATTCAGACTCTTGTGCATGCACACCGATCTCGATCTGTTGTTGAGAGAGACGAGGCGAATTCACAAACTATTGCAGAATATTTTCTGTGCTGACTTTGAGATTTTGAAGCTGTTTGGACGATTCCTGAGACAAGACTTGTATTCTGGAAGAACATCGCAGGAGATATATCCTTTACACAGAGTTATATTTTTGAGTTTTAGTTCTTATTATTTCTAAGGATAGTGCTATCTTGTTGTTCTTTTCTTATTTTCGAGTTTGATTAATTTTTTGTTTTTCTTTTTTTCTTTTCTGGGAGGAGTATTTTTGAGGAGAGTTTATTGTATTGTATTGTGTTTTGTTGTGTTGTGTTTTGTGTTTTGTATTGCTTTTATTCCAGATTGGACGAGGAGGTCGATGGCGAATATGATGGGTGAAACAGGCGGTGAGTGCTTCAGGTTTTTCATTTGTTTATGGGATGTAGGGGAGAGTGGGGTGATTTGTGCCAGGGGGGAAGTAGTTCCACCCAGTACCGTCGCAAGGGCTGTGCCAAGCGTGCGACCGCACAGGGCCTCGCGCAAAAGTAAAGACGACAGCTGACTTGATGATGTAAAGCCAATAGTTAAAGTTCATGTTTTTGTCCTTCAAAATACTATAATAGTTTAAAAAAAACATAGCTAAAAGTGTGTATGGTGATGCTTTATTATTCTGCTTGTTAAAAATGTATTATGCAGTAACTTGCAATAGCCCATTTCTCTGTGCGTGTGACGGTGATTCATGCGCATACATGTCAGTCAGGGGGCATCGCACGTCAAGTTCATAGAGCTTTATTCCCAGTCCATTCAAATTTCAGATTTTTGGCCGCCTCTGACATGGGTCAAACCATAGATATTACCTACGAAGTTCAAGTAAATACGCTAGAAATGTGCGCTCATTCAAGCATGTGCATTTATTGCATGGATGGAGAAAGCACAGACGCTTGCATTTCATCTGACGGTATGCACAAAAGGTTTTTTATTTAACACTATTAAAGTTAAATAAGCATAACCTAACTAAAGCTCTATCTCGAGACGTTTTAAACGTTTTTTAAATCTGAAAACTGCAAAAAGCAACGAAATTGTCAGACATCCATTTTGTTCATTTTCACAGAGGAAATACTGAAAAACAGCGCTGGTCCTCTCAATACTGTCTGTTTATAATTTTACCGACTGAGAAATGGCTTCTGATGATTCAGTGAGAGAGCAGTCCAAACTAATTCAAGTGCATTCAGGGCGTTTTGCAAACGCATTTGACCCATTCATAATTTAGAACATATTTTTAGCGTAAAAATGTGCGCACTGCCCAGTTCAGTTACACGGTTTAACTTCTTGAACCTGCTGTTAAACTGAATATACGATTTTCTTTCTTATATATCCACATAAACAACAAATTGTTCGTCACTATAGCAACAGAGTAGACCCCAGTTAAAAGGCTATACCCCCGGGCCTGGCACATCACGTTCGCACAGGGCCTCGCACCCCCCTTGCGATGGGCCTGGAACTTCCACCCATTTGTTTCTGGAAAACCATAGAAGGAATTGGTCATGTGACCACATAATTTTGAAAAGCCATCAATTTTACTCATCCTCTAAAGAAGGGAGACATGTGGCATGAGAGGTTAGCACATTTTAGCCCAAAAAACGGTATTTTTTCCCTCTCAAAGTAAAATTTCTCTGATCACGGTTTTTTGATTGTAGCGTCTGAACAATTATAGACAAGTTTGAAAACATTTCACACGTTTTAGTGCTTTAGCAGGCTACACAATGAGTCTATACAGTTAACATGATGTTAGCTCTTAACTGCTGGATCATGCTAGTTTTTACAAACTTGTGAGTCTGGGGTGATTTGTGCCAAAGTTGAAAGAAGTCTGTGGATGGAAAGTCCATCTTTACATTGAAAGAAAACGATGAAGGAGTCATCCCTAGAGGTGCTCAAGAAACTACCCATACCCCAAAAACTTGGTGGTACAGCCAGAAGAGAGCAGAAGTTTATATTCCCCTGCAGCATTGACAAGTGGGATGTTAAGTAGTAAGGCCAGATCCAGACCACCTAGATCTACATACCCACAGGGGATAATCTGGAGAAGTGAGGAGATGGGCATGCCTCATCAGTGTTTGACTCACCTGCCATTTGTTTCATTTAGCTAACACTGATTTCAGTTTTGTTAATAAAGAGAAATTTAGTCACAATAGGATGTTTAGAAATGAGCCTCACTTTATTCTTATATGTTACATATTTGACAGGCAGCTTTCTATGTGTGCCAACAGGCATTTATTGCCAAAGCCTTTTTGGCTGAAATGATTCACAAATATCATATATTGTGTATTGAAGTTTTTTGTCTTTTCCCAAAAACTACAAAATATGACTTATTCCAACAGTTTAATAGGGTGACAATATCTAAATAAACCTTAAATTAGTAATTTTGTATTGAATTTGTCTCGCTTTCATATAGCATTACAGTTCATAACATTAAAATGTTCTGTTTTACTTCAGAAATCACTGGCACAATTTACCCCAACGTATTCTCCCCAAAGGCACAACTTACCCCTCACCAGGGGCAAGTTGTGCCACGAGACCACTTTTTTCCCCAAAAGCTATATTTCTGAAACAATTTATTTCAGATCCAAAGTTATTGTTCTCAGGGATGCACCACATCCTGAAATATATGTACGTTCTTAAGTTGAAGACATTACTGTCATGGCCTCACTTTAAAGTCACTTTGAGTAAAAACTGGCACAACTCACCCCACTCTCCCCTAATGTTACTGAAAAATTCCAGCCTCAGGCCGCTCCAGATCCAGGAGAGACACTTTCTCTCAGATGGCTGGTCAGGAGGTTTGGAGACGCGGTTTTGAGGACCGGACCCAGACACAGATCCAGGAGCTTCTACACATTTAGCACTTCTGTCTTCTGAGTTTTGTGTTTCTGTGTCCACAGGTCAGACTGACAGGAAGAGGGAGTGGCAGAGCGGCAGCCGGCTGAGCCAGGACGATGGACGTCCGTCCAGTCCATCTAAACTCCTTTGCAGAGGTCAGAATAGGCTTTTATTGAAGAAGTTATGGCTCAGTTAACAAATAATGTGTCTTTGAAAATAGAAAGTTGGAAAAAAAAAATAAAGTAACAATTTGATTATTAATATGTCCAAATCATCTTTGTCCCTCTCTGACAATATAGTGAGGTGGTTCTGTAGCGAGTCGTTGAGCCTCAGCAGCCGAGGCTCGTACATCGTCGATTGGAAGTGGAGTGGCCATAGATCGGATAGCCTAAGCGAACAGGGCAGTTGCAGCCACTGTAGTTTGTCCTGGTCCGACAGCCCCGAAGAGTGGATGTGGCCTCTGCTGCCAGGTCAAGTTCCCGTCGAGCCAACGGAGACTTCAAATGGCCTTTCACCAGTGAACAAGAGCTCAACAGGTGAGACTGAAATAAAGCTGGGCGGTGTAAAGTGTACAGATGGAGATTTTGCTATTTCATGCGTAAGACAGTCACAGTACAGGCACATTTATTTGTTTTTTCTGGATTTAACAGTAAAATGTAAGGTATGTCATTATATCATTGCCTATTTTGACGTCAAAGATGTTTCTAATAATTCAGTTTTGTTTTCTTCATTTCAGAAAAACCTGCAGAATGTAAGAAGAGGAAAGGAGATCGTTCTTTCTTCAGGAACGTGTGTCAGGCTATGAGGCGCTCGCTCCTCTGCTGTTGTCTCAGTGCTGAGGATGTTGTGGAGCCGTTTGTTCCTCCAGCGGATCTGGAGCCAGAACCCGATCCTGGTCCATCATCACCTGATCCAGATCACTCCGGCGTCAAGCCAAGTAAGGGTCAATCCACAGACATTATTTCTCCAACATTGTTTTAAACAGTATTATTATTGTCTTGTTTGCACTGTTATTTTTAATATAAAACAAAGGATCCAGCAAGCTCATATATTTCTCATATTTTGTTTTTCAGACTCCTTTGAGACTCTCTATACCGTGGGAGAGATGATTGGATCCGGAGGATTCGGAAGAGTGTTCAAGGGAACACGGAAACTTGATGGCAAAAAGGTAAAGCAATTTTGCTGAATTGTACAAACAGGCGTTTGAACACTGTTACTGTTATTGAACATTGTTTTTTTTTGTTTTTTTTTGCAGATTGCCATCAAGCCAACACATTCTCACACCCAACTCGTCACATATGGACGCTTGACCCGGACCCCTTGTCGTCACTTTTCAACGAACTGGGCGTACCTTTATCGTCAATTTTCGACGTGCAGGGTAGTCCGATAGACTTCTATAGAACTCTGAACTGGAGCCTGTGGCGTTGAAATTTGACGTATTGGGTAAGCACACCGCAGCCCGTTGTCTGCGGTGAATGGGTCGAGACTACAATAACTAAAAATTAAAAGGAATAGGCTACAATAAATGATCTATGCCAGGGCTAGTCAAAAGGCAGCCACCAGATCATATTTATTTGGCCCTCCAACTGGTTTTTGATGTTCAAAACCCCTCGCAATCTGATATCAAAGTGCCCTCTGTGCAAAGGTTTAGCTCGTTCATAGGCAACCGCATTCAGCGGTGAGTTTAACAACGCAGGTAAAATGGCATTCAGAGGTGAGTTTAACAACGCAGGTAAAATGGCATTCAGAGGTGAGTTTAACCAAGACAACGCTCAACTGCAGGTAAAACGGCATTCATAGGTGAGTTTAATAACCCTCCATGGCGCGTTCAAGTAAGCATTTAAGCGTTTTCTTGTCATGGGTAACATTAGTGACAATGCTTTAACTAGAGCATGATGGATAACGGATATTTAATCGGAGGTTTGTTGATATTAATAAATATATATTTAATATGCTACGATTGTGTTCAATTAGTCAAAGTTGTGTTTAATTAATTATTTATATTTATTAAATCCTCTTAATTAATTACGCTGACGTCACTGTGGGGCGACCCCAAGGACCATTGCGATTTTCCACTCGGTAAGTAAGTTAGTAGAGTTCATTAATAGAGGTGGATACTATTCTTAAATTTACACATCAAAAACTGTTGAATCAGGGCACTAAGTTGTGTTTAGAACCTTTAGACGTGTAAGGTGGTAATTTCTAATGACGCTAAATGATATAGAAGACATTATTAATAAATATATAGGCCTAGCTTTCCTACACCTACAGGCTAGCAAAGTTAGCTAATCAAATACTGAAAGTTCATTTTTGTCGTATATAATCATGCAAGGTACAATCATAGGGAAATGTAAGATTTACAGTATTACAATAGCCCACAACTTTTATCCAACATTATAAATGTTCAGATGAAGAACGGTGTTGCCAGATTGGTTTTTTTACAGCCCAGTAATTGTTTAAAATCCACACAAAATTTTATAATAAACACCCACATAAATCTATAATAAACTTTACGAATTAATTCATAACTACAACATTGTGCCTCATCACAAGTTTTCAATATGAAATAAAACAATTAATGTGTATAATTAATGTAATAAGTAATGCTGTCATAACTTATTGACTGATTCATATATATATATATATATATATATATATATATATATATATATATATATATAATTTAAAAGTTCTGCTGTGGGTTTGTTTGTTTTTTTTTGGGGGGGGGGAGAAATAGAGCAAAACTTACATTACTATTTTTTTTGTCTAAAATGTAATTATTAACAATAGTAACTTGTGTATTGAACTGTATAAAATCAATATCACATACACTCTAGCCCATTCTGGCAGCACAGATGAAGAGAATACTGGTGTAAAATGTTCAAATCTGTTTTTCTTTTTTTTTTTTTAGGTCCTTCAAATTTGGCAGCATCAATTTCATTTTATTCTACCCCCCACCATATATACATACACACACACACACACACACACAAACAAAGGCACTTTTAAGAGCCACGTCCGTCCGTCCGTCCGTTAACTTTGTTAACCTGTACTCAGTCTCTCTCTCTCTCTCTCTCTCTCTCTCTCTCTCTCTCTCTCTCTCTCTCTCTCTCTCTCTCTCTCTCTCTCTCTCTCTCTCTCTCTCTCTCTCTCTCTCTCTCTCTCTCTCTCTCTCTCTCTCTCTCTCTCTCTCTCTCTCTACATCTGTTTTATCTGTCCATCTCTTTGTTGTGAGTCTTTCTGTTTTTTTTTGTTTTTGTGTATATTTGTCTAGTCATCATGACAAGGCCCAAATTCAGGCCATGCCCTTCTTGCCAGACTCCCAATCAGGCAAGCAGGAAATCTTGCCATGTCTGCTTTGAAAGCTTGTCCACCAAAAAAAAAATACAAGAAAAAGTGGTGTCACTGGATAGGCAGTGGGGGAAATCTGTCCTTAAATGCAGGAATGCCGGACGTATCATTGATTCTGCCCGTATTGCAGTAAGTAAAATTGTTAATATTTCATAAGTTAGTGTTACGTGAAGTGAAGCTAAAAGCCTGTGTTTTTCTCATACTGAATATCAGACAAGTACCAATGTGATCTGGCCTTTAAAAACATAGTCTTATTATTTAATACGTGGAAGAATCCATCTTTACCTATAAATTGTGCTAAAGAGTAACAATAAGTTGTGTTCTCTGTCAAGTAAGTAAGTCATGATGGCAATGGCATAAATGGCTTTATCTGAAACTGGCCATTGATTGTATACAGTTCAAGAGTAATGTTTCTTCTAAAATAATCATAAAGAAACAGGTTACGGCACATTTTCTTGCATTGTACTCCAACTCCATTAAATCTCTTTAAATTAAAATTGCTTTATACAGTACTGATGTTTCAAATAATTCAGTGGATTTAACTAATGTGTTATTACTGCCTTTCCTTTAACCCTCCCTTGTCTGGCTTATGCTACTCTGAGCAATGCCTGAACTTTGTATTTTGAGCACTTCTTGCGTTGTTTTTACCTATTCACAATGACTCGCTTGCTTTAATCCTCAATTGTAAGTCACTTTGGATAAAATTACTAAATGCTAAATGACTAAATGTAAATGTACTGCTTTTGTTCATTTCAGGTGAGTAAACTTGAAGCTGTGGGGTACAAGCCGATTTTATTTATTGGCAAGCCAGATAAAAGGGCTTCCAATAAATGGGTTGCAGAAATTATTACCCATCTGCACCCCACTCCTGTCACTAAAAATGTTTTGGAGAAGATGCGGAGGGCCTATGAACTTATATTGACAAAATGTAAGTAATGTTTTGGTTTAGAAATTATGAATATTTAGAATACATTTATATTTCTTTGTTAATATGTACAGATTTTAAATGAAAGTAAACTTTTATTATAGCAACCTCCACAGCACAGCAACCAGAAAGTCAAGCCGTGGGGGAGAGTCAAGCCGCCGCAGAGGAGAGTCAAGCAGGAAGAGCAAATACGGTCTCAGACTCCGCGGAGGAGAGTCAAGCCGCCACAGAGGAGAGTCAAGCCACCACAGAGGAGAGTCAAGCCGCCACAGAGGAGAGTCAAGCAGGAAGAGCAAATACGGTCTCAGACTCCGCGGAGGAGAGTCAAGCCGCCACAGAGGAGAGTCAAGCCGCCACAGAGGAGAGTCAAGCCACCACAGAGGAGAGTCAAGCCGCCACAGAGGAGAGTCAAGCCGGAAGAACAAATACGGTCTCAGACTCCGCGGAGGAGAGTCAAGCCGCGGAGTCTGAGACCGTATTTGTTCTTGACCTTGTTCCTCTGTCTTCCCCACTCTCTCCAACCTCTCTCTTTCCTACTTCCTCTTCTACTTTTCTTGCTCCAGTTTCTTCCCCACCACCACTGTCTTTGCGACAGATGAAAAGGAAAAACTCCTCAACCTCTTCACGCTATTCTGCCTCTGTCTCTCCTCCATCTGCCTCTTCCATTGCCACGTCTTTGAATCCGGAGGGGCCACGTGTGAAGACCAGAAGAAAAGGTAACTTTTTGCATAGTACATACTTACTCTACACTGTTAATAAATTTGCTCCCAGTCACAGTTGACTTAATGTAAATTAGATCATCGGCTTACCGAGTCATTTGTAGCCAGTTTACAGTATTTAGTTATTTAGCTGTGGCCAATGTCCAAGGGTGATGATTAATGTCAATCCCTGACTTAAGCTAAGAGGACTTTGGGAAAACCAATCCTGTACTTTTTGCTTGATTCACATAAACAGGGACAAATTCACTTTGACATGAATGGAAAGGACTGCATATCACCTCACATGTGAAATTATTAATATGGACGGATTCAGCTACTAAGCATGGCATTCATGGCTTAAAAAACTTTCCTTGTCTTTTCATCATTTCAGGTTGCCGAAAATGTAATAGGCAGAAGGTGTTCCTTTTTGATCGTATAACTGGGGAACGGATAAATGAGGTAAAATATGTTCTGCAAGGCTGCTTTCTTGTCTCAATGGCTGATTCCGACCTTTCAAAGATAATACAACAATATGTTATGCCCTATTCAGTGATTGCATAAACAGAATATTTATTACTTGTGTTTGTGTGTGCAGGGGAAAGCCGAATTGAGAGTCCACTGGTTGCCTTGCACTGTGTGGTAAGTCATGTTTTATTAATTATTTAATTCCATTGCGATGCAAATTAGTCCATTCCATGACAAATACAATATAGGCAAAGTTCAACTGGTTTCTTGCAAGCAGCATGGAAGTTCATGTCAGTGTTGTCTGTGGCAAGAGAAAACTCCCCGGTCCTGTAGTTGATCCCGTCAGTAAATCATCTTCTGTGGTAGCCTTTAGAAAAACTGTGAGGTCGATTGTCAGTACTCAGAAGCAAATAGCGATGAGGGGGAGGCATTTGGAAGAGTTAGATCTGGCAGGTAGGCCCTTGTAACCTTTAGGACATGCATTCCGATGATGAAAAAGTATGGAGGAGGTAAGGAGGTAGATCATTCTCCCATTTGTCTTTAAAATTATGGAATAGTCTTCCGAGCATTCCAAATTCAGACTCAGAATCAGAATATCTGGAGTGTCTTTAGACTGGACTGAGAGAGTGTGTCCTAATTTGAAATGCTCAGAAGACTATTCCATAATTTTAAAGACAAATGGGAGAATGATCTACCTCATTGTCTTCATTTAGAATATTCTATTTGTAAGATCCTGGAATTTTTTGATTAACACAATGGATTATAGGTAATGAGGAGCTGGACCATTCAGTGCTTTCTGGGTAATTAATAGAATTCTAAAATTAGCTGACAGACAGCCAATGTATGGAAAATAAAATGGTCCTGATGTGATCCTGTTTTCTGTTTCTAGTAAGTATAGCGGCTAGCTCTAGCTCTGAACTAGCTTATTTATTGAGCCTGCAGGACATCCACTCTGTAATGCATTACAAAAGTAGCAGTGATTCATGCACACATAAATTAATCTTTCGGCATCTGAAACTCGTATGTGTCATAATTTAGTTTTTCTAAGATGGAGAATCCAGTTGTATGTGCTGGAAATGTTATTTTTAAAGGAACATAAGAACATCAAACATAAGATCTGTGTTCTAAACTGTTGTAGATGACATAACATTTTCCTCATCCCACCAATGACAACTTAATCCCTCAGTTTATTAGAAACATTTTTAAATCAGGAAATTTGGAAATACATGGATTTCAATGTACAGAAACTGTATGGAAAATTGTGTAACTAGAGCTGCCAGACAATTGTAGTTTAGGAAAAAGTACCATATTTTCCTGTGAGATGCAATGTTGTATAAAAAAGTGTAAAATGAAAATACACCAATTAAGTCCAATTACCTCAAATTTGTTATTAAGTAAATTGAGTAAATGTACTCAGTTGTATTCCACCACTGGGCTTAACCAGGGTTAATGCTACTTTAACAAGCATCAATACATTTCAATGAACTCTCTAAATTGAACCCAACAGTGATTTTTTTCTCTTTGTGTTCTAATGAAATGTTTTTTTGCACTATTTTACAGTGGCAAAACCTGGGATGACACATGGGAGCCTGCCAGTGAATTCCTACATGTTATGCCCAAGTCCCCAGATCCCAACCAGCTTTAAGCATGACAGCCTAGTCACCTGGACTCATCCACTCATCCTCATGAAGTTTATTTTTGAGGGGCTTTTTTTTCTTCTTTTTTTTTCCTTCTTGCTTTTCATTAAAGTGTTTTGCACAATACCCGGTCTCTTTGTGGGTTTATTTTCTTAATGTGTTTTTAAAAAATAAAAAATCTTTTGCATTTTTCATGAAATGAAAGCTTTAGCGTAAGTTCTGCCGAGAAGACTCAATTGTTACGTCACTTATTACCTTCGCATCTCTCCAATCATGTGCAAAAACTTGCTGTACAAAAAATCGGTACTTACACATGTCTGAGTTTGCAGATGCTGACGCCTACATTCACCTCTCCCCTCCCAACCCCCCCACCACCACCACCAGGATGGTCCCTTCTCCTCCTCCACACCACCACCAGCAGGATGGTCCCTTCTCCTCCTCCACACCACCACCACCACCAGGATGGTCCCTTCTCCTCCTCCACACCACCACCACCAGGATGGTCCCTTCTCCTCCTCCACACCACCACCAGCAGGATGGTCCCTTCTCCTCCTCCACACCACCACCACCACCAGGATGGTCCCTTCTCCTCCTCCACACCACCACCACCACCAGGATGGTCCCTTCTCCTCCTCCACACCACCACCACCACCAGGATGGTCCCTTCTCCTCCACACCACCACCAGCAGGATGGTCCCTTCTCCTCCTCCACACCACCAGCACCACCAGGATGGTCCCTTCTCCTCCTCCACACCACCACCAGGATGGTCCCTTCTCCTCCTCCACACCACCAGCAGGATGGTCCCTTCTCCTCCTCCACACCACCACCACCACCAGGATGGTCCCTTCTCCTCCTCCACACCACCAGCAGGATGGTCCCTTCTCCTCCTCCACACCACCAACAGGATGGTCCCTTCTCCTCCTCCACACCACCACCAGGATGGTCCCTTCTCCTCCTCCACACCACCAGCAGGATGGTCCCTTCTCCTCCTCCACACCACCACCACCACCAGGATGGTCCCTTCTCCTCCTCCACACCACCAGCAGGATGGTCCCTTCTCCTCCTCCACACCACCAGCAGGATGGTCCCTTCTCCTCCTCCACACCACCACCACCACCAGGATGGTCCCTTCTCCTCCTCCACACCACCACCAGGATGGTCCCTTCTCCTCCTCCACACCACCAGCAGGATGGTCCCTTCTCCTCCTCCACACCACCACCACCACCAGGATGGTCCCTTCTCCTCCTCCACACCACCACCAGGATGGTCCCTTCTCCTCCTCCACACCACCAGCAGGATGGTCCCTACCATACCTCACAGGGGGTCGGCTGCGGCCCTGCCTACATCTTCAGGCAGGAAATGCAGATTCCGTACCCTCGGATTGCGAGCTACGCACAGGGCCTATATGCCAAATAACTTTATATCTCAATACTTGCTTGTTGGGCTGTTATTAAATGCATGATTGTTACGTTATTTTGCCTCACGAGTCTTTCTGGTAGAACTGCACAACAGCCAGGAAGTGTGAGAAGTGTGTGTAAGTCTACTTGCACTATTGGTCTGGTATGCCAGCCATGAATAAATGTTAAAGAAATAAATACAAATACTACAGAATACTACTAAAGCTATTAAAATGTCACTTAAATGTTGTAGTCCTGTTTGAAATGTTCAGTTACAATATTATATATTAATTCCTTTAACATTTATAATTGTCATTAACTATTTATATTTGCCTTGCATTCACAGCAAAATAATTTAAAATGAATCATATATATATATATATATATATATATATATATATATATATATATATATATATATATATATATATATATATATATATATATATATATATATATATATATATATATATATATATAGTTTTATTTTGGGGGGCCATTTGTTCTTCAAAGGGAAGAAAATAATGTATTTTCTGGTGGCTCCTGGTTTGTTTGTTTTTTTAAAAAGAAAAGAAAAATTAAAGTCTTTAAATAGTTTGGCATATCAATACATTCTGGGAAATTTGTACAAAGTATGTGCAATCATCTTTAAATGTTACAGAAGCATTTTATTTGATTAAGAGATGAACTTACATCTGCTTAAAACAAAATGCTGCATGCTAGAATAACTATAAAGAGTAGGCTACTTTTCTTTTTCTAATTAAAAGGTAGGCGGGCTCCCTGCAGTCGGAGGAGCCTGTTTTAAAAAAAATATATTATTTATTGCAGAACTTATAGGCTACATACATGATGAGGGAAAGCGTTGTTGTATTTCTTTCAGTGAAAAATAACAACAAAATAAATAAATATGCTGGACGTACATCAAAAGTCGGAAGAGCTTGTAAATTCCATATATGGACATGTGTGACGTGATTTTGACGTTTCCTTGGCACAAGCAGGACAAGCTGTGGGTGGAATAACGTTTAGTAAAATGTAAAGCGCTCCATATCGCAAACTATGTTTTGCTGTCGTTATGACGTAAGTAATACTGTCAGTTAACAATGAGGTGTTGCTATATTGAAAGAAATTACACGTTTACCGAGATCCCAACCCTAACCCTATAGTGTAACTACACACTTCAATGAACTACAATTTACAGCGCCAGTCCCATTGACACAATGATAGAGGCTTATGGGTAATGTAGTTTAAAAACGTCTAGTAATATATTTAAATAAATATAATCTCTAATGAACAAAGGGACATCCAAATATGTTCATTATACAAACCTCTTCGACATATTTGAGAGCCAGACTGAAATTTGGTATTTTACTGTGGGCACTTTTTAAAATGTTTTTATAACACCTTTCCATGTATGCCAGACATCTCTGTCCAACATTATGTATTAAACATAGCATAAATAATTGTCCTACCAATTGTCACTTTGATACGCTTATCAAACTTTGCATTTACAGACTTTGCAGAATGTGCATTTTTTTGCTCTTCCATGGGTGCTGAGGGACCCCAGAGGGAGGAAGGGCAGTAAAACCTACACAGATGTACTCTCTTCATCATGGACAACAAACTGTATTGAGTCACATTTATATCTGAACTTTTTTTTTTCTTCCCCCCCTTTTCTATATTGACATCATGCTTGTGTTAGGTTTTGATTATATTGCAAGACTCTGAACTCGAGAACCCCCCCCATTCTAAATAGCCTGATCTATTTTGTCAAGCTGGAGGCTACATAATACAAATAATTTCAGAGTGCCAAAATTGACTCAAAATGTTGCACTGAATGTTGATACCAACAATGGATGTGAGGGAGAGGAGGAAGAGTATGTGAAAGAGGTGGTGAACAAGGAGGAAGATGAGAAAGAGCAAGTGTGGAGAATGTTGTCAAGGTTGGATCTGCTTTAGGGTTTTTCCCTTTGCCTGCAGATTTGATATTTTCTGTGATGTGAATAAAGTCATCAGTCTGAACCCAACATGAAGACATAAAGCTAAAGCAGAATAAATATCTCTCACTGACCTTGATTCCGCAGTTGCACATCTCTTCTGGGTGACTATAATGCTTTTCATGTTGAGTTTTTTACTGTAACCTTTTTGTCTTTTGCAGTTGGTTCACTGTATTTTCACAGTATGCAAGTGCTAAATATACAGACATACAATACTATACAATATTCAGTCAGTACACAAGTTATTCACCTTACTACGGTAAGTTGTAATTACTATAGTTACTATGTAATTGCAAAATTTGTTTAATTAGTTACGATATACTTTTTTTCTGTAATGGTGTGCTTTGGATTCTGTGTTCTTCATTTTCTGTTCATTTTTGATGTACTGTAGTGTCTAACGAATGATCTGTAGTGTTTATAATATTGACTCACTTTGTGTATGATTATTGCACAGATAAAATGGTTTTGAGTACCACAGAATCACATCAGTTGACTATGAAACCTGTACTAGATTATACAGAAAGCACATTGAATATTATGTTGGGGAAAAAATATTCCTCCTCATCATTATGGTTTTCTTCCTCATAATCTGCTTCTTCCATGTCTCTAAACATGTTGTTATACAGCACCATAGAGTTCAACTAAAAAGTTCAAATAAAGTACCCCACACAGTACAGTACTTTAATTAATGCAATTTATTTCCACCACTGACTGGTTGTAGAGGCATGCATGCACACATTTCTATACATGTGAAAGAAGAAGTAACACTTTGGTTTTATTGGTAACACTTTACAATACGATTCGTTAGTTAACATTAGCTAGCATGAACTAAAAATGAACTGCACTTATACAGCATTTATTAACATTTACATTTATGCATTTAGCAGACGCTTTTATCCAAAGAGACTTACAACTTGGGGGCACAATAAGCGATTGGTCGTGAAGAGTCGAGTGAGCACAACAAGTGCCTGAAATACTTAGTCCGTGTACATTGCTCAGTGTAGCTGCAGGAAAGGAAAGATTTTTTTTTTTTTAAGAGGTTAAGTGCTTGTGGAAGAGATGAGTTTTTAGTTGACTTTTGAATGTTGTCAACGAATCAGCATTCCGGATGGCGGTGGGCAGATCGTTCCACCAGCTGGGAATTAATCTTTGTTAATGTTTTTGTTAATGTTAATTTCAACATTTAATAATACTTTATTAAAATATTGTTAATATTAGTTAATGCACTGTGAACTAACATGAACTAACAATGAACAGCTGTATTTTTTATTAACTAACGTTAACAAAGATTTAACAAATACAGTAAGAAATGGATTGCTCATGGTTAGTTCATGTTAGTTAATAATACATTAAAGGGTTAGTTCACCCAAAAATGAAAATTCTGTCATTAATTACTTCCCCTCATGTCGTTCGACACCCGTCAGACCTCCTTTCATCTTCGGAACAGAAATGAAGATATTTTAGTTGAAATCTGATGGCTCTGAAAGGCCTCCATTAATTGGCACAATGGCACGGTACACTCTCAAGACCCTTAAAAGGTACTAAAGACGTCGTTACAAAGTCCATCTCACTACAGTGGTTCTACAATAACTTTATGAATCGGCGACAATAGTTTTTGTGCGCAAAAAAACCCTAAATAACGACTTACATAGTGATGACGATTTCAAAACACGGCATCATGAAGCTTCGAAGCGTTATGAATCAGCGAGTCGATTCAGCAGTTTGGATCGCCAAATTTCAGCAGTTTGGCGGTTTGACACGCGATCCGAATCATCATTCGGCTCGCTGATTCATAACGGTGTCTTGAGAGTGAACCGTGCCATTGTGTCAATGGAGGCCTTTCAGAGACATCAGATTTCAACTAAAATATCTTCATTTCTGTTCCGAAGATGAACGGAGGTCTAACGGGTGTCGAACGACATGAGGGTAAGTAATTAATGACAGAATTTTCATTTTTGGGTGAACTAACCCTTTAACTAATGTTAACTAATGAACCTTATTGTAAAGTGTTACCGTTATATTTATATGGTGATAAAAAGCAGATGTTATTACATGCTTAATATTCATAGTTAAGGTCATTGTCCAGAAGTATGAAAGGTGCTACACTCTTGTTGATTACAGTCCATCATCAGATATTTCGTAGTCACTGTCGTACTCATCAGCTGAAGCATTGTCCAAGAAGTTGATGTTCTCTGCTCCAGACAAAACTTGCAGGTAACAGTCTCTTGCTTGCACCTTCATTTCTCTGATTTGATGCCGTTTTCTGAGGATGATGCTCTGCAGACCTTTCAAACCCTCTTCACTTAGGCCACATTGCGAATCTTAAAAGAGGAACAAAATAATATAAGACCAGCCTTAGAAACTTTATAAACAGTCATAATTGTTGTGTATATTTATTTGGGCTGCCCCCTAATATTAATCTTTGGTCGGGACAACCCTATGTTTATGTAATTTATTACAAATACATACTTTTCATTGTCTCACTAGAAAACAAGCAGGACAGCTCTCTGAGGGTATCGGAACGAGTTGAAAGAGATTTCCAATGGTGGTCCATCTCTGCAACAAGAATCTTCTGCTCCTCTTCAAGTCTCCTCACTGACATGATTATGTCAAAAGCCCTTCTTTTTGTCCTTAGATCGACAGAGTCTGGATGGCATTTATGATAAATAAACAAATAATTTGTATTAAACATCAACCTTAAAAGAATCTCTTAAAACGTATGGGGTTACAGAATGAGATTTAAAGCATTGCGGGTTATGTGTCATTATGTATCAGATTTGTCAGAAGCAGTCAACAGACTAGTGTACATACCACTGTGTGGTAGCTGCCATGGCCAAGCTGTCTCACCAGACAGAATGGTTTCCAGGCAAAGAGATTCTGTGATTGGAACCATTCTGTTGTATTTCTCCACAACAGATGTCAGGATTCCCTTCTCCTCCCTGATCTTGCGGCGGATTCTGGCACGACCTTTGTTGCCATCGGCCTCTTTATAGAGGCGCTGGGAACGTCTCTTGATACTGGCTACCAGCACCTCAATTCTGCTGGCCAAGGCATCAGCATCATTTGTAGTTGTTGTTGTTGATGCTGAGAATAAATAGGTGTGGTTTGCACTTTACAATACCAGTAACAATTACAATTATTTGTGACTAAATATATTACGAGTAATAATTTCCTCACCGTCAGCCCACTCCTTTACATCATTGACCCAGTCTTCCAATTGGCTCGCTGTCACTGCCAATTGGGCTTTCATCGACTCTAGGCTTTGTAACTGGCTTTGCAGAGATTTTGTGGTCTACAATAACAAACAATAGTAAGAAAAAAGAACCAAATGTTCAATGCACAGCTTCATACACTGCTAACATGCAATACTGAACATCTCAAATTAATTCTACTGATGTCATTACGTTTTGATATCGGCGGGTCAGTGAGATAGCCAAATTGTGGAACTTTTGCTGATTCCAGCGCATGGCCATTAGAGTCAGCATGTCTGTGCGTCCTGCAAACACAAAAAAATATGATGTTACCATATCCCCCTACTTATTTTGTAAGGATGTACCTAGTGCAGTATGTGGTCATCTTACCTGCTTTTGACATATGCTTTGTGGTTACTGCAATCCTAGAGAGGAAGGCATTGCACTGTTCCACCTCCTCCCCTAGAGTTAAACCAGCACCATCCTGATATGCCCCACTCCATTTCACCTGGTTAAGAATTAAAAAAAATCTTTGCAGATGTTCAGTTTAGATAATGTTATTCTATCACATAGCAACATTTCCTTACCTCGCATTTAAAATCATGGGCTTTGGCATGAAATACCGAAAGGAATGGCTTCATGTTAAGAAGGTGCTGGAGCTCTGGACAGCTTTTTGCAACTCTTTGGAGGTAAGGCCAATATTTGCAGGTCACATCCATACAAAAAAAAGTGATTTGCCTACTGGCCAGCTTTTCTTGCAGGTACAGGGGATAGGCAAAAATTTCCCCCCTATACATATTTAAGGCACAGAGCAGAACTCCGTGCCGACACACCGCAAGCTCCAATCCCTCCTCGTCTACCTTGCTGGCAGATCTTTGGGAGGTCTCTCTGGCTGCTGACCACTCCCCTCCACAAACACCTCTTCCACTGACCTACAATATGGGAAATGGTTGATGAAAATAAGACTCTCCTTAACAAACTCTTCAGAAAGAGGTTATTATAGTCCTGTAATCTAATTATCATCTAGAATTTTACATGTTTGGTTGTGTTGTGAATGTGGTCCACAAATTTTTTCACTTCTTCGTCCTTGGCAATGAAGACACCTTCAAAGATGGCCTGTTCCTCAGATCTAAAAAACAACAATTTATGATAATTTATAATCTGAGATTACTTGGTTCACAGCTATGTTTTCTTATTAATACAAAAACTGTGATCCACAGTTTGGTGTACCTAGCAGCATTCTTGAAACGGTAATGTTTGCGGTTTCCATCAACTGAAACTGCAAGCATATCTGGGGTGCATGCAGGACAGTTGAAGGGCTCTTCCTTGCATATATTGTCCACCTCAAATCGCACAGCCTCCCACTCAAAAAAACTTTTCTGAAAACTGTCTGCTGAGATCTTGCCAGTCTATTAAAAATAAGGAAACCAAAAGCTACTAATGTACAACAAATACATTAACATCAAACAGCTTTTCAACCCACAACTCAAAGATATCAACAATACTGCAGGATAGATAAATTCAATACTCACACGACCAAAGCGGACAGTTCGCTGATTCAGCATTCTTAGAAATGCTTGGCAGGACAGTCCTGGTGCTGCCATCTTCATTTCTTCAAATGAAAAAAAGATATCTGTGGCATAAACTGTTGCAAATTGAAGGGTTGCAGGCCAGTAGTCACTTCGGTTTAGGTCAGCGACTCCAGCAGTCCAAGTGGCTTGGCATGCCTCACAAATTAACTCTGGCATGCTTAGATCATGTCGTCCTGGAAATATCAAAAACACATCCATTGTAATGTAAACCTTAGCTGATTAATCAGGGTTTGGGTTCTTTGTACAATTTATACATTACAGTACTTTGTATACTTCATATATATTTTTTAAGTTTTATATCTATGTCAAACATGTAGGGAGTCGCATATGGATAGATATTTCTTTTTAAGACGCTTCTCAAACAGGACAAAATAAAGTTCTTCACATTCTTACCATTCATTGTGACCACAGCAACAATCTTTCCTGGACAAACCCTCAATGACTCTGGTGAACAACCACAGATTTTGTCAGGCATCTCCACAGGTACAAGCCGGACTGAAAACACAGAGTATCCACATACATTCAAGATAAAACAATAAGACACAAAAAGGCATAATTTAAATAGTAAAGCTTATGAGCTTAACTATTCTGAGAATGAGATTTATGTTGTACACACACAAACCAGAACTTACCACAATGGGAAAGAGCCTTATCCACCACGAAAGTTGTTGGAGGCAATGGCTGGAAGAATCCAGCAGTCATGGCATCTCTGTTGTGGAGGACATGTCTGGTGTGCATGCTGACGTCACATTCAGCACAGAGGAAGGGACGTGGTCGACAGTCACAACACCGGACAGCAGCTGGATTTCTCCCACACTGTTGGCAGATGTGTGTTGCTACATTTTCTTGTGCCGCTGCAGTGTTCACCAGACGGGGTCTCTCTGCCCTCCACCTCTCTGAAAAGAGACTTTGTCGTGTGCTCCAGTTCGAGGAAGCCAGAAGTTTTGGGGTTTCAAGAGGTGATGCCTCATCACCAGAGGATTCGCTTAGTGAGTGCTGGAGATCTTGTAGAAAACACTCTGTAAATGGTAAGGAATATAAAAAAACAATAATTTCCCTCTATGTACATATATAGAGTATATTTTTACAATATTAAAATGTACTCATTTTGGCTGTGAAAGGTTCAGTATTCTAGCAAATTTATTTACATTTATTTACATTACATTAGAAACATTTATTTACATTCTAAACCACTGTCATATATACACACACACACACACACACACACACACACACACACACACACACACACACACACACACACACACACACACACACACACACACACACACACACACACACACACACACACACACACACACACACACACACACACACACACACACACACACACACACACACACACACACACACACACACACACACACACACACACACACACACACAAGGGCTAATGGAAACACAATGAAGCACACACCAACAGGCTCTGGAGTAAAGGCCACCTCACAGTTAGTGTCCGGAGCAATGAAGGGAGGATCAGTCTTCCGAATGTGATCAGCTGAAGAGGATAAAAACAACACAAATCAACATTTATATTATTCAAATTTCCAACTTGTCCCAAGGCCTGGTTACCAGCCTAAATTAGTGCAAGCTCACTGTTTGACCTATAGCTAGAGAAATACTAGTACACTTTTTATTTCCCAAACGCTAACAGAGACAGTCCAATTACAGTCGGTTATCTGCATTTAAGGTGTCACTGAATGATGACAGCAAATAGGAATGCTTATATAAAAGCAGATTAAAAAGAAACAAGCTGGCTGGCCATTGACAACACACTCTGAAGAACAAACTGTTTCAGACACAGCCTTGCCAAGACCAATAACTTGCAAGAGATTTAGTGCAGGCTAGCTCATTTGACATAATAACCATATTGACAAGATTTCCTGACAATGTCAATACAGCCCACAATTAAACCTATTTTAAGCGCTAACTTGCTAGTTTATACTGCTTTACACAAATATGAAATATTAGCCTTAATGTGTCTCTTTCACTTAATCCAAGACTAGTGACATATTTAATAAATCAAAAGATTGGTTCTGGTTTGATTGTTTTCCTGACATATCAAGCTATATATATATTCCTTGATTTGATACACTCATACAGTAAGTGCCTTAACAATGTAGATCTTCAAAATATCTTGAATAAAAAACAATACTGACCCTTATTTGACTGATTCCTGCTTGATCTTGGCCTTGCATAGACAATATTCCCAGTATTGTCTCTTTTTCTCCATACCACCCTCGGCTCAGGTGTCTTCACTGGTGCTGCTGCCTCCTCTTCTTGCAGCTCAACAAGAAGGTCATCAAGACTTTGGAGCTCATCCTTCAGTTCTTGGTCACCAACCAGGTTATCCAAGATCATGAGTTGTTCTTGGATTTCTGGATCACTCATGGACATTGTGATGGACAGAAACACAAACAGACAGAAAGACTCACAACGAAGAGATGGACAGATAAAACAAATATACCGGTAGATGTAAAGAGAGAGAGAGAGAGAGAGAGAGAGAGAGAGAGAGAGAGAGAGAGAGAGAGAGAGAGAGAGAGAGAGAGAGAGAGAGAGAGAGAGAGAGAGAGAGAGAGAGAGAGAGAGAGAGAGAGAGAGAGAGAGAGAGAGAGAGAGAGAGAGAGACTGAGTACAGGTTAACAAAGTTAACGGACGGACGGACGGACGTGGCTCTTAAAAGTGCCTTTGTTTGTGTGTGTGTGTGTGTGTGTGTGTATGTATATATGGTGGGGGGTAGAATAAAATGAAATTGATGCTGCCAAATTTGAAGGATCTAAAAAAAAAAAAAGAAAAACAGATTTGAACATTTTACACCAGTATTCTCTTCATCTGTGCTGCCAGAATGGGCTAGAGTGTATGTGATATTGATTTTATACAGTTCAATACACAAGTTACTATTGTTAATAATTACATTTTAGACAAAAAAAATAGTAATGTAAGTTTTGCTCTATTTCTCCCCCCCCCCCCAAAAAAAAACAAACAAACCCACAGCAGAACTTTTAAATTATATATATATATATATATATATATATATATATATATATATATATATATATATATATATATATATATATATATATATATATATATATATATATATGAATCAGTCAATAAGTTATGACAGCATTACTTATTACATTAATTATACACATTAATTGTTTTATTTCATATTGAAAACTTGTGATGAGGCACAATGTTGTAGTTATGAATTAATTCGTAAAGTTTATTATAGATTTATGTGGGTGTTTATTATAAAATTTTGTGTGGATTTTAAACAATTACTGGGCTGTAAAAAAACCAATCTGGCAACACCGTTCTTCATCTGAACATTTATAATGTTGGATAAAAGTTGTGGGCTATTGTAATACTGTAAATCTTACATTTCCCTATGATTGTACCTTGCATGATTATATACGACAAAAATGAACTTTCAGTATTTGATTAGCTAACTTTGCTAGCCTGTAGGTGTAGGAAAGCTAGGCCTATATATTTATTAATAATGTCTTCTATATCATTTAGCGTCATTAGAAATTACCACCTTACACGTCTAAAGGTTCTAAACACAACTTAGTGCCCTGATTCAACAGTTTTTGATGTGTAAATTTAAGAATAGTATCCACCTCTATTAATGAACTCTACTACTTACCGAGTGGAAAATCGCAATGGTCCTTGGGGTCGCCCCACAGTGACGTCAGCGTAATTAATTAAGAGGATTTAATAAATATAAATAATTAATTAAACACAACTTTGACTAATTGAACACAATCGTAGCATATTAAATATATATTTATTAATATCAACAAACCTCCGATTAAATATCCGTTATCCATCATGCTCTAGTTAAAGCATTGTCACTAATGTTACCCATGACAAGAAAACGCTTAAATGCTTACTTGAACGCGCCATGGAGGGTTATTAAACTCACCTATGAATGCCGTTTTACCTGCAGTTGAGCGTTGTCTTGGTTAAACTCACCTCTGAATGCCATTTTACCTGCGTTGTTAAACTCACCTCTGAATGCCATTTTACCTGCGTTGTTAAACTCACCGCTGAATGCGGTTGCCTATGAACGAGCTAAACCTTTGCACAGAGGGCACTTTGATATCAGATTGCGAGGGGTTTTGAACATCAAAAACCAGTTGGAGGGCCAAATAAATATGATCTGGTGGCTGCCTTTTGACTAGCCCTGGCATAGATCATTTATTGTAGCCTATTCCTTTTAATTTTTAGTTATTGTAGTCTCGACCCATTCACCGCAGACAACGGGCTGCGGTGTGCTTACCCAATACGTCAAATTTCAACGCCACAGGCTCCAGTTCAGAGTTCTATAGAAGTCTATCGGACTACCCTGCACGTCGAAAATTGACGATAAAGGTACGCCCAGTTCGTTGAAAAGTGACGACAAGGGGTCCGGGTCAAGCGTCCATATGTGACGAGTTGGGTGTGAGAATGTGTTGATCAAGCAGATGCGCAAGATCAACAACGATCGTTATCTTGATATTGTAAGTTGGTCAAAAGTTAAATGTGTATTTGTTGTTTAAGTGCTGATTACTGTAGTCAATACTCCTGGAGGAAGCATTAGGTGTAAATGTAATAGATCAGTAAACCTGGAAAGGCTCTGATGATCGTATCTATAAAGATCAAAGAAAAGTACATTTAAAAATGATATGTTTTCTTCAGATTTTGACCCAGCTAACCTTCTGTCTACTACTTTTCTCTAGCCCGGGCATCCCACACCTCTCGTAACAGAAGTGGCGCTGCTGCTCATGATGAGGCAAGAACCCACAAGCCCATACGTCATCCGACTGTACGACTGGTTTGAACATCCTCGGACATTCGACCTCATAATGGAGTTCCCTGAACCCTGCGAGAACTTGCTCCACTTCATCCTTCGTGATCCTCCACTGGATGAAACCACAGCTCGGGTCATCATGAGACAGGCTGTGCTGGCAGTGCAACACTGCATCGAGCATGGCGTTTTTCATAATGACGTTCATCCACAGAATTTCCTGGTTAAGACAAACACGCTAGAGCTCAAGCTGATAGACTTCGGCTGCGGTCAGCTACTTAGTGACGATGGCTACAAGAGGAACATATACTGTGGTGAGTATTTTTGGAGTGTGGAAACCTGGATGTATTGACTTTCTGATAATTTGATGCTTTGAAGAAATTGCTCAACAATGTGCAAATGTCTTGCTTACAGGATTACTGAGTTACACCCCGCCTGAAGTCTTCACTGAACCTCTATTCCACGCCATCCCAACAAATGTCTGGGCTCTAGGGGTGTTGTTGTACGAGATGATGAACGCTTGTGTTCCCTTTGGCAATAGAAAGGAAATCACACAAGCCAAAGTTGCATTTCAGAACTCCAACGTATCCAAAGGTGAGTGAAAAATATTGATAACATATATAAACACACACACATAAAGCAAAGGCTCTGTTTAGAAACAGGTAAAGGTGAAGTATGTAAGATTTTTCAAGTTGAAATACATTCAGTTTATTGTTCATCAGATGCTGTTTTCATAGATGCCAACGTTCGTGTCACATGGTCACGACTAACCAGCCTCTCCTTAATAAAATGTGTACAGAATGCAGAGATCTGATTAGCAAGTGCCTAGCCCGGGATCCAACGAAACGGCCGACGTTAGAGCAGATGTTACAACATGAGTGGATTAGAAATGATCTGGAGAAGTTCAGGAGAAGTGCAGGAGATTCACTCGATCAGTGATTTCAGGTGTGAGGAAGTCTAACAGACAGAGTAGGATTATTATCATTTATCTTCAGTTCTGGATTATTTGTAGTGAGGTTTTCAAATGTGTGTTCATTGTAATAGTCAAGTCAGCTTCATTTATACAGCGCTTTATACAATACAGATTGTTTCAGAGCGGCTTCACAGTAATAAACAGGAAAATGACACAATCAGTGACGCAATTGCAAGAATTCAGTTCTGTTGTAAATCAGCTCTAAAAAAACATTCATGAGTTCACATGTTCATATAATCTTTGTATTGGATAGGAAATAACACTTGCTGTCCTTGGTGGAGCGCTTGAGCTCGAGACTTGACCCGAAGCCTGAAGTCCAACCCCGACCTGACAGGAACCCAAGCCGCCGCACCAGAGATCAGAGCCGGCCCACGTCTGAGCGAGAACACGAGAGACCGAAGACTGGAAAGAGTCATCAAGTCATCACAGCCACATTTGCTTTGTTTAGTTAGAACAACTCATCTTTATTTATATAGTTGTCACAGACTGACTGTGACCCCGGACTTTTATTTTGAAGGGACTGAACATGGGCATGTGCACACAACAAACTGTTTCCACCATTACACATACACACAAACTAATGCCGAGTTCTAGGCGACCCGTGTTTTTCCAACCTTCTTCCCATGAAAGTGCACCAGTCAAACCCGTGACTTCCCACCCGTGAACTCGTACTAGATCGATGTACTCCCAGTTACGAGCTCTGACGTCACATTAGCCCGCGAAGCAACAATGGCAGCCCCTACGGATGCGGTGTTTATGAAAGTTGTACATTAAAATCCAAATCGTTTTTTAAAATTAAGGTATTGCTCTAACGTTATTCATCCGCAAATGTTGTGCATTATCAGCAGCTTTTCTAGCCTTAGCTCGTTTTCAGGCCATTGAGTGCAAGAATAAAATAATACCAAATACATTTCCAGATATACAAATAACATAAAATAAAAGGTATAACAGCTTCTCTTGCCTTATGCGCCGCTTTTCTCCTCCGTTTCCCTCAAGTAAGCAAGGAGTGAGCACCTTTGGCGATAGAAGTGATTGTAAATGAGCATAAGCCCCGTACGGTCCGCCACGCTTTGTTTACATCAAGCTACCGCTCAGGCAGTTCGGCGTGACTTTGCCTGGAACGCTACAAAGTCGTGAGTCGTGGTTTGAAGTCGTAACTTACGGGCTCAGAAACCTGCCTGGAACGCAGCATAAATGCCGGCAAAATGTGCCATCCTGGTGTAGTTGTGTGTTTGTAGCCCTGATGTCGGTGTTGTAACATCCCGTTCATCGTCCCAAGTTGTTAGTTTCATTGTTTTGTTTGTTTAATGCTGGAATTTGTTTAAATGTTCAGTGACGCATGCTGTTCTAATATCATTACACAGAGAAGAACACCAAAAATACTTTACACCATAAGAGTTTATTTCATTTCATTCAGTTATCAGTTTAACTTCAATGCATTTCAAACAGCTAAACATCCCTTCTGGTTCACCTCTGTCGCGGGAATTCTCAATCCGTTTATCTGACTTCACCACGGACAATTCTGTTAATATAAAACTACAGTATCTCGAGGTAATTCCCTTCTCGAATACATCTAACACAATTTCAATACTTCGAGGTAATTCCCCTCCCGAAGTAAGGTGACGGCGTCCCGTCGTGAAGCTACTATCACTAGCGTTTACTCAAACACACGAGCACACAGATCTATCTATCTGTCTGTCTGTCCGTCCGTCCGTCCGTCCGTCCGTCCATCCATCCATCCATCCATCTATCTGTCTGTCTGTCTATCTATCTATCAACAAAAACAAAACCTCTGTCAAATGCTCACACTTAAGATAGGTGGTAATGCAAATATAAAAGCATACTGTATGTTTTAACTTAAAGGTCACTTTTTCTGACTTTAGTTGTTTAAAATAAATGTACGTCTAACTCTTCATTATGTAATCATGTTAATTTTAAATGTTTTGTACCTTTTGCCATACATGTTGTATTTTAAAGGTTTCAAATGGCATGTTAAGAGAAATGTCATCCTTTTATGGCCTTTGCATCTTCATTTATGTCTAAAGCAACAGTTTGGGGTTTTAATCAGCAGCTTAGTGGTGTACACTGGAAGACAACATACACTGAGGTCATCTGTGTTGTGCCCTTAAATCAGCTTCTCTGACATGAAGCAAGACTAATGAAAAAAACAAGATGGCGCCGCCGTGCTCGGTCGCCGTTCAGGTCGCTCCGCTAAGACTTTGCTTTTATTTATTATTCTACTCTCTTTTACTCTCTATTTTTTCCAACGGATCATCTGCTTTGATCTGTTACGACAGCAAAACACTTCTGGAAATTGGTTACCGCTACACTGACCTGTTTCAGGACACTTTCTCCAATCTTCCATCTGAGATTCGCCGGGACGCCGAGTTGAACAATGGCCACTCGAGTCGACGGCGAAGATTCAAAAAACACCGCGGGAAACGCGCTGGGATCCGCAACAGACTGAGAAAAAGAGCATTCAGTCCTCCTCTCCCGAGCATTTTGCTCGCAAATGTCCAATCCTTGGAGAATAAGATGGACGATCTTAGAGCCAGGATAAGTTTTCAACGGGACATGAGAGACTGCAACATCTATTGTCTGTCCGAAACATGGCTCACGCCAGCGGTCCCGGATACAGCCGTGACGCCGTCCGAGAACTTCTCTGTTTTTCGGATGGACAGAACAGCCGAGGTCGGGAAATCTAAAGGCGGTGGAGTGTGTTTCATGATAAACAAGAAATGGTGCGATCCTAGGAACATCTCCATTCTTTCGCGATCCTGCTCGCCTCACTTGGAACATTTAACTCTCATGTGCCGGCCTTTCTACCTGCCGAGGGAGTTTTCCTCGGTCATCTGCACTGCCGTTTATATTCCACCACAGGCAGACACGGGGCTGGCTTTATCTGCCCTCCATGATGTGACCAGCGGCTTCATTAACAAACACCCCGACGCTGCTTTCATCGTCGCGGGTGATTTTAACAAAGCTAACCTAAAGAAAGTATTGCCAAACTTTCACCAGCATGTCTCCTGTCCCACACGTGGAGCAAACACACTGGATCATTGCTACTCTCCGTTTAAGAACGCCTACAAAGCTCGTTCACAGCCAGCTTTTGGCAAATCGGACCATGCCGCCATTTTCCTCACACCGGAATACAAACAAAGGCTCGTTCAAGAGCCCCCGGTGAGGAGGGAAGTCAAACGCTGGTCATCCCATTCAGAGATCACGCTACAGGCAGCTCTTGATGACGTCGACTGGGACATGTTCCGCGCGAGTTCTGAAGACGTCAGCGAGTTCACAGAAGTGGCGCTCTGCTTTATTAACACACTGACAGAGCAAGCCACACAAACAATAACTATAACGTCCTTCCCTAATCAGAAACCGTGGGTGGACAGTTCAATTCGCACTGCAGTAAACTCGCGCACCACCGCTTACAATGCCGGTCTCCTAACGGGGGATATGAGGGAGTACAAAGCTTCATGTTACGCCCTCCGGCGCGCCGTTAAAGCCGCAAAACTCCGCTATAAAGACAGAGTGGAATCTCATTTCCAACTCAACGACTCCCGGCGGATGTGGCAGGGACTGAGAACCATCTGTGCTTTTGGAACTAAATCCTCTGCAGAGGTGAGAGCTGATCCGTTGCTGGTGAACGAGTTAAACTCTTTCTACGCTCGCTTTGATGGTAATCGCGGCAGCGCGACTCCGGCGAGTGACGCGTCAGAGAGAGTCCCTCAGAGCAGCAACGGTCACGTGATCTCTGTCTCGGAGGACGAGGTTCGGAGGGCACTCAAACGTGTGGATGTCAGGAAAGCTGCTGGGCCGGATGGTATTTCAGGTCGTGTTCTGCGGTCCTGTGCTGATCAGCTCGCAGGGCTCTTTACATCCATATTCAACGAGTCCCTTGCTACATCTGTTGTCCCCACCTCCTTCAAACGATCCTCCATCATCCCTGTACCTAAGATCAGTAAACCCTCTTGCCTAAATGACTATCGTCCAGTGGCTCTCACATCTTTAGTCATGAAGGTCTTTGAGAGACTCATTAAAAACAACATTTGCTCCTCCATTCCTGACACTTTGGACCCTCTTCAGTTTGCCTATCGTCCCAATAGATCGACTGAAGATGCCATTTCTCACGTCCTTCACTCCTGCCTCACTCACATCGACAGCAAAAGTGGGAACTATGTCAGGTTGCTATTTATTGACTATAGCTCAGCCTTTAACACCATAGTTCCCATTAAGCTAACACACAAACTCCTGGATCTAGGCCTGAATTCTTCTCTCTGCCTCTGGATTGAAGATTTCCTCACTGGCAGACCCCAGGCGGTGAGAGTAGGCCAGTTCACCTCCACCTCCATCACCCTGAGTGTTGGAGCTCCACAGGGCTGTGTGCTGAGTCCCCTGCTCTACTCTCTCTACACCCATGACTGTTTGTCCACACACAGCTCCACCTCCATCATCAAGTTTGCTGATGATACTGTTGTCCTGGGTCTCATCTCCAACAACAATGAGACGGCATACTTGGACGAAGTGGAGCAACTGACATCATGGTGCCAGGACAACTGTCTCTCTCTGAATGTTAACAAGACCAAAGAACTGATTGTGGACTTCAGGAAGAGACAGCATCGGTCATACTCCCCTCTCATGATCAGCGGGTCACCGGTAGAGAGAGTGAGCAGCTTCAAATACCTGGGTGTGAACATCTCCGAGGATCTGACCTGGACTACACACATCCAGACACAGGTGAAAAAAGCCAGGCAAAGACTGTACCACCTGCGCCAGCTGAGGAAATTCAGGGTTTCACCAGCCATCCTGAAAACTTTCTATCGAGGGGCGATAGAAAGTGTCCTGACTCAGTGCATCACAGCGTGGTACGGGAACAGCACCAGTCACGACTGCAAAGCCCTGCAAAGAGTGGTGCGCTTATCCGAGCGCATCTCAGGCTCAGCTCTCCCGTCTCTGCAGGACATCTACACCAAACGCTGCAGAGGTAGAGCTACTAAAATCATCAGAGACATTAATCACCCTGCAAACTCTCACTTCACCCTGCTGCCATCTGGTAAGCGCTTCCGTAGCCTGATGGCAAAGACTGAAAGACTCAGGAGGAGTTTCTTCCCCCAGGCCATCAGACTCCTGAACTCAGTCACGTGACTTCACTTCACCCCGCACACGCATAAACATCCAGTTTAAACATTAACATCCACATACTGCCATTGCACTGCACTTTACGTTCCTATTGTTACTGTGTAACAACCTGTAATAAACCTTGCACATTATACTTCTTTATATATACATATATATATATTTTATGTTAACCACTTATTTTTAAGTCTACAGTTTATCTCACTTATCATATCCACATATTTTTTATATTTTTATTTTATCTTATTTCCTATTTTTTATCTTTACTTGATTTATTTATAATTCTACTTATGTTAATACTTTTTATTCTAATTTTATTCTATTTCTATTTTAATTTCTTGTAACTGTTATTTGCACTGTCCATGGAGCGGACCTGTTTACATTTCACTGCCAGTTGTATATTGTGTATATAACTGTGTATGTGACAAATAAAACTCTTGAATCTTGAATCTTGAATCTAATGTTTGTAATTTCATGAGACTAAAACTGCACTGGATATTTACAAAGATCACAAATGTCTGTATTTACCATTTGAATCAAACCTAATGAAATTCAAAAAATCAAAATCAAAACTGTAGGCCTATTTTAGAGGTTACAAACAAGGTCTCATTTGACCATTTTAACACTTCAGACCATAACAACAGTGTTATATATTCACGAGGCCAGCCACCAAATTGCTATCAAACATACTTTACTGGTGTTCAGATCACATATTGATTACATCACATTCCACACGTGCAAACCACATCACGTGACTTAAATACCCTCTTTCCGGGCATCCCAACCAATGACTGCACATCATACATATATACACATTATCCCAAATACACCACATTTCCTCCCCCATCAAAAATCATACCCCACATTACCAGTCCAAAAGCACCACATTTGATCAAAGTCTCAATTCCTAAAACGCTGTGGTAATTTAATAGTCCGTTTAGAGCGACGTAGACCCCCTGGACTCGGAATCAGAGGTTCCGTTGGTTCAAAAGGCACCTCAGAGTCAAATGTACCTGGAATTCCAGCAAATCCAGAATCTTGATCATTGAGTTCAGCATTTTGAGCTTGATCCGTAGATTCAGCAGATTGAGCAGTCTTCTTTTCATTCGGTGGCATTGGAATCTCTGAGGACGAAGTGCGTGGTCTCAATTGATCCCCATGCCGTCTATACACAGTATCCGATGCTGGATCACGTACCTTGTACGAAACAGGTCCTGTCTGTTGTGTAACCACTCCAGATAACCACTTCGGATCTCCTCCCACTGTACTTCGCAGGAACACAGAATCATCCACAGCAAAGGATCTCTCTCTAGCCCGATAGTCATGTTGATTTTTCTGCAAATACTGTTTTCTGCGAACCGTCTCATGAATGTTTGGTTTCAGGAAGTCCAGCCTGGTGCGGATGTGTCTCTTTAAAAATAAATCAGATGGTGACTGACCTGTGGTACAATTAGGAGTTGTGCGATAGCGCAATAAAAATAAAGATAGTCTATCATCAATGCACATTTGCTCATTAGTCAATTTCTTCATACCCCTCTTGAATGTCTGGACATATCTTTCTGCCAATCCATTGGTTGCTGGGTGGTTTGGTGCACTTCTGGTATGCATAATACCATTCTGCTTCACAAATCTTTGGAATTCATCAGAAGTAAAAGTAGTTGCATTATCAGTCACGATTTGCTCAGGTAATCCATATGCAGAAAACAATCTTTTCAATCTGGTAATAGTAGCTTGAGAAGTAATCTGTGTCATACGAAAAACTTCCAACCACTTAGAATGAGCATCAACAATGATCATAAACATGTTGTTCAAGAACGGCCCAGCAAAATCCACATGCAACCTTTTCCAACACTCACCCGGGAATTCCCAAGGATGAAGAGGGACGTAACTTGGCATTCTTTGCTCTTGCTGACAGATTTGACACTCCTTGCAAACTCTCTCTATATCCGTATCAATTTTAGGCCACCACACATATTTACGAGTCAGAGCTTTCATTTTAACAATGCCAGGGTGTCCTGAGTGAATTTCCTGTAACACTGATTTTCGAAATTTGAATGGTACAATCACTCGTGTGCCCCATAGCAGACATCCCTGCTCAACTGACAGTTCATCTCTTTTTGCATAGAATACTTTCAAATCATCTGACACTTCAATTGGCCAACCTTCCATGACATAACGAAAAACTTTAGAAAGTTATTGATCTGTTCTTGTCACTTTGGCAATCTGTGCTGCATTTAGAGGAGCTTCTTGAAGATGGTTTGTCAAAAGTGTGTTGATCTTTGCTGAAATGGCTTCTGTTCCTACATCTGTAATTTCAGGTAATGGAATTCGTGACAAGCCATCTGCATTTCCATGATCTTCTGCCTTGCGATACATGATATGATAATCATATGCAGACAAGATTATCGCCCACCGCTGGATGCGAGCGGCAGCCATCATTGGGAAATGCTTATGTTCACCAAACAGAGTCACTAATGGTCTATGATCAGTTATCAAATTAAAGGATCTTCCCCAAAGATACTGATGGAATTTTTTTACTCCATAGATCACACTCAACGCTTCCTTCTCAATCTGTGAATATTTCTTTTCAGCAGGGGACAACGTACGGGAAGCATATGCAATGGGATGTTCGTCACCATTTGGCATGATGTGCTGAAGCACCGCTCCAATTCCATAAGCGGAAGCATCACATGCTAAAGTCAAAGGCAGTTGTGGATCATAATATACTAACACTTGGTCACTGGTGAGCAATTCTTTACACCTACTGAAAGCGCCTTGTTCCTTTTTCCCCCAGCACCAAACAGTTTGCTCTTTCAACAGTCTATACAGTGGTGCCAACACTGTGCTCTGCTGGGGTACAAAGCGTCCATAATAATTTACCAGACCTAAAAAGGCTCGTCGTTCCTTCACATTTGATGGTGCTGGCGCATCTTGAATAGCTTTTACTTTGTCTTTTGTTGGATACACCCCTTTTTCATCGATCACATGGCCCAGGTACTCAATTCGTGTTTGTCCCCACTCACATTTACATTTCTTTACTCTTAAGCCTGATTCTTGAAGACGCTGTAAGACTTTGCAAATGTTTGTTAGATGTTCTTGCTCATCTTTACCCGTGATCAACAAATCGTCCAAATACACAATCACTTTCAGATCTTTCATCAAATTTTCCATTATTCGTTGAAAAATGGAAGGGGCTGAACTGATGCCAAAAGCAAGACGATTATACACATATAATCCCTTGTGAGTGTTGATTGTCGTATACTTCTTAGAATCATTATCCAGTACGACTTGTTGATATGCCTGCGCCAAGTCAATCTTGGAAAACAACTTCCCTCCACTCAAGGTAGCTAACACTTCCTCGATCCGTGGCAAGGGATATTGGCAGTATTGGCAGCTTGATTAACAGTGACTTTGTAGTCTCCGCATAAGCGAATTGTGGAATCTTTTTTTATAACAGGAACCACTGGAGCAGCCCACTCGCTGTATTTTACTGGGGATATAACATTAGCTTTTTCCAGTCTATCAATTTCCTTCTCCACACGTTCTTTCATAGCAAAAGGAAGAGGACGACTTTTAAAAAACTTGGGTGGCACATCTGGTTTCACTGATATAGTGGCTTTAATGTCCTTTAGAGTGCCCAGCTCATCCTTAAAGACTTCACTATATTTGTCCAGCACTTCTTGGATAGACCCAGGCTGCTTACTCACATATCGAATTATCTTCCAATTCAGTTTTACTTTCTGAAGCCAGTTTCTCCCACACAGGTTTGGACCATTCCCTTTGACTACAATCAATGGTAACTCATTCACTTGATCCTCATATTGTACAGTAGCTGTGAATTGACCCAATACTGGAATGCATTCACCGGTGTAGGTCTTTAACTTGACCCTAGCTCCCTCCAGTGGCCAATGAGCAAACGATCGTCTATACTCTTGTTGTGAAATTATGCTTACAGCCGCTCCTGTATCAATTTCCATCAATAAATCCTGCTGATTCACAGTAAAATTTACTCGGAAAGGCTGTTTCTCAGTATCACTTAACATGGAAAACATTTCCAGCTCCGGCTCTTCAGCATACATATAAGCTGTCACTTTGTGCTTGTTCTGTTGTTCAGCATATCTGTTGGGATGTGACTTCATTTTAACTTTGCAAGCTCTCTTTATATGCCCAATCACTCCACAATTGTGACATTTAGAGTTTTTAAAATAACACTCCTGTGCATTATGGTTTTTTCCTTTACAACGATAGCATTGTCTCTGGTTATAAACAGTCTTTGCATTTACCTTATGCACTGTTGTCGCTGAATCCTCTGTCTTCCTCAGTTGCTGCGTATCTCGATCTGCGGTTTCCATACTGTGAGCAACTTCAAGTGCCCGTGCAAAAGTGAGTGTGTCTTCCGAAAGCAATCTTCGTTGACATGCTTCACTTCGGATTCCGCTAACAAAACGATCCCGTAGAGACTCATCCAAACTTGCCCCAAAGTCACATTTAGATGCACATTGTTTCAGTTCAGCAACATACTGGGACACAGTTTCATGGGGCTTTTGAACACAACGCTGAAATCGGAAACGCTCAGCTATTATCAACGGCTTTGGTTCAAAATGTGCCTTCAGAATATTCACAACTTCTTCAAACGTTTTATCCTTTGGCTTCGCAGGCTGAACCAGATTCCGTAGTAATCCATATGTGGACGCTCCCACAGCACTAAGCAAAGTCGCTACTTGCTTCGCATCATCCACATCATTTGCAATCATGAACAATTCCGCTCGTTCAATATATGCAGACCAGGACTCATTTTCCGGCTTATACTCATCCAATCTTCCGATTTGCGCCATGTCTTCTCATACTTTATCCTCGTCGCCAATTTATGTTATATATTCACGAGGCCAGCCACCAAATTGCTATCAAACATACTTTACTGGTGTTCAGATCACATATTGATTACATCACATTCCACACGTACAAACCACATCACGTGACTTAAATACCCTCTTTCCGGGCATCCCAACCAATGACTGCACATCATACATATATACACATTATCCCAAATACACCACAAACAGCATTTTCCAAATCACTGCTATTCTAAGGAATAATTGGGCTTTTTAAAGGGATAAAAAATACTATGGTAGTCAAATGGGGGGCGAGATCTGCTTGGTTACAAACATTCTAAATATCTTTGTGGTGACAGAATTTTATTTTTTGGGTGAACTTTCCCTTAAGACTGGTTAGGGATGCATATGCCTACTACATTTTTATATAGGCCTATATTATTTTTTATATTTTTAGGAACAATGAGAAAGAGAACAAATAAAACAGCATAAATAGATTTTCTTATAGAGGGTACACAGGCATTGTATACTAGTGTACATGACTCAATAATTTTTGTTGTTGTTGACATTATTGACATGAATGCCATGAATCGCTGGATAGAAATAAGTGTTAGTCACACTGCAAAAAAAATCTAATTTTCTTTAATTTGTGTTAAAAAAAATGTTGTTGAATTTGTGTTGATTTTAAACACACACATATATAACCTTACATTTTAATACCCTGAAACAAGTTAAAATATAAGAACTACAAAAATTCACCATTAAACTAATACAAGGAAACATTATTTGATTCATATGCAATAATATAGCAAAATATAGTAAAAATAAATAAAAGTATTTACCAACCCATTTTGATGCATGCAGAGTAAGGTGACCAGATTTCTGAAATGGAAACCGGGGACATTTCCTATTTGAGTGGTCAAAATATCACTAAGAAATCTCATTTGTTATTGGGCCTGTCGATTAATTAAAAACGGGGACAGTATATTTTTGAATGTTTTTTGTTGTCGTTGTGGGCTCCCTATATTATTATTAACATGAATAATTATTATGATTTAGTTGGTCTGGTTTTAATACAATTCACCGCACCCGCAAAAACAAAACAAAAAAACAATCAAACAATGAAAACAGTTAATAGTAAAACCACCACTGTAAATCACAAGCCGTTCAAAAAAATATTAGAACATGACTTAACAAAAACACATTATACAAATAAACTATTTAACAAATGTAATTGTATTTAATCCTTTCATTTTCACAAGTTTATACTGTATAAATTACTTCTTTTTTTTTTTACTTTAAATGTTTTGTTACGTTTGTGCTTGAAAATAACTCTATCTTTAATTGGTCTTGTTATTTTGCATTTTAGGCTTATTTTAAGCATGTGTATTCTGCATTTATGTATTTGTTGTGAGCTGCTTTGTGACTGTGGAACTTTTGGGGACAAAACAATCCCGCACCCCGTTGAGGATCTGTTATAAAGCACATGCAAACAGTAATTTAACATGAATGGTTAGTGTGTTACTACCATGAAAGTGATAACGATGTTTCTTTTGATATTTGACGATAATGGCGCTCTGCTCTCGGTTACGTTCATCATGAAGCGGCGCGCGCGACCAAGTAGAGTCAGCGTAGCTCACAGCGCCATCTGCTGGAGAAATAATCACTACACGATTGCTCCAGCAGCTGCTGTATGTTGGGCTTTTTTGCAATGTATATGCCATATGCGGGCTGTTTTGAACGAGCTGTAAAACGGGGACATTTCCGGAAAACGGGGACGTCTAATTGCAGAGATATCTAGCATTTCTGAGTGATGATGATGCAGAGGAATCACTGAATCAAAGTTTTGAACTGAGTCAATGAAACATTTTCAGACTTTTTATTAAAGATTAAGTTTGTAACTTCAATAAATGTGTTCAGATCGATGCCCGGTCACGTGCTCTGCTCATATGAATTATTTGAGTTTTAGTTGCTATGGCGACGCCGACGCATGTTATGAATTCAGACTCTTGTGCATGCACACCGATCTCGATCTGTTGTTGAGAGAGACGAGGCGAATTCACAAACTATTGCAGAATATTTTCTGTGCTGACTTTGAGATTTTGAAGCTGTTTGGACGATTCCTGAGACAAGACTTGTATTCTGGAAGAACATCGCAGGAGATATATCCTTTACACAGAGTTATATTTTTGAGTTTTAGTTCTTATTATTTCTAAGGATAGTGCTATCTTGTTGTTCTTTTCTTATTTTCGAGTTTGATTAATTTTTTGTTTTTCTTTTCTTTTTTTCTTTTCTGGGAGGAGTATTTTTGAGGAGAGTTTATTGTATTGTATTGTGTTTTGTTGTGTTGTGTTTTGTGTTTTGTATTGCTTTTATTCCAGATTGGACGAGGAGGTCGATGGCGAATATGATGGGTGAAACAGGCGGTGAGTGCTTCAGGTTTTTCATTTGTTTATGGGATGTAGGGGAGAGTGGGGTGATTTGTGCCAGGGGGGAAGTAGTTCCACCCAGTACCGTCGCAAGGGCTGTGCCAAGCGTGCGACCGCACAGGGCCTCGCGCAAAAGTAAAGACGACAGCTGACTTGATGATGTAAAGCCAATAGTTAAAGTTCATGTTTTTGTCCTTCAAAATACTATAATAGTTTAAAAAAAAACATAGCTAAAAGTGTGTATGGTGATGCTTTATTATTCTGCTTGTTAAAAATGTATTATGCAGTAACTTGCAATAGCCCATTTCTCTGTGCGTGTGACGCATACATGTCAGTCAGGGGGCATCGCACGTCAAGTTCATAGAGCTTTATTCCCAGTCCATTCAAATTTCAGATTTTTGGCCGCCTCTGACATGGGTCAAACCATAGATATTACCTACGAAGTTCAAGTAAATACGCTAGAAATGTGCGCTCATTCAAGCATGTGCATTTATTGCATGGATGGAGAAAGCACAGACGCTTGCATTTCATCTGACGGTATGCACAAAAGGTTTTTTATTTAACACTATTAAAGTTAAATAAGCATAACCTAACTAAAGCTCTATCTCGAGACGTTTTAAACGTTTTTTAAATCTGAAAACTGCAAAAAGCAACGAAATTGTCAGACATCCATTTTGTTCATTTTCACAGAGGAAATACTGAAAAACAGCGCTGGTCCTCTCAATACTGTCTGTTTATAATTTTACCGACTGAGAAATGGCTTCTGATGATTCAGTGAGAGAGCAGTCCAAACTAATTCAAGTGCATTCAGGGCGTTTTGCAAACGCATTTGACCCATTCATAATTTAGAACATATTTTTAGCGTAAAAATGTGCGCACTGCCCAGTTCAGTTACACGGTTTAACTTCTTGAACCTGCTGTTAAACTGAATATACGATTTTCTTTCTTATATATCCACATAAACAACAAATTGTTCGTCACTATAGCAACAGAGTAGACCCCAGTTAAAAGGCTATACCCCCGGGCCTGGCACATCACGTTCGCACAGGGCCTCGCACCCCCCTTGCGATGGGCCTGGAACTTCCACCCATTTGTTTCTGGAAAACCATAGAAGGAATTGGTCATGTGACCACATAATTTTGAAAAGCCATCAATTTTACTCATCCTCTAAAGAAGGGAGACATGTGGCATGAGAGGTTAGCACATTTTAGCCCAAAAAACGGTATTTTTTCCCTCTCAAAGTAAAATTTCTCTGATCACGGTTTTTTGATTGTAGCGTCTGAACAATTATAGACAAGTTTGAAAACATTTCACACGTTTTAGTGCTTTAGCAGGCTACACAATGAGTCTATACAGTTAACATGATGTTAGCTCTTAACTGCTGGATCATGCTAGTTTTTACAAACTTGTGAGTCTGGGGTGATTTGTGCCAAAGTTGAAAGAAGTCTGTGGATGGAAAGTCCATCTTTACATTGAAAGAAAACGATGAAGGAGTCATCCCTAGAGGTGCTCAAGAAACTACCCATACCCCAAAAACTTGGTGGTACAGCCAGAAGAGAGCAGAAGTTTATATTCCCCTGCAGCATTGACAAGTGGGATGTTAAGTAGTAAGGCCAGATCCAGACCACCTAGATCTACATACCCACAGGGGATAATCTGGAGAAGTGAGGAGATGGGCATGCCTCATCAGTGTTTGACTCACCTGCCATTTGTTTCATTTAGCTAACACTGATTTCAGTTTTGTTAATAAAGAGAAATTTAGTCACAATAGGATGTTTAGAAATGAGCCTCACTTTATTCTTATATGTTACATATTTGACAGGCAGCTTTCTATGTGTGCCAACAGGCATTTATTGCCAAAGCCTTTTTGGCTGAAATGATTCACAAATATCATATATTGTGTATTGAAGTTTTTTGTCTTTTCCCAAAAACTACAAAATATGACTTATTCCAACAGTTTAATAGGGTGACAATATCTAAATAAACCTTAAATTAGTAATTTTGTATTGAATTTGTCTCGCTTTCATATAGCATTACAGTTCATAACATTAAAATGTTCTGTTTTACTTCAGAAATCACTGGCACAATTTACCCCAACGTATTCTCCCCAAAGGCACAACTTACCCCTCACCAGGGGCAAGTTGTGCCACGAGACCACTTTTTTCCCCAAAAGCTATATTTCTGAAACAATTTATTTCAGATCCAAAGTTATTGTTCTCAGGGATGCACCACATCCTGAAATATATGTACGTTCTTAAGTTGAAGACATTACTGTCATGGCCTCACTTTAAAGTCACTTTGAGTAAAAACTGGCACAACTCACCCCACTCTCCCCTAATGTTACTGAAAAATTCCAGCCTCAGGCCGCTCCAGATCCAGGAGAGCCACTTTCTCTCAGATGGCTGGTCAGGAGGTTTGGAGACGCGGTTTTGAGGACCGGACCCAGACACAGATCCAGGAGCTTCTACACATTTAGCACTTCTGTCTTCTGAGTTTTGTGTTTCTGTGTCCACAGGTCAGACTGACAGGAAGAGGGAGTGGCAGAGCGGCAGCCGGCTGAGCCAGGACGATGGACGTCCGTCCACTCCATCTAAACTCCTTCGCAGAGGTCAGAATAGGCTTTTATTGAAGAAGTTATGGCTCAGTTAACAAATAATGTGTCTTTGAAAATAGAAAGTTGGAAAAAAAAAATAAAGTAACAATTTGATTATTAATATGTCCAAATCATCTTTGTCCCTCTCTGACAATATAGTGAGGTGGTTCTGTAGCGAGTCGTTGAGCCTCAGCAGCCGAGGCTCGTACATCGTCGATTGGAAGTGGAGTGGCCATAGATCGGATAGCCTAAGCGAACAGGGCAGTTGCAGCCACTGTAGTTTGTCCTGGTCCGACAGCCCCGAAGAGTGGATGTGGCCTCTGCTGCCAGGTCAAGTTCCCGTCGAGCCAACGGAGACTTCAAATGGCCTTTCACCAGTGAACAAGAGCTCAACAGGTGAGACTGAAATAAAGCTGGGCGGTGTAAAGTGTACAGATGGAGATTTTGCTATTTCATGCGTAAGACAGTCACAGTACAGGCACATTTATTTGTTTTTTCTGGATTTAACAGTAAAATGTAAGGTATGTCATTATATCATTGCCTATTTTGACGTCAAAGATGTTTCTAATAATTCAGTTTTGTTTTCTTCATTTCAGAAAAACCTGCAGAATGTAAGAAGAGGAAAGGAGATCGTTCTTTCTTCAGGAACGTGTGTCAGGCTATGAGGCGCTCGCTCCTCTGCTGTTGTCTCAGTGCTGAGGATGTTGTGGAGCCGTTTGTTCCTCCAGCGGATCTGGAGCCAGAACCCGATCCTGGTCCATCATCACCTGATCCAGATCACTCCGGCGTCAAGCCAAGTAAGGGTCAATCCACAGACATTATTTCTCCAACATTGTTTTAAACAGTATTATTATTGTCTTGTTTGCACTGTTATTTTTAATATAAAGGAAAGGATCCAGCAAGCTCATATATTTCTCATATTTTGTTTTTCAGACTCCTTTGAGACTCTCTATACCGTGGGAGAGATGATTGGATCCGGAGGATTCGGAAGAGTGTTCAAGGGAACACGGAAACTTGATGGCAAAAAGGTAAAGCAATCTTGCTGAATTGTACAAACAGGCGTTTGAACACTGTTACTGTTATTGAACATTGTTTTTTTTTGTTTTTTTTTGCAGATTGCCATCAAGCAGATGCGCAAGATCAACAACGATCGTTATCTTGATATTGTAAGTTGGTCAAAAGTTAAATGTGTATTTGTTGTTTAAGTGCTGATTACTGTAGTCAATACTCCTGGAGGAAGCATTAGGTGTAAATGTAATAGATCAGTAAACCTGGAAAGGCTCTGATGATCGTATCTATAAAGATCAAAGAAAAGTACATTTAAAAATGATATGTTTTCTTCAGATTTTGACCCAGCTAACCTTCTGTCTACTACTTTTCTCTAGCCCGGGCATCCCACACCTCTCGTAACAGAAGTGGCGCTGCTGCTCATGATGAGGCAAGAACCCACAAGCCCATACGTCATCCGACTGTACGACTGGTTTGAACATCCTCGGACATTCGACCTCATAATGGAGTTCCCTGAACCCTGCGAGAACTTGCTCCACTTCATCCTTCGTGATCCTCCACTGGATGAAACCACAGCTCGGGTCATCATGAGACAGGCTGTGCTGGCAGTGCAACACTGCATCGAGCATGGCGTTTTTCATAATGACGTTCATCCACAGAATTTCCTGGTGAAGACAAACACGCTAGAGCTCAAGCTGATAGACTTCGGCTGCGGTCAGCTACTTAGTGACGATGGCTACAAGAGGAACATATACTGTGGTGAGTATTTTTGGAGTGTGGAAACCTGGATGTATTGACTTTCTGATAATTTGATGCTTTGAAGAAATTGCTCAACAATGTGCAAATGTCTTGCTTACAGGATTACTGAGTTACACCCCGCCTGAAGTCTTCACTGAACCTCTATTCCACGCCATCCCAACAAATGTCTGGGCTCTAGGGGTGTTGTTGTACGAGATGATGAACGCTTGTGTTCCCTTTGGCAATAGAAAGGAAATCACACAAGCCAAAGTTGCATTTCAGAACTCCAACGTATCCAAAGGTGAGTGAAAAATATTGATAACATATATAAACACACACACATAAAGCAAAGGCTCTGTTTAGAAACAGGTAAAGGTGAAGTATGTAAGATTTTTCAAGTTGAAATACATTCAGTTTATTGTTCATCAGATGCTGTTTTCATAGATGCCAACGTTCGTGTCACATGGTCACGACTAACCAGCCTCTCCTTAATAAAATGTGTACAGAATGCAGAGATCTGATTAGCAAGTGCCTAGCCCGGGATCCAACGAAACGGCCGACGTTAGAGCAGATGTTACAACATGAGTGGATTAGAAATGATCTGGAGAAGTTCAGGAGAAGTGCAGGAGATTCACTCGATCAGTGATTTCAGGTGTGAGGAAGTCTAACAGACAGAGTAGGATTATTATCATTTATCTTCAGTTCTGGATTATTTGTAGTGAGGTTTTCAAATGTGTGTTCATTGTTATAGTCAAGTCAGCTTCATTTATACAGCGCTTTATACAATACAGATTGTTTCAGAGCGGCTTCACAGTAATAAACAGGAAAATGACACAATCAGTGACGCAATTGCAAGAATTCAGTTCTGTTGTAAATCAGCTCTAAAAAAACATTCATGAGTTCACATGTTCATATAATCTTTGTATTGGATAGGAAATAACACTTGCTGTCCTTGGTGGAGCGCTTGAGCTCGAGACTTGACCCGAAGCCTGAAGTCCAACCCTGACCTGACAGGAACCCAAGCCGCCGCACCAGAGATCAGAGCCGGCCCACGTCTGAGCGAGAACACGAGAGACCGAAGACTGGAAAGAGTCATCAAGTCATCACAGCCACATTTGCTTTGTTTAGTTAGAACAACTCATCTTTATTTATATAGTTGTCACAGACTGACTGTGACCCCGGACTTTTATTTTGAAGGGACTGAACATGGGCATGTGCACACAACAAACTGTTTCCACCATTACACATACACACAAACTAATGCCGAGTTCTAGGCGACCCGTGTTTTTCCAACCTTCTTCCCATGAAAGTGCACCAGTCAAACCCGTGACTTCCCACCCGTGAACTCGTACTAGATCGATGTACTCCCAGTTACGAGCTCTGACGTCACATTAGCCCGCGAAGCAACAATGGCAGCCCCTACGGATGCGGTGTTTATGAAAGTCGTACATTAAAACCCAAATCGTTTTTTAAAATTTAGGTATTGCTCTAACGTTATTCATCCGCAAATGTTATGCATTATCAGCAGCTTTTCTAGCCTTAGCTCGTTTTCAGGCCATTGAGTGCAAGAATAAAATAATACCAAATACATTTCCAGATATACAAATAACATAAAATAAAAGGTATAACAGCTTCTCTTGCCTTATGCGCCGCTTTTCTCCTCCGTTTCCCTCAAGTAAGCAAGGAGTGAGCACCTTTGGCGATAGAAGTGATTGTAAATGAGCATAAGCCCCGTACGGTCCGCCACGCTTTGTTCACATCAAGCTACCGCTCAGGCAGTTCGGCGTGACTTTGCCTGGAACGCTACAAAGTCGTGAGTCGTGGTTTGAAGTCGTAACTTACAGGCTCAGAAACCTGCCTGGAACGCAGCATAAATGCCGGCAAAATGTGCCATCCTGGTGTAGTTGTGTGTTTGTAGCCCTGATGTCGGTGTTGTAACATCCCGTTCATCGTCCCAAGTTGTTAGTTTCATTGTTTTGTTTGTTTAATGCTGGAATTTGTTTAAATGTTCAGTGACGCATGCTGTTCTAATATCATTACACAGAGAAGAACACCAAAAATACTTTACACCATAAGAGTTTATTTCATTTCATTCAGTTATCAGTTTAACTTCAATGCATTTCAAACAGCTAAACATCCCTTCTGGTTCACCTCTGTCGCAGGAATTCTCAATCCGTTTATCTGACTTCACCACGGACAATTCTGTTAATATAAAACTACAGTATCTCGAGGTAATTCCCTTCTCGAATACATCTAACACAATTTCAATACTTCGAGGTAATTCCCCTCCCGAAGTAAGGTGACGGCGTCCCGTCGTGAAGCTACTATCACTAGCGTTTACTCAAACACACGAGCACACAGATCTATCTATCTGTCTGTCTGTCCGTCCGTCCGTCCGTCCGTCCATCCATCCATCCATCCATCCATCTATCTGTCTGTCTGTCTATCTATCTATCAACAAAAACAAAACCTCTGTCAAATGCTCACACTTAAGATAGGTGGTAATGCAAATATAAAAGCATACTGTATGTTTTAACTTAAAGGTCACTTTTTCTGACTTTAGTTGTTTAAAATAAATGTACGTCTAACTCTTCATTATGTAATCATGTTAATTTTAAATGTTTTGTACCTTTTGCCATACATGTTGTATTTTAAAGGTTTCAAATGGCATGTTAAGAGAAATGTCATCCTTTTATGGCCTTTGCATCTTCATTTATGTCTAAAGCAACAGTTTGGGGTTTTAATCAGCAGCTTAGTGGTGTACACTGGAAGACAACATACACTGAGGTCATCTGTGTTGTGCCCTTAAATCAGCTTCTCTGACATGAAGCAAGACTAATGTTTGTAATTTCATGAGACTAAAACTGCACTGGATATTTACAAAGATCACAAATGTCTGTATTTACCATTTGAATCAAACCTAATGAAATTCAAAAAATCAAAATCAAAACTGTAGGCCTATTTTAGAGGTTACAAACAAGGTCTCATTTGACCATTTTAACACTTCAGACCATAACAACAGCATTTTCCAAATCACTGCTATTCTAAGGAATAATTGGGCTTTTTAAAGGGATAAAAAATACTATGGTAGTCAAATGGGGGGCGAGATCTGCTTGGTTACAAACATTCTAAATATCTTTGTGGTGACAGAATTTTATTTTTTGGGTGAACTTTCCCTTAAGACTGGTTAGGGATGCATATGCCTACTACATTTTTATATAGGCCTATATTATTTTTTATATTTTTAGGAACAATGAGAAAGAGAACAAATAAAACAGCATAAATAGATTTTCTTATAGAGGGTACACAGGCATTGTATACTAGTGTACATGACTCAATAATTTTTGTTGTTGTTGACATTATTGACATGAATGCCATGAATCGCTGGATAGAAATAAGTGTTAGTCACACTGCAAAAAACATCTAATTTTCTTTAATTTGTGTTAATAAAAAATGTTGAATTTGTGTTGATTTTAAACACACACACATATATAACCTTACATTTTAATACCCTGAAACAAGTTAAAATATAAGAACTACAAAAATTCACCATTAAACTAATACAAGGAAACATTATTTGATTCATATGCAATAATATAGCAAAATATAGTAAAAATAAATAAAAGTATTTACCAACCCATTTTGATGCATGCAGAGTAAGGTGACCAGATTTCTGAAATGGAAACCGGGGACATTTCCTATTTGAGTGGTCAAAATATCACTAAGAAATCTCATTTGTTATTGGGCCTGTCGATTAATTAAAAACGGGGACAGTATATTTTTGAATGTTTTTTGTTGTCGTTGTGGGCTCCCTATATTATTATTAACATGAATAATTATTATGATTTAGTTGGTCTGGTTTTAATACAATTCACCGCACCCGCAAAAACAAAACAAAAAAACAATCAAACAATGAAAACAGTTAATAGTAAAACCACCACTGTAAATCACAAGCCGTTCAAAACAATATTAGAACATGACTTAACAAAAACACATTATACAAATAAACTATTTAACAAATGTAATTGTATTTAATCCTTTCATTTTCACAAGTTTATACTGTATAAATTACTTCTTTTTTTTTTACTTTAAATGTTTTTACGTTTGTGCTTGAAAATAACTCTATCTTTAATTGGTCTTGTTATTTTGCATTTTAGGCTTATTTTAAGCATGTGTTTAAGTATGTGTATTCTGCATTTATGTATTTGTTGTGAGCTGCTTTGTGACTGTGGAACTTTTGGGGACAAAACAATCCCGCACCCCGTTGAGGATCTGTTATAAAGCACATGCAAACAGTAATTTAACATGAATGGTTAGTGTGTTACTACACTCTAAAAAAAAAAAGGTTCTGTATTGCACCAAAAATGGTTCTTGGCTCGTAATCATAGGGGAACCTTTTTTAGTGCTATTTAGCACCAATTTTGGTGCTTCAGTGGTTCTTCAGCGGTTCTTCAGAGGTTCTTCAGCGGTTCTTCAGAGGTTCTTCACCGGTTCTTTGACTAAGGTGCTATATAGCACCTCTGAAGAACCGCTGAAGAACCACTGAAGCACCAAAATTGGTGCTATATAGCACTAAAAAAGGTTCCCCTATGATTACGAGCCTTTTTTTTTAGAGTGTACCATGAAAGTGATAACGATGTTTCTTTTGATATTTGACGATAATGGCGCTCTGCTCTCGGTTACGTTCATCATGAAGCGGCGCGCGCGACCAAGTAGAGTCAGCGTAGCTCACAGCGCCATCTGCTGGAGAAATAATCACTACACGATTGCTCCAGCAGCTGCTGTATGTTGGGCTTTTTTGCAATGTATATGCCATATGCGGGCTGTTTTGAACGAGCTGTAAAACGGGGACATTTCCGGAAAACGGGGACGTCTAATTGCAGAGATATCTAGCATTTCTGAGTGATGATGATGCAGAGGAATCACTGAATCAAAGTTTTGAACTGAGTCAATGAAACATTTTCAGACTTTTTATTAAAGATTAAGTTTGTAACTTCAATAAATGTGTTCAGATCGATGCCCGGTCACGTGCTCTGCTCATATGAATTATTTGAGTTTTAGTTGCTATGGCGACGCCGACGCATGTTATGAATTCAGACTCTTGTGCATGCACACCGATCTCGATCTGTTGTTGAGAGAGACGAGGCGAATTCACAAACTATTGCAGAATATTTTCTGTGCTGACTTTGAGATTTTGAAGCTGTTTGGACGATTCCTGAGACAAGACTTGTATTCTGGAAGAACATCGCAGGAGATATATCCTTTACACAGAGTTATATTTTTGAGTTTTAGTTCTTATTATTTCTAAGGATAGTGCTATCTTGTTGTTCTTTTCTTATTTTCGAGTTTGATTAATTTTTTGTTTTTCTTTTCTTTTTTTCTTTTCTGGGAGGAGTATTTTTGAGGAGAGTTTATTGTATTGTATTGTGTTTTGTTGTGTTGTGTTTTGTGTTTTGTATTGCTTTTATTCCAGATTGGACGAGGAGGTCGATGGCGAATATGATGGGTGAAACAGGCGGTGAGTGCTTTAGGTTTTTCATTTGTTTATGGGATGTAGGGGAGAGTGGGGTGATTTGTGCCAGGGGGGAAGTAGTTCCACCCAGTACCGTCGCAAGGGCTGTGCCAAGCGTGCGACCGCACAGGGCCTCGCGCAAAAGTAAAGACGACAGCTGACTTGATGATGTAAAGCCAATAGTTAAAGTTCATGTTTTTGTCCTTCAAAATACTATAATAGTTTTAAAAAAACATAGCTAAAAGTGTGTATGGTGATGCTTTATTATTCTGCTTTTTAAAAATGTATTATGCAGTAACTTGCAATAGCCCATTTCTCTGTGCGTGTGACGGTGATTCATGCGCATACATGTCAGTCAGGGGGCATCGCACGTCAAGTTCATAGAGCTTTATTCCCAGTCCATTCAAATTTCAGATTTTTGGCCGCCTCTGACATGGGTCAAACCATAGATATTACCTACGAAGTTCAAGTAAATACGCTAGAAATGTGCGCTCATTCAAGCATGTGCATTTATTGCATGGATGGAGAAAGCACAGACGCTTGCATTTCATCTGACGGTATGCACAAAAGGTTTTTTATTTAACACTATTAAAGTTAAATAAGCATAACCTAACTAAAGCTCTATCTCGAGACGTTTTAAACGTTTTTTAAATCTGAAAACTGCAAAAAGCAACGAAATTGTCAGACATCCATTTTGTTAATTTTCACAGAGGAAATACTGAAAAACAGCGCTGGTCCTCTCAATACTGTCTGTTTATAATTTTACCGACTGAGAAATGGCTTCTGATGATTCAGTGAGAGAGCAGTCCAAACTAATTCAAGTGCATTCAGGGCGTTTTGCAAACGCATTTGACCCCTTCATAATTTAGAACATATTTTTAGCGTAAAAATGTACGCACTGCCCTGTTCAGTTACACGGTTTAACTTCTTGAACCTGCTGTTAAACTGAATATACGATTTTTTTTTCTTAAATATCCACATAAACAACAAATTGTTCGTCACTATAGCAACAGAGTAGACCCCAGTTAAAAGGCTATACCCCCGGGCCTGGCACATCACGTTCGCACAGGGCCTCGCACCCCCCTTGCGATGGGCCTGGAACTTCCACCCATTTGTTTCTGGAAAACCATAGAAGGAATTGGTCATGTGACCACATCATTTTGAAAAGCCATCAATTTTACTCATCCTCTAAAGAAGGGAGACATGTGGCATGAGAGGTTAGCACATTTTAGCCCAAAAAACGGTATTTTTTCCCTCTCAAAGTAAAATTTATCTGATCACGGTTTTTTGATTGTAGCGTCTGAACAATTATAGACAAGTTTGAAAACATTTCACACATGTTTTAGTGCTTTAGCAGGCTACACAATGAGTCTATACAGTTAACATGATGTTAGCTCTTAACTGCTGGATCATGCTAGTTTTTACAAACTTGTGAGTCTGGGGTGATTTGTGCCAAAGTTGAAAGAAGTCTGTGGATGGAAAGTCCATCTTTACATTGAAAGAAAACGATGAAGGAGTCATCCCTAGAGGTGCTCAAGAAACTACCCATACCCCAAAAACTTGGTGGTACAGCCAGAAGAGAGCAGAAGTTTATATTCCCCTGCAGCATTGACAAGTGGGATGTTAAGTAGTAAGGCCAGATCCAGACCACCTAGATCTACATACCCACAGGGGATAATCTGGAGAAGTGAGGAGATGGGCATGCCTCACCAGTGTTTGACTCACCTGCCATTTGTTTCATTTAGCTAACACTGATTTCAGTTTTGTTAATAAAGAGAAATTTAGTCACAATAGGATGTTTAGAAATGAGCCTCACTTTATTCTTATATGTTACATATTTGACAGGCAGCTTTCTATGTGTGCCAACAGGCATTTATTGCCAAAGCCTTTTTGGCTGAAATGATTCACAAATATCATATATTGTTTGTGTATTGAAGTTTTTTGTCTTTTCCCAAAAACTACAAAATATGACTTATTCCAACAGTTTAATAGGGTGACAATATCTAAATAAACCTTAAATTAGTAATTTTGTATTGAATTTGTCTTGCTTTCATATAGCATTACAGTTCATAACATTAAAATGTTCTGTTTTACTTCAGAAATCACTGGCACAATTTACCCCAACGTATTCTCCCCAAAGGCACAACTTACCCCTCACCAGGGGCAAGTTGTGCCACGAGACCACTTTTTTCCCCAAAAGCTATATTTCTGAAACAATTTATTTCAGATCCAAAGTTATTGTTCTCAGGGATGCACCACATCCTGAAATATATGTACGTTCTTAAGTTGAAGACATTACTGTCATGGCCTCACTTTAAAGTCACTTTGAGTAAAAACTGGCACAACTCACCCCACTCTCCCCTAATGTTACTGAAAAATTCCAGCCTCAGGCCGCTCCAGATCCAGGAGAGCCACTTTTCTCTCAGATGGCTGGTCAGGAGGTTTGGAGACGCGGTTTTGAGGACCGGACCCAGACACAGATCCAGGAGCTTCTACACATTTAGCACTTCTGTCTTCTGAGTTTTGTGTTTCTGTGTCCACAGGTCAGACTGACAGGAAGAGGGAGTGGCAGAGCGGCAGCCGGCTGAGCCAGGACGATGGACGTCCGTCCACTCCATCTAAACTCCTTCGCAGAGGTCAGAATAGGCTTTTATTGAAGAAGTTATGGCTCAGTTAACAAATAATGTGTCTTTGAAAATAGAAAGTTGGAAAAAAAAAATAAAGTAACAATTTGATTATTAATATGTCCAAATCATCTTTGTCCCTCTCTGACAATATAGTGAGGTGGTTCTGTAGCGAGTCGTTGAGCCTCAGCAGCCGAGGCTCGTACATCGTCGATTGGAAGTGGAGTGGCCATAGATCGGATAGCCTAAGCGAACAGGGCAGTTGCAGCCACTGTAGTTTGTCCTGGTCCGACAGCCCCGAAGAGTGGATGTGGCCTCTGCTGCCAGGTCAAGTTCCCGTCGAGCCAACGGAGACTTCAAATGGCCTTTCACCAGTGAACAAGAGCTCAACAGGTGAGACTGAAATAAAGCTGGGCGGTGTAAAGTGTACAGATGGAGATTTTGCTATTTCATGCGTAAGACAGTCACAGTACAGGCACATTTATTTGTTTTTTCTGGATTTAACAGTAAAATGTAAGGTATGTCATTATATCATTGCCTATTTTGACGTCAAAGATGTTTCTAATAATTCAGTTTTGTTTTCTTCATTTCAGAAAAACCTGCAGAATGTAAGAAGAGGAAAGGAGATCGTTCTTTCTTCAGGAACGTGTGTCAGGCTATGAGGCGCTCGCTCCTCTGCTGTTGTCTCAGTGCTGAGGATGTTGTGGAGCCGTTTGTTCCTCCAGCGGATCTGGAGCCAGAACCCGATCCTGGTCCATCATCACCTGATCCAGATCACTCCGGCGTCAAGCCAAGTAAGGGTCAATCCACAGACATTATTTCTCCAACATTGTTTTAAACAGTATTATTATTGTCTTGTTTGCACTGTTATTTTTAATATAAAGGAAAGGATCCAGCAAGCTCATATATTTCTCATATTTTGTTTTTCAGACTCCTTTGAGACTCTCTATACCGTGGGAGAGATGATTGGATCCGGAGGATTCGGAAGAGTGTTCAAGGGAACACGGAAACTTGATGGCAAAAAGGTAAAGCAATCTTGCTGAATTGTACAAACAGGCGTTTGAACACTGTTACTGTTATTGAACATTGTTTTTTTTTGTTTTTTTTTGCAGATTGCCATCAAGCAGATGCGCAAGATCAACAACGATCGTTATCTTGATATTGTAAGTTGGTCAAAAGTTAAATGTGTATTTGTTGTTTAAGTGCTGATTACTGTAGTCAATACTCCTGGAGGAAGCATTAGGTGTAAATGTAATAGATCAGTAAACCTGGAAAGGCTCTGATGATCGTATCTATAAAGATCAAAGAAAAGTACATTTAAAAATGATATGTTTTCTTCAGATTTTGACCCAGCTAACCTTCTGTCTACTACTTTTCTCTAGCCCGGGCATCCCACACCTCTCGTAACAGAAGTGGCGCTGCTGCTCATGATGAGGCAAGAACCCACAAGCCCCTACGTCATCCGACTGTACGACTGGTTTGAACATCCTCGGACATTCGACCTCATAATGGAGTTCCCTGAACCCTGCGAGAACTTGCTCCACTTCATCCTTCGTGATCCTCCACTGGATGAAACCACAGCTCGGGTCATCATGAGACAGGCTGTGCTGGCAGTGCAACACTGCATCGAGCATGGCGTTTTTCATAATGACGTTCATCCACAGAATTTCCTGGTGAAGACAAACACGCTAGAGCTCAAGCTGATAGACTTCGGCTGCGGTCAGCTACTTAGTGACGATGGCTACAAGAGGAACATATACTGTGGTGAGTATTTTTGGAGTGTGGAAACCTGGATGTATTGACTTTCTGATAATTTGATGCTTTGAAGAAATTGCTCAACAATGTGCAAATGTCTTGCTTACAGGATTACTGAGTTACACCCCGCCTGAAGTCTTCACTGAACCTCTATTCCACGCCATCCCAACAAATGTCTGGGCTCTAGGGGTGTTGTTGTACGAGATGATGAACGCTTGTGTTCCCTTTGGCAATAGAAAGGAAATCACACAAGCCAAAGTTGCATTTCAGAACTCCAACGTATCCAAAGGTGAGTGAAAAATATTGATAACATATATAAACACACACACATAAAGCAAAGGCTCTGTTTAGAAACAGGTAAAGGTGAAGTATGTAAGATTTTTCAAGTTGAAATACATTCAGTTTATTGTTCATCAGATGCTGTTTTCATAGATGCCAACGTTCGTGTCACATGGTCACGACTAACCAGCCTCTCCTTAATAAAATGTGTACAGAATGCAGAGATCTGATTAGCAAGTGCCTAGCCCGGGATCCAACGAAACGGCCGACGTTAGAGCAGATGTTACAACATGAGTGGATTAGAAATGATCTGGAGAAGTTCAGGAGAAGTGCAGGAGATTCACTCGATCAGTGATTTCAGGTGTGAGGAAGTCTAACAGACAGAGTAGGATTATTATCATTTATCTTCAGTTCTGGATTATTTGTAGTGAGGTTTTCAAATGTGTGTTCATTGTTATAGTCAAGTCAGCTTCATTTATACAGCGCTTTATACAATACAGATTGTTTCAGAGCGGCTTCACAGTAATAAACAGGAAAATGACACAATCAGTGACGCAATTGCAAGAATTCAGTTCTGTTGTAAATCAGCTCTAAAAAAACATTCATGAGTTCACATGTTCATATAATCTTTGTATTGGATAGGAAATAACACTTGCTGTCCTTGGTGGAGCGCTTGAGCTCGAGACTTGACCCGAAGCCTGAAGTCCAACCCTGACCTGACAGGAACCCAAGCCGCCGCACCAGAGATCAGAGCCGGCCCACGTCTGAGCGAGAACACGAGAGACCGAAGACTGGAAAGAGTCATCAAGTCATCACAGCCACATTTGCTTTGTTTAGTTAGAACAACTCATCTTTATTTATATAGTTGTCACAGACTGACTGTGACCCCGGACTTTTATTTTGAAGGGACTGAACATGGGCATGTGCACACAACAAACTGTTTCCACCATTACACATACACACAAACTAATGCCGAGTTCTAGGCGACCCGTGTTTTTCCAACCTTCTTCCCATGAAAGTGCACCAGTCAAACCCGTGACTTCCCACCCGTGAACTCGTACTAGATCGATGTACTCCCAGTTACGAGCTCTGACGTCACATTAGCCCGCGAAGCAACAATGGCAGCCCCTACGGATGCGGTGTTTATGAAAGTCGTACATTAAAACCCAAATCGTTTTTTAAAATTTAGGTATTGCTCTAACGTTATTCATCCGCAAATGTTATGCATTATCAGCAGCTTTTCTAGCCTTAGCTCGTTTTCAGGCCATTGAGTGCAAGAATAAAATAATACCAAATACATTTCCAGATATACAAATAACATAAAATAAAAGGTATAACAGCTTCTCTTGCCTTATGCGCCGCTTTTCTCCTCCGTTTCCCTCAAGTAAGCAAGGAGTGAGCACCTTTGGCGATAGAAGTGATTGTAAATGAGCATAAGCCCCGTACGGTCCGCCACGCTTTGTTCACATCAAGCTACCGCTCAGGCAGTTCGGCGTGACTTTGCCTGGAACGCTACAAAGTCGTGAGTCGTGGTTTGAAGTCGTAACTTACGGGCTCAGAAACCTGCCTGGAACGCAGCATAAATGCCGGCAAAATGTGCCATCCTGGTGTAGTTGTGTGTTTGTAGCCCTGATGTCGGTGTTGTAACATCCCGTTCATCGTCCCAAGTTGTTAGTTTCATTGTTTTGTTTGTTTAATGCTGGAATTTGTTTAAATGTTCAGTGACGCATGCTGTTCTAATATCATTACACAGAGAAGAACACCAAAAATACTTTACACCATAAGAGTTTATTTCATTTCATTCAGTTATCAGTTTAACTTCAATGCATTTCAAACAGCTAAACATCCCTTCTGGTTCACCTCTGTCGCAGGGATTCTCAATCCGTTTATCTGACTTCACCACGGACAATTCTGTTAATATAAAACTACAGTATCTCGAGGTAATTCCCTTCTCGAATACATCTAACACAATTTCAATACTTCGAGGTAATTCCCCTCCCGAAGTAAGGTGACGGCGTCCCGTCGTGAAGCTACTATCACTAGCGTTTACTCAAACACACGAGCACACAGATCTATCTATCTGTCTGTCTGTCCGTCCGTCCGTCCGTCCGTCCATCCATCCATCCATCCATCTATCTGTCTGTCTGTCTATCTATCTATCAACAAAAACAAAACCTCTGTCAAATGCTCACACTTAAGATAGGTGGTAATGCAAATATAAAAGCATACTGTATGTTTTAACTTAAAGGTCACTTTTTCTGACTTTAGTTGTTTAAAATAAATGTACGTCTAACTCTTCATTATGTAATCATGTTAATTTTAAATGTTTTGTACCTTTTGCCATACATGTTGTATTTTAAAGGTTTCAAATGGCATGTTAAGAGAAATGTCATCCTTTTATGGCCTTTGCATCTTCATTTATGTCTAAAGCAACAGTTTGGGGTTTTAATCAGCAGCTTAGTGGTGTACACTGGAAGACAACATACACTGAGGTCATCTGTGTTGTGCCCTTAAATCAGCTTCTCTGACATGAAGCAAGACTAATGTTTGTAATTTCATGAGACTAAAACTGCACTGGATATTTACAAAGATCACAAATGTCTGTATTTACCATTTGAATCAAACCTAATGAAATTCAAAAAATCAAAATCAAAACTGTAGGCCTATTTTAGAGGTTACAAACAAGGTCTCATTTGACCATTTTAACACTTCAGACCATAACAACAGCATTTTCCAAATCACTGCTATTCTAAGGAATAATTGGGCTTTTTAAAGGGATAAAAAATACTATGGTAGTCAAATGGGGGGCGAGATCTGCTTGGTTACAAACATTCTAAATATCTTTGTGGTGACAGAATTTTATTTTTTGGGTGAACTTTCCCTTAAGACTGGTTAGGGATGCATATGCCTACTACATTTTTATATAGGCCTATATTATTTTTTATATTTTTAGGAACAATGAGAAAGAGAACAAATAAAACAGCATAAATAGATTTTCTTATAGAGGGTACACAGGCATTGTATACTAGTGTACATGACTCAATAATTTTTGTTGTTGTTGACATTATTGACATGAATGCCATGAATCGCTGGATAGAAATAAGTGTTAGTCACACTGCAAAAAACATCTAATTTTCTTTAATTTGTGTTAATAAAAAATGTTGAATTTGTGTTGATTTTAAACACACACACATATATAACCTTACATTTTAATACCCTGAAACAAGTTAAAATATAAGAACTACAAAAATTCACCATTAAACTAATACAAGGAAACATTATTTGATTCATATGCAATAATATAGCAAAATATAGTAAAAATAAATAAAAGTATTTACCAACCCATTTTGATGCATGCAGAGTAAGGTGACCAGATTTCTGAAATGGAAACCGGGGACATTTCCTATTTGAGTGGTCAAAATATCACTAAGAAATCTCATTTGTTATTGGGCCTGTCGATTAATTAAAAACGGGGACAGTATATTTTTGAATGTTTTTTGTTGTCGTTGTGGGCTCCCTATATTATTATTAACATGAATAATTATTATGATTTAGTTGGTCTGGTTTTAATACAATTCACCGCACCCGCAAAAACAAAACAAAAAAACAATCAAACAATGAAAACAGTTAATAGTAAAACCACCACTGTAAATCACAAGCCGTTCAAAACAATATTAGAACATGACTTAACAAAAACACATTATACAAATAAACTATTTAACAAATGTAATTGTATTTAATCCTTTCATTTTCACAAGTTTATACTGTATAAATTACTTCTTTTTTTTTTACTTTAAATGTTTTTACGTTTGTGCTTGAAAATAACTCTATCTTTAATTGGTCTTGTTATTTTGCATTTTAGGCTTATTTTAAGCATGTGTTTAAGTATGTGTATTCTGCATTTATGTATTTGTTGTGAGCTGCTTTGTGACTGTGGAACTTTTGGGGACAAAACAATCCCGCACCCCGTTGAGGATCTGTTATAAAGCACATGCAAACAGTAATTTAACATGAATGGTTAGTGTGTTACTACACTCTAAAAAAAAAAGGTTCTGTATTGCACCAAAAATGGTTCTTGGCTCGTAATCATAGGGGAACCTTTTTTAGTGCTATTTAGCACCAATTTTGGTGCTTCAGTGGTTCTTCAGCGGTTCTTCAGAGGTTCTTCAGCGGTTCTTCAGAGGTTCTTCACCGGTTCTTTGACTAAGGTGCTATATAGCACCTCTGAAGAACCGCTGAAGAACCACTGAAGCACCAAAATTGGTGCTATATAGCACTAAAAAAGGTTCCCCTATGATTACGAGCCTTTTTTTTTAGAGTGTACCATGAAAGTGATAACGATGTTTCTTTTGATATTTGACGATAATGGCGCTCTGCTCTCGGTTACGTTCATCATGAAGCGGCGCGCGCGACCAAGTAGAGTCAGCGTAGCTCACAGCGCCATCTGCTGGAGAAATAATCACTACACGATTGCTCCAGCAGCTGCTGTATGTTGGGCTTTTTTGCAATGTATATGCCATATGCGGGCTGTTTTGAACGAGCTGTAAAACGGGGACATTTCCGGAAAACGGGGACGTCTAATTGCAGAGATATCTAGCATTTCTGAGTGATGATGATGCAGAGGAATCACTGAATCAAAGTTTTGAACTGAGTCAATGAAACATTTTCAGACTTTTTATTAAAGATTAAGTTTGTAACTTCAATAAATGTGTTCAGATCAATGCGCGGTCACGTGCTCTGCTCATATGAATTATTTGAGTTTTAGTTGCTATGGCGACGCCGACGCATGTTATGAATTCAGACTCTTGTGCATGCACACCGATCTCGATCTGTTGTTGAGAGAGACGAGGCGAATTCACAAACTATTGCAGAATATTTTCTGTGCTGACTTTGAGATTTTGAAGCTGTTTGGACGATTCCTGAGACAAGACTTGTATTCTGGAAGAACATCGCAGGAGATATATCCTTTACACAGAGTTATATTTTTGAGTTTTAGTTCTTATTATTTCTAAGGATAGTGCTATCTTGTTGTTCTTTTCTTATTTTCGAGTTTGATTAATTTTTTGTTTTTCTTTTCTTTTTTTCTTTTCTGGGAGGAGTATTTTTGAGGAGAGTTTATTGTATTGTATTGTGTTTTGTTGTGTTGTGTTTTGTGTTTTGTATTGCTTTTATTCCAGATTGGACGAGGAGGTCGATGGCGAATATGATGGGTGAAACAGGCGGTGAGTGCTTCAGGTTTTTCATTTGTTTATGGGATGTAGGGGAGAGTGGGGTGATTTGTGCCAGGGGGGAAGTAGTTCCACCCAGTACCGTCGCAAGGGCTGTGCCAAGCGTGCGACCGCACAGGGCCTCGCGCAAAAGTAAAGACGACAGCTGACTTGATGATGTAAAGCCAATAGTTAAAGTTCATGTTTTTGTCCTTCAAAATACTATAATAGTTAAAAAAAAACATAGCTAAAAGTGTGTATGGTGATGCTTTATTATTCTGCTTGTTAAAAATGTATTATGCAGTAACTTGCAATAGCCCATTTCTCTGTGCGTGTGACGGTGATTCATGCGCATACATGTCAGTCAGGGGGCATCGCACGTCAAGTTCATAGAGCTTTATTCCCAGTCCATTCAAATTTCAGATTTTTGGCCGCCTCTGACATGGGTCAAACCATAGATATTACCTACGAAGTTCAAGTAAATACGCTAGAAATGTGCGCTCATTCAAGCATGTGCATTTATTGCATGGATGGAGAAAGCACAGACGCTTGCATTTCATCTGACGGTATGCACAAAAGGTTTTTTATTTAACACTATTAAAGTTAAATAAGCATAACCTAACTAAAGCTCTATCTCGAGACGTTTTAAACGTGTTTTAAATCTGAAAACTGCAAAAAGCAACGAAATTGTCAGACATCCATTTTGTTCATTTTCACAGAGGAAATACTGAAAAACAGCGCTGGTCCTCTCAATACTGTCTGTTTATAATTTTACCGACTGAGAAATGGCTTCTGATGATTCAGTGAGAGAGCAGTCCAAACTAATTCAAGTGCATTCAGGGCGTTTTGCAAACGCATTTGACCCATTCATAATTTAGAACATATTTTTAGCGTAAAAATGTGCGCACTGCCCAGTTCAGTTACACGGTTTAACTTCTTGAACCTGCTGTTAAACTGAATATACGATTTTCTTTCTTATATATCCACATAAACAACAAATTGTTCGTCACTATAGCAACAGAGTAGACCCCAGTTAAAAGGCTATACCCCCGGGCCTGGCACATCACGTTCGCACAGGGCCTCGCACCCCCCTTGCGATGGGCCTGGAACTTCCACCCATTTGTTTCTGGAAAACCATAGAAGGAATTGGTCATGTGACCACATCATTTTGAAAAGCCATCAATTTTACTCATCCTCTAAAGAAGGGAGACATGTGGCATGAGAGGTTAGCACATTTTAGCCCAAAAAACGGTATTTTTTCCCTCTCAAAGTAAAATTTCTCTGATCACGGTTTTTTGATTGTAGCGTCTGAACAATTATAGACAAGTTTGAAAACATTTCACACGTTTTAGTGCTTTAGCAGGCTACACAATGAGTCTATACAGTTAACATGATGTTAGCTCTTAACTGCTGGATCATGCTAGTTTTTACAAACTTGTGAGTCTGGGGTGATTTGTGCCAAAGTTGAAAGAAGTCTGTGGATGGAAAGTCCATCTTTACATTGAAAGAAAACGATGAAGGAGTCATCCCTAGAGGTGCTCAAGAAACTACCCATACCCCAAAAACTTGGTGGTACAGCCAGAAGAGAGCAGAAGTTTATATTCCCCTGCAGCATTGACAAGTGGGATGTTAAGTAGTAAGGCCAGATCCAGACCACCTAGATCTACATACCCACAGGGGATAATCTGGAGAAGTGAGGAGATGGGCATGCCTCATCAGTGTTTGACTCACCTGCCATTTGTTTCATTTAGCTAACACTGATTTCAGTTTTGTTAATAAAGAGAAATTTAGTCACAATAGGATGTTTAGAAATGAGCCTCACTTTATTCTTATATGTTACATATTTGACAGGCAGCTTTCTATGTGTGCCAACAGGCATTTATTGCCAAAGCCTTTTTGGCTGAAATGATTGACAAATATCATATATTGTGTATTGAAGTTTTTTGTCTTTTCCCAAAAACTACAAAATATGACTTATTCCAACAGTTTAATAGGGTGACAATATCTAAATAAACCTTAAATTAGTAATTTTGTATTGAATTTGTCTCGCTTTCATATAGCATTACAGTTCATAACATTAAAATGTTCTGTTTTACTTCAGAAATCACTGGCACAATTTACCCCAACGTATTCTCCCCAAAGGCACAACTTACCCCTCACCAGGGGCAAGTTGTGCCACGAGACCACTTTTTTCCCCAAAAGCTATATTTCTGAAACAATTTATTTCAGATCCAAAGTTATTGTTCTCAGGGATGCACCACATCCTGAAATATATGTACGTTCTTAAGTTGAAGACATTACTGTCATGGCCTCACTTTAAAGTCACTTTGAGTAAAAACTGGCACAACTCACCCCACTCTCCCCTAATGTTACTGAAAAATTCCAGCCTCAGGCCGCTCCAGATCCAGGAGAGCCACTTTCTCTCAGATGGCTGGTCAGGAGGTTTGGAGACGCGGTTTTGAGGACCGGACCCAGACACAGATCCAGGAGCTTCTACACATTTAGCACTTCTGTCTTCTGAGTTTTGTGTTTCTGTGTCCACAGGTCAGACTGACAGGAAGAGGGAGTGGCAGAGCGGCAGCCGGCTGAGCCAGGACGATGGACGTCCGTCCACTCCATCTAAACTCCTTCGCAGAGGTCAGAATAGGCTTTTATTGAAGAAGTTATGGCTCAGTTAACAAATAATGTGTCTTTGAAAATAGAAAGTTGGAAAAAAAAAATAAAGTAACAATTTGATTATTAATATGTCCAAATCATCTTTGTCCCTCTCTGACAATATAGTGAGGTGGTTCTGTAGCGAGTCGTTGAGCCTCAGCAGCCGAGGCTCGTACATCGTCGATTGGAAGTGGAGTGGCCATAGATCGGATAGCCTAAGCGAACAGGGCAGTTGCAGCCACTGTAGTTTGTCCTGGTCCGACAGCCCCGAAGAGTGGATGTGGCCTCTGCTGCCAGGTCAAGTTCCCGTCGAGCCAACGGAGACTTCAAATGGCCTTTCACCAGTGAACAAGAGCTCAACAGGTGAGACTGAAATAAAGCTGGGCGGTGTAAAGTGTACAGATGGAGATTTTGCTATTTCATGCGTAAGACAGTCACAGTACAGGCACATTTATTTGTTTTTTCTGGATTTAACAGTAAAATGTAAGGTATGTCATTATATCATTGCCTATTTTGACGTCAAAGATGTTTCTAATAATTCAGTTTTGTTTTCTTCATTTCAGAAAAACCTGCAGAATGTAAGAAGAGGAAAGGAGATCGTTCTTTCTTCAGGAACGTGTGTCAGGCTATGAGGCGCTCGCTCCTCTGCTGTTGTCTCAGTGCTGAGGATGTTGTGGAGCCGTTTGTTCCTCCAGCGGATCTGGAGCCAGAACCCGATCCTGGTCCATCATCACCTGATCCAGATCACTCCGGCGTCAAGCCAAGTAAGGGTCAATCCACAGACATTATTTCTCCAACATTGTTTTAAACAGTATTATTATTGTCTTGTTTGCACTGTTATTTTTAATATAAAGGAAAGGATCCAGCAAGCTCATATATTTCTCATATTTTGTTTTTCAGACTCCTTTGAGACTCTCTATACCGTGGGAGAGATGATTGGATCCGGAGGATTCGGAAGAGTGTTCAAGGGAACACGGAAACTTGATGGCAAAAAGGTAAAGCAATCTTGCTGAATTGTACAAACAGGCGTTTGAACACTGTTACTGTTATTGAACATTGTTTTTTTTTGTTTTTTTTTGCAGATTGCCATCAAGCAGATGCGCAAGATCAACAACGATCGTTATCTTGATATTGTAAGTTGGTCAAAAGTTAAATGTGTATTTGTTGTTTAAGTGCTGATTACTGTAGTCAATACTCCTGGAGGAAGCATTAGGTGTAAATGTAATAGATCAGTAAACCTGGAAAGGCTCTGATGATCGTATCTATAAAGATCAAAGAAAAGTACATTTAAAAATGATATGTTTTCTTCAGATTTTGACCCAGCTAACCTTCTGTCTACTACTTTTCTCTAGCCCGGGCATCCCACACCTCTCGTAACAGAAGTGGCGCTGCTGCTCATGATGAGGCAAGAACCCACAAGCCCCTACGTCATCCGACTGTACGACTGGTTTGAACATCCTCGGACATTCGACCTCATAATGGAGTTCCCTGAACCCTGCGAGAACTTGCTCCACTTCATCCTTCGTGATCCTCCACTGGATGAAACCACAGCTCGGGTCATCATGAGACAGGCTGTGCTGGCAGTGCAACACTGCATCGAGCATGGCGTTTTTCATAATGACGTTCATCCACAGAATTTCCTGGTGAAGACAAACACGCTAGAGCTCAAGCTGATAGACTTCGGCTGCGGTCAGCTACTTAGTGACGATGGCTACAAGAGGAACATATACTGTGGTGAGTATTTTTGGAGTGTGGAAACCTGGATGTATTGACTTTCTGATAATTTGATGCTTTGAAGAAATTGCTCAACAATGTGCAAATGTCTTGCTTACAGGATTACTGAGTTACACCCCGCCTGAAGTCTTCACTGAACCTCTGTTCCACGCCATCCCAACAAATGTCTGGGCTCTAGGGGTGTTGTTGTACGAGATGATGAACGCTTGTGTTCCCTTTGGCAATAGAAAGGAAATCACACAAGCCAAAGTTGCATTTCAGAACTCCAACGTATCCAAAGGTGAGTGAAAAATATTGATAACATATATAAACACACACACATAAAGCAAAGGCTCTGTTTAGAAACAGGTAAAGGTGAAGTATGTAAGATTTTTCAAGTTGAAATACATTCAGTTTATTGTTCATCAGATGCTGTTTTCATAGATGCCAACGTTCGTGTCACATGGTCACGACTAACCAGCCTCTCCTTAATAAAATGTGTACAGAATGCAGAGATCTGATTAGCAAGTGCCTAGCCCGGGATCCAACGAAACGGCCGACGTTAGAGCAGATGTTACAACATGAGTGGATTAGAAATGATCTGGAGAAGTTCAGGAGAAGTGCAGGAGATTCACTCGATCAGTGATTTCAGGTGTGAGGAAGTCTAACAGACAGAGTAGGATTATTATCATTTATCTTCAGTTCTGGATTATTTGTAGTGAGGTTTTCAAATGTGTGTTCATTGTTATAGTCAAGTCAGCTTCATTTATACAGCGCTTTATACAATACAGATTGTTTCAGAGCGGCTTCACAGTAATAAACAGGAAAATGACACAATCAGTGACGCAATTGCAAGAATTCAGTTCTGTTGTAAATCAGCTCTAAAAAAACATTCATGAGTTCACATGTTCATATAATCTTTGTATTGGATAGGAAATAACACTTGCTGTCCTTGGTGGAGCGCTTGAGCTCGAGACTTGACCCGAAGCCTGAAGTCCAACCCCGACCTGACAGGAACCCAAGCCGCCGCACCAGAGATCAGAGCCGGCCCACGTCTGAGCGAGAACACGAGAGACCGAAGACTGGAAAGAGTCATCAAGTCATCACAGCCACATTTGCTTTGTTTAGTTAGAACAACTCATCTTTATTTATATAGTTGTCACAGACTGACTGTGGCCCCGGACTTTTATTTTGAAGGGACTGAACATGGGCATGTGCACACAACAAACTGTTTCCACCATTACACATACACACAAACTAATGCCGAGTTCTAGGCGACCCGTGTTTTTCCAACCTTCTTCCCATGAAAGTGCACCAGTCAAACCCGTGACTTCCCACCCGTGAACTCGTACTAGATCGATGTACTCCCAGTTACGAGCTCTGACGTCACATTAGCCCGCGAAGCAACAATGGCAGCCCCTACGGATGCGGTGTTTATGAAAGTCGTACATTAAAACCCAAATCGTTTTTTAAAATTAAGGTATTGCTCTAACGTTATTCATCCGCAAATGTTGTGCATTATCAGCAGCTTTTCTAGCCTTAGCTCGTTTTCAGGCCATTGAGTGCAAGAATAAAATAATACCAAATACATTTCCAAATATACAAATAACATAAAATAAAAGGTATAACAGCTTCTCTTGCCTTATGCGCCGCTTTTCTTCTCCGTTTCCCTCAAGTAAGCAAGGAGTGAGCACCTTTGGCGATAGAAGTGATTGTAAATGAGCATAAGCCCCGTACGGTCCGCCACGCTTTGTTTACATCAAGCTACCGCTCAGGCAGTTCGGCGTGACTTTGCCTGGAACGCTACAAAGTCGTGAGTCGTGGTTTGAAGTCGTAACTTACGGGCTCAGAAACCTGCCTGGAACGCAGCATAAATGCCGGCAAAATGTGCCATCCTGGTGTAGTTGTGTGTTTGTAGCCCTGATGTCGGTGTTGTAACATCCCGTTCATCGTCCCAAGTTGTTAGTTTCATTGTTTTGTTTGTTTAATGCTGGAATTTGTTTAAATGTTCAGTGACGCATGCTGTTCTAATATCATTACACAGAGAAGAACACCAAAAATACTTTACACCATAAGAGTTTATTTCATTTCATTCAGTTATCAGTTTAACTTCAATGCATTTCAAACAGCTAAACATCCCTTCTGGTTCACCTCTGTCGCGGGAATTCTCAATCCGTTTATCTGACTTCACCACGGACAATTCTGTTAATATAAAACTACAGTATCTCGAGGTAATTCCCTTCTCGAATACATCTAACACAATTTCAATACTTCGAGGTAATTCCCCTCCCGAAGTAAGGTGACGGCGTCCCGTCGTGAAGCTACTATCACTAGCGTTTACTCAAACACACGAGCACACAGATCTATCTATCTGTCTGTCCGTCCGTCCGTCCGTCCGTCCGTCCGTCCATCCATCCATCCATCTATCTATCTGTCTGTCTGTCTATCTATCAACAAAAACAAAACCTCTGTCAAATGCTCACACTTAAGATAGGTGGTAATGCAAATATAAAAGCATACTGTATGTTTTAACTTAAAGGTCACTTTTTCTGACTTTAGTTGTTTAAAATAAATGTACGTCTAACTCTTCATTATGTAATCATGTTAATTTTAAATGTTTTGTACCTTTTGCCATACATGTTGTATTTTAAAGGTTTCAAATGGCATGTTAAGAGAAATGTCATCCTTTTATGGCCTTTGCATCTTCATTTATGTCTAAAGCAACAGTTTGGGGTTTTAATCAGCAGCTTAGTGGTGTACACTGGAAGACAACATACACTGAGGTCATCTGTGTTGTGCCCTTAAATCAGCTTCTCTGACATGAAGCAAGACTAATGTTTGTAATTTCATGAGACTAAAACTGCACTGGATATTTACAAAGATCACAAATGTCTGTATTTACCATTTGAATCAAACCTAATGAAATTCAAAAAATCAAAATCAAAACTGTAGGCCTATTTTAGAGGTTACAAACAAGGTCTCATTTGACCATTTTAACACTTCAGACCATAACAACAGCATTTTCCAAATCACTGCTATTCTAAGGAATAATTGGGCTTTTTAAAGGGATAAAAAATACTATGGTAGTCAAATGGGGGGCGAGATCTGCTTGGTTACAAACATTCTAAATATCTTTGTGGTGACATAATTTTATTTTTTGGGTGAACTTTCCCTTAAGACTGGTTAGGGATGCATATGCCTACTACATTTTTATATAGGCCTATATTATTTTTTATATTTTTAGGAACAATGAGAAAGAGAACAAATAAAACAGCATAAATAGATTTTCTTATAGAGGGTACACAGGCATTGTATACTAGTGTACATGACTCAATAATTTTTGTTGTTGTTGACATTATTGACATGAATGCCATGAATCGCTGGATAGAAATAAGTGTTAGTCACACTGCAAAAAAAATCTAATTTTCTTTAATTTGTGTTAAAAAAAATGTTGTTGAATTTGTGTTGATTTTAAACACACACATATATAACCTTACATTTTAATACCCTGAAACAAGTTAAAATATAAGAACTACAAAAATTCACCATTAAACTAATACAAGGAAACATTATTTGATTCATATGCAATAATATAGCAAAATATAGTAAAAATAAATAAAAGTATTTACCAACCCATTTTGATGCATGCAGAGTAAGGTGACCAGATTTCTGAAATGGAAACCGGGGACATTTCCTATTTGAGTGGTCAAAATATCACTAAGAAATCTCATTTGTTATTGGGCCTGTCGATTAATTAAAAACGGGGACAGTATATTTTTGAATGTTTTTTGTTGTCGTTGTGGGCTCCCTATATTATTATTAACATGAATAATTATTATGATTTAGTTGGTCTGGTTTTAATACAATTCACCGCACCCGCAAAAACAAAACAAAAAAACAATCAAACAATGAAAACAGTTAATAGTAAAACCACCACTGTAAATCACAAGCCGTTCAAAACAATATTAGAACATGACTTAACAAAAACACATTATACAAATAAACTATTTAACAAATGTAATTGTATTTAATCCTTTCATTTTCACAAGTTTATACTGTATAAATTACTTCTTTTTTTTTTTACTTTAAATGTTTTGTTACGTTTGTGCTTGAAAATAACTCTATCTTTAATTGGTCTTGTTATTTTGCATTTTAGGCTTATTTTAAGCATGTGTTTAAGTATGTGTATTCTGCATTTATGTATTTGTTGTGAGCTGCTTTGTGACTGTGGAACTTTTGGGGACAAAACAATCCCGCACCCCGTTGAGGATCTGTTATAAAGCACATGCAAACAGTAATTTAACATGAATGGTTAGTGTGTTACTACCATGAAAGTGATAACGATGTTTCTTTTGATATTTGACGATAATGGCGCTCTGCTCTCGGTTACGTTCATCATGAAGCGGCGCGCGCGACCAAGTAGAGTCAGCGTAGCTCACAGCGCCATCTGCTGGAGAAATAATCACTACACGATTGCTCCAGCAGCTGCTGTATGTTGGGCTTTTTTGCAATGTATATGCCATATGCGGGCTGTTTTGAACGAGCTGTAAAACGGGGACATTTCCGGAAAACGGGGACGTCTAATTGCAGAGATATCTAGCATTTCTGAGTGATGATGATGCAGAGGAATCACTGAATCAAAGTTTTGAACTGAGTCAATGAAACATTTTCAGACTTTTTATTAAAGATTAAGTTTGTAACTTCAATAAATGTGTTCAGATCGATGCGCGGTCACGTGCTCTGCTCATATGAATTATTTGAGTTTTAGTTGCTATGGCGACGCCGACGCATGTTATGAATTCAGACTCTTGTGCATGCACACCGATCTCGATCTGTTGTTGAGAGAGACGAGGCGAATTCACAAACTATTGCAGAATATTTTCTGTGCTGACTTTGAGATTTTGAAGCTGTTTGGACGATTCCTGAGACAAGACTTTGTATTCTGGAAGAACATCGCAGGAGATATATCCTTTACACAGAGTTATATTTTTGAGTTTTAGTTCTTATTATTTCTAAGGATAGTGCTATCTTGTTGTTCTTTTCTTATTTTCGAGTTTGATTAATTTTTTGTTTTTCTTTTCTTATTTTCTTTTCTGGGAGGAGTATTTTTGAGGAGAGTTTATTGTATTGTATTGTGTTTTGTTGTGTTGTGTTTTGTGTTTTGTATTGCTTTTATTCCAGATTGGACGAGGAGGTCGATGGCGAATATGATGGGTGAAACAGGCGGTGAGTGCTTTAGGTTTTTCATTTGTTTATGGGATGTAGGGGAGAGTGGGGTGATTTGTGCCAGGGGGGAAGTAGTTCCACCCAGTACCGTCGCAAGGGCTGTGCCAAGCGTGCGACCGCACAGGGCCTCGCGCAAAAGTAAAGACGACAGCTGACTTGATGATGTAAAGCCAATAGTTAAAGTTCATGTTTTTGTCCTTCAAAATACTATAATAGTTTAAAAAAAAACATAGCTAAAAGTGTGTATGGTGATGCTTTATTATTCTGCTTGTTAAAAATGTATTATGCAGTAACTTGCAATAGCCCATTTCTCTGTGCGTGTGACGGTGATTCATGCGCATACATGTCAGTCAGGGGGCATCGCACGTCAAGTTCATAGAGCTTTATTCCCAGTCCATTCAAATTTCAGATTTTTGGCCGCCTCTGACATGGGTCAAACCATAGATATTACCTACGAACAGAGCCGGCTCTCCCTATAAGCGAACTAAGCGGCTGCTTAGGGCCCCGCCGCCACTAGGGGGCCCCCTAACTACAGATTGCACTCGCCAGCGTCGCCGCAGTTTATCACGCAAGACGCTCAATTCGCGTCATTCGCACCGCGCGAAAAGCGCCTTCCGCGCCGCGGGACCTCTAGACGCGCGTCAACGCGACTTTCCATTGACTTAAAATTGAAATCAAATCACTCGCGCCAGACACTCTATTTGCGTTTGGTGTGAACGCAGCATAACGTTAGCTGTCCGTCGATTATGCTGAATCAACATTGCTTGCGCTATGGTCCAGCCGTCGGCCCCAGCTCCGGGCTACAGACCACCTCCTTTGAATGTATTTTCTTTTTAACAGTTAACGTTACATGACCTACACTAGTTCTGGGAAAGAAAAAAACGAAAAATCTTTGTCTCAATAGACGCTTATTACAATAAAAAATTTAAGAACATTCGAGAGAAAGAAAGTAGGAATAATAGGAAGAGAAAGAGCAATCATTTGACAGTCAAAATCAAAATGAAGTTTAAAATAAAGCGGTTAAATACAAGCTTTTTCTTATGGTCTTAATTGAATTGGCAATTAAAGATTATTAATAAATATTAATCTATATACTATTATGAAATATTTTATATATTGTTAAGCTAAATCGCCCAGACCATTTAAACCTAAAGAAAACACAGTGTCCTCTCTGAAACATTATTGAATGATGATCGATACAAGACACCTAAAAGCAAAATGGATTTGTGGTAAATTTTAGTAAAGAACACTGTAAAAAAAAGCAGGTCCCCAATTGAAAATTTTCTAGTGAGCGATCACATCTAAATTTTTCAGTTGGCCAAATTGAATTAATGTGAATTGATGCATTTTAATTCAATTAAAATTCAAGAAATTAAATTTGGCCAACTGAAAATTTTAGATGTGATCGCTCACTAGACAATTTTCAATTGGGCACCTGATTTTTTTTTACAGTGAATGTATTACTGTATGTAATCATAAAAGGTAAAAAATATCTCACTCCATGCTGTGAAGGTTTAAAATATGAACAGTATGTAAGAGTTAATCAACCAATAATTAAATAATATAATTTAACGTTGGATTTCTTTTAATTTACCCTTAACATAATTGTAAAAAACTAAATGTCACTTTCTCAGGAGGAGCCATTCTTAAATATTTTGGTGGTCGTGGAGAAACATTTCAGGAGGCTGACACAAGTAAATATTTCCCACTGCCTTTCTTTTGAATAGTTTTGTGCGCAACTTCAACATAGCTAATTTTCCTCTTGCCAATAAAACATTTAGTTTTATAATCATAATTCACTATGTTGTCTAATTGTACTTTAATATTAATTTAAAATGAATGTGTTTTATCTACTCTGCATACTGTATTTATTATTAATTATATGATAATCTCAACAGCTGGAGGAGGTGACTCTACTGCTGCTTCAGTAGAGCATAGCGAGCCGCATACCACTATGGCTAATGTTGTAAGTTAGCTATATATTGTTAATGCTAAATTATTAATATTTATTTGTTTACAACAAATTGACCTTAAATTTGCAAATCTATAATCTTTACTTTTACTGTTTCAGTGAGTGTACTTTAATAAGCAGTAAAATAATTGTAGGCAATCATGTTAAAAGATATACAGATGAAATATGTAAGTGTTAGATTGTATACAGTTGCTGGTTTGCGGTGCAATACTCCATTATTCACTGCAAGGCAGGGCCCCAAAATTATCCTGCTTAGGGCCCCCAGAATTACAGAGCCGGCCCTGCCTACGAAGTTCAAGTAAATACGCTAGAAATGTGCGCTCATTCAAGCATGTGCATTTATTGCATGGATGGAGAAAGCACAGACGCTTGCATTTCATCTGACGGTATGCACAAAAGGTTTTTTATTTAACACTATTAAAGTTAAATAAGCATAACCTAACTAAAGCTCTATCTCGAGACGTTTTAAACGTTTTTTAAATCTGAAAACTGCAAAAAGCAACGAAATTGTCAGACATCCATTTTGTTCATTTTCACAGAGGAAATACTGAAAAACAGCGCTGGTCCTCTCAATACTGTCTGTTTATAATTTTACCGACTGAGAAATGGCTTCTGATGATTCAGTGAGAGAGCAGTCCAAACTAATTCAAGTGCATTCAGGGCGTTTTGCAAACGCATTTGACCCCTTCATAATTTAGAACATATTTTTAGCGTAAAAATGTGCGCACTGCCCAGTTCAGTTACACGGTTTAACTTCTTGAACCTGCTGTTAAACTGAATATACGATTTTCTTTCTTATATATCCACATAAACAACAAATTGTTCGTCACTATAGCAACAGAGTAGACCCCAGTTAAAAGGCTATACCCCCGGGCCTGGCACATCACGTTCGCACAGGGCCTCGCACCCCCCTTGCGATGGGCCTGGAACTTCCACCCATTTGTTTCTGGAAAACCATAGAAGGAATTGGTCATGTGACCACATAATTTTGAAAAGCCATCAATTTTACTCATCCTCTAAAGAAGGGAGACATGTGGCATGAGAGGTTAGCACATTTTAGCCCAAAAAACGGTATTTTTTCCCTCTCAAAGTAAAATTTCTCTGATCACGGTTTTTTGATTGTAGCGTCTGAACAATTATAGACAAGTTTGAAAACATTTCACACGTTTTAGTGCTTTAGCAGGCTACACAATGAGTCTATACAGTTAACATGATGTTAGCTCTTAACTGCTGGATCATGCTAGTTTTTACAAACTTGTGAGTCTGGGGTGATTTGTGCCAAAGTTGAAAGAAGTCTGTGGATGGAAAGTCCATCTTTACATTGAAAGAAAACGATGAAGGAGTCATCCCTAGAGGTGCTCAAGAAACTACCCATACCCCAAAAACTTGGTGGTACAGCCAGAAGAGAGCAGAAGTTTATATTCCCCTGCAGCATTGACAAGTGGGATGTTAAGTAGTAAGGCCAGATCCAGACCACCTAGATCTACATACCCACAGGGGATAATCTGGAGAAGTGAGGAGATGGGCATGCCTCATCAGTGTTTGACTCACCTGCCATTTGTTTAATTTAGCTAACACTGATTTCAGTTTTGTTAATAAAGAGAAATTTAGTCACAATAGGATGTTTAGAAATGAGCCTCACTTTATTCTTATATGTTACATATTTGACAGGCAGCTTTCTATGTGTGCCAACAGGCATTTATTGCCAAAGCCTTTTTGGCTGAAATGATTCACAAATATCATATATTGTGTATTGAAGTTTTTTGTCTTTTCCCAAAAACTACAAAATATGACTTATTCCAACAGTTTAATAGGGTGACAATATCTAAATAAACCTTAAATTAGTAATTTTGTATTGAATTTGTCTCGCTTTCATATAGCATTACAGTTCATAACATTAAAATGTTCTGTTTTACTTCAGAAATCACTGGCACAATTTACCCCAACGTATTCTCCCCAAAGGCACAACTTACCCCTCACCAGGGGCAAGTTGTGCCACGAGACCACTTTTTTCCCCAAAAGCTATATTTCTGAAACAATTTATTTCAGATCCAAAGTTATTGTTCTCAGGGATGCACCACATCCTGAAATATATGTACGTTCTTAAGTTGAAGACATTACTGTCATGGCCTCACTTTAAAGTCACTTTGAGTAAAAACTGGCACAACTCACCCCACTCTCCCCTAATGTTACTGAAAAATTCCAGCCTCAGGCCGCTCCAGATCCAGGAGAGCCACTTTCTCTCAGATGGCTGGTCAGGAGGTTTGGAGACGCGGTTTTGAGGACCGGACCCAGACACAGATCCAGGAGCTTCTACACATTTAGCACTTCTGTCTTCTGAGTTTTGTGTTTCTGTGTCCACAGGTCAGACTGACAGGAAGAGGGAGTGGCAGAGCGGCAGCCGGCTGAGCCAGGACGATGGACGTCCGTCCAGTCCATCTAAACTCCTTCGCAGAGGTCAGAATAGGCTTTTATTGAAGAAGTTATGGCTCAGTTAACAAATAATGTGTCTTTGAAAATAGAAAGTTGGAAAAAAAAAATAAAGTAACAATTTGATTATTAATATGTCCAAATCATCTTTGTCCCTCTCTGAAAATATAGTGAGGTGGTTCTGTAGCGAGTCGTTGAGCCTCAGCAGCCGAGGCTCGTACATCGTCGATTGGAAGTGGAGTGGCCATAGATCGGATAGCCTAAGCGAACAGGGCAGTTGCAGCCACTGTAGTTTGTCCTGGTCCGACAGCCCCGAAGAGTGGATGTGGCCTCTGCTGCCAGGTCAAGTTCCCGTCGAGCCAACGGAGACTTCAAATGGCCTTTCACCAGTGAACAAGAGCTCAACAGGTGAGACTGAAATAAAGCTGGGCGGTGTAAAGTGTACAGATGGAGATTTTGCTATTTCATGCGTAAGACAGTCACAGTACAGGCACATTTATTTGTTTTTTCTGGATTTAACAGTAAAATGTAAGGTATGTCATTATATCATTGCCTATTTTGACGTCAAAGATGTTTCTAATAATTCAGTTTTGTTTTCTTCATTTCAGAAAAACCTGCAGAATGTAAGAAGAGGAAAGGAGATCGTTCTTTCTTCAGGAACGTGTGTCAGGCTACGAGGCGCTCGCTCCTCTGCTGTTGTCTCAGTGCTGAGGATGTTGTGGAGCCGTTTGTTCCTCCAGCGGATCTGGAGCCAGAACCCGATCCTGGTCCATCATCACCTGATCCAGATCACTCCGGCGTCAAGCCAAGTAAGGGTCAATCCACAGACATTATTTCTCCAACATTGTTTTAAACAGTATTATTATTGTCTTGTTTGCACTGTTATTTTTAATATAAAGGAAAGGATCCAGCAAGCTCATATATTTCTCATATTTTGTTTTTCAGACTCCTTTGAGACTCTCTATACCGTGGGAGAGATGATTGGATCCGGAGGATTCGGAAGAGTGTTCAAGGGAACACGGAAACTTGATGGCAAAAAGGTAAAGCAATCTTGCTGAATTGTACAAACAGGCGTTTGAACACTGTTACTGTTATTGAACATTGTTTTTTTTTGTTTTTTTTTGCAGATTGCCATCAAGCAGATGCGCAAGATCAACAACGATCGTTATCTTGATATTGTAAGTTGGTCAAAAGTTAAATGTGTATTTGTTGTTTAAGTGCTGATTACTGTAGTCAATACTCCTGGAGGAAGCATTAGGTGTAAATGTAATAGATCAGTAAACCTGGAAAGGCTCTGATGATCGTATCTATAAAGATCAAAGAAAAGTACATTTAAAAATGATATGTTTTCTTCAGATTTTGACCCAGCTAACCTTCTGTCTACTACTTTTCTCTAGCCCGGGCATCCCACACCTCTCGTAACAGAAGTGGCGCTGCTGCTCATGATGAGGCAAGAACCCACAAGCCCCTACGTCATCCGACTGTACGACTGGTTTGAACATCCTCGGACATTCGACCTCATAATGGAGTTCCCTGAACCCTGCGAGAACTTGCTCCACTTCATCCTTCGTGATCCTCCACTGGATGAAACCACAGCTCGGGTCATCATGAGACAGGCTGTGCTGGCAGTGCAACACTGCATCGAGCATGGCGTTTTTCATAATGACGTTCATCCACAGAATTTCCTGGTGAAGACAAACACGCTAGAGCTCAAGCTGATAGACTTCGGCTGCGGTCAGCTACTTAGTGACGATGGCTACAAGAGGAACATATACTGTGGTGAGTATTTTTGGAGTGTGGAAACCTGGATGTATTGACTTTCTGATAATTTGATGCTTTGAAGAAATTGCTCAACAATGTGCAAATGTCTTGCTTACAGGATTACTGAGTTACACCCCGCCTGAAGTCTTCACTGAACCTCTATTCCACGCCATCCCAACAAATGTCTGGGCTCTAGGGGTGTTGTTGTACGAGATGATGAACGCTTGTGTTCCCTTTGGCAATAGAAAGGAAATCACACAAGCCAAAGTTGCATTTCAGAACTCCAACGTATCCAAAGGTGAGTGAAAAATATTGATAACATATATAAACACACACACATAAAGCAAAGGCTCTGTTTAGAAACAGGTAAAGGTGAAGTATGTAAGATTTTTCAAGTTGAAATACATTCAGTTTATTGTTCATCAGATGCTGTTTTCATAGATGCCAACGTTCGTGTCACATGGTCACGACTAACCAGCCTCTCCTTAATAAAATGTGTACAGAATGCAGAGATCTGATTAGCAAGTGCCTAGCCCGGGATCCAACGAAACGGCCGACGTTAGAGCAGATGTTACAACATGAGTGGATTAGAAATGATCTGGAGAAGTTCAGGAGAAGTGCAGGAGATTCACTCGATCAGTGATTTCAGGTGTGAGGAAGTCTAACAGACAGAGTAGGATTATTATCATTTATCTTCAGTTCTGGATTATTTGTAGTGAGGTTTTCAAATGTGTGTTCATTGTTATAGTCAAGTCAGCTTCATTTATACAGCGCTTTAAACAATACAGATTGTTTCAGAGCGGCTTCACAGTAATAAACAGGAAAATGACACAATCAGTGACGCAATTGCAAGAATTCAGTTCTGTTGTAAATCAGCTCTAAAAAAACATTCATGAGTTCACATGTTCATATAATCTTTGTATTGGATAGGAAATAACACTTGCTGTCCTTGGTGGAGCGCTTGAGCTCGAGACTTGACCCGAAGCCTGAAGTCCAACCCCGACCTGACAGGAACCCAAGCCGCCGCACCAGAGATCAGAGCCGGCCCACGTCTGAGCGAGAACACGAGAGACCGAAGACTGGAAAGAGTCATCAAGTCATCACAGCCACATTTGCTTTGTTTAGTTAGAACAACTCATCTTTATTTATATAGTTGTCACAGACTGACTGTGGCCCCGGACTTTTATTTTGAAGGGACTGAACATGGGCATGTGCACACAACAAACTGTTTCCACCATTACACATACACACAAACTAATGCCGAGTTCTAGGCGACCCGTGTTTTTCCAACCTTCTTCCCATGAAAGTGCACCAGTCAAACCCGTGACTTCCCACCCGTGAACTCGTACTAGATCGATGTACTCCCAGTTACGAGCTCTGACGTCACATTAGCCCGCGAAGCAACAATGGCAGCCCCTACGGATGCGGTGTTTATGAAAGTCGTACATTAAAACCCAAATCGTTTTTTAAAATTAAGGTATTGCTCTAACGTTATTCATCCGCAAATGTTGTGCATTATCAGCAGCTTTTCTAGCCTTAGCTCGTTTTCAGGCCATTGAGTGCAAGAATAAAATAATACCAAATACATTTCCAGATATACAAATAACATAAAATAAAAGGTATAACAGCTTCTCTTGCCTTATGCGCCGCTTTTCTCCTCCGTTTCCCTCAAGTAAGCAAGGAGTGAGCACCTTTGGCGATAGAAGTGATTGTAAATGAGCATAAGCCCCGTACGGTCCGCCACGCTTTGTTTACATCAAGCTACCGCTCAGGCAGTTCGGCGTGACTTTGCCTGGAACGCTACAAAGTCGTGAGTCGTGGTTTGAAGTCGTAACTTACGGGCTCAGAAACCTGCCTGGAACGCAGCATAAATGCCGGCAAAATGTGCCATCCTGGTGTAGTTGTGTGTTTGTAGCCCTGATGTCGGTGTTGTAACATCCCGTTCATCGTCCCAAGTTGTTAGTTTCATTGTTTTGTTTGTTTAATGCTGGAATTTGTTTAAATGTTCAGTGACGCATGCTGTTCTAATATCATTACACAGAGAAGAACACCAAAAATACTTTACACCATAAGAGTTTATTTCATTTCATTCAGTTATCAGTTTAACTTCAATGCATTTCAAACAGCTAAACATCCCTTCTGGTTCACCTCTGTCGCGGGAATTCTCAATCCGTTTATCTGACTTCACCACGGACAATTCTGTTAATATAAAACTACAGTATCTCGAGGTAATTCCCTTCTCGAATACATCTAACACAATTTCAATACTTCGAGGTAATTCCCCTCCCGAAGTAAGGTGACGGCGTCCCGTCGTGAAGCTACTATCACTAGCGTTTACTCAAACACACGAGCACACAGATCTATCTATCTGTCTGTCCGTCCGTCCGTCCGTCCGTCCGTCCGTCCGTCCGTCCGTCCATCCATCCATCCATCCATCTATCTGTCTGTCTGTCTATCTATCTATCAACAAAAACAAAACCTCTGTCAAATGCTCACACTTAAGATAGGTGGTAATGCAAATATAAAAGCATACTGTATGTTTTAACTTAAAGGTCACTTTTTCTGACTTTAGTTGTTTAAAATAAATGTACGTCTAACTCTTCATTATGTAATCATGTTAATTTTAAATGTTTTGTACCTTTTGCCATACATGTTGTATTTTAAAGGTTTCAAATGGCATGTTAAGAGAAATGTCATCCTTTTATGGCCTTTGCATCTTCATTTATGTCTAAAGCAACAGTTTGGGGTTTTAATCAGCAGCCTAGTGGTGTACACTGGAAGACAACATACACTGAGGTCATCTGTGTTGTGCCCTTAAATCAGCTTCTCTGACATGAAGCAAGACTAATGTTTGTAATTTCATGAGACTAAAACTGCACTGGATATTTACAAAGATCACAAATGTCTGTATTTACCATTTGAATCAAACCTAATGAAATTCAAAAAATCTAAATCAAAACTGTAGGCCTATTTTAGAGGTTACAAACAAGGTCTCATTTGACCATTTTAACACTTCAGACCATAACAACAGCATTTTCCAAATCACTGCTATTCTAAGGAATAATTGGGCTTTTTAAAGGGATAAAAAATACTATGGTAGTCAAATGGGGGGCGAGATCTGCTTGGTTACAAACATTCTAAATATCTTTGTGGTGACATAATTTTATTTTTTGGGTGAACTTTCCCTTAAGACTGGTTAGGGATGCATATGCCTACTACATTTTTATATAGGCCTATATTATTTTTTATATTTTTAGGAACAATGAGAAAGAGAACAAATAAAACAGCATAAATAGATTTTCTTATAGAGGGTACACAGGCATTGTATACTAGTGTACATGACTCAATAATTTTTGTTGTTGTTGACATTATTGACATGAATGCCATGAATCGCTGGATAGAAATAAGTGTTAGTCACACTGCAAAAAAAATCTAATTTTCTTTAATTTGTGTTAAAAAAAATGTTGTTGAATTTGTGTTGATTTTAAACACACACATATATAACCTTACATTTTAATACCCTGAAACAAGTTAAAATATAAGAACTACAAAAATTCACCATTAAACTAATACAAGGAAACATTATTTGATTCATATGCAATAATATAGCAAAATATAGTAAAAATAAATAAAAGTATTTACCAACCCATTTTGATGCATGCAGAGTAAGGTGACCAGATTTCTGAAATGGAAACCGGGGACATTTCCTATTTGAGTGGTCAAAATATCACTAAGAAATCTCATTTGTTATTGGGCCTGTCGATTAATTAAAAACGGGGACAGTATATTTTTGAATGTTTTTTGTTGTCGTTGTGGGCTCCCTATATTATTATTAATGTGGCAGGGGGAATATATATATATATATAGCTGGGCTTAGACCCAGACAAATAGCAGACTACGCCACGATGGGACTTACACCCAAAGATTTAATGGTTTTTCGCTAACAAGACACTCAGGTTCGTGCAAGGATCAGCCAGAGACAGTGGTCAAGTACAAAAATAATATTTTAATTTCTCTTTTTACTTTTTATAAAAATGTACAACCCATGGAGCCATACACTCCAGAGTCACTCCAAACATTCAAGATTTCACAACAAACATAGTACGAATTTCACAGAGAATAGAATGTAATTGACACCAAATCAAATAACAAACACAGTATACTCTAATCACAATGTACACACACACACACACGAGGTGAAGCTAGGGCTGAAACTTACCAGTGGGAGGCTAGTGGCCCGAGCAATGATCGTCCATAACACAACACCCCACTCACACGTGATAAATTTCACACACACCGCAAGGGAAATGATCACATTTGGTGAACGCACCGCCACTGCACACACCAAGGGACCCACCACCACAAGGGGCACTGTTCCCACTGGCGGTCTTCAGCACCTAGACAAAAGACAAGCACGTGAAAATCAACCACAACCACACACAACAATTGCAAAACACTGTTAAACCCAAGATGGTACTAGGGTTAAAGATATGGATAGCAATTGAATCACAAAGCAAAATACAAATTAAACAAACAAACTATCATAGCCCAGCCAGCACAATGGGGCAAAAAAATGCCGTCTGGCTTAACGATCTTTGATCGGGGTAGACAAAACAAATCAATAATCAACCCAAATGAATCAGAATAATACTCATGTATATCAGCAGCAAACAAAAAGCCTCCCTACAAGAGTTTAAATAAACACACAAAACACTGAGCCTATAAAATATAGACCAAAATAATAACAGTTAATGGTGTCAGTCCATCCAACACTCCACACTTAAACCATGAAACTGGTCATATGATGCTGAATGAAACCAGTTCACGGTCTAACAGGAAGACCGAGCTCACCAGGAAGCTGCCGATTAATGTAAGCAAACCTCGGTTCCACTTATTCTAGGTCCCGGGTGAAAAAGGCAGCCACAGTTGTTGACATGATCCAATGATATACGTAAACAAATAGGAATAAAAAACGTAAGCAAAGCAGCAGGCGTTCGGCGCTGATGTCGCCCGCTGGCCGCTACACCCCGGCTATAAAGCCTCTCCTGAAATACAAAAAGTGTCTACTTGTAAACGCATCTCACCGTAACATTTATCTAATGATTATCGTAGTCACATACCTTTGTGAAACAGCATCCAGTCACGGCCCCAGGCTCTGGTCACCAATAACCGGGCACAACTTTAGCTGCTAACAGGGCTACTACAGCAACGGGGATTCTAAAATTAAAACATTCCCTATAAGCCCGTCATAAAGTTAAAAGAGTGGAAACAAAGAACCAGAGCTTTTCCTACCGGTAACGCTAGGATCGAATAGATGACCCAGGCAGACCAAGACAGACATCAGACAGATAGGCCGGCAGGTAAACAGGACAACAGTCGCGTGTCGATGACGTAACTTGTCAAACGAAAAGTCCCGATTTATATATAGGGACTCGACCATCGCGATTGGCTCACAGCACCGCAAATGAATTGCCATTTGGCCAGACAGCTGTAGCCTGCTACAATCTGCCCCCCCTTTCTAAATCGTTGCCCCAACGATTAAAAGAAAACCCCATTACAACACTACGACGCTAGGTGGTGGCTCCAGCATTTAGAGCCGAAAATACACACTGATTCACAGGCCTGGAAGACCTCAGTAACCGAAACTCGTACATGTTATGGCAAATGATGAATATTAGAGTGTTTTCCAGCCGTGGACCGGGATGTTTTTCGTCTGGTCACCTCCCCAGTATCCAAGCACCCCGAAGGAAGAACTGCCAAAGAGTTGGTTAAATCATCCGTCAATTCAGGATGAGATGACGGTGCTAAAGAACTAGGTTCTGGCAGGGATATACCTGGAGGTAAATACTGAAGGGGTACTTCTGGACTAGCTATGACGACCGGTCTACTGATGTCTGACAAGCCAAGCACGGCAGGTTCTTCATATCTCCAAGCCATCAGGTCAGAGTCACAATAAGCATCATCATCAATAGGCCGGGGCGAAAAAGAGGGATTAGCGGAACTAGGTTCACCTAGGCTGACTGGGGCAGAGGAAGGGTTCTGTACCACAGCCTTCAGGAGAGAGCGGTGCACATGACGAGCCCTGTTAGGGTCGGCTACGGGTGCCACCGTATAAACCGACCCACCACCCTTAGGTGCCCTCAAGATTTGATGCACCACTGGGCTCCACAGGTCGCAAATCTTATGGCGTCCACGGATGTTGAAGTTACGCAAAAACACCTGCTGACCCTCCACCAGTGGAGCATCTCGAACGTGTCGATCATAGTTCCTTTTCCGGCGTAGGGCCGCTATGTCCAACCGCTCTCTGGCCCCCTGAAATGCAACCTGTAGTCGGGCCTGATGTTCCTGCACCCACTCATGAACCGTACCACCAACCGGATCCTGAACCCTACCCAAAAGAAAATCAACTGGTAATCTAGGCTCCTGCCCGAACAAGAGAAAGAATGGAGACTCTCCAGTGGACTGGTGGGGGGTAGTGTTATAGCAGTAGAGTACCTGTGGTAAACAGGACGGCCAGTCCCTCTTCCTCGACACAGGCAGGGTCCGCAACAAGTTGTGAAGGGTCCTATTAAATCTCTCGCACTGACCATTGCCAGACGGATGATATGGGGTTGTTCGAGTCTTTTTAATGCCGTAAAGACCACATAGCTGCTGGATCAGGGCACTTTCAAAGCTACGGCCCTGATCAGAATGAATCCTAGAAGGAACCCCGAACTTGGAAAACCATTCGGTCACCAATACACGAGCCACAGTGGGAGCACGCTGGTCATGGGTGGGAACTGCCAAAGTGTACTTACTGAAAACGTCAGTCATCACTAAGACGTTTTCCACCCCTGTCCTACCAGGCTCCAGGGTGGTGTAATCAATGGCCAGAATCTCATTCGGCTGCGAGGCCAACAAATGCCCCATGAAGCTTTGGGCCACAGGTTGAGAGTCCTTGGCAAGCTGGCATCGCTCACATGCCTGACACCACTGTGCCACTTCCGTGGACATACCCGGCCAAAAACACCGTTGGCGCAGCAACTCCAGTGTTCTCTCCACCCCCTGATGGCCGTGCTCCTGGTGAACTTGAGTCAGCACATCCTGTTTTAATGAGGCGGGCAGCAATAATTGAAGCACTGCCTCTTTTCCATCAGGGCGCAGTACTTGGCGATATAAAACCTCGCCCGTTTCCAGTAGCCGATCCCACTGGCGAAGCCAAGCCAACACAGTTGGGCACACCTGCTTCCGTTCCTCGGAGTTAGGCCGCTGTTTACGTCGCCAAAACCGCCAGAGTTCTCTAATAGCAGGGTCATCTTGTTGGAGGAGTGAGACCTCAGCTGGCCAACGGCAGGGCAAGGCAGTGATGGTCGCCTGCGCTGCCTCCACATCTCCCAGGGACAATACCTGCTGGAGTGGTTTAGGCAAAGGTGTGCCAGAGAGCATCGCTTGCATTTCCAAAGGGCCCGTGGGATGTTGGCGAGACAAAGCGTCTGCATTCCTATTATTCCTACCAGAACGGTATTTTAACTCGAAGTCAAAAGCAGCAAGCTGGGCTGCCCAACGCTGTTCGGTGGCACCCAGCTTTGCCGATGTTAGATGACTAAGTGGGTTATTGTCCGTGAAGACGATACATTTGTGACCCAACAAATATTCACGAAATTTCTCTGTCATGGCCCACTTAAGGGCCAGAAACTCCAGTTTCATGGAGCTGTAATTTTGCATATTACGCTCTGTAGGCTTCAACCCCCGACTGGCATATGCTATTGGCCGCACCTTGCCTTGTTGCTCTTGGGAGAGCACCGCTCCCAGACCACCATAACTTGCATCAACCTCCAAAATAAATGGAAGGGAAAAGTCAGCATACGCCAGCACTGGTGTTGTGGTCAGCTTATGTTTTAGAGCTTCAAAGCTATCCCTACACTCGTCGCTCCACCTACCAATATTTTCCCGCTCAGACTTCCGTTTTGACTTGATGTTCCCTTGAGCAGCCACCAAACGATGTAACGGGGCGGCCAACTTTGCGAACCCTTGCACAAAACGGCGATAATAGCTCGCAAACCCCAAAAAAGAACGGAGCTCTGAGATGGTAGTGGGGGCCTGCCAACCAACGACCACCTCAATCTTTCCCGGGTCAGTGGCTACACCCTGGTCAGAGATCACATGGCCCAAATATTGAACCCGTTGCTGGAAAAAGGCACATTTGGAGAGCTTCGCCTTCAGCCCCTCTCGCTGCAGCCGCCCCAGCACCACTTCCAGCCTCTCCAGATGCTGTTTTACTGTAGAGGAGAAGATCACAATATCGTCAAGATATAAAAGCAACGATTGACATTGTTGATCTCCAAATAAACGCTGCATTAACCTCTGAAAGGTGCTGGGGGCATTGCAGAGCCCGAAGGGCATCCGGTTCCACTCAAACAGCCCAAAGGGCGTACAAAAAGCCGTCTTAGGCTTATCCACTTCTGCCACTGGGACCTGGTTGTACCCACTGGCCAGGTCCAAAGTGGAGAACCAACGAGCCCCGGTCAATGCATCAAGCGATTCCTCAATACGAGGAAGAGGGAATGCGTCCTTCCTAGTGTTGTTATTTAGCTGGCGGTAGTCTACGCACATGCGCAGGCTACCATCCTTCTTTTTAACTAGGACAATTGGGGACGCATAAGGACTACAACTCTCTCGTATGATGTTTGCCTCAAGCAGTTGATTAATGTGTTCTTTCACTACCTCGTACTCTGAAGGAGGTATCCGACGATAGCGTTGACGGATCGGAGTATCCTCCACAAGAGGGATATCATGAGCAAGCAAATTGGTGCAGCCCAAATCCATGTCATAGGCCGAAAAGACATCCTTATACCTGTACAACAATTCCCTCACTGATCCTTGATCATCAGTGGGCAGTGAGGACAAATCTAAGACCTCTATCTGGTCCGGCACAGAAGGACTAACAAGCTGGGATGACACCGTAGCAATAACGGGGGGTATTTCAGTGACCCCTGCTGGCAGGCTAACAATGCGAGCATGATCAATCGTGCCTACAATAGTACGTGGAAAAAGCAAGACGTCAGTAGAATTTACATTGACTATGGGTATGTAGGCTGTACCCCGATTAACCTGGACTAGAGCAGGAGAGGCCAATAAGCCAACAGGTAGGCCAGAGGCCAAAGGCTCAAAGAGCACCATGGACCCTGAAAACTGTTCGGAACAGGTGGCTGCCACCAACTTTATTACTCCACCTGGAATACGACAAGCCTTCCTACCTCTGACCCTAACCATGCCAGGGGCAGAACTAGGTACCTGGATGCTGCAACTATAACATTGTTGTAGCGCCTGCAACACGGGTGATGGAGCCTCCAGCACTAAGGGCAAGTCAAGGAAAGCTGTGCCATGCGCCCCAAACAGCTCCTGGTAACACTTGCGGATCACGTTCATCCCTAGCACACCAGGGACCGGATGGGGCTGGCTGTTAGGAGGATCACGAACTACCAATACCCCACAATTGGGCATTAATTTCCCACAAAGTTCGACATCCAACTCCAAATAGCCAAGATAAGGGATGGCCAGTCCATTGGCAGCCCTAAGCTGCAACCAATGACAAGAGTGGAGCCGCTCTTGACCCCATGGTTCATAGTTCTGACGAAAGAAACTTTCAGTGACAGTTGACACCATAGACCCAGTGTCAAGCAGGCAAGGTACCTTAACTCCCCCAAATAGCACATCAAGATGAGGGCAAGACGACATCAATTTTGAGGCACCCTTCGACTCTTGTAACCCAAACCCTGAGCCAATAGTAGCCCCACCCGAACGGTGGCTCTGCAGTTCGGTGGGCACTAGTTTTCCGACATCGTATTGGCACGAGATTGGTTACTAAAGTCCCGCGGGGCCTGAGCAGGGAGTGGAAAGCGAGCAGGGACACGAACCCCATCACACTCCCAAGCCAAGTGGCCAGGCTGCTGGCAACGCCTGCATGTCTTAACGGCATCACGGGGGAAGCGATTGCGTTGGGGAGGATTTTGTAAGAGGGACAGACTCTGGGTAAGCTTCTGTAATTGATCTTGTTGATTTTTCAGCTGCTCTTGTTGACACTTCAACAAATCCCTGATCTCACTTAGTTCAGAAGCAGCCGGCACCAGAGCCACCGGCTGGGAACTGCCTTGAACCCGATACTGAATCCCCAATGCTGATGGAACAGAGTAGCTACGACCTCTCATACCTCCCGGTAAGCCTTCCCGCTCCCATCTAATAGCCTCACTCCTTACTTCTAAAATAGTAGCGGTCGGCTGCCGGCGTACCATCTGCTTGAGTTCACGACGCAGAGCCCCATCAAGGACATGCTCCACAAACTGATCCCTTAGCAGTGCCTCCGCGTTGGACATACTCTCAGGCGCACTCTCCTTAACTTTCGCCATAAGGCTCAGCAAGGCAAGGGAGAACTCCTGCAGGGATTCCCCTTCCTGTTGCCTTCTTAAAAAAAAGGATTCCTGCAGGGCTACATATGAAGCAGTGCAGCCATACACCTCACGCAACACAGCAAATATCCTATCTGGGTCTGCTCGATCTGCACTAGGACGGTATTTTAATTCATCCCGAGCCTCCCCCTCTAGATGATCATAGAGAAAGAATGCCTGATCAGCACGAGTCAAATGTCGTGCTCTCATGCAAGCTTCCGCTTCCTCAATCCACTCCCCCAACTTAGGGCTTGCCCTACCACTAAACAGAGGGCATTTTCTATCACGTGGGACAAAAACTAACCTTTCTGGTACCGGGATAGGAGCAGGAATAAGGACAGGGCCCGGAGCAGGAGCAGGGCCTGGGGTCTGACGTAGACGCTCATTATCAGCTTTCAGGTGAGCTATCAAGTCCCTCAACTCCTGTAACTCATTCCCTTCAGCCACCCCCTGTTGCATATTTTTGGTACTACACAGTCCAATTGGCAGAAAGAAAAACCAAACGCACTCCCCGCCTTACCTGCCTCTTTAGTGATTGACCGAAGAACAGCTGCTGCTTTGCTTATAATGAGAAAGAAGAAAACAAAAAACAATGCAAACAACAACAAAAAAACTGGAACACGTCTCTGGCTTTACCAAGCGATCCTGCCGACTACGCCAAATGTGGCAGGGGGAATATATATATATATATAGCTGGGCTTAGACCCAGACAAATAGCAGACTACGCCACGATGGGACTTACACCCAAAGATTTAATGGTTTTTCGCTAACAAGACACTCAGGTTCGTGCAAGGATCAGCCAGAGACAGTGGTCAAGTACAAAAATAATATTTTAATTTCTCTTTTTACTTTTTATAAAAATGTACAACCCATGGAGCCATACACTCCAGAGTCACTCCAAACATTCAAGATTTCACAACAAACATAGTACGAATTTCACAGAGAATAGAATGTAATTGACACCAAATCAAATAACAAACACAGTATACTCTAATCACAATGTACACACACACACACACGAGGTGAAGCTAGGGCTGAAACTTACCAGTGGGAGGCTAGTGGCCCGAGCAATGATCGTCCATAACACAACACCCCACTCACACGTGATAAATTTCACACACACCGCAAGGGAAATGATCACATTTGGTGAACGCACCGCCACTGCACACACCAAGGGACCCACCACCACAAGGGGCACTGTTCCCACTGGCGGTCTTCAGCACCTAGACAAAAGACAAGCACGTGAAAATCAACCACAACCACACACAACAATTGCAAAACACTGTTAAACCCAAGATGGTACTAGGGTTAAAGATATGGATAGCAATTGAATCACAAAGCAAAATACAAATTAAACAAACAAACTATCATAGCCCAGCCAGCACAATGGGGCAAAAAAATGCCGTCTGGCTTAACGATCTTTGATCGGGGTAGACAAAACAAATCAATAATCAACCCAAATGAATCAGAATAATACTCATGTATATCAGCAGCAAACAAAAAGCCTCCCTACAAGAGTTTAAATAAACACACAAAACACTGAGCCTATAAAATATAGACCAAAATAATAACAGTTAATGGTGTCAGTCCATCCAACACTCCACACTTAAACCATGAAACTGGTCATATGATGCTGAATGAAACCAGTTCACGGTCTAACAGGAAGACCGAGCTCACCAGGAAGCTGCCGATTAATGTAAGCAAACCTCGGTTCCACTTATTCTAGGTCCCGGGTGAAAAAGGCAGCCACAGTTGTTGACATGATCCAATGATATACGTAAACAAATAGGAATAAAAAACGTAAGCAAAGCAGCAGGCGTTCGGCGCTGATGTCGCCCGCTGGCCGCTACACCCCGGCTATAAAGCCTCTCCTGAAATACAAAAAGTGTCTACTTGTAAACGCATCTCACCGTAACATTTATCTAATGATTATCGTAGTCACATACCTTTGTGAAACAGCATCCAGTCACGGCCCCAGGCTCTGGTCACCAATAACCGGGCACAACTTTAGCTGCTAACAGGGCTACTACAGCAACGGGGATTCTAAAATTAAAACATTCCCTATAAGCCCGTCATAAAGTTAAAAGAGTGGAAACAAAGAACCAGAGCTTTTCCTACCGGTAACGCTAGGATCGAATAGATGACCCAGGCAGACCAAGACAGACATCAGACAGATAGGCCGGCAGGTAAACAGGACAACAGTCGCGTGTCGATGACGTAACTTGTCAAACGAAAAGTCCCGATTTATATATAGGGACTCGACCATCGCGATTGGCTCACAGCACCGCAAATGAATTGCCATTTGGCCAGACAGCTGTAGCCTGCTACATTAACATGAATAATTATTATGATTTAGTTGGTCTGGTTTTAATACAATTCACCGCACCCGCAAAAACAAAACAAAAAAACAATCAAACAATGAAAACAGTTAATAGTAAAACCACCACTGTAAATCACAAGCCGTTCAAAACAATATTAGAACATGACTTAACAAAAACACATTATACAAATAAACTATTTAACAAATGTAATTGTATTTAATCCTTTCATTTTCACAAGTTTATACTGTATAAATTACTTCTTTTTTTTTTTTACTTTAAATGTTTTGTTACGTTTGTGCTTGAAAATAACTCTATCTTTAATTGGTCTTGTTATTTTGCATTTTAGGCTTATTTTAAGCATGTGTTTAAGTATGTGTATTCTGCATTTATGTATTTGTTGTGAGCTGCTTTGTGACTGTGGAACTTTTGGGGACAAAACAATCCCGCACCCCGTTGAGGATCTGTTATAAAGCACATGCAAACAGTAATTTAACATGAATGGTTAGTGTGTTACTACCATGAAAGTGATAACGATGTTTCTTTTGATATTTGACGATAATGGCGCTCTGCTCTCGGTTACGTTCATCATGAAGCGGCGCGCGCGACCAAGTAGAGTCAGCGTAGCTCACAGCGCCATCTGCTGGAGAAATAATCACTACACGATTGCTCCAGCAGCTGCTGTATGTTGGGCTTTTTTGCAATGTATATGCCATATGCGGGCTGTTTTGAACGAGCTGTAAAACGGGGACATTTCCGGAAAACGGGGACGTCTAATTGCAGAGATATCTAGCATTTCTGAGTGATGATGATGCAGAGGAATCACTGAATCAAAGTTTTGAACTGAGTCAATGAAACATTTTCAGACTTTTTATTAAAGATTAAGTTTGTAACTTCAATAAATGTGTTCAGATCGATGCGCGGTCACGTGCTCTGCTCATATGAATTATTTGAGTTTTAGTTGCTATGGCGACGCCGACGCATGTTATGAATTCAGACTCTTGTGCATGCACACCGATCTCGATCTGTTGTTGAGAGAGACGAGGCGAATTCACAAACTATTGCAGAATATTTTCTGTGCTGACTTTGAGATTTTGAAGCTGTTTGGACGATTCCTGAGACAAGACTTGTATTCTGGAAGAACATCGCAGGAGATATATCCTTTACACAGAGTTATATTTTTGAGTTTTAGTTCTTATTATTTCTAAGGATAGTGCTATCTTGTTGTTCTTTTCTTATTTTCGAGTTTGATTAATTTTTTGTTATCTTATTTTCTTTTCTGGGAGGAGTATTTTTGAGGAGAGTTTATTGTATTGTATTGTGTTTTGTTGTGTTGTGTTTTGTGTTTTGTATTGCTTTTATTCCAGATTGGACGAGGAGGTCGATGGCGAATATGATGGGTGAAACAGGCGGTGAGTGCTTTAGGTTTTTCATTTGTTTATGGGATGTAGGGGAGAGTGGGGTGATTTGTGCCAGGGGGGAAGTAGTTCCACCCAGTACCGTCGCAAGGGCTGTGCCAAGCGTGCGACCGCACAGGGCCTCGCGCAAAAGTAAAGACGACAGCTGACTTGATGATGTAAAGCCAATAGTTAAAGTTCATGTTTTTGTCCTTCAAAATACTATAATAGTTTTAAAAAAAACATAGCTAAAAGTGTGTATGGTGATGCTTTATTATTCTGCTTGTTAAAAATGTATTATGCAGTAACTTGCAATAGCCCATTTCTCTGTGCGTGTGACGGTGATTCATGCGCATACATGTCAGTCAGGGGGCATCGCACGTCAAGTTCATAGAGCTTTATTCCCAGTCCATTCAAATTTCAGATTTTTGGCCGCCTCTGACATGGGTCAAACCATAGATATTACCTACGAAGTTCAAGTAAATACGCTAGAAATGTGCGCTCATTCAAGCATGTGCATTTATTGCATGGATGGAGAAAGCACAGACGCTTGCATTTCATCTGACGGTATGCACAAAAGGTTTTTTATTTAACACTATTAAAGTTAAATAAGCATAACCTAACTAAAGCTCTATCTCGAGACGTTTTAAACGTTTTTTAAATCTGAAAACTGCAAAAAGCAACGAAATTGTCAGACATCCATTTTGTTCATTTTCACAGAGGAAATACTGAAAAACAGCGCTGGTCCTCTCAATACTGTCTGTTTATAATTTTACCGACTGAGAAATGGCTTCTGATGATTCAGTGAGAGAGCAGTCCAAACTAATTCAAGTGCATTCAGGGCGTTTTGCAAACGCATTTGACCCCTTCATAATTTAGAACATATTTTTAGCGTAAAAATGTGCGCACTGCCCAGTTCAGTTACACGGTTTAACTTCTTGAACCTGCTGTTAAACTGAATATACGATTTTCTTTCTTATATATCCACATAAACAACAAATTGTTCGTCACTATAGCAACAGAGTAGACCCCAGTTAAAAGGCTATACCCCCGGGCCTGGCACATCACGTTCGCACAGGGCCTCGCACCCCCCTTGCGATGGGCCTGGAACTTCCACCCATTTGTTTCTGGAAAACCATAGAAGGAATTGGTCATGTGACCACATAATTTTGAAAAGCCATCAATTTTACTCATCCTCTAAAGAAGGGAGACATGTGGCATGAGAGGTTAGCACATTTTAGCCCAAAAAACGGTATTTTTTCCCTCTCAAAGTAAAATTTCTCTGATCACGGTTTTTTGATTGTAGCGTCTGAACAATTATAGACAAGTTTGAAAACATTTCACACGTTTTAGTGCTTTAGCAGGCTACACAATGAGTCTATACAGTTAACATGATGTTAGCTCTTAACTGCTGGATCATGCTAGTTTTTACAAACTTGTGAGTCTGGGGTGATTTGTGCCAAAGTTGAAAGAAGTCTGTGGATGGAAAGTCCATCTTTACATTGAAAGAAAACGATGAAGGAGTCATCCCTAGAGGTGCTCAAGAAACTACCCATACCCCAAAAACTTGGTGGTACAGCCAGAAGAGAGCAGAAGTTTATATTCCCCTGCAGCATTGACAAGTGGGATGTTAAGTAGTAAGGCCAGATCCAGACCACCTAGATCTACATACCCACAGGGGATAATCTGGAGAAGTGAGGAGATGGGCATGCCTCATCAGTGTTTGACTCACCTGCCATTTGTTTCATTTAGCTAACACTGATTTCAGTTTTGTTAATAAAGAGAAATTTAGTCACAATAGGATGTTTAGAAATGAGCCTCACTTTATTCTTATATGTTACATATTTGACAGGCAGCTTTCTATGTGTGCCAACAGGCATTTATTGCCAAAGCCTTTTTGGCTGAAATGATTCACAAATATCATATATTGTGTATTGAAGTTTTTTGTCTTTTCCCAAAAACTACAAAATATGACTTATTCCAACAGTTTAATAGGGTGACAATATCTAAATAAACCTTAAATTAGTAATTTTGTATTGAATTTGTCTCGCTTTCATATAGCATTACAGTTCATAACATTAAAATGTTCTGTTTTACTTCAGAAATCACTGGCACAATTTACCCCAACGTATTCTCCCCAAAGGCACAACTTACCCCTCACCAGGGGCAAGTTGTGCCACGAGACCACTTTTTTCCCCAAAAGCTATATTTCTGAAACAATTTATTTCAGATCCAAAGTTATTGTTCTCAGGGATGCACCACATCCTGAAATATATGTACGTTCTTAAGTTGAAGACATTACTGTCATGGCCTCACTTTAAAGTCACTTTGAGTAAAAACTGGCACAACTCACCCCACTCTCCCCTAATGTTACTGAAAAATTCCAGCCTCAGGCCGCTCCAGATCCAGGAGAGCCACTTTCTCTCAGATGGCTGGTCAGGAGGTTTGGAGACGCGGTTTTGAGGACCGGACCCAGACACAGATCCAGGAGCTTCTACACATTTAGCACTTCTGTCTTCTGAGTTTTGTGTTTCTGTGTCCACAGGTCAGACTGACAGGAAGAGGGAGTGGCAGAGCGGCAGCCGGCTGAGCCAGGACGATGGACGTCCGTCCAGTCCATCTAAACTCCTTCGCAGAGGTCAGAATAGGCTTTTATTGAAGAAGTTATGGCTCAGTTAACAAATAATGTGTCTTTGAAAATAGAAAGTTGGAAAAAAAAAATAAAGTAACAATTTGATTATTAATATGTCCAAATCATCTTTGTCCCTCTCTGACAATATAGTGAGGTGGTTCTGTAGCGAGTCGTTGAGCCTCAGCAGCCGAGGCTCGTACATCGTCGATTGGAAGTGGAGTGGCCATAGATCGGATAGCCTAAGCGAACAGGGCAGTTGCAGCCACTGTAGTTTGTCCTGGTCCGACAGCCCCGAAGAGTGGATGTGGCCTCTGCTGCCAGGTCAAGTTCCCGTCGAGCCAACGGAGACTTCAAATGGCCTTTCACCAGTGAACAAGAGCTCAACAGGTGAGACTGAAATAAAGCTGGGCGGTGTAAAGTGTACAGATGGAGATTTTGCTATTTCATGCGTAAGACAGTCACAGTACAGGCACATTTATTTGTTTTTTCTGGATTTAACAGTAAAATGTAAGGTATGTCATTATATCATTGCCTATTTTGACGTCAAAGATGTTTCTAATAATTCAGTTTTGTTTTCTTCATTTCAGAAAAACCTGCAGAATGTAAGAAGAGGAAAGGAGATCGTTCTTTCTTCAGGAACGTGTGTCAGGCTACGAGGCGCTCGCTCCTCTGCTGTTGTCTCAGTGCTGAGGATGTTGTGGAGCCGTTTGTTCCTCCAGCGGATCTGGAGCCAGAACCCGATCCTGGTCCATCATCACCTGATCCAGATCACTCCGGCGTCAAGCCAAGTAAGGGTCAATCCACAGACATTATTTCTCCAACATTGTTTTAAACAGTATTATTATTGTCTTGTTTGCACTGTTATTTTTAATATAAAGGAAAGGATCCAGCAAGCTCATATATTTCTCATATTTTGTTTTTCAGACTCCTTTGAGACTCTCTATACCGTGGGAGAGATGATTGGATCCGGAGGATTCGGAAGAGTGTTCAAGGGAACACGGAAACTTGATGGCAAAAAGGTAAAGCAATCTTGCTGAATTGTACAAACAGGCGTTTGAACACTGTTACTGTTATTGAACATTGTTTTTTTTTGTTTTTTTTTGCAGATTGCCATCAAGCAGATGCGCAAGATCAACAACGATCGTTATCTTGATATTGTAAGTTGGTCAAAAGTTAAATGTGTATTTGTTGTTTAAGTGCTGATTACTGTAGTCAATACTCCTGGAGGAAGCATTAGGTGTAAATGTAATAGATCAGTAAACCTGGAAAGGCTCTGATGATCGTATCTATAAAGATCAAAGAAAAGTACATTTAAAAATGATATGTTTTCTTCAGATTTTGACCCAGCTAACCTTCTGTCTACTACTTTTCTCTAGCCCGGGCATCCCACACCTCTCGTAACAGAAGTGGCGCTGCTGCTCATGATGAGGCAAGAACCCACAAGCCCCTACGTCATCCGACTGTACGACTGGTTTGAACATCCTCGGACATTCGACCTCATAATGGAGTTCCCTGAACCCTGCGAGAACTTGCTCCACTTCATCCTTCGTGATCCTCCACTGGATGAAACCACAGCTCGGGTCATCATGAGACAGGCTGTGCTGGCAGTGCAACACTGCATCGAGCATGGCGTTTTTCATAATGACGTTCATCCACAGAATTTCCTGGTGAAGACAAACACGCTAGAGCTCAAGCTGATAGACTTCGGCTGCGGTCAGCTACTTAGTGACGATGGCTACAAGAGGAACATATACTGTGGTGAGTATTTTTGGAGTGTGGAAACCTGGATGTATTGACTTTCTGATAATTTGATGCTTTGAAGAAATTGCTCAACAATGTGCAAATGTCTTGCTTACAGGATTACTGAGTTACACCCCGCCTGAAGTCTTCACTGAACCTCTGTTCCACGCCATCCCAACAAATGTCTGGGCTCTAGGGGTGTTGTTGTACGAGATGATGAACGCTTGTGTTCCCTTTGGCAATAGAAAGGAAATCACACAAGCCAAAGTTGCATTTCAGAACTCCAACGTATCCAAAGGTGAGTGAAAAATATTGATAACATATATAAACACACACACATAAAGCAAAGGCTCTGTTTAGAAACAGGTAAAGGTGAAGTATGTAAGATTTTTCAAGTTGAAATACATTCAGTTTATTGTTCATCAGATGCTGTTTTCATAGATGCCAACGTTCGTGTCACATGGTCACGACTAACCAGCCTCTCCTTAATAAAATGTGTACAGAATGCAGAGATCTGATTAGCAAGTGCCTAGCCCGGGATCCAACGAAACGGCCGACGTTAGAGCAGATGTTACAACATGAGTGGATTAGAAATGATCTGGAGAAGTTCAGGAGAAGTGCAGGAGATTCACTCGATCAGTGATTTCAGGTGTGAGGAAGTCTAACAGACAGAGTAGGATTATTATCATTTATCTTCAGTTCTGGATTATTTGTAGTGAGGTTTTCAAATGTGTGTTCATTGTTATAGTCAAGTCAGCTTCATTTATACAGCGCTTTATACAATACAGATTGTTTCAGAGCGGCTTCACAGTAATAAACAGGAAAATGACACAATCAGTGACGCAATTGCAAGAATTCAGTTCTGTTGTAAATCAGCTCTAAAAAAACATTCATGAGTTCACATGTTCATATAATCTTTGTATTGGATAGGAAATAACACTTGCTGTCCTTGGTGGAGCGCTTGAGCTCGAGACTTGACCCGAAGCCTGAAGTCCAACCCCGACCTGACAGGAACCCAAGCCGCCGCACCAGAGATCAGAGCCGGCCCACGTCTGAGCGAGAACACGAGAGACCGAAGACTGGAAAGAGTCATCAAGTCATCACAGCCACATTTGCTTTGTTTAGTTAGAACAACTCATCTTTATTTATATAGTTGTCACAGACTGACTGTGACCCCGGACTTTTATTTTGAAGGGACTGAACATGGGCATGTGCACACAACAAACTGTTTCCACCATTACACATACACACAAACTAATGCCGAGTTCTAGGCGACCCGTGTTTTTCCAACCTTCTTCCCATGAAAGTGCACCAGTCAAACCCGTGACTTCCCACCCGTGAACTCGTACTAGATCGATGTACTCCCAGTTACGAGCTCTGACGTCACATTAGCCCGCGAAGCAACAATGGCAGCCCCTACGGATGCGGTGTTTATGAAAGTCGTACATTAAAACCCAAATCGTTTTTTAAAATTAAGGTATTGCTCTAACGTTATTCATCCGCAAATGTTGTGCATTATCAGCAGCTTTTCTAGCCTTAGCTCGTTTTCAGGCCATTGAGTGCAAGAATAAAATAATACCAAATACATTTCCAGATATACAAATAACATAAAATAAAAGGTATAACAGCTTCTCTTGCCTTATGCGCCGCTTTTCTCCTCCGTTTCCCTCAAGTAAGCAAGGAGTGAGCACCTTTGGCGATAGAAGTGATTGTAAATGAGCATAAGCCCCGTACGGTCCGCCACGCTTTGTTTACATCAAGCTACCGCTCAGGCAGTTCGGCGTGACTTTGCCTGGAACGCTACAAAGTCGTGAGTCGTGGTTTGAAGTCGTAACTTACGGGCTCAGGAACCTGCCTGGAACGCAGCATAAATGCCGGCAAAATGTGCCATCCTGGTGTGGTTGTGTGTTTGTAGCCCTGATGTCGGTGTTGTAACATCCCGTTCATCGTCCCAAGTTGTTAGTTTCATTGTTTTGTTTGTTTAATGCTGGAATTTGTTTAAATGTTCAGTGACGCATGCTGTTCTAATATCATTACACAGAGAAGAACACCAAAAATACTTTACACCATAAGAGTTTATTTCATTTCATTCAGTTATCAGTTTAACTTCAATGCATTTCAAACAGCTAAACATCCCTTCTGGTTCACCTCTGTCGCGGGAATTCTCAATCCGTTTATCTGACTTCACCACGGACAATTCTGTTAATATAAAACTACAGTATCTCGAGGTAATTCCCTTCTCGAATACATCTAACACAATTTCAATACTTCGAGGTAATTCCCCTCCCGAAGTAAGGTGACGGCGTCCCGTCGTGAAGCTACTATCATAGCGTTTACTCAAACACACGAGCACACAGATCTATCTATCTGTCTGTCTGTCTGTCCGTCCGTCCGTCCGTCCGTCCATCCATCCATCCATCCATCCATCTATCTGTCTGTCTGTCTGTCTATCTATCTATCAACAAAAACAAAACCTCTGTCAAATGCTCACACTTAAGATAGGTGGTAATGCAAATATAAAAGCATACTGTATGTTTTAACTTAAAGGTCACTTTTTCTGACTTTAGTTGTTTAAAATAAATGTACGTCTAACTCTTCATTATGTAATCATGTTAATTTTAAATGTTTTGTACCTTTTGCCATACATGTTGTATTTTAAAGGTTTCAAATGGCATGTTAAGAGAAATGTCATCCTTTTATGGCCTTTGCATCTTCATTTATGTCTAAAGCAACAGTTTGGGGTTTTAATCAGCAGCTTAGTGGTGTACACTGGAAGACAACATACACTGAGGTCATCTGTGTTGTGCCCTTAAATCAGCTTCTCTGACATGAAGCAAGACTAATGTTTGTAATTTCATGAGACTAAAACTGCACTGGATATTTACAAAGATCACAAATGTCTGTATTTACCATTTGAATCAAACCTAATGAAATTCAAAACTGTAGGCCTATTTTAGAGGTTACAAACAAGGTCTCATTTGACCATTTTAACACTTCAGACCATAACAACAGCATTTTCCAAATCACTGCTATTCTAAGGAATAATTGGGCTTTTTAAAGGGATAAAAAATACTATGGTAGTCAAATGGGGGGCGAGATCTGCTTGGTTACAAACATTCTAAATATCTTTGTGGTGACAGAATTTTATTTTTTGGGTGAACTTTCCCTTAAGACTGGTTAGGGATGCATATGCCTACTACATTTTTATATAGGCCTATATTATTTTTTATATTTTTAGGAACAATGAGAAAGAGAACAAATAAAACAGCATAAATAGATTTTCTTATAGAGGGTACACAGGCATTGTATACTAGTGTACATGACTCAATAATTTTTGTTGTTGTTGACATTATTGACATGAATGCCATGAATCGCTGGATAGAAATAAGTGTTAGTCACACTGCAAAAAACATCTAATTTTCTTTAATTTGTGTTAAAAAAAAAATGTTGTTGAATTTGTGTTGATTTTAAACACACACACATATATAACCTTACATTTTAATACCCTGAAACAAGTTAAAATATAAGAACTACAAAAATTCACCATTAAACTAATACAAGGAAACATTATTTGATTCATATGCAATAATATAGCAAAATATAGTAAAAATAAATAAAAGTATTTACCAACCCATTTTGATGCATGCAGAGTAAGGTGACCAGATTTCTGAAATGGAAACCGGGGACATTTCCTATTTGAGTGGTCAAAATATCACTAAGAAATCTCATTTGTTATTGGGCCTGTCGATTAATTAAAAACGGGGACAGTATATTTTTGAATGTTTTTTGTTGTCGTTGTGGGCTCCCTATATTATTATTAACATGAATAATTATTATGATTTAGTTGGTCTGGTTTTAATACAATTCACCGCACCCGCAAAAACAAAACAAAAAAACAATCAAACAATGAAAACAGTTAATAGTAAAACCACCACTGTAAATCACAAGCCGTTCAAAACAATATTAGAACATGACTTAACAAAAACACATTATACAAATAAACTATTTAACAAATGTAATTGTATTTAATCCTTTCATTTTCACAATTTTATACTGTATAAATTACTTCTTTTTTTTTTTTACTTTAAATGTTTTGTTACGTTTGTGCTTGAAAATAACTCTATCTTTAATTGGTCTTGTTATTTTGCATTTTAGGCTTATTTTAAGCATGTGTTTAAGTATGTGTATTCTGCATTTATGTATTTGTTGTGAGCTGCTTTGTGACTGTGGAACTTTTGGGGACAAAACAATCCCGCACCCCGTTGAGGATCTGTTATAAAGCACATGCAAACAGTAATTTAACATGAATGGTTAGTGTGTTACTACCATGAAAGTGATAACGATGTTTCTTTTGATATTTGACGATAATGGCGCTCTGCTCTCGGTTACGTTCATCATGAAGCGGCGCGCGCGACCAAGTAGAGTCAGCGTAGCTCACAGCGCCATCTGCTGGAGAAATAATCACTACACGATTGCTCCAGCAGCTGCTGTATGTTGGGCTTTTTTGCAATGTATATGCCATATGCGGGCTGTTTTGAACGAGCTGTAAAACGGGGACATTTCCGGAAAACGGGGACGTCTAATTGCAGAGATATCTAGCATTTCTGAGTGATGATGATGCAGAGGAATCACTGAATCAAAGTTTTGAACTGAGTCAATGAAACATTTTCAGACTTTTTATTAAAGATTAAGTTTGTAACTTCAATAAATGTGTTCAGATCGATGCGCGGTCACGTGCTCTGCTCATATGAATTATTTGAGTTTTAGTTGCTATGGCGACGCCGACGCATGTTATGAATTCAGACTCTTGTGCATGCACACCGATCTCGATCTGTTGTTGAGAGAGACGAGGCGAATTCACAAACTATTGCAGAATATTTTCTGTGCTGACTTTGAGATTTTGAAGCTGTTTGGACGATTCCTGAGACAAGACTTGTATTCTGGAAGAACATCGCAGGAGATATATCCTTTACACAGAGTTATATTTTTGAGTTTTAGTTCTTATTATTTCTAAGGATAGTGCTATCTTGTTGTTCTTTTCTTATTTTCGAGTTTGATTAATTTTTTGTTTTTCTTTTCTTTTTTTCTTTTCTGGGAGGAGTATTTTTGAGGAGAGTTTATTGTATTGTATTGTGTTTTGTTGTGTTGTGTTTTGTGTTTTGTATTGCTTTTATTCCAGATTGGACGAGGAGGTCGATGGCGAATATGATGGGTGAAACAGGCGGTGAGTGCTTCAGGTTTTTCATTTGTTTATGGGATGTAGGGGAGAGTGGGGTGATTTGTGCCAGGGGGGAAGTAGTTCCACCCAGTACCGTCGCAAGGGCTGTGCCAAGCGTGCGACCGCACAGGGCCTCGCGCAAAAGTAAAGACGACAGCTGACTTGATGATGTAAAGCCAATAGTTAAAGTTCATGTTTTTGTCCTTCAAAATACTATAATAGTTTAAAAAAAAACATAGCTAAAAGTGTGTATGGTGATGCTTTATTATTCTGCTTGTTAAAAATGTATTATGCAGTAACTTGCAATAGCCCATTTCTCTGTGCGTGTGACGGTGATTCATGCGCATACATGTCAGTCAGGGGGCATCGCACGTCAAGTTCATAGAGCTTTATTCCCAGTCCATTCAAATTTCAGATTTTTGGCCGCCTCTGACATGGGTCAAACCATAGATATTACCTACGAAGTTCAAGTAAATACGCTAGAAATGTGCGCTCATTCAAGCATGTGCATTTATTGCATGGATGGAGAAAGCACAGACGCTTGCATTTCATCTGACGGTATGCACAAAAGGTTTTTTATTTAACACTATTAAAGTTAAATAAGCATAACCTAACTAAAGCTCTATCTCGAGACGTTTTAAACGTTTTTTAAATCTGAAAACTGCAAAAAGCAACGAAATTGTCAGACATCCATTTTGTTCATTTTCACAGAGGAAATACTGAAAAACAGCGCTGGTCCTCTCAATACTGTCTGTTTATAATTTTACCGACTGAGAAATGGCTTCTGATGATTCAGTGAGAGAGCAGTCCAAACTAATTCAAGTGCATTCAGGGCGTTTTGCAAACGCATTTGACCCCTTCATAATTTAGAACATATTTTTAGCGTAAAAATGTGCGCACTGCCCAGTTCAGTTACACGGTTTAACTTCTTGAACCTGCTGTTAAACTGAATATACGATTTTCTTTCTTATATATCCACATAAACAACAAATTGTTCGTCACTATAGCAACAGAGTAGACCCCAGTTAAAAGGCTATACCCCCGGGCCTGGCACATCACGTTCGCACAGGGCCTCGCACCCCCCTTGCGATGGGCCTGGAACTTCCACCCATTTGTTTCTGGAAAACCATAGAAGGAATTGGTCATGTGACCACATAATTTTGAAAAGCCATCAATTTTACTCATCCTCTAAAGAAGGGAGACATGTGGCATGAGAGGTTAGCACATTTTAGCCCAAAAAACGGTATTTTTTCCCTCTCAAAGTAAAATTTCTCTGATCACGGTTTTTTGATTGTAGCGTCTGAACAATTATAGACAAGTTTGAAAACATTTCACACGTTTTAGTGCTTTAGCAGGCTACACAATGAGTCTATACAGTTAACATGATGTTAGCTCTTAACTGCTGGATCATGCTAGTTTTTACAAACTTGTGAGTCTGGGGTGATTTGTGCCAAAGTTGAAAGAAGTCTGTGGATGGAAAGTCCATCTTTACATTGAAAGAAAACGATGAAGGAGTCATCCCTAGAGGTGCTCAAGAAACTACCCATACCCCAAAAACTTGGTGGTACAGCCAGAAGAGAGCAGAAGTTTATATTCCCCTGCAGCATTGACAAGTGGGATGTTAAGTAGTAAGGCCAGATCCAGACCACCTAGATCTACATACCCACAGGGGATAATCTGGAGAAGTGAGGAGATGGGCATGCCTCATCAGTGTTTGACTCACCTGCCATTTGTTTCATTTAGCTAACACTGATTTCAGTTTTGTTAATAAAGAGAAATTTAGTCACAATAGGATGTTTAGAAATGAGCCTCACTTTATTCTTATATGTTACATATTTGACAGGCAGCTTTCTATGTGTGCCAACAGGCATTTATTGCCAAAGCCTTTTTGGCTGAAATGATTCACAAATATCATATATTGTGTATTGAAGTTTTTTGTCTTTTCCCAAAAACTACAAAATATGACTTATTCCAACAGTTTAATAGGGTGACAATATCTAAATAAACCTTAAATTAGTAATTTTGTATTGAATTTGTCTCGCTTTCATATAGCATTACAGTTCATAACATTAAAATGTTCTGTTTTACTTCAGAAATCACTGGCACAATTTACCCCAACGTATTCTCCCCAAAGGCACAACTTACCCCTCACCAGGGGCAAGTTGTGCCACGAGACCACTTTTTTCCCCAAAAGCTATATTTCTGAAACAATTTATTTCAGATCCAAAGTTATTGTTCTCAGGGATGCACCACATCCTGAAATATATGTACGTTCTTAAGTTGAAGACATTACTGTCATGGCCTCACTTTAAAGTCACTTTGAGTAAAAACTGGCACAACTCACCCCACTCTCCCCTAATGTTACTGAAAAATTCCAGCCTCAGGCCGCTCCAGATCCAGGAGAGACACTTTCTCTCAGATGGCTGGTCAGGAGGTTTGGAGACGCGGTTTTGAGGACCGGACCCAGACACAGATCCAGGAGCTTCTACACATTTAGCACTTCTGTCTTCTGAGTTTTGTGTTTCTGTGTCCACAGGTCAGACTGACAGGAAGAGGGAGTGGCAGAGCGGCAGCCGGCTGAGCCAGGACGATGGACGTCCGTCCACTCCATCTAAACTCCTTCGCAGAGGTCAGAATAGGCTTTTATTGAAGAAGTTATGGCTCAGTTAACAAATAATGTGTCTTTGAAAATAGAAAGTTGGAAAAAAAAAATAAAGTAACAATTTGATTATTAATATGTCCAAATCATCTTTGTCCCTCTCTGACAATATAGTGAGGTGGTTCTGTAGCGAGTCGTTGAGCCTCAGCAGCCGAGGCTCGTACATCGTCGATTGGAAGTGGAGTGGCCATAGATCGGATAGCCTAAGCGAACAGGGCAGTTGCAGCCACTGTAGTTTGTCCTGGTCCGACAGCCCCGAAGAGTGGATGTGGCCTCTGCTGCCAGGTCAAGTTCCCGTCGAGCCAACGGAGACTTCAAATGGCCTTTCACCAGTGAACAAGAGCTCAACAGGTGAGACTGAAATAAAGCTGGGCGGTGTAAAGTGTACAGATGGAGATTTTGCTATTTCATGCGTAAGACAGTCACAGTACAGGCACATTTATTTGTTTTTTCTGGATTTAACAGTAAAATGTAAGGTATGTCATTATATCATTGCCTATTTTGACGTCAAAGATGTTTCTAATAATTCAGTTTTGTTTTCTTCATTTCAGAAAAACCTGCAGAATGTAAGAAGAGGAAAGGAGATCGTTCTTTCTTCAGGAACGTGTGTCAGGCTATGAGGCGCTCGCTCCTCTGCTGTTGTCTCAGTGCTGAGGATGTTGTGGAGCCGTTTGTTCCTCCAGCGGATCTGGAGCCAGAACCCGATCCTGGTCCATCATCACCTGATCCAGATCACTCCGGCGTCAAGCCAAGTAAGGGTCAATCCACAGACATTATTTCTCCAACATTGTTTTAAACAGTATTATTATTGTCTTGTTTGCACTGTTATTTTTAATATAAAGGAAAGGATCCAGCAAGCTCATATATTTCTCATATTTTGTTTTTCAGACTCCTTTGAGACTCTCTATACCGTGGGAGAGATGATTGGATCCGGAGGATTCGGAAGAGTGTTCAAGGGAACACGGAAACTTGATGGCAAAAAGGTAAAGCAATCTTGCTGAATTGTACAAACAGGCGTTTGAACACTGTTACTGTTATTGAACATTGTTTTTTTTTGTTTTTTTTTGCAGATTGCCATCAAGCAGATGCGCAAGATCAACAACGATCGTTATCTTGATATTGTAAGTTGGTCAAAAGTTAAATGTGTATTTGTTGTTTAAGTGCTGATTACTGTAGTCAATACTCCTGGAGGAAGCATTAGGTGTAAATGTAATAGATCAGTAAACCTGGAAAGGCTCTGATGATCGTATCTATAAAGATCAAAGAAAAGTACATTTAAAAATGATATGTTTTCTTCAGATTTTGACCCAGCTAACCTTCTGTCTACTACTTTTCTCTAGCCCGGGCATCCCACACCTCTCGTAACAGAAGTGGCGCTGCTGCTCATGATGAGGCAAGAACCCACAAGCCCCTACGTCATCCGACTGTACGACTGGTTTGAACATCCTCGGACATTCGACCTCATAATGGAGTTCCCTGAACCCTGCGAGAACTTGCTCCACTTCATCCTTCGTGATCCTCCACTGGATGAAACCACAGCTCGGGTCATCATGAGACAGGCTGTGCTGGCAGTGCAACACTGCATCGAGCATGGCGTTTTTCATAATGACGTTCATCCACAGAATTTCCTGGTGAAGACAAACACGCTAGAGCTCAAGCTGATAGACTTCGGCTGCGGTCAGCTACTTAGTGACGATGGCTACAAGAGGAACATATACTGTGGTGAGTATTTTTGGAGTGTGGAAACCTGGATGTATTGACTTTCTGATAATTTGATGCTTTGAAGAAATTGCTCAACAATGTGCAAATGTCTTGCTTACAGGATTACTGAGTTACACCCCGCCTGAAGTCTTCACTGAACCTCTGTTCCACGCCATCCCAACAAATGTCTGGGCTCTAGGGGTGTTGTTGTACGAGATGATGAACGCTTGTGTTCCCTTTGGCAATAGAAAGGAAATCACACAAGCCAAAGTTGCATTTCAGAACTCCAACGTATCCAAAGGTGAGTGAAAAATATTGATAACATATATAAACACACACACATAAAGCAAAGGCTCTGTTTAGAAACAGGTAAAGGTGAAGTATGTAAGATTTTTCAAGTTGAAATACATTCAGTTTATTGTTCATCAGATGCTGTTTTCATAGATGCCAACGTTCGTGTCACATGGTCACGACTAACCAGCCTCTCCTTAATAAAATGTGTACAGAATGCAGAGATCTGATTAGCAAGTGCCTAGCCCGGGATCCAACGAAACGGCCGACGTTAGAGCAGATGTTACAACATGAGTGGATTAGAAATGATCTGGAGAAGTTCAGGAGAAGTGCAGGAGATTCACTCGATCAGTGATTTCAGGTGTGAGGAAGTCTAACAGACAGAGTAGGATTATTATCATTTATCTTCAGTTCTGGATTATTTGTAGTGAGGTTTTCAAATGTGTGTTCATTGTTATAGTCAAGTCAGCTTCATTTATACAGCGCTTTATACAATACAGATTGTTTCAGAGCGGCTTCACAGTAATAAACAGGAAAATGACACAATCAGTGACGCAATTGCAAGAATTCAGTTCTGTTGTAAATCAGCTCTAAAAAAACATTCATGAGTTCACATGTTCATATAATCTTTGTATTGGATAGGAAATAACACTTGCTGTCCTTGGTGGAGCGCTTGAGCTCGAGACTTGACCCGAAGCCTGAAGTCCAACCCCGACCTGACAGGAACCCAAGCCGCCGCACCAGAGATCAGAGCCGGCCCACGTCTGAGCGAGAACACGAGAGACCGAAGACTGGAAAGAGTCATCAAGTCATCACAGCCACATTTGCTTTGTTTAGTTAGAACAACTCATCTTTATTTATATAGTTGTCACAGACTGACTGTGACCCCGGACTTTTATTTTGAAGGGACTGAACATGGGCATGTGCACACAACAAACTGTTTCCACCATTACACATACACACAAACTAATGCCGAGTTCTAGGCGACCCGTGTTTTTCCAACCTTCTTCCCATGAAAGTGCACCAGTCAAACCCGTGACTTCCCACCCGTGAACTCGTACTAGATCGATGTACTCCCAGTTACGAGCTCTGACGTCACATTAGCCCGCGAAGCAACAATGGCAGCCCCTACGGATGCGGTGTTTATGAAAGTCGTACATTAAAACCCAAATCGTTTTTTAAAATTAAGGTATTGCTCTAACGTTATTCATCCGCAAATGTTGTGCATTATCAGCAGCTTTTCTAGCCTTAGCTCGTTTTCAGGCCATTGAGTGCAAGAATAAAATAATACCAAATACATTTCCAGATATACAAATAACATAAAATAAAAGGTATAACAGCTTCTCTTGCCTTATGCGCCGCTTTTCTCCTCCGTTTCCCTCAAGTAAGCAAGGAGTGAGCACCTTTGGCGATAGAAGTGATTGTAAATGAGCATAAGCCCCGTACGGTCCGCCACGCTTTGTTTACATCAAGCTACCGCTCAGGCAGTTCGGCGTGACTTTGCCTGGAACGCTACAAAGTCGTGAGTCGTGGTTTGAAGTCGTAACTTACGGGCTCAGGAACCTGCCTGGAACGCAGCATAAATGCCGGCAAAATGTGCCATCCTGGTGTGGTTGTGTGTTTGTAGCCCTGATGTCGGTGTTGTAACATCCCGTTCATCGTCCCAAGTTGTTAGTTTCATTGTTTTGTTTGTTTAATGCTGGAATTTGTTTAAATGTTCAGTGACGCATGCTGTTCTAATATCATTACACAGAGAAGAACACCAAAAATACTTTACACCATAAGAGTTTATTTCATTTCATTCAGTTATCAGTTTAACTTCAATGCATTTCAAACAGCTAAACATCCCTTCTGGTTCACCTTTATCTGACTTCACCACGGACAATTCTGTTAATATAAAACTACAGTATCTCGAGGTAATTCCCTTCTCGAATACATCTAACACAATTTCAATACTTCGAGGTAATTCCCCTCCCGAAGTAAGGTGACGGCGTCCCGTCGTGAAGCTACTATCATAGCGTTTACTCAAACACACGAGCACACAGATCTATCTATCTGTCTGTCTGTCTGTCCGTCCGTCCGTCCGTCCGTCCATCCATCCATCCATCCATCCATCTATCTGTCTGTCTGTCTGTCTATCTATCTATCAACAAAAACAAAACCTCTGTCAAATGCTCACACTTAAGATAGGTGGTAATGCAAATATAAAAGCATACTGTATGTTTTAACTTAAAGGTCACCTTTTCTGACTTTAGTTGTTTAAAATAAATGTACGTCTAACTCTTCATTATGTAATCATGTTAATTTTAAATGTTTTGTACCTTTTGCCATACATGTTGTATTTTAAAGGTTTCAAATGGCATGTTAAGAGAAATGTCATCCTTTTATGGCCTTTGCATCTTCATTTATGTCTAAAGCAACAGTTTGGGGTTTTAATCAGCAGCTTAGTGGTGTACACTGGAAGACAACATACACTGAGGTCATCTGTGTTGTGCCCTTAAATCAGCTTCTCTGACATGAAGCAAGACTAATGTTTGTAATTTCATGAGACTAAAACTGCACTGGATATTTACAAAGATCACAAATGTCTGTATTTACCATTTGAATCAAACCTAATGAAATTCAAAACTGTAGGCCTATTTTAGAGGTTACAAACAAGGTCTCATTTGACCATTTTAACACTTCAGACCATAACAACAGCATTTTCCAAATCACTGCTATTCTAAGGAATAATTGGGCTTTTTAAAGGGATAAAAAATACTATGGTAGTCAAATGGGGGGCGAGATCTGCTTGGTTACAAACATTCTAAATATCTTTGTGGTGACAGAATTTTATTTTTTGGGTGAACTTTCCCTTAAGACTGGTTAGGGATGCATATGCCTACTACATTTTTATATAGGCCTATATTATTTTTTATATTTTTAGGAACAATGAGAAAGAGAACAAATAAAACAGCATAAATAGATTTTCTTATAGAGGGTACACAGGCATTGTATACTAGTGTACATGACTCAATAATTTTTGTTGTTGTTGACATTATTGACATGAATGCCATGAATCGCTGGATAGAAATAAGTGTTAGTCACACTGCAAAAAACATCTAATTTTCTTTAATTTGTGTTAAAAAAAAAATGTTGTTGAATTTGTGTTGATTTTAAACACACACATATATAACCTTACATTTTAATACCCTGAAACAAGTTAAAATATAAGAACTACAAAAATTCACCATTAAACTAATACAAGGAAACATTATTTGATTCATATGCAATAATATAGCAAAATATAGTAAAAATAAATAAAAGTATTTACCAACCCATTTTGATGCATGCAGAGTAAGGTGACCAGATTTCTGAAATGGAAACCGGGGACATTTCCTATTTGAGTGGTCAAAATATCACTAAGAAATCTCATTTGTTATTGGGCCTGTCGATTAATTAAAAACGGGGACAGTATATTTTTGAATGTTTTTTGTTGTCGTTGTGGGCTCCCTATATTATTATTAACATGAATAATTATTATGATTTAGTTGGTCTGGTTTTAATACAATTCACCGCACCCGCAAAAACAAAACAAAAAAACAATCAAACAATGAAAACAGTTAATAGTAAAACCACCACTGTAAATCACAAGCCGTTCAAAACAATATTAGAACATGACTTAACAAAAACACATTATACAAATAAACTATTTAACAAATGTAATTGTATTTAATCCTTTCATTTTCACAATTTTATACTGTATAAATTACTTCTTTTTTTTTTTTACTTTAAATGTTTTGTTACGTTTGTGCTTGAAAATAACTCTATCTTTAATTGGTCTTGTTATTTTGCATTTTAGGCTTATTTTAAGCATGTGTTTAAGTATGTGTATTCTGCATTTATGTATTTGTTGTGAGCTGCTTTGTGACTGTGGAACTTTTGGGGACAAAACAATCCCGCACCCCGTTGAGGATCTGTTATAAAGCACATGCAAACAGTAATTTAACATGAATGGTTAGTGTGTTACTACCATGAAAGTGATAACGATGTTTCTTTTGATATTTGACGATAATGGCGCTCTGCTCTCGGTTACGTTCATCATGAAGCGGCGCGCGCGACCAAGTAGAGTCAGCGTAGCTCACAGCGCCATCTGCTGGAGAAATAATCACTACACGATTGCTCCAGCAGCTGCTGTATGTTGGGCTTTTTTGCAATGTATATGCCATATGCGGGCTGTTTTGAACGAGCTGTAAAACGGGGACATTTCCGGAAAACGGGGACGTCTAATTGCAGAGATATCTAGCATTTCTGAGTGATGATGATGCAGAGGAATCACTGAATCAAAGTTTTGAACTGAGTCAATGAAACATTTTCAGACTTTTTATTAAAGATTAAGTTTGTAACTTCAATAAATGTGTTCAGATCGATGCGCGGTCACGTGCTCTGCTCATATGAATTATTTGAGTTTTAGTTGCTATGGCGACGCCGACGCATGTTATGAATTCAGACTCTTGTGCATGCACACCGATCTCGATCTGTTGTTGAGAGAGACGAGGCGAATTCACAAACTATTGCAGAATATTTTCTGTGCTGACTTTGAGATTTTGAAGCTGTTTGGACGATTCCTGAGACAAGACTTGTATTCTGGAAGAACATCGCAGGAGATATATCCTTTACACAGAGTTATATTTTTGAGTTTTAGTTCTTATTATTTCTAAGGATAGTGCTATCTTGTTGTTCTTTTCTTATTTTCGAGTTTGATTAATTTTTTGTTTTTCTTTTCTTTTTTTCTTTTCTGGGAGGAGTATTTTTGAGGAGAGTTTATTGTATTGTATTGTGTTTTGTTGTGTTGTGTTTTGTGTTTTGTATTGCTTTTATTCCAGATTGGACGAGGAGGTCGATGGCGAATATGATGGGTGAAACAGGCGGTGAGTGCTTCAGGTTTTTCATTTGTTTATGGGATGTAGGGGAGAGTGGGGTGATTTGTGCCAGGGGGGAAGTAGTTCCACCCAGTACCGTCGCAAGGGCTGTGCCAAGCGTGCGACCGCACAGGGCCTCGCGCAAAAGTAAAGACGACAGCTGACTTGATGATGTAAAGCCAATAGTTAAAGTTCATGTTTTTGTCCTTCAAAATACTATAATAGTTTAAAAAAAAACATAGCTAAAAGTGTGTATGGTGATGCTTTATTATTCTGCTTGTTAAAAATGTATTATGCAGTAACTTGCAATAGCCCATTTCTCTGTGCGTGTGACGGTGATTCATGCGCATACATGTCAGTCAGGGGGCATCGCACGTCAAGTTCATAGAGCTTTATTCCCAGTCCATTCAAATTTCAGATTTTTGGCCGCCTCTGACATGGGTCAAACCATAGATATTACCTACGAAGTTCAAGTAAATACGCTAGAAATGTGCGCTCATTCAAGCATGTGCATTTATTGCATGGATGGAGAAAGCACAGACGCTTGCATTTCATCTGATGGTATGCACAAAAGGTTTTTTATTTAACACTATTAAAGTTAAATAAGCATAACCTAACTAAAGCTCTATCTCGAGACGTTTTAAACGTTTTTTAAATCTGAAAACTGCAAAAAGCAACGAAATTGTCAGACATCCATTTTGTTCATTTTCACAGAGGAAATACTGAAAAACAGCGCTGGTCCTCTCAATACTGTCTGTTTATAATTTTACCGACTGAGAAATGGCTTCTGATGATTCAGTGAGAGAGCAGTCCAAACTAATTCAAGTGCATTCAGGGCGTTTTGCAAACGCATTTGACCCATTCATAATTTAGAACATATTTTTAGCGTAAAAATGTGCGCACTGCCCAGTTCAGTTACACGGTTTAACTTCTTGAACCTGCTGTTAAACTGAATATACGATTTTCTTTCTTATATATCCACATAAACAACAAATTGTTCGTCACTATAGCAACAGAGTAGACCCCAGTTAAAAGGCTATACCCCCGGGCCTGGCACATCACGTTCGCACAGGGCCTCGCACCCCCCTTGCGATGGGCCTGGAACTTCCACCCATTTGTTTCTGGAAAACCATAGAAGGAATTGGTCATGTGACCACATAATTTTGAAAAGCCATCAATTTTACTCATCCTCTAAAGAAGGGAGACATGTGGCATGAGAGGTTAGCACATTTTAGCCCAAAAAAACGGTATTTTTTCCCTCTCAAAGTAAAATTTCTCTGATCACGGTTTTTTGATTGTAGCGTCTGAACAATTATAGACAAGTTTGAAAACATTTCACACGTTTTAGTGCTTTAGCAGGCTACACAATGAGTCTATACAGTTAACATGATGTTAGCTCTTAACTGCTGGATCATGCTAGTTTTTACAAACTTGTGAGTCTGGGGTGATTTGTGCCAAAGTTGAAAGAAGTCTGTGGATGGAAAGTCCATCTTTACATTGAAAGAAAACGATGAAGGAGTCATCCCTAGAGGTGCTCAAGAAACTACCCATACCCCAAAAACTTGGTGGTACAGCCAGAAGAGAGCAGAAGTTTATATTCCCCTGCAGCATTGACAAGTGGGATGTTAAGTAGTAAGGCCAGATCCAGACCACCTAGATCTACATACCCACAGGGGATAATCTGGAGAAGTGAGGAGATGGGCATGCCTCATCAGTGTTTGACTCACCTGCCATTTGTTTCATTTAGCTAACACTGATTTCAGTTTTGTTAATAAAGAGAAATTTAGTCACAATAGGATGTTTAGAAATGAGCCTCACTTTATTCTTATATGTTACATATTTGACAGGCAGCTTTCTATGTGTGCCAACAGGCATTTATTGCCAAAGCCTTTTTGGCTGAAATGATTCACAAATATCATATATTGTGTATTGAAGTTTTTTGTCTTTTCCCAAAAACTACAAAATATGACTTATTCCAACAGTTTAATAGGGTGACAATATCTAAATAAACCTTAAATTAGTAATTTTGTATTGAATTTGTCTCGCTTTCATATAGCATTACAGTTCATAACATTAAAATGTTCTGTTTTACTTCAGAAATCACTGGCACAATTTACCCCAACGTATTCTCCCCAAAGGCACAACTTACCCCTCACCAGGGGCAAGTTGTGCCACGAGACCACTTTTTTCCCCAAAAGCTATATTTCTGAAACAATTTATTTCAGATCCAAAGTTATTGTTCTCAGGGATGCACCACATCCTGAAATATATGTACGTTCTTAAGTTGAAGACATTACTGTCATGGCCTCACTTTAAAGTCACTTTGAGTAAAAACTGGCACAACTCACCCCACTCTCCCCTAATGTTACTGAAAAATTCCAGCCTCAGGCCGCTCCAGATCCAGGAGAGACACTTTCTCTCAGATGGCTGGTCAGGAGGTTTGGAGACGCGGTTTTGAGGACCGGACCCAGACACAGATCCAGGAGCTTCTACACATTTAGCACTTCTGTCTTCTGAGTTTTGTGTTTCTGTGTCCACAGGTCAGACTGACAGGAAGAGGGAGTGGCAGAGCGGCAGCCGGCTGAGCCAGGACGATGGACGTCCGTCCACTCCATCTAAACTCCTTCGCAGAGGTCAGAATAGGCTTTTATTGAAGAAGTTATGGCTCAGTTAACAAATAATGTGTCTTTGAAAATAGAAAGTTGGAAAAAAAAAATAAAGTAACAATTTGATTATTAATATGTCCAAATCATCTTTGTCCCTCTCTGACAATATAGTGAGGTGGTTCTGTAGCGAGTCGTTGAGCCTCAGCAGCCGAGGCTCGTACATCGTCGATTGGAAGTGGAGTGGCCATAGATCGGATAGCCTAAGCGAACAGGGCAGTTGCAGCCACTGTAGTTTGTCCTGGTCCGACAGCCCCGAAGAGTGGATGTGGCCTCTGCTGCCAGGTCAAGTTCCCGTCGAGCCAACGGAGACTTCAAATGGCCTTTCACCAGTGAACAAGAGCTCAACAGGTGAGACTGAAATAAAGCTGGGCGGTGTAAAGTGTACAGATGGAGATTTTGCTATTTCATGCGTAAGACAGTCACAGTACAGGCACATTTATTTGTTTTTTCTGGATTTAACAGTAAAATGTAAGGTATGTCATTATATCATTGCCTATTTTGACGTCAAAGATGTTTCTAATAATTCAGTTTTGTTTTCTTCATTTCAGAAAAACCTGCAGAATGTAAGAAGAGGAAAGGAGATCGTTCTTTCTTCAGGAACGTGTGTCAGGCTATGAGGCGCTCGCTCCTCTGCTGTTGTCTCAGTGCTGAGGATGTTGTGGAGCCGTTTGTTCCTCCAGCGGATCTGGAGCCAGAACCCGATCCTGGTCCATCATCACCTGATCCAGATCACTCCGGCGTCAAGCCAAGTAAGGGTCAATCCACAGACATTATTTCTCCAACATTGTTTTAAACAGTATTATTATTGTCTTGTTTGCACTGTTATTTTTAATATAAAGGAAAGGATCCAGCAAGCTCATATATTTCTCATATTTTGTTTTTCAGACTCCTTTGAGACTCTCTATACCGTGGGAGAGATGATTGGATCCGGAGGATTCGGAAGAGTGTTCAAGGGAACACGGAAACTTGATGGCAAAAAGGTAAAGCAATCTTGCTGAATTGTACAAACAGGCGTTTGAACACTGTTACTGTTATTGAACATTGTTTTTTTTTGTTTTTTTTTGCAGATTGCCATCAAGCAGATGCGCAAGATCAACAACGATCGTTATCTTGATATTGTAAGTTGGTCAAAAGTTAAATGTGTATTTGTTGTTTAAGTGCTGATTACTGTAGTCAATACTCCTGGAGGAAGCATTAGGTGTAAATGTAATAGATCAGTAAACCTGGAAAGGCTCTGATGATCGTATCTATAAAGATCAAAGAAAAGTACATTTAAAAATGATATGTTTTCTTCAGATTTTGACCCAGCTAACCTTCTGTCTACTACTTTTCTCTAGCCCGGGCATCCCACACCTCTCGTAACAGAAGTGGCGCTGCTGCTCATGATGAGGCAAGAACCCACAAGCCCCTACGTCATCCGACTGTACGACTGGTTTGAACATCCTCGGACATTCGACCTCATAATGGAGTTCCCTGAACCCTGCGAGAACTTGCTCCACTTCATCCTTCGTGATCCTCCACTGGATGAAACCACAGCTCGGGTCATCATGAGACAGGCTGTGCTGGCAGTGCAACACTGCATCGAGCATGGCGTTTTTCATAATGACGTTCATCCACAGAATTTCCTGGTGAAGACAAACACGCTAGAGCTCAAGCTGATAGACTTCGGCTGCGGTCAGCTACTTAGTGACGATGGCTACAAGAGGAACATATACTGTGGTGAGTATTTTTGGAGTGTGGAAACCTGGATGTATTGACTTTCTGATAATTTGATGCTTTGAAGAAATTGCTCAACAATGTGCAAATGTCTTGCTTACAGGATTACTGAGTTACACCCCGCCTGAAGTCTTCACTGAACCTCTGTTCCACGCCATCCCAACAAATGTCTGGGCTCTAGGGGTGTTGTTGTACGAGATGATGAACGCTTGTGTTCCCTTTGGCAATAGAAAGGAAATCACACAAGCCAAAGTTGCATTTCAGAACTCCAACGTATCCAAAGGTGAGTGAAAAATATTGATAACATATATAAACACACACACATAAAGCAAAGGCTCTGTTTAGAAACAGGTAAAGGTGAAGTATGTAAGATTTTTCAAGTTGAAATACATTCAGTTTATTGTTCATCAGATGCTGTTTTCATAGATGCCAACGTTCGTGTCACATGGTCACGACTAACCAGCCTCTCCTTAATAAAATGTGTACAGAATGCAGAGATCTGATTAGCAAGTGCCTAGCCCGGGATCCAACGAAACGGCCGACGTTAGAGCAGATGTTACAACATGAGTGGATTAGAAATGATCTGGAGAAGTTCAGGAGAAGTGCAGGAGATTCACTCGATCAGTGATTTCAGGTGTGAGGAAGTCTAACAGACAGAGTAGGATTATTATCATTTATCTTCAGTTCTGGATTATTTGTAGTGAGGTTTTCAAATGTGTGTTCATTGTTATAGTCAAGTCAGCTTCATTTATACAGCGCTTTATACAATACAGATTGTTTCAGAGCGGCTTCACAGTAATAAACAGGAAAATGACACAATCAGTGACGCAATTGCAAGAATTCAGTTCTGTTGTAAATCAGCTCTAAAAAAACATTCATGAGTTCACATGTTCATATAATCTTTGTATTGGATAGGAAATAACACTTGCTGTCCTTGGTGGAGCGCTTGAGCTCGAGACTTGACCCGAAGCCTGAAGTCCAACCCCGACCTGACAGGAACCCAAGCCGCCGCACCAGAGATCAGAGCCGGCCCACGTCTGAGCGAGAACACGAGAGACCGAAGACTGGAAAGAGTCATCAAGTCATCACAGCCACATTTGCTTTGTTTAGTTAGAACAACTCATCTTTATTTATATAGTTGTCACAGACTGACTGTGACCCCGGACTTTTATTTTGAAGGGACTGAACATGGGCATGTGCACACAACAAACTGTTTCCACCATTACACATACACACAAACTAATGCCGAGTTCTAGGCGACCCGTGTTTTTCCAACCTTCTTCCCATGAAAGTGCACCAGTCAAACCCGTGACTTCCCACCCGTGAACTCGTACTAGATCGATGTACTCCCAGTTACGAGCTCTGACGTCACATTAGCCCGCGAAGCAACAATGGCAGCCCCTACGGATGCGGTGTTTATGAAAGTCGTACATTAAAACCCAAATCGTTTTTTAAAATTAAGGTATTGCTCTAACGTTATTCATCCGCAAATGTTGTGCATTATCAGCAGCTTTTCTAGCCTTAGCTCGTTTTCAGGCCATTGAGTGCAAGAATAAAATAATACCAAATACATTTCCAGATATACAAATAACATAAAATAAAAGGTATAACAGCTTCTCTTGCCTTATGCGCCGCTTTTCTCCTCCGTTTCCCTCAAGTAAGCAAGGAGTGAGCACCTTTGGCGATAGAAGTGATTGTAAATGAGCATAAGCCCCGTACGGTCCGCCACGCTTTGTTTACATCAAGCTACCGCTCAGGCAGTTCGGCGTGACTTTGCCTGGAACGCTACAAAGTCGTGAGTCGTGGTTTGAAGTCGTAACTTACGGGCTCAGGAACCTGCCTGGAACGCAGCATAAATGCCGGCAAAATGTGCCATCCTGGTGTAGTTGTGTGTTTGTAGCCCTGATGTCGGTGTTGTAACATCCCGTTCATCGTCCCAAGTTGTTAGTTTCATTGTTTTGTTTGTTTAATGCTGGAATTTGTTTAAATGTTCAGTGACGCATGCTGTTCTAATATCATTACACAGAGAAGAACACCAAAAATACTTTACACCATAAGAGTTTATTTCATTTCATTCAGTTATCAGTTTAACTTCAATGCATTTCAAACAGCTAAACATCCCTTCTGGTTCACCTCTGTCGCGGGAATTCTCAATCCGTTTATCTGACTTCACCACGGACAATTCTGTTAATATAAAACTACAGTATCTCGAGGTAATTCCCTTCTCGAATACATCTAACACAATTTCAATACTTCGAGGTAATTCCCCTCCCGAAGTAAGGTGACGGCGTCCCGTCGTGAAGCTACTATCATAGCGTTTACTCAAACACACGAGCACACAGATCTATCTATCTGTCTGTCTGTCTGTCCGTCCGTCCGTCCGTCCGTCCATCCATCCATCCATCCATCCATCTATCTGTCTGTCTGTCTGTCTATCTATCTATCAACAAAAACAAAACCTCTGTCAAATGCTCACACTTAAGATAGGTGGTAATGCAAATATAAAAGCATACTGTATGTTTTAACTTAAAGGTCACTTTTTCTGACTTTAGTTGTTTAAAATAAATGTACGTCTAACTCTTCATTATGTAATCATGTTAATTTTAAATGTTTTGTACCTTTTGCCATACATGTTGTATTTTAAAGGTTTCAAATGGCATGTTAAGAGAAATGTCATCCTTTTATGGCCTTTGCATCTTCATTTATGTCTAAAGCAACAGTTTGGGGTTTTAATCAGCAGCTTAGTGGTGTACACTGGAAGACAACATACACTGAGGTCATCTGTGTTGTGCCCTTAAATCAGCTTCTCTGACATGAAGCAAGACTAATGTTTGTAATTTCATGAGACTAAAACTGCACTGGATATTTACAAAGATCACAAATGTCTGTATTTACCATTTGAATCAAACCTAATGAAATTCAAAACTGTAGGCCTATTTTAGAGGTTACAAACAAGGTCTCATTTGACCATTTTAACACTTCAGACCATAACAACAGCATTTTCCAAATCACTGCTATTCTAAGGAATAATTGGGCTTTTTAAAGGGATAAAAAATACTATGGTAGTCAAATGGGGGGCGAGATCTGCTTGGTTACAAACATTCTAAATATCTTTGTGGTGACAGAATTTTATTTTTTGGGTGAACTTTCCCTTAAGACTGGTTAGGGATGCATATGCCTACTACATTTTTATATAGGCCTATATTATTTTTTATATTTTTAGGAACAATGAGAAAGAGAACAAATAAAACAGCATAAATAGATTTTCTTATAGAGGGTACACAGGCATTGTATACTAGTGTACATGACTCAATAATTTTTGTTGTTGTTGACATTATTGACATGAATGCCATGAATCGCTGGATAGAAATAAGTGTTAGTCACACTGCAAAAAACATCTAATTTTCTTTAATTTGTGTTAAAAAAAAAATGTTGTTGAATTTGTGTTGATTTTAAACACACACACATATATAACCTTACATTTTAATACCCTGAAACAAGTTAAAATATAAGAACTACAAAAATTCACCATTAAACTAATACAAGGAAACATTATTTGATTCATATGCAATAATATAGCAAAATATAGTAAAAATAAATAAAAGTATTTACCAACCCATTTTGATGCATGCAGAGTAAGGTGACCAGATTTCTGAAATGGAAACCGGGGACATTTCCTATTTGAGTGGTCAAAATATCACTAAGAAATCTCATTTGTTATTGGGCCTGTCGATTAATTAAAAACGGGGACAGTATATTTTTGAATGTTTTTTGTTGTCGTTGTGGGCTCCCTATATTATTATTAACATGAATAATTATTATGATTTAGTTGGTCTGGTTTTAATACAATTCACCGCACCCGCAAAAACAAAACAAAAAAACAATCAAACAATGAAAACAGTTAATAGTAAAACCACCACTGTAAATCACAAGCCGTTCAAAACAATATTAGAACATGACTTAACAAAAACACATTATACAAATAAACTATTTAACAAATGTAATTGTATTTAATCCTTTCATTTTCACAAGTTTATACTGTATAAATTACTTCTTTTTTTTTTTACTTTAAATGTTTTGTTACGTTTGTGCTTGAAAATAACTCTATCTTTAATTGGTCTTGTTATTTTGCATTTTAGGCTTATTTTAAGCATGTGTTTAAGTATGTGTATTCTGCATTTATGTATTTGTTGTGAGCTGCTTTGTGACTGTGGAACTTTTGGGGACAAAACAATCCCGCACCCCGTTGAGGATCTGTTATAAAGCACATGCAAACAGTAATTTAACATGAATGGTTAGTGTGTTACTACCATGAAAGTGATAACGATGTTTCTTTTGATATTTGACGATAATGGCGCTCTGCTCTCGGTTACGTTCATCATGAAGCGGCGCGCGCGACCAAGTAGAGTCAGCTTAGCTCACAGCGCCATCTGCTGGAGAAATAATCACTACACGATTGCTCCAGCAGCTGCTGTATGTTGGGCTTTTTTGCAATGTATATGCCATATGCGGGCTGTTTTGAACGAGCTGTAAAACGGGGACATTTCCGGAAAACGGGGACGTCTAATTGCAGAGATATCTAGCATTTCTGAGTGATGATGATGCAGAGGAATCACTGAATCAAAGTTTTGAACTGAGTCAATGAAACATTTTCAGACTTTTTATTAAAGATTAAGTTTGTAACTTCAATAAATGTGTTCAGATTGATGCGCGGTCACGTGCTCTGCTCATATGAATTATTTGAGTTTTAGTTGCTATGGCGACGCCGACGCATGTTATGAATTCAGACTCTTGTGCATGCACACCGATCTCGATCTGTTGTTGAGAGAGACGAGGCGAATTCACAAACTATTGCAGAATATTTTCTGTGCTGACTTTGAGATTTTGAAGCTGTTTGGACGATTCCTGAGACAAGACTTTGTATTCTGGAAGAACATCGCAGGAGATATATCCTTTACACAGAGTTATATTTTTGAGTTTTAGTTCTTATTATTTCTAAGGATAGTGCTATCTTGTTGTTCTTTTCTTATTTTCGAGTTTGATTAATTTTTTGTTTTTCTTTTCTTTTTTTCTTTTCTGGGAGGAGTATTTTTGAGGAGAGTTTATTGTATTGTATTGTGTTTTGTTGTGTTGTGTTTTGTGTTTTGTATTGCTTTTATTCCAGATTGGACGAGGAGGTCGATGGCGAATATGATGGGTGAAACAGGCGGTGAGTGCTTCAGGTTTTTCATTTGTTTATGGGATGTAGGGGAGAGTGGGGTGATTTGTGCCAGGGGGGAAGTAGTTCCACCCAGTACCGTCGCAAGGGCTGTGCCAAGCGTGCGACCGCACAGGGCCTCGCGCAAAAGTAAAGACGACAGCTGACTTGATGATGTAAAGCCAATAGTTAAAGTTCATGTTTTTGTCCTTCAAAATACTATAATAGTTTAAAAAAAAACATAGCTAAAAGTGTGTATGGTGATGCTTTATTATTCTGCTTGTTAAAAATGTATTATGCAGTAACTTGCAATAGCCCATTTCTCTGTGCGTGTGACGGTGATTCATGCGCATACATGTCAGTCAGGGGGCATCGCACGTCAAGTTCATAGAGCTTTATTCCCAGTCCATTCAAATTTCAGATTTTTGGCCGCCTCTGACATGGGTCAAACCATAGATATTACCTACGAAGTTCAAGTAAATACGCTAGAAATGTGCGCTCATTCAAGCATGTGCATTTATTGCATGGATGGAGAAAGCACAGACGCTTGCATTTCATCTGACGGTATGCACAAAAGGTTTTTTATTTAACACTATTAAAGTTAAATAAGCATAACCTAACTAAAGCTCTATCTCGAGACGTTTTAAACGTTTTTTAAATCTGAAAACTGCAAAAAGCAACGAAATTGTCAGACATCCATTTTGTTCATTTTCACAGAGGAAATACTGAAAAACAGCGCTGGTCCTCTCAATACTGTCTGTTTATAATTTTACCGACTGAGAAATGGCTTCTGATGATTCAGTGAGAGAGCAGTCCAAACTAATTCAAGTGCATTCAGGGCGTTTTGCAAACGCATTTGACCCCTTCATAATTTAGAACATATTTTTAGCGTAAAAATGTGCGCACTGCCCAGTTCAGTTACACGGTTTAACTTCTTGAACCTGCTGTTAAACTGAATATACGATTTTCTTTCTTATATATCCACATAAACAACAAATTGTTCGTCACTATAGCAACAGAGTAGACCCCAGTTAAAAGGCTATACCCCCGGGCCTGGCACATCACGTTCGCACAGGGCCTCGCACCCCCCTTGCGATGGGCCTGGAACTTCCACCCATTTGTTTCTGGAAAACCATAGAAGGAATTGGTCATGTGACCACATAATTTTGAAAAGCCATCAATTTTACTCATCCTCTAAAGAAGGGAGACATGTGGCATGAGAGGTTAGCACATTTTAGCCCAAAAAACGGTATTTTTTCCCTCTCAAAGTAAAATTTCTCTGATCACGGTTTTTTGATTGTAGCGTCTGAACAATTATAGACAAGTTTGAAAACATTTCACACGTTTTAGTGCTTTAGCAGGCTACACAATGAGTCTATACAGTTAACATGATGTTAGCTCTTAACTGCTGGATCATGCTAGTTTTTACAAACTTGTGAGTCTGGGGTGATTTGTGCCAAAGTTGAAAGAAGTCTGTGGATGGAAAGTCCATCTTTACATTGAAAGAAAACGATGAAGGAGTCATCCCTAGAGGTGCTCAAGAAACTACCCATACCCCAAAAACTTGGTGGTACAGCCAGAAGAGAGCAGAAGTTTATATTCCCCTGCAGCATTGACAAGTGGGATGTTAAGTAGTAAGGCCAGATCCAGACCACCTAGATCTACATACCCACAGGGGATAATCTGGAGAAGTGAGGAGATGGGCATGCCTCATCAGTGTTTGACTCACCTGCCATTTGTTTCATTTAGCTAACACTGATTTCAGTTTTGTTAATAAAGAGAAATTTAGTCACAATAGGATGTTTAGAAATGAGCCTCACTTTATTCTTATATGTTACATATTTGACAGGCAGCTTTCTATGTGTGCCAACAGGCATTTATTGCCAAAGCCTTTTTGGCTGAAATGATTCACAAATATCATATATTGTGTATTGAAGTTTTTTGTCTTTTCCCAAAAACTACAAAATATGACTTATTCCAACAGTTTAATAGGGTGACAATATCTAAATAAACCTTAAATTAGTAATTTTGTATTGAATTTGTCTCGCTTTCATATAGCATTACAGTTCATAACATTAAAATGTTCTGTTTTACTTCAGAAATCACTGGCACAATTTACCCCAACGTATTCTCCCCAAAGGCACAACTTACCCCTCACCAGGGGCAAGTTGTGCCACGAGACCACTTTTTTCCCCAAAAGCTATATTTCTGAAACAATTTATTTCAGATCCAAAGTTATTGTTCTCAGGGATGCACCACATCCTGAAATATATGTACGTTCTTAAGTTGAAGACATTACTGTCATGGCCTCACTTTAAAGTCACTTTGAGTAAAAACTGGCACAACTCACCCCACTCTCCCCTAATGTTACTGAAAAATTCCAGCCTCAGGCCGCTCCAGATCCAGGAGAGACACTTTCTCTCAGATGGCTGGTCAGGAGGTTTGGAGACGCGGTTTTGAGGACCGGACCCAGACACAGATCCAGGAGCTTCTACACATTTAGCACTTCTGTCTTCTGAGTTTTGTGTTTCTGTGTCCACAGGTCAGACTGACAGGAAGAGGGAGTGGCAGAGCGGCAGCCGGCTGAGCCAGGACGATGGACGTCCGTCCACTCCATCTAAACTCCTTCGCAGAGGTCAGAATAGGCTTTTATTGAAGAAGTTATGGCTCAGTTAACAAATAATGTGTCTTTGAAAATAGAAAGTTGGAAAAAAAAAATAAAGTAACAATTTGATTATTAATATGTCCAAATCATCTTTGTCCCTCTCTGACAATATAGTGAGGTGGTTCTGTAGCGAGTCGTTGAGCCTCAGCAGCCGAGGCTCGTACATCGTCGATTGGAAGTGGAGTGGCCATAGATCGGATAGCCTAAGCGAACAGGGCAGTTGCAGCCACTGTAGTTTGTCCTGGTCCGACAGCCCCGAAGAGTGGATGTGGCCTCTGCTGCCAGGTCAAGTTCCCGTCGAGCCAACGGAGACTTCAAATGGCCTTTCACCAGTGAACAAGAGCTCAACAGGTGAGACTGAAATAAAGCTGGGCGGTGTAAAGTGTACAGATGGAGATTTTGCTATTTCATGCGTAAGACAGTCCCAGTACAGGCACATTTATTTGTTTTTTCTGGATTTAACAGTAAAATGTAAGGTATGTCATTATATCATTGCCTATTTTGACGTCAAAGATGTTTCTAATAATTCAGTTTTGTTTTCTTCATTTCAGAAAAACCTGCAGAATGTAAGAAGAGGAAAGGAGATCGTTCTTTCTTCAGGAACGTGTGTCAGGCTATGAGGCGCTCGCTCCTCTGCTGTTGTCTCAGTGCTGAGGATGTTGTGGAGCCGTTTGTTCCTCCAGCGGATCTGGAGCCAGAACCCGATCCTGGTCCATCATCACCTGATCCAGATCACTCCGGCGTCAAGCCAAGTAAGGGTCAATCCACAGACATTATTTCTCCAACATTGTTTTAAACAGTATTATTATTGTCTTGTTTGCACTGTTATTTTTAATATAAAGGAAAGGATCCAGCAAGCTCATATATTTCTCATATTTTGTTTTTCAGACTCCTTTGAGACTCTCTATACCGTGGGAGAGATGATTGGATCCGGAGGATTCGGAAGAGTGTTCAAGGGAACACGGAAACTTGATGGCAAAAAGGTAAAGCAATCTTGCTGAATTGTACAAACAGGCGTTTGAACACTGTTACTGTTATTGAACATTGTTTTTTTTTGTTTTTTTTTGCAGATTGCCATCAAGCAGATGCGCAAGATCAACAACGATCGTTATCTTGATATTGTAAGTTGGTCAAAAGTTAAATGTGTATTTGTTGTTTAAGTGCTGATTACTGTAGTCAATACTCCTGGAGGAAGCATTAGGTGTAAATGTAATAGATCAGTAAACCTGGAAAGGCTCTGATGATCGTATCTATAAAGATCAAAGAAAAGTACATTTAAAAATGATATGTTTTCTTCAGATTTTGACCCAGCTAACCTTCTGTCTACTACTTTTCTCTAGCCCGGGCATCCCACACCTCTCGTAACAGAAGTGGCGCTGCTGCTCATGATGAGGCAAGAACCCACAAGCCCCTACGTCATCCGACTGTACGACTGGTTTGAACATCCTCGGACATTCGACCTCATAATGGAGTTCCCTGAACCCTGCGAGAACTTGCTCCACTTCATCCTTCGTGATCCTCCACTGGATGAAACCACAGCTCGGGTCATCATGAGACAGGCTGTGCTGGCAGTGCAACACTGCATCGAGCATGGCGTTTTTCATAATGACGTTCATCCACAGAATTTCCTGGTGAAGACAAACACGCTAGAGCTCAAGCTGATAGACTTCGGCTGCGGTCAGCTACTTAGTGACGATGGCTACAAGAGGAACATATACTGTGGTGAGTATTTTTGGAGTGTGGAAACCTGGATGTATTGACTTTCTGATAATTTGATGCTTTGAAGAAATTGCTCAACAATGTGCAAATGTCTTGCTTACAGGATTACTGAGTTACACCCCGCCTGAAGTCTTCACTGAACCTCTGTTCCACGCCATCCCAACAAATGTCTGGGCTCTAGGGGTGTTGTTGTACGAGATGATGAACGCTTGTGTTCCCTTTGGCAATAGAAAGGAAATCACACAAGCCAAAGTTGCATTTCAGAACTCCAACGTATCCAAAGGTGAGTGAAAAATATTGATAACATATATAAACACACACACATAAAGCAAAGGCTCTGTTTAGAAACAGGTAAAGGTGAAGTATGTAAGATTTTTCAAGTTGAAATACATTCAGTTTATTGTTCATCAGATGCTGTTTTCATAGATGCCAACGTTCGTGTCACATGGTCACGACTAACCAGCCTCTCCTTAATAAAATGTGTACAGAATGCAGAGATCTGATTAGCAAGTGCCTAGCCCGGGATCCAACGAAACGGCCGACGTTAGAGCAGATGTTACAACATGAGTGGATTAGAAATGATCTGGAGAAGTTCAGGAGAAGTGCAGGAGATTCACTCGATCAGTGATTTCAGGTGTGAGGAAGTCTAACAGACAGAGTAGGATTATTATCATTTATCTTCAGTTCTGGATTATTTGTAGTGAGGTTTTCAAATGTGTGTTCATTGTTATAGTCAAGTCAGCTTCATTTATACAGCGCTTTATACAATACAGATTGTTTCAGAGCGGCTTCACAGTAATAAACAGGAAAATGACACAATCAGTGACGCAATTGCAAGAATTCAGTTCTGTTGTAAATCAGCTCTAAAAAAACATTCATGAGTTCACATGTTCATATAATCTTTGTATTGGATAGGAAATAACACTTGCTGTCCTTGGTGGAGCGCTTGAGCTCGAGACTTGACCCGAAGCCTGAAGTCCAACCCCGACCTGACAGGAACCCAAGCCGCCGCACCAGAGATCAGAGCCGGCCCACGTCTGAGCGAGAACACGAGAGACCGAAGACTGGAAAGAGTCATCAAGTCATCACAGCCACATTTGCTTTGTTTAGTTAGAACAACTCATCTTTATTTATATAGTTGTCACAGACTGACTGTGACCCCGGACTTTTATTTTGAAGGGACTGAACATGGGCATGTGCACACAACAAACTGTTTCCACCATTACACATACACACAAACTAATGCCGAGTTCTAGGCGACCCGTGTTTTTCCAACCTTCTTCCCATGAAAGTGCACCAGTCAAACCCGTGACTTCCCACCCGTGAACTCGTACTAGATCGATGTACTCCCAGTTACGAGCTCTGACGTCACATTAGCCCGCGAAGCAACAATGGCAGCCCCTACGGATGCGGTGTTTATGAAAGTCGTACATTAAAACCCAAATCGTTTTTTAAAATTAAGGTATTGCTCTAACGTTATTCATCCGCAAATGTTGTGCATTATCAGCAGCTTTTCTAGCCTTAGCTCGTTTTCAGGCCATTGAGTGCAAGAATAAAATAATACCAAATACATTTCCAGATATACAAATAACATAAAATAAAAGGTATAACAGCTTCTCTTGCCTTATGCGCCGCTTTTCTCCTCCGTTTCCCTCAAGTAAGCAAGGAGTGAGCACCTTTGGCGATAGAAGTGATTGTAAATGAGCATAAGCCCCGTACGGTCCGCCACGCTTTGTTTACATCAAGCTACCGCTCAGGCAGTTCGGCGTGACTTTGCCTGGAACGCTACAAAGTCGTGAGTCGTGGTTTGAAGTCGTAACTTACGGGCTCAGGAACCTGCCTGGAACGCAGCATAAATGCCGGCAAAATGTGCCATCCTGGTGTGGTTGTGTGTTTGTAGCCCTGATGTCGGTGTTGTAACATCCCGTTCATCGTCCCAAGTTGTTAGTTTCATTGTTTTGTTTGTTTAATGCTGGAATTTGTTTAAATGTTCAGTGACGCATGCTGTTCTAATATCATTACACAGAGAAGAACACCAAAAATACTTTACACCATAAGAGTTTATTTCATTTCATTCAGTTATCAGTTTAACTTCAATGCATTTCAAACAGCTAAACATCCCTTCTGGTTCACCTCTGTCGCGGGAATTCTCAATCCGTTTATCTGACTTCACCACGGACAATTCTGTTAATATAAAACTACAGTATCTCGAGGTAATTCCCTTCTCGAATACATCTAACACAATTTCAATACTTCGAGGTAATTCCCCTCCCGAAGTAAGGTGACGGCGTCCCGTCGTGAAGCTACTATCATAGCGTTTACTCAAACACACGAGCACACAGATCTATCTATCTGTCTGTCTGTCTGTCCGTCCGTCCGTCCGTCCGTCCATCCATCCATCCATCCATCCATCTATCTGTCTGTCTGTCTGTCTATCTATCTATCAACAAAAACAAAACCTCTGTCAAATGCTCACACTTAAGATAGGTGGTAATGCAAATATAAAAGCATACTGTATGTTTTAACTTAAAGGTCACTTTTTCTGACTTTAGTTGTTTAAAATAAATGTACGTCTAACTCTTCATTATGTAATCATGTTAATTTTAAATGTTTTGTACCTTTTGCCATACATGTTGTATTTTAAAGGTTTCAAATGGCATGTTAAGAGAAATGTCATCCTTTTATGGCCTTTGCATCTTCATTTATGTCTAAAGCAACAGTTTGGGGTTTTAATCAGCAGCTTAGTGGTGTACACTGGAAGACAACATACACTGAGGTCATCTGTGTTGTGCCCTTAAATCAGCTTCTCTGACATGAAGCAAGACTAATGTTTGTAATTTCATGAGACTAAAACTGCACTGGATATTTACAAAGATCACAAATGTCTGTATTTACCATTTGAATCAAACCTAATGAAATTCAAAACTGTAGGCCTATTTTAGAGGTTACAAACAAGGTCTCATTTGACCATTTTAACACTTCAGACCATAACAACAGCATTTTCCAAATCACTGCTATTCTAAGGAATAATTGGGCTTTTTAAAGGGATAAAAAATACTATGGTAGTCAAATGGGGGGCGAGATCTGCTTGGTTACAAACATTCTAAATATCTTTGTGGTGACAGAATTTTATTTTTTGGGTGAACTTTCCCTTAAGACTGGTTAGGGATGCATATGCCTACTACATTTTTATATAGGCCTATATTATTTTTTATATTTTTAGGAACAATGAGAAAGAGAACAAATAAAACAGCATAAATAGATTTTCTTATAGAGGGTACACAGGCATTGTATACTAGTGTACATGACTCAATAATTTTTGTTGTTGTTGACATTATTGACATGAATGCCATGAATCGCTGGATAGAAATAAGTGTTAGTCACACTGCAAAAAACATCTAATTTTCTTTAATTTGTGTTAAAAAAAAATGTTGTTGAATTTGTGTTGATTTTAAACACACACATATATAACCTTACATTTTAATACCCTGAAACAAGTTAAAATATAAGAACTACAAAAATTCACCATTAAACTAATACAAGGAAACATTATTTGATTCATATGCAATAATATAGCAAAATATAGTAAAAATAAATAAAAGTATTTACCAACCCATTTTGATGCATGCAGAGTAAGGTGACCAGATTTCTGAAATGGAAACCGGGGACATTTCCTATTTGAGTGGTCAAAATATCACTAAGAAATCTCATTTGTTATTGGGCCTGTCGATTAATTAAAAACGGGGACAGTATATTTTTGAATGTTTTTTGTTGTCGTTGTGGGCTCCCTATATTATTATTAACATGAATAATTATTATGATTTAGTTGGTCTGGTTTTAATACAATTCACCGCACCCGCAAAAACAAAACAAAAAAACAATCAAACAATGAAAACAGTTAATAGTAAAACCACCACTGTAAATCACAAGCCGTTCAAAACAATATTAGAACATGACTTAACAAAAACACATTATACAAATAAACTATTTAACAAATGTAATTGTATTTAATCCTTTCATTTTCACAAGTTTATACTGTATAAATTACTTCTTTTTTTTTTTTACTTTAAATGTTTTGTTACGTTTGTGCTTGAAAATAACTCTATCTTTAATTGGTCTTGTTATTTTGCATTTTAGGCTTATTTTAAGCATGTGTTTAAGTATGTGTATTCTGCATTTATGTATTTGTTGTGAGCTGCTTTGTGACTGTGGAACTTTTGGGGACAAAACAATCCCGCACCCCGTTGAGGATCTGTTATAAAGCACATGCAAACAGTAATTTAACATGAATGGTTAGTGTGTTACTACCATGAAAGTGATAACGATGTTTCTTTTGATATTTGACGATAATGGCGCTCTGCTCTCGGTTACGTTCATCATGAAGCGGCGCGCGCGACCAAGTAGAGTCAGCGTAGCTCACAGCGCCATCTGCTGGAGAAATAATCACTACACGATTGCTCCAGCAGCTGCTGTATGTTGGGCTTTTTTGCAATGTATATGCCATATGCGGGCTGTTTTGAACGAGCTGTAAAACGGGGACATTTCCGGAAAACGGGGACGTCTAATTGCAGAGATATCTAGCATTTCTGAGTGATGATGATGCAGAGGAATCACTGAATCAAAGTTTTGAACTGAGTCAATGAAACATTTTCAGACTTTTTATTAAAGATTAAGTTTGTAACTTCAATAAATGTGTTCAGATCGATGCGCGGTCACGTGCTCTGCTCATATGAATTATTTGAGTTTTAGTTGCTATGGCGACGCCGACGCATGTTATGAATTCAGACTCTTGTGCATGCACACCGATCTCGATCTGTTGTTGAGAGAGACGAGGCGAATTCACAAACTATTGCAGAATATTTTCTGTGCTGACTTTGAGATTTTGAAGCTGTTTGGACGATTCCTGAGACAAGACTTGTATTCTGGAAGAACATCGCAGGAGATATATCCTTTACACAGAGTTATATTTTTGAGTTTTAGTTCTTATTATTTCTAAGGATAGTGCTATCTTGTTGTTCTTTTCTTATTTTCGAGTTTGATTAATTTTTTGTTTTTCTTTTCTTTTTTTCTTTTCTGGGAGGAGTATTTTTGAGGAGAGTTTATTGTATTGTATTGTGTTTTGTTGTGTTGTGTTTTGTGTTTTGTATTGCTTTTATTCCAGATTGGACGAGGAGGTCGATGGCGAATATGATGGGTGAAACAGGCGGTGAGTGCTTCAGGTTTTTCATTTGTTTATGGGATGTAGGGGAGAGTGGGGTGATTTGTGCCAGGGGGGAAGTAGTTCCACCCAGTACCGTCGCAAGGGCTGTGCCAAGCGTGCGACCGCACAGGGCCTCGCGCAAAAGTAAAGACGACAGCTGACTTGATGATGTAAAGCCAATAGTTAAAGTTCATGTTTTTGTCCTTCAAAATACTATAATAGTTTAAAAAAAAAACATAGCTAAAAGTGTGTATGGTGATGCTTTATTATTCTGCTTGTTAAAAATGTATTATGCAGTAACTTGCAATAGCCCATTTCTCTGTGCGTGTGACGGTGATTCATGCGCATACATGTCAGTCAGGGGGCATCGCACGTCAAGTTCATAGAGCTTTATTCCCAGTCCATTCAAATTTCAGATTTTTGGCCGCCTCTGACATGGGTCAAACCATAGATATTACCTACGAAGTTCAAGTAAATACGCTAGAAATGTGCGCTCATTCAAGCATGTGCATTTATTGCATGGATGGAGAAAGCACAGACGCTTGCATTTCATCTGACGGTATGCACAAAAGGTTTTTTATTTAACACTATTAAAGTTAAATAAGCATAACCTAACTAAAGCTCTATCTCGAGACGTTTTAAACGTTTTTTAAATCTGAAAACTGCAAAAAGCAACGAAATTGTCAGACATCCATTTTGTTAATTTTCACAGAGGAAATACTGAAAAACAGCGCTGGTCCTCTCAATACTGTCTGTTTATAATTTTACCGACTGAGAAATGGCTTCTGATGATTCAGTGAGAGAGCAGTCCAAACGAATTCAAGTGCATTCAGGGCGTTTTGCAAACGCATTTGACCCCTTCATAATTTAGAACATATTTTTAGCGTAAAAATGTGCGCACTGCCCAGTTCAGTTACACGGTTTAACTTCTTGAACCTGCTGTTAAACTGAATATACGATTTTTTTTTCTTAAATATCCACATAAACAACAAATTGTTCGTCACTATAGCAACAGAGTAGACCCCAGTTAAAAGGCTATACCCCCGGGCCTGGCACATCACGTTCGCACAGGGCCTCGCACCCCCCTTGCGATGGGCCTGGAACTTCCACCCATTTGTTTCTGGAAAACCATAGAAGGAATTGGTCATGTGACCACATAATTTTGAAAAGCCATCAATTTTACTCATCCTCTAAAGAAGGGAGACATGTGGCATGAGAGGTTAGCACATTTTAGCCCAAAAAACGGTATTTTTTCCCTCTCAAAGTAAAATTTCTCTGATCACGGTTTTTTGATTGTAGCGTCTGAACAATTATAGACAAGTTTGAAAACATTTCACACATGTTTTAGTGCTTTAGCAGGCTACACAATGAGTCTATACAGTTAACATGATGTTAGCTCTTAACTGCTGGATCATGCTAGTTTTTACAAACTTGTGAGTCTGGGGTGATTTGTGCCAAAGTTGAAAGAAGTCTGTGGATGGAAAGTCCATCTTTACATTGAAAGAAAACGATGAAGGAGTCATCCCTAGAGGTGCTCAAGAAACTACCCATACCCCAAAAACTTGGTGGTACAGCCAGAAGAGAGCAGAAGTTTATATTCCCCTGCAGCATTGACAAGTGGGATGTTAAGTAGTAAGGCCAGATCCAGACCACCTAGATCTACATACCCACAGGGGATAATCTGGAGAAGTGAGGAGATGGGCATGCCTCATCAGTGTTTGACTCACCTGCCATTTGTTTCATTTAGCTAACACTGATTTCAGTTTTGTTAATAAAGAGAAATTTAGTCACAATAGGATGTTTAGAAATGAGCCTCACTTTATTCTTATATGTTACATATTTGACAGGCAGCTTTCTATGTGTGCCAACAGGCATTTATTGCCAAAGCCTTTTTGGCTGAAATGATTCACAAATATCATATATTGTGTATTGAAGTTTTTTGTCTTTTCCCAAAAACTACAAAATATGACTTATTCCAACAGTTTAATAGGGTGACAATATCTAAATAAACCTTAAATTAGTAATTTTGTATTGAATTTGTCTCGCTTTCATATAGCATTACAGTTCATAACATTAAAATGTTCTGTTTTACTTCAGAAATCACTGGCACAATTTACCCCAACGTATTCTCCCCAAAGGCACAACTTACCCCTCACCAGGGGCAAGTTGTGCCACGAGACCACTTTTTTCCCCAAAAGCTATATTTCTGAAACAATTTATTTCAGATCCAAAGTTATTGTTCTCAGGGATGCACCACATCCTGAAATATATGTACGTTCTTAAGTTGAAGACATTACTGTCATGGCCTCACTTTAAAGTCACTTTGAGTAAAAACTGGCACAACTCACCCCACTCTCCCCTAATGTTACTGAAAAATTCCAGCCTCAGGCCGCTCCAGATCCAGGAGAGACACTTTCTCTCAGATGGCTGGTCAGGAGGTTTGGAGACGCGGTTTTGAGGACCGGACCCAGACACAGATCCAGGAGCTTCTACACATTTAGCACTTCTGTCTTCTGAGTTTTGTGTTTCTGTGTCCACAGGTCAGACTGACAGGAAGAGGGAGTGGCAGAGCGGCAGCCGGCTGAGCCAGGACGATGGACGTCCGTCCACTCCATCTAAACTCCTTCGCAGAGGTCAGAATAGGCTTTTATTGAAGAAGTTATGGCTCAGTTAACAAATAATGTGTCTTTGAAAATAGAAAGTTGGAAAAAAAAAATAAAGTAACAATTTGATTATTAATATGTCCAAATCATCTTTGTCCCTCTCTGACAATATAGTGAGGTGGTTCTGTAGCGAGTCGTTGAGCCTCAGCAGCCGAGGCTCGTACATCGTCGATTGGAAGTGGAGTGGCCATAGATCGGATAGCCTAAGCGAACAGGGCAGTTGCAGCCACTGTAGTTTGTCCTGGTCCGACAGCCCCGAAGAGTGGATGTGGCCTCTGCTGCCAGGTTAAGTTCCCGTCGAGCCAACGGAGACTTCAAATGGCCTTTCACCAGTGAACTAGAGCTCAACAGGTGAGACTGAAATAAAGCTGGGCGGTGTAAAGTGTACAGATGGAGATTTTGCTATTTCATGCGTAAGACAGTCACAGTACAGGCACATTTATTTGTTTTTTCTGGATTTAACAGTAAAATGTAAGGTATGTCATTATATCATTGCCTATTTTGACGTCAAAGATGTTTCTAATAATTCAGTTTTGTTTTCTTCATTTCAGAAAAACCTGCAGAATGTAAGAAGAGGAAAGGAGATCGTTCTTTCTTCAGGAACGTGTGTCAGGCTATGAGGCGCTCGCTCCTCTGCTGTTGTCTCAGTGCTGAGGATGTTGTGGAGCCGTTTGTTCCTCCAGCGGATCTGGAGCCAGAACCCGATCCTGGTCCATCATCACCTGATCCAGATCACTCCGGCGTCAAGCCAAGTAAGGGTCAATCCACAGACATTATTTCTCCAACATTGTTTTAAACAGTATTATTATTGTCTTGTTTGCACTGTTATTTTTAATATAAAACAAAGGATCCAGCAAGCTCATATATTTCTCATATTTTGTTTTTCAGACTCCTTTGAGACTCTCTATACCGTTGGAGAGATGATTGGATCCGGAGGATTCGGAAGAGTGTTCAAGGGAACACGGAAACTTGATGGCAAAAAGGTAAAGCAATCTTGCTGAATTGTACAAACAGGCGTTTGAACACTGTTACTGTTATTGAACATTGTTTTTTTTTGTTTGTTTTTTGCAGATTGCCATCAAGCAGATGCGCAAGATCAACAACGATCGTTATCTTGATATTGTAAGTTGGTCAAAAGTTAAATGTGTATTTGTTGTTTAAGTGCTGATTACTGTAGTCAATACTCCTGGAGGAAGCATTAGGTGTAAATGTAATAGATCAGTAAACCTGGAAAGGCTCTGATGATCGTATCTATAAAGATCAAAGAAAAGTACATTTAAAAATGATATGTTTTCTTCAGATTTTGACCCAGCTAACCTTCTGTCTACTACTTTTCTCTAGCCCGGGCATCCCACACCTCTCGTAACAGAAGTGGCGCTGCTGCTCATGATGAGGCAAGAACCCACAAGCCCCTACGTCATCCGACTGTACGACTGGTTTGAACATCCTCGGACAATCGACCTCATAATGGAGTTCCCTGAACCCTGCGAGAACTTGCTCCACTTCATCCTTCGTGATCCTCCACTGGATGAAACCACAGCTCGGGTCATCATGAGACAGGCTGTGCTGGCAGTGCAACACTGCATCGAGCATGGCGTTTTTCATAATGACGTTCATCCACAGAATTTCCTGGTGAAGACAAACACGCTAGAGCTCAAGCTGATAGACTTCGGCTGCGGTCAGCTACTTAGTGACGATGGCTACAAGAGGAACATACACTGTGGTGAGTATTTTTGGAGTGTGGAAACCTGGATGTATTGACTTTCTGATAATTTGATGCTTTGAAGAAATTGCTCAACAATGTGCAAATGTCTTGCTTACAGGATTACCGAGTTACACCCCGCCTGAAGTCTTCACTGAACCTCTGTTCCACGCCATCCCAACAAATGTCTGGGCTCTAGGGGTGTTGTTGTACGAGATGATGAACGCTTGTGTTCCCTTTGGCAATAGAAAGGAAATCACACAAGCCAAAGTTGCATTTCAGAACTCCAACGTATCCAAAGGTGAGTGAAAAATATTGATAACATATATAAACACACACACATAAAGCAAAGGCTCTGTTTAGAAACAGGTAAAGGTGAAGTATGTAAGATTTTTCAAGTTGAAATACATTCAGTTTATTGTTCATCAGATGCTGTTTTCATAGATGCCAACGTTCGTGTCACATGGTCACGACTAACCAGCCTCTCCTTAATAAAATGTGTACAGAATGCAGAGATCTGATTAGCAAGTGCCTAGCCCGGGATCCAACGAAACGGCCGACGTTAGAGCAGATGTTACAACATGAGTGGATTAGAAATGATCTGGAGAAGTTCAGGAGAAGTGCAGGAGATTCACTCGATCAGTGATTTCAGGTGTGAGGAAGTCTAACAGACAGAGTAGGATTATTATCATTTATCTTCAGTTCTGGATTATTTGTAGTGAGGTTTTCAAATGTGTGTTCATTGTTATAGTCAAGTCAGCTTCATTTATACAGCGCTTTATACAATACAGATTGTTTCAGAGCGGCTTCACAGTAATAAACAGGAAAATGACACAATCAGTGACGCAATTGCAAGAATTCAGTTCTGTTGTAAATCAGCTCTAAAAAAACATTCATGAGTTCACATGTTCATATAATCTTTGTATTGGATAGGAAATAACACTTGCTGTCCTTGGTGGAGCGCTTGAGCTCGAGACTTGACCCGAAGCCTGAAGTCCAACCCCGACCTGACAGGAACCCAAGCCGCCGCACCAGAGATCAGAGCCGGCCCACGTCTGAGCGAGAACACGAGAGACCGAAGACTGGAAAGAGTCATCAAGTCATCACAGCCACATTTGCTTTTTTTAGTTAGAACAACTCATCTTTATTTATATAGTTGTCACAGACTGACTGTGACCCCGGACTTTTATTTTGAAGGGACTGAACATGGGCATGTGCACACAACAAACTGTTTCCACCATTACACATACACACAAACTAATGCCGAGTTCTAGGCGACCCGTGTTTTTCCAACCTTCTTCCCATGAAAGTGCACCAGTCAAACCCGTGACTTCCCACCCGTGAACTCGTACTAGATCGATGTACTCCCAGTTACGAGCTCTGACGTCACATTAGCCCGCGAAGCAACAATGGCAGCCCCTACGGATGCGGTGTTTATGAAAGTCGTACATTAAAACCCAAATCGTTTTTTAAAATTTAGGTATTGCTCTAACGTTATTCATCCGCAAATGTTATGCATTATCAGCAGCTTTTCTAGCCTTAGCTCGTTTTCAAGCCATTGAGTGCAAGAATAAAATAATACCAAATACATTTCCAGATATACAAATAACATAAAATAAAAGGTATAACAGCTTCTCTTGCCTTATGCGCCGCTTTTCTCCTCCGTTTCCCTCAAGTAAGCAAGGAGTGAGCACCTTTGGCGATAGAAGTGATTGTAAATGAGTATAAGCCCCGTACGGTCCGCCACGCTTTGTTTACATCAAGCTACCGCTCAGGCAGTTCGGCGTGACTTTGCCTGGAACGCTACAAAGTCGTGAGTCGTGGTTTGAAGTCGTAACTTACGGGCTCAGAAACCTGCCTGGAACGCAGCATAAATGCCGGCAAAATGTGCCATCCTGGTGTAGTTGTGTGTTTGTAGCCCTGATGTCGGTGTTGTAACATCCCGTTCATCGTCCCAAGTTGTTAGTTTCATTGTTTTGTTTGTTTAATGCTGGAATTTGTTTAAATGTTCAGTGACGCATGCTGTTCTAATATCATTACACAGAGAAGAACACCAAAAATACTTTACACCATAAGAGTTTATTTCATTTCATTCAGTTATCAGTTTAACTTCAATGCATTTCAAACAGCTAAACATCCCTTCTGGTTCACCTCTGTCGCGGGAATTCTCAATCCGTTTATCTGACTTCACCACGGACAATTCTGTTAATATAAAACTACAGTATCTCGAGGTAATTCCCTTCTCGAATACATCTAACACAATTTCAATACTTCGAGGTAATTCCCCTCCCGAAGTAAGGTGACGGCGTCCCGTCGTGAAGCTACTATCACTAGCGTTTACTCAAACACACGAGCACACAGATCTATCTGTCTGTCTGTCTGTCCGTCCGTCCGTCCGTCCGTCCATCCATCCATCCATCCATCCATCCATCCATCTATCTGTCTGTCTGTCTATCTATCTATCAACAAAAACAAAACCTCTGTCAAATGCTCACACTTAAGATAGGTGGTAATGCAAATATAAAAGCATACTGTATGTTTTAACTTAAAGGTCACTTTTTCTGACTTTAGTTGTTTAAAATAAATGTACGTCTAACTCTTCATTATGTAATCATGTTAATTTTAAATGTTTTGTACCTTTTGCCATACATGTTGTATTTTAAAGGTTTCAAATGGCATGTTAAGAGAAATGTCATCCTTTTATGGCCTTTGCATCTTCATTTATGTCTAAAGCAACAGTTTGGGGTTTTAATCAGCAGCTTAGTGGTGTACACTGGAAGACAACATACACTGAGGTCATCTGTGTTGTGCCCTTAAATCAGCTTCTCTGACATGAAGCAAGACTAATGTTTGTAATTTCATGAGACTAAAACTGCACTGGATATTTACAAAGATCACAAATGTCTGTATTTACCATTTGAATCAAACCTAATGAAATTCAAAAAATCAAAATCAAAACTGTAGGCCTATTTTAGAGGTTACAAACAAGGTCTCATTTGACCATTTTAACACTTCAGACCATAACAACAGCATTTTCCAAATCACTGCTATTCTAAGGAATAATTGGGCTTTTTAAAGGGATAAAAAATACTATGGTAGTCAAATGGGGGGCGAGATCTGCTTGGTTACAAACATTCTAAATATCTTTGTGGTGACAGAATTTTATTTTTTGGGTGAACTTTCCCTTAAGACTGGTTAGGGATGCATATGCCTACTACATTTTTATATAGGCCTATATTATTTTTTATATTTTTAGGAACAATGAGAAAGAGAACAAATAAAACAGCATAAATAGATTTTCTTATAGAGGGTACACAGGCATTGTATACTAGTGTACATGACTCAATAATTTTTGTTGTTGTTGACATTATTGACATGAATGCCATGAATCGCTGGATAGAAATAAGTGTTAGTCACACTGCAAAAAAAATCTAATTTTCTTTAATTTGTGTTAAAAAAAATGTTGTTGAATTTGTGTTGATTTTAAACACACACATATATAACCTTACATTTTAATACCCTGAAACAAGTTAAAATATAAGAACTACAAAAATTCACCATTAAACTAATACAAGGAAACATTATTTGATTCATATGCAATAATATAGCAAAATATAGTAAAAATAAATAAAAGTATTTACCAACCCATTTTGATGCATGCAGAGTAAGGTGACCAGATTTCTGAAATGGAAACCGGGGACATTTCCTATTTGAGTGGTCAAAATATCACTAAGAAATCTCATTTGTTATTGGGCCTGTCGATTAATTAAAAACGGGGACAATATATTTTTGAATGTTTTTTGTTGTCGTTGTGGGCTCCCTATATTATTATTAACATGAATAATTATTATGATTTAGTTGGTCTGGTTTTAATACAATTCACCGCACCCGCAAAAACAAAACAAAAAAACAATCAAACAATGAAAACAGTTAATAGTAAAACCACCACTGTAAATCACAAGCCGTTCAAAACAATATTAGAACATGACTTAACAAAAACACATTATACAAATAAACTATTTAACAAATGTAATTGTATTTAATACTTTCATTTTCACAAGTTTATACTGTATAAATTACTTCTTCTTTTTCTACTTTAAATGTTTTGTTACGTTTGTGCTTGAAAATAACTCTATCTTTAATTGGTCTTGTTATTTTGCATTTTAGGCTTATTTTAAGCATGTGTTTAAGTATGTGTATTCTGCATTTATGTATTTGTTGTGAGCTGCTTTGTGACTGTGGAACTTTTGGGGACAAAACAATCCCGCACCCCGTTGAGGATCTGTTATAAAGCACATGCAAACAGTAATTTAACATGAATGGTTAGTGTGTTACTACCATGAAAGTGATAACGATGTTTCTTTTGATATTTGACGATAATGGCGCTCTGCTCTCGGTTACGTTCATCATGAAGCGGCGCGCGCGACCAAGTAGAGTCAGCGTAGCTCACAGCGCCATCTGCTGGAGAAATAATCACTACACGATTGCTCCAGCAGCTGCTGTATGTTGGGCTTTTTTGCAATGTATATGCCATATGCGGGCTGTTTTGAACGAGCTGTAAAACGGGGACATTTCCGGAAAACGGGGACGTCTAATTGCAGAGATATCTAGCATTTCTGAGTGATGATGATGCAGAGGAATCACTGAATCAAAGTTTTGAACTGAGTCAATGAAACATTTTCAGACTTTTTATTAAAGATTAAGTTTGTAACTTCAATAAATGTGTTCAGATCGATGCGCGGTCACGTGCTCTGCTCATATGAATTATTTGAGTTTTAGTTGCTATGGCGACGCCGACGCATGTTATGAATGCAGACTCTTGTGCATGCACACCGATCTCGATCTGTTGTTGAGAGAGACGAGGCGAATTCACAAACTTTTGCAGAATATTTTCTGTGCTGACTTTGAGATTTTGAAGCTGTTTTGACGATTCCTGAGACAAGACTTTGTATTCTGGAAGAACATCGCAAGAGATATCCTTTACACAGAGTTATATTTTTGAGTTTTAGTTCTTATTATTTCTAAGGATAGTGCTATCTTGTTGTTCTTTTCTTATTTTCGAGTTTGATTAATTTTTTGTTTTTCTTTTCTTTTTTTCTTTTCTGGGAGGAGTATTTTTGAGGAGAGTTTATTGTATTGTATTGTGTTTTGTTGTGTTGTGTTTTGTGTTTTGTATTGCTTTTATTCCAGATTGGACGAGGAGGTCGATGGCGAATATGATGGGTGAAACAGGCGGTGAGTGCTTTAGGTTTTTCATTTGTTTATGGGATGTAGGGGAGAGTGGGGTGATTTGTGCCAGGGGGGAAGTAGTTCCACCCAGTACCGTCGCAAGGGCTGTGCCAAGCGTGCGACCGCACAGGGCCTCGCGCAAAAGTAAAGACGACAGCTGACTTGATGATGTAAAGCCAATAGTTAAAGTTCATGTTTTTGTCCTTCAAAATACTATAATAGTTTTAAAAAAACATAGCTAAAAGTGTGTATGGTGATGCTTTATTATTCTGCTTGTTAAAAATGTATTATGCAGTAACTTGCAATAGCCCATTTCTCTGTGCGTGTGACGGTGATTCATGCGCATACATGTCAGTCAGGGGGCATCGCACGTCAAGTTCATAGAGCTTTATTCCCAGTCCATTCAAATTTCAGATTTTTGGCCGCCTCTGACATGGGTCAAACCATAGATATTACCTACGAAGTTCAAGTAAATACGCTAGAAATGTGCGCTCATTCAAGCATGTGCATTTATTGCATGGATGGAGAAAGCACAGACGCTTGCATTTCATCTGACGGTATGCACAAAAGGTTTTTTATTTAACACTATTAAAGTTAAATAAGCATAACCTAACTAAAGCTCTATCTCGAGACGTTTTAAACGTTTTTTAAATCTGAAAACTGCAAAAAGCAACGAAATTGTCAGACATCCATTTTGTTAATTTTCACAGAGGAAATACTGAAAAACAGCGCTGGTCCTCTCAATACTGTCTGTTTATAATTTTACCGACTGAGAAATGGCTTCTGATGATTCAGTGAGAGAGCAGTCCAAACGAATTCAAGTGCATTCAGGGCGTTTTGCAAACGCATTTGACCCCTTCATAATTTAGAACATATTTTTAGCGTAAAAATGTGCGCACTGCCCAGTTCAGTTACACGGTTTAACTTCTTGAACCTGCTGTTAAACTGAATATACGATTTTTTTTTCTTAAATATCCACATAAACAACAAATTGTTCGTCACTATAGCAACAGAGTAGACCCCAGTTAAAAGGCTATACCCCCGGGCCTGGCACATCACGTTCGCACAGGGCCTCGCACCCCCCTTGCGATGGGCCTGGAACTTCCACCCATTTGTTTCTGGAAAACCATAGAAGGAATTGGTCATGTGACCACATAATTTTGAAAAGCCATCAATTTTACTCATCCTCTAAAGAAGGGAGACATGTGGCATGAGAGGTTAGCACATTTTAGCCCAAAAAACGGTATTTTTTCCCTCTCAAAGTAAAATTTCTCTGATCACGGTTTTTTGATTGTAGCGTCTGAACAATTATAGACAAGTTTGAAAACATTTCACACATGTTTTAGTGCTTTAGCAGGCTACACAATGAGTCTATACAGTTAACATGATGTTAGCTCTTAACTGCTGGATCATGCTAGTTTTTACAAACTTGTGAGTCTGGGGTGATTTGTGCCAAAGTTGAAAGAAGTCTGTGGATGGAAAGTCCATCTTTACATTGAAAGAAAACGATGAAGGAGTCATCCCTAGAGGTGCTCAAGAAACTACCCATACCCCAAAAACGTGGTGGTACAGCCAGAAGAGAGCAGAAGTTTATATTCCCCTGCAGCATTGACAAGTGGGATGTTAAGTAGTAAGGCCAGATCCAGACCACCTAGATCTACATACCCACAGGGGATAATCTGGAGAAGTGAGGAGATGGGCATGCCTCATCAGTGTTTGACTCACCTGCCATTTGTTTCATTTAGCTAACACTGATTTCAGTTTTGTTAATTAAGAGAAATTTAGTCACAATAGGATGTTTAGAAATGAGCCTCACTTTATTCTTATATGTTACATATTTGACAGGCAGCTTTCTATGTGTGCCAACAGGCATTTATTGCCAAAGCCTTTTTGGCTGAAATGATTCACAAATATCATATATTGTGTATTGAAGTTTTTTGTCTTTTCCCAAAAACTACAAAATATGACTTATTCCAACAGTTTAATAGGGTGACAATATCTAAATAAACCTTAAATTAGTAATTTTGTATTGAATTTGTCTCGCTTTCATATAGCATTACAGTTCATAACATTAAAATGTTCTGTTTTACTTCAGAAATCACTGGCACAATTTACCCCAACGTATTCTCCCCAAAGGCACAACTTACCCCTCACCAGGGGCAAGTTGTGCCACGAGACCACTTTTTTCCCCAAAAGCTATATTTCTGAAACAATTTATTTCAGATCCAAAGTTATTGTTCTCAGGGATGCACCACATCCTGAAATATATGTACGTTCTTAAGTTGAAGACATTACTGTCATGGCCTCACTTTAAAGTCACTTCTAGTAAAAACTGGCACAACTCACCCCACTCTCCCCTAATGTTACTGAAAAATTCCAGCCTCAGGCCGCTCCAGATCCAGGAGAGCCACTTTCTCTCAGATGGCTGGTCAGGAGGTTTGGAGACGCGGTTTTGAGGACCGGACCCAGACACAGATCCAGGAGCTTCTACACATTTAGCACTTCTGTCTTCTGAGTTTTGTGTTTCTGTGTCCACAGGTCAGACTGACAGGAAGAGGGAGTGGCAGAGCGGCAGCCGGCTGAGCCAGGACGATGGACGTCCGTCCACTCCATCTAAACTCCTTCGCAGAGGTCAGAATAGGCTTTTATTGAAGAAGTTATGGCTCAGTTAACAAATAATGTGTCTTTGAAAATAGAAAGTTGGAAAAAAAAAATAAAGTAACAATTTGATTATTAATATGTCCAAATCATCTTTGTCCCTCTCTGACAATATAGTGAGGTGGTTCTGTAGCGAGTCGTTGAGCCTCAGCAGCCGAGGCTCGTACATCGTCGATTGGAAGTGGAGTGGCCATAGATCGGATAGCCTAAGCGAACAGGGCAGTTGCAGCCACTGTAGTTTGTCCTGGTCCGACAGCCCCGAAGAGTGGATGTGGCCTCTGCTGCCAGGTCAAGTTCCCGTCGAGCCAACGGAGACTTCAAATGGCCTTTCACCAGTGAACAAGAGCTCAACAGGTGAGACTGAAATAAAGCTGGGCGGTGTAAAGTGTACAGATGGAGATTTTGCTATTTCATGCGTAAGACAGTCACAGTACAGGCACATTTATTTATTTTTTCTGGATTTAACAGTAAAATGTAAGGTATGTCATTATATCATTGCCTATTTTGACGTCAAAGATGTTTCTAATAATTCAGTTTTGTTTTCTTCATTTCAGAAAAACCTGCAGAATGTAAGAAGAGGAAAGGAGATCGTTCTTTCTTCAGGAACGTGAGTCAGGCTATGAGGCGCTCGCTCCTCTGCTGTTGTCTCAGTGCTGAGGATGTTGTGGAGCCGTTTGTTCCTCCAGCGGATCTGGAGCCAGAACCCGATCCTGGTCCATCATCACCTGATCCAGATCACTCCGGCGTCAAGCCAAGTAAGGGTCAAACCACAGACATTATTTCTCCAACATTGTTTTAAACAGTATTATTATTGTCTTGTTTGCACTGTTATTTTTAATATAAAACAAAGGATCCAGCAAGCTCATATATTTCTCATATTTTGTTTTTCAGACTCCTTTGAGACTCTCTATACCGTTGGAGAAATGATTGGATCCGGAGGATTCGGAAGAGTGTTCAAGGGAACACGGAAACTTGATGGCAAAAAGGTAAAGCAATTTTGCTGAATTGTACAAACAGGCGTTTGAACACTGTTACTGTTATTGAACATTGTTTTTTTTTGTTTTTTTTTGCAGATTGCCATCAAGCAGATGCGCAAGATCAACAACGATCGTTATCTTGATATTGTAAGTTGGTCAAAAGTTAAATGTGTATTTGTTGTTTAAGTGCTGATTACTGTAGTCAATACTCCTGGAGGAAGCATTAGGTGTAAATGTAATAGATCAGTAAACCTGGAAAGGCTCTGATGATCGTATCTATAAAGATCAAAGAAAAGTACATTTAAAAATGATATGTTTTCTTCAGATTTTGACCCAGCTAACCTTCTGTCTACTACTTTTCTCTAGCCCGGGCATCCCACACCTCTCGTAACAGAAGTGGCGCTGCTGCTCATGATGAGGCAAGAACCCACAAGCCCCTACGTCATCCGACTGTACGACTGGTTTGAACATCCTCGGACATTCGACCTCATAATGGAGTTCCCTGAACCCTGCGAGAACTTGCTCCACTTCATCCTTCGTGATCCTCCACTGGATGAAACCACAGCTCGGGTCATCATGAGACAGGCTGTGCTGGCAGTGCAACACTGCATCGAGCATGGCGTTTTTCATAATGACGTTCATCCACAGAATTTCCTGGTGAAGACAAACACGCTAGAGCTCAAGCTGATAGACTTCGGCTGCGGTCAGCTACTTAGTGACGATGGCTACAAGAGGAACATATACTGTGGTGAGTATTTTTGGAGTGTGGAAACCTGGATGTATTGACTTTCTGATAATTTGATGCTTTGAAGAAATTGCTCAACAATGTGCAAATGTCTTGCTTACAGGATTACTGAGTTACACCCCGCCTGAAGTCTTCACTGAACCTCTATTCCACGCCATCCCAACAAATGTCTGGGCTCTAGGGGTGTTGTTGTACGAGATGATGAACGCTTGTGTTCCCTTTGGCAATAGAAAGGAAATCACACAAGCCAAAGTTGCATTTCAGAACTCCAACGTATCCAAAGGTGAGTGAAAAATATTGATAACATATATAAACACACACACATAAAGCAAAGGCTCTGTTTAGAAACAGGTAAAGGTGAAGTATGTAAGATTTTTCAAGTTGAAATACATTCAGTTTATTGTTCATCAGATGCTGTTTTCATAGATGCCAACGTTCGTGTCACATGGTCACGACTAACCAGCCTCTCCTTAATAAAATGTGTACAGAATGCAGAGATCTGATTAGCAAGTGCCTAGCCCGGGATCCAACGAAACGGCCGACGTTAGAGCAGATGTTACAACATGAGTGGATTAGAAATGATCTGGAGAAGTTCAGGAGAAGTGCAGGAGATTCACTCGATCAGTGATTTCAGGTGTGAGGAAGTCTAACAGACAGAGTAGGATTATTATCATTTATCTTCAGTTCTGGATTATTTGTAGTGAGGTTTTCAAATGTGTGTTCATTGTTATAGTCAAGTCAGCTTCATTTATACAGCGCTTTATACAATACAGATTGTTTCAGAGCGGCTTCACAGTAATAAACAGGAAAATGACACAATCAGTGACGCAATTGCAAGAATTCAGTTCTGTTGTAAATCAGCTCTAAAAAAACATTCATGAGTTCACATGTTCATATAATCTTTGTATTGGATAGGAAATAACACTTGCTGTCCTTGGTGGAGCGCTTGAGCTCGAGACTTGACCCGAAGCCTGAAGTCCAACCCCGACCTGACAGGAACCCAAGCCGCCGCACCAGAGATCAGAGCCGGCCCACGTCTGAGCGAGAACACGAGAGACCGAAGACTGGAAAGAGTCATCAAGTCATCACAGCCACATTTGCTTTGTTTAGTTTGAACAACTCATCTTTATTTATATAGTTGTCACAGACTGACTGTGACCCCGGACTTTTATTTTGAAGGGACTGAACATGGGCATGTGCACACAACAAACTGTTTCCACCATTACACATACACACAAACTAATGCCGAGTTCTAGGCGACCCGTGTTTTTCCAACCTTCTTCCCATGAAAGTGCACCAGTCAAACCCGTGACTTCCCACCCGTGAACTCGTACTAGATCGATGTACTCCCAGTTACGAGCTCTGACGTCACATTAGCCCGCGAAGCAACAATGGCAGCCCCTACGGATGCGGTGTTTATGAAAGTCGTACATTAAAACCCAAATTCGTTTTTTAAAATTAAGGTATTGCTCTAACGTTATTCATCCGCAAATGTTATGCATTATCAGCAGCTTTTCTAGCCTTAGCTCGTTTTCAGGCCATTGAGTGCAAGAATAAAATAATACCAAATACACTTCCAGATATACAAATAACATAAAATAAAAGGTATAACAGCTTCTCTTGCCTTATGCGCCGCTTTTCTCCTCCGTTTCCCTCAAGTAAGCAAGGAGTGAGCACCTTTGGCGATAGAAGTGATTGTAAATGAGCAGAAGCCCCGTACGGTCCGCCACGCTTTGTTTACATCAAGCTACCGCTCAGGCAGTTCGGCGTGACTTTGCCTGGAACGCTACAAAGTCGTGAGTCGTGGTTTGAAGTCGTAACCAGAGAATGTCTAATATGGCGAGAAGTTTCACTCTCACTGAACTTCCGGCTTCTGAACTGGTTGCAGTTCCTCTCTGATTCCATATGAGGGCGCTCACAGGACGAGTGCAGAATGAATGGAGGTCTATGGCGCTATACCAATAAAAATCCACTTTTCTCAGGATATAATTTTTTATCTAGTAATTTGAATGTTGTATTCGAAAGGAAATGCAAATAAATTACACATTGCTGGGTGTTAGATTTTTTAGAGTCACTTATTTGCTTTAAAAAGTCTTTTAAAGTGTCAATGACGTCATACACATGTACGACCAGAGATACTGCTTAACGGCAATCCTTCAGTCGCTCTGGTGCTTTCGCGCTCTGCACTTTCTTTTCTCTCGAGGCATCGACAACACAGCTGACACAGGTAAATACACGTGCTAGAAGAGTTTTTGTTTTGTTTGTTTCTGGTCCCGCTTCAGATGACACGATGCCATCAAGCGGGATCCCTGGTCGTAATCAGTCCTTCACTGACCAATCAGCGTTCATTAGCAGAATGCTAGCGTGTTATGGACAACAACAACTCAACCTGTAAGAAATCAAAAGGACATAAGTACTCGTTCATTCAACTTTCGACCTAAAACCCATGTTGAACTTGCAAAATCTACAATCATTTCTGAGATTTCTCAACGGCAATCGGGTGAAAGAGACAAATTTAGCCGTCAAGCCCCATTGACTTCCATTCATTTTGCACTCATGGCGATCGCCCCCAGTGGAACTCTGGTGGTACTACAACCAAAATTCTGTACAACAGGGCTTAATAGGGAGTGGGCAGGCTCTCCGTAGACGGGCTCTGTCGTAACTTACGGGCTCAGAAACCTGCCTGGAACGCAGCATAAATGCCGGCAAAATGTGCCATCCTGGTGTAGTTGTGTGTTTGTAACCCTGATGTCGGTGTTGTAACATCCCGTTCATCGTCTCAAGTTGTTAGTTTCATTGTTTTGTTTGTTTAATGCTGGAATTTGTTTAAATGTTCAGTGACGCATGCTGTTCTAATATCATTACACAGAGAAGAACACCAAAAATACTTTACACCATAAGAGTTTATTTCATTTCATTCAGTTATCAGTTTAACTTCAATGCATTTCAAACAGCTAAACATCCCTTCTGGTTCACCTCTGTCGCGGGAATTCTCAATCCGTTTATCTGACTTCACCACGGACAATTCTGTTAATATAAAACTACAGTATCTCGAGGTAATTCCCTTCTCGAATACATCTAACACAATTTCAATACTTCGAGGTAATTCCCCTCCCGAAGTAAGGTGACGGCGTCCCGTCGTGAAGCTACTATCACTAGCGTTTACTCAAACACACGAGCACACAGGTCTTTAGCATCTATACACTCTCACCATCCTTCTCAGGTGTACGCTGGTCTCTGCAGACTCTAACGTATTACTGCCTCACCCCGAGAACGGCTCTATAGTCTTCCAACTAGGGCTGCGCAATATATCAAAATATCACAAATGTACATATCGCAATATGCATATCGCAAGGGCACGCAATATCTGAATAATTTTAATAGTCTACTTCAACATTGTGAAAAGTGTACGTTTTAGGTCGATGCATATAGCAGAGAATAGACTGAGCACACGACTTATGTGACTTGCTTGACGTTAAAAAGAGTTATTAAACGCAATAACTTGCGAAAAACAACTCCTTGCAGTCTCGTGCTGTCTGACACTCACCGAAACGTGCGCACAAGCCGCTCTTTTTTTTGTGTCTTGTTACACACTCGAACTGTCAAATACACACAGTTGTGTCAAAATGGCTGTCTTGAAGAGTATCCATGTAAACACAGTCAGTTATGCTTCAAGTGAAAGATATCAGTTGGGGAAATAAATAAAGATTTTACAGACTTAAAACAATATCGTGTCGCATATCGAATATCGCATTATTTAACAAGGATATCGCATATCGCATTTTTCTTCAATATCGCACAGCCCTACTTCCAACACTATCACTGTCTCCGCTGTGATCTATTGAGCGCAGAATCTTTAGTACTTCTATTCCTCAGCTGCGCAGCATATATACCTGACACCACTCCCAAGTTGCTCTTTGCTGAAATGAAGTTTTATTCACGGCTGGGAGATCACTGGTCACAACAACCAAATGAGTCTCCTGAACAGAAAGATGCATGTACATTTATGTTTCTTACAGTTGATTGAAAATCAATGTTACTCAAGCCTTCTTAACTGTGGTTGGTTGTGGTGATTGGTTTAAGGTAATCATATGACTGCACCTTTTTGGCTAAGTCTACATGGTCTTTGACCTGAACATCCTTAGTCTGCGTTTTTCTTTAGTGTCATGCTAAATAACTCTTTGACCATTTCTGAGACCGTTATATAAAATATTTCCATCACACCTCTCACATGCCACACCAGTACACATGGAAAGTAGCCATATTTAAACTAGCGTTTGCTCATCAAAGATTACTCCATCGGGTTCTGACCTCATAGGGGAGGGAGAGAGCCTGGGATGGAAGTGTTTTCTTGTATGTTTTGTCTTTATTGTTTAGAGCTCTGTACATGTTAATAGATGTAAATAATATATGTTGTAGAGTTGAAATGTCATGAAAGTTTGTTTGTTTATGCCTTGTCACCTGTTTATAACTTATAGGTTTTCCCCTAAAATGATATGTTCCAAAAATAGGAGGAGCCAAAGCCTATAAAAGAGGCAGCCAAGAGGCAGGGGAGGGAGTGTGGAGAGATTCAATCTCGTTTGTGGGTTTTGGTCCTGTACATCGGCATAGCCAATTTACATTTGTGTATTGCAAATTTATTTTCCTCTGTATTATATTTTGATTATTTTTGCTACTAAATATATTTATTTCTTTCCACCTTGGGAGTTAAAACCACTCTGGACTGTGTATTTTTGTCCCTGTCACGTATTTTACACCTCTGTCCGCTGGTACATCCTGACAATAGTGTCTTATATATGACCTGATGACCCCTTTGAATAAAAGTATAATTTGTTTGTTGAACGCACAGCCTTGCAAAGTACACTTCTTTTGACTCGTACACTTACACAGGCGTTTGACACGTGCAGTTTTGAGCAATCTCTCGCCACGAGTTACATCCCATGTAAATATCTTTGTATTCTTCTTTAATGCTAGCGTTGTTAAAATGAGGGTACTTTCTAATCTTCAACTATCTTGTGAATCGACGCACCAAGGGCACGGTTGTAAACTAATTACTAATCAAATTTGCGTCATGCGCTCTGTACGCTGACCCTCCTGCATACTTTGGCCTTTAGAATGATTTCGGTCAATCTTGAAGCTTACAGGAACAGTTTCCCAAAAACAAATAAAAAGTTCTGTCCTGAAACTCTAGATGGCGCAGGCTGACAGGTCCTTAAAGGTGCAGTGCGTATATTCTGAGAAACGCTGTTGAAAGTGGATCAGACCGAGCACTAAAACACACGTGTAGCCAATCAGCAGTGAGGGGCGTGTCCCAGTGGTGTAGTCTAGTTTTTTGTAGTGAGTATAATGTGATCCCCCCCCCCCCCCCTCCCAGCCTCATACGCACCCATCCAACATTCCAATTTATTATAAGCGACAAAAGACAGTCAGCTGATAAAACCTGTGCTCCAGGTACCATATTCATGTAGTATAATCATTCTTAAAGGTATAGTTCACCAAAAAAGTAAAATTGTATTGTAATTTCCTCACCCTCAAGTTGTTCCAAAACTGAGTTTCTTTCTTCTGTTTAACACAAAAGATGACATTTAAAAAAATGTTGGTAATCAGACAGTTGACTTCCACAGTAGGAAAAAATATCGACTATGAAAGTCAATGGGTGCTGCCAACTGTCTGATTACCAACATTTTTCAAAATATCATCTTGAAAAAGGCTATTGAAGCTATCTATTGAAAAATGAATCTGTTTTCAATAGCTAATTACTATAACTACACTGTAAAACATTTTTTTACAAGACTACATTGCATATCAGCTGGTATGTGCAGGTGGGCAAGGGGTGGGCAATATGGGCATCAGGTTAATATGAGAAATTTAATATGATATGAGTTTTTTTTTAGGCTATATAAAAGAACATATAAGCAAATTACAAAAACAATAGCCTAAATTAAAAAAAAAATCAGATACAGTAGGTTTATTTAATATGTAGCCTATACATTTATTTAACACCTAGTTGTTTGATTAACATTAATGACAGACAGGAATTGGGCTGCTGAATAAATCGACGTAATATTCTGACACACATCCAGTTATTACCCACCTGTTTACGTTAAGCCATAACCGACTGTGAGATACTCCACACGATGGATAGTTGGACATCTGTGTGCGCGTGTTGAATATTCAGGCGCAAGGAGAACTGATTCCGCCTATCCCGCCTTCACTAACTGCAAGTTAATCGATAAAGAATATAGTAATTGAATTGTAATTTTGTGATACGACGTTATATACATATAATTATTAATGATGTGCTGGACTGTCATGGCTAATGCAGAACTTGCTGAATGATGTGCATCAGAGGGGATTTAAAAGTGTGTATACTCAATGCCGACTGATAAAGAAGTGGGTATACGCCGTATAGCCTGCACTACACCAGTGAATATAACATGTCTGACAGATTAATCACTGAATGGATAATTTTGCATGTGATGGCTCACACGATGAAAGATTATAAATTGTGAAGTGTTTGACAGTTTCACTGAGAATCAAACCCATCAGTTTTGATGATCAAGCCATGTGCATTTAGTCATTGTGCAAATTGTAGACAATTGTACTTAACTCTTTTGCGCACGTGCCAAAACATTTGCAATTTGCTTAAACCAATAAGAAATTCGAGAATTGAGCCAAAGCGATTGAGAAAAACGGTAACGTATTTGCTGCAATAATGGTAAATAATATAGAAGTATTTGGACACAATATTCAGAATAACTATATATATCACAAAATATCAAACCAAGAAGCTTTTATTTTAAAGAAAGATAGCTCAAGCTAAAAATTTCACTGAAATGTGCATAGGCCTATGCTACGTACCTCTCAACCAGCAGATGTCGCTACTGCCACAATATTTAACTCGCTGAACCATGACTTTGAAGTAAAAGTGTTCTATCTATCTATCTATCTATCTATCTATCTATCTATCTATCTATCTATCTATCTATCTATCTATCTATCTATCTATCTATCTATCTATCTATCTATCTATCTATCTATCTATCTATCTATCTATCTATCTATCTATCTATCTATCTATCTATCTATCTATCTATCTATCTATCTATCTATCTATCTATCTATCTATCTATCTATCTATCTATCTATCTATCTATCTATCTATCTATCTATCTATCTATCTATCTATCTATCCATCAACAAAAACAAAACCTCTGTCAAATGCTCACACTTAAGATAGGTGGTAATGCAAATATAAAAGCATACTGTATGTTTTAACTTAAAGGTCACTTTTTCTGACTTTAGTTGTTTAAAATAAATGTACGTCTAACTCTTCATTATGTAATCATGTTAATTTTAAATGTTTTGTACCTTTTGCCATACATGTTGTATTTTAAAGGTTTCAAATGGCATGTTAAGAGAAATGTCATCCTTTTATGGCCTTTGCATCTTCATTTATGTCTAAAGCAACAGTTTGGGGTTTTAATCAGCAGCTTAGTGGTGTACACTGGAAGACAACATACACTGAGGTCATCTGTGTTGTGCCCTTAAATCAGCTTCTCTGACATGAAGCAAGACTAATGTTTGTAATTTCATGAGACTAAAACTGCACTGGATATTTACAAAGATCACAAATGTCTGTATTTACCATTTGAACAGTCTAATCAAAACTGTAGGCCTATTTTGGAGGTTACAAACAAGGTCTCATTTGGCCATTTTAACACTTCAGACCATAACAACAGCATTTTCCAAATCACTGCTATTCTAAGGAATAATTGGGCTTTTTAAAGGGATAAAAAATACTATGGTAGTCAAATGGGGGGCGAGATCTGCTTGGTTACAAACATTCTAAATATCTTCGTGATGACAGAATTTTATTTTTTGGGTGAACTTTCCCTTAAGACTGGTTAGGGATGCATAGGCCTACTACATTTTTATATAGGCCTATATTATTTATTATATTTTTAGGAACAATGACAAAGAGAACAAATAAAACAGCATAAATAGATTTTTTTCTTATAGAGGGTACACAGGCATTGTATACTAGTGTACATGATTCAAAAAAAAAATTTGTTGTTGACATTATTGACATGAATGCCATGAATCGCTGGATAGAAATAAGTGTTAGTCACACTGCAAAAAATTCACATTTTCTTTAATTTGTGTTAAAAAAATTTTTTTTGTTGAATTGTGTTGATTTTAAAAAGATACATTTAAAACAATTCAAATTAGAAAATAAGATTAAATTCACTCACACTTTCAATAATAAAGGGTTAGTTCACCCAAAAATGAAAATTCTGTCATTAATTACTTACCCTCATGTCGTTCGACACCCGTCAGACCTCCATTCATTTTCGGAACAGAAATTAAGATATTTTAGTTGAAATCTGATTGCTCTGAAAGTCCTCCATTGGCACAATGGTACACTACACTCTCAAGACCCTTAAAAGGTACTAAAGACGTCGTTACAAAGTCCATCTCACTACAGTGGTTCTAAAATAACTTTATGAATCGGCGACAAGAGTTTTTGTGCGCAAAAAAACCCTAAATAACGTCTTACATAGTGATGACGATTTCAAAACAAAGCATCATGAAGCTTCGAAGCGTTATGAATCACTGAGCCGAATGATGATTCGGATCGCGTGTCAAACCACCAAACTGCTGAAATTTGGCGATTCAAACCGCCGAATCGACTCAGTGATCCTTTAAGTCCTGTAAGTTGCAAGGTGTGGCCTCCATGAATCGGACTTGTTTGTTCAGCACATCCCACAGATGCTCGATTGGACTGAGATCTGGGGAATTTGGAGGCCAAGTCAATACCTCAATCTCGTTCTTGGGCTCCTCAAACCATTCCTGAACCATTTTTGCTTTGTGGCAGGGTGCATTATCCTGCTGAAAGAGACCACAGGCACCAGGGAATACCGTTTCCATGAACGGGTGTACGTGGTCTGTGCTTGGTAGCTGGTACATGTCAAAGTAACATCCACATTCATGGTAAGACCCAAGGTTTCCCAGAACATTGCCCAAAACCTCTGGCGGCTTGCCTTCTTCCCATAGTGCATCCTAGTGCCATGTGTTCCCCAGGTAAGCGACGCACACGCACCCGGCCATCCACGTGATGTAAAAGAAAACGTCATTCATCAGACCAGACAACCCGATCTCACGGCAATTTGTACGAATTTGTACGACCTCACTCGTACGAATGTGTACGATTTTTGCTAATTCGTACGTATTTGACGAGTTGCCAAGAGTTGACAAATTCGTATGAATTCATACGAATGACCTACCTCAAACCCCACCCCTAAACCTACCCGTCACTGGGGTTTAGACAAAACGTACAAATTCGTACGAGTGAGGTCGTACAAATTCGTACGAATTAGCCACCTCGTAAAATATGTACGAATTGGTCGTGAGATAGCGTTGGACCAGACCACCTTCTTCCATTGCTCTGTGATCCAGTTCTGATACTCATTGCCCACTGTTGCTGCTTTCGGCGGTGCACAGGGGTCAGCATGGGCACCCTGACTGGTCTGCAGCTATGCAACCCCATACGCAACTGCGATGCACTGTCTATTCTGACACCTTTCTATCAGAACCAGCATTAACTTCTTGAGCAATTTGAGATAGCTTGTCTGTTTGATTGGACCACACAGGCCAGCCTTCACTCCCCACCTGCATAAATGAGCCATGGCCGCCTATGACCCTGTCGCCGGTTCACCACTGTTCCTTCCTTGCACCATTTTTGATAGATACTGACCACCGCAGACTGGGAACACCCCACAAGACCTGCAGTTTCGGGGATGCTCTGTCCCAGTCATCTAGCCATCACAATTTGGCCCTTGTCAAACTCACTCAAATCATTCCGCTTGCCCATCCTGCTTCTTTCAACTTTGAGGACAAAATGTTCACTTGCTGCCTAATATATCCCACCCACAAACAGGTGCCGTGATGAAGAGATAATCAGATAGTCATAATGCCTGATCGGTGTATATTGGCTCATTATCTGCAATGTCACCATATAAGAGCCAAATCTTCATTATCTGGTTTATTCGACACAGGTAAACACTTCCCGCGTGCACAATATCTGATTATCTCCACTGACTAATTACAGCTGAGCTGTGCCGCTCTAAATGCACACAGCAATATGAAGAACAGTAGAGTTTTACGCGTTCTGCCACAGCCTAGGAGTAAACCAGTGGAGTCCCAGTAGTCAATGCGGTGCTTCTAATTGGGTTCCTGATTTAAAACGTGTAAGCCTAATTCCCCTTGCCCCAAGGAAATGGAGATCAGCTCTACCAGACACATGGGATACAGATGACTCAGACTTGGACAGATAAACATGAAGTGCTTTGTCTCTCCGAGTAAACAAAACTTTCCCAGCATAATCTTACTGTCATGAGGGAAGCCTTTGCTTGGTGTACTTTGGCTGAGGACTTGGTCAGCCAATCAGAAAATGACCCCCCCCCCCCTCATTTCACAATATGTCATTCTCAGTCAATGGAGACCATTATTTCCTCTTGATGGACATACATATGCCATGTTATAACAAAAAGCCATGTTTGCCACTAGACTACTGGGAACTCAATGGGTAAATCTGCATTTGCACCCTGAGATAAACTGCATATGCTGATAGAAATGTGTTATACGTGACTTTAGTTATTTTTAAAAGCAAGTTAAATGCCCAGAGGTCACAAAACTAATCTATCTTGTGCCTGTTTCTCCTCACTCCACACTTTCCCTCTCTACTTTTCTACCAGTAAATGCGACTATCCTATTCTTCCTTTCTGAAAGACAGAACTCGTCTCCCTGAGAGCGACTATAACATGCCGTGACACATCTTTCCATCGCTATGGTAACGGCACTGAGGTGTACATGAAAAGAAGTCAAACCAATGTGCTGTAACACGAGAACATTAGATCAGGACTAGGTCAGAATGGCCCGCTATTGGCAATCCATTCACCCACTTGTAGTCCGATGAACAATGACACATTTCGCTACGTGAGGTAGCCTACCTGAGCTTTGCCAGCTGTATCTTTGAATAAGTCGCATTTCTGAGCTCGAAATGTTGCAGCTTGCATCTTTGGCAAGCAAACTTCTCAAATCATTTTTTACTAGTTGATGGAAGGATCACTGACATATAAGAGTGTCCACGATACAGAAAAGGAAAGTGCTTTAATATCTATTTCTATATGTGCTTGTTCTATTCATTTTAGTTTCATATGGTTTTAAAAAACGTTTATAACACTTTCAAGAAAAGTTGCATAGCTTAATAGGTAAAACAAAGCTTTTACAAAACCATGAATTATCATTTCACGAGTTTGTGTGCCCATATAATCTTAGTGAAAGTGGTAAACAGATTTGGCTTGCTGTCTGCTATAGAGGGCTCGGAGAGGATATTCTACCCGAGCTCCGATTGCCCCCCTATAACAGGCAAAATTGTACAAAAGGAGGAGTAGGGGAGGAGGAGAGATGCTGCAGGAACTAAAAATAGGAAGAGGTAAGCTGCTGGTTTTATACCTTGGTATTAATTGGAAGTTTAGATGGGCGTACTCCTCCCGAAATTACGTTTCATAACTTCACTAGGTTTTTGGGGAGTCACATGACATTTTACAACCACATTCAATTTTACAACATAAACTAACATTGCCTTGTAATAAAAATCTCAAATTATGTGATATTTATTTGAGACTTATTGGCTGTTTTAATATATATATTTTTAAATTATTATTATACATTTTTTTTTTTTAAGATTTAGTTTATACCGGTCAAACTTTTTGAAATATTACTAAGTCTCTTTTGCTCATCAAGCATTTACTAAACAGTAATATTGTTAAATATTATTACAATTTAAAATAGTGTTTTTTCTATTTGAATATACTTTAAAATATAATTTATTTCTGTGATGCAAAGCTGAATTTTCACCATATATTACTCCAGTCTTCAGAGTCACATGATCCTTCAGAAATCATTATAATATGCTTATTTGATACTCCGTTATTATCAATGTTGGAAACATTTGTGTTGCTTAATATATATATTTTTGGAACCTGTGATTTTTTTCAGGATTCATTGACGAACAAATAACAGCATTTATTCAAAATAGAAATCTTTTCAAACAATATAAATCTTTACAATCAATATTTATCAATTTAACAAATTTGATTTTAATCAAATAATAATAAAGAAAAATACTGTTCTGTTTAAACTTTTTATTCATCAAAGGATCCTGAAAAATGTATCACAGGTTAAATATAGTATAAAAAAGATTAAACAGCATTGATAATTTATAATAAATCAGCATATTAGAATGATTTCTGAAGGATCATGTGACTGAAGACTGGAGTAATGATGCTGAAAATTCAGCTTTGCATCACAGAAATAAATTATATTTTTAAGTATATTAAAATAGAAAACCATTATTTCATTTAATTTTATTTTAATAATATATCACAAATACTTTTGATAAAATAAATTCAGCCTTGATGAGCATAAGATACTTATTTAAAAATAATTAAAAATAGTAATGTTTCCAAACTTTTGATCGTTACTGTTATAATTTGAAGAATTAGTTTTTTATGTGGCTTATATGATATCAGGAATCTCCCTGACATTTTGATCTTATCAAACTTTTTCAGAACTTTAAAAACATGCTTATCATAAAGAGGTGTTTTCAAGTCATTGCATATGTGGATTTTTTATATTTTATATATATTTTAAATAAATGAACAGATTTAGACAAAAAAAAGAGTAACATATACTTGGCCCAGAGATCTTGAATGCATGGATTTTTTTTTAGAAGACCATACAGGGCAAGTTCTTATCCTGTTTCTCATCCCATTTCTCAGCATAGGTCTAGTTTTGAATGTCATTTTCTGTATAGACATAAACCTGGCTAGAAGAAAAGATGAGAACCGTCATCACAAATCTTATGCAAGGTCCATGACAAATCAGATATAGACTTGAATACTGCACAATCTGAACAATTGTCTGCTCATGGTGAATTTAGATCTGATTACTGACTTATTACTGTCTATTAACTTAATGGCAGTCATTATCAAATTCCTTTGCGTGACTCAATATTGTCATTGTGACAGCTGATTCATTGTCATAAACAGGATTTATCAACAGAACAGAAGACACTGCAGTCAATTCAGTCTAGAGGAATGTACAATATCTTTATTGGCTTTGCACAAAGTGCATCAAAGCATTCACACCCACTGATCGAAAATGCAAACACTGTTTATCAAGACAGATACTCATTCACATTGAAATGCAACAGTAATCAGAACAAGAACATTGCCATATATTGGGATGTTTTTGTCTTGTTTTATAGTCTATGTGGTTAATAAAGCCTCATGCATTTAGAAAGAACAGACGAGGAAGAAGAGAACACATAAAAAAGCAGGGACATTAAGTGTTGATTGTATTTCAATCACCTTGTGATCATAATAAAGGACACTAAATAGACAATATGACCCTGTTAGTGAGGAGAGAAATTATATACAAACTGAAACCAGGTTAATATGTCACGACTTCATGCAGTTCATAAATACAATGCAAACATTAAAGAGCCATATCAATTTTGAATCACAATAGTGCAAACACCAAACCAACGACCACTGGCATGACATTATTCCGGGTATAAGAAATCCAGAAACCTGACAAACAGCAATCTAACATCTATACTGACAAATGAAAACAGACATCTCTGTTATATAGTGTAAATTACAAACACCTGCATCACCTACTCTGGGTAATCACCATTATGACAGGTACACTTAACGGGATAGTTCGCCCAAAAATGAAAATTATCCCATGATTTACTCACCCTCAAGCCATGTATATGAGATTCTTCTTTCAGACGAATCCAATCGGAGCTATATTAAAAAAATGTCCTGGCTAATCCAAGCTTTATTATGGCAGTGAATGGCAGCCCCAAATTTGAAGCCCCCAAAAAAGTGTATCCATCCATTATAAAAGTAATCCACACGGCTCCAGGGGGTTAATAAATGCCTTCTGAAGTGAATAGATGGGTTTTTGCAAGAAAAATATCCATATTTAACACGTTATAAAGTAAAATATCTAGCTTCCAGCGGACAGCCTTCCGAATTCAACTTACGAAAACGTTGGACGTAGCACAAGTGTTTCGAACTGCGAGAGACGTTACACTTTCTTCGTTAAGTTAAATACAGAAGGCAGTCTGGTGGAAGCCAGATATTTTACTTTATAAAGTTTTAAATATGGATATTTTTCTTACACAAATCCACCGATTCACTTCAGAAGGCCTTTATTAACCTCCATGTGGATTACTTTTATAATGGATGGATGCACTTCTTTGGGTTTCAAATTTTGGGCTGCCATTCACTGCCATTATAATGCTTGAATTAGCCAGGACATTTTTTAATATAACTCAGATTGTGTTCGTCCGAAAGAAGAATGTCATATACATGGCTTGAGGGTGAGTAAATTATGGGATAATTTTCATTTTTGGGTGAACTATCCCTTTAAAAGTCCACATGAAATCAAAACGGACCCCGTTTGCTTTCTTAACGCATGTCCCTGCTACGATTCATCTGTGTTATTCAAAAGATAATCATAAACATAGTTTATTCATATTTTATATTCATAAGGTATGATGAAAATGTAATAACTTGCACCGTCTCTGAAACAACATTGCCATATTGATGGATGGTGTTAACCAATGGCCATTTACCAAACCATTTGAGCAACTTTTCATTCATAATGATTGCATTATGTCAAATATGTTACATTATGGAAGTAAAATAGGTTGCAAACAACAATTTATTATAACTTTAAAATGCTCTGATGGAGCATTTGATGAATAGGAATCCTTGTGGTTGTGGAAAGAGTCAGTTCAGTTTCAAATGCAGCAGAAATACTATTTAGATTACAAATGGACCGTGGGAGTAAAAACTTTTGGTCGCAGTGACGTAATGCCACTTTTGTAAACTCTTATTTTTACTCTTTCCTCTTCCTTAAGACTTCCTTAAGAGGATTTGCAGAGTTCTCTGATGCAGCGATGCAGTTTCATATTTGGATGTAATGACCTTTGTTCAGTAAACTGTGATAATTCGGTAACAGTTGCAGAGAGGTTAAGTCGAAAACCATATACATCTGGGAATCCCTGTCATTCATTTTAAAAACATATTCGTATTCTGGACAAACAAGCCTTTAGTTATTTATCTAATCAGAAATAAAGGATGCATTTTTAATGTATCTTTTAAACTAATCTCTTCCTTCCACTCTGGTGCTCAATGTTGAACTTTGCCCTTAGAAATGGGTCCCCTGTATTAGGGGATTAAATAGGCAGATGGGGTTACTGATTGGTGTAGGAGATGGGCCCACTTGAAGCATAATTTCCCACCTGGCTGTACTCTGATTGGGCGAAGTCCCCTGTTCCAGTAAAAGCACCTCCTGACTGATCAAAGCTTCCCTGGTTGTAGACCTGCTGGTTGAAGGCCGTGGCTTGTTTTTCTGAGGATGAGGCTGGGTACCTTGCTGCGCCTCCCTTGTGCCATCCTGTCTCTTTAAACACAAACCAAATGTTTCCAGCCCACAGCACGAAGTTCAAATAGCCGAATACCTGTGGAAAAAAAATACCTTGATGAATCCAAGAGATGAGTATATATATATTAATGTGCTCAAATAAAATAGTTGAACTTTTTATATTATTATATTTAAAATATTACATATTATAAATTATTTCTGTTTATATTTCAAATATATTTAATAATTTGTATAAAATATTTTATCATTTTAAAAAAATATTTTAAATATATTTCAATACACACCCACACACACACACACACACACGCATGTGTGTGTGTTACCAATGTGTACATATATGTTTAAATGTTTCATGTTTTTGAAAAAAGTATTATGCTCACCAAGGCTGCATTTATTTGATCAAGGATACAGTAATAACAGTAGTATTGTTAAATATTATTACAGTTTGAATAACTGTTGTCTATTTGTATTTATTTATTTTAATATAAATCTATTTTAATATAAAATAATTTATTCCTGTGATGGCAAAGCTGAATTTCAGCATCATTACTACAGTTTTCAGTGTCACATGATCCTTCAGAAATCATTCTTATATGCTGATTTGATACTCCGGGAATAAAATAGTATTATTATCTATGTTGAAAACAGTTGTGCTGCTTAATATTTTTGTGGAAACCATGATATGAACTGCATTTATTTGAAACAATGTCTTTTTCTATTTTTTTTTATTTATTTATTTATTTATTTATTTATTTATTTATTTATTTATTTATTTATTTATTTATTTATTTATTTATTTATTTATTTATTTATTTATTTATTTATTTATTTATTTATTTATTGTTTGTTTGTTTGTTTGTTTGTTTGTGTACATATTTGTTCATTTACTTATTGTATATTTTTAAAGTCTTACTGACCCCAAACTTTTGTAATAATTTTAAAGTAATAATAAATAAAGTAAATAAAATGCATTCCAATGCATCTCAAGCACATTTAAATAAAAAAAAAAAAAAAAAAAAAATTAAAAAAAAAGAAAAATATATATATATATATATATATATATATATATATATATATATATATATATATATATAATTTTTTTTTTTTTTTTTTTCATTTAAATGTGCTTGAGATGCATTGGAATGCATTTTATTTACTTTATTTATTATTACTTTAAAATTATTACAAAAGTTTGGTTTTTGGTTTGGAACGTCCTCATATTTCACCCTCTTTTTGTAATACCTATGTCATACCCATGTCATTATACACATTTGTGTCCTGATATTTCACAAAAACGTGCCCACACACACACACACACCACTGACCAATGATCTATGCTGTTCCAAAATTGACTTTTTTAATTGCACATTTGAATATGTGGGTTTGCACCCAAAATGTTTTTTTGTTTTTTTAATGGCATGTTTTAATGTTTGTTTGATGCAGTTTAAATGTATGTGGCTACATAAAATAAAAATTGATGATAAATCACTATTTCCCTGCAGTTTGACTGGCCCATTGGTTACCTGAAACAGCGGCCCATTTTGCCTGAAACAGCGGCCCATTTTACCTGAAACTGCTCATGCAAAAAAATTGGCACAGCTGATGTTTTAAGAACTGTAGGGCCTAAATAATAATTTTTTAACATAATTTCAACACAACATGATCAAAAACAGTCATTAATAATCATAAAAACACATGGAAAAGGCATATATGGTATTGTATTACTGTCCCAAGCGATTTACCAAAAAGTGGCCCAATTTAGCTGATATCACCCTGTTTTTTTATTTATTATTATTACAAAATATTTGTACACGCACAGTGTTGTAGTGTTAAGTATTGTAAATGAAAGTCTAGACACCCTAATACAACAGATATAGAATGTCCTAAAATTAGTATCTCATGCCTTACCACAGATGTGTTCAGACCAGACCATCTGGGTCCGTACAATGAGCTGCACTTGTTTGTCTGGACCTTACATGCAGACATGAGCAGGACCACCTCATCTGGATCAGTTGCCGCCTTCACATCGGAGAGACCTTTTGCCCAGGCAGAGGAACTTACTAGCCACATAAATGAGAACACCACCGTCACTATGAAGTCCTGGGGAGCATGAAGAAAGTGTGTTACTTGTGTTTTTTGTCAAATTCTGTTGCTAATTCGAATAACTATTTTAACATTTAAAAAAATTTACACACTGCAGCTTCAAACTCAATTATGAGGATTTGCATGCAAGGATAAATTACTCCTGTATGCTGAGTAGGACTACATTTAATGTGGGTGTTTTATAAATAGCAGCTAATTTCTTGTTTGTTAATCTTCTATAATAGTAAGGCTTTGTCAGTCCACAAAGGTTTGAGTATTTAGCTTGTCTAAAATAACACCAAGGCTCACAATTAAAGGTCCACGGTTGTTTTCGCGGTATTGGTTCTGGAAAAAGATGTAGACCACTGTGGCCAGCAGGGAGTACAGAAAGGAAAAGACAGCAATGGTGACGAAGAACTCTGCGGAGGAAGAAAAATCTCCGATCAGGTAAAGCCGCTCTTGCCTCCTTCCCTCACACATCGGCACGTCAAAATCCACCCGGTTCAACCTGTTTAATGTAAGGCACAAAAACATTGTGTTTTTTTATACAGTTTGCAGTTATATTAGGTATTCTTCAGTGTCAACATCAGGCTAGCATAACATTATTTAAAATTCCCCATTTATGATTTTTTGGATATTACCTTTCATGTAGTGTGTAATATAGCTGTATGTAAAAGGTCACGTAAATTGGTGCTGTGACGCGGATGGGAGTGAGGTTTAGGGGGGTCAGCGAGTAAGTGTTGTGCGAGTAAACCTCACTCCCCTGGCCTCAAGAGGCACACTTGCAACTGACGCTATAGAGACTGTGGTATTTAGCGTCCTTGTTAGCATGCCCACCTCGCATGCTGGAGACGGCGATTCAAATCCCACTCGGACCAGGGCGAGTAGAACCAGAGGGGTTACATTGGTGCCGTGACCCGGATGGGAGTGAGGTTTAGTGGGGTGAGTGGCAGCCAGCTAGTAAGTGCTGCGCGAGTAAACCTCACTCCCCTGGCTTCAAGAGGCACACTAGCAACTGACGCTATAGAGGTTGTATTCTTTAGCGTCCTTGTTAGGGTGCTCACCTCCCATGCTGGAGATCGCGATTCAAATCCCGCTCGGACCGGTGCAAGTAGAACCAGAGGGGTTACATTGATGCCATGACCTGGATGGGAGTGAGGTTTAGTGGGTTGAATGGCAGCCAGCTAGTAAGAGTTATGTGAGTAAACCTCACTCCCCTGGCCTCAAGAGGCACACTAGCAACTGATGCTATAGAGGTTGTGGTCTTTAGCGTCCTTGTTAGGGTGCCTGCCTCCCATGCTGGAGATGACGATTCAAATCCCGCTTGGAGTGGTGCGAGAAAAACCAGAGGTGTTACATTGGTGTCGTGACCCGGATGGGAGTGAGGTTTAGGGGGGTGAGTGGCAGCCAGCTAGTAAGTGTTGTGCAAGTAAACCTCACTCCCCTGGCCTCAAGAGGCACGCTAGAGGCTGCGGTCTTTAGCGTCCTTGTTAGGAGATTGTAACAAATTTGCACAATGGCCACCTATGTACATCTTGAGGCCATGAAGCGCTCTAGCAACTGACGCTATAGAGGCACACTAGCGACTATCATTGGCTGCCCATGAACAATGTCTATTTTGACCCTTCCTCAAACACTGCAGTTGTAGCTGACACCCGGAAGTGTTTGGTTTGTGTTGTCAACATGCTAAGAAGACGCTGTTTTCTACGCTATGAAAGCAAATCCACTTTGCTGGCACTTCGAAAGGATGAGGACTCGGGACTCGAATTGATACAGTACAATGACGCCATCATTACTGTTCATATGAATGAATTAATGAATGAATGAGGCATTTATATAGAGCTTTCATATGTACTACTGTAAACCCAAAGCGCTTTACAGCTATGTCAGGGGTCTCTCCTCAACCACCACTAGTGTGCAGCATCCACTTGGATGATGCGACGGCAGCCATAGAACAATGGCGCCAGTGCGCTCACCACACACCAGCTATTGGTGGAGAGCATATCACTGTGTATGTGTGAGGAAGCTTCCGCAGCTGAAATTCAGATATGGTAATGGTGTTTTCCGACATGCGTTGTAGGCTATAGACCAATCACAGCAGATTGGACTTAAATTAAACTGTTTTTGAACTTTTGAACGTATTTGGATGCATATAAACATATTTTAGGAGACCTTTAAAATAGCATAGTAGGTGCACTTTAAGTTCCTGACACAAGGTTACTTTAGTTCCTGTCTATTTCTGCCTTGTCCTCCTTTGATATGAACTTGAAGCTCAGCTCTAGTGAATACAGCAGTACCTGTGGGCTACTTCAAAGCATCGCATTGCTCTGGACATCTTGTGTGTGTGCTTGACCTTTCGGGGCAAAAAAACCCAACAACAACTTGGACACACAATGTTTGAGACTACAGAAGAATACCAGTCTGTCAAAAACATTTTCAGCCTACACAGAATTATAGTGGTGATTCAATATAGAACTCTATTGCCTTCTGTTCTTTATATTGACATGGTATGACTCCATGTAACTCTATTATAGCAATGGATAGCGATGAAGACAGACCTGGTGCATGATTCTATAGCGTATGTGCCAGCCAATATAGTACAAATGGGTGAGTGTGTTTCTGTCTCTCAGAAAGAATTTCTCATCTCTGAAAGTGATGAATACATTTTATATTTTATAGCTGTAAATACGGTGAGTTACTTGAAATGGAAGATATGGCTTAGCTTTCTAGTATTGATTTAACCATGAATTTATTCACACACAGACAAACAGCCCTTTGGAAATATGGAAAATGTATTCAATTGTCAATTGGTAACCTATTTTTTTTAATCAATCATATATTTGGGTCATGAAAATACTGAATTCTGTATCCATTTTGATTCACTGATTCACTTGACGAACTGATTCAGCATTTCAATTTGATATACTGTATACGGTATATAAAATATCACAAAACAAAAGAAATAAAAACTAAATTTTAAACTTTTAATAATATATTTTTTTTTTTCGTGAACAGCAAATCAGCATATTGGAATGATTTCTGAAGGATCATGTGACACTGAAGACGAGTAATGTCTGCTGAAAATTCAGCTTTGCCAAAAAATTACATACTAAAATATATTAGAATAGAAAACTGTTATTTTAAATTGAAATAATATTTCACAATGTTTTACTGTATTTACTGAATACTTCATCATATAAATTCAGCCTTGATGAGCAAATAAAGACACTTCAAAATGAAAAAAAAAAAAAACGTAATTATTCCAAACTTTGTACGCCAGTGTAAATAAGCGATTTGATTAGCTCTTACATGATGTATAAATCATCCATTTTGATGTGTATTGTGAAGAAAACTATATCTGATTATACTGAGGATCTATAAACATCAGCCCAATTAGCACAATCATTTAATTTTACAAATTAGCTCTGATGCTGAGAGTTGTGTTTCCATTCAAAATACTGAGGCCAGCTGTGCACACCGAGAGACAAATCTTGTAACTGGAAGCACGCATAGAGAATATAACAATAAAACCATTAGCACATAATCAAATGCTCCTGTGTATTAGAGTATTGAATCAAAGCAAGGTAATTATCTCTCTCTATTGCTCTGCAGAGAATACGCAGGGGTGCTTTAAACTAGCCTTACCTGAATGGGTAAGCAAAGTTGATGCCAATACTGAGGTTGCTGTCGGATCTGTTGATGCAGTCCACACTAACCCGCAGTTGCCCAGAGTAACCTCCACATGTTGCAAATGCAAAGATGGCAAAAAGCTGAGGGGATATAACATGCAGAACAGTTCAAGTCACCATGAAAACAAAATTGACTTATTATTATAATAATTTTTTGTGTGTGAGTGTGGAATGGAATATAGCAATATTTAAAATAAATGACTGTACACATCTTTTTTTTATTCATGTGCCCTCGTAATCTTTAAACAAGACAAATTCCCCTCCCTTTTGCAGCGACATCTCTTCTCTGATGACTCTTTACTGTTTATTGGCACAAGGCCGGGACAACCTGTCACTCACGTCACATGACATCACAGCAATAGCAAACCACAACCATCCAACGATACAATCAATTCCCAATCGACAAAATCAAGTCCCGTCCAATTTTTTCTTGTTCCAGAAGCCGTTTCACTCAGAAATGCCTCATAATAGGGAAAGAAAAAACTCAACTTATGTTTTATGGTGACTTTAAATGTAAAAATGATGCCATCATTATTCCCCATCAATTTATTAAAATAAAAGCTATTAGTTATATATATCAATTTGTGGAAAATTCAAGTTATTAATCTGTGCATTAGTGGTGCAAATTGTCTCGGTTGGGTATGTAACCCTCGTTCCCTAAAGGAGGGAACAGAGACGTACGTCGGACGTCACCAATGTATTGGGATCACTTCTGGGAACCCTATCAGCTTCAAGTGTTCAGAATGAGCCAATGCACATTGGCGTGCAAGATTTGCATCTCATACTCCGCCCCACAGCGCGGGTATAAATAAGTAAGCAGATGCAGCGCATATTGTTTTACACTGAGGAGCCGAGCTAGTGACTCGGCCGTACAGTGATTGCACAGCAACTGTGGCAACGGGACGTACGTCTCCATTCCCTCCTTCAGGGAATGAGGGTTACATGCGTAACCAAGATGTTTCCTTTCAGTCGGTCATGTTCGACATACATCGGACGTCACTGACGTATTGGGATCCCTTTGGAAAATGCACCAGTTACTGCCACTTCCAGTTCCCTGCGCAAGCCTCTTAGGCCCCCGTACTAGGGCGGAAGACTTATGCAGAGAGCAATCACTGTGCTCCGCATGACCCACTCAGTGACTATTGGATAACACTGGGAAAGCATGCCCGTTCCAGGGGAAGGGAATGCTGCGGAGCCCACATCCTGCCCAAAGGGAGGTATCATGTGGGAGTTACACATATGAACTGGCCAGTTAGGGCAGTGCAACATACTGAATGTCCCTGGGGTGGCTCCGGCCAAGCCAGGGGAGAGATAACACCTGGTAGCCGACTAGAAGAATACACATATGGGACTGTCGTAGGAGTCACAACATATGGATACCCAGCCTAGCACAGGTTCCACCAATGCATACGAGTGTTAGGCCTGCCATCAGATGCTCCACCACGTCTGACTGCCGCGGGTTGCGGAGGAGCTTGACAGGGTTTGCCAATCTGGGGAACTCTACTGGAGAATATAAGCGCAATTATCTGGTCTATGAGGAGGGGAATGGCACAGCGAGCCGACACAAGGACGCGTACTTTGTTGTTACTGGCTGGTTGAAGCGAACACATGGTAAGACACCGGCTCTACACGGAGGCTATAGAATCTAGCGAACGTGTTAGGTGTCGCCCAGCCCGCAGCTCTACATATATCTGCAAGCGAGGCGCCATGCGCCAGCTCCCAGAAAGAGGCAACACTCCTAGTGTAGTGGGCCGTCAACCAGAGCGGGCAAGGCACGCCTTGGGTTTGGTATGCCAAGGCGATGGCATCCACTATTTAGAGGGCCATCCTCTGCTTGGAGACAGACTTTCCCTTCTGCTGGCCTCCGTAACAGATGAAGAGCTTTTCTGAGCTCCTGAAGCTTTGCGTTCTGTCCACGTATAACCGCAGAGTGCGGATGGGATAGAGAAAGCCAGGGCTGGGTCTGCCTCCTCCATGGGCAGCGCTTGCAGGTTCACCCCCTGGTCCTGGAAGGGAGTGGTGGAAACCTTGGGAACATATCCGGGCTGGGGTCCCAGGATCACATGAGAGTTAGTCATAGGCCCGAATTCTAGGCACGATTCGTTGACCGAACATTCGTGCAGGTCCCCTATCCTCTTGATGGAGGTCAATGCAAAGGCTCAAAGGGTGCTCTCTGCAGTGTTGTAAGCACCAGAGATAAGTCCCAAGAGAGTACAGACTGAGAGCGAGGCAGATTTAATCTCCTCGCCCCCCCTCAGACCCCTGACGATCAGATTTTGCTTCTCCAAGGACATCGTGATGTGCGGCGATAGCGGCAATATACACTTGCAGGTGGAGGAGACAGCTTTCGCTCCAACCCATCCTTCAGGAAGGAGAGCACAGAACTGATTGCGGGAAGAGCGCCACTCAATGAACAGGTTCCACTTGAAAGCATAGAGACGCCTCGTAGAGGGGGCTCTAGCTGAAGTGATGTGTCTTCCGCCAATTGGGGTAGATCACCTAGAACCTCCTCGTCCCGTCCAGAGACCAGACATGGAGTTTCCAGAGGTCTGGGGATCTGATAGATGCAGGGTGGATGCCATCGGATGCCATGGGGTGCCAGTAGCACTGCCACCCCACTATCAAGGGTAGTGAGAGAGGAATTCGGGTACATCAGCTATAATTAACAGCAGACTCGTTGAAGACACCCCCCCAAATGCTGTGAAAACAGCAGTTGTGGAGCAATGCTCGCGATCACTGCTGTACGTGCCTTCACACCAACACCATCCAGAAAGCTTGCTTTTGACTCGTAGTCACTGTTTACACACTCTTCAGAGAGAGCACAGAACTGCTCCGAAGTGAAGAACAATGTGAGCTGCTTCTCCATCCTTATTTATACCCGCGCTGCGGGTCGAAGCGCAAGATACAAATCGCACACGCCAATGTGCATTGGCTCGTTCTGTAGCCACTCAAAGCTGATAGGGCTCCCAGAAGGGATCCCAATACGTTGTGACGTCCAAAGTACGTTGAATGTGACGAGGAATGAAACAAGTGACTGGGTGCTTCTCAATCAGAAGGCTGCATCCTAGTAATGCCGAGTTCACACTGCACGATTTTAGCCCCGATTTTGACTCGCCGACAGGTTTTGCGAAATCGCAGACAAATGCCAGAAACCATAGACAAATCGGTGCTCATTCACACGAGTGACAATCACGCAATGAGAATTATCAAAGACACAATATTCTGGTCTATAACTCCTCCCCGAACTTCCCGCTGTATCTTGCTCTCTCATTGGCTGCAGGTCATCACCGATGTAATTTTCAGTCAGAACACATTTCACACAGCAGGATTTTGAATTGCCGACAGGTCCGGAGTCTAAAAGGCATCAAAATCCTGCATATCTCAGCTGCCACGTCATCAAGCTCCGTTAAAGGATGCCTCAATTTAAAGGATCCTTTGAAGGCACCCTTTATTTCGCGTTCTTCATCGAGTGTATACTTCATGTCCTCCAATCACCCACAAGCAGAAATTGAGTTTATCCAATTTTGCTACATAATGCAAGAACAAAAAAACATATTTGGAGATAAATGCATTTGCATTTGTTTTGTTGTAAAGATACTTTTTTTTAAGTTGCAGCAGCATTTTTGATCATTTTCACAAAATAATCCCAGAATATTTTGCTGTATGAATATCTGAACATGCTATATATCAAATGAAAGAACAGACTTAAATAAAAATAACCGTTTGATTCTTGCTTCGTGCATTTTTTTTAATCAACACTTGAATGTGGGTAAGATTCATATAAAAAAGCTACACTTTGAACAATAAGCGGAGAAAATTGCGTCCTTATTTTTAGATTTTTAGTATATTTAGTACTTTTACTATTTTTGCTTTGTGACCTGAAGGAATGGAATAGGAAGGCCTCACTAGGATGCAGCCCTCCGTTTGAGAAGCACCCCGTATTTGAGTCATTGAATCATTCACTGATCCAATTTGTTCAAAAACTGATTCATTTGTTAAAGAAATGTTTTGGTATTTTCATTAGCATTACAAAGACAAAGTAACAAGCAATACTGTGTCTAAAACATAAGTTGCTCAATGTTAACTTTTTATTGAATGGTTGAATAAAAAAATCATGAATCTAACAACCTCTCAAAAATGGCCCACTCTGTTGTTAATGTTTTTGAATTAGAGACGTATTAGACACATCATTTAAAGGGGCTATATGCAACTTTTTCCCCAAAATAAACGTAACAATAGCCTTTTTATTTTACCATTTATGACTCAAACATCTCCTGATGAGCATACTGACACCTTGTCCGCTCACAGTGGGTGCACCTATAAGCTTGTATCCTATTTTTCCTATTTTCTGGCGGGTAGGTTTTTCCCGAGCTGTCTGCGGATGTGACGTCACCACCGCTGCGAGAGCGAGCAGAAAATAAGAGCAGTTCTATTTTTTGGCCACAGGTGTCAGTCGCGAGTTTAAATTTCAGAAAAACGCATATAGCCTCTTTAAGGTATATACATTTTTTTTTTAAATGTCATTACAAAAGAAAAATGTTTTTGTAATAACTTGCATCGCCCCTGACCTCAAATGACTTTACTTTTTTGTCACCAAGCACTCCCCTTTAATCACCAGCCATGAGAACACTTTTCACCCAATCAGTTCCTGATGAATAAAATCAAGTTCTATAACATTTTTCCTTTCAAATATCCGATTCAATCTGAAATACGTTATACATTACAGAAGTTCAATGTTGATTTCAAAGGGGACCAATTATGCCCCTCTGTACAATATATAATATAAGTCTCAGGTTTCCCCTGAATATGTCTGTGAAGTTTTAGCTCAAAATACCTCACAGATCATTTATTATACCATGTTGTAAATGCCCATTTTTGAGTTAAAAGAAAAACATGCTGTTCTCTTACGAGAGGTTCTCTCGTATTGCGTAAGTTCCTTACGCTACGGGAAAGTATTCTTTCTTCGAGATTTCTGAAAAACCCAAAATTATCCTTAATTTTGTAACATTGTCAACGCAGTGCGGCAGCCTGGCAGACCATAGCAGGCTATTCCAGCGTGCTATTGGCTGCTCTGCTGGCAACTGCAGCAGCCTATCGGTGAGCCCGCGTGACGTGGCGACCAATGAGGGCGCTTCGCGCCCACCTGGCTTCATTTGCCTACAGGTGGGGCGTGGCCACGTGTATATAAGCAGGGCTCACGGGCTGCATATTCGATTTTCTTTTCTTCAGCGAAGCCCTTCGCATCGCTGGATCTGGAACCCGCCGCCGTGACCGCGCAGACAAGCAAGCAGAGGACAGCGCCTGAGGAAGCCGGCAGCATCGCGCCACCTTCAGCCATCCGTGCCTGCTCTGCTATCCGGCAGCCCATATCCTTTACGCTCAAAAGTGTCGTCGCCGCTGCGTCACACTTTTTCACAAAAAGAGCCGAGCGTTGATACAAATGTCTCGTTCCACCTGCGGCTCGTGTCACGCGCAGCTCAGCTCCGGGGACCGCCACGTGATCTGCGCTCTCTGCCTGGGCCGTGATCACGCCGCCGCCGCACTCCTCGCCGGCGGATGCCTAGAGTGCGAAGAACTGACGATGTCGACCCTGCGGGCTCGACTCGTCCTGTTCGATGATGATATCCCTCCAGTCCCTGCCACGCCGCGCAGAAAGAAGCGCCGCTCGCAGCGGATTCCGGAGTTCGCCGAGAGAAGCTCGCCGGAACCTTTCCCGCCCGCTTCACTCTCGCCTTCCCCGCCCCCACCCCAGGCCGCCATTTCTGTTGCCGCCTCCGGGGATGAGGCGGATGCGGCCGCGGAACGCGCCGACAGCTGCTCCATCATGGCTTCCGACAGCGAGGACTGGTCTTCCGCGTCCTCTTCAGTCCGGGGCTCCGGACGCTCTCGAGCGGGTGAGGACGCCGAACTCTTGCGCCTTCTCACCCGGGCTGTCGAGCAGCTAGGCCTCGAATGGGCCCCGCCCAAGGTGGCAGCGCCGAACCGACTTGACGGATGCTTCCTAAACAGTCGCCGCCGTGCGCCCACCTCCAGGACTGCACCCTTTCTGCCGGAGCTTCACGAGGAGCTCGCAAAGTCCTGGAACGCGCCATTCTCCGCGAGGGTCTCGTCTCAGGCTTCTTCGACGCTCTCACAAGTTGACGGCGCGGCCGAGAAAGGCTACAACGCTATCCCTCCGGTGGAAGAGGCGGTCGCAGCGCACCTTTGCCCGCCTTCTGGTTGGCGCTCAAAGGCTGCCCTCCCGTCTAAGGCCTGCAGAGTGACGTCATCGCTGATCGGCCGCGCTTTCGCTGCCTCCGGTCAAGCTGCGTCGGCTCTGCACTCTATGGCCGTGCTGCAAATCCTCCAAGCTAATCTCCTCCGCGACCTGGACGAGAAATGCTGTGACGCTGAGTTAATCACGGATTTGCGAAGCGCGACGGATCTCTCCCTTCGCGCCACCAAGACCGCAGCACAGGCCCTCGGACGCTCTATGGCCTCCCTCACGGTAGCTGAGCGCCACCTCTGGCTCACGCTCGCGGACATGCGAGAAACAGAGCGCGCGGCCTTCCTAAATGCCCCGCTCTCCCCGTCTGGGCTCTTTGGACCAGCGGTCAAGGGGATCGTCGACCGTTTCTCCGAAGTGCAGAAAACGACGCAGGCCATGAACCTCTTCCTGCCTCGACGCCCCGGCGCTAGCAATAGCTCCGCTGCTCGCCGTCCCCGTGACCAGCCAGCAACGAGCTCCGCGCAGCGCCCAGCGCGGCCCCCTTCGTCTCAGCGAAGACCGAGCGGCCGCCCCAGATCGCGTTCTTCCAGCCGCGGTAAGCCGCCTCCACCTCGGGGCCCCCGGCCTAGGATCGCGCTGAAGCCCGAGCCTCCAAAGTCCTCCTAGCCAGAGGCAAGAAACGACGGTTAAGTCCTGCCGCGGCCGGACCACCGTCAAAACTCTCTTTCCTGTCAGCCCCCACCACTGTGGCTGCTGCAGATGGATTTCACGCAGCCAACGAGCCGGCAAAAATGCCTTCTCGCCTGTCAATAACCGCCGTTTTTACGGCGAACCAGAGAAATCACAAAAGTTGCATTATTTCTGGTTGCACGGCTCACGCCGTATGTGTTTCAAATGCAGTAAATGTGCCCACTTTTCTGTGTTCACCCCTGCACACAAGCACTATAAACCCCGTGTCCCCCACTCACATAAAGCGGCCACCGGCCGCTCGAGTGCTAGAGTTAGGTCACGTGTCCGCTTGTTTGCGTCCACGACTAACCACCACACGCGCTGTCACACAGCCACTCTTAACCGGTCATGTTCCACGCGTAAGAGTTGTGCCCGCTCAAACGCGCTCACACATTTTCGCGAACATTATGCCTCAGGCGCCACGCGCCGCGCCACACACCATTTGTTTTCCGCCCAGGGTGGCCGGAGCGATGAGTGTAGGGCCGCACACAAGCCACTCCCCGCTCGAAGCGGCAGAGATGCAGTGTGTAGGGCGGCCAGCCATCGCGAGCGATCGGCTGGCCCACAGCACAGAGAGCGCGCGCACTGCGCCCGCCCCTCCTATACAGGCCGTCAAACCCGCGAAGCGCGGCGTTTCGAGCCCGGAGGCCGTTCTATCCCGGGTGGCGCACGCGAGAGCGTGGGAAGCCATTCCAGGTGTATCAGAATGGGTGCTGAAAACAGTGAAGCACGGCTACACTCTGCAGTTCGCTCGCCGCCCTCCGCGCTTCTGTGCGCGTACAGAGACGAGAGTGAGCGAGGAAGTAGCACATCTACTTCGAGCAGAAATAGCCACGCTGCTGTGCAAAGGGGCTATAGAACCGGTTCCCCATTCTATGAGCGAGTCAGGCTTTTACAGCCGGTATTTTCTCGTGCCAAAAAGGGATGGGTCGCTCAGACCGATTCTGGATCTGAGGCGTCTGAACAAAGCTCTTATGAAAAGATCGTTCAAAATGCTCACGACCAAGCAGATCCTCGCGCATATTCGCCCGAGAGACTGGCTAATCTCCCTAGATTTGAAAGATGCATATTTTCAAATCAAGATAACGCCGCGTCACAGGCCATTCTTACGATTCGCCTTCGACGGCCAGGCTTATCAATACACCGTCCTTCCGTTCGGCCTGTCACTAGCACCCCGTACATTTACGAAGTGCATGGACGCGGCCCTCGCTCCTCTGAGAAATCGAGGGATGCGAGTATTGAACTATCTGGACGATTGGCTCATCCTGGCGCAGTCGGAGGCCGAGCTCCTCGCCCACAGGGCAATGCTGCTCAGCCATCTGGACAGCCTAGGGCTCACGGTCAATTGGACCAAGAGCTCGTTAGTGCCCACGCAATCAACCTCATTCCTGGGTTTGAATCTGGACACTGTGGCAATGTCAGCCCGCCTGTCACCCCATCGCGCGCGCCAAGTTCGGCGCATGGCTGCGTACTTCCGGCCGGGCAAAATCGCACCTCTCAAGCTTTTTCAGAGGATGCTGGGACGTATGGCCTCAGCTGCGGCTGTGCTCCAGCTGGGCTTAATGCGCATGCGCCCGCTGCAATGCTGGTTAAACGCCCGAGTGCCTCACAGAGCCTGGGAGTCCGGTGGCTTCAGGATCAGAGTGACTCAGGGCTGCGTGTCAGCCCTAGAGCCCTGGTTAGTAGCCGACTGGTACCAGAGGGGAGTGACGATGGGAGCCATCTCACACCGCAAGGTCATCTCGACGGACGCCTCCACCACGGGTTGGGGCGCCGTTTTCGAGGGCAGATCAGCCTCGGGCCTTTGGTCGAGCGAGGAAAAACTCCTACACATAAACTGTTTGGAGATGATAGCGGTAGAGAACGCGCTCAGGCAGTTTCTCCCGCTTATACGAGGACACCATGTGTTAGTCCGGTCGGACAACACCACAGTGGTGTCCTACGTGAACCGGCAGGGCGGTGTCAGGTCCAGAGGTCTGGGCAATCTGACAGAACGCCTGCTCGTGTGGGCACACAGCTCGCTGCGCTCGCTGAGAGCTGCGTACGTGCCGGGCCACCTCAATGTGGGCCCGGACAAGCTGTCCAGGGGCCTCATTCTCCCAGGAGAATGGTCCCTGCACCCCCAGACAGTCCAGCTGGTATGGCGCCTGTTCGGCAGAGCGGAGCTCGACCTCTTTGCAACAAAAGAGAACGCCCGCTGCCCGACGTTTCTGTCCAAATCTCCCTATTGCCCCAGGTCATAGTGAAAATCAGGGAAACGCGCCGTCCGGTGCTCCTTATAGCACCGCGCTGGGAGAACCAGATTTGGTACCCAGAGCTGGTGAAGCTGTCGCACTCACCCCCCTGGCCAGTTCCGCTGAGAGCAGACCTTCTCTCTCAAGCAGGAGGGTCAGTTTGGCATCCCCATCCAGAGCGATGGTCTCTGCATGTATGGGTGACCAACGGATACCCGTTGACCTGCCCGAAGGGGTTATGAACACGATTTCACACTCTAGAGCCCCCTCGACGAGGCGGTTATATAGTTCTAAGTGGTCGGTGTTCACTGAGTGGTGTGTTTCCAAGGGATTGGACCCACAGCAATGTGGGGTCCAGCGGGTGCTCTCCTTCCTCCAAGAGTTTTTGGAACGGGGCAGGTCCCCTTCCACGCTCAAAGTGTATGTGGCGGCTATAGCAGCGTACGCTCAGACGACGCTAGGTAGCACGCTAGGAAGGAACGAGCTCATCATCCGTTTCCTCAGAGGAGCCAGACGGATGAATCCCCCGCGGCCCCCGTCGGTTCCTATATGGGATCTGGCCTTGGTCCTAGAGGCCCTGAAGGCTCATCCCTTTGAACCGCTCGAGACTGTGGAACCAAGGTTCCTTTCGCTAAAAACCGCGTTTCTGATAGCTCTGGCTTCAGTGAAACGCGTGGGGGATCTACACGCGCTCTCAGTGAGCCCGACGTGTATGGAGTTCGGTCCTAATGACTCTAAGGTCATTCTCAGACCGAGGCATGGTTATGTCCCCAAAGCGATCGGCACTCCCTTCAGGGCGCAGATTATCTCCCTCTCGGCTCTGCCAGCATCCGACGAGGGGGACGGTGGCAATTTCCTCTGCCCTGTCAGGGCATTGAGGGTTTATGTCACACACTCCGCCGCCTTCAGGCGTTCTGAGCAGCTATTTGTTTCGTTTGGTGGGCGCACTAAAGGTCTCGCCTCCTCGAAACAGACCCTGTCCAGGTGGATAGTGGACGCGATTGCAGCTGCATACGCTTCCAAACACCTGCAGTGCCCGCTAGGTGTCAGAGCACACTCCACCAGAGGCATGGCCTCTTCGTGGGCTTGGGCCAGAGGGATTTCCATCCACGATATCTGTATGGCGGCAGGCTGGGCCTCCCCGTCTACGTTCGTGAGATTTTACAATCTGGAAGTTCCTGCCTTACAGGCGAAAGTGTTATCAGTTCAATAGGGCTGTTGGTTCTGCCCAGTGGTTCTGCGCAGACATAGCTCACATACTGGTAGTAAGTTCGGTACTAGGCACATTGTGAATTTGAAGGAGACCGGCGGTGCCGTTCCCTCATTTACGAGACGAGCTGTTGTGAGTTTGAAGGTGACCGGCGGTGCCGTTACCTCACTCATATAACAAGATATTGTGAACTTGAAGGCGACCGGCGTTGCCGCTCCCTCATTCAGGAGACAAGGTGTGGTGAATTTGAAGGAGACCGGCAGGTGCCGTTCCCTCATTCATGGGACAGGGTGTTGTAACCACCCGTCGTAACCACCCGTCAGTTCGAATGAAGTGTCTGTATATGTGGTGGCCCGTTTTCCTTACCGGCCACCCTGCCCGAGCAGTGTTATGGTCCCCGGTTCCCTGGGATACATATGCTGTATGCGAGGCGCGCACGGCGTTGACAATATGTTCCCGTAGCGTAAGGAACTTACGCAATACGAGAGAACCTCTCGTAAGAGAACGATACTCGGTTACTTAACGTAACCTCGGTTCTCTCTAGAAGAGGGAACGAGTATTGCGTTCCTTGCCGTGCGCCCCGCGGGCTTTTATGCTTCAGAACTACGAAAACCGAATATGCAGCCCGTGAGCCCTGCTTATATACACGTGGCCACGCCCCACCTGTAGGCAAATGAAGCCAGGTGGGCGCGAAGCGCCCTCATTGGTCGCCACGTCACGCGGGCTCACCGATAGGCTGCTGCAGTTGCCAGCAGAGCAGCCAATAGCACGCTGGAATAGCCTGCTATGGTCTGCCAGGCTGCCGCACTGCGTTGACAATGTTACAAAATTAAGGATAATTTTGGGTTTTTCAGAAATCTCGAAGAAAGAATACTTTCCCGTAGCGTAAGGAACTTACGCAATACTCGTTCCCTCTTCTAGAGAGAACCGAGGTTACGTTAAGTAACCGAGTATCGTTTTCAAGCATATACCGTATCTTTAAATGATGCTCTCAGCCCGCTTTACAGAAGCAGTTCTTCATCATCATGAAAGTTAATTATCTGCATGTGTTTTAAAGCTAAAACACGTTTTTCTGAGCGTACACATCTGAAGCATATGCACAGAAAGCTGGCTCAGTTCTCTTTCATGTCTTATTGCGCTTAAACTATCAAATACACACAAGGTTATGTCAAAAACACACAAAGTTCACATAAACACAGTCTGTGAACATAAACAGCAATTAAAGAAATCACAGGTGGATATTAGATCTGTGCATTAAAGTGAGAGCAGCTTAATATACAGTACCTAATGCTAAATATGCTGTTAAAAAAGAAAAACAGATAATCACTCACTGCTCTTGATTAAATAACTTTAGTAGCTTTAATAAGAATACATTTCTTATTTGAATGCTGCTGTTAAATGCTCTGGTGAGGAAATAAACGTGTACAGCTTGGGGCGGGGTCTATGCTAATAGGGCAACGTCCGTCACATTGCAAAAAAAACAGCAAACGGCTTATTGTGCTTATTCTCATCCGGAGTGGTCAATCACATTTGCAAAGGCTGTTTGCAAACACTGAGTGAAACTATGACCTCATAAATGTGATCACAGTCGGTGCACCAGGCGCATGGTCTAAAAGTGTTGTACCTAGTCTCTTAATGAGTCATGGGTGGGTAACGTGCAATAAACCAAACAGAGTCTCATCTCCCATTCCCTTTAAAAGCCAGTAGCGATTGCACCATGGCGGAGTCGCTATTTTCATGGCTGAATTTGCGAACGTAAAGACTGAGAGCTTCTCCAGAGAGGAATCCTTTTTTGTTTTAATATTTAAAAATGTTTGTGTGCTGCTGTGCATCCCTGTAGCAGAGTGTACGTGCATTGTGCACCCGCATATCAGCACATATTACTAACACTCCCTTTAAATAACACATAAAATACTGCGTAGACGCAGTCGTTTTCAGTTGCCTCAAAATAGCAACGCGCCAACAATGCGCCTGAACACACCTCGTTTTCAAACATGGACAAACAGATGGGTGCGAGTAAATTTGCTATTTAAACAACGTGGCACTAGACGTGGAAATTAACTATCAAAAAACACTCGCGCCTGCCGTTGCATTGCGCCGGGTGTATGATAGAGCCCTAACATTTTTCCTTTAACACAACCTCTCCACAGATACTTCTATAACATCTGCCTATTTCCCAATCTTTCACAGGACTTTTCTCTTTATATGTCTATTCAGGCTGTGGATCTATTGTGAAGCCTAGTCTTATTAAGCAAGCTCTCTGGGTGACTTGCCTAAAACACATTTCTGCAACACTGATATGAGAATGGGTTCTCTGTAGGAGGTGATACAGCTCACTGAACCCAGATACAAGTCATTCTGCAGATATGCAGTTTGAAAAAAAATCCACGATGAGAATATATTCAAAATTCAAGAGAGAGCATAATGTCAAGGAATGAAAGTGTACTGATCAATTTAGTGTTCAAAAGGAATTCGTATTATTATTATTTTTTATTTATATGCAGTAGTATTCAAAGAATCCTGTGGCAAAACTATGTTAATGATGCAATGATAGTGTCAGTCAATGTAAAAATAATTATAAAAGAAGTACTGGAATACAAACTTTTTTCCTTAATTAAAAGTGAAATGTGTAATTTCTCTTCCACTACTGACACCAAATGGAATTGCAAAAATATTATCTTTTTTTCAAACAGGTTACCCCAAATATGCTGCACATCTGCCATTGGACAGCCGATCAGACAGTCCTGTCCCAAACTCACATCATTGGTTGTTTCTGTCAGGCCACTCAAACAAATTTTGCCAACACTGGAACAAATTAAATTATTTACATTTATTAAAATCGTTGGTGAGCATAAGAGACTTATTAAAAAAATCTTAGCGCTAGTGTGTGTGTGTGTGTGTGTGTGTGTGTGTGTATAGTAATTTACATGTAAAATGTATAACATTTATCATTTTGAAAATATATTCCAGAGATTTTACAAAAATTTGTTCAAATTTTTTTGGCAAAAGGTGCAAAACTAATTTTAAGGTCCAGACTTTCTCAGACTTTTTTCATCTTGGACCACTTTTTCATATAGCCTATTTAGTCTTTTATAAGTCTATTTTTAAATAGTTTTACAGTCTAGCTTATTACTTTACAAGTTTCCAAAAAAGATACCTTCAATGATTAATAGCCAAAAAATCACCATGGTAACATAAAGACATATGCAGTGAACCTCCTCAACAGCTGATCACTATTGAACTAAGACATTATCGTTTCCTAATAGTTTCCAGTTTCTTAAACCTCAAAAAGCTAAAATTGGCACAGATGCTGTGTGTGTGTCCAAGGACCTTTTAACATATACAAAGTCAAATCGCTTTTTTGCACTGCATTTCATTGATCGTGAAAAATGAGTCATTCATAAGCTAACAGAAATAGACATCTCACTTATTCAGAATTATGAATGATTCAGTATGGTATGAGAGCAATTTTAGCACCTAAAAGGTGACGCTGACAAATGGGAAGAAACTGCACTGCAAAACTCAGATCTTACAACAAATAGCTACCATGGGATATTATTAATATTAGATCAATTTAACACTATTAACCAATAACTAAGCACCACCTGATGGCTGCTACCAGACATACAGAGATTCTGAAGCCAGGACTTACCGGAGCAAATATGACCATACACATTTAAAAGCAAAAGAGATATCCAGCTTCAGAACATATTAGATGCTCTTCAGAGTCAGTTGAAAAGCAGCATCTGTATCTTCTCCTCGTCTCTCTGCTCTATCTCCTCGTCTTGTAGTCTGGATGGAGAAGGGGGGACTGTGAGCTCAGGAGAGGGTTGGCTTTTCTGTGTGGCTCTCTAAGTATAATCCTGCACTCCCTCCTTTGCTCTGAGAATGGAGGACTGCTACAGTCACAAACACAGAGGAACTCCCTACAAATCACTTCACAAAAAAAGTCATGTGTCAGACTATACACGGAATGCTACAGTTCTGCATTCTATTGAAATAAAGCAATAAGGGCAGACCCAGCTAACAGGGAACGTTCTAGAACTTTTGTTAATGTTCTGACAAGTTATCAACAAATGTTCTTCCAGTAGTGGTACCAGAACATTAATTCAGAGTTGTCTGGTCTTTAATAATGTTCTCAAAAGATTAACACAAAAACATTACTTGTTTAGTTCAGAGAACATTAAAAAGTAACATTGCCATAATGGGCAATTTTATTCATTTTTTACCTATTTTAGCGCATGGTCTGAAGTGCATGGCGCAAGTGCACTTAGGACGTGTCCGAATTCACTTTTGCTAGTTTAATGACGAAAAAAAAAAAAACGGTCAGTGCGCCAGACGCATGGTCCAAAAGGGTTGTACCTAGTCTCTTAATGAGTCATGGGTGTGTTTTAGAGTCTCATCTCCCATTCCCTTTAAAAGCTAGTTGCGCTTGCACCATGGCGGATGGTGCACCATATTTATATATGGTATAGAATTTGTGAGCGGAAAGATTGAACACTTCTCCAGAGGAATTCTTTTATTTTTAATAATTTAAAATGTTTCTGTGCTGCTGCGCGTCCCTGTGTGTGTAATAAGTAGTGTACGTGTGTTGTGCACCCGCATATCGGTGCATATTACTAATGCGCCCTTTAAATAACATAAGAAATACTGCGCTATTGACTTTAGACCAGGTTTTTGTTGGTCAATGGTCCAGTTGATTTCAGCTGCCTCAAAATAGCAAAGCGCCAACAATGCGCCTGAACACACTTCATTTTCAGACCAGCACGAACAGATGGGCACGAGTGCATTTGCTATTTAAAAAAACTTTGAGTTCGCTCAAAACTTTTGTGTTCTTTGCGTGCTAATGCAAAGTTTCTCGGGGGAATGCAAACATTTTGTGAACGAAGGCAAAAATTTGTGAAAAAACAAAAACATTGACATAATTTTTCCTCCCATCTCATATTTTTTTTCTATCACTTTGTCTCTTTAGGGGCTCTGTATATAGCATTGTTTTTGATATGTATAATAATAAACAACATAGCCTCAGCTACAAATATTTTATTTGGTTTACTTCCCAGAAATGTACGGAGCCACTAAAGGGACATGGTAAAGGGAAAAAAATTTAATCTCATATTTTTCCCCACCACCATGTCCCTTTGGGGCTCCGTAGAAATATCTTAAAGGGATAGTTCACCCAAAAGTCATCCTAGGTGTATATGACATTCTTCTTTCAGACTAATAAAATCGGAGTTATATTACAAAAGTCCAGGCGAATCCAAGCATTAGAATTTGATTCATAGTTGCTCTGTTTTTGAAGTCCATAAAAAGTGCATCTGTCCGTCAAATAACGTGCTCCACGCGGCTCCGCGGTGTTAATAAAGGCCTTCTGAAGCAAATCGACACGTTTGTGTAAGAAAAATAGTCATATTTAAAACTTTATCAAGTAAACTTTCGGCCAACCGCCTTCCGTGGAAAAGTTTTGAATGTTGAAAGTGAAACTCAAGATGCGTACGTGATGTCATGACGAGCCTACCTGGTCGCGTTAGTCTTTCGATCGGCAGGGGAACTTTCAACAATTCTTCCATAAATTGAACAGGGAAGGCGGTCGGCCGAAAGTTTACTTGATAAAGTTTTAAATATGGATATTTTTCTTACACAAACGCATCGATTCGCTTCAGAAGGCCTTTATTAACCCCCAGAGCCGCGTGGAGCATGTTATTTGATGGGCAGATGCACTTTTTATGGACTTCAAAAACAGAGCAACTATGAATCCAATTCTAATGCTTGTATTAGCCAGGACTTTTGTAATATAACTTCAATTTTATTTGTCTGAAAGAAGAATGTCATATACACCTGGGATGACTTGAGGGTGAGTAAATTATGGTCTAATTTTCATTTTTGGGTGAACTATCCCTTTAAAAGAAAACAGTTAATATGGTGAAAGTTATTCAAAATTATGTAAAATCTGCAATTATAATGTTCTTCAGCTGGCCTGTTATGCAGGACTTTTTCTAATTTTAGTTTAATAATATCAACATTATGAATACTATTTTTGTTTTTAATAAATTAGTGCAGGAGGGTTAAATTTGTGCAAAAAATTGTGCACATTTGTACATTAACCTTAAGAGTAAACCGTAAAATGTGTTTTTTTTTTTAGAAAAAAAAAAAGAATTACCGGTATGTGAAATTTCACTTATATTTTCAAAACGATAACTAATATTCTATCAAATAATATTAAAGGAAAAATAATCGTTTCGACTCATTAACATATACATATGTTAATATGCTCTTATGTATTTGTCCATAACATTTGTGTATTTTGTCATTAAGCTTAAATGGACTTTTACCAATTTTAAGATTTTAATGATGATACAAAAATATATTTATGAAAGTATCTTTCACTTTTTAAAGGTTTCAAAGCCCAAAAGACACCCTCCTAAGGTTTTGAGAAAAATACAGTTATTTTTCCGCCTTCCACTGGGAGTGAAAGCAGTCACATGGGTTTAAAACTTTCAAACCCCTTGTTAAAATGAGAAACTCATGGTACTTTTCTCAAAGCTTCAGCAATGCATTGCAAAAGAGCTTTAGAGCTGAAAGATGCTGTATCAGTAATATGAAGAAATGAATCGTGAGATCCCCAGATGTTAACAAATAAAATGTCCTGTAAACACGTAGCATGAGAGAACTCTGATCTGAATATCAATGGGATGTGACAGTTCACCTCTATGTAAGGCAACATTTTCTGCATTGTTGTTAAGGCAACACTACAATAATGTTGTATGTTATAATACTGTTAGATGACATGCCGATAATAGTGTTAGAGTTTATTGTTACTGCCATGTAGATGCTTATTTCAGATGTGGAAAATGCCAGCCCTGCTAATAAACAACATGATTAATTACCATAGGCAACAGCTACTAATATAAGAAATCACTGGCCTGTCATTATGGCAAAAACAATGATGCCTTCTCAGGACTAACCACAAATTGCCTGCTCACATATCATGCCAAAGTTACTTGGAAAAGCTACAACCCTTAACAACGAAGCTTATGTCTAGGTAATGGAAATAAGCATTAGAGTCTCATGACGTGCGTTAAACCCTCAACATACCAGAACTTGTGCAGAATTTCACACATTCAAGATGTTTCATCGTCTGTTTCCAAAATATGAGGTGTTTTGCCAGCTTTAAGTCAGTGTTATATTTATGCTGCATTCCAGGCAGGTTTTTGTGCCCGTAAGTTACGACTTCAAACCACGACTCGCGACTTTGTAGCATTCCAGGCAAAGTCACGCCAAACTGCCTGAATGCAAGGAATTGTGGTAGCTAGATGTAAACAAAGCATGGCGGACCGTACGGGGCTTATGCTCATTTACAATCATTTATATTGGCAAAAAGTGCTTACTCCTTGCTTATTTGAGCGGAACAGGAGAGAAAAAAATGGTGCATAAGGCAAGAGAATCTGTTATACATTTTATTTTACGTTATTTGTAAAATACCGTGTAAGACTTCCATAAACACCGCATTCGTAGGGGCTGCCATTGTTGTTTTGTGGGCTATGTGACGTCAGAGCTCTTAACTGGGAGTACGTTGATCTAGTACGAGTTCACGGGTGGGAAGTCACAGGTTTGACTGCCGTTCCAGTGCACTTTCATGGGTAGAAGGTTGGAAAAACACGGGTTACGGGTTGCCTGGAACCCATATCGTTGATATACTATTATAGTTTTTGTTAATATTTTGAATTAGATTTTATTTTTTATAATTTCTGTTTTTATTTTAATTTGAAAAGTTTTTGTTGTAATTTTGTTGTGTTTTTGTCATTTTATTAGATACACATATACACTACATTATATTGACCAAAAGTATTGGGACACCCCTCCAAAAGTCCAAATCACTGAATTCAGGTGTTGCAATCACTTCCTGGCCAGAGCACAGGTGTGTAAAATCAAGCACCTATGGGCCTGCTGCTTCTACAAACATTTGTGAAAGAATGTGTCGCTCTCAGGAGCTCAGTGAATTCAAGCGTGGTACCGTGATAGGTTTCCACCTGTGCAATAAGTCCATTCGTGAAATTTCCTCACTACTAAATATTATATGGTCAACTGTTAGTGGTATTATAACAAAGTGAAAGCAATTGGGAACAACAGCAACAGCCACAAAGTGCAAGGCCACGTAAAATGGACTAGTCTTTGTTTGGTGCATTGTGCCACGTGTAAAGTTTGGTGGAGGGGGATTATGTTGTGGGGTTGTTTTTCAGGGGTTGGGCTTGGCCCCTTAGTTCCAGTGAAAGGAACTCTTAATGCTTCAGCATACCAAGACATTTTGGACAATTTCATGCTCCCTTTCATGGCCCTTTCCTGTTCCAACATGAGTGCACACCATGGCACAAAGCAAGGTCCATAAAGCCATGAATGAGCGAGTTTGGTGAGGAGGAACTTGACTGACCTGCACAGAGTCCTGACCTCAGTATATAGTGTATTTATAGCAATATAGTGTATTTTTAAATGTCTATATTTTATTAATATTTAGTTTATTTATTTTAGTTATTTTAGTACTTACTGAATTTAGTACTAAATGAAAATGACAAATGTTGGTAACTAGCAGAAATATTTTTTTAATATATTTTTATTTTATTTCAGTTAATGTTAATTTTATTTCAAGTAATTACTTTTTTATTGTTTTAGTTTTAGTTACTGTGATAATCCTATAGAAACCTGAAAAATGATGGTGTTTGCAGTTTAATTTAACGCACCGGTATATATGTTTCCATATACACCAAACTCTTTTATCTTAAAAGACAAGGAAACTTTTTTTCACTATATTTCCCCTTCAATTTCAGTATTAAGTCTAAGGATTCCCCAGCGCGGCCTTTAGACTCAACTTAGTATCCAGTCCATGAGCTAAGATCCTATTGTGACGGATTTATCCACTCACCACAAGGAGTCAAAGCAGAAATCCTGTGCTGATGCAATCAAATGAAAGTGTGTCTGACAGCGGTAGAATCACACTCGACTTTAGTTTAATCTAATGGACAGGTATGAGAAACCCATGGGACAACAGGTGAGCAGTGCGTGGGAGCTCGACAGCCAGTAGAAAAGATGTTCTCTCTTAGTGTGTGTATAGCATGTGTGTATGTGTGTGTGTAGCACCTGTTGAGGAGAGGTGTCCCCTCTTTGTCTTTCTCCACCAGAATATTTTCATTGTTTCTAACAGAGTAATGAGTCGACTTAAACTGTGTCAGAGAGAAACTGTGCCATGCATCTATCTATGGTTGTGTGAATGGTTGTGAGTGACCTGGAGTTTGGGGAATGCCTCTCTTCAATTTTAAGATGAAGAGTTTCCACAGAAATAGAATACCTTCTTGTAGGAGTAGGTAACAAATGATTCTTCTACATGCTTTTGCATCACTATATAGGTCTTGAAATCCCTAGAGAATCTCTGATTCTCTTCATAAATTCAATAGGTTGTTGAGAAAACCCATTAAGATGTTCTAGTGGCCATCCATAAAACGATAACAACATAATGTTCTGTAACATATTTTATTCTTTCCAGGTCATTTATATGTCAATCATTATGTAAAATACTTAGATGTGTTGTAGTCCTGGAATTGCTATAAAAAAATAATTAAACAAACATTTTAAAATTAAATAACAATATAGAACAATAATAATACGATATAAGTATAAAAGAATAGAAACTATGAGAAAAACTATTAACCGAGAGTTTTAGGGCCATTATGAATCACATTACGAAAACCCATTAAGTAAACATTTAGAATGTCCTTTAAAGGTCCCATGGCATGAAATTTTTAATTTTATGAGGTTTTTCAACATTAATATGAGTTCCCCTAGCCTGAATATTGTTCCCAAGTGGATAGAAATGTTGATCGGTGTAAACCCGAGTTCTGGCTGTCTTTCTCTGCCCTTGAGAAAATGACAGGCCAGACTAGCCAATCCTGAAGTCTCCTGGTTTGACGTCCAAGCAGGAACGATTACCTCCCTTTCCTCCACCCAGAGAATCTGGCACACCCATGCAAGCGCTCGAGAGATCATTGCTTGTGAACAAGTGAATGCTGGCAGTTTCTCAGTGTTTGGATGTACAAATGAAAACAGAAGTCTTTTTTCAGTTCCTTCTGATCTGTGATCAGTGATTTCTTATGTGTAGCTAATTATTTATTATTCGTGCACACACTGCGGCTTCTCTCTCCCGACAGAACGGTGTTTTCGTGTTTTCTATCTTGTGAGTCAGTGTTTTTGTACGTCCTCGTTGCGTCTATCTGTTCTAAAATGTGCATCCAGTCGTTTCTGCTCAACATTAGCAGAGTAACATCTTTAGAGATAAACCTCACACACGCCGAAGCTCGGGCTGCACTGGCCGGTCGGCCTTCAACATCCCCGACCCCCAGTACTGCATCTGGCCCACAGCGGAGGCGCCTTACGTGGCGCGAGTTTAAGCAGAAGGGGGGTAAGCGTGAGCGTATCCGGCTAGGCTAGCCAGCTTTCCCCACAATAAACTGGATTACATTCGATTACTGCTGTTGTGTCTTTGTTTGCGCTGTGTACTCAATGCGCGTCACTGACGGTTTTCATATGATAGAACATATCTAAAAATAATGCTATTATCAACACTTACTCGTAACTCGTTCATCTCGACAGCTGTAATCGTACTTTGCATGTGTTACAAAGTTGGTAATAATGATGAAGACAGACTCGGTGTGACTGGGACTCGTGTTTATTCAGAACTCTCAGATACAAACACAATAAACTCGCGCTGACTGACAGCGCTCTCATAACTCAGTAGTTACTATAAATAACTTTGTTAGCAATCGCTGAGCTCAGTCTCTGTTACGTTAGTTATGTACGGTTCGCGAACAATCTCTCTTTTGAACCGGTTCTTTTTAGTGAACCGAATCAGTTCACCAAATCGGACTGAATCGTTCTAAACGGTTCGCGTCTCCAGTCAGCGCTGATACATAATTTACTAAAGTTACTAACTTTCTGACATGAGTGACAGTCCCTCCGACTAGAAATAGACTAATAACCTGAAGTATATGCTGTAACTACAACCGTTCACTGAACTGAGACTGACAGAACTGATGTGAAGTGAACTCCGGTCCATCTGTCTCTCTGGCAGCAGCTCGTGCCTGCTCGTGCCTCGTAGACCTCGTTAAACCACGCCCCCTCCGCTCATTTCAAATGCAAAGATGTCAGCCAATCACAACAGTGGGCGTTTTTACTGAAGTCTCACAGCAAACACGCCTCTTGAAACAGGGCATTCAGCCACAGGGCAAACATCAGTATTGAAAAAAATGCCTTTTATTTCTAAATTATGACATTTTATGATGTAAAAATCATACTAACAATATAAGTACACCTCAGGAAACATTATAAAAGAATAGAAAAATGCCATGCCATGGGACCTTTAAATGTAAATTTGTAGATCTAATAAGAAACTGCCAGAGAACAAACCAAACTGAAGTTAGTCTATACATTTAATATCTGATAGATTTAGGGCCTCCACATTTTTCTGTACTGTTTGTGATTAAGACTTACAGTATATTGGGATAAATTAAAAGTTCTGTCATGAAACTCTAGATGGTGCAGGCTAATAGGTCTTTTATCTACCTGCTCGTAATCACAATGTCATCTTTAGGGCACAGCTGATTGGTTCCTGCTGTATCAGTAGCCAATGAGCTTGCGTGCTCAACATTCAAATACTTTGGTAGCATTTGCCTTAGCAGTGCAGCACGCTTTCAGAAACTCTCCACCTTCCCTAGCTCCACCTGTATAGATTTGCTACGGGTAATTCATGTATGCTCTACTTTACAGCAGCAGCATGTCTTACATGCTCACAGCAGCGTGTCGTGTATGTATTGGCAGTAGCAAGTCCCACCCGCAGCGTAGCAGATCTATTCCGCCAAGACCAAACATATCAACATCTTCATACCCAGTACCATGCCAAACACTCAGAGAGTTGTCATGACAGAACTCATCTTAGATAAATGGTAACAAAAACTTTTTAATGAGGAACTCATGAAAATACAGTATGTGTAACTTCAAAGCCACCTATGCCACAGTGTCGCTGGCGAACAGCTCCCACACTCCCTCATCGAGGTGTCGAACATTGAGCCTCACATTTTTGAGCTGCACCAGATCCAGGGCTGCTAAACAATTTCAGACACACAGGCACATATATTCGCACTCACACATATTCCCAGAAAGCTAAAGGACAGACTGAACACTGCAATATCTGCATTGTACTCTGACAATGATCCATTTCATTGCAATATATTGCAGAGATACAGAACATCCTCCCAGTGGGAGAGATGTTACATGCTGGAGTGGATATAATTGGTATTACTGTTATTTAGTGGTAAATCATTATGGACAAAAACTGTCTACTGGTTTAAAGTGTGAAAAATGTTACAGAGCTATATTACAGTATCATTTGATTAGAATGAGAGGTCTCTAGAGTTCTATGTCATTAACAAACTGCACTGAATGACTCCATCAAACTTATTCTGCCATTTTCTCTCCCTTCCTCTTATTCTTGGTTGTTGTTGTTGTTTTTACAAGAAGCTTTACATCTATGGATAATTGGATGATTCTACAATTTAAAGAATTAAAAGACTTTTGTCCATTAGGCTTATTAAATAAATAAACAAACAAGCGAACAAATAAATAAAATGTACTTATTATTATTATTATTATTATAGAAAGTTTATAATAGTTTTTTTTTTCAGATTTTTAAGAGCGTTTAACTATTACATTTTCCAAAATTTTGATCTTGCCCATATATTATCATAATAAAATTAGAAAAAAAAACATAGGGAATAAGAACTTACAATAACAAGAACAATACTTCCTTTTTTATGGTAATGTAATGTTCACCACCAAAAAATCTTGGACTTGTAAACACAACTGGTTATCTAGAAGTGAATTAACTTTATATTAATGTAACAGAATTTAAAAAAAATTATAATAATAATAATCAAATAGTTTTTAATAATACAAAAAATCCTTTATTTCAGTGCTGCAAAAATCAGACAGTCACAATCATATTTCACGGCTGAGTGTATCAGAAAAAGAAAAGCCTTTGAAACTGAGCTTGAAATTAATTTCTCTTGTGGTTAGTATTGAGCTACACAGGAAGTATTTATTTAAACCCAGTGGTCTTAGCTTGAGAGTCTCAGGGAATCCAATTTCTCATTTATGTGAATCGGTAGAGCACTGCAGAAGAAGTGGCCCTGTATCGACAGCGCATTGATGCTCATCAGAGAACTGCTAATTTGTTTTGAATATGGCTTTAACATTGAGTGCTCTGTAATGTATGGAGACAGATTAGTCTCATTAATAATTCACGCAAAAAACAAGATGCACACATGTGTAGCCAATTTCACATGCATAAAACCAAATAGGGCTCGGGCGTATGACGTCATTACTTTGCGTGGCGGCCATGTTGATGGCCTCATTTGCTGCTACTCGGACTACTGCGCACTGTTTATAGACGTGCTCCCTCTCAGTCGTGTGTCTTAATTTGGCGTTATTATTGGAAACCATGGTAAACCGTTGCTGTATTGTGGGGTGTAACACTAGAACACATAATCGCCATGGGAAAAAGTTCGAAAATTGATTAACTTTCCACCTCTTTCCTGCTTGGAGACACAACCACGGAGACCAAGTATCCGAGGTAACAAAGAGTCGTCGGCTCGCTTGGATCGCGCTTGTAAGACAAACTGTTACCTGGGGATATGGTGTTGGCTGATCGCGGCTTTGACATAAAGGACAGTGTGGGACTTATGTGTGCCGAGGTAAAGATCCCTGCTTTCACAAAAGAACGCTGTCAGCTGGATGCAAGAGATGTGGGGAGCACAAGAAAAAATGCCCACCTCCGAATTCACGTGGAAAGGGTGATTGTAACCGTCCGCAACAAGTACACTATTTTGTCAGATAAAGTACCGATTCACATGGTGTTGCCAAGCAAGGACGAAGACATGACATTCCTCTATAAGATTGTGTATGTATGTTGTGCTCTGACAAACATGAGCCCTAGCGTTGAAATAAAATAAATGTGCATTAAAGGTGAACTATGTAGGATTTTTGCAGTAAAACATCCAGAAACCACTAGGCCAGTGTTATATATTTTGTTCAGTTGAGTACTTAGAATATCCCAAATGTTTTCAACTATTTGTAAATCGTGAGAAAATTGCTATTTTAACCAAGGAGCCGGGACGTGTGAGCTATGCGTGTGAGGGAGTCGCCTGTCGATTGCGTCATATCTGCGTCACCCTCGGTCTCCGGTTTTATTCAGTGAAACACTTTACTCTCACTGCATTGTGAACAAGTGTCATAGCAGCCGCCGAGCGAACGTCATAACTTCCTTTTCAACACACTCAGATATATCTAATACGATAAACAGAGCTGCGTTACCTCACACATTCAGCACTGGAGAAGAGGAAGTGCCGCCGGCAACCGTGTCATAATAAAAGTCCCGCCAGCGACTATGCCATAATAACAGTCCCGCTCTTCAATCGCTCCTGCGGCCTTGCTCAGCTCCACAACACTCGCTCCTGCTCTGCTTCAGACTACAGTTATGTTAATAATCGCATCCATGAACATGATTTCTGCCCCAGTCCTATCCTGACTGTTTCCCACCGGCTGTGAGGTGAAGACCACATGTCCCGAGATTCTGCGCTCAAACGTGGCGTCATCAAACTACGCCCTTGTTTTGAACAGGCGACCTCTAGTGGACGGAAAAGTTACATAGTGTAGCTTTAAATACAGCCATAAGTGTCTGTTGCATCCATACCAATATATATATATAGTAGATTGATAAGTAAATCAATATTTATGGCCAAATGATACATTTAAGTGCAATACATCAGGTGAAAAGTTAACAAATGAAATGTGTTTAATCTAGACCTCTCGCTGTCAGAACAGATAACAGATTTTGGTTTGATATTTAAAACAGTCAGCAGCACGTAGTATAAAAGGTACAGGCAGATGAAGAGCAGGAAGTAGGAGATGAAGTGATGGTAAAATAATTGAATATAGTTTACTGAGTAATCTTAGTTGCATGATGTTAATTGCATATTTGATCTTTGTCTGATCAGCATAAAAACTTTTTTTTTGCCAGGCAAAGTAAAATTTATGCTTCGCAAAATTTACCTGTGACATTAAAAACCTTGAGATTATACTGTATACTGTTGCACAAATGGCATAATATCTATCACTAAACAATGCGTGCTCATAAAAATAAATCTCGATGAGGTTAGTGCTAAGTGGGATTCGCCACTCAGATGATTGTTTTGCACTCATTTATGTGATTGTAACTGAGAGAGATGTCCGTCTCTGTACCTGCAGCTAAAATCCAACACAACAAGCATCATTTTCCTCTTCATATGGGACATCTGATTACCACAGCAGTTGCTTACATCTGTTAATATTTAATAAACTATCACTTCAACTGATCTGTAATTTCTTCGTTTCAGTAAACACAGAAATGAACCGATCACACTGCACATAGCCTACCTCTGCTTGTGGTCGAAAGCTAATGACGTAACAGCAGGTGCCCCCACGCGATAATGATTGGCCGATTGATAAGCTTAAATCTGATTGGCTAAAGCGTACGACTGATCCGGGTGGGAGGAGAGTGCTGCCAGGAAAGTCTCAAAAACACACACGCACAAATCCAAAGCAATTCACACGTGAATGACGATTTGCACATTCACATTACAGGATGAGCGTGTACATTTTAAACATTCAGAAGTTTTTGTGCACAGTTGTAAATCTACGAATTGTGTTTTGCATTTGTGAAATGTATTTTATGAATGTATAATTTTAATTTGCGCACGTGAATTTGGTTTTATGCATGTGAAATTGGCTACACATGTGTGTATCTTGTTTTTTGCGTGAATTATTAATGAGACTAATCTGTCTCCGTAATGGGGGTCATCAGAAGAGGCTGCAGCTCTGTGTCTAAACAGTGTAAAGCCAAATTTATACTTCTGTGTCAAGTGTATGCCGTAGCTACGTTGTAGGCTGTGTGTTGCGCGCGTACCCTACGATGTACCCTGACGTGCACCTCTCCAAAAATGTAACAACGGGTCAATTCTACGCGGACTGCAAGCGCCGTGATTGGTCTGCCAGAACCCCTCCCTCAGGTCAATAAATTAAAAAATCTGCGATAGGAGTGTGTGTGTCCAGAAATGGGATGATAGTTTAATCCTTATATCTTCTATATAACACAATATTTTGTAGTCTAGAGATTATTTATGTTAGTGAATATATATACGCTGTGTATAGTTTATTTATTTTCTCATTAAAACCAAAGATGTTAATCAGTGATTGTATATCAAGAACAGGGACACATTTGGGTGCATTTCGTTTTGTGAAATCAACGGAATGAATAACGTAAAGTCTCCGCAACAGCAATCGATTGAAGTGCTCGTCTGTGCACGAGCCACCGATACTGAAAACAGCGCCACGAGCACTCTGCATGATTTCAAAACGTATTCCAGTGCCTCTAATGCCTCTTATGTAATTCTACAAATCAACTAAAGATGCTTAATTTGTATTACAACAACTCAAGCTGCAAGAAAAGCCACTATCTGCCGCTATTCACTGCTGCTGATACTCCGACAACATAAACAAGCTGCTTCTTCTTCGGCTTTTGTCTTGATACTGGGGGTTACACCATCAACATGCCCATGAACACTGCCTTAGCGGTGCACATTGACGCGGACAACAATGCAGAAGTATAAATGAAAACCAATGCTTGAACTGGTCAACGCAATCATGGCTGAGTACAAACGAATGACAAAGGAGAATATCTAAACACCAACTGTCTTTATTAAATCCACAGGAGAATAAGGCAAACACAACCACTTTACATCGAGATTAATCGAGGAAACGCATGAGTTAATTAATCAACAACTGAATGAAATAGGTACAGACATGGAAATTAGGTCAACTTAGAATGACAGAACCAAACACAATAAACAGAACTCAATCCTGACATGCAGAACCCACGCAAGGTCCAACTGAGGAGGGAGGGCGGGGGTTCCTGAGGGGGACACGGAACTTGAGAGGGGCAAAAGCAGTCAGGGGCAAACAAAACAGTCCAAGGGGGAGTGGAAGGAGGGAGTAGCCAGGGAGGAGCCAGGAGCAGAAGGGGCATGATGATAAGCCAGAACACAGATAGCACAATGTTCCAGGGTGGAGTCACAGGAGGGAGGAGCCATGGTGGTTGCTTGGCAGATGGAACCAGGGATGCAGGCTCCTGTGACGAAGCCGGCGAAGATGGAGACCCAGGTGGAGCTGACGATCCCATAGAACATCGATGGTACTGAAGACCGAGGTAGAGCTGTGGTGACGAGTGTCCAAGGAGGAACCAGAGGACGGAAGCGAAGCCAGTGGGGCCGAGGACCAAGGCAGAGCCGGAGGAACGAGGGAGCCCGGTGCAGCCATAAGGACGATGGTTTCTGGTGGAGCAAAGGGAGGGAGGAGCCAAGGCAGAGCCAATAGGTCGACAGGCCAAGGTGGAGCGATGGGCTCAGAGGCTGGAGGTGGAGCCAGGGGATTCTCTGGTCTTGGTGTAGCTTGTGGCCTGAAGAACCAAGGCAGATGCTCACAGTGAAGTGTTGAAGGAGATGCAGAGGGGCTGAAGGGAACCAGTGGAGGCGGGGTTGAGGAATTGGTTGTTTTGGGAAAAGGAGTTGGGAGAGGGAGGCTGGGGGGCACTCTAGAGGCATAGGAAAATTTAGGCTGGACGGGATCTGCGAGGACACACCATCTCCACAGTCTATTGTGGAATCAGGCTGTAGCTCCGGACTGTGTGAAGGCTGACTGGGCTCTGGGTCCATCGGGCCAATGGTGAATGGCAAGTTATTATTCACCAGTACTCACTCAACACATGTGGTGAAATCCTCACATGGACTGCTCCTTGGGAAGTGGTCATTCTGCTCCAGGCACAAAACCTGGAAGGAGGGAAAGTCCATAGTGAACCGGGACAAGCAATTAGGTTCTTCAGAAGCGGAATGGTGGCCAAGCAACACCAAAGTCATTTCACTCGCCGGCCATCTTTGAAATGCCTCTCGGCTAGCTATTTCAGTCATACAAGTGTAGAGCTGTGGAGCTGTAAACCTCACTCCCCTGCCCTCAAGCGCACTAACAAGGGTGTAGCCTCTAACGTCAGTTGCTAGCCTGCTTGAGGGCAGGGGAGTGAGGTTTACAGCTCCATTACACACCCGCCTCCCAAGCCGGAGACTCCGGTTCGAGTCCTGCTTGGAGCAAATAGCATGTACTGGGTGAAAAGCAACGGTCCTAGCACTGAGCCCTGCGGTACTCCATACTGAACTTGTGATCGGTGTGACATCTCTTCATTTACTGCTACAAACTGATAACGGTCAGATATATGATTTAACCCTTTAAGACCTAAGAGTATTTTTACAATTAATTTTCCGCCTGGTGTTATTTACTAAAAAAGCAGATAAAACATCAACCCTGTTGTGCACAGACAATTTACACACCTCTTTTTTTTCAAGACAAGTTGCACTGTCAGTATATTTGTGTTGCATTGATGTCACCTGAATGTAAAATAAGTATGGGACCATAAAGACAAATGAAAACATAAAACGGAAATTGAATCACTCAAATATTTATTGAAAACACACACAAATAAATAAAAGCTAAGCATATTTCCTCTGGAAAACAGTTTGTTCAAGTCTTTGGAGTCCTGGAACTCAGGAATAAACATGATAACTTATACAGAACCAAAACTATTTACATTTTTCCAAAAAAAGTCCAGGCGCTTTTGGCCTCTTTGGATTTTGGATATTTACTGGTGCCAAGCCTCAAAACAGTTCCTATCAGGAACTTCTCCTCAAACTTTCTTCTCAAACTTTCTCCACAAAACTGCAGCGCGTCTCTCTCTCTATCTCCTCAACACTAGCCGTGCGTCTCTCTCTCTATCCACAATAACAGAGCTGTGGTTCATGCGTAATGACGCACACCAACGTGGATGACGGATCAGCCTGTCATTGGTCAAACCCTCATCCAAAATGGCAGCTAGCATCGCGCTAGTGGCAAAAATGACGGAAAATTTATAAATTATGGACATCAAGTGGATATATCTTGGATGTAAGCGTTTTGATTTATTGCTGAACAACTCCAAAAAGATGCACATGTTCCAGGCTGGATAGAAAACCTTCTGTAAAGGCTACAAAGACACCCCCGTGATGGCTAGCTCGTTAGCTTTCTGCTGGAAAAAACGGTGAGAAAATCGATAAAAGTTTCATGAAATAATATAGATATTTATCGGAGGTGCCGTGTGACGTCGTGGGCGATGCCGTCGGGCTCTGAGGGTTAAACCATGCCAATGCTATTCCACTAATGCCAAGATAATTTTCGAGTCTATTCAAAAGAATGTTGTAGTCGATAGTATAAAATGCAGCGCTAAGATCGAGTATCACTAATAGAGAGATACAACCACGATCGGATTAAAAGAGTAAATCATTTGTAACTCTGATGAGAGCAGTCTCAGTACTATGGTACGGTCTAAATCCTGACGGGAAATCCTCACAGATACCATTTCTTTCTAAAAAAGGAGCATAATTGTGAGGAAACTGCCTTTTCAAGTATTTTTGACAGAAAGGGTAGATTTGAGATTTGCCTACAATTGACTAATTCTGTAGGATCAAGTTGCGTTTTTTTAATAAGTGGTTTAATAATAGCCAACTTAAATGTTTTCGGTACTCGTCTCTTTTCCGCCGTTTTGTTAATTACCTATTTAGTAAACCAATACATAACTAGCAAAAGCAGCGCTGCTTGCATCTCCTCCATACTTGTTATTGTTGCAGACAGTATTGCACAAAAATGATTAGGCTACTGTCAGTCGGTGACTGGGAGGAACAGTCGCGTGCAGTCCCACGTCTCTGGACTAATTAGACCGAAGTGGAAACGCAAATAAATAAAAACAAATAACTGTTAAATGAGTTAAAATATACAAAGTAAGCATATTTTATTTCAGCTAGTTGGCAACATTTCTCATTTCCATTTAGTTTAACTTGAAGTAGGCTACTAAAATAGCTGAAACGAAATAAAATAAAACCTACATAGACATATTACAAAATAAGTACTAAAAATGACAAAAACAAAATTACTAAAACTTTAACTAAAACTGAAAATATAAAAATAAAATCGAATTACATATTAATCAAAACTATTAGTAGCCTACATCAGTGATACTATAATAAGTTGATTTTAGATGAATATTTCATTTCTTTCAGACAGTAGGTGATTGTCACTTTAAATTAGCCGTCTGCTGCCCTCAACTGGAAATATAGTCTGTAAAAGGAACTTCCATGCACTGAGAACATATATAAACTACAGTAAAATAAATAATAAATTAAAAGTATAAATGCTTTCAGGTGCTTTTGAAATCACACTGTATCATTTTAAGAAATTGTAACATTTAAACAGTTTCCATTCTAAGCACCAAAGTAATAGGGGTAACAGCACTAACATAGAAATAATATGAATTCGAGCCATGTAAATAATTAGCATAACATTAACATTTCCCTCTTGGAAAACATGCCTTCATAACCAGCTACTTCAGTATTTGCCCGTTTGGTCCTTCTGCCATTTGGACTGTGGACTGTATATTAATGTGTAAGAAGAGGATTATTATACAGTAGTGGATGTGATCACTTGCAAAGAAAATGAAGCCATGTTAGTGCCATCTGGTGGCAGCAGCAACATGAGCCTTTTTACGCAGTCACAGACAGACAGTGAAATGTTTGTAGGGGATTGTTTTCAAGACATTTAACACTTAGCTTAGAAATAACTTAATTAACACACAAAATAGCAGTAAGTGTGGTCTGATCACATATCTGCAGAATCTCTGGGAGTTTGAGTCAAGACCCAGAATTAGCAGGTGAGTCTAAATGATGATGCTTTATTTTTATTTTCTTTATCTGCATATATCTCTCTATATTTTTATTATCTGCAGTAATTATTGCAGAGGAACTTAATCTAATTTAAACTAGAGGAACCTAATGGGGCTCACTTGTGTGTGCGTTTGTGTGCAGGGCCTGTATTTTGTGGGGTATCATGTGTGAATAAAGCTTTTAATAAGGGTTAAGCTTAATTAACACTATGTGTGGCATATTTTTGATTACCACAATAAAATAATGTCCCAAAAAATATAATGAGGTGCGTTCCATTTTTGAAGGTTTAAAATTGATAAACGCAAAATAATTAAAAATAAAATAAATGTTTTTAGTTAAAACTTGTATTATTTGAGCTGTAAATTTGTTCATGTCATTTTAAAGTCGTTTTAGGTTTTTATGTCATGGCAATGAAGTTGTAAAATTGTTTATAACTCTACACAGAAAAGGTTAGTGAGCATTTTTTTTCACACTAAAATTGTGTTAACAATCACGTTTTTCAATCACTGGTTTTATTATTAAAACAGTAGCCTAAGTATTTTAACTCTTACATCAGTGTTGTTATTGTTATCTAAAACTATACTTCTAAATTGTTTTGTTAATTGCAATATATCAATATATATATATATATATAATATATATAATATATAATTTTTTCTCAAAAAATAACTAGTACATTTTACAAACCATTACGAAGAAATGCAAGTAACATTGAATTGAATGTGAAATTGTGAAGTAAAAACTGAAATAGTATTTTCTTAAAAAATTACTCCAATAATCTTTTTTTCAGTGTTGGCAACTAAATCAAATAAAATTAAAGTTAAAGTACAATTACAAAAAAGTAAACCTGAAATAAAAACAAATTAATAAATTTGTCAATTAAAATCAATTAAAGCAGAATCATTTTTTTAAAAACGAATTAAAAATGAAAAATCTGAAATAATTACACTATTTTACTATTCTATATTTCACTATTCTACAAACTGAACCATTTACTTCTAAGTGCCTCACTGTAACCCAGTGAATATATATATATTTTTTAAACACATCAAAATTATGTTTGTGGTAATAAAAATTATGCCGCAAGTGTCAGTATAAAAAAAAACAGAAGTCAAAGACTGTGAATGTGTGTGTGAGACAGTGTGAACCAGTGAAGCTCACATCACTGCCCTAGATGCACACTCTCGCATGAATAAGCACATGCTTGTCCAAACAAACAAGCACACATGCACACAAACTAAACCCTAAACCCACTCGCTTAAAGCATGTTGAGAAGCTCTGGAGACCCACCCCCTCTCCTCTCATCTATTTCAGCTGCATTCTGCTCTCCATCCCTCCGCTCCGTTTCTCCCTGTCTCGCTCTTTCTCACATGTGCACACTGGTGTGACTACGAGCGGGTGAGTGTTACGATGCCGTGGCTTGTTTATCAAGCTTTCCCAGCTGTGTTCTGCAGGGCAAGGATGAAGAGCGTAGAGAGGAGAAGAGGGGAGAAGATTACACCAACACAGACCCACTGACAGCAAATCTGAATGAGAGAGAGAGAGGAGCGAAATGATGGAGGGAAAGAAAAATGGAGGGTCTGAGATATTTTAGGAGTTTTTTCGGATTGATCTTATGATTGATTTTACGGTACTGGTGTGTTTAAAGCATCGAACAGCTAGAGAATATAAAAATCTCAGTCTGTTTACTGATATATTATCATAATTATTATCTTGTGTGTGTGTTATTTAATTCGTATTGATTCATATTTTTGATTAGCTTCTATTTTATATTTTCAGTTTTTATTATAATTTTAGTTTTTTTTATATATATGTATATATATATTTCTATTTCTATTTAGCTTTAGTTTTTTAATTTCAGTTTTATTTTTAATAATTTTAGCACTAACATTTCTCACATTTCTCTCAAATTTAAACATTTCTTTTAAATTTTCATTATTTTTTCTGTATTTTTTTCCAAAGTCTATGTGTTTCATGTAATATTTATATTGTTTAAATATAGGCCACAGCCACCAGGGAATGCCGTTTCCATGAAAGGTTTTACCAATGCTTAGGTAGGTGGTATGTGTCAAAGAAACATCCACATGGATGTCAGGACCCAAGGTTTCCCAGCAGAACATTGCCTCCGCCGGCTTGCCTTCTTCCCATAGTGCATCGTGGTGCCACTCAGATGTACCTGACAATCACCTTTTAGATCACCAAGTGATGTAAAAGAAAATGTGATTCATCAGACCAGGCCACCTTTTTCCATTGCTCCTTGGTCCAGTTCTGATGCTCACATGCCCACTGTTGGCGCTTTTGGTGGTGGACAGGCGTCACCATGGGCACCCTGATCGACCTGCGGCTATGCAGCCCCATAAGCAACAAGCTGCGATGCACTGTGAATTCTGACACCTTTCTATCAGAACTTTACTTGTCATACATAATATTATGCCTGATCGGTGTATATGTGTGTGTGTGTGTGTTATTCTGACCTAGCTGCATTTAATGGATGATGTGTACAATGTGTACAATGTATTATTATTTACATTTACATTTATGCATTTAGCAAACGCTTTTATCCAAAGCGACTTACAACTTGGGGGTACAATAAGCGATTGGTCATGAAGAGTCGAGTGAGCGCAACAAGTGCCTGAAATACTTAGTCCGTGAACATTTCTCAGTGTAGCACAGGCTAGAGTAGGGAGGGAAAAGGGAAGAAAGAGGAATTATTATTATTTTTTTTTTATTATTATTATTATTTTTTTTTTTAAGAGGTTAAGTGCTCACGGAAGAGTTGAATTTTTAGTTGACTTTTGAATGTTGTCAACGAATCAGCGTTTCGGATGGCGGTGGGAAGTTCATTCCACCAGCTGGGAACGTTGAATGAAAATGTTCTGGAAAGGGTTATGATTTAGGAAAAAGGGCAGTTGTTCAAAATTGAAGATGGCAGAAACAGAAAAGTACTGATTGGTATTTAGTGCATGTGACCCTAAACCAGCACATATAGGAGTTGACTACTTGACTAGTTGTTCAGACAACCAACTAACTAGTCAATTACCATGATCACTACACCATTGAGTTTATAGGAAAGTAGAAGAAATAACTGGAAAATTTGGTACAGCAACTGGTAGAGGACTGCAGAATAACGTGAACTCTGAAGATAATATCATCCTATTTATGCTATTATGCTAAAATGATTTTGTTGTTTTTGTCAGTGGATATAGATCAGAATGCACCTGTATCACATTAGAGCATCCACTCATCCCTTATCCATGGCTGAACACACGCAACACGCTCAAGAGCCTGTCAACCTCTTCACTTTCAACCTGTATTGCACACTTCTCTCAGACAGCGTAGCACTTCCTGAATGTTTCTAAATGCTGCTGAATATAAATACACACACACACATATACAGACACATATACAGACATACAAAAGTGCCCCAACCTTTCCATCCCCCAACCTCTGCATTCATGCCACGCTTCATTCCAATGATTCGCAATATGTGGCAAGCGTAAAAATATCCCATGTTCTCGCACGGAAGCATCAGTCACTATATGTCAGACAGGCTAAAAAATGGTGATGCATTAACCAAATAACCTGATGAACACAGACTGTAGCCTATGTATTTAAACAGGTCTATAAATGGAACACGAGTGTCTTTCCGACCATTTTCAGATCCCTACACAGCTGGAACAAAATTTCCCAGTCTTCTTGCAAACTGTAAGTAGTGTATTATGAGATAATCTGTGCTCAAATGAGAAGAACACTCATTGGATGGTCCCAGAGCTCATTACCCATCTGTACAATGCACTCAGGCCTATAACAGCCAGTGTGTATCTGGGCGCTCTTTGTATGCTTCACTGATCATAAGTAGGCATAAAATCTCATTTTATTTTTAAAACACTGTCCCCCCCTTCTTTTCCTCAGTTGCTGTCTCCCTATGGAGTTTCCATGGCTACTTGGTCACATGATATCACAAAGCCCCTCCCCCTGCCCTGAGGTGACTGTCACAGCGGTTAGTCAGAATCGGCCACCCGACCAGGATGCGTTCCGACTGTATATTGTTTGCGTATATTTGTACAGGTTGCAGCTTATGTGTTGACCCAGTACCGCTGCCTTCTGTCATAAACTAATCACAAATCATGTAAAATAACTGGTTATTCACTGGTTTTAACAAAAAGATTTTATAGTTTTACAGCTGTCGTTCAACTATTCATTATATTTTCCTGGACTTTAAGTCACAAGTGTGATTTGATTCGGTTTAGCACTTCAGTCTTTCGTCTGTTGTGTCTTATCCATGGGACAAAAAGGTGGGTAATGAAACCACAGCCTCATGCGAGTGCAGGCTAGAGATTGAAAAACAGAGAGACAGCCAACCTTTCACAGATACATTTCTGCACATCTGCACACAAGCAGCCAAAGCACATCTGCCCACAGTCAGTCAAACTTTCCAGTGAACTGACAGACAACTAAAGTCAACTAACCTTTCTTCTGTGAACTAGTAAAAACACTACCATCCTGTCAGTCAATTTTACCAAATGAATCACCAGTCTGCTCAGTCTCAGTGGTCTGTCATTCTGCCTATCAGTCAAACAACTTTTCAAGTAAATCGACTGTATGAATAGACTTCATAAACTAGGTTCCCTTTCGAGAGTACTCTCGTATTGCCTAAGTTTAGCTTATGCTTATGGGGAAAACACCTTTTTTCGAGAATATGAAGCCAAAAATTATCCTTGTAATTGTATATATGTAAAACACAGTGCAGCTGCACAGCAGACCCAGGGAGAGCGTACTAGCGCGCTGATTGGCTGTGCTGCAGCAACTGCACGAACCAATGGCGAGGCGGCTGAGGCGTGCGAACCTTCGCGGCCAAAGCACGTCAATTCTCGCCTAAATGGGCATGACTTATAGCCATAAAAGCCCATACTATGCTATAGGATTCAGATTTAATCTCCTGCAGCGGATTTACCATTCGCTGACGATCTGCACAGTGCCACTGACTTGGCCCTGCATGCCTTAGAATGGCAAACCCGACTGTGCTAGAGCGGCATCTCTGGTTGACGGCAGATAAAGCCTCCTTGGATTCTCCCATCTCCGCTACCGGCCAGTTTGACCCAGCGGTGAAAGGGTTCGCTGAGCACTTCACCGAAGCACTGAAGGCGTCGCAGGCTATGCGCCAATTTCTACCAAAATGCTCCAGCTCTACTTCGGGCCACCATTCCAAAGCGCCGCCCCCTCAGCCTCCTAAAGCAGCGCTGCCGGTCTTCCAGCCTCGTCCAGGAACGAGACCGCGCCCTCCCCTGCCAGAGCGAAGGGGACCTCGACCCAAGATCGTGTTGAACCCCGAGCCTCCAAAGTCTTCCTAACCACAGGAAGAAAGAGAAAGTGGTTAAGTCCTGCCGCGGCCGGACTACCGCAGACTCTCATCTCCCTCTACTCAGGCAACTGGAGATGTCATTTTCACAGCCAACTAGTCTGTTGCAAAACACGCACGCCTGTACACAAACGCTGTTTTAATGGCGACCCTAATAAATCACAAAAAGAGCTTTTCCTCTGTTCTGACTGTAGGCAGTGTGCCCACTATACAATATGCACAGTATGTACATCACACAGAGCCACAAAATCAAACAGATTCCCCCCTGTTGACTCGCTCGCCGGCTCGTGCTGTGAGCATTCTAAGTGTAATGCGCCACACATAAAAAAGCACTGTCCCCACAGTGTCACAAGCACAAACCAGCCGGGCAACCGGGTCCCTGCTACAAAGCGGCCCGTCCCCAAACTTAAGTCAACCCCTTGCAATGCGGGCATAGGCCTGGGAGGCCATCCCCGGTATATCAGAATGGGTTTTTAACATAGTAAAATGAGGTTACTCATTACAGTTTCCTCTCAGACCCCTGCGCTTTCACGGCGTGGTCGAGACATCAGTGAGAAGCGACGTGAGTCGCTTATATAGATATAAATAGCTTATATATAGATATATCCTTTCACTTGATTCAATTCCTCCGTCGCGAGGTCTTTTCCTTGTGTCCTTCCCTTGCATCCTGAAGGGGTGGAGGAAAGGAAGTTAGGAAAGGAAACGAGGATGCACAAATAAGAATTAAGATGCACCCTCAGTCACCAAGCGGCAACCTCTTGAAGCCATGCGGAAGTGACTTAAACTGTAATTCATCGACTGGCCGCTAGAGACAGGCTCCAGAGGCACCATGTTAAAATGCCCAACTTTACAGCAGGAAAAAAAAAAACATGTTTACAGCTTGGTACAAATTGTGGTTCCCTTTCAAAAGCTACACTCAATGCTGCATGCTTATGCAAATGGGAAGTGTCTTATCACGACCAGCTGTTAAAAAAAGAGTGGAAACACGTCAATGAAATTAACCCGGATGTATTTATAGCCTCGGCCGGTGACGTCATAGGCGTCCTACTGCACGAGGCTATAAATAGATGAGCTCCAGCTGTAGCCATCAGGTCTTTTTGTTTTCAGACCAACTCTGTGTTATGGTGTGTTATACAAAGTCTCTGAAAAAATCTCTTTCAAGACTCAACTCAAGATCTTTGTCAGGAGTTAGTTTTCAACTGGCAGTGTGCAGATTTCTCTCTTTCTCATCTCTGTTACAAAGAAACATTAGTGGAAAGAGTTCTAGTTAAAAGAAATCTAATCAGTTGGAAACGAGTCAGCAGAGAAAACGCTGTGTATTCATGTTCTCTTTCAAATAACAGAACTGGATGCGCACGTTTATTGCTGTGTGTGTTTGGGGAAGAGAATGCGGTCGCTGCATTGAGTCAGACGAGTGCGAGCATTGCGAGCCTTTACAGTTAGAATGTTTTATGCTCGTCTTGGCTACTTTCACCCGTGTTTGGGGCTCTTAAATGGGTTTGTTGACGAGCAAGAAACGGGTCCGTCCCTTTCGCTTGCTCGCTCACCAAATCTTCATGTTTCCCCGCGCAAGCCGAAGAAACACCGGAGCGCGCTTCGGGATCACGCGGGGAAACGTGGATTGATGATGAATCTCTGGGTCCACGGCCTGCGATCGTTCCTCACATGATAGTAAATCCATACGAGGAATTTATCGAGGTGGTTGTTCGCATGGTGGCCAGGGCACAGTTTGTCTGGCACCGTGAATGAGAGATCCCCAAACGCAGTGAGCTTGGGGTTTCTGTCCAGTGAAATTTGAAGAAATTTGAAGAAATTTACCCCTCCACTCTCAGGGTTTATGTGGCCACTCTATCAGCTTGCCATGCCCTGGTGGATGGGGTGCCCCAGGCTTGGTGAAAGTGATTTTGCATCCTCATCCTGACTACCTGCCTAAGGTTCCCTTTTCGACTGTATATCCTGTCACTCTTGAGACCTTCTGCCCTCCGCCGTTCACAACGCCGGATCAGGAGAAACTTCATTGACTGCGTCCAGTCCGTGCTCTTCAGGCCTAAGTCCACCACACTAGCCAGTGGCGTAAGTCAGAGCAATTGTTTGTTTGGCATGGGGGCCGTAACAGAGGTTCTGCCGCCACTAAACAAACGATGTCTCATTGCGTCAGGGATGCTATTGCTCTTGCCTATGAGGTGCGCGGTCACCTATAGGATTAACTGCTCACTCCACCAGGGGAGTCGCCTCATCTATTGCAGTAGCAAAGGGTGCTCCCTTACAAAGTGTTTGTGATGCTGCAGGTTGGTCCTTTCCGCACACATTCATAAGATTTTATAGCTTGGATGCTCATGCCACTCCGGGTTCTTGTGTCCTTGAGTCGACATCACAAGCTAATGTCTGAGGCTTCTTGCGTTCGTGTGCACACCTACACAACCGTAAAGGGGTCCAGACACCATCAAGCACGGCGGCGTGGGTATTCTCGTTCCCATTTGCATAAGCATGCAGCATTGAGTGTAGCTTTTGAAAGGTAACACTTGGGGTTACTTGACTGTAACCCTGTTCCCTGATAAAGTGGAACAAGATGCTGCATCACTAGGCCGTGCTGATGATGCTTCAGGACTGGTCTTCAAACAAAGAGATCTGATGGCTACAGCTGGAGCTCATTTATTCGTGCAGCAGGTGCGCCTATGACGTCCCTGGCCGAGGCTATAAAACCTCAATTTCATTGACGTGTTTTCACACTATTTTCAAAAGCTGGTCGTGATAAGACACTTTCCATTTGCATAAGCATGCAGCATCTCGATTTGGTCTATACAGCTAATTTTGCCCCTCATGACAACTGTGAGGGGGTGATTTTTTTTTTTAACCCATTTGTTTACGTTATATAAAGCCTTCAATTTCTGCATAGAGCGTGGCCACTTTGAGCGACAGGTGGATTGTCGTTTATCTGCTGTCTGTTAGTCATCAGGTCATCTCAGCTCCAGCCACGTCCCGCCTCTTTGCCCATTTTCTGTTATCCGGGAGTGACGCGCGATGACAAGATGGCAACAGCCGACTTTGAGGCTTCAAAACTGCTCTTCAGACCCTATGGGGGACGTCACGGACACTACGTCCATATTTTTTTACAGTCTATGGCTGTCACACGCATCTCATTTTCTCACAACTCTTTAAATTCATTAAGACGTTATTTAACTCATTTTAGACTGCTCTTATGAGAATACTCAACAGAATGGGCATTTTGGCATAATTCTGTGTGTTGTTGTTCGTTCAAGCATGAAAAAGAATTCGATTCTGGCGCGCTGTCTGTGCTCACGATACTGGTGTCTTTCTGAGCGTTGTGTGTGTCACATAGACAGCATTCACAGGACATTCACAGACAGCACGTTATCTTTTGGATTTTCGTGCTTGAACGGTTTAAAAGAATTTGCATGAATAAGAGCATGATCATATAGCCAAAGGATGCATTTAATTGCATTAAATATTAACGCGTTAAACTAAACAAATTAATCGCATGCATTAATGTGCTAATTTTGACTACTAATATAATCCTGGTGACCCTAGGACAAGTGGTTTCGAAAATCTATAAATATTATATTCGTAATCAAAATTAGCGCGTTAACGCATGCAATTAATTTCAATTAACGCAGCATCCGCCTTTTCTGTCATTATATATTCCATATATTATTCCATTTATCCATTCGTCAAAAATACATCATTTTGCATATTTTAATATGTGTCATTGGTCTCAATGAGTGATCTAATTAACAGCTCATTAATTGAGAGGCAGACAGAGGGGGAGAAAGCAAATATCATGAGGATGGCTGTGCAGGAATCACTGTGTTAAAAAAAATTGGCAGAGAGGAAACTACAGTGTCACGTTTGGTGACCCAGGAACAGGCTGAAGACTCAGAAGATCACAATAAAACATCAACTTTAATCTTATCTTTACAGGAACATGCAGCAGTGACTAGACCAACAGAAACAGACAAGTGGTGGGAAACTAAGACAAAGGAACACGTGACAGAATCAAAACACAACAGGAAGACCAAACAAGCAGACAGACATGTGACATACAGAGGCAGAGACGAAGCTAAAGACCTGCAGAGAGAGATACACAGACAGAAACACAGAGAAATGCCACTGTGTGACCAAAAGTGATTAGGACTGCATGTTTCCCCGGTGATAAGCTTCTAATTTTTTTTGATCTGGAGGACACTTCAAATGAAGAGCGGGGAGATTAATTTCCTCAGGAGAAGATGCATCGCATCCTTCAATCCCCCAGCATTCAATTGCAATAATTATCCAAAATGGCGTTGCCACTTATGCCTGCCTCACATTTGCATAGCTCAGAGCCGTTTATGGTTGGCATTGTAAATGTTTTAATTTTCACCTCTCCATACAGTTTGATGACATAAAAAGGGTCTGGGAGAGCACTTGACCTTTTGAGTTTTTTGATGTAATTCATAAAATATCTACAAAGTTAGAAGACATTATTCATATATATATATATATATATATATATATATATATATATATATATATATATATATATATATATATATATATATATATATATATATATATATATATATATATATATATATATATATATATATAATTATTAATTAATGTTCTTTTAATATTTGTTTTATTTTAATAACATTTGATGAATTAAACAGCTAGTAAACATGTTTTATCACTAGAAAAACTCATGAAACATGAAAGTATTCTGTAATCATTTAAGACATTTCTTCTAATATAGATATTTTTGGTATAAAGAGTTCTTTATAACGCAAGAACCCCAGGGGTTCAATATTGAACCAAATTGAACCTTTTTTTTACTGTGTACTCTATTTATTTCTGTTTTTTCATCTAGAAAACAGGTTAGAACCCAATACACTTGCCATTTCAAACACAGTAAATTATCTTTAATAGCTACAAGTAGGCCTACTCTGCACATATGTATTGTCATGTGCTAATGATAGCATGTGAAAAGACTAATGCTACGAAAGTTGTGCTTTCTGTGAATCCCGTTGTGTTAGGGCACTAAAGCCACATAACGCCACTAACAGTCCAGAAAGACTTGCAGATGGACACACATATACGATACTTTCTGAGTCTCATCAAATAGATTAAGTCAGAGCACCAGAATGTGACACCATGGCAAGTCGAACACAAACTTCCCTGACCCACACTCATCAGATGGCCGTGGGAAAACACATTTGAGCTTTTTTTCCACACTAGAGGCTTCAATTAGTGGCAGGTTAACACAGAATAAAACAAGTAACACACTATGCAAACTGACAGTCACAAATCACAAATATCAGGCTAACCACCTACATAAGGAATAAACATCAAAGTAAATGCATTTTTCTATGTATTTACACATCTGCTTGTTTAAAAGCATATCACCTCTCTTATGCATGGACAAGCAAAAAAGGTAATCTGCAAAAACTGTACTATAATGGTAAGCCTTGCTATCACCAATTATATATTTACAATTGGCTCTCAATTTGCCTACATCGAGTTTGGAGGTCATATCAAAATTGCCTCCATTTACATTCACCAATTGTTTCTTTATTGCAGCAAAAAGCGAGTAAGAGCAGAACCCATGAACGGAATTGACTGCTGATGCATTATATAAACCCGAGCCCCTCGGTTCATGCATATGGGATTGATCATGTCATCAGCAGAATATGTCACTTACACTTATGAGGAGTAGCTAATTTCCATGTTTAAAATAAATGAAACAGTTTTCAAAACTTGGATATGCAAAATATCCGTTTAACATGCCCAATTCCGATAATTATAGGCTAATGGAATTGCCCAAATGCATTAGAGTCCTGTTATAAATATGACAGTGCCACATGTACTTATTCAACTGACTAGAGCACATAAAAACGATAGTAAAAATCACTCTCTCCTATACACATCCCTTGACCAAGTTTATTGAGCCAATTGAGAAAAGTAAAGGAAAGCGAGTTAGAGAAAGGTGAGAGGAAAAACGCGTGCTTTTGCGCACACTTACCCATTCCAGAACGCGGATAAATCCCAGAGGTAATTTAAGCACTTGGAACGTCCCAAGTGACACAATCTGTAATAACAAACGAACATGCACAATAATGGCATTTGATGCACTTTGATTATGGACATTTCAGTATATTTAAACATTTCCCATGGTTTTCATTAGAACTTGCCAAATGCACAAACAGTGTTTCCTACCTGGTTAGCGTTTTCCATTTTCTTGTTGGAGAGAAATGCGCTTGTAAGTGGGATAGGTCAAGACCAAAACAACGTTAATGAGTGATGTGCCAGAGTCGCGCGCGCAGAGCAGGGAATCGGCTGCAATCGCGCCTCCGTACGGGAAGTACCGAGTGACTTCGGTATTAGTCGTTTCTTGAGACGAAAAGAGCCGAGAGACATCGGTTTTAATTACCCAGTACACTGGAAAAGCAGAGTACCCTCGTCGTAAATCTCTCAATAACAGGGAAAGAGCCGAGCGTCTTCGGCAAAATCCGCCCGTCTTTACGGAAAGAGCCGAGTGTGCTCGGCACTGAGAGACGCTCTGGAGCTCCATGGAGACAGACACGGATTGGATTTCACAAAATGAACCGTGACCATAATGTTTTTCTCTATTGGACGATGTTATCAAATTACAATTTCGGCTATTTACACTATAAAATATAGTTTTGTCAGTCCAAATTTGCTAACTGGCTATCAAATATTGACTGGACATTTCTGTGCTAAGTTAAGTGGGAATTTTTACTCTCAAACTATTTTGGTGTTGACAAGATAAAACCATTCTCCAAATGTCTAGCATGTTTATTACATTGTGATGATTTAATTCTATGTCCAGTGACATTTTCTTAAAGCTCATTCAAGTGTGTGGAAACAGTACAGATCCCAACACAGCTACATTACATAATCATGATCTCCTTTAACACGACCAAGGCTGCAAAGAATCAAGAGAATAACATGAAAATAGCCTACGCATGAAGATGTTATGCATACAGTATATATATATATATATATATATATATATATATATATATATATATATATATATATATATGCATATTTTGTGTTTTCTTTTGTTTACAAACCCATTTGTTGAGAATATAGAAAGAGAAGAACGACTCTTACAAAAATTTCAGTGCAACCTAAATCCATTCATTCTTGATGTATAATACTATCCTATTTGTCCCCATGTATATATTGTACAAAGATAGACAGCTGGAATCAATTCATTGATGGCTTTTTTGCTTGTTTGCAAGTTGCAACACACACACACACACACACACACACACACACACACACACACACACACACACACACACACACACACACACACACACACACACACACACACACACACACACACACACACACACACACACACACACACACACACACACACACACACACACACACACACACACACACACACACACACACACACACACACACGCCATATACTGCTTAAGGGGCAGTCACAGAGAATGAGGGGAAAAAAGACTTCAGGAAGAGTGAGTGTCAGAATTAAGCCTACAGGGACATGAGCCCCAAAGAGCTTTTTTTTATTAGGCACTGTTCATTTAAAGTTCACTGTGTATTAGTGTGTACTTGCATTTAGATCTGCGTTTGCCTGCAAGTCCAAGGTCAAGTCTCCCCCGATCACTGTTCTTTCCCTTATTATGAGAAAGACCCCAAACATGCACACACCTGATGCCATCTCAGCTGTTGCCCTCGACTTCTCCAGCACAAAGGACTCTCAGAATCAGCAAACATGATGTGTCACAGAACTGTGGGAATGTCATATGCATACGTTTTGGTGAAGCAACACTAACAATATTCCTTACAGGCGCATCACACAGACAGGTGTCCACACTCATCACACCCTGAGACAGCAAAACACCTGGGTTCAGATCGCTTTAGGGGAAAATGGAGTACAATTGGACTTACTAAGAATACTTTTATTCAGCAAGGTATTTTGCAATAATTGAATTCAGCAAGGATGGGTTAAATTTCTCAAAAGTTAAAGTGACAGTAAAGACATTCATGATTTCAAAAGATTTCTATTTCAAATAAATGCTGTTCTTTTTAACTTACTGAAACAAATGTATCATGGTTTCCAACTGTTTCAACACTGATAATACATTAATAATAACAAATGTTTATTGAGCAACAAATCAGCATTTGATTATGATTTCTGAAGGATCATGTGACACTTAAATCTGGAGTAATGATGCAGAAAAATCAGCTTTGCATCACATGAATAAATTACATTTTAAAATATATATTCAAGTTCTATTCACAATATTACTGTTTTACTTTATTTTTCGGATCAAATAAATGCAGCCTTGGTGAGCATAAGAGACTTCTTTCAAAAATCTACATGTAACTAGATTACGTAATCTAATTACAAAATAAATGTATCTGATTATTTTCTGTAAAAAGCTAGGGTATGTTGAATAATACTTTGTTGCTTTTCCTGATGCCTCCTGCCATTTAAAGGCTGTTTAGTGAAGCAATACTATTCTGACGCTTTTGATTGGTTCTCTTGTTTGAATTTGCAGCGCACCACATCTGCCTACATTACCGGCGAAAGCTTTAGGCTATGTTCCAGTGCTGAAAAAGTAATCAAAAGTAATCAGTTACATTACTTTAATAAAGTAATTGAAATAGTTACACTACTTATTACATTTTAAATAGGGTAACTTGTAATCTTCGACCTATTACATTTCCAAAGTAACCTTCCCAAACACTGGTAATGTATAACATTCTCATAGGGCCCAGAAAAAAGGCACAAAAAAAAAGTATGTAAAAGTAAACAGCAATCACATAATCTAAAACTCATTTACAGCAATGCAGTATGTTCATGATTAAGGATGAAAGGTGGATAAACAAATGGTCATTTAATTAATAACAATAATAGCACATATATTTACAATCATTTCAAGAACTTGTAGTATACTATATAATACATAAATTATGTAACCTAACACTCTTTTACTATGCTGCAATGCCGCCTCAGGTTCAGCAGTAATATTTGAATGTGTGGTGGCATGGTGCTACTCGTCACTCCTAATTTCTCTGCCTGGGAAGAGGCTAGATGTGGCATGACTGGCATCTGGAGTAAAGCGCTGCACAATAGTGCAGACACAAGCCTCGGGAATCCACACGCATGATGGAGCGACCTGGGGAACAATCAACATCATTCTGTTTCACACCGTTCGCCAAGGAATTATGGCAGTGGCCAAGACAGTCACTTAACCTGCACTGAGAGTCTGAGAGGCACAGCATAGCTCTCAGAACAATTACGACATGGCTGGATATCTTCCTCCAGTTGCGCCAACAGTTGCCACACTGAATAAGCCTGCAGTAAAACCGGTTCAGTCCGCATCCAGCCGCAGCGCACCTAGGGGTTCTGAGCGGCTGAATGAAACATTAACAAAACAAGTGAAGGAAAATCCATGTAAAGTGAGGATGTAGTTTGGTTCTTTCCGTGCTGGTTAACTGGTGGGTTGCATTCATGCTGAACTGTCTATGCAAATGTTATCATAACCATATAGCCAAATAAATATGCTGGTCTACTTTGATGTAAGTTTATACACAGTAGTGGCTATAGTGATGTCTGGCCTAAGAAAAATGACATCTTCAACATTTATTCGAATATTATTGGATTTTTTTTAGAAAAAGATTGTGTAATCATATTGTGTAGTTGTGCTTGGAGTCCATTGTTTCATTTGTGATAGAAAGTAAGTGAACATAAGTTTTGGCAAGGCTGTCGTGCAACAAGAGAGAATGAAATACTAAAAACTGATTATTAGGCCTATGTTATGTATGCTTTTTCCTGTAACCTTTGTGTTTTTCTATGCAGTTTTTTTTCCTTTCTTTTAAAAACAAAACAAAACCCACAGCTGTAGTTTAACCTTTTTTTTTGCCAAATAATTATCAGGTTTTGTGGTTTGTGCTTCCCTCATATTTAAAATATTTTTAAAATATTTTAAAAAATCCCCTCATATTCCGATAGTTTATTCAAACTTGCAGGGTGATTAAAAACACATATCTGGACATCACTTTTGGACACTATACTGTATGTCCCAAATGTAACCATTAGACTGTTATTCTAATACAGGCATATACTTATAACAGAATCCCAATAATAGTATTTTCACAAACTCTGTATTATTTTACAGAAAATGTATTAAACCAAACAGAATTTTTAAATACAGCTGTCACTTTTTAGACAAATTTATTACAGAGACTTTTTGGGGAGAGACCTCCGCCACCTTCACTCCCTCACAACGTTCACCATCTCCACAGCCACCTGTTACCAATCAGCACACTCATCAGCACCCTCAACTAATGCTGTGTTCCAGACAAGGTTGGACGTGGGAACATCCCAAATTAAATGTCCCACTTCAGACCTCAGTGAGTTCCAGGCAATCAAACGTCATATCACATGATGTCACCACCACAGACAAGAGCATATCCTGTTTTTGTGTCAACTATGGAAAAATCAGAATAAAAACAACATAAAATCGCTTTGAAAACAGCAGACAAATAACAAAAACTAAGGGATATTACATAAACATAATTTCTAATGTTAAAGTTTGTTTTTACGTTTATGCTTATTGGAAGCAGGACTTGCTGACATCTTGAAAGTGACGTCAAATTATGCGCTTCGCTGAGGTCGGGGTTGATCGATGCACCCCAAGTTCACATGCCGAATGTCCGACTTTGAGTGGCGTTCCAGACGTTATTTCCTTGAATGAGGTGGGACAAATCAAAATTCTGATCTGCCTGGAATGCAGCATAAAGCCTGCACCCAAACGTAGTCATTGTCTGGCCTCGACTATTACTTACCATAGCATCAAATGATCATCTTACCTGAGATACTTACCTCCATGTTGTTCTCCTCATCTCCACTCATGCCGGACTTCTTATTTGTCTCCTATTCTCCGCGTGTGTTCCCCAGTGCCCTGTAAGAAAGAAAGATATCCATAAGTTACTCAGCGACTGGTGTTTGTGTGTGTGTGGTGCAACATACTTGCATTGGACTGCTTCATCTTCCTCTCCATCTTCTTGGTTGTTGTTGATTTGAAAATACTCACCTTGCACATCAACTGTTATATAATAAACTTGTGTTGTTGTTATACACACCATTCCTGCAAGTCTGCGTTTCCTGAAGACCAGACCAGCACCGAAACAACAACAACCATGAGTTCATCTGACAGTGTTCAAGGACATTGTGGATACACTACACCGAGTTCTCACCACACCAATCACCACCAGCACCGGTCTCTCTTTCTCCGCCAACTTACACCACCAGTCCCATGGCCAACCCGGTGCCCTACTCTGGCTCAGCGGAGCAATGCAACGGATTTCTGCTTCAATGCTCACTGGCCCTCGAGATGTAGCCTCACCACTTCCCCACAGAGAGTGCAAAAATTTTGTTCATAATTTCCCTGCTAACAGGAAGAGCACTGCAGAGACGATTTGGCAGCAATCCGGGCCAGTCACACAATCCATCTACAGTTTTGTTGCTCACTTCAGCAAAGTGTTTGGCAAGCCCCTTGGCAATTCATCCATTAGTGTTTAGCTTTAACATCTGTATCTGTATTATCTGCATCCGACTATGCCCTGGTTCCGTACCCTGGCAGCTGCACGTGGCTGGAATGAGCGAGCGCTCATCACGACACCTCAACTGCATCTCGCTGCATACAATGACACTACACTCTAAAAAAAAAGTCTCGTAATCATAAAGGAACCTTTTTTAGTGCTATATAGCACCAATTTTGGTGCTTCAGTGGTTCTTCAGAGGTGCTATATAGCACCTTAGTCAAAGAACCAGTGAAGAACCTCTGAAGAACCGGTGAAGAACCTCTGAAGAACCGCTGAAGAACCACTGAAGCACCAAAAATGGTGCTATATAGCACTAAAAAAGGTTCCCCTATGATTACGAGCCAAGAACTATTTTTGGTGCCATATAGAACCTTTTTTTTTTAGAGTGTATTGGATTATAGAAGTTTATTCAACTTGCCATTCGAGTCTCCCATCATATGCAGGGGTGTCTGGAGACCACCAAAGGTCAGCATTCCTTCTTGCAACACCAGCCAGAGCAAGCCAGCTCTCTAGAACCAGAGCCCATGCAAATCGAATCCACTTGACTTCCATTGGCTGAGCGACAGCTGACACAGGGGCTATGTATGTTTATATTGCGGAGCTGCTGGGCTTGTGATCACTTTATTCCCCATTCATCCTCCATGTCCTCTGGTGAGTTTTGTAGAAACTATTTGTTTTAGTTCCACTCCACTCACTTCCAAAGTGCTCATTACTGCCTCCAATGTGTCAATTTCAGTCACCGCCCTTATTAATTCTGGGTCAACCTGATATTTAATCTCTGGGGAGCTCAACTGCATTGTTAATCCGACACCCCCCTGTGCTTTCTTGGAGAAATTGGGAAGTCCTGAAGTAGGGAGATGACTGTTTTCCATCCTGTTTCCCAGAACTACCATTAAAACGCTCCAGTCCTGTTCAAACATGTTCAAGTGTGTTCTACATCCATTGAAAGTCCCATTAAGAAACAGTCTGATGAGATTCCAGTGTTATGCCCACTTCAGTGACCTGTTCTGCCCAAGCGGCAACTTCCCGCATTTTCTCTTGAAGCCAATACGGAAGTGACATATACTGCAATTCATCGACTGGCCGCAAGGGACAGGCTCCTGAAGGGAGCAGAATCTCATTGAGCCCCATGTTAAAATGCCCAACTTTACAGCAGATTAAAACATGTTTACAGCCTGGTACAAATAAATTGTGGTTTTGGTCTATACGGCTAATTTTGCCCTTCATGACAACTGTGACGAGGGTGATTTTTTTTTATAACTCATTCGTTTACATTATATAAAACATTAAAGTTCTGCATAATTAAGTGCGTGGCCACTTCGAGTGACAGGTGGATAGCCATTTATCTGCTGTCTGTTAGTCATCGTGTCACTTCAGCTCCGCCCACGTCCCGCCTTTTTGCCCATTTTCTGTTATCTGGGAGTGATGGGCGATGACGCGCTGCCACGATGGCAACGGCCATCTCGTCCATACTTTGCGCTTCAGAACGGCTCATCAGAATCCTATGGGTGACGTCACGGACACTACGTCCGTATTTTTTTATAGTCTATGGTTCTGCCCCAATAAAGCTTCTAAGCTTCCACCTCACAGGCCATGGGACTGTGCTATCAATCTCATTCCAGGTGAGCCAGTGCCCAGAGAAAAAAATTATCCACTATCCATTCCTGAGCAGAAGGCCATGGAGGAGTACATCCAGGAAGCTCTCCAACAAGGATACAATCGACCCTCAATTTCCCTTACTGCATTCAACTTTTTTCTTATGGCTAATAAGGATGGAGGCTTGTGGCCCTGTATTGATTATCGCGCCCTCAACATGATCCCCATAAAAGTCAGATATCCCCTTCCTCTAGTCTCTGCAGCCCTAGAACGCTACCATTTCACAAAGTTCCGTAATGCTTATAATCGAGAAGGAGACAAATAGAAGACAGCTTTGGTGATCCCTACAGGCCACTTTGAGTACTATGTTATAAATGACCTGGTCAACGTTCCCTTCCAAGATTTTTTGCATGAGGTGCTCCGGCAGTACCTCCACCGTTTTGTGTTGGTCTATATTGATGACATCCCCGTGTACTCCCGGAGTCTAGCCGAACACCGCTACCTTGTTACGGAGGTCCTCAAGAAACTAAGAGAGTTCAACCTTTTTTCTGAAAGATGAGAAATGCCAATTCCATCAATCCGAAATCCAGTTCCTTGGTTAAAACATCAGTCGATGGACAAGAGGAAGGTGGATGCTATTCTTAACTGGCCCATTCCCAGTACTGTAAAGGAACTCCAATGAACTCCATCACTATTCCATTAACTGCTCTTGCTCTTCTCTGTGGAAAGCCCAAGTCTCTGTCCTGGTCCACAGAAGCCACAAAGGCCTTCAAACAACTGAAACAAGCCTTCTGCAATGCTTTGTTTCTGACACACCCTGACAAGTCCTTCACTGTGGCTTCACTGTTACAAGAATGCTAAAGCCGATGCATTATCCCGAATTCAGGCGAACTCCTTCCACTGCCCGTTCCCAATCGCCCCTGGTCACATCTAGGGGTGGATTTCTGGACTGATCTGCCTCCTTCCAATGGAAATACCTGCATCCCAATTGTGGTTGATTGATTCTCCAAATCCTTTCCCTCAATGGATTACCCACAGCAGTGGAAACAGCTGAGCTGTTTCAATTATGTTTTTTGTCACTATGGCCTCCCTGAGGACATCGTCTCAGACCGTGGGCCCCGCCTTCAAGGTCCCAGATGTGACTCTAAGTCTGTCATTGGGCTACCATCCCAAATCAATTGGACAGGCGGAAAGAAAGTTCCAGGAAATCAGACAATTCCTCTGAAATCTTCTGTCATAACCACCAGAACTCTTGGAGCCAGTTTCTAGCATGGGCAGAGTACGCACAGAACTCCCTGCGCCAACGGAACACTGGCCTCACTCCTTGTATGTACTCAGATACCAACCGCCCTTGTTCCCATGGTCCGGGGAACCCTCCAACGTTCCATCTGTGGATTACTGGTTCCAAGAGAGCGAGAGGGTCTGGGGCTCTGCTATCACCATTTGCAAGGAGCAGAGAAGAGAAGAGCCACACTGATGTCCGGTGGACCCAGGCAGACACCATCCTATTGACCCGGACAGAAAGTATGGCTCCACTAACGAAATCCGGCTACGTCTTCCATGCAAAAAGCTTAGTCCCAGGTTCAGCCCCTTTGAGATTGATAAACATGTCAACCGTGTATCCTTCCCTTTCATCTTGTGTTACATGTCTCTCACCTCAAACGATATCCCTCACTATTCTCTTCTCCCTTCACAGAGCCTGGTACCGCTGAAGAGCCCCCCTACCATTGGTTGAAGATGACAGGGAGTCTACACAGTAAGAGAGATCCTAGACTCCCGTCGCTGAGGTGGTCGATTGGAGTACCTCGTCGATTGAGTGGGGTATGGTCCAGAGGAACTTATGGCTTCCTAGAGGTGACATACTTGACCCTGATCTGCTTACCTTCCACAAAAGCCACCCAAATCGACCAGCTCCATGCAGCAGAAAGCAACCACTTCATAATCCTCTTACCTAAGATACCTCTGTGTTGTTCTCCTTGTCTCCATTACTACCGGACTCCTTTTTCTGTTTTCTGTTCTCCGCATGTGTTCCCCAGTGTCCGTTATCCTTAATTCAAGTTACTCAGCGACTTACTGTACTGTACTTACTGTAACATATCTGCGTTGGACTGCTTCATCTTCCTCTCCATTTTCATCTTCTTGGTTGTTGCTGACTTGAAAATACACACCTTGCACATCAACTGATTATAATAAATTTGTGTTGTTGTTACTCACCATTCCTGCAAGTCTGTTTTCTTTCTTTCTTTCTTTCTTTCTTTCTTTCTTTCTTTCTTTCTTTCTTTCTTTCTTTCTTTCTTTCTTTCTTTCTTTCTTTCTTTCTTTCTTTCTTTCTTTCTTTCTTTCTTTCTTTCTTTCTCAGCTCGTGGTCCTTTCCCACTCTCTCTCTCGCTCCCTCTCTCTCTCACACTTTGCTTCCTGTTCTTTCAACTGCAATCTGAATAAAGTAAATAAATTTTAATAAATCGTACGATTTTATTGTGTAATTTTGTAATGTGCTATTGTCATTTTTATTCATTTTATATTATATTTAGATGTGATTTGTTTGTCACCTAGTATGATTTGTAAGCGGTTTTCCTCTTGGGGACCAAAAAATGTATTCAAAAAAGGATTTTGGATATTACCATCTTGGTGGGGACATTTTGTTCGCATTAGGGTTTACCTGAACCACACACACAAACAAACGTTTTTTCAAAAAAATTTTTTTGCATTTCGCAGAAAAAAGAAAGGATGAGTACATTAGGATGAGTAAACAATGACAAAAGAGGGGAAACTATTCCTTTCTTTTAGTTTTAAATATGAACTAGGAATTCATGGCTACTGTGTTATTACCCACAAATTCATAAAAAAAATGTTGGGAGATTTTTGGAGAACTGAGATGGAACTATTTTATAGGACTGACTATGAACCGTTGGTGTAGAGCTGCAGTATTGAACCCTCGGGCTATTTTCCGAATGAGCACTTCCTCTTTTGAATTTTAGATTTTTTTTTGACAACCATATAAATGGAGATGGTGCAACCTTCAATGGTCTAGTTGGTTTCAGCTCCATTTTCACACCATGGGCTGCTAAACCAATCACCATGCTCATACCAAAACACAAAGGAAGTGAAATATGCTTAAATAGGCCCATAAAAGACAAAACGTGAGATTCTGGAATTGTTCGTTGTAAATGCATTATCCCTCCTCCTCTTATTCTGCACCACTAATCTGGTGGAAATAATCAGGATTAAAATTTGCATTCCGAGGGTGAAACGAGCACAAATGAGAAAACCCAAATAGACGCACAGACACAATTAATGTAGCATCAATACGATTTCCTCTTCTTAGTTCAGACGTCGTAAAAGTGAACAAATGCAATTAACTGTTGTTCATGTGCATGTCTACACAATACGTGGTGTCTGACATGATGCAGCATCACGAGAGACGATGCGCACGCGCTTGCCGATGACATTTGAACAACTGCAAATGTCAGACAGGTGCGACAGAGTTATCCTCGCGCATCCTGAGCTGGAGTGTTACCTTCGCCCGCGCCCTATTATCAGTGGTCAGCAGACCATTTCGGAGGGCGTCCCGAACATTTGAATCCATGACAACACGCTTGGCAAATTGGTTGCTTAGCAACTAATCCAATGTGCGCCCTATCAGTAGTGACAGCGTTAGCCAATTAACAGATAGGCCTACTTATGATAGACTACTATGAAGATGCTTTCCTGCGTGGCATTTGCTCTCTGATCTGCGACAAACCAGGCAATGCTGATGTAAAATATGTTTGACTGGCATTAAAGGAAAAAAAAGGAGAACAAAAAAAAAAACCACGCTTCGTTTTATTACTTACTCAAGCAGGCACCATGCAGCAGCATAGATAATATTTTCTGGATTCAGTGAATAGATTGCATGCATAACGGAATTAATTATGAATTATGAGGCCTGTACTGATTGGAATGTTAACAATAATATATATAGGCCTACATATAAGCAATTATTAGAACAACAAATTACAGAGAACTGCCAGGACTAATAATTTTTTTTTTTAAACAAAATCAGATTTAATCGTCTTGGAAGACAATTAATCTAAGAAGAACTGATAGGCTATATAGGCCTACCATATAGGCCTATCCATTCTTGACGTTAAGGGAACATGTATGCAGGAATCGCATTTTATTGTGGTGTGACTGTAACTTTAGACTGATGTATAAAGTTGGGGAAATTAGAAGTGCATTCTTCAAAATGATCAACAGAGGGCTTCCTTTCATTACGCTAGTTATGGTCTATGACCAAAGACATTCTCAGCTTTCATAAAGAATTTTCTTTTTATGCAAATTATTTGGATCAGATGGATAATTACAGTTAAACACTGTAGAATTATAGATTTTTAAAAATATATATTATAATGCTGTTCTCAAGCTTAGGGTCAGGAAGAATGTTTGTAAGAAGTTGATACTTTAATTTAACAAAGATGCATTAAATTGATCAAAAGTGACAGTAAATATATTTATAATGTTGCAAAAGATATTGTTTCAAATACATGCTTTTGTATCACAGTTTCCACCCAAAAAAAAAAAAAATCAAGCGGCACAACTGTTTTCAACACTGATTATGATAATAAATAAGCACTAAATCAGCAAATATTATTCTATTAAAATATATATTAAAACAGAAAAAGTGTTATTTTAAATTGTAATAATATTTCGCAATATTTTTTGATCAAATTAAAGGTGCAGTGTGTAGTATTTGTGAGGATCTATTGACAGAAATGCAATATAATATAGCCCATATATAAGAAGAAACTATGTTTTCAGTGGTTTTTTTTACCTTAGAATGAGCCATTTCTATCTACATACACCGCGGGTCCCCTTACAGTGCCGTCATGTTTCTACAGCCCTAAACGGACAAACTGCTCTACAAAGCGCTAGTCACTCTCTGCTCTCTCCGACGACAACATTTTTGTCCTGTGCCTGCCTCATAGACTGTAAAAAAATATGGATGTAGTGTCCGTGACGTCACCCGTAGGTTTCTGAGGAGAGTTTTTGAAGCCTCAAAGTTGGCCGTTGCCATCTTGACAGAGCGTCACTTTGCGCCACTTCCAGATAACACAAAATGGGCAAAGAGGCGGGACTTGGCTGGAGCTGAGGTGACGTGATGACTAACAGACAGCAGACAAACGTTTATCCACCTGTCACTCAAAGTGGCCACGCCCTTAATTATGCAGAACTTTAAGGCTTTATATAATTTAAACGAATAAGTGATTAAAAAATTCGCCCCCCTCACAGTTGTCATGAAGGTCAAAATTAGCTATATTGACCAAGACCACTATTTGCAGGCTGTCAACATGTTTTTTTACATGGGGCTCAATGAGATTCTTCTCCCTTCTGGAGCCTGTCTCTGGCGGCCAGTCGATGAATTGCAGGTTAAGTCACTTCCGAATTAACTTCAAGAGAACCTGGGGGAGGTTGCCGCTTGGTCGGCGCCGTAGCTTCGAGAGGGATGGGGTGAGCAGTGGGTGATTGCAATTCATAACCTCGCCGCTAGATGCCGCTAAAATTCACACACTGCACCTTTAAATGCAGCCTTGGTGAGCACTTCTTTTAAAAACATAAAATAAATAAAAATCCTACTGACCAAAATGTTTTTTTCTTCTTCTCGGTAATGTGAAATTCTAGAACAGTTATTGTTTGAAATAATGTCTCATACACACATATGCTTATTCACTTAGACAATTGAAACCTTGTCTAAATAGAAAGAGTGTGACTATTTTGGTCTGTGGACAAAATTGCATTATACAAATATGCTGCACGAAGTCAAATGAACAAACTCACCTAAACTCTGCTGTGCTAGAACTATGACTCTGACGTGCTGCTTAACAGACAAACTAAAAATCAATGCAATGACAGGAGCTTCAGGATGCCAGCTAGGATGTGTTTGAAAAGCAAATTTCACATATAATTGTGGATGACGAGGCAAAACAAATCCCTCTTCTGATGAATATAAACATGTCAAGATTCACTGGAATTTGTAAATATCTAGTTTTTCACAACTCAAAACAACATGCTGAGCAAATTAACGCATAACTGTTATCATTCTGGAAGTCACATTCCTTCCTTTGGCATTCCATTCCTTTTCTGCTATGACAGCTATGAAGGAAGATGGCTGTCCTAACGGGCACACTGTTTTTATCCAATTAAAAACTGGGACAGAATCCAGACATACTGGCACCATCATGGCCATCAGTGCTTTATGTAAATGTTTCCTTTTTTCCATTTACAAAACCTTTACTTTTTTATCTTCTCTTTCAAAGTTGCCAAAAACACACCCTAAAAAGAAAGGAAGAGGCATATTAAATGTTAAGATAAAGAAGTTCAATCTATATTTATTATATCTTTTTGTCATTCAAAATATCACTTTTGTAAAATAAAAAAAAAATGCAACAGGAACGCTAAAACTTCCAAGACAAGATGTATCATTCCAACTACCATTAAAGAGTATTTACACAACAGAATAGATGCTATTTAAGTGTAATGATCATCACTTCATATACAGTCTTATTGGTTAAAAAAAGAGGTAGGGTCAACAGCTTCATTTCAGATGATGACACAATAATCTTGTACACACTTTGATTAAACCCACTGCACATCTCATTCAGCATCAGCATACGTCAAACGTGATGGAAACTTGATGGCACAAAACATAAGGCAACAAAAAAAACAATCACTGAACATTCTTTTGCGAGTCACATAGAAGAGTTTTAGTTAGAGGTTTAATTCACCCAAAAATGTTATATTGTTCCAAACCTGTATGAATACAAAATAAGATATTTTGAAGAATGTGGGTAACCACAGGTTTGGATCAGCTTGAGAGTGAATAAATGATGACAGCATTTTCATTTTTGGGTGAACCATCCCTTTAAGTGTGAAAAATGATGGAAGGAAAAGCCAAAGCAATTGACCAGCATTGAGGTCCGAGTGGTTTTTAAGGCACCATCAGCAGCTTTACGAAGACAGAACACTGGGAAGTGTTCGTATGATGTATCCCGTGCATCTCAGATGGAAGTCTAAAACCAACTCCACATAAATCCCACTATAAGTATTATCAGGAAAACCTTTGATTGTTAGTTTTCTATGCAGCATTTACTCCATTAAGAGAGTATTCATAACATCAGGATCAATTTACCATCCTCTAAAACTCCAGAGAAGAAACTTGTCCATCTCTACAAACAAAAATACATTTTAGGAAGCAACTTTAAGGGAGTTATGCAACAGCCTAAGACGTAAAGCGGGTGGCTAATCTTCAAGTGTGTATTTATATGTCGAACACAACATGGAAATTGCTTAAAAACTTTTTTAAAGTAAAAAAATGCTTCATTGCTATCTTTGCATCATGGGCATCTTCAAAAATGAATTAAAACACCCCCGAATCCTTCAAAAGTTAAACAGATAGTGATTTTTAAATCTAATTTATGCATTTTCAGCATGCATCACATCAGAAAACAGGATCATGTGCTGGTACAGAAGCCCAGATACAATCATTAGATCACCTCAAATGAAGTTTCCTTCATTTATCAATATACTGCCAGGCGATGCTTTAACAACATTACAATCAACCGAATTCAAACCCTGCCGTCAGTATACCGCTAAAACATATTCATGCTAAAAGCACCAACAATGATATTTGGCATCTCTAAGTGTGGTCAATATAAAGGCGGAACTAATAAAAAAAATGTGGTAACCAGATCCAAAATTTAAGGGTTGCTTCAAAAGACTAAAAGTCAGATGTGAAATGTAGTTGTATAGTGTAGTGGCAGCACTGTGTTCTGCTATACTCGAGTACTGATGGAATAGGTCAGTAATTGGTCTGTGAGCGGGCAGTGTTGACAACAGTGTGCATATTGTGTTTATTAATGCACGCCATTCATTATGTGCTTCTGGTGGATGTCCAGAGTAGTGTTGTCCTCTTTGTTGTGCTGGGAAGGGCTCATGTCGTCCTCCCAAAGCTGAGCAGCTTTACGGATCTCGTCCAGAGTGTACTCCTTCAGGATGGTCCCGTTTTCAAACACAGTCACCAACATGTCCTACAAAAAGGAGACCATATTAATAAGGACCAGCAAATTAGGTGAATTTCACTATATAAGATATTGCTCCGAATTAAATTTTTTTAATAAATGCTTGCATTTATAATTTCACATACGCAACCATTCAAAAGTAGGTGGTCAGTGTTTATTTATTTATTAAGGGGGGGGGGGGGGGGGGGTGAAATGCTGTTTCATGCATACTGAGCTTTTTACACAGTTAACGACCTGGATTCTATCCATCCTAAACATGGACAAAGTTTTTTTTTTAAAAGTTGGACGTTTGATGGAGTATTTCTGTGCCAAAAATACTCCTTCCGGTTTCTCATAAGTTTCGGAAAGTTTTTTTCGAGTATGGGTATACCTGACGTCAGATAGGGCGGAATGTCATTGTACGGGCTCTTCTCCCGGAAGGGCGCGCGCGCGACTAGAGCGAGAGAGCGGCTGTGCTGTAGTCGCAAGACTTCACAAAATCAACAATGTCACCAAAGAAGTGTGTTTTTGGTTGTCAAGGCAAGACAACCCTGCACAGCTTCCCAAAGGACCCAGTGTTAATGGGACAGTGGATGGAGTTTGTTTTCCCAGTGTTTTTGTTTGTTCCCTGCATTTCGGCGACGATAGTTTTATAAACAAGCCCCAGTTCAACTCTGGATTTGTAGCTTGCCTAATGCTGAAAGATGGAGCGTTCCCAGCGATTAAGGTTCATGGTCGTGTGTTGGTAGCAGGCGGTGAGTAAAACTGCTTCAAATGTCTGTGTTGTAAGCTATTGATTCCATTGTTTTTCTATGTAAACATGCATAGCTCAACGCAATAGCTGCGTGCGCTCGTCATTCTTTAGCTCCGCCCACACGATATGCCCCCAGCCGCTCTGCTTTTTCCGGAAAGACTTGGTACAGCGTATCTTTCTTTTATAAATATAATAAAACTAAAGACTTTTCGGAGATATGAAAGATGCAATACTACTCTATAGGTACTCGAGATTGACTGAAAATTAGTGTTTCACCCCCCCCCCCCCCCATTTAAACGAATAAAGACATGTACCAGGTTACAAATAAAAATTCTAATTTCAAATTTTTAAAATAAAAGCATGGTTTCCACAAAAATATTAACTGTTTTGATCGTGTTAAATGTTTTATGGGCAGCAAATCAGCATATTAGAATGATTTCTGAAGGATCATGTGACACTGAAGAATGGAATAATGATGCTGAAAATTCAGCTTTGCCCTTACAGGAATAAATTACATTTTAAAATATATTTAAATGGGGAAAAAATATTTTGAATTTAATATTTGACAGTGTTTTTACTGTATTTTTCATCAAATAAAGCCATAAATTAAGCCTTTTCATAGAAGTAAATGCAATTTTCTTTATAAACTGTGTCCACCGTTTACCAAAGAAACCATATTTAAACCATTATATGTTTAGGAATGCAAAAACATGGCACAGTATGTTCATATGAAAAATATTTTTTTGAAACATCAGGGAATTAATGGGTTAAGATGTTGCAAAGAGCAGGTACACTGAAAACAATACTAACATTTAAATTAACTAGTTGTATTCAAGTCAAAATTTTTTTTTAACATCACTGCATCAACCTAAATGCATTATTCATTTTGTTTTTAAGTATTTTATATGGGTTAAATCAGGTAGAAATATATCTTTAAGCTAACAATTGGAGGTTGCCAGTTTTTACAGTGTATACAGCTGATCTAACCTCATCTGGTTTGCCTGCTCCTTTCTCCACCGTCTCAATGAAGCCATCGGAGTTTCTCCTCAGAGAGAGACGACCGCGCTTGGATCCTTTAGATGGGTCCGTCACTGGCTGCTTATAGACGTCCATCTATGCGAACACAAATGACATGATAGTAAAAGTTAATAATAATAATAAAACTCCAATTTATTGTGACATGATGTTTTGAAAGTGAAACCGATAAAAAAAAAAAAAACTCACGCCTTTGCCATTGTTCTCCACATAGCTGCACTTGAAAGCGCAGTTAAGCGTGTCTCTGTTGATTTTCTGCAGAAGTGCGCTTCCGCAACCGAAAAAGACATTTTCAGCACTCCAACCCTCATCGCTCAGTTTCTCCAGAATCTGCGCCAGTCAAAATAAACCGTAATGCTGATCAGAGAATCATCACTGAGTGTGTAATCAGTAATAATGTTTAGAATCTAACAGTTATAAATGGTTGATAAACAATCAAGACCAGTATCCTATTGTCCCTAGACACACTATTCCACACACTTAAAGGGATAGTTCACCCAAAAACGCCTTCCGTATTCAACTTACGGAAAAAGTGTAACTGGCACGACGATGGCAGTTTTGAACTGCGAGAGGCGTTACACTTTCTTTGTAAGTTGAATACGGAAGGCAGCCTGTCGGATGCTAGATATTTTACTTTATAAAGTTTTAAATATGGATATTTTTCTTACACAAACCCATCGATTCACTTCAGAAGGCCTTTATTAACCTCCCGGAGCCGTGTGGATTACTTTTATAATGATGGATGCACTTTTTTTTGGGCTTCAAATTTTGGACTGCCATTATAAAGCTTGGAAGAGTCAGGACATTTTTTAATATAACTCCGATTGTATTCGTCTAAAAAGAAGAATGTCATATACACCTAGGATGGCTCGAGGGTGAGTAAATCATGGGATAATTTTCATGTTTGGGTGAGCTATTCCTTTAATATACAACAGCACATGTGATAGTTAATATGCTACAGCTTGCTAATATGAGCACATCTAGCATGAGGTCAGAAATTGCATTTCTCTATAATACATTTATTTTAATTACTCATCAATTTGATTTGCTTTTAATTTGCACATGAAAACTGATTTGCTAATTGAAAACTGAACATTAATTTCAAAACAACTTAAGTGACTACTGTATGCGATTTGTCCTTTTGCTTTAATGGCAGCGGTGCTCAAGTTTGTTTTTGTATGAAACCTGAATGTTCTCCAGTATGATTCAATAAAAGCAAGAACATCTGACCATCTGTATGAGGGAGCTCACATGGATCAATTTCACAAATTTGATCATTTCATTAGGCACTTAAAAATACTCCAGAATCATCAAAATCATAAAACTCTGTTTACATCCAGTTTTAAATTCTGGATTTCAGACTTTTGGACACCACTGTAAATCACACTGGACACTACTGTTCAAAAGTTTGTTTAATAAAAAATACTGTAAAATACTGTAATAACATAAAATATTTTTACATTTTACAATAACTGTATTCTATTTTAATATATTTTAAATATAAATGTATTCCTTTGATGGCAAAGCTGAAATTTCAGCATCATTACTCCAGTCTTCAGTGTCACATGATCCTTCAGAAATCATTCTAATATGCTGATTTGGTTCAAAGTTGAAACAGTTGTGCTGCTTAATATTTTTTCAGGATCTTCCATAAATAGAAATTTCAAAAGAATATCATTTATTTCAAATAGAAATCTTTTTCTAAAAAAAAAAAAAAAAAGTCTAACTGACTCCAAACTTTTGAATGGCAGCATATGTTTTTTTTTTGCTCTTGGTCTGAGGTTTAGTTTACCTCATTAATCGAGTTCAGATCAATTCCATCCCCCTGGATAATGCGCAGGTATGGTGGGAGCACCTTGTAACCAACTGAGTTCAAAGAACATCCAAAACATTCCTCCAAAATCTTTATCACCTAAAAGCGAGATAGAAGAGAAAAATTAGAATGGACGAAAGCAAGAATTGAAGGATACAGCTAATCAATTTGAACTCAAGCAACAAACTAATCTCAAAGCAATGCTATGCCACAGTATATAAAAATATAATTGATATCTTAGGGCATTGCTTTCATAAAGGCATCAAATTTAAAGCTCCATCAGTCACAATGCAGCACAGTGCTAGAAAAGCTTCAAGCAAAGCTATTTGTTTGAGTCTTTACTTCACTAAAATAAAGTTCAATCACTGAAACAGCTGCCTTAAGGTGTGTAGCGAACACTTTTAACACACTTGGTACATGATACACACACCTCGATGAGGGTCTCAGAGGGGTCCCCGGAGTCTGGGCGAATAATGAGGGCTGAATCCTCACTCCTCTCCATCACTCTCTCTTTCAGCTTGTCCCCCCAGATATGCTTACAAGCCTTAAAAATGTCATAACTGTCGCTAACTACAGCTACAGGCCCAGAGGGAAACTGGTCCAGCAGACACTCATATGCGTCCTTCTCTCGGCTCTTGCCCCAGGAGATGATAGTACTACAGAGACAGGAATAAAAAGTGTGACAAACCTGTCAAATGATTTAAACACTAATAAATCAAGTGCTTTGTTCAGTTTGAAGGTGCACAAGGCTAAGACTAAAATAAACTTTATTAGACAAGGATTAGAAAGAATCACTTGCAGCCAATGAGTCATTTGTGTCTAATGATCCTTAGCCAGAGAGCTATAAAAATCCACGGAAGTGATTCACGGAATCTTCCGCTTGACTGATAAACGGAATGTTGTGATGGTTGAGAAACTTAAATTTGAACTTGGAACGACGTCACAGAAGAAGTCGTGTGATTTGAAAACAAAAAAACAGTGAGAGCTATACTGGGAAATGCAATCAACAACCCAGACAAAAGGCGCTACAGCTGTGAGATGGATGAATGCGTAGCTACTAATAGAACAAATTAGAATCAACGGAACAAATGCAAATTAACACGCAGGTGTTGAACGTCAGCGTTGAATTTCAAGACATTGGCTGTTTAAAACCAAAGGCAGCTGTCTAACTGACTTGCTGCCCAGTCGGTCTTAAAGGGATAGATCAGGCTAAAATGAAAATTCTGTTGTAATCATTTCATTTTCTTTCTTCGGTGGAACACAATTCTAAAAACCGGTCAAAATTTCCCATGCAGTCACAATGAATAGGGATCAAAGCTTTCAAGCTTCCAAAACGTATCATAAAAGTGATATAATAGTTTTGTGTTATAAACAGATCAAAACTTAAGCTGTTCTTAAGCTGTTAACATCTAGGTCGCACTTTAGTTTAGGGTCCAATTCTAACTATTAACTATGACTTTTTCCTCAAACTCTGAATTAATTAGTAAGATATTTGTTAAGTTTATGTATTGGGTAGGATTAAGGGTTGTAGAATATAGTCATGCAGAATAAGGCATTAATATGTGCTTTATAAGTACTAATAAACAGTCAATATCCTAGTAATATGCATGCTAATAATATGCAACTAGTTAATAGTGATAATTAAAGCCTAAACTAACATGTAACCAACATTTAAAATGAGAAAGAGCTGTGCAATTTACTTTACAAATACACTCAATCAGAAATCAGAGCTATCTTTTTACAGACTGCCGAAAGCTACAGAAAAGAGAAGCAAAGGGATTGTTGCAATTCACAGAAACAATTGGACTCCACGCAGCAAAACGTGGATATGCAGTTACCATTTTGTGTCAGATATGTTGAATTTGATGGTTAAATTATACCCTAGGTTATAGTGTATATATTGTAATGGTACCAGTTTTCCTTACAAAGCAAAAAATGAAATGATATGAATAATGTATTAGATATTGGACTAATATAAGGGTAAGTAAATGTTTTTAATACATTTTAAAATAGTTTAATTATAATATTTTAATTTTAAATTATTTAAATTGTAAATTATTTAAAAGGACAATTTTATGATAACATTTAATTTTAATTAAATTACAATTGGTTTCAGACAGGCTTTCAAGGCATCATTAAATGATGTTGTATTATTTTAGTATTATTAATACTATTATAGATTTATGAATATTTTGATTTAGCTTTTATATTTTCATTCATAGTTTTTGTAATTTTGTTATGTGCCTTTGTCATTTTATATTTTTCAGTTCTAGTGATTTTAGTACTTTTTTTGTCCTTTTTTTGGTCTGAGGCGCCTCAGGGCTCAGTGCTTGGACCACTTCTATTCTCCATCTACATGTCACCACTAGGATCTGTCATTCAGAAACATGGATTTTCCGATCACTGCTATGCTGATGACACACAACTCTACTTCTCATTCCAACCAGATGATCGCATTTATATATACAATTTCGAACTACAGGCAAAACAAGTGAAAAATTTAGTTCATTAAGCCCTCATCTAGTGATCCCAATGCTCCAAATAGCAATTAAACATCTAAAAGTATCTTTATTTGTACATTTTCTGAGAGGAGTAACTTTCCCTCGTCCATGAAAAACGATCTTACTCGCACAGATGACAGATCCAAAACGAGCACACAAAGATGCCTCAAATGCACAATCCTGATATACACAGAATTACAGTATTTCGAAATATCTGTCTTGGCGATTATTAAACGCAAACATTATTAGTTATGTCTTAAGTGAACGTTTGGTTAACTTTTGGAGAAAAACACCTGATGTGTAACATTATAGATCGGTGCGGTACAGTAGGTCTTAATATATAGACTGTCTGTTTCATTAATGTTAATCAAACAATTGTGGCATCATGGAAAAAAAGTTATTTTTTTAATTAAAAAATATATATATTTTTTCCCAATAGATTTTGGGTTTTGACTTGATGTGTGCCAAATTGGTGTTATTACCAGGGATTTTAAGGTATGGTTGCTAGGTGATTTTGTTTTGGAAGCTTCAGAAAACTCGATTAACTGGATTTTTCTCAGAATTGACTTTGCTGACTCCATCGACCTCAAACATGTGTAGCTCAAGTCATTTTTGTCCGATTCAAACAAATCATACATCCTTTTCATTTTTTTTTTTTAACAAAATAACTAAAATGTGCTAATTGCGACTCATTTTTCCAGCACAGGCCACATATTTATATACTATTTTATTTCAGCTTAACAATCATTTCAATGCTTATGTCTTAGTGGAAACTGAATCTTGTTATAACTCATCATAAAGTTTACTTCTTTCAGCTGTTCAGGTTTTAGGCAGCATTTTAATTTTTAAACAAATTTGAACAAGCTTTGACAAAATAACTGTCCAGTAAGTTCATAATGTGCATTACCTGTGCTCCGCAGCAGGGATGGAGAATCCGGCCATAGGACATCCATAGTATCGTTGTACCATCAGCAGACCTGCTACTGTGTCTGTGCTGCAGAAATTCACCAGATGAGCAGCTCCACCAAGCGCTGCCGACTAGTTCAGTAAAGAGTAACAGAACACAGCAGAAATAAGTCATTGTACCTGTTTAATGCCAAACCCATAGTCCCTGAAGTCTTTATTGTACATCGTACGATGTGTCTCCAGTGTAATTCAAAATATCAATGTTGTGACAGCATCAGCCAATTCACATGATTTCGATCCTGTTTTTGTAACGGAGTTATAGACAGTGGCTTTTAAGAAGCAAATCAGAGAGACATTGACCTTTGAAGTCAATTGTGTGAAGACATTTTCTATATTCCCCTGATTTAACGTTCAGGTTATTGACTGTGTCTCAGTTCATTCATCTCAGGGTCACAGTGATCAGGGGGGAGTTGCCTTTTAGTGATAGTCAAGAGAAGGTTGTTACTCTGAAAAGTGAACACATTTGATTCAAAGCAAAATGTTTTAGCCCCCTGAGGTGAGCATCAATATTTCTTGCTCTACTACAAGGTGTATTTATAGGGGAATATGAGCCTATTTCACTTTTTTCAATTTAAGAACTGATGAGATCTGGACTTTATTTGAACCCAGGGAAATTAGATCAGCAACAAGGCTTTAGTCTGCAGCATTTGATTGAAGAAAGGATTTAGGGAATTGTCATATATTTGTCAATGCATTAGAGGGGCAGAGCGCCGTACACTGTGATAGATCAATGACGAATTGCAGTATTTGCCATCATTATTTATATACTATTGTAGCTTTAATTTTTATATTTTTAGTTTCTGAGAATCTCATGTTAATCTTGAGTACCTATAGAGTAGCACTACATCCTTCATATCTCGGAAGAGTCTTTAGTTTTATTGGATTTATAAAAGACACATACGCTGTATTGATACACACACACACACACACACACACACACACACACACACACACACACACACACACACACACACACACACACACACACACACACACACACACACACACACACACACACACACACACACACACACACACACACACACACACACACACACACACACACACACTTCACTATACGTTCTTGTTGTTTACATTATATGCACTTACGCGCCGATTGCCAACAAAACACAGACATTTGATTCAGTTTCACTCAAAACAAAATGACAGCGCTGCCGATGGCTTCCGTAACCCGAACGAAGCACATTGATGGCCGTGCTCTTGCTCTGGTTGATGTGCACACGTCCTCATCTGGGAGAAGTGCCCATAAAAGGAATTCCTGCCTTTATGACGTCATAGAGGGACATACTCGACAAAAAAACATTCCAAAACTTGTTTAAATCCTGGAGGAGTGTATTTGCCACAGATATTTTATGAAATTATGGCCATGTTTAAGTCAGAATGCATGAAATAGCATTAGACCCCCCCCCTCTCTTTAATATCACTTTAAGTTTTAGCAAGTTTGTTTTCGTCATTTTTATTAGTTTTTTATATTATATTTAGCTTCTGTTTATTTTTATTTCAGTTTTAGCTCTAGTCATTTTAGTACCTACAAACAACTTAGGGCAACATTTCTCATTGAAGTTTTTTTAAATGCAAGTTTTTCATGTAATATTTATATTTTATTATATTTCAGCTTTATTTCAATTGCTGAAAATAGTTTTTAATAGTTTTAGTTAACAATAACAACACTGATCGCTACACTTGAAAGTTGTACTTTTATGGTACTTTTTTAGTACATTCTGCTAAACCTCCCTTTGGTTTTCCCCTGAAGAGTTACAGTCGGTTTAGAAAGATTTGAGGGCGAGTAAATTAAGACAGATCATTCACTGTGGGTGAACTACTACTTTAAAAGCATTAAAAATCTATCACTGCTTGTCCCCTGATCAGAAACGAGCGATGGAGAGTGAGCAGGAACCCTGAGTATCAGAGGCATTAAACTCTGTTTGGCATCATTAATCTCCTCTTGAAGCCATCATTAATCCAGTCAGCCGCAACCTAGAAAATACACTATCAATACCCCACTGTCCCTAATGAAGACTTGATAGTTTTACACAGCATGGTTTTGTCTGTTTTCAGCAGCTGAGGGAGAAACGCTTCAGGCTTTCTTAGATTTCACACTGATGTACTTTCCCCTCCCAATTCATCCTGTTCCTTAATTCTTTCTTAAAATCGCTTTTACACGTACTTTCCCTACAAAGCCTTGCAATGCATGAACGTGACATGGAAACGTCATAGTTCATATAATCGCCAGTAATCAAATAGACTTAAACACACACAATAGCATTAGTACACTGACAGTTGGCCGAGAAATATGCCATAAACCCAGATATAACATGACCCACGAATAAGATGACCAGATGTTTGTTTTTTCATGGGATAGTCATGAAATAGCCCAACACATGAAGACACTACTGATCATTAATAGTGTGGCTCAACATAAATGACAAGGTTTGGTAGGGAGATAATCAAATAAAATTAAACCATCAAATAATAATAATAATAATAATATTAATAATAATAATAAAAAAATAAATTAAATTAAAATAAAAGTTCAAATCTCTAACTCTGAGAAACCTTGATTATTTTTTTTTAACAATGTTAGAACATTTTATAAACCATAAATTCAAAATAAATCATATAAGGTTATAATGTTATAATTGCTATGGGGTTACAAAGGTTGCAAGTTCAAATCTCTGAGGAGCCTTGATTATTTTTGAAAAATTATTCAAAACGCAAGTTCAAAACGCACATTTTCTAATCGGTCACCATCTCCAGTTTTAGATCATGACGTACTGGTCTCAAAAGGGCACCACAGAGGGGTTATGTCACACCTCATTAGAATCTAGTGGTCTCCCTTTCATAAACAGACACACACAAAGGTCTCCTACACTCAGCACGCCCAGCCAGTCAGTAACAGACTCGCTGCTTATCACTAGTCACCCAACACCTGAACCTGCCACTGTGTGATATAGATGAAACCTGGCAGAGTTGACCTTTACACAGCAGACGGACCGATTCAAGAGCCAACCCGTCATCTTTACTCACAAAACTCTTCAAACAGCACCACCCAATGACCCAAAGCCCATCAGCGTGACAACCTCACTCAAACTCAGCCAAACAATCAGGGCTCCTACCTTTAAATTCCACAGAAATCGAGAGTGGTCTGCATCGTGTGTGTGTATCGAAAGGTCAGGCCTGATCTCTTTTTGATTAAATGGAATGGTCTTGTCTCATAATATAATTGATTTTCTATTTTCACCGAGTAATGTCTGATTTCATTTGCCCCAGAAAACCGGGCTCCTTAAAAAGCACAGAAGAGAGAGAGAGAGAGAGAGAGAGAGAGAGACCACATTCGGCTTAAGCTTTGATTTCAGGGCTAAAAAAAGAATAAAGGTAGAGATTTCAACACCAGAGGCACTTCCTGTTTGACTTTAAAGATATTTCAGTGCTTTGGAGCAGTATTCTTTAGAGTGTGTGAATGAGACCTTGAGGGCAAAATAATGTCATGTAATCGGTAATGGTCATTTTCTTGTTAACTACGTTAAAAAAATTACAATGAAAAATACTTCTAAAAAAAAACTAAGACCATTTGAAATATTAGCTTAGCAAGTAACTGAAACTAATGTTTCCTACGTAGGAATATAAAAAAATAAAAATGACAAAAGCACACATACATTACATTTTATATATGTATGTATGTATGTATGTATGTATGTATGTATGTATGTATGTATGTATGTATGTATGTATGTATGTATGTATGTATGTATGTATATATGTATATGTATATATATTACATTTATAAAATGTAAACAAAATTCAAATGAAAATATAGAATATAGAGAATATAGAAATAATAAGCTATAATAAAAAAAATAATAAAAAAAAAAATTATATATATATATGTATATGTATATGTATATGTATATATATTATAATAGTATATAAATAGTACTAACATAACAGTGAAAATAATCATTATCAATGTTGTGTGAGATATTTAAAACATTGCCCTATGTTTTGTTTTAATATGATGTCATGAAAGTAATTATGGATGTGCAAAACTTTGTGTTTTCATAATCAACCAGTGTTAATGTTGTGTGATTGATACTTCCAAAAACAAAATCTTTTATGTTTTATGACTACATAGAAAACTAATGTTAACAAACATAACCTTATTGTAAAGTGTTTCACAGTTTTGCATTTAATAGTCCAATTTTATTTGAATGATTTTAAATTGTTTTAGTTTTAGTTAACGATAACAACACTGTCCTAAAAAGGTAGTGGTATCCAGGTATCCACGCCCACGTACCTCTTGTGAGGACACCCCTCTGTAGCCAAAATCATGCAGCTTGAGGTCCAGACCCTCCAGGCTCCCTGACGTGGCCTTCAGGTGCTTAGCCAGAATCTTTTTGAACTCCCTGGAGATTGTTGCCACGGTGATGGGGTACCACATTTGAACCAGCATCGTCTGTAGACACAGAGTGTACACATGTGCGTCAGAGAACACCAAAGATGGCTCGTAATTGCACTCGCAATTTTTATGGCCCTGATACCATCATGACCATTACTCATGACTCATTGATCTTTGGCCCCTTAAGGACATGTCCATGCATGTCATGCAGATCATGTTTGGATTCACAGGTTTTCTCCTGCCTTGACATCAATACATAAACTGTCTTCATTGAAAAGCTGACAGAATGCCAATAGGCCTTTTTCATGTAAAGAAAAATCATCTTAACAGATCTAGGTGTATCAATCAGGTTTGACTTAAACCATTCATGACATCTTGAATAAAAGTAAAACATTTTATCAGGCTCTTTTTAAGCAGCTTACAGTTAATTACAGGGACAATCCAGCTGGAGCAACATAGGATGAAGTGCCTTGCTCAAGGACATATACTGTACATTACATTCCCTTAACAGACAGTTTAATATAAAGCGACTTACAAATGAGGGACATCACTGAAGATGTTGAATCAAGATTCAAGAGCACATTAAGTAAAAGTGCAGAAATGGATGACACTTTATTTCCATAGTCCACTTTAGACATTCTACTAGTACTAACTGTAAGTAACTTTGCTACTACATATCAACTAGACAGTAGTAGACTGTCTGCTTAATATCTGTTAACATATTATTTTGATTGACCCCGTCAGACATTATACTGACTATAAGTAATTTTTCAACTATGTCAACTTACTCTACTAACCCTAGAACCTGGACGATCTACTACTTCGGATTCTCAAGTGTGTATTTGATGGACACTTTATTATTCCATGAAGGTACGGGAGAGGACTTTGGCAGTGAAGCAATGCAACTGATATTGGTAGGTCACGTGACGGATGTAGTAGGTCCGAATTTCATTCATACTACCCATATTATTCATACAATATAGAACATACTTTTTTAACGATGGCTAAGTTCTTGGTAAAAAATAAATAACCCCACGCACTTTCAACCGCAGTTCATCTCAAATCTAACGATGCATACGCAACGCATCCATAAGATGGTTTGTTGAAAATAACAACTTGTAAAACCGACAGACAGAGGTTAGGGTTAGTACGTTTCTGTCAATGGATACATATTCTTCCTTTCCCTAAACTTTGTTCAATAGGAGTCTAATATGACCAGCCATTTATGCCCTGATCACCTGGGTGTTGCAAGCACAGATGAGACCTGAACAGTACATGGTGCTATCTGTGTTTAAACTAAACTCATTTAAGCCTTTTTTTATTATTCAATTTTAATTTAATTTAAACATTCAAGTAGCCTGGTCCTACCAGACTCTCATACATTTCATTTGTACAGAGAGTCTGGCCACTCTCCATTGACAAGCGTTAACTTCCTTGAAGGCGGGTACTCTGTTGAAGTTTAAAACTAGTGGATCTGCCCAGAGCCACTCTGGATCTGCCATAACCAATCGCTAACATTTGGTTGTGACGTATGTCATCTCAAACTAGCGCACAACATCAATGTCAGCGTTTTCAGCCACTCCCTCTGTTTGCTGATTGAACCGGTTAAAATTTGACCGGAGAATATACTGCAATCCCAGACGGAGTACTGAAGGAAAATGAAAATTGAGCGGAAGTATGTAGGAGGGCGGAGCCAGGAAAGAGAACTTGCGCATGTGATGTAAGATTTGTGTTTACAGTCACCCCAAAGCGCGCACACAGAAAGCCGCATCTCAGACAGCGCGCAAATATTGAGTTCTTATTGAGTCTTGCGCTTGAACGAACAAATTCACACGAAAATTGTCAACATGCCCGTCTTGGCGAGTATCCTAGCATACATAGTAGGTTATGTTTTAAGTGAACGTAAACAGTCGAGAAAGACAACGCACGTGTAACAGTATTAGTGTACACAGACAGCACGAATACTAGGCTGCTGTCACTTTAAGACATAACGCACTGTTTATTTTTATTTGTGCTGTTGCTTGTAGTTTGATTATTGGTTGTTATTTTCTTTATTTTTATTTCTCTTTTTCTCCTGAACATATTACATACTGAACCGTACAGAAACTGTGACCCTAAAGCCGAATTCAGACGCACCGATAGTGTTCCTGTAGCTCAAACAGTAGAGTATGGCATTTTCAACACCAAAGTGATGAGTTTAATTCCCAGGGAAAGCACAAACCAATAAAATGTATGGATAAACTGTTTGGATTAAAGCGTATGTCAAATGCAAGAATAAATATAAATTCCCAACCTTCATAGATTTAATTCTATATTAGGGAAATTAACTGATTAAAATAAGGTTCATCATGGATTATAGGCATGCATCTTCAGACCTGGTAGCTAGAAATATATGTGTCTACATAATGACAATAGAAACAGCTGTTGCGCAAGTTTAGGGCTGTAGGCCAGGTCAGTACCTAACAACCTCATGTCCTCACTGACCCCACCAGCCTGTCCAAACCTCCCTAGGTTATTCTGTCCAGGACTAGACTAGGAGCATGCTGGAAATCAAAGCCTGCTGTCATCCTGAACAACAGTACGGCAGAATCATCCAATATGAAGTAAAGTGCCACACCATCAGGTTTATGGACTATGCTGACAGTTTCACGGGGGCTTTGTGCTGCAGTTAAGATTGTTGTAGCAAAACAACCTTTTGCGTCAAATATGGCCTCTTTAAGCTGGTTTTAACTTGTGTGGTGTCTCAAACATGCAAACATGAACATTTGTAAGGATCATGTGACCATAAAGTTACTTCCTTGAGAGGATCCTTTACTAACAGCCTAAAGAAAGTGCCCTTTGTTAAGGGAATCAGTCACTCCCTTAAGTTTGGAACAACTACAATTAAAAGGTTTTTAAGAGCGAGAAAGATTTATTTTGTTATAAATAAAGGAATTTATTCCTTTGATGGTAAACTAGCTGAATTTTCAATAGCTATTTGGTGTCAAATGATCCTTCAAAAAACATTTCTCATCATTGAAATATATACATTTAACATATATAAACAAAACAACAAAAAAAAAATTTTTTTTTAAATAGCCAATTCAGGACAGTACTAAATAAAAAAATAACATGCATTTTTATTTGCTCTCTCTTATTTTTAATAAAATGATTCACTGATATTTTCACAGATTCTGCAAGGGGTGTGTAAACTTTTGAGACTGTATATTATGTAAAAGTCTTTACTGTCACTCTCTTTAATATGTACTTGCTGAATAAAAGTATTGATTTCTTTTTAAAAAAATGTATACACTTTGCATTTTCTGCATTGGCTACCTTATAAATAATATCAAAACGGTTTTATAAGAAATAAAGATGAAAGAAGACAAGTAATACCTCAATAAAATTGGTGAGCCAGAAGAAATCTGGATCCGTATTCTCCACGGTGAAAAGAACGTTCCCTCTGGGAATGATCTTCCCCTCGGGAACTGCTTTGATACGGATTGGAAGGCGGCCATCATATTTCTGACAACACAATAAGGAACCGGAAGAAGGCAGACTTCAAAGTCATGTAATGGTGAAATATCTAAAAAGAAACGTCGACTCTGATATGAATTTCTGTTCGTACCTCTAAAACTTTTCTCCATCCCTCTTCATCGAACACTGACTGCTTGAAGTGCATCTGATAAAATAGTTTTGCCTCCTGAATCTTCTCCTCTGTGACAACTTGACCTGCAAAGCATTTAGACAAATATATGAGTTCAGAGATGCTAGGAAGAAAAACAGAATTGTTTTAACAATATATTAACACTATAGCAATCAAGTGGCACTTTCTATGTAACAGGCCTATAGTTGTTAATGTAATAGTGAAGCACACTACTGTACTAAGGTTTGGGGTCATTTTTTGTTTGAAAGAAATTTACTTTTATTCAGCAAGCGGTCAAAAAGTGTCAGTTTATAGCGTTATAAAAGATTATTGCAAAGTTTATAACAACCTCTACTTCTTCCAAGGAGAATGCAATAAAGCACCAGAATAACAAATGAAATATTCATTATAAAAAAGCGAATACAAATAGCGTGCCCTGAAAGAAAAGAAAAATCAGTGGAAACTAAATAAAAAGCTGCCGTTCACACTGTCCATGGCTGTAGTCTGAAACACACACCACAAAAAAAAACAACAACAACAACAACAACAACAACAACAACAACAACAACAACACACTTTCTGGCTTGAAATACTGAAATGGGAAGCTTAAGGGGAATTACTAGCCTTATGTAACTGCAATGTTTGTTTGATGATATGGTAATATGCTAATTTTTACTTGCTCAAACAGGGCTGGTTAGTGTCAAAATGGCCAAAAATACACTTCTATTGAATGTACAAAGATGTGTTAAAGTGCCCCTATTATGCTTTTTCGAATATTACCTTTTATGCAGTGTGTAATAGATCTGTTTGTGAATGTAAAAGGTCTGCAAAGTTTTAAAGATCAAAGCACACTACAAAAAAAGTTCCAGTCTCCTAAAAGGAAGAATCGAATCTGAACTGCCAAAATGACTCAGCAATTCCAGTTTCACTTTCTCTTACATACCAATGCGACATTGCATAATTCTAGCCTATGGTTTTCATAGGCTGCCTGCAAACAACATCCAGTTTGACCCGCCCTCAAACACTGTAATTGTTAGCGGAGGCCTGGAAGACTTTGGTTCATGTTGTCAACATGTAGAGAAGGAACCTTTAAAATAGCATAATAGGGGCACTTTAAACCACAATGGGATGGTGACAGAATTTTCTCACCCTCATGTTATTCCAAAACCGGTACTTTCTTCTCTGGAACATCAAAGAAGATATTTTGAAAAAAAAAAACAATTATAATTTATGTGCTACATTGTACAGCAAAAACATTGTTCAAAATATCTTCTTTTGTGTTACACAAAAGAAAGAAAGTCGTACAGTTTTGGAATGACATGAGGGTAAAAGCATGGTTCACAATTGTCATTTTGGGGTAAATAACCCCTTAACCTTACATGTATAAACTTTTGCAGCTTGTTTTGACTGCATGACTGTCCTTTATAACTGTCCTTGAATGTGAGCTATTAGCGGTTCAGTTTTCCATTACCCAATCAGGTGAGTGACATTATGTGAAAAAACACTTTGTCCGTGCCAGTACATGAACACAAACAAACAGTGTGTCTAAGAGAGCCAACAAACGTTGTGTGATCACAGCAGGAGTTACGCAATGATGAAATTACCTGATAGGTATTTCTTCAGGAGATACTGGAGGCCAAAAAACACCACCTCACTGAACTGCCCTCCCTTTTTGTGCCGACACTCGAAATAGGAGTACACCTTACTGACATTGGGTGGGTATTGCTTGTAGTGGGTAATCTGAAAAAAGGAGAGAGAAGCCTTGAGTATCAGAATTGTTCACACCAGGGGTGTCCAAACTCGGTCCTGGAGGGCCACTCTCCTGCAGAGTTTAGCTCCAGCTCGCCTCAACACACCTGCTGGAAGTTTGTAGTATGCCTAGTAAGACCTTGATTAGCTTGTTCAGCTGTGTTTCATTTGGGTTGGAGCTAAACTCTGCAGGACGGTGGCACTCCAGGAGCAGGATTGGACACCCCTGGACTTTACCATAGACAGTAAAAGAAATGGACACAGTGACCCCATAGACTTCACGGAGAAAAAGTCAAGTAGAAGCACTCACTTTCTGATGGCTGAGCGTACCGCGCAGCCTCAGACTGAGCTTGACGACGTAGATGTGACGTGAGCAACCTGTCTGACAGTGGCAAGTCTTCTAGTAGTTGTGCAAAGTGAAATCTGAATCACGTTGTTGAAATATTTTGTCCCGTTGCTTTTGGCTCTCTATGGGCTTCTTCCCATGCTTCTCCCTTAACTTTCATCGGACTTTATGCCTCCACGTCCCCCCGATTGCCTCATAGACAGTAAAAGATTGCCTGCGAGCTTCTCCTTGGGTCTATACGGTAATTTCTCGCCTGCGCGCCGAGAGTCGCGCAATCGTTAGCCTATTTTTCACAAAAACGGCTTCTACAGGTCGATAGTGTAAGCTACAAGGTAATGGAGCCTTTTATACATTGTCGTGTTTCTTTAGAAATAAACAATGGACAAATGGAGTCTTTAAACGCCTCAGATGCAAAGTCATTCGCTGTCAAAGTGACACCAAAATGAATGGGAGTCAATGCCAAGTGCTAACAGCAGGTGATGGCTTGGTTAGCAATGGGCGCCCCTATGGAAGGTACACTTTCCGGGTGCTGGATTACCCCCTTGGACTTTACACACTCACAAATTTACCAGTACTCATTAAATATTCACTAATGTTCAGTAAGATTTTTTTTTTTTTTTTGAAAGACATTAAACATTTTTTATTTGATTAAAAATACAGTAAAACAGCTGAATTATTATTATTAATAACAGTTTTCTATTTGAATATATATTTTAAAATATAATTTATTCCGATGATGGAAAAACTGGATTTAGCGTCATTACTCCAGTCTTAAGTGTCACATGATCCTTCAGACAGAAATCATTCTAATATGCTGATTTGATGCTCTAGAAACATTATTACGAGTGTTGAAAACAGTTTAATATTTTTGTGGAACCGGTGATATATTTATTTCAGGATTCTTTGATGAATAGAAAGCTCAAAGTTTATTTAAAAATCATAATATTTTATAACGCTATAAACTGACACTTTTGAATAATTTAAAGGACAACTCCGGTGAAAAATGAACCTAGGGGTAATTAACACATGGTTACTGAGTAGATCGTTCTCTGGGATGCGTTTTCATGAAAATCGAATGTAAAGAGTTTTATCTCTAAAAACAGATTAGCTTATAACGCTTGTATATGGGGCATAGAATAAGTAAAATTAAATCGCTAGTTAATACCACTAAGAAGGCTCAAAATAGCCTCACACTAACACGGTAGCATAGTGAGGGTCCCTACATGCAAACCGAAGCATTGAGAACTTTGTACAAACAGTTTAATAAGAAGATACTTTATAAAGACAGTACATTACGCGTATACAGACAGGAGCCATCTTGGAAAACAGTCTCGACAAGTCGAGCCACGGTTGAATAATCCTCCATCTCTTTAGTGTGTATCCTTTGGAAGCACTAGTCTCTGTTGCGTTCAGTTTTTTTTTAAAATTATTTTTATTTATTTATTTTCTCTGTTGCGTTCAGTGCTTTCTTCCGGAAACAACGGACCATATGAGATTCCAAGTCACAGTTCATCACTTAGCACAGCGTTCGTGGCTCGACTTGTCGAGACTGTTTTCCAAGATGGCTCCTGTCTGTATATGCGTAATGTACTGTCTTTATAAAGTATCTTCTTATTAAACTGTTTGTACACTTACAAAGTTCTCAATGCTTCGGTTTGCATGTAGGGACCCTCAATATGCTACCGTGTTAGTGTAAGGCTATTTTGAGCCTTGTTAGTGGTATTAACTAGCGATTTAATTTTACTTATTCTATGCCCCATATACAAGCGTTATAAGCTAATCTGTTTTTAGAGATAAAACTCTTTACATTCGATTTTCATGAAAACACATCCCAGAGAATGATCTAATCGGTAACCATGTGTTAATTACCCCTAGGTTCCTTTTTCACCGGAGGTGTCCTTTAATGACTGCTTGCTGAATAAAAGCAAATTTCTTTCAAACAAAAAAATGACCCCAAACCTTTGAACAGTAGTGTGCTTCACTATCACATTAACAACTATAGGCCTGTTACATCTGAAATGCACACCTGCATCACTTTCACAGTCTTGTGATACTATCTTGTGATATCTCTGCATTCCATCAAAGTTTTGTTTACTGTACACTGATACTGTCAAGCTACAGCTGGGGTGAGTTGAAACAGTGTTTTGATTTATAGCAAAAACCTACCATTATATCCTGGACGCAAATGTAATACTTAAAAAGTGTCTGGCCTTCAGTGCCCTGTGGCATAATATGCACAAAAACATGTGGCTAGTACTTTCTTGATCCCCATAATGGAAGGTCTAGTTGTGTGTCCTGTCTCCTTCAAAGCAAAACATTTCTATCCGCTACTGAAGAAACAAATAAAGGTCCATGTTCTATTAGTTTAGTTGGCCAAATGTACCAATTCATCAGATCATCCCCTTAAAATCTAATCATTTCCATGTTATATGCAAGGAATGGAAAGACAATCTTTCAAAACAAAGCACATCAGCAGGCCCACACAATTAGTAAGATGTGTATAATTAAGCTGAATTGTACAGTATGTTAATCGAAAACATTTTATGAATGCTGGATGTTCCACTTCAGAGGAAATCTGTTGAGCTTTCAGTGGGAATCTGAGTGGACCTGAACATCAGCCCAAACCTGACTAATCAAGTTTAGATGTAGTCAGAATGGATTATGCCACTTGAGGAATGTTGAGTATGTGACGTAACAATGGGCGGGTATGACTCATTCAACAATTAATCACACTGTAAAATCAAATACAAATTTTGTTTATACATAATATTGTTTGGTGGGATGTCAACATGGATTCCAGATGGGATTTGTGGCTGGCTGTTATGCGAAAGGTCAAAGACTAATGTGAAGCACAAAGATTATTACACAGCCTTAGCCATTCAGCATTGGTCACAATGGAGAATTACAGAGGTGACATTTCTAAATCTACAACTGCTGCAAAACCATTAAAATCCGGCTTAAGGACATTTAATAATTAGCGTCACGCCTCCCAAGACGCTTTCAGCATTATATAATATATAACATGTATAGATTTTCTTTTTTCTAAACAGTATTTTTCATATAACCGTAAATAAAATAGGCAACACTTTACAACTTTACAGTCTTGTTTACATAAGTTAATGCATTAACTAAAATGAACTAATAATTAGCAATCTATTCTTACAGCATTTATTAACCTTTGATAATGTAAGTTAATGAAAAAATGTCATGTTAGTTCATAGTGCATTAACTAATGTTAACAGATACAACTTTTGATCTTAAAAATGTATTAGTAAATGTTGAGATTAGCATCATCAATGCTGTAGAAGTATTGTTCGTTGTTAGTTCATGTCAAACAATGAAACCTTATTGTAAAGGGCTACCATATAATCTAAACAGCTAAACCTCATCGACTAATCCAATCACATGGCAACAATGTGCATTAACCCATTTAATCCCACCAGAAATAAGATGGAAAGTTCCTTTCGAGTTTGAAGGATCTACTGAAAGTTGTTGATGAATTATAGTAATCAACTATAAATAAAAGTGCTGAGTGTATTGTTTTTACGTCAACTTTTTGCATGGCTGTTGTAAATAGCCCCATGACCAGAGCTGTTTAATTTAATTTTGTCCCTCTGTCAATTTGCATGGAATGTCCAGATAAGGAACCATGCAAATGATGGTTGTATATATGTATACAAAAAATACAACTACATATTTTATATATCAAATAGCTTGATTTGGCACGCTTCTTTCACTATAACAAAACATTTTGATAATCTTTTGGTAAACTACCAGTACTGTCACATAATAAGACATACATATAGCAAAGACTAAATAGCATGTTTACATGTTTAACTATGTTGTTTTCTAAAAAATATATATTTCTTATTTAATTTTTTTTTATTAATCCAGTGCTTTCAAAGAATTACATGTTTTCATTGCTTTTTTGTTTTTAGTTTGTTCCAAAAGATTTACATACAATTTAAAGTAATTTACAAAATGCGACCCTGGACCACAAAACCAGTCATAAGTGCAACCTCAGATTCCAGATTTTCAAATAGTTGTATCTCGGCCAAATATTGTCCTATCCTAACCATACATCAATGGAAAGCTTTATTCAGCTTTCAGATGATGTATAAATATCTCAATTTAAATAACTGCACCCTTATGACTGGTTTTGTGTATTCCAGGGTCACAAATGTGGAATAAATTGGTTTGCATTGAGCCCACTTCTTTTCATGTTGTCCTTTACATTCTAAATTATCGTTCTGAGTATAAAAATGCACACCAAATGTACAACTTTCTGTCATACATTTCAGTTTTCTATTAATAATAAAGGTTTCTAAATCTTTCAAAAAAAAAAAGAGTTTCGATTCTTATATTGCTACGTGACGTGACGTCACCCGCTGTGGCCTTTGGCGAAGCTAAGCTGCACGAGGTCATTCCGCAGAAGCCCCGCCCCCTACGCTCAGCGTTCATTGAGTGGGGCATTTAAAACGAACCTGAGCTAACACCAATACCCTTCAACAAAACAAGAAGAAAACGCAATAAACGCGATTTTGCCACATCTGTAGGTTATTCTGAACCATGTTTTCATTTAAACTTCATCGATTCACAAGGTCAAAGTTGGTGTTTACCGCACATATATGTGACGGCTACAGCACAAAAGGGCCACTGTCAGAATCGGGAAAGTACTGTCATGCGCTTTTGTGTTTCTGTTGTCGAACGACTGAAGCCAAGTGATTCTTACCTTATAAGAGTCCGTCGCAAGTAAAAAATTGAAATCCTGAGCTGCCATCATCGAGGACAAAGTAAAAGCGAAACGATGTCGCTTCGCTCCGGTATGTATGTGACTGTTAGTCCGAGTCGTGTGACACTGGTCTCAAAAACCTTCTATTCAATACCTTTCGGGTTGGCTCAGAGAAAATGTATTGAAATACGATCACCTCAGTATCTTGTATATGTGAGGGTGCGCACGGATAGGTCGCATAGTCCAGTATCAAACACAACGGGGCGGGAAGGGGGCGGGGTCAGGCTAGACGTATGGAAGCTACGCTGGAACACGTTCGGTGATGTAAAAGTGGGCGGCGACATAAAAGCGGAAAGCGCCAGTTCTCTGAAAGTCGACAAAGCTGTTGTGCTGCCTGTTGCATTCAAAGGCCAAAGTTTCGTTTTCTTGGAAAGGGTAATTAAACTATGGACTGAGCGTGGCACTTTCAGACACTTTCAGTTTTGCTATCGCTGCTGGAAGAAAAAAAACACAAAACAAAACTTAAACCAACATGGTCTCGGTTTCATTTTAGAGATGTTGTGGGCACTTTATAGTTGGGCACATGGGCAGGGATCAAACTCTAATAAAACAGTTAATTAATCTATTAAGACACGTTCACATTTTATGTAGTATACATAATATTGTTATAATATTGATTTGTGGCTGGCTGTTATGTGAAAAGTCAAAGACTAATGTGACCAAGAGAGTCAGCTTTTATGATTTCTGTATATATCATGATCATTTTAAGTGTAATTTGTAATGTAATCAACATGAATTGTTGGTAGTGTTAAGATGTGAATGCTTAACTTGTTAATCTGCATGAGATATACAATTTAATTCTGAAAAACCGCTTCAGGCTGTGAATCGAATACCATATCTCATCTCTTTTTATATCACAAAAGCTTTTAAAAACAACCCCACCTTTTAAAGCCAATAGTGATTAACATTCTAAAAGATGCAATTAAGATGAGAGTCACTCAGAGAATTTATTGACATTCAGAACAGAACCATATCAAATAAAATATAAAGATTTTAATATTTTAATCATATAAAGCCCTGAAATGACGTCAATTTTTAAGCCAACACAAGGCTCTGAAATGATTTTTAATATAAAGTGTGCAGTTAACATTACTACAATATAAATTACAGTCGTAGCCCCAGCATGCCTCTTTTTAAGCTGCTGTGGACTACACTAGGGCTACAATGGGTGCATGAATAATCAAGCAGGTAAACACACATCGTTGTGTTTGTTGTATTCTTTATTTAGCAAACATTTACTAACTTTAATTTAAGCTGTTCCAACACAGTTGTTCTTCCTACTTTAAGGTAAACACTGAAAAACTTAAAAATCAAAAAGTTGTGATGTGCAGTAATAAATGCACTGTTTTTAATTGAATGGGCCTATCTTTATACCCACATATGTGGTCATGAGAAGGCTAATATGTATTTTGTAAAAAGTTTTCATTTACAATTACTTTTTAGCTCCACAAGTATTAAATTGTCATCTTTTACATAGGGACTACTGAACAGATGTTTAGAAGTTTAGGTTATTTTAAAGTATAGAGTAGGGGAGAGCGGGGCACAACCTAATCCAGGGGTTTTCAAACTGGGGTCCGGGGACCCCCAGGGGTCCTCCAGAAGGTTCAAAGGGGTCCCCAGCAAATTTCAGAGAATAAAAAGACAAAGCAAAAATGAATAAATTCTACTGAATATTCTAACTGTTTCATTTCTAAATGTTTCTCTCCTTTCTTGTTCGTAAACAATATGTTGTATTTATAATGTCACCCTTACTATTTATCTAACAGTTTAAATGTTTTTTTGTACATAAAAATAGATGGATTTTAGGAAGGGGGTTCATCATATTTGGGGGTCCTTGGCATAATAAAGTTTGAAAACCCCTGACCTAATCAATCAATCAATCAATCAATCAATCAATCAATCAATCAATCAATCAATCAATCAATCAATCAATCAATCAATCAATCAATCAATCAATCAATCAATCAATCAATCAATCAATCAATCAATCAATCAATCAATCAATCATTTATTTATAGAGCACATTTAAACACAACCAAGGTTGACCAAAGTGCTTTACAAGGTATAAAAGAAAACAGCAGTGAAAAAAAGAGAGATAAAACATAAAAAATAAAATAGAACAGCAAAAACAAACATTCAAACAAGCAATCATCAGTAAACGAGAAAACCCAAGACCACGTACTAAGGAAAATAAATGTCTTGAGATAAGATTTAAAAGTAGTGAGTGATGGGGCATGCCTAATATAGGGAGGAAGGCTATTCCAGAGCTACAACCTAACGCTTTTTGACTTTCTCAGTTTGTGTAAATCCACTTGGGGTTCAGAGTACTTATTTTTTCCCACATTAATTTCCCACATGTCTAGTACAATTGTGGTTTTGTTTGATTAATACAGTGTATACGTTTTTTTTTCTTGAATTACCCCAAAAGAATGGAAGTGAACTGTGACAACATGCCCCATAGGTGGGGTACATTAACATGTGAGGGGCACATTGTAACATGACCAAATGACAGCTTAAAATGTTACCTGATATAATAATTAAAAAAAATCCAAACTAAAATATTGTGTCAATAAAATACAAATATTAACTTTTTAAAATAAAATTAATGGCATTTTTTTAAATCATTAAAAATATAAAAAATGTTGAGTTTGACAACAAACACATTGCTAAATACAGCTATAGATAGTTAAAAACCTTAGTTTATAATTTCTGAAATTGACTCTCAAGTCTTTATTCACCTTTTTCTCATGGTTTCTCAATAGAATTCATAAATGTATAGATTATAATAGCGTAGTTCTAATAGGGGCTCATTGTAACGCAGTGTTACAACACACCACCTGTGCAATTTAAACCCGGCTCATGTCTTCTGGTTAGATCAGCATTAAAGAACGAGCACAACTGTTAAATAACAGATATAAGATTCATATAATATCAGATTTGTTTTATTTTAAATAAACACAAAAATAAACTTAAGTAAGAAATGTACTTTTGCTATGATTAAATAAATGTTCAGTAATATCTTCCAAAGATTTAAAAATTTTGGTGCAATTTTTTTCTCTAAATAATATTGATATGGCAACTAGTAAATACACTAACTAAGTTTTGTCATCCTGGCATGTGTGGAAAGTCCTTAACCATGTGTGTTACAACTAACCAGCGTTAGGTTGTCCCCTGCTCTCCCCTATTGAAGATCAAAATCTGTAAAAACGTAACTTTTATTTTTCCACACACTTGTAGCCTTGAACACGGGCTAAATACCATAAACGTCATGTTAGTAGACAAGTGTTCAAGTTCAAAGACTGCAAGTGTGGGTATTGGGACAGGCAGTGACTCCCAAAACATACAGAACATAATAGCATAGGCTACATCTATAAGACAATATAGAAATGAGTGTTTAAGTTAATATGGAAATAATATGTTACTATACTGACATTTACAGCTCTTTTCATTACAAAAAAACAACAACAAAAAAACCGAATGAATAATTTAACCATTGGTTTCAAAGCCAAAACACACGCACACGCAACAACAACGCAGCTGGATTAAGTAAAATCAGTAAAAAGAAAGTCGTGGATTTTTTTTTTTTTTTTTTACTTCTATACCCTAATACTAGAAACATAAACACAAAGTTGATAGCGTCTAATTTTAGGAACTGCTGTAGTTGTTAACGGTCAATTAAATGCGAGAGAAACAGCGATAGTGGCTGTCGCGGAAATCACGTCAATGACCCCCTCCCCCTCCAGCTTCAGTTCAGAACCACGGTCAGCTCTCAGCGCGTGCCGCTCTCATTGTCAGTATATTGTCAGTTCCACTCGGTACTGAACTGAAAGACTGCCTGCAGAGGAAACCAGAAAACGGCTGCCGCGAATCGTTTTACGACCCTCCCCGTGTTATCTTCCATGAAACCCGTTATGGTAAACGGAGAGTTAAACGAAGAAAACACGCAAGCAGCAACAATTTAATTCGGTGGAAGACTACTGGCTGTTGGAGCAGCTTTTTCACTCGCGCTGAGGGTAAGTGACACTTTTCATGTCGCGTTCGGATTGTAGACTGTGGAAAATGAAGCGTCTTCCGTACTTTTTCGTCCTCTGAAGCGAGTTACAGATGGGGTTTGTTACTAAAAAAGACGCCGCTTGATCTCTCTCTGTTGATTTCAGGGAAGCGAGAACTTACATTGAAATGTTGGACCCATCATCCAGCGAGGAGGAGGCGGAGGAGGTTGTGGAAGAGGAGCGCAAAGTGGTGGCGGCGCCCAAGGCTGGTGGTCCTCGGGTGTCTCCAAGCAGGACCAGCGAAAGCTCCGGTGGGTTGCAGCCAAGCCGAAGCACCAATGCCCGCCCAACGAGCCCGTGCCCCTCAGTTGCGATCGATAAGGAAAAGGAGGATTTGGAAAAGATGCAAAGGGAGGAAGAGGAGAGAAAGAAGAGGCTCCAGCTGTACGTCTTTGTGATGCGCTGTGTTGCCTATCCGTTTAACGCGAAGCAGCCGACCGACATGGCGAGACGACAGCAAAAGGTAAGAGGGCAAAGGCGCATGCAACAGATTGCAGTTGTTGATATGAAGAATTGGTGAGCTGCACTGTTCTGTCTGTACAAAAAACATATAGCCATGGGAAGATGATCGATTCAGCCTTACGTTAAATCAACATAAAAATGCATCAGGAAATTAATTTATTCCTGTTCTTCAATGTATTAAGACTCAACATTATGCTTTATTTTGATTTATTTCTGTTTTATCGCTTTAAAAAAATCATGTAAAATATATCCACATTTACCTCAAGATCCTCCTCGCATCCTTCTCGATACTTCTGATAAAATTGTACAAAAATTGCAGGGGTTTTCAAGTGGGCTCCGGGGACCACCAGAGGGCTGCAAGAGAGTTCTAGGGGTCTGTGAAAAAAAAAAAAAAACCTGTCAAATAATTAAATAAATAGGCTAGTAATAATGCAACAATAGAAACTAAACATTTTCTAAATAATATTTTTACATTTATTAATAAGATTTTCTTTCACAGTGGGGGTCCCTCGAATTAGGATGATAATATTTGGGGGTCCTTGGCATCTAAAAGAAAGAAAATATACATTAGGTTGGATAACAATATAAAGACAGTAAAGCTGTACCCTGTGCGAAAGTGTTGTACAAGGGGCAATTTTTCACTTGAGCACTTGCAGAATCCCCATTTTCATTGTTTTTTTTTAAAATTTATTTAAGAAATTGAGTTTATTCACTATCTCCCCCAAGCATCTCAAATCAGGATATCAGAACCAAAAATAATGACTGTATATGTACAACACTGCAGGCTGTAAAATGAAACCGATTGAGAGCGACGTTCACAAAATGCTCTGAACTTTTCCCACAGAAACAAAATAGCTGGTCAGTAACTGCTAGTGCACTACCATGTTTTTCATGGTTGACACATTTTCCAATACTGCATATTGGCACAAGTTTCCAATCACTCACTGTCATGTTCTTCTGTCTAGTTTGCTTTAGCACATCTGTCGACGGAGTTTGCAGCATGTTAAAGAGAAAAGTGGATACAGCTAAAGTATGTGTTTTTGAGGTGGAACTGGTGTAGATTAAATGGTAGCGGCGATACTCGGATAACCTTTTAGTGGGACATAATCACATTATGCATACTTGTTTACTATTGCGCTTTGGGAAAAATGCTTTGTTCCTTGCTGACTAAGGATATAAAGATGCATAAATCTAGGTGGTTTTTGGAAGTTTAGGGCACTGACAAGTTGGTTTTGTGAACATAATGAATATCACAAACATGTCAGCAGTCTGTTGGCAACATACAAATCTTAAAACCACATATAAGCATTTAGTATGATAGAAAACACAATATATTTGATGCGATTTTGCATTCAGGGGTTTCTATCAACAAGGGTGAATGTATCCCTTGTGAAAATAGCAATACCGTTAGGCATTTCCTCAGGTCCTTTGAGAAAAAAAACCCTTGATTGTGATTCAGGAATGATGCAATCTGTTTTACTAGTTGTCATTATCTCTTCACGGCAGTGTAGAGTTGCATGCAAAACATGCTTTAGTTTATTGAAGGCATGTTGCTTATCAAATGTAAGTCAAAACCACATTTTTGAAAGCCACAAAGCTCTTTAATCCTGAAAACGAACAAAGAGGCAGCCGTGCCACATTAGCACAATGTTTGAGATCAAGACTTGGCGTTTGGGACATTTCTCCTGGCTTCGAATCAAAGGCAGAGCTCTGACAGAATGAAGTTGTCTTTTATGTCAGGATCTTGAATAATTTATGAGTGTTCATCATATCCATGAGTGCCTTATTAAGAAACGTTTATCATATATAGTAGCTTGGAGAGGTTATAATTGTGATGTGTATATTTGAGCGCCAATGCATTATGTATTGTTTGAATTTCAGACCTCATTTTAAGACTCACTGTGAGTTTGATTTCATACAATCTAAGGTCAAAAACAAGTCTATCTTATTTGGTTGTGTCGCCAGGGGCTTGTTTGCTTTCTGCTATTGTCTTCAGAGCCAGTGCCTTGGGACAATAAAAAGTGTCTCTGTGGGAAGTTATTCTCCAGCCGGTGATGTGTCCTCACAGATAACACTCTTGAGACAAAACACCAGGAACCATCAGGTTGCCTTGGATATACAATTGTGTTTTTGTTACACTGCTTTGTCGTTCTACATAGTTGTTCTTAGTCAAGAAGAATCTGATGGATGTTGATGGATTTGAATCTGCAGAATTAATGGATTTTTATTAATCAATAATCATCTCAAGATTTGGTTTTCTCAATAGAAGGTGCTCTGATCAGTCCTATCGTACATGTTGTGCTGATTTTCCTTTAGGAGTAGACGGAAATTCAATACAACTCAGTGCTCAGAGATAATAGTCCACACTATTAGTCAGACATCTTCATCCGTGGTCACACTGAGAAACCTAAAGGAGCAATCACATTTACCGTTATTTTTGCCTGAAGTGACCGCTCCTTAACATTTGACCAGACCTGTTTATATCAACCCTGGCTCACTGGAAAAACATACCTGTTGTGACATTTCTGCAAAATGATATTGCGTTGTTTCTGGCATGTTTCGCCACACTTTCTACATGAAATGTCCAGTGAGTGGCTAAAAAGCTTGCTAAATTTGATCCGAAACAGATGAACGTGACTCTGGCAACACTTTATTATGTTGGTTGTTGTACTTTGGCAGTTTGGAAATAAAATGTCCGGGGAGTGGCACTAAAAGGTAATGCTCTATCTTTGAAAATAAAGCACCTTTACCTATAAACCTATCCAATAGAGTTAAAGGGGTCAACGGATGCCCATTATCCACAAGTTGAGATGATTCTTTAGGGTCTTCATGTAAAGTCTGTAACATACTTGGGTTAAAATTCCTCAATGTTTGTGTAAAACTACACCCTTTTTACCTCCTCAAAAACAGCTCTGTTCACAGCGACCCGTTTCAGTGAATGTCTCTTTAAATGATAATGAGCTACTGCTCACCCCACGCTAGCCTGGTCCTACCAGACTGTACACATTTCATTTGTACAGAGAGTCTGACCACTCTCCATTGACAAGCCTTTACTTCCTTGAAGACGGGTACTCTGTTGAAGTTTAAAACTATTGGATCTGCCAAGAGCCACTCTAGATCTGCCATAACCAATCGCTAACGTTTGGTCGTGACGTATGTCATGCGCCGTTCGCCTTTATTTCTCACATGGAAATCCGAAATAATAAATGTGCACCAAAAATCACCTCAGTGATAAAACCTTGTGCATTCGGATTGGGATTTATTCACGGTGGAGGGGAGAGTTTTGTGATCGGAAACGCGCTTCTCACGTGGTCCATAACATGATTGTATGCTGTAAATAAAATATCATATGCTTGGTATGATAAGAATAAATGCAAAAAATTCAAATGTTTACATGCTTTTCTTCCTTTGATTTTTTGAGCGGTGATGAAATATATTGCTCTTGAAAATACTTGCCAATACTTGAGTCTAGAAATGCATACAAATTACAGCGAAGCGCAGCCGTACGTGCTCTGCAGTGGTCAAAAAGGATATAAACAGTGAATTTTGAAGTGATATATTCTTGAAAACTCAGAGATGCGGATTCGGACAGCAATTAAATTACCACACGACCTTGGTGTTTGTCTAAAACAGTAGGTAATTCGGCCGAGGATTTTTACGCGGGTGGTGGGAGACGGACGCGAATAAAATCACTGACTTGCCCCTGTAAATGATGACAATACCTTCCGACTGCACGAGAAACAATTACCGGGGCTTCAGCCAACTCCTTCACCACTAACGGAGCGAGCTGGAAAATCAAACTTTTCCCGGGACACAACATCATGGCCACCAACAAAACTCAGCAAAGATTGTTCTTGCTCCGGCTTTAACTTCTGGATATTCAGCAAGCGGTGCCACAACGGAATGAATGGCTTTGCTCGCATCTTTTCTCCGCCGCCATTACTGAACTACAACTCAAACTAGCGCACAACATCAACGTCATCGTTCTCAACCACTCCCTCTGCTCGCTGATTGGACCGGTAAAAATTTGTTCGGTGAAAACCTAAGACTATACCGCAGTCACAGACGGAGTACTGAAGGAAAGAGAAAAGGCGGAGCCAGGCTAACCCCCCACCTCTCTTCCATGGGGTGTGTAGACACCATAGACTGTAAAAAGAGACATCACCCATAGGATTCTGATGAGCAGTTTTTAAGTGTTAAGTAGGGACGAGATGGCTGTTGCCATCTTGGCAGCGCGTTATCGCGCGTCACTCCCGGATAACATAAAATGGGCAAAAAGGCGGGACGTGGGCGGAGCTGAAGTGACGCGATGACTAACAGACAGCAGATAAATGGCTATCCACCTGTCACTTGAAGTAGCCACGCCCTTAATTATGCAGAACTTTAAAGCTTTATATAATGTATATACAAATGAGTTATAAAAAAATTCACCCCCCTCACAGTCGTCATGAAGGGCAAAATTAGTCATATAGACCAAAACTACAATTTGTACCAGGCTGTAAACATGTGTTTTTCTGCTGTAAAGTTGGGCATTTTAACATGGGGCTCAATGAGATTCTGCTCCCTTCTGGAGCCGGTCCCTAGTGGCCAGTCAATGAATTGCCGTTTATGTCTCTTCCGTATTGGCTTCAAGAGAAACTGTGGGAGGTTGCCGCTTGGTAGACACGTAAAGTGCTGCCTTGATGGACAACTGGCTGAGGGTGGAAATATGCTAATATGCAGTCCGTCAGCTGCCGTGGGTGGAGCAAAATATAACGGCTTGATTATTGAGAGTGTTTAGGCTTTCTTGAGGATTAAAAAAAAGAGTGAATGGGTACGGAGTACGAATTTTTATCATTGTAGGATGGTTGTGTCCACACACTGCAAAGACACATTTATATGCAAACTCCATATAAAAGTGAATTTAGCATCTGATGACCCCTTCAAAGGTGTAGTTCACTTTTAAAATGAAAATAAGCCTGTGATTTAAGCCATCCTAGGTAATATTATATATTAATAAATATCCAGATGCTTCCAAGATTTAGTTTGAAGCTCAAAAAAGTGCATCCATCCATCATAAACATGCTCCACACGGCTTTGGGGGGTTAATAAAGGCCTTCTGAAGCAAATCAACGGGGTTCTGTAAGAAAAATCCATATTTAACACGTTATAAAGTGAAATATCTTGCTTCTGGTAGACAGCCTTCCGTATTCAACTTACGAAAAAGAGTAACTGGCACGACGTATCACTAGAACGTAGCGGAAGCGTTTTGAACCGCGAGAGGCGTTACACTTCCTGCGTAGTTGAATACGTATGGCGGTTATTTTCACCTTCGATATTTATTCAAAGGAATATTTATTACTATACCAGGATATTTATTAATATAACTCTGATTATGTTCATCAGAAAGAAGAAAGTCACATACACCTACGATGGCTTGAGGGTGAGTAAATCATGCGGTAATTTTCATTTTAAAGTGAATTACTCCTTTAACTGAAGCAAATAAATAAAAGATAAAACGCTTTGCTGAAGCAACCATGCCATTTTAGCTTCCGTTATTTTATCATGACGTTTCACAATGCTGCTAATGTTCATTTTAGCTGGAAACTTTTATAAATCCACATATTTTTACTTGGATTAGTACTGTGCATTGTTGTTGTTGTTGTTAAGTTCTGTGGAAATATCAAATTAACATTAGTGTTTGTTTACCCCCATCCCCCCATCTTTAATTATGATGCCGTGACATGCTAATTCACCCGTCTTACGATTCTAAGCAGCTCTGCTGTTTTTATTCACGCAGGACTTGCTCATGCTGGCAACTAAATGTCTTCATGGTGCTTTTTTGCTGTCTGCTTAAAAATGGTAGTTCAGTCAGTTTATTAGTCATGATGACAAGGTGCACGCTGTCACATACTTAATGATCAGTAGGACCATGTCAGATGTCTTACATTGCTGCTGCTCGCTGTCTCCGGCACACACCCACCCACACACTGAATGGAAAGCCTAATTAAGAAGGCTATTAACAATATCTCCTACAATGTCTCTCTCTCTCTCTCTCTCTCTCTCTCTCTCTCTCTCTCACTTTATTTCTCATACACACACACACACACACACACTCACACACTTAGATACAATCAAGCAGGCACAACAGAAATACTGTTCTGGAAAGGTAGTTACAATGAGCACACATGCACATCTAAAACCCAGTCAATTACACCACTAATGAGTTTTGCATAAAATAAAACAACAAAAAAGCCACAAATAGAGACATGTATTAGGGCAGAGCGCAACTACATGAGCTAGTGCAATATGGAGGGATTTTAAACTCCATTAACCTCAGTGCCAAATATGATGACCAACAACATACTGTATATGGTCGTATCTGTGTCTAGCTGTGTTGGATTACCTACCAGAGATATTATAAGGAGAAGAGATGGACCACTTGCGTATACACTATATTGCCAAAAGTATTGGGACACCTCTCCAAATCATTTAATTCTGGTGTTCCAATCACTTTCATGGCCACAGATGTGAAAAATCAAGCCCCTCATGTAGTCTACTTCTACAAACATTTGTGAAAGAATGGGTCGCTCTCAGGAGCTCAGTGAATTCAAGTGTGGTACCGGGACTACTAAATATTCCACGGTCAACTGTTATTATAACAAAGTGGAAGCAATTGGGAACAACAGCAGCTCAGCCACGAAGTGGTAGGCCAGGTAAAATCACAGAGCAGGGTCAGCGCATGCTGAGGCGCACAGTGCGTGCGCTGAAGTCGCCAGCTTTCCGCAGTCAATAGCTACAGACCTCCAAACTTTGTGTGGCCTTCAGATTAGCCAACTGTGTGTAGAGAGCTTCATGGAATGGGTTTCCATGATCGAGCAGCTACATCCAAGCCTTACATCACCAAGTGCAATGCAAAGCGTAGAATGCAGTGGTGTAAAGCACGCCACCACTGGACTCTAGAGCAGTGGCGACGTGTTCTCTGGAGTGACGAATCACACTTCTCTGTCTGGCAATCCGATGGACGAGTCTGGGTTTGGCGGTTGCCAGAGGAATGGGACTTGTCTGACTGCATTGTGCCGAGTGTAAAGTTTGGTGGAGGGGGGATTATGGTGTGAGGTTGTTTTTCATGGGTTGGGCTTAGCCCCTTAGTTCCAGTGAAAGGAACTCTTAATGCTTCAGCATACCAAAACATTTTGGACAATTTCAACAGTTTGTGGATGGCCCCTTCCTGATCCAACATGATTGCGCACCAGTGCACAAAGCAAGGTCCATAAAGACATGGATGAGCGAGTTTGGTGTGAAGGAACTTGACTGGCCTGTACAGAGGCCTCAACACCATAGAACACCTTTTTTTTAAATGGAGCGGCGACTGTGAGCCAGGCCTTCTCGTCCAACATCAGTGCCTGACCTCACAAATGCGCTTCTAGAAGAATGGTAAAAAATTCCCATAAACACACTCCTAAACCTTGTGGAAAGCCTTCCCAAAATAGTTGAAGCTGTTATATCAGGGTGGGCCAACTCCATATTAAACCCTACGGATTAAGAATGGGATATCATTAAAGTTCATGTGCATGTAAAGACAGGCGTCCCAAAACTTTTGGCAATATAGTGTATGTCTATGCATATGAACGGGAGACATTGTAATGATGGTGCCTTTACCTTAGTTGAAAGACTCAATAAGCTTTTTGATAGTGGTATCACAACGCTTAATGGAGTGCAACAGCAGCCACAAATACTTTATTTATTTATTTAGTTTTTACATGGGGATTATAAATAAATTGTTATAATACATGAACCAAAGCAACCAGCTACGAGGTGAATCACAACATTAAGAACTTTGATTTGAAGCAAACAAAATGTGAAAATAAGACAAAAAAACAAGTTTACAAGACTGTGTGCTAAAAAAGTATAATGAGGAAAAGAACTACAATCCCATGAAGCATTGTGAATGACATAATGAAATTAAAAGCGATGGAGAATTATAAAATGATTGATCTAAATATATTTATTATGTATTTACGACCTTATATACCTAATATATATATAGAATTTTTTTTTATGCAGTACTGTTCAAAAGTTTGGAAACATGACTATTTTTAATGTTTTTGAAAGAAGTCTCTTATGCTAATCATGCCAGGATTTATTTGATCAAAAATACAAAAAAGCAACTGTAATATTATTACAATTTAAAATAATGGTTTTCTATTTTAATATACTTTAAAATATAATGTATTTCTGTGTTGCAAATCTGAATTTATCAGCCATTACAACAACATTGTAGCTCACAGTAGGTCTGGTTTAACGGTTTATCAGTTAGAGTTGAAAATCAATATCCCTGTGGAGAAAAGGAATGGAATTTTTCTATATGTCAGACTGGAAGTCCCTAAATGGTATTTATGATACCATTAGTATACGTTTTGTTCTTGATTTGAGATCATTCAAACATTTGGGGTTATTTTGAACATAATCTTGACTAGCAGTTTTGGAAATTTCAGCCTTTCCCCATTTCCCATCCCATATGTGTGTGACTGCATAGCTGCCCGAGGGCGTTACCAAGATTACAGAGTGCAATGAATTGCCTTAAAGGGATTTTTGTATTACGTAGCTTGATCTGTTTATTCTCCATAGAATATTGTAACATTGGACAAGAAATGAGAATAATGGTACGCATGTAGTGAAGGGTGTCTCTCTCTGATGATCCTTCGGACATAAGCTGCTAACTGTGTAATCTGATGCCCTTACAAGAGTGTTGATTGAGTTATTGCATGACATCATTTACCACAGTCTACTTTACAGAGAGCATAATTTACAGAGAGCATAATAGCACTACAATATCACACAGCAGCATTTTCAGAGGTGATATGATGAAGCTGTTGCGTTTGTCTTGTCGATATGTTCAGATACAATTATTTGCTCAATTTAAATTACAGGGCTTATTCTTGAGATGCCGTAGATATGGAGCTAATTACAGCCCTCGTTTAAAACAATGACAGTATCGTTTCCACTCTTTGAGTCTTGTATTGTTATAACAAATACCTATTACTGCATTTAGCCTTTTTTTTTTTTTTTGAGGCAGAGAGAAGGGAAGAATATTCGAGAGGGCATATTGATATATCTCTCCAGAAATCCATTTTCTTTTCCACTCCCTCGCTGAGCAGAGAGGCGATGTTCAACGCCCGTCTTGTGCTTGGGAGGGCAAGAATCTGAAAGGCCATTGTGTTGGAGACAAACCATAACCCAGATAAGAGCTCTCTTTCTGTGAACGGTCTGCCGAGGTGCCTCTCACAGCTAATGTGTAGTGTAGACGGATGCACCAAAATGGCCTTAAGAGCCCTACTAGCTGAATAGGCCTGATCTGAGGTCAGTGGGCTTTCATTGTGCGCTGACGGCCTATTGTGATTGCCATGATGGATTCAGAATCAAGCGCTGACTGTTCTTGGGTCAGCTGCAAGTAAGAGAGGCACATAAACAGGCTGTTATTGAAAATCCATGCAAAAAGAATTCTGGAATTAGCTCCGATTGAAAAGGAAATCTTTGAAGTGAATGCGTATAGATGTTTTAAAGGGTTAGTTCACCCAAAAATGAAAATTCTGTCATTAATTACTTACCCTCATGTCGTTCGACACCCGTAAGACCTCTGTTCGTCTTCGGAACACAAATGAAGATATTTTAGTTGAAATCTGATGGCTCTGAAAGGCCTCCATTGGCACAATGCACGGTTCACTCTCAAGACCCTTAAAAGGAACTAAAGACGTCGTTACAAAGTCCATCTCACTACAGTGGTTCTAAAATAACTTTATGAATCGGCGAGAATAGTTTTTGTGCGCAAAAAAACCCTAAATAACGACTTATATAGTGATGACGATTTCAAAACACGGCCTCATGAAGCTTCGAAGCGTGATGAATCAATGAGTCGAATCATGATTCGGATCGCGTGTCAAACCGCCAAACTGCTGAAATTTGGCGATCCAAACTGCTCATTCGACTCACTGATTCAGAACGCTCCGAAGCTTCATGAGGCCGTGTTTTGAAATCGTCATCACTATATAAGTCGTTATTTAGGGTTTTTTTGCGCACAAAAACTATTCTCGCCGATTCATAAAGTTATTTTAGAACCACTGTAGTGAGATGGACTTTGTAACGACGTCTTTAGTACCTTTTAAGGGTCTTGAGAGTGAACCGTGCATTGTGGCAATGGAGGCCTTTCAGAGCCATCAGATTTCAACTAAAATATCTTTATTTGTGTTCCGAAGACGAACGGAGGTCTTACGGGTGTCGAACGACATGAGGGTGAGTAATTAATGACAGAATTTTCATTTTTGGGTGAACTAACCCTTTAAGTATGGAGTTGTTCTTGGTGTAAAAGATTAATGCCATTCATACTTTTATTAATTCGGGTTGTGCAAAATATTTTTAGCTTTGCTAATATGAAAGTACACAGTACACAGGCTCATAGCAAATGTAACACCCTTTTTATTTATTTTTTAATTTGTAAATGGTTTACTTTTTATAATTAAAATATATCGTATTTTTCATTAGATTCTTTTAATATCTAGATCAGTCATGAAAAGCGCAGGCAATTCAGTCACTAGAAAGTGCAGGCTGATGGGCCTTTACATGCAATCTTCAATAAATCATATAATTTCCACATATAACGCATTCTGATTGGCCTCTGATCCTGCAGCCACTGAGAATGCTTGCTCAACATTCAAATAGTCTGGTTCAGTGTTTGAAACCCTCCACATCCCCCCGCTCAACATGCCTAGCTGCTACTGGATTTATGTATGCATATTTATGCAGCAGCATATCTTACATGCTCACAGCAGCGTGTGTCTGTATCTATCAACAGCAGCAACGTATCAGATCTAGTCCGCAAGACCAAATACATTAACATTGTCATTCATTCACATGCTAAAAGTGACATGGACATTGGTTTTTAAATGATTTTAATGTGTTCCTTGAGGAATTCACTTATAAATGTTAGTAACGTTTTTGCACAAGAAAACAAAAAACAGCTCTGTAAAAAATTAAGAGACCACTTAACATTGATTTCACAATGTTTAGTGGTCTCTTAATTTTTTCCTGGGCTGGATTTCTCAAAACCTTTTTAACACTACGTCGTTCTTAAAATATATAACTTAAGGTGTATCTTAACGTTAATACGTGTTTCCCAAAACGATCTTAGTTAAGAATGCCTTCTGTAAGTCATTCTTTCGTAAGGTTGGTCTGGACCACTCTTAGCTATACCTTATCATTATTGACAGTTCATTCCAATAGTGGCCACCACTGTTTCTTTTCATCTCAGTCTATACGAATATAATTCTGCTAATTGATCTATTTAAAGGGAATGATTGTGGAGGGGAGATGGTCAAACTATGGCAGTGATACAGCAAATAGTTGTAAATCAAAGACCGCGCCGTCTGCAGAGCCATTTCTATGTGCACTATTTCATCCGTGAAAACTTTAGTCCCCTGTCTTCCATGTCAAAAGCTGCAATTCAAAATTAATTTAGCAAATTCAGCAGCTTTTAGATCTTGTTGGTCCGACTTTGTCAAGACAAACTTGACGGAGCTCAGCCCTGAAATTCAGCTGCTGACGCTCTCCTCTTTCTTTCTTTTTTCTCCGCTATAGGCCTAGCTGTTGATAATATTTTGCGTGTTGCGCCTTTTTCGAGTAGGTCATCCGATAACAGAAATGAGTGATTTACACCAATAATGTGATTTGGCCAATTATCCCTGCTTGTGGAGTAAATTATGACTTTGGCAAAATATATTATGATAATATAAATGGCATACTGCCAGTGTAGTGGGTTGATACGTTTGGGCATGAGAGGTTGCGGGTTCGCACAATCATTTCAAAATTATTTAAAATATCCACGGTTGGATTTAGTTTGCAATTTGGATTATATTTATACGATCTCACAAGTCCTGATAAATGCAATTTCAACTATTTATGAAGTGCTTCTATTAGGCTATAAAGAACACCGCTTTCTCACATAACGCAGTTAAACAGCCCTTTTCTTTCTAGAGCCATTGATAAACCACTTCAGCACCGCCGCCACGGACAGCACCTGCTAACGTTGCACTTAAGAAGGTATACCTTAAGCAACCTTCGTAATATATAGTATGGGGAACACACCTAGAAATGGCATACCTTTAGTTAAGTTATACCTTTAGAGTCTTCGTAGCACGCTAAGAGACAACGTTATCGGGAAATGCAGCCCTGATCTTTTGACCATATCCATTTAATTTTTTTGTCCTGCCTCTTTACATTCACTTTAGACACGACTGGTATCCGATATCTGTGTTTACATTAATCCCCGCTCAAAATTATTCTGTTGGGGTTCGCTTTACTGTGCGACATGGTTGACCCTTGGGTTTTGAATGGCCATACTAATATCGTACTAACCTGTGTTTAGACGTGTGCAACAAATTCCGATCGGTGTTAGATGTGAATAAAATAAAAAAATCATATTTTTTGTACCAGTTTAAATGCAGCCTAAAACCTCTTATACAGTATGTCAAAAGATCAAGGCAAATTGGATCTCTCATGTCATGACCCGTTTCAAGAGTTGTCATGATTGATAAAAAAAAAAAAAAATATATATATATATATATATATATATATATATATATATATATATATATATATATATATATATATATATTTTATATATATATATATATATATATATATATATATATATATATATATATATATATATATATATATATATATATATATATATATATATATATATATATATATTACATTACTTTTTTTGCTGATTTTTTTTGCTGATTGCAGAAATCAAACCTTTATCTCCCACATGAGAACCACTGCACATGCACCAAACGCTATCACTGCTCCTCAGACTTGAGTGTGTATTCATTCTGTTTTGCTTTTTTTTTTTTTTCTATTTATACGTTTTTGGAGTAGAAAAAAAGAAATGGCTATTTTCATGCACACTTGCCTGTGTGGATTTAGCAAACGCTTGTCTAACACTAGCTCTAATGAGCAAAGCACACATAGATGTACGTGAATCCATGATGAGTTTGTTTATTTGTAAGAACGGGTGTTTGTGAGCATGTGCTTGAATAAAGCAGCGTAAAGGCAGTGGGAGGATGACCCCTTTATTTGCTCTTTGTTGGTTGGTTGTAATCTGGGATTATGCATCCATTTGCCTTCTGTGATGTGTTACATAACAGTCTTTTATATTCACAAGAGTTTCTGTGTGAATTAAGATTGTTCAAGATACATTTACACATTAATGTGATGGACAGCAGTGTTCGTTCAGCGAACAAGATTTCAAATGATTAAGAAATATTGGATAAGGAACTATATCCTTTACAGATGGATTCAAATTAAAGGTGTCAAAGGAGTACTTTTATATTCAGAACAACTTGTTGATTATAAAGCTGTGGAAGCCCGTTTTTTTCTTCAGTAAAAAATTAATTGGTTAATTGTTCAAAATACGTATTTAAGTAGTGAGATATAAATAGTGAGATATATCTCAATGAGATACTGGGAAGCATGAAGTGACAGTTATGATACAGTGGGGAGAACAAGTTTTTGATACACTGCCGATTTTGCAGGTTTTCCTACTTACAAAGCATGTAGAGGTCTGTAAATTGTATCATAGGTACACTTCAACTGTGAGAGGCGGGATCTAAAACAAAAATCCAGAATAATTTAATAATTCATTTGCATTTTATTGCATGACATAAGTATTTGATCACCTACCAACCAGTAAGAATTCAGGCTCTCACAGACCTGTTCGTTTTTCTTTAAGAAGCCCTCCTGCTCTCCACTCATTACCTGTATAAAAGACACCTGTCCACACACTCAATCAAACCAACTCCAACCTCTCCACAATGGCCAAGACCAGAGATCTGCGTAAGGACATGAGGGATAAAATTGTAGACCTGCACAAGGGTGGGATGGGCTACAGGACAATAGGCAAGCAGCTTGGTGAGAAGGCAACAATTGTTGGCTCAATTATTACAAAATGGAAGAAGTTCAAGATGGCGGTCAATCTCCCTCGGTCTGGGGCACCATGCAAGATCTCACCTCGTGGGGCATCAATGATCATGAGGAAGGTGAGGGATCAGCCCAGAACTACACGGCAGGACCTGGTGAAGAGAGCTGGGACCACAGTCTCAAAGAAAACCATTAGTAACACACTACGCCGTCATGGATTAAAATCTTGCAGCGCATGCAAGGTCCCCCTGCTCAAGCCCGCGCATGTCCAGGCCAATGACCATCTGGATGATCCAGAAGAGGAATGGGAGAAAGTCATGTGGTCTGATGAGACAAAAATAGAGCTTTTTGGTCTAAACTCCACATGCCGTGTTTGGAGGAAGAAGACGGATGAGTACAATCCCAAGAATCCCAATCCCATCCCGACAGTGATGCATGGAGGTGGAAAGATCATTATTTGGGGATGCTTTTCTGCAAAGGGGATAGGACGACTGCACTGTAATTGCAAACAAAGGTTTCTGTACCAAACATTAAGTTCTGCTTTTCTGATGCAATTTAATTACTTAAAAATCATACAATGTGATTTTCTGGATTTTTGTTTTCGATTCCGTCACTCACAGTTGAAGAGTATAAAAATGACAGACTTCTACATGCTTTGTAAGTGGGCAAACCTGCAAAATCGGCAGTGTGTCAAATGCTCGTTCTCCCCACTGTTGCACTTCTGAGCAATAAAGTCTGTTATTTTGTTAGAGATAGTCATAATTGAGAGAAATAAAGTTGCAATTAGGAGAAAGATGCAAATGTGAAATATATGAAGTCGCAATTGTGAGACATTAAAGGGCAAATTAGCGTGAGAGCGCAGATGAGAGTGGAAGGTTCTGCACGTGATCTTCTGACAACGTGCAAATTAAAGAACACATACGCAGACGGATCATTTCCATAATGACCAACACAATCTACCAAGAGCAGTGAAAATCAGCATCTGGTTTAAGACATGTATTTTTGGGCTTTAAATAATGCCACAAATACCAGTAAATTGACTTAATACAAGCAAACCTTAATACACCACCTTGTATGATTCATTTAAATTCTCTCCTCCCATAAATATTGCATCTGAAAGGGAAACTCCTACAAATGCATATGCAATAAGGTCAGCCGCAAAAATAACTGTCCATGCCTTTTCACTGCCTGTCTTTAGTAAATCATGGTGGTAGTTTTTTAAATGGCAGAAGAGAGTGTTCGCTGACACAAGCTGTTAGTAAATATGGCCCTAAGTCATAATTGTGAGAAATAAAGTTGCAATTATGAGAAACAAAGATACAAATGTGAAATATGAAGATGCAATTATCTTATTTTTTACTCTAAAGGTGTAAACAGGCTCCCATATAAAACTGTCAAGTCATAAATGAAGAAGCAAAATGACAAATAGTTCAGTGTCTGTTTTGCATGCAGGGAATACAGTGTTTTAATGACTATACAATATTATACAGTTACCTTTCAGTGAACAGAGTTTGAAGTCTGGAGCTCTTGCTTTACTGTCAACCATCAATGCTGGAAGGAGGAAGCATCACTCATAAACCAAACATAACATCCAGAAGACATGAAAAGACCGCAAGAGAGAAAGACAGACAGGCTGAGACTCAAGGGACATGAAAGCAGTGGGTCTCTGTACCCCAGGCTCACTGATTACTAATGGGAATCTGTTCTCAGAGAGAAACTCCAGCCGCCATTCCCACGCAATCAGTTGCACCTGGGGAACACACACACACACGCGCGCACACACACAAATAGTCAAAAGGATGCGCTAACAATGACAGGCAACCTTATAAATGCCCAGAGCGTATAAATGACACTCAAAGTCAAACATTGCAGTACATTTAGACTAGAACACTGTTTTGGTATTATTAATAGCTACATGTAAGAAGATTTCCAGAGTTGTCTTATTGTACCTGACAGCTAAGATCTATGGAAGACTGCTGCTGAATTAAAAAAAGAAAAGAAAAAATGTACATGCACTAAAGTCTGGAGTTGGCAAGATGGTTAAAACAACTGGAGTTTACAAGATGGTTTGCTTTTATGCTCACCTGGGGTCCGTTCTTCGTACGTCGCTAAATCCGTTAGCTTGATTTGATTGTTGACAATTTGGCATTATCTTGGATTGTTTGGTTCTTCGAAGCTCATCCTGGACTTGCTGTCATAGCAACAGGTCCGTAAGATCAAACCTGCTCGGGAGCAGGCTTATTTCATTTGAACAGGATTAGATTGCATCTTGAGGTGAAACTTAAAATCTGTCCCAGCTACTGCTACTTTATTACAAGAGTTCATTACTGAACCAGGAGCAATACTAATTTTAAATTATAATAATATAAAAATGTATTTGAAAATAATATTATAATGTTGTGTATAATACTATAGACACAGCCACTTGTGATGGAATAATTACTTTATAATTTTATTGGAGGTTTACACACAGGCTGTACACTTAATCTGAGCCGTGCATTAATTTGAGTGATGACGGATATTATGGGAGTGGCTTGATGCAGAGCAGGAGATGCAGATAACTTGATCTTGACCCTTAAGAAACTTTAACTAATGCTGTCACATAACAAATCCTGCTTCAAATTTAATACATTTTTAAAAATGAATTGCTAATTACAACATTGAAATAAAAATGTAAAAAGTGTACAAATACTATAAAATCGTGACTATAAATAATAAAAAAAAAAGCCAGGTGGCTTTTTTAATTATATGATGTCATTACGTTGCTGTCTTGCTGCCAGCCAATCACTGCATTACTGATCGTGGTTTTGAGTATCGATGCATCTGCCCTCTTCAGTGAGCACAGGAACGCACAGTAATCTTAGACAACTTAAAGGGATAGTTCACCCAAAAATGAAAATTAGCCCATGATTTACTCACCCTCAAGTCATCCTAGGTGTATATGACATTCTTCTTTCAGACAAATAAGATTAAAAAGTCCTGGCTCTTCCAAGCTTTATAATGGCAGTGAATTGTTGTTTCGCTTTTGAAAATCCATAAAATTGCATCTATCCATCATATAACTGCTCCACACGGCTCTGGGGGGTTAATAAAGGCCTTCTGAAGCGAGGTGGCGCATTTGTGTAAGAAAAATATCCATATTTAAAGGTCCCATGGCATGAAATTTTCATTTTATGAGGTTTTTCAACATTAATATGAGTTCCCCTAGCCTGAATATTGTCCCCAAGTGGATAGAAATGTTGATCGGTGTAAACCCGAGTTCTGGCTGTCTTTCTCTGCCCTTGAGAAAATGACAGGCCAGACTAGCCAATCCTGAAGTCTCCTGTTTTGACGTCCAAGCAGGAACGGTTACCTCCCTTTCCTCCACCCAGAGAATCTGGCACGCCCATGCAAGCGCTCGAGAGATCATTGCATCATTGCTTGTGAACGAGTGAATGCTGGCAGTTTCTCAGTGTTTGGATGTACAAATGAAAACCGAAGTCTTTTTTCAGTTCCTTCTGATCTGTGATCAGTGATTTCTGATGTGTAGCTAATTATTTATTATTCGTGCACACGCAGCGCGGCTTCTCTCTCTCCAGACAGAACGGTGTTTTCTATCTTGTGAGTCAGTGTTTTTGTACGTCCTCGTCGCGTCTATCTGTTCTAAAATGTGCATACAGTCGTTTCTGCTCAACATCAGCAGAGCCACATCTTTAGAGATAAACCTCACACACGCCGAAGCTCGGGCTGCACTGGCCGGTCGGCCTTCAACATCCCCGACCCCCAGTACTGCATCTGGCCCACAGCGGAGGCGCCTTACGCGGCGCGAGATTAAGCAGAAGGAGGGTAAGCGTGAGCATATCCGGGCTAGGCAGCTTTCCCCACAATAAACTGGATTACATTCGATTACTGCTGTTGTGTCTTTGTTTGCGCTGTGTACTCAATGCGCGGCACTGACTCTTTTCATATGATAGAACATATCTAAAAATAATGCTATTATCAACACTTACTCGTAACTCGTTCATCTCGACAGCTGTAATCGTACTTTGCATGTGTTACAAAGTTGGTAATAATGATGAAGACGGACTCGGTGTGACTGAGACTCTTGTTTATTCAGAACTCTCAGATTAAAAACACAATAAACTCGCGCTGACTGACAGCGCTCTCATAACTCAGTAGTTACTATAAATAACTTTGTTAGCAATCGCTGAGCTCCGTCTCCGTGATGTCCGGTTCGCGAACAAATCATTCTTTTGAACCGGTTCTTTTTAGTGAACCGAATCAGTTCACCAAATCGGACTGAATCATTCTAAACGGTTCGCGTCTCCTGTCAGCGCTGATCCATAATTTACTAAAGTTACTAACTTTCTGACATGAGTGACAGTCCCTCCGACTAGAAATAGACTAATAACCTGAAGTATATGCTGTAATTACAACAGTTCACTGAAATGAGACTGACAGAACTGATGTGAAGTGAACTCCGGTCCATCTGTCTCTCTGGCAGCAGCTCGTGCCTGCTCGTGCCTCGTAGACCTCGTTAAACCACGCCCCCTCCGCTCATTTCAAATGCAAAGATGTCAGCCAATCACAACAGTGGGCGTTTTTACTGAAGTCTCACAGCAGACACGCCTCTTGAAACAGGGCATTCAGCCACAGGGCAAACATCAGTATTGAAAAAAATGCCTTTTATTTCTAAATTATGACATTTTATGATGTAAAAATCATACAAAAAATATAAGTACACCTCAGGAAACATTATAAAATAATAGAAAAATGCCATGCCATGGGACCTTTAAAACTTTATAGACTAAAATAACTAACTTCCGGCGGAAAGCCATATGCGATTCGACTTACGGCAAAAGAGTAAACCCTAATGAGTATAAGTATAGTAGCGTCACAAGCTTTGACGCCTCTTGTGGATAGGGCTGGGCAACAAACTCAAGCACCTCTTCTCTTAAATCGAAATCCTCCGCCATTTCTCTTTAAAAATTCTTGTTTTAGACTCTAATTCATGAACAGTGTTTTGTTTTGATCTATCCTTATAGTTTCTGCGTTCATCAATACGCATGCGTCAAGGGTCAGGGGTTACTTTTTTGTTGACTTTAAACAATTACAGACAGCATTTTAAGAAAATAATGAGTTTATTTGTTAAAGGAGGGGGGTCTAGTGCTATTTCATGCATTCTGACTTATTTACACTGTTAAGGAGTTGGATTCTCATGTTAAACATGGCCAACATTTCAAAAAATTAGTTGGACGTAAGACAGAGTATTTCTGTGCCAAATACACTCCTTCCAACAAATTTCGTAAACTTTTTTTTTTCCGAGTATGGCCCTGTATGACGTCATAAAGTGCGGAATTGCTTGTATGGGCACTTCTCCCGAAGCAAGAGCACGGCCATCAACAAGCTTTGTTCGGGTTACAGAAGCCGTCTGCATCGCTTTTTGGTTTTTAGACCACGAAATCAACAATGTCACTAAAGAAGTGTGTTTTTGGTTGTGAGGGAAAGATAACGCTGTTCAGCTTCCCAAATAACCTAACGTTAAGGGAACAGTGGATGCAGTTTGTTTTTCCGGAGCAGCAACGGAGTTCTGTGTGTTTGTTTGTTCCCGGTCATGAGTCTAAACTTCAAAAACTGACGGCACGTAAGTGCATATGATGTAGGGATAATGCCATGATGTATTTTGTGTGTGTGTGTGTGTGTGGGTGCTCATGACTCTAGCTCCGCCCACTGCACCCCTCCACGAGCTTGGCTGCTTTTGGAAAGAATCGGTACAGCGTATCTGTCTTTTATAAATATGTTAAAACTAAAGACTCTTCAGAGATATGAAGGATGCAATACTACTCTATAGGTACTCAAGATTAACATGAGATTGGCAGAAACTGTGTGTTATGTACCCTTTAAAGCATTATGAATGCACTAAAGTTGTGGTATATAAAGCACTAAGTGGTTTGCTTTCAAACCAGTAGCTGTTTCACACTTGCAGCTTGATCTTTATCCAATAGATTTTTAGATCATCATATTTGTTCTTTGAAACATATGCTAGAAATTGCATCATTATGAAGCCCCTAATTTTACAGTAAAGCTTATGAGTCAAACAATACAGTCTTGCTTTCTGACTGAGTGACATTTGAAAAGCTTTTCTTGTGTCCCACGAGCTCTCTCTCTCCCACTCATTATTGTCTCCGTCTCTCACACTGGTAAACAGAGGCAAAAAAAAAAGCCATGGACATGGTATGTTGACTCTCCTGTCGAACAAAACCAAATGTGACGCTCTGTTAAGCGTGAAGGGAAGCAGAGACTCTGCTCTGTGAAAAACAGCTCTCTGTGGAAGAGCTATTGGTGGAATTATGCGCTTTCAGCATCTGCACTAGGAAGGTCACACCGAGGACTGGCACTTTAATGGGAGGATGCACTATAAGGATCAACAATTTTTATAGACCGTGTTGAAAAACTCTCAAGTGCCCTCGCAGACGAGGAGTCAATTTAAATGTGTAAACCTCACTCTGATCTGAGCGCAGGGCTTAGGTTGGCTCTAATGAAGTTCACGGAGTCAATTTTAACCTCTAGCTTAGTGGTTTTTTACATCCTCAGAATATGGACTTTTTCTAGTCGTCTGTTCAATAAGCTTCCCTTCCCCCCATGCGTCCCCACCCCCACTCCGGTGGCGAAACACACTGTGGATGCCAGTAAGGTTTCAGCAGATTGATACCACCCAGGCTTTGCCATCATTATCTAGTATTCTAGTTAGCATGTGTGTCTGTGTTAGTAAATTACTACCCATGGATTCAATGACAAGGGTCTGCGTTTTGTCAGTTGCTATAGTAACCAGCAACAGGCAGGTGTGAGGTGGATATAAGGTTGAATGTGTGTAGCCTGTAGCCGTTTTACAGTTAGAACATAAAGAGACTGACATAACAAAACTGGACTCGACTGTACTTTATTTAGCTTCTGTGAATCAGAGTTTGGAACATAACAGTTTACGAACAGAGAAAGGGAGGGTCTGAATGGAGAGCGTGAGAGTCATTAGCTGTATTTATTGCAGCCTCTGCGCTCCAGCTGCACCAGCGTGTGCCAACAGCAATAAAATAGCCATAACCCCACGTTTAAAATGATAGTTTAATCTTTACAGGGAGGAAATTAGTAATTTCCTAAGAATTAAAGGAGAGGAAAGGACTGACGGGAGAGAATGAAGGATGGAGGGGCAGAAGAGGTGAACGATTCGTTAAAGATTTCCAATTATTTTCTGCTCCGTCATTAATTCCATGACCATTCATTTTGGAAAGTCACTGGTGACAGGTAGTTCATTCATTACACTGCACACCTTTGATATTACACAGAGATATGATTTTATTCAATACATCATGCTTGGGCTGCCAGCTTTGGTGTTGAAATCAAATTGCATTAGACCAACAGCTTAGGCTATTGTGTACGGTATATTTTATTTTATTTTATTATGTATGTTTTAGAAACATTTGGAAGATGCTGTTGACCATTGCACCAGATTCAAGGTATAGATTTGTATAGTGGTTGGTGTTGTGAAACTGCACTACACTGCACATTTAAAGCCTGAAATTTACTTTTTTTTGGTATTGTTTTAGTGTTCGAAATGTAAGAAATATAGCATAAGTGCATGATGCCATTCAGCGGTTTTTAAGGTTTCAGGATTTCTTATACTTCCATGGCTGAAAATAGCTGTGCATTACAAAGATGGCCGCCAAGCAGGGGTAGAAAAAGTACTGAAAAAATGTATTCAAGTAAAAGTACCATTACTTTCCAATAAAAATGTAGTGTGAGAAGAGTAAAAAGTACTTGTCCCACATAGACTGCAACATAATCACCACTTTCAAGGCCCAGAAAAATAGTAAAACCATCGTTAAAATAGTCCATGTGACTACAGGGCTGGACTGGGGCTAAATTTCGGCCCTGGCAAACCCAGCCCATCTGGCCCATGAGTTCCTCGTGAATGTTTTTGATGGGATTAGGGCCTTAAATTGGAGTAAATAAATAAATGATGGATATTATCGAATTTACTGCAAATGCAGATAACAAACTTAATATTGCACTTTTGTCACACAGAAATGCACTTGACAGTAAAGCACTGATTTTGAGCTAGGATGCAGTAAAGTAAATTTACTGCTTTTAAATTCTGTCTTCATTTACTCTCTCTCATGTCATTCCAAACCTGTATGACTCTCTCTTCCATGAAACACAAAAGAAGATATTTTGAAGAATGTTGGCAACCAAACCATAGGCTACCATTGAATATTGTATGGACAAAAAAACAGACTCAAATGATTTTCTTTTGCTACACAGAAAGAAATTCATTCAGGTTTGGGTTGAACAACCCTTTTAACCTTTAATTACCCTAATGACATTTTAACTGAGTTTAATTGTAGGCCAGTTTAATTTAACTGTAAGATCATGGTAGTCACAGGTAAAACCATGCTCCTCATTACCAGGGGTATATGGTTTCTAAAATAAACTATTGAATTTGTAATAACTTTTTTTTTGTTGAAAATACGAACAGCCTCGATAAAAGTGATTTATATTGCGCAATATTTAATGTAAGTAATATAGCAACATTTTTAATTAATACATTTCTGCCAAAGCACCATATTCCTTCAGTGTTAGTAGCTGCAAGGTAAATTGTGGTTGTGCTAGAGTGACAAGTTTGTAGTTGTGTGTATTGCCGTTTTCCAATTTACCTCTTCATATTTACATGATCGCGGCTGTTTTCAGCTGATTCACCACAGAACCTGTAATGTTCCCATATTACAGGATTGTATAAAACTAAATTCGGAGTCATAGTGACGGTTCATCACTTTATAGAGCAGCAGAAACGCAACGTACGTTCGTCAGCGGCAGCACTGTGCGGATATTCACCTTTTGAAGTTTCATGCGCCCAAATAAAAAAAACAGCGCCTAATATGGACACAGTCTATGAATATGGAGGAGGGAAGGTCTCTCTCGCTTTTGCCTGTCAATTCAGAAGACAAACCAATGGGCCGCTGTCCCTGCATGATGGGCCAGTCCCTGTAAATAAATAACCTTGTATTGGCCCCAAAGTGCGTCGGCCCACCGGGAAAATGCCCGGTATGCCTGATTACCAGTCCATCCCTGGTTTCAACCTTAATTTTATAAAGCGACGGGAATAACTTTTAACTCTTGAGCACCACGATGCATGCATGTGATGCTGACTAGAGGATGAATACCCGACCCGAGCCCGATGGGACCCATCTGTAACTGACAAGCCGGGCCGGGTTCGGACAGATATTTAGAAATGATGTTCGGGTCGGCCTCGGTCACGTCAGCGCGATAAGGCATTGAACATTTTACATTTAAAACAGCTTATTATGTAGGTAGCCAATGGGCCTGTTTAACTTGATGCAAAAGTTTGTTTTTGTGATTCAAATACATTTAAAATATTACCCTAACATCCGTCTTCCTGTGTGCGGAAATGTGTTTATGTAGCTGCGACAACCCGCAACACGTGCGTGCATATTGCATATTAGGCTACATGTGGCTGGCAGAGCAGAGGAGGACAGCCTTGAAGCCATCCACAGTTGATGCAATCCTTTTTCTGCATAAAAACCTGGATTAGCCTAAACTTTGATCGATGGATTGTGTAAACAGATCCCATGTTGCAGTTTAGTAGCCATACAGTTTTCGTGAAAAATGGTAAGAGTGATTTTCATTTCAATAAGCTGAATTTTGTTACGTTAATGTTTTGTTATGTTAGATGGGGTCATTTTTGGTAGACCTTTGTTCATTTAATTTCAATTGGCTATTTGATTGGGCCCTGTGTTAACGTGTGCTTTGTTGCCCCGTGTGCGCGCTGATGCGCTCATCTGTAAACATTTCAGAATGCCTTCCTACAGTTGCTTAATAAAAGCGGGCTTTCCACACAAACAAACGTACATGTGTCATTCGTATGAGGGAAAAAAAAAATATTTTAACTGTGTCAGGCTTGGTTACTGCTCTGTCGGACGCGGGCCAGGCTCGGACAGAAAAATTTGGCCCGATCCGTACTCTAATGCTGACGCACAAAGCGGCCAATAATGAACCGGCGTCCTGACATAGAACCCGGAAGCGCTGCACTGTGTTTACAACATGAACAGCGCTAGAGACTGACACGGAAGAGAAGAAATTGTGGAATAAAGACGTTATTTTATTTCTTTTGTGCACGAAAAATATTCTCACCGCTTCATAAGATTAAGGTTGATCCACTGTAGTCGCATGGACTATTTTAACAATGTCTTACTATCTTTCTGGGCCTTGAAAGTGGTGGTTACATTGCAGTCTATGTGGGGTCAGAAAGCTCTTGGATTTCATCAAAAATATATTAATTTGTGTTCCAAAGATGAATGACGGAATGACATTAGGGTAATTAATGGCAGAATTTTCCTTTTTGGGTGAACTAACCCTTTAAACTCATAAACAAACATTCTACTCTTGCTATTTCTGGCACATATGGAAGAAACGATAAGAGTAGTATGCCAGTATGCAATGACCCTTTTCACATTTCCAGGTTTCTCAGAAGCGGAAGACATCATAGTTGGTTAAACTTCTATAGCGGAAAATGAGAGACTACATTAAATTATTTTTTTTGTTTTCCCATTTTTCCAATAGCAAAAGAAAAACTCTGCAATAGTGTTTTCACAACTTTCAAAAAGAGGAGAAAAAAAATTGAGAGAAAATTGTGAAAATTTACCGTCACTCCCACAGCCGCTGTAGAAACACCGTGTAGCAGCGTTAAATAGGTTTTCATAATTTGATGCAAAGATAATATAATACAAAGTATAGTGGTATAAATGTACTTATATTTAAAAAAAATGCATCATCACAGTCTGTGAAAAGGGTCCATGTAGGATCCTCAACACTTGTGTGCATTGTCATGGTGACGTAGAGAGAACATTACGAAGATTGTTTAGAGGATACACTTTAATTGCTCTACATCAACAGGCTATCCACTATAATCACTCCTGCAGTTACCATGGGAGTAATAGAGCTAATGCAGCTGCCTCTCATAGTTATGAGGTCATACTGATAACCTGAGAGGGGATAATGGGGTAAAGGGTGTGTTCATGTGTACTCAGTGGCCATGGCAACATACTCGATGAGGAGGAACACCTGGGATTCTAAAAATATGTCCAACATTCAAATAAAGACACACACACACACACACACACACACACACACACACACACACACACACACACACACACACACACACACACACACACACACACACACACACACACACACACACACACACACACACACACACACACACACACACACACACACACACACACACACACACACACATACACATGCTGAAAACAGAGACCATATGGTTTGAGACCCTGGAGCTGGGCACACTAACATATCAAAGGCCTGCTGCTGTTTTCTGGTCAGGTGTGACAAACAAAAGAAAATTATCTAAATGCAGGATCTCTTTGAGATAAATCAATGGTGAAATGAAAAGGAAATCATGTTTACATTGATCCTCTGATTAACAATTCATAGTGTGTGCATGTTTGTATTGAATAGAGACAGACCAAGTGAACAAGAAACTGTAACCAGACCATTGCATAGCATCTTTTTAAAGTCGACATGAAATAAAAATGAACACCATTTACTTATTTTAATGCAATCCGGTCTTCCTATCTTGTAAATGATTTGTTGATGTATGTTATTACATTTTTTTTATATATATTCGTAGTTATCAAAATAACACATTTTCAGACTTAACCACACGTTTTTCTCACCCAATAACATGTTGCACTTTGGAAATACGTCCCATTTCAGTAGTAAAATGGGTTATGAGTGGATTAATTGTATTAAAATTACCCATAATACTTTAGAACAATGGTGTGAAGTACATACCCTTTCATTACACGTTCTTTTGAACATTTCAAGTTGTATGTCGTATCATACTACGACTACTGTGCTATCATTTCTATCTTTTTGTTTTGTACCACTTATATCAAGGTAACCTGGCCAACTGTGCAACTAACCTTTTGTGCATCACAAAGGACTAAGCAATGAGTCATATGGCTATTGTCAATGTTATTTTTTCTTTTGTTATGAATCATTTCATCCACAAGGTGGGTTCAAAAAGCCAGAACTTTCTCTTATACACTTACTGATCAAATCCATTTCTATTTCACTTAACTCCCAGTAAAACCCAAATTTGATATGGAATGGCTTATTTTACTTTTAAATTCTTATGGAAGGGAGAAAAAACACACAAGGGAGGAAAGGAACGCAGGATAAGCTCTATAATTATCAATTCCCTGACTCTGACCCTGAAGAGATTCAGTCTGCTTTCAGCCTCTTAATAATTTGTGTGTTGCGAATATGAGCGAAGTGGAGAACACCTTAGTGTCACAAATGGAACATGAATACCGGCTAAGCAGAACATGAAAAGAGCTCTGAAAATATTAAGGAAATAAGACAAGACTTAACTGTTAAAAGACACAAAGAGCATGGTTTGATATCCATATAATGAGCAAAACTCATTAGGAGTTGTAGTAGCACTGTGGGCAATCACTGTAATGTAGATGCATGTTTCATATTTCTTCCAAATGGAGTCTCTATCCAGATGGATAGAGATGTTTCGAGATGGGCAGTGTCTCTCATCTTCAGTCGTCTAGAGGTTTTACAGTATGTGGCCTCTTGGCTGAAATATGATCTGTTTTTGCAAAGTGAAATTGGCAAGAGGTCTAATACTTACTAGGGGAAAAAATCTGTTGCTGTTAAGTGAGGCTTTTTTTCTTTTTTCTTTGCAGATCGAGGGCCACATTCATCTCTTCATCAAACGCTAATTTTAACATTAAGTTAAAGTCAAACTGATCTCAGGTCAAATTAGAATGAAAACTTATTCCAACTTCCTCTGATGGATTCAAACGGAACATTTGCTGAGTAATTCTCTAAGGGCTGGATTCACAGAACATTCAGAATAAAATTCTTCTTAACTGCTATTTGAAATGAGATGTTCTTAAGACATTATTTGAGAAAATTTTTCGAAGAATTGCACTTTGGAACATTACAACCTTCTTAGGAATTTATCTTAAGACATTTCTTGACTTCGTTTTTAAGAAAATTTGTTTGTGAATTTGGGCCCTGGGCCATGAATAAAGATGTTCCAATTTATAACATATGCTATTAACATTTGGGTTCTTTTTACAGTTTTTTTTTATTTATTTTAAACAAAAATAATTTGATGTCACATATATGTTCATATATTTCAATTTGTGTCTTTCTGATGTGTTCTCATCTCAGATCAGCAAGCAGCACCTTCAGACAGTGAAAGAACGTTTCCAGGCCTTCCTGAATGGAGAGACTCAGATTGTAGCCGATGAAGCCTTCATCAACGCTGTCCAAAGCTACTATGAGGTTAGGCTCATTTTATTCATCAATGCAACAAGTCTGGAGTTACACTTCCAGTGGATCTCAACCTAGCTCATCTATCATTTGTTTTTCCCAGTTCATATACAGGTGCTGGTCATATAATTAGAATATCATCAAAAAGTTGATTTATTTCACTAATTCCATTCAAAAAGTGAAACTTGTATATTATATTAATTCATTACACACAGACTGATATATTTCAAATGTTTATTTATTTTAATTTTGATGATTATAACTGACAACTAAGGAAAATCCCAAATTCAGTATCTCAGAAAATTAGAATATTGTGAAAAGGTTCAATATTGAAGACACCTTGTGCCACACTCTAATCAGCGAATTAACTCAAAACACCTGCAAAGGCCTTTAAATGGTCTCTCAGTCTAGTTCTGTAGGCTACACAATCATGGGGAAGACTGCTGACTTGACAGTTGTCCAAAAGACGACCATTGACACCTTGCACAAGGAGGGCAAGACTCAAAGGGTCATTGCAAAAGAGGCTGGCTGTTCACAGAGCTCTGTGGTCAAGCACATTAATAGAGGTGAAGGGAAGGAAAATATGTGGTAGAAAAAAGTGTACAAGGGAGCAATAGGGATAACCTCACCCTGGAGAGGATTGTGAAACAAAACCCATTTAAAAATGTGGGGGAGATTCACAAAGAGTGGACTGCAGCTGGAATCAGTGCTTCAAGAACCACTACGCACAGACGTATGCAACACATGGGTTTCAGCTGTCGCATTCTTTATGTCAAGCCACTTTTGAACAACAGACAGCGTCAGAAGACAAAAAGGACTGGACTGCTGCTGAGTGGTCCAAAGTTATGTTTTCTGTTGAAAGTAAATTTTGCATTTCCTTTGGAAATCAGGGTCCCAGAGTCTGGAGGAAGAGAGGAGAGGCACACAATCCACATTGCTTGAGGTCCAGTGTAGAGTTTCCACAGTCAGTGATGGTTTGGGGTGCCATGTCATCTGCTGGTGTTGGTCCACTGTGTTTTCTGAGGTCCAAGGTCAACACAGCCGTATACCAGGAAGTTTTAGAGCACTTCATGCTTCCTGCTGCTGACCAACTTTATGGAGATGCAGATTTCATTTTCCAACAGGACTTGGCACCTACACACAGTGCCAAAGCAACCAGTACCTGGTTTAAGGACCATGGTATCCCTGTTCTTAATTGGCCAGCAAACTCGCCTGACCTTAACCCCATAGAAAATCTATGGGGTATTGTGGAGAGGAAGATGCGATATGCCAGACCCAACAATGCAGAAGAGCTGAAGGCCACTATCAGAGCAACCTGGGCTCTCATAACACCTGAGCAGTGCCACAGACTGATCGACTCCATGCCACGGCGCATTGCTGCAGTAATTCAGGCAAAAGGAGCCCCAACTAAGTATTGAGTGCCGTACATGCTCATACTTTTCATGTTCATACTTTTCAGGTGGCCAAGATTTCTAAAAATCCTTTCTTTGTATTGGTCTTAAGTAATATTCTAATTTTCTGAGATACTGAATTTGGGATTTTCCTTAGTTGTCAGTTAAGTTTTTAAATATTGGATAATTTAAAAACGTATGATGGCAAAGTGTCATTTTCTTTGCCATTTCATGTCTTTACTCCAGTCTTCAGTGTCACATGATCTTTCATAAATCATTCTATATTATGCTGATTCAATTTTAATTATTATCGTAGTTGAAAAATAATGCTGCCTAATATTTTTGTGGAAACCAGGATTCTTTGGTGAATAGAAAGTTCAAAAGAACAGAAAAAAAGAAATATTTTGTAACACTGTAAAATAATTTTTCTCACTTTTGATCAATTGAATGCATCCCTGTTGAATATAAGTATTAATTAATAAGTAATTAATAAATCTTATTTTTGAATGGTATAGTGTTCGTATCAGATCTCTCTTAAGAGTGCAGATTGAAAAACATACAATATATTTTGATGAATAATGTTGACACTGGATCAACTTTTTTATTTTTCTTAAAATGTCCTTTTTCTGTTTGATTTAAAAGGACAAGAACCTAATTTAATTTGATAAAACAGTGCTGGTGCAGACAAACAAGATTTCTACTTTTCACTCAATCTTGTAATTTTTAAAATTTTTGTGTAAAGTCACTTTAAAATATGTAACATTTATTTTAGATCTGTGCGTTACAGTAGGTCTTAATATATAGTCTCATTATTGTTTATCAAACAATTGTGGTGTCATGGAATATTTTTTGAATATATATATATTTTTTCCTATAAATATTTGGTGTTGACTTTGGTGTTAACTTGGTTTTGCTCAAAATTTACTTTGCTAACTCTATCGACATCAAACAGGTGTAGCTCAGTCCTTTTTGTCCGATTCAAATAAATCATACATCATTTTGAAGGTTTTTTTTAATAGAGAATGAATTGAGAAAATTGAGAAAATTGCTCTTTGCGACTCATTTTGCCAGCATGGGTCACAAATATTGTTCCAAAATGTTTCTCACGTGAGAACAAATTATACCAGGGACATAAAAGTGGTCTGTCATGTTTGTATTATGACATCATTACCAGCTGACTACTGCTTACTTTTATCTTTGTACCCCCCCCCCCCCCCATTAACTTTTAGTAGCATAATAAATGCATCCTAGATTAAAAAACAAATATGCCTGAAACACATTTTTACAATGGCATTAGCAACTAAAAATGCTTTTTCACGATGTTGCATACCAATAAGTCCAGGGTGATGATTGTGTCGGTTGTTTAAAGGCGAATGAAAGTTAGCAAAACACAAACCGCAAAGAAATGCCTGTTTAAGCCACATTATATTGTATGCAGGTAAAAGTGCTTTCAAATAATGGTGGTGTTGAAAGTCTTGGTTAGGTACCACTGGTTAACTTTTGAGGACATCTAAATGAATCCTTTGTATCTCCCATTACTATAATGCAGTTTAAAGGGGATTGTTTAGAAATGCTAAGCTGTTTGCTTTATGCTGATTTGATGAGCAGAGTAATCCATATATGTGCATATATTAAATTCTTAAGCAAACTGTTGCAATCATCCTGTTAAATGTTAGAAGTTACAAAATGAGAGGATAGAGGAAATAAATCTTGCAGAGTTTTATAAAACTTTGCCTTGCTGATAAATAAGTAATCTCCAAAGTGATATATACTTTCCTGGTATTTAAGGTGATATGTAATCTTTTATGACCTAGATAAGGTGAATTGGGAATAAATTGCAGCACAGGCTAGAGTACTGGGTGAAAAGGAGATTGCTCTCAGTATGGGTGGTAATTTAATGAGGTGAAACTAATGAGCGAAATGCCTTTTGTATTCTTTCACAGCCAAAGCCAGCGTTTTCAATTCAATTAAACCCTGATACTCTTATTGAATTTGTGCTGGATGTTCCCTCTCTGTCAACTCATCTCCCCTGCTTATCCAGGCACGTTAAGGGAATTGTGTCCACTGGAGAGAGGTAGACTGAGGTTAAAAATATGAGAGGTGAATGGTGAGAGAATACAAAAAAATGAAAATGGTGAAAGAATAGATGATGATTAAATAAATATAAGCTTAAACCCTTCTACACACTGTCAGCCGGGTTCTGTGCTGCCAGATTCACACCAATTTTGTCTTGTTATGAATCAGGACTCGACTCTGCACTGTATGACACAGGGAAAATCTTGTCTAATTTAAGACGAAGTACTTTTCAAGTGTCTTGATCACCATTTAACAAGGTTGCGCTGACCTGCAGACAATGATTTTACACTCTGTAAAATTGCTTTGGTTGGAATGGAGAGAAACTATCTTGGTCTCTGATTTTCTGAGCCCATCCACACTTTGGGGGTTGCTTGTTTTAATAAGCCTTATTCCAGACATATCTGAAATATACTTTTGTGCAGACAGTTATGTAATATACAATATCGATGTTGTTCTATAAGGGAATACAGAAGTTTTACATTCATTTTGATCAACAAAATCTAAAATAAAAATATATAAATATAAGTTTTCCATAGCTTAGAATGTTGCATTGTGCATAAAAATAAAAAAAAATTCTATTATTGTGGCACAATTTTGAGGTTAATTTTAGTACAACCCAAATTGAGAATATGTGAATCTAAATATGATGTGAATTATTTATAGTATATAAATCTATTAAACATGACAATGACAGTATATATCCAATAATGAGCCTCAAGCAGACTGCTGTTGCTATGGAAACTTCATCTGGCGAATATGTTATCTGTTTGCGACTATCTATTTTATATTTGCGAATGTCTCTTTAGCTTTTGTGTTTGCTGAAACCTTTAAAATCCTAGTTGGAATGTGTTCGTATACTTATAAACAATTAGAAGCGTATACTGTATATACACTACACGGTACTATTTTTGGTCAGTAAGATTTTTTTTTTAAAAGAAATTAATACTTTTATTCAGCAAGAATAAATTGATCAAAAGACAGTAAAGATTTCTATTTCAAATAAATGCTGTTATTTTGAACATTCTATTCATCAAATAATCCTCAAAAATGTATATAACATGTATTATGGTTTCCGCAAAAAAAAATATTAAGCAGGGCAACTGATTTCAGCATTGATAATAATAAGAAATGTTTTTGAGCACCAGTCAGCATATTATAATGATTTCTGAAGACATAACAAGACTGGAGCTTCTGAAAATACAGCTTTGCCATCAAAGGAATAAGTTACATTTTAAAATACACAAAAATATAAATCAGTTGTTTTACATTGTAATTTTATTTCACAATATTACTGTTTTTACTGCATTTTATATAAAATAAATGCCTGGTTTATTACTGTAACAAAATTTGTTTGATAACAGATTTTCCTTAAAAGCGACCGTGTTTCACGCATGGTCCAAAGCGGCGGTTGCTCGGCCAGTGACTCCCGTGAGGTCTTCAAGAAGCATATTGAGAAGCGTGTCCGCAGCCTGCCCGAGATCGATGGTTTGAGCAAGGAGACGGTCCTCAGCTCGTGGATGGCCAAGTTTGATACCATCTACAGGGGAGAGGAGGACCCACGCAAGCACCAGCAGCGCATGACAGCCAGCGCTGCCTCTGAGCTCATCCTCAGCAAGGACCAGCTGTATGAGATGTTCCAACAGATTCTTGGAATTAAGAAGTTTGAGCACCAGCTGCTGTATAATGCTTGTCAGGTAAGCAAGAGACATGTATGCAAGGCTGTTCAGTGTTAAGAAACTGCACCCTTGTATCTGCTACAGGATATGGGGAAAAAATAGAGATATATGTAATTATGGTAGTCTGTGTTTGGCTCTGTAATTAGATTTTTGCCATGCTTTTCTCTGTGTTTTTTTTTTTTGGTGAAGATGACTAAACCCGCGAGTTGGCTTGAAAGAAAGAGTAATTATGTGTCATTTCAAATTGCTTGAAACCAGTCTAGAAAGCATCTGCAGTAACCAGAAAAGCACCTGTCAAGCTTCCTGCAGCAGACTGAGGGAAAGTGATAGTGCCTTTGCTGAGAGGGTGTGAATTTGCAAATCATCCTTCAGTTAGAAGGGCTTTTTTTATTTTATTAGAATCGCCTCAGAGATGTGTACATTTTAAACACAAGTCAGATGGGTGCCCACATTGACATGAAATCTATGGAATCAAGTCCCCCGCAGTCCACACTGTAGATTAGGGGTGGGCAAGGGTGTAGTTTTGGTTTGAACATAAGGGGGGTTGAAGTGTGAACTGTTTAGCAGAGTCCCGGGGCATGCTTCCTCATGAGATTAATTTATTTGTTTGTTTAATTTAGCAAAATGGTATTTTGTGGTATCATCCACACATGCGTTGATAACATAACTGCAAAAAAGTAATAGCCTAGTTAACAGTTACTTGTTTACATATGAATGGTGTATTTATTTTATTTAAAGGGATAGTTCACCCAAAAATGAAAATTCTGTCATCATTTACTCACCCTCAAGTTGTTCCAAACCTGTATGAGTTTCTTTGTTCTACTGAACACAAAATAAGGTATTTTGAATTTTTTTTGCAACAAAGCAGATAGAGCAAACATTGACTACCATAGTATTTTTTCCCCTACTATGGTAGTCAATGGTTGCTCTATCTGCTTGGTCACAAACATTCTTCAGAATATCTTCTTTTGTGTTCAGCAGAACAAAGAAATTCATACAGTTTTGGAACAACTTGAGGGTGAGTAAATGATGACCCATTTTTGGGTGAACTAAGTACCTAAAAACTTATCAGTTTAACAGAATTTTCTAAATTAAAGTGCTATGATGGGTCAAACTAACTGTACTTGAAATGTTCTTATATTGAAAATGTTAATTTCCTGTCATCTTTTGGAATATCTGAAAGCCAGGTTTACCTAATATCTGTCATTATTAGCAGAACACATTTTTGCACATGGAGAAGACCAATTGTTTAGTCAATAATTCAAGAAGATCCTCTTGATTATAATGTACTTGGCCTTATGAAAAAGCAACATAGTTCTTGTAATTGTTTAACTATAGCATTTGTTACAGCAAGGAGGTTAGAACATTTGGTGACTCCTCAGTACAATGCTAAGGACAATTTTAACCTTTTTCTTTCTTTTTTTATCTATAGCATTTGTAATGAAAAATGGCAACATACACATTTAGAAAGTATAGCTACAACATGCCAAAGTTGGAATATAAGTCTTTAGTGAGAAATCTATTCCGTTAACAGATTATCTATTTTAAATTTAGTCAAGTTAGTCAAAACTTACCACAATAAATACAACAGAATGCAATTCAATTTTAGTATGGGTGGTCATGAGTAGTTTAAAAAGCTTTCTACTTTGTTCGTGCAGGATGATGTTTTCTCCTCTTTTCATCAGTCTTTATACAACCCCAAATCAGAAAAAAATGGGACAGTATGGAAAACGAAAAAAAAGAAGTGATTTTCTAAATTTACTTTGACTTGTATTTCATTGCAGACAATATGAACAAAAAATATTTCATGTTTTGTCTGGTCAACTTCATGTCATTTGTAAATATGCATCCTTTCCAGTCATTCAGACCTGAAACACATTTCAAAAAAAGTTGGGACAGCAAAGCATTTACCACTTTGTAATGTTGCCATTCCTTTTCACAACACTTAAAAGACGTTTAGGGACTGAAGACACCAAGTGATGAAGTGTTTCAGGTGTAATTTTGTCCCATTCTTCCTGCAAACAAGTCTTAAGGTGGGCAACAGTACGGGGTCTTCGTTGTCGCATTTTGCGCTTCAAAATGCGCCACACATTCTCTATTGGAGACAGGTCGGGACTGCAGGCAGGCCAGTCAAGTACCCGTACCCTCTTCCTCCGCAGCCAGGACTTTGTAATGTGTGCAGAATGTGGTTTTGCATTGTCTTGTTGAAATATGCATGGACGTCCCTGGAAAAGATGTCTTCTTGAAGGCAGCATATTATGCTCCAAAATCTCTATGTACTTTTCAGCATTAATGGTGCCTTCACAGAAGTGCCAGTTACACTGACACAACCCCATACCATGACAGACCCTGGCTTTTGGACTTGTTGCTGGTAACAGTCTGGATGATCCTTTTCTTCTTTGGTCCGGAGCACACGGCGTCCATTCCTCCCAAAAAATACCTCAAATACTGATTCATCTGACCACAGTACACATTTCCACTGTGTGATGGTCCATCCCAGATGCCTCCGAGCCCAGAGAAGTCGACGGCGCTTCTGGACACTGTTAACATAGGGCTTCCTTTTGGCACAGTACAGTTTTAACTGGCATTTGTGGATGTAACTACGTATTGTGGTACTTGACAAAGGTTTGCCAAAGTAGTCCTGAGCCCATGTGGGGATATCGCTTCTACATGAATGACGATTCTTGATGCAGTGCCGCCTGAGGGATCGGAGATCACGGTTGTTCAGCTTAGGCTTTCGCCCTTGTCCTTTACGCACTGAAATTCCTCCAGATTCCTTGAATCTTTTAATTATGTTTTGCACTGTTGAATGTGAAATATCCAAATATCTTCCTATCTTTCTTTGAGGAACATTGTTTTTAAACATTTCAATAATTTTCTCACGTATTTGTTGGCAAACTGGCGATCCTCGGCCCATCTTTGCTCCTAAAGGATTAGACCTTTCTTGGATGCTGCTTTTGTACCAAATCATAATTACAATCACCTGTTGACATCACCTGTTTCAAATCACATCATTATTTAACCATTTTACCTCATTACTAGCCCTAAATTGCTCCTGTCCCAACTTTTTTTGAAATGTGTTGCAGGTCTGAATGACAGGAAAGGATGCATATTTACAAATGACATGAAGTTGACCAGACAAAACATGAAATATTTTGTGTTCATATTGTCTGCAATGAAATACAAGTCAAAGTAAATTTAGAAATCACTTTTTTTTTTTTTTTGCGTTTTCCATACTGTCCCAACTTTTTCTGATTTGGGGTTGTAGTTTATGTGGCTGTTTTTAGTCACGTTTGACTTTGTCCATAGCGTTTTAAAGTGGTAAATTCATAAAGCGTCGAACATGCGAAATATACAATTAATTAACAGCCCGATTTCTATGTTTCCATTAACCATGGTAGGCTATAAATATTGGGGGGTTGTACTTGCTTGCTTTGGTTATTGTGGGGGTCACTACTGATATGACCAAAATCTTATATCATGATATGAGTAATTTTATTTCACGATAACGATATACACCAATCAGGCATAACATTACTATCCTAATATTGTGTTGGTTCCCCTTTTGCTGCCAAAACAGCCCTGACCCTTCGAGGCATGGACTCCACAAGACCCCTGAAGGTTTAATGTGGTATCTGGCACCAAGATGTTTGCAGCAGATCCTTTAAGGCCTATAATTTGCGAGATAGGGCCTCCATGGATCAGACTTGTTTGTTCAGCACATCCCATAGATGCTTGATTGGAATTGACATCTGGGGAATTTGGAGGTCAAGTCAACACCTCAAACTCGTGCTCAAACCATTCCTGAACCATTTTTGCTTTGTGGCAGGGCGCATTATCCTGCTGAAAGAGACCACAGCTACCAGGGATTACTGTTTCCATGAAAGGGTGTACATGGTCTGCAACAATGCTTAGGTAGCTGGTACATGTCAAAGTAACATCCACATGGATTGCAGGACCCAAGGTTCCCCAGCAGAACATTGTCCAAAGCGTCACACTGCCTCCGCTGACTTGCCTTCTTCCCATAGTGCATCCTGGTGCCATGTGTTCCCCACTGTTCCTTCCTTGGACCACTTTTGATAGATACTGACCACTGCAGACCGGGAACACCCCACAAGAGCTGCAATTTTAGAGATGCTCTGACCATGTCATCAAGCCATCACAATTTGGCCCTTGTCAAACTCACTCAAATCTTTATGCTTGCCCATTTTTCCTGCTTCTAACCTAACTGGTCATAATGTTATGCCTGATTGGTGTACATTTAGGTCTTTATGATATGATATGTGAAATCACAGTAAAAAAAAAAAAATCAAGCTCACTGAAGACTAGTAAACAGTCAGTGATAAAATAAGAACAAAGAAACGAATTACAAGCAATAGGACAACAAACTATACAATTCATGTTTTTATGTTTGTTCTATTGCAAAGTAATCAAATGTATAAATTGTGTGAATTAAATATACATTTATTATATTTAAGTTACAAAAGTGATTCCGTCAAGAGCAGTGACTGATTTTCTCTCTTTTGTTGTTTGATTAACATTAATGACAGACAGCAGCAGGAATATTAGGATGGACCGAACCCATGGATGCACATGTCCGCTACTCATGTGTTTTCTTTCTCAACTGTTTACGTTCACTTAAGACACGAATGACTGTGTTTACAAGGATACTTGCCAATACTTGCCATTTTGGCACATAAGTATGTGTATTTAACCGTTCCATAAAGCGACAAAAAGGACTCAGTTCTTAGAAACCATGTCTCAGACAGCACGCACGTAGCCTATGAAGGCAATATTGTAAGACCATTTCAAAAGGTTTGCAGCCAAATTTAGTAAAACATTTAATCCAAAATTACGGAAAAGATGAGAATTCTGTTCATTATCGGACTGTAAAGAACGATAGTTGAATATTATATTCCCCACCCCTACAATACACAACAGAATGAAACTAATTTATATGGTGCTGTCAGATTCATCCCATATTCCATGCATGGTCATTTCCTGTTCGACTTCAGATAAATGAAATGATTGGAAACCAGTAACGCGCGAGGTTTATGGAAAAGCTCTTTACGATGAGAATAGCATAGATAGTGAATCATTGACTTTTTTTCAGGCAGCAAGAAATGGTGTAGAATGAATGAAGAGAATAGTGGAGCACAGTAGTGGCTGTAGACGGAAGAAAGGCAATGAGTGGGTTCCAGAACAATACAGACAGAAAGAGAAAAACAAATAAAGGAAAGCAGAGGAGTGTTCAACTGTCACATTTCTAGAGGGTAATCAGAAGCTCTATTCCAAAAGTCAAGTGAAGTCAAGTCACCTTTATTTAGTATATAGTGCTTTATACAATATAGATTGATTGTTTCAAAGCAGCTTTACAGTGATAACAGGAAAACGATTGACTAAATGATGCAAACAAACAAGTTCAGTCGTACAGCAGCTGTAAAAGAAAGTCTCATTGTTCAGTGTGGATTCAGTTCCATTGTAAAGATCATCAATTATTATATTAGTTAATTTCATCTATAAAGCAGTTCTGCAGAAAACAGTGATAGACTGCCTATGAAGGCAGTATTTTAAGACTATTCCAAAATGTATGCAACCAAATGAGTAAAATAACTAAAATAAATCCAAAATACCGGAAAGGGTCAGAATTCTCTGTTCATTATCAGACTATAAAGAATGATACTCTAATATTTTTTCTTTTAGCTATTTCAACTTCGTTAAAAAACTGAAAGGGTCAATGAATATGCTGTTCTACTGAAATTCTGATAAGAAACAATGGGAATTCTGCAGATTTTGGGCAATTGTGGGATTTGTGACCAGTGGGAAAACAAAAGCACCGGATCCGGAGGAGGTGTCAATGTAGGAGTCTGCTATTCATCATCATGCCACTGTCTGCGTTCACACTGGAGCCAAGCAAGCCGATTTGAGCATGTGCCATTTTGATTATCTTTCTATTAGCCTCATGAATCCTACTTACTGTGTGCGGATGGTAATATCCCTGTAACCGTAGCAACGGCGGACACGCCGGCCGGATCTTACCTCAAATCATACCCTCAAATCAAACCCAAAGACATCACAGTCTTGTGGTTACAAACGCTGGCATATTTGTCTCTTTATTTAGCTTCGCTTCTCTGTCATTGTCACTGCTAGTTTATGCAGGATGCTTAAGTTTTTTTTTATTTCTCACAGCAGGTCGTTATTTCTTCCAAGCCCCTTCCTGCTTTTTAAATTAAATCTTGTTGATAGACAGAGTCTGTGTTAAACAGCTGTGTCGACTGTGTGTGCGTGTGTCTATGTGTTTAACAGCATTCAGTATCAGTGCATTGGCTGTCTCCTGGGTAGTAGGAGTTTAATCCAATCTATCGACTATTTCCTGAGGGCATTTCAAGATACCGGTTGCGGATGGCAAGTGACTGACAGGCAATTAAAATCGATAGAAAACGCTGGAACACAGATGAGTCAATCAGTGAAAATCAAGAACCTATTAATTTTGGGTCCTTAACTCACTCTAATGCCACTAAAGCAACTGTTGCATAGGTCAGTTATACATCATTTTTAGGGGTGTTTATTTAAATGTTAATTTATAATCAATTCTAAAAAAATCATAGAATTTATTTATTGGCTATTTTCTCGCATTTTTTTTCAGCATCTCACCTCCATGAGCTGTGCGTCTTAAAGGGTTAGTTCACCAAAAAATGAAAATGTTGTCATTAATTACTCACCCTCATGTTGTTCCAAACCTGTAAGACTTTAGAACTTCATCTTCGGAACACAAATTAAGATATTTTTTATGAAATCGGAGAGCTCTCTGACCCCTCGATAGGCAGCAACGTCCAGAAAGATAGTAAAGACATTGTTAAAGTTGTCCATGTGATAGTCAGTGGTTCAACCTCAATGTTATGAAGCGACGAGAATACTTTTTGTGCACAAAAAAACAAACTATTCAAACATTTCTTCTCGTCTGTGTCATTCTCCTACGCTGTTGACGTAGTTAGTAAACAGTTTCTACCATTGGCCGATGCTGTTCACGTGAGCACTACGAAGCATGTGTGTGATGATAGTAGTTGACCCAAAAATGTAAAATTCTGTCATCATTTTTAATTCACTTTTTTTCATTCAACTGGCGCTGGTTTTCACTGTTTTTCTATGTAAATACGCTCTAGACAGACGTGTTTCACCGTTGCGCTCGTGTATCTTGTGTCTTTTGCATTACACAGCATTCTAAAAATGTGGCTCTCAAGATAAAATAAGTTCAAAAATGCGTTTCTACACCTTGTTTTTTAATTTTTTTCATTCCACTGACCTGCATCTCGCATAAAACACGTGTTCTGTGTGAATGGCCGTCAAACAAAATGACAACGTAAGTTGACTTGTACCTCATGATTTTGGAATAAACTGTATTTGAATTAATTTATCATAGTTTATTATTGTGCAAAAAAAAAATCAGAAAGCAGAAGCTTATGTATCAGGTTATGTTGAAACACTAAAAACTGTTGAAGACAAGAAAATTGTAAAATTGCAAGAGGAAATCCACCCAACTGTCAAGAAGTTAGACAGCCAACATGTCCTAAACACTGACATTAACACACAGGAAAAAGATGTGAATGGGTAAATAACGTGTTGGCTGTGTGTCACATTATTACTTATCAGAGCACAGAGATGTTGAAACCGGAAATTCATGCCGGAATCCAATCAGCATGCTTGTTTTTTTGTTTGTTTTTTTATAATAAAACCAAATAATCCATGCATAAAATGAACACATGTATCATGGATGAAGCCCATTTTGCATTTAGTAAACAGAAGGCTGTAACTGTATATAGAGATTTACAGAGGAAATAAACCAAATATCCTCCTCATTATCTGACGATAAAACATTCTCCATCTTTTTATTCAATGGAGAACATCACAAAATCACAGAAGTCTAAACTGAATGAAGGTCAGTGTAATTTAAAAAAATTAATAAAAAAAAGTCTGATCCAATGCTGCATATTTCAAGATTACTGGCTTATTTCAGGAATGGAGTAACAACATTCCATTATAGCTGTACCTATCTGAATTAAAGCCCTGATATACTTCTCGCCAGTTTGTTGTCATTGCGAGAAAAAAAAAAGTCCGGCCAAAACAAAGTTTGTTTGGAGTCTGTTTCGGAACAGCTTGCCGAAAAGTTTTTTAAAAAGTTTGCTCCGGCTGGTAAACACCTTCTGTCAGGTCCCTGGGCTGATCTGTCAGTTTTTCCTTTTTATCGTGTGTGTTTGTGTTAGTGTTTGTTTGGAGCACGTGAGTTCGGTTTGACAGTTTGCCATGTGCTTCGCTGTCATTGTCTGATCCCACTCCCCTTGTTTTTCCATTCCTTACCTCGTTATTGTTTCACTCCCTTCACCTGTTCAGTATCAATTAAATCCTTACTCCCCTATTTAGTCCCCTCTTGTGTGCTGTCTTGTGCCAGATTGTTGTTTTGTGCTCCGTGTTGTGTTGGATTCTATGTCAGTTTTGTTTTCATCATAGTTTTTGTTGTGGTTGTTCACATGTGGTTCCCCATTGCATTCAGCCCTGGTCTCGCGCTCGATCTTCGGCCTCGCAGTGTTGCCATTCCCACTTATAATAAGCGTTATTGGGATTGTTGATACTTTAAAGTAATGTTAATGAAATTATATTTAATTAACATTACTATATGTATAATGTGTTAAATATAGATATTTCTTGTTTTACAAAAACCCATCGGTTCACTTCAGAAGGCCTTTATTAACCCCCCGGAACCATGTGGATTACTTTTATAATGGATGGATACACTTTTTTGGGCTTCAAATAAGCGGCCATTCACTGCCATTATAATGCTTGAATTAGCCAGGACATATTTAATATAACTCCGATTGTATTCGTCTGAAAGAAGAATGTCATATACAGCTAGGATGGCTTGAGGGTGAGTAAATCATGGGATCATTTTCATGGGGTAATTTTCACTTTCTAGGGCTTGAAAGTGGTAGTTGCGTAGGCCGTCAATGGATGGACTGAAAGCTCTCAATTTTCATTAAAAAGATCTTTAATTGTGTTGAATACGAAGATGAATGAAAGTCTTACTAGTTTGGAACGAGAAGATGTTGCGTAATTAATAGCCACGTTTCCACTGTCGGACCAGTGCGAGCCAGGGCTTTCAACGGGCCGGGCTGGGCTAATAGCCTCGGACCTGTAGCACTGAGCCCAAAACCATGCTGCGTTTCCACGGTCGGGCTAGAAGCTCCGCAGTTCTTCATTGAAACCCACCCTTAACACGCCTCTCTGGAACAACGTCACACAAACCCAATATCTGACCAACAAATGGAAGTTTCATCAGAAAACTAATCAGAAAGAAATCAATGGAAACTAGCGAGATCGCAAAACCAACATGATAAAAGCGGCTGTTTGTTGGCATTTTTGATGTGTACTTAAAGATTTGTAATGCGACACACACACTAGCACGCCCATTTTTGGTCTGACAGTGGAAACGCAGCTAATGACAGACTTTTCTTTTTCGGGTGAACTAACCCTTTAAAGCTTTTTTTTTAATTTTTTTTTTTTAATTTTATTTTTTTTTTTATTTTTTTTTATTGTAAACAAGAATGAAGTTACAAACAAACTACAACAATACAATAGACACGAGTACTAGACATAATATTAGAATATTATCTTGACATGAAATAACATTAACAACAGGTATAGAGGCTGAGTGTTATTGCATACAGGTTGACTATAGATATGAAATGACAGAAATTAAATGACGAGAATAAAATAAGTGACAGGAGTGAAGAAACAGAAGGGGGGGCGGGATTGTGGGGGGTTGGGAGTTGAGTACGGATGGTGGATCTGGGAATGTAGAAGTCGTGGCCTTGCGGGGTTGGGGGGGGGGGGGGGGGGGGGTTTAATGAGTATTTGGGAATGTCTGTGTGTTAGTGTGTGTGTGTGTGTGTGTGTGTGTGTGAGTGTGTATATAAGGAGTAATGCTGGCTTATTGTTGGGCCGGGGTGATGGAAGCTGGATCACATAGGATGGTTACAGAGGAGGAGAAAAAAAAAAAAAAAAAAAAAAAAAAAAAACCTAGTTATTTTCATTACATAGGATAAAAATAAGTGGAATAAAAAAATAAAAAAATAAATAAAAAAAATAATTGATTGACTGACTGATTAAGCAGACTGCCTGGGCACCCATACATAGCCACAGTGCCCCCGGCCCCCGCACAAGGTATACCATGGTGAGGCGGCAGAGGGAAGGCCCTGCGTGCCATCCGGCCCTTTAAAGCTTGACGAACAAAATGACAGATAGCTTCTCAGTGCTGCAGTTTGATCTGTTGTAAGATCAATTCAAATTAGACTAGACAGATATGTCATAATTTCTTTACAGTGAACACAAAGCAGTAGCTTGACAATAGTCTCCTCAAGCATATGTCATACAGGATCAGATCCATTAACGATGTCCACTGGTGAGGGTGCATTCATAGGATGATGCATCCACCTCACAGAAGGAACCTTTTTCAACTTCATGTCAGTCGTGACCCAAGTGTCACACTGTGCAGGAGGGGACCCTGGGAATCTCAACAAAAGAGCACCACTGCTAGCCTACAGTCTCTTTCCCTCTTTCCCGTCATAATTTCAATGGTATTGATTAACAAATGCATTTTACCCTGCAATGATGACTATAAATGCAACAAATTGGATTTCAGCCATTCACTCAGGATATGCGTTTTGGTGTGGGCGTCTTGATGTAGGAAGTATTATTCTGTTGAATGAGATTTGTCTTCCTGGCCCCGTCTTTGGTTAATGAAAGCCCAATCTGATGTAATTGGCATGAATAGGAGATACAACAGGAGCAGCAAGGTGACTTGACCATGATGTTCGCTCTTTGGTTGATTGCTGTTATAGTGAATATAAACTAGAGACCAATCAGCGGTGGTTCTGCACAAGCACACATGCACTTTAACAAATGGCATTCCTACTTGAATACATTCAGAGACACACTACGCATAACCAAAAGTCAACACAGAAATGGCTAAACAACTACAAAGCATTTTCAAAGGCTTTTCTTTAGACGGCTCTTAAATGAGCAGACGCTGGTGGCACGAGGACAGCTGTTGCCACTCATTTACTCTCATCAAACCTCATTGTACTATCTGTATTCTCTGAAATGCAGATAACACAATGAGCTTTGAAAGCTTTGAAAATAAATACCATGTACGTGTTTGCGTTTTGCTTTGCCGAATCCTTTCGCGGCCTTGATGTGTGTGTGTGTGTGTGTGCTTTGTGGTCCGTGTTTGATGTCTGCAGTTTGGCTATGCATTTCTGAAGTTCTGTGCGTGTAAAGCCGCTTGCTGTTTGACAGAAACCACCCCAGCACCCTTTGTGTGACCCGAGGTAGTTGTCATGGAGACCGTAAACACACAGGGATTTTAAACACTCTCTTGCCCATCAGCTGTTCTTCTCATGAATACATTACAGGCTGTAACCTTATAATTACCTTTCTCTGTCTCTTCCCCCACCCTCTCTTTTTCTTTGTTTCAATCACCTGAGCTGTCACTATGACAGCTCAGGTGTCATAGTGACACCCCCCCCCCCCCCAACATATTAAGCCTCCAAGCTTCTCAAAATAGAAAGTGACTGTAAGAAGATAGTTATAGCATTGAAAAATCCAACATCAGGGAAACAATTCGCCAGTGTTGGGAGTAACGCATTACAAAAGTAATGCATTACCGTAACGTATTACTTTTTGCTGTAACGCAGTAGTGTAAGGCATTACTAATACATTTTCAGCAATATTTTACTCGGTACATATTAAGTAACGCTTGCATTACAACACACTTTTAGCCCAAAATGTAATTGTTCCACAAAAAAAACCCAGCATGACCGCGAGGCATTAACGAATGATAAAAATGCAAGTAAGTTATTACCGGTTCGTGGTCAGTCAATTGCCGCGTGTGGTGTCTAAGTTTGTAAATAAAAAAAGTAATGTAATGCATTTCAATTCTGAGACAGTAATATTGTAAGGTAAAGAATAACTTTTAACTAACAGTAACAAGTAATCTATAATGTATTACAGTTTGGAAGTAACTTGCACAACACTGCAATTGACCTATCTATCGGTAAGCCCCGCTCCCCTTAGTTACTGTTGCTAACTCAGAAAAAGTTGTAACTGTCTTGCAATGACAGCTGTCAGTGTGAAAAATTTGTGCCAAGAAATTCTTGGACACAGAATGTAGTGGACCCCTTTCTGAATGATGTCCAAACTTTACTGATGGTTTATGAAGTGAGTCTTTTTTCACTCCAAAAAAAATCACCGTAAGTGCTGAACAAACAAAGCATAATAAGTGCGCATTAACGTCCATTCACAAATTCTCTCTCCGTTGCATTATCATTAACATACACTGCAAATTACATAAAAACATTCATACAACAAACAGTAAACAAACAAATACAGACCTTAAACATATTTAAACTCACAGAAATATCAAAAATTTATACAAAAACAAATTAGAAGAAACATCACAATAAAGTCTGTTACACAGAAGGACCCGAGGAGCATTCAACTGGGACTTAAAAATGCAATGGAGGGATATGTAAAAGATTTTAAAATAAATATGGTGGGAGATTAATTTGGAGGCTTACAAATCACAATGCCTCAAGTTATGGTTGTCTCGATCGCAGATGACAACATTCAGGATCAACACTGTTCATGTACCGTAGGGTAAAATTTAATTATTTTTACATTTAACCCGTTTAATATGGAGAGGCACTGAAATATAGACCTTCGTTTATGTGTTTTTGACCTAACGTTACACTGTTACATGACGTGAGCTATTAGCTATTGACGTTTGTACCTATCAGTAACTTTAATCGTAACTTAATGAGAGTATGACAACCAGAAAATCCTCTCAGGATACCTGGAATCAGTGTTACAGTACCCCAGGCACATCGTTTGACCATTTTTGTAGCATAAACAGCATCAAACCTATGACAGCTTCGGACCGTCCAATGTATCTCGATGGCACTGAAACCTAAAGATGTCTGAGTTCCGGTCGCTGTGCAACTGATACTCAACAGCCATTAACTCATCTGTGTTCGAGGGGAGGGGCTTACCGATAGGTCAATTATCTGGAGATGTTACATTAACACACAGATGTGCCTGTCTTGGGGTCAGAAAGCTTCAAAATATACATCAAACTCTACCTACATCACCACATGTTGCTTGGGATGGTTTCAAGGGAAAAAAATAATCTGCACTCATCCAAAAATAAATCCTGGAACAACATTCCAATCAACCAATCAGATTTGAGGGATAGGCTCACAGTTTATGTCAAGTTTAGGCTTAAAACAAGGGTTAGGGGCTTCTACATCAGTGTTATTCATCCATCATTTCCGTCTGATTTTAGGGATACGTTATGGGTAGGATTAGATTTAGAGGTAAAGATGTGGTCAGGACTATGTCTTTGTATTAAGTATGTTGTTCCTGGATCAACAGAACATGGCTTGCTTGGCAAAATCATGGCAAATACTGTCGTTTGTGGTCTGTTTGTGCCATAAGCATTTTTGTTTGTGCTGCTTCAGTTTTTTATGTCAATATGTATAGGTCATTCTGAGGTCACTCAATGTGCTGCCGTTGCGACAGGTCAAGCAAACGTGTTTGATATAATTGGGAATAATATCTATTAAAATACTGATATTCTGTCTATAACTCCTCCCTGAACATTCCTGCTGCCCTGTATCTTGCTCTTTCATTGGCTGTAGGTCATCGTTGCCGATGTAATTCTCAGTCAGGACACGTTTCACACAGCGGGATTTTGAATCGCTGACACATCCAGATATTTAGCATGCCAAATATCTCATGGGCGTCGACGACTCATCTGCGATTCTCTCAGATTGCATCTTTCAGTCCTTCCAGAAAAACGTGATTATGTGATCGCATGATTTAATGCATAATCAGCCAAAGTCCGCATATTTATGCAGGGCCACATTTTTTCAAATACGCCGCACTTTCACTGCGTAAATTGCCTATTTCCATGTGCAAAATATGCGGGGCTAGCATGATTTCATAATCCCTGCATTTTCGTTGCAAAAAAGTGATATATATTAGCAGAAAGTTGAAAAATGTTTGTTTACTTCACACTAGAGCCGCCATTTCCCCCTATTGCCATGGGAACGTTTTGAAGTGACGTAATTACCCGACGTGAAAGTCATCGAAAAGCTGCAAACCCCGTGGTGAAACCATAGATATCGCTGAAACTATGATGAAGCACGCAAATTCCCATTTGCCAACAAAAATAACAGCAAAACACCGCGCAAAGCAGTTTCCCGGTGTGTTGACCGATTTCAAAACACAGCATCATGAAGCTTCGAAGCGTTATGAATCAGTGAGTCGATTCAGTGGTTTGGAGCGTTATGAATCAGTGAGTCGATTCAGCGGTTTGGATCGCCAAAGTCACGTATTTCAGCAGTTTGACATGCGATCCGAATCATGAATCGACGCGCTGATTCATAACGCTTCGAAGCTTCATGATGCTGTGTTTTGAAATCGGTCATTACTATATAAGTCGTTATGTAGGTTTTTTTGCGCACAAAAACTATTCTCGCCACTTCATAAAGTTATTGTAGAACCACTGTAGTGAGATGGACTTTGTAACAACGTCTTTAGTCCCTTTTATGGGTCTTGTGAGTGGAAATGTCATTGCTTTCAATGGAGGCCTTTCTGAGCCATCGGATTTCGACTAAAATATCTTCATTCTTCTTACGGGTGTCCAACGACATGAGGGGAAGTCATTAATGACAGAATTTTCATTTTTGGGTGAACTAACCCTTTAAGAGTTTGCACTTTGTGCATTGGAAGCACTCAAATGTCTGTTTTGTATAGCTACCTCTGTAAAACAGGAAGTTATTCATTCATTTTTTCAGAAATTATAGCATATTCCTTTTGTAAAGCTACAGAACTTGTTTGACTCAATGTTTTGTAAATTTGAGCCATGTGTTTATTAAGGTCTTCTTCAATAAAACAAGATGAGAACTTAAATTTTCCCAGCACTATCTGTGATGATGTGCTTTTTTTCTCTTTTTCATCAAACCACAGTTTTTGCAAGTTCCCGCAATTTCATAGCATAAAATTGCATAAATTTCCCGCATTTTCCATCGCATTTTTTAAGAAAACGTGCTGCATAATCAAGGATTTTTGCCCGCAACAATCACAAAAAAAAGCCAAATTTTTCTGGAAGGACTGCTCTTTAATAATTCGCACCGTTTTGCCTCCAATTTCAGGCATTTGTCACAAAACCTGTTGGCGAGTGAAAATCGGGGCTAAAATCGTGTAAACTCTGCATTAGCTCCCCCACATGCTCCAAATTCACCCAAAATAGTCTTGTTTGTTTGTGCTTCGTTTGTGCCGTAAAAATGTTCGCTTGAGCTGCTTCTGTTTTTTGAGATATTAAAAGAATATTTATTGGTCATTCTGCGGTCACTCAGCCCCACCACATGCTCCAAATTCACCCCCTCATTGTTTGTGCCGGTAAAAGTTTTGTTTATGCTGCTTCGGTTTTTAAAATATTAGACATTGGATTATAAGTCATAACGTCACTCAGCAACCCCACATCAGACATTAAATTATAGGTGATGACATCAGTATGGTGGTTGACCTGCGTGAATTTGGCCCCCCACCCAACACAAAATGTCGACAGAATTGTTAATATTTCATCAGTGTCTGAAAAACGCTCTTAATAAACACATTTATATTCGTAAGTGTGGTATAAATACAGTATATCACTCTGGACTGTTGCATTATTAAACTTCAATGCCAACACAAGGTTTAACATCCTCTCAGAAACTTACACTGATACTGAGAGGAACCAAACGGTTAAATGGTTAGAGACCAATTTTGCAAAAGGCTCTTGTTGACCATGGAAGTCATTTGCTGTAGCCACAGGAAGACCAGTCACCAGCTTCTATTAGAGGAAATGTACAGTAATCACATAATTGAGCTGACATGAAAGCAGCACAGCCTTTGCTTTCTTGCACTCTGACACATTTGGTCATCTATATCACGACCTGCAAGTACATATTAGCTCCAGGCTGGATTATGGGATCATGTCTGAGTATAATGATTTTATTAATTGAACCACGAACCCTTGTGGCTCCCGTAGTTCATAAAAATAAATAATTTACAGATCTAGAAAATGAGTTGTCTTGACTATGGAGATGGACATGTTCTGTAAGTGTGCGTGTGTTTCTTCCACCCATGACTGTACATTCCCGCCGCTCATCTGCATAAAGACAGGTCTGTCTGCTCTCTGTCTCTCCTTCTGTATTTTAACAAGCTGCCACTCCTGTGCTGATTGCAATGGTGAAGAGTAATTAACTGAGGAGATAGAGAGAGATTGTTCAAAGTGTGTTATCTGCTCTCTCGCCAGCTGAAATCTGTGGCCAGATTAATGGGATTGAATTGGCTATTCACCATGGCAGGACTACAGTAAATACTTAGAATATTAAAAAGTGACAGGTAAGCTGCATAGCCGACAGGGATTACATGCAGATTTGTGGTGCCAAAGCCTCCATCAGGGTTGCACTCTCAACCACCATGCAAAAGTTTTGATCTTTGTAAGGGATTATATTTTCCCAACAGCATCACCGTTGTGGCATGAAACAAGGCTGAAACACAAATGTGCACTTCATATTCTACAGTTAACGTTTTGGCACTTATTGTTTTTGGCGAATAAACATTATTACTGTCATCCTATTGGCTTCTTGCGAACTAGGGCGGTTCAGTTTTATGAATTTGACTATTAATGCTACAAAAAACAAAACAAAAAACTATTAAGTTAAATTACATTACTCTTCAAAAGTTTGGGTCAGTAAGATTACATTTTTTTAAGAATTATTGCTTTTATTCAGCAAGGACACATTACATTGATCAAAAGCAACAGTAAAGGCATTTATAATGTTACAAAACTTTCCATTTCAAATAAATTCTGTTCTATTGATCAAAGTTATTAGCCTGACAAGCCAGACCCACATCAAGATGTTGGGTCTGGGAACTCACCATTGACAGGGCTCAATCCGAGGGGCGGGACAAACGGTTGTCTTTCAAATTCCCTCTACACGCAATTGGATAGCGCTACAACCAACCAGCTAGTTGATGGATTAAACTTTCGCCATATCCGGTCGGCAAAACTCCGAACACATCTTCCTTTTTTAAGAATGACTTCAGTGCCGTTCTTTTCTCAAAGAAACGCTTAACTCAAAGTCTTCCAGAGTCGCGGCCAAAGCCGATTCGAAAGACCACTGTTTGCCAGCTTCTTCGTTTACGAGTAGCATGCGGAACCGCCGTAACTCTGCTGTGACGTGCCGTCATTATGTTAAGCCCGCCCACCGACTCTATACACGATGTGATTGGCCTGAGCAGAGTTTGGTTTTTACAGCTCGCAGGTCTACCGAGAGTTGCTAGACTACACTCGTGGCAAATGAGATTTGCTGCCGCTAGGGTGCGTCTAGATTTCTAGGCTACAAAGTTATCACAGTTTCCACAAAAATATTTAGTAGCCAACCACAACTGTTTTCAACATTTGATAATGGTAAAAAATATTTCTTGAGCAGCAAATCATATTAAAATGATTCTGAAGGATCATGTGACACTGAAGACTGGAGTAATGATGCTGAACATTCAGCTTTAACATCAAATTAAAGTCGGTGTTGTGCCCCAACAAAAAGGATGACAAAGGATGACTTGAAGTGTTTTGAAAACGTAAATATGAATGAACCATTGTTTGTCGCACTATCATTCTTATAGGCTATTCATAGTTCATCCTTTTCGAGTGAAAAACGCATACATTGTCATTTGCAGTGTGGTGTTTTAAATCAAACGAAACATGTAATATCTTACTGATGAGAAAACAGAAGCTTTTATTCAGGATTACAACGAATGGCTTAGATCAAAACAATAACAGAAGCAACATTATTTTCATGCTTTCTTCCGTATCCCCTAATCCAACGCATTAACCCCATTGTAACTGATTTTCAGATATGTGTGTCGTTTTCATGGACTTTTAGTTAGTTTATGTTTTCCTTTGTTTAGTTTTCCTGCCACTCTTTAGCTGTCATGGTTTCTGATATGATTAGTTAGTTCAGTTCAGCTGTGTGTCGTTAATTAACCTTATTTGCCTTCGTTCTTAAGTTCCTGTGTTTTCAGTGTTCGTTGTCCGGTCTCATCTATGAATGTTGCGTGTGCTTGCTGCCTTCTGTTATATTACGTTCTGAAGTATTATTAAAGACTGTGTTTATGTTCTGTCTTAATCATCGTGTGTTCTTCTTGCAACCGTGCGTCACACCCATGAATGTCTAAGCAAAGGAAAGAATAGCAAATCACAACCATCACAACTATTCAGTGTGACTGCGGCGCTACAGTATAAATGCTCAGTACATATCAAACGATCTGTAACAGACAAAGCAATAGTGACACATGGTAAAAGCACTGTTACTCACACGACATTACTGTCGGATACAATGTAGTTGGCACTGCATCATCTTTTATTTTCAGTCTCTCTGTGTCTTGTTTAAAAAGAATTTGTAGTAAAATGAAGCAAACAAACAAACAAACAAACAAACAGTGTCTTACTGATGCAATCTGACTGAAACTTTGTTAAAAATAAAGTTTATCCACACTTTCTTAATGCTAGGATCACAAGGATGGCAATGCAAAGACTGTTTTTCCACAACTTGGCATTTCAAAATGCAATGATATTTTTTTCACCTGTAAATCCACGGACTTGTTATTTTGGAGGTCTTAGCTGAAATATTTAATATATATTGTATAGCTAGGGTATAGATCTCCCTGTTGGTTTTTATGTGCTGGATGCTGCATTTGTTTTATATTGCTTCTGGGATGTGGCCTTTCATTACACAGATTCTAAAGTATATTACTATCCCATATTTTCAGAAATATGCTCATAATTTATAGGGTTCAAATAAGAAACCTTGTCCCATGTATATATGATATATGCCTCATGTATTTATATGTATGTGTGTGTGTGTATATATATATATATATATATATATATATATATATATATATATATATATATATATATATATATATATATATATATATATATATATATATATATATATATATATATATATATATATATATATATATATATATATATATATATATATACACACAGTGGGGAGAACAAGTATTTGATACACTGCCAATTTTGCAGGTTTGTCCACTTGCAAAGCATGTAGAAGTCTGTAATTTTTATCATAGGTATGTACTCTTCAACATACAGGTACAGGTAACAAGTTCAAACAGGTGCAGTTAATACAGGTAATGAGTGGAGAACAGGAGGGCTTCTTAAAGAAAAACTAACAGGTCTGTGAGAGCCGGAATTCTTATGGGTTGGTTGGTGATCAAATACTTATGTCATGCAATAAAATGCAAGTTAATTATTTAAAAATCATACAATGTGATTTTCTGGATTTTGTTCCGTCACTCACAGTTGAAGTGTACCTATGATAAATATTGCAGACTTCTACATGCTTTGTAAGTGGGGCAAAATCAGCAGTGTATCAAATACTTGTTCTCCCCACTATAGCTCGCACACACAAAATGCATCATAAGCTAAATAAACAAAGATGCAGATTTAAAGGGAACAGAGTGCTTTTAAAAATCAATTAGATAGTGCTTTATTACAAGAGAATGTGTGCACCTCTGTGTATAATGTGCTTTCTTGCCCATAGCCGTGTTCCTCTTGCAATAACCCATGCTTCTATAATTGTCTTCATGCACGGATTCATCACATGCATTTTTGATATGAAGATGGCAGCCATTTTCCTCTCTTTCATCATAATAATAGAACAAGGCTCGTCAAGATCCACGTTCCCCTCACCTGTGCTCAGTACCAGCATAGATCACTTCTTATAACCCATCTCCTCCACTATTGATCAGAAGCAGCGCCTTGGGCAATAAGACCAGGGTTTTTATCCTATAGCTAGAATAATTTGCTCTGTCGTTAGATCTTGAGAGTGTTCTGTTCTCTGACTTTCTTCCTCTGGTGGTTTTTCTCAGTCTGTAATGGTGATTAAACCTGTGACCCCGTCTTAAACTATCTTCCTGCCCTCAAAAGCAGGATGACACCGGAATATTGATTCAATGAAATTTTCTATTGATTTGACTTTTTCTTATAGCGGTTCTGTCCATTTTCTTTATGTGAAACCGGTAAAGTCTAACTACATTTTTGCTGCCTAGTGGTTGGAGAAGCAGAGAGCTTAACATTTTTTCCTCCGTTTTAAGATTGCAGCTGCAGAGATGTTTACAATAAAACGCTGTATGACTTTGCTTTAATTTTACAGTTTTTGTTGTGGGTGTAACACTGTGCCTTGAAATCAGAAAAACATGAAATCAGATGTCTAGCAGTAAAGTTCACCCCCTGCTAGTTTTGTACGCCTCCATCATGCGGTGTTGGACGCTAACCACGTTACACCTACACTAATCAGCCCTCCACTGAGTTTCCTCCATCCCAGAAGAACTAACTTCACCAAACAGACTAAATATTTAACTAGCACAGTTTAAGAAGCACTCATGGACATTCTGAGTGCACAGAAGATCATTTTAGTTTTATCCATGGAGATATGGACTGTGTTGTCAGTGTGCTCTAATGTTAGATTGAAGCAAATGCTATAAAATGCAGTAATATGGTACACTGAACACAATGATAGCTTGACACTTTTAAGTATTAATCTTCTTTTTTTTTTTTTTTTGTAATTGTATGTTGGATCTTATAACCAAAACCAGAAGCTAGAAGTACTAATCATTCTAGTCTTTCAGGTATCTCACAAGCTAACCATTTTAGCCCCCAGCCCCAAACCAGTTAAGTCACTGGTCCAGAGTCAGAGTGCGGGATCAGGAATCAGGCAGGACCTAGGCAGCTGACTTGTTGCCTCGCTGCCTTATCAGACAATGACTTGTAAGGCAGTGTTTGTGCATGAAGGCACCTCAAGAAAATTTCGACTTCTGAGCAGAGGTGTCAAAAGTATTCGCATTCATTACTCAGGTAGAAGTATAGATACTGGGGCTTAAAAAGACTTCTGTAGAAGTTGAAGTATCAACTCAAGCTTTTTACTCAAGTAAAAGTGTAAAAGTAACTGGTTTCAAAACTACTTAAAGTATAAAAGTAAAAGTAATGTAAGGGGAAAAAATGCCATTAAAGGGGTAGCTCACCCAAAAATGAAAATTCTGTCATAATTTACTCAAATTGTTCCAAACCTGTATGAGTTTCTTTGTTCTGAAGATTGAAGAATTTTTGTAACCAAGCAGATTATATGCAACCATTGACTGCCATAGCATTTTCCCCCTACTATGGCAGTCAATGGTTGCTCTATCTGCTTGGTTACAAAAATTCTTCAAAATATCTTCAGAACAAAAACTCATACAGGTTTGGAACAACTTGAGGGTGAGTAAATGATGACAGAATTTTCATTTTTGGGTGAAGTATCCCTTTAAGGACAAAAGATTAGGCCACGCCACAGTGCATACCCCACCTCCTCAAAAAAAAATTTTTCTGAAGGCCATAATGACTATAATGTTATGTTAAAAAGTTAATGTTGAACATTTTTAGATGCACTTGGCTACGCGTTTCAGCCGCATATATTCCCATTGAAATGAACGCATTTTAGGACAATGCAAATACATTAAAGAACCATATTGTGTACTACTGAGCATTAATGTGTTTCATGGAGTGGAAGATTTGATGACTAGTTGCCTATAAATATTGTAAAGATTCAGAGGCATGTCATCAATAACCATTTTTTGAATGTGTGATCAGTGTGGCCAGATTGGGTCAACAATTTCCAGCCCAAAAACCTCACCAAATGTACATTTATATTTTTAAAAGAAAATGGTTATTGATAACATGCCTGGTTATTGATTTTGATATTTTGATATTGATTATTGAATTTTGCACCTCTTATGCTGCGTTCACACCAAACGCGAATTGAGCGTCAAAATCGCGTCTACCGCGTCTAGTTTCACGCGCGTACATTTTGAATGCATTCGCGCGTCAGCAGAGAATTGGACGCGCGTAGAAATCGAGCGTTTGAAGCGAAATTGACGCGCGTTCAAGGCACTCCAGGAGAAATATGTCATAAAACACCACTCTGCCTCTTTTCATTTTCATTAAACATATATATTAAGCATTAATAGCCACACAAATGTGGTCCAGGCAACTCCTACATCATCTTCAGTACATGTATATTTAAATATCCTTAAAATATAAAGTTATTAAACTTCTCTTTGCCCTCAGTCAAAACGATTTGGCAGACAACAAATTATAGATTCATGAGAGCAAAGCTCGGCCGTTAGATCTACACAAAACGAACCACTACAGGACATCAGAGCCAGCGGCAGACGCCAGAAGGACTGGCCGAGGAAAGGCTGCCTTCGCCGGGGTTATGAGCAGTGATTGCCCGGTGATCGCCTGGATCTCACAACTCCAAAAACACAAGATTATTTTTTTTAAAATAGGCGCTCTCTTTATAAATAAACCACAGATTTGAGCTTTAAACAACTACATTCCCACCTGAAAACGTCTTAAAGGGGTGGTAAACCACGATTTCACTATTCTAACTTTAGCTAACGTGTAATGTTGCTGCTTGAGCATAAACAACATCTGCAAAGTTACAACGTTCAAAGTTTAAAGCAAAGGGAGATATTTGCTTTTAAAGAAATCAGTTTCTAAGGACTACAGCAAACGGCCGCTAGGGACTACTACACATTCACCCAGGTTTTGCTGACATCACCAGGCCCAATATTTACATAAACCCCTCCTCCGGGGAATATGAAATAAGGGGGGCGAGGCAATTTTGTATCGCCGCGGGGAAGCGTTAGTAGGCTGGAGTGTTGTTGCCGCGATGCCAAGGAAACGCTGTTATATTCATCCGGATTGCAGGTCTGGGGTACTTGCTCTGTTCAGCCTTCATAGGGACGGGGGTGCGTTGCAGAGCGTTTAACATACAGCATGTTATATGCACGTGTGTTTGAGTCAGCGGGGAATCAGGCGCGCGCAGGGCTCCCTGCATCCACCGTCTTCGCGATTTCAATACCAGATTTGCACAACGTCAGCTGCGTGAAAAAAACACTGCCGGTGCGTGGATGCACGACGCGCGCGCTGCACATTTCACGGAGGACAACACAATCTTCCACAAACTTCGCGAGTTCAATACAGGATATGCACAACGGCTTGTCCTGAAAGCTGGATTTACAAACAGAAGCTGTTTACGGGCCACAACCTGTAAGTCTGATTTATTTTTCATCGATGTGTTTTCCTGTAATAGGTTGTAGCAAGGAAGTAAACAGATGACAACGCTGTTCTGCAAACCAGTCTGTTAAATGCTCATTCATACTTAACGTTATCCGACGAACACCTATCGTTACAAACACTAACGTTAAAATCTCAACAGCGAACCTGGCATTAGTGTAAATGATTCTTTGATTAGAGCTTTTATGTATTGTTTATCTACAGGCATGCTAAACATGGTTCTGTGTGTGATTTGGCTAACTTACTAGTTAAAGCCAGTGCTTAGTGTTTGTTTTGGGTTAGTTCTTGCGACAGATATTTGGCTATAATCGTTCTAAAAAGACAAAAGTTAAAGTGCCATTCAGTAGCGATCATTATAGATCCGCAGTCTTTACTCTCGAGGACTGAACAGGTTCTGCTCGATCATCTTCACTCAAATGTTCTGGGTCTGATTCGGGCGGTAAGGGGCGTGACGTTTCCGACGTGCACTGCGGTTAGCGAATCACAACACACTGGGCCAGCTAACCAATCTGAGCCCATCGCGTATTTTTGAGGGACTGGCTTCATAGAACCCGGAAAGCATCAGACCGTTTTACAAGGAGTGACAGAGCAGTGTAGAATAAAGGTCAAATATATGAAAAATAAGGCAATTTTTTTAAAAACGAAGCATGAACACATGTTACAGTGCACCCCACAAACACAATCAAGCCTTCAAAAGAATGTGTTTTACCACCCCTTTAAAACTACATTTTGTGACACAATAGTACTGTTTTTAATTTATGCAGGGTTTCTCATACACGTCACTTTACCACGTGACAGCAGCGAGCAGGCTCCTGATTGGTTAACGCGGCGCGAATTGACGCCAAAGTTCAAATTTTTCAACTCGGGCGTCAGACGCAAATTCGCTTCAAACGCGTGAATGCACAAAAGCACCATTCGCGTGTAACGCGCGTATCGCGCAAGACGCTCAATTCGCGTCCAATTCGCGCCATTCGCGCGAACTGGACGCGCGAATGAAGCGGATTCGCGTCCTTCGCGCCGCGCGTAACGCGCCTTCCGCGCCGCGGGACCTCCAGACGCGCGTCAACGCGCCTTTCCATTGACTTAACATTGAAATCACTCGCGCCAGACGCTCAATTCGCGTTTGGTGTGAACGCAGCATTACAATACTTATAGGCAACTAGTCACTCCAAGAAAAAACCGCCAAAACTTTAACTGCCAAAATAATTTGATATTATTTTATTGACATACCAATCAATGTTGATAAGTAAGTTACCATTTTATCTCCTTAAAGCATAACATTGATAATTAAAAAAAAAAATCCCAGTAAAACGGTTCAAATATGACTATATGTCAGGTAGAAACTGTCAAAACAGCAATCCCTTAGAAAAACACAAGATTTTCAATGTCAACAGTAAGAAGCCAATTTACGTGCAAAAAGTGCCCAATATAGAGATTGGAAAAAGCTATGTAATTAACAGGCATTTCACACGTTAATGCACACACCAATGTCAAAATGCGTAATTCATTTATACTGTACAATAATCCGTCAACAAATAAATAACAACAATGCGCTTACCTTTGTGTTGCACTTTGCTTTGACAAAACTACAGTATGTCTTTCGTGAAGTACATGGCACATGCACTTAGCACAGTCAAAACAGATTAATCGTTGATTTGAAACCTCTTTCAGCATCTGTCGGGGTTGCTAGTTGCAGATGTCCTAAGTGTGTATATGATGATGGACAGGAGTCACGGTTATATTTAAAGAGTCTTCGAGTCACAGGTGTAATTCACGTTTGAGAGTTGAGTCACTCTCCCACTCTTTACTGTAGATACAACTTACTGTGTATTTATGCCACTGGCATAGCGATCACTGGAATATACAGCTACGAGTCATCGCGCTAAAAACCCGGCTAAAGTCATGAATGAGGCTAAGCACGTCTGCCTGCTGATTGCTGATTGGCTGAAAGTGTGCTCGTCGGCGAGAACCCGCCCTATCTGGCAGCATGGTGTGTGATTTGTGCAGGTGCAGGCGTGATTGATCGCCTACAACCCAATAGGGTGTCGGAATGGTTTATGTTTATCCTTCTCATCCAACCACAATCAAATTCACTCTGTCCGGATGGCGCGATTTATCTGGATAGTTTTTTTTTTTTAATGACAAGCCGGAATGAAAACATGCCGAAATGGAATAGAAGTAACGAGGCTATTTTTAAAATGTAAGGAGTAGAAAGTACAGATAATTGCTTGAAAATGTAAGGAGTAGAAGTAAAAAGTAGGCTGAAAAATAATTACTCCAGTAAAGTATAGATACTCAAAATTTCTACTTAAGTAAGGTAACGAAGTATTTGTACTTCGTTACTTGACACCTCTGCTTCTGAGGCAGTGAAATGGTTTAATGATCTACAGGAAAATAACGCGAGCTTTGGGGAGAACTAAACAAATATTTAATTACTACATTAGTAATTTCTCGCTAGAAATGTTCAACTTTCAGACGCCAACTTTTAACTGTCACTGATATCCCACAATCCTGTGCGTTCCATTCTAAGGTAGCGATGGATACATTTATGCTGCCTTCAAAACTCAATCAGGTGAAAGTATCTCAGCAGACCGGAAGTGAAGTGTGGTGGAAAAAATTTAATTTATAAAAGAAAATTCATTATGAATGAGAATTTATTGAATACTATGCATGTTTTCATAGATATGTAAGAATGCATGAGGTCAATCAGAGGTCACTGTCCACCTAAAAGTGGGTCCCTGACCTTAGGGGGGTCAGGGTAGATCTAATTCTGAGGGTCCAGGTGTAAAACTGAAAGACAGCTGACAAAAAACAGAGAAACTGTTTTTGTTTAGTCTTTAGGCAACTCTCTGCAGACATTCAGGATGGCTGTACGACTGTTGACTCTTCTTTTGCAAAAGAATAAACCATTTTATATAATTATGAAAGATTTGTCTCTTATTCAGAATTTATAAAAAAAACTGCCGCAACATGAAGCTAACATTAGATTTGGACTTGCCTAAACATTTTGTTCCACATCATGTTTAGCGGCGTAAAAATGTAAGTCGACGTCCATGCAATAACAAGTTTACTGCAACAATGGAGCTGCGAACTTCACATACATTTGAAAATACAGCGTTTAGTCGATCCTTGTAAGCGCTCATGGTCACAGTTGTAAACACGACGGCGTTCTTCTTCCACGAGGGAGTTTGCCGTCAGGGCATTGGTTTCCAGGCGGACCATTATAGAACGCAACTCGCACGTCTCGTGGACATCCTGTAGAATTCAACAAATCAGATGAAGACTTCGGCTGAATCCGAAATCGCTCCCAAAAAACCTCAATCACTATTCCCTACGTTAGTCCACAAATACAGTTCACTTGAAGGAGTGAATGAAAACGAGTGCGTGAAGTTGGACAGCCGTTGTGTGTACACTCGTAATTGCGGTGCAATGTGGGATTGAATGAGTGCACTCGATAACGTCCACTATGCTTTCGGACACCACTACAAATGGCTGTCCCCCCAAATAATGCCCTATTTGAGGGTATGGGGGCGATTTCGGATTCAGCCTTCGAAACTCCTGAAGTGTTTCCAGATAAGTGTGCCATATGCATCAGACGTTCAGCCAACAGACGTCACGTCTGAGACTAGGAATCAATAGGCACCGGCGGACTGCAGGTCTAGCAGGCAGCTGCTTTCAAACGGTCCTGTGCATATTTGTGTTCACACTCTGAAGACTGTGAAGGGTTTCTATTTATGTTTTGCAGCCTTGAACATTATAGACAATCGCGCTGAATTAATTCAATTCAATTCAAGTGTATTTGTATAGCGCTTTTCACAATACACATTGTTTCAAAGCAGCTTTACAGAAAGTGCATTTCATAAACGTACATTGAAGAATGTTAGGAAGAGAATGTTAAAGAAAAATGTTAGAAAAAGTTAATCAATCATGTATTAATTTAGGCCATAACGACGCTGGCGTTGAGTCGTCTCTTCACAGGCGTCGGGTCGTCTCATCACAGGTGTTGGGGCATCTGAAGTCTCCATGAGAGGCTGGATACAAACTGGAGCTGACGAACTAGTTACCTCGGGACTAGTGTCCCGAGATAACAACAGAAAAGCAGATGGGAAATAATTAGCATAGCTGCTGTTCAGAATAATAATTATTTTGATCCGATTTAACTGTAGTATAAAAGGTAATTATAATGTGAATGCTTGGCTAAAGAGATGCGTCTTTAATCTATTTTTAAACTGGGACAGCGAGTCTGAACTTCGAACAATATCAGGAAGACTATTCCAGAGTTTAGGAGCTAAATGTGAAAATGCCCTCCCTCCTTTAGTGGACTTAGATATCCTAGGAATGACCAGAAGCCTCGAGTTTAGTGATCTTAAAGAGCGCGATGGATTGTAGGGCGATAGAAGATCCGTTAAATACACTGGAGCTAAACTATTTAGGGCTTTATAGGTCAGTAGCAATACTTTGTAATTGATACGGAACTTAATAGGTAACCAGTGTAGCGATGATAAAATTGGTGTTATATGATCATATTTTCTTGATCTAGTAAGAACTCTAGCAGCTGCGTTTTGGACTAACTGTAGCTTGTTTATTGATGATGCAGGACAACCAGCTAATAAAGCATTACAGTAATCTAGTCTCATAAATGCATGAACTAACTTTTCTGCATCCGAAATAGATAGCATGTTACGTAGCTTAGCAATGTTTCTAAGATGGAAAAATGCCGTTCTTGTAACATATGAAATATGATTTTCGAAAGACAAGTTGCGGTCTAATATAACACCCAGGTCTCTTACTGTAGTGGATAAAGCGACAGGACATCCTTCCAAGTTAAAGTTGTATTGTGAGAGGTTTTGTGGGCAGTTTTTTGGACCAATAAGTAATACCTCTGTTTTATCTGAATTTAATAGCAGAAAATTACACGTCATCCAGTATTTAATATCTTCAACACACGCTGTCAGTTTAGATAATTTAGCGTTTTCATCTGGTCGTGATGAAATATATAATTGAGTGTCATCAGCATAACAGTGGAAATGAATTCCATGTTTTCTTATAATATTACCATGTGGCAGCATATATATTGAGAATAGCAGAGGGCCTAACATGGATCCTTGCGGCACCCCATAGTGTACTGACGTTATCTTTGATTTTTCCCCATTTAGACAGACAAAATGGTAGCGGTCTGATAAGTAAGATCTAAACCAGTTTAATGCCTGTCCCTGAACACCAGTGTAATTTTGAAGTCGATCTAAGAGTATTTTATGATTTATAGTATCGAACGCAGCACTCAGATCGAGTAGAACTAGTATTGAGATACAGCCTTGGTCAGAAGCTAGAAGTAAATCATTTGTGATTTTAACGAGCGCAGTTTTTGTGCTATGATGCGGCCTGAATCCTGATTGAAATTTTTCATAGATATAATTTTCTTGCAAGAAAGAGCACAATTGAGCGGACACAACTTTTTCTAGTATTTTAGACATAAATGGAAGATTTGAAATTGGTCTGTAATTTGCTAGGTTATTATGATCTGATTGTGGCTTCTAAATGAGAGGTTTTATGACTGCCAACTTGAATATTCTTGGAACATGACCTAAAGATAAAGACGAGTTAACAATATTGAGAAGAGGCTCTTCCACTACAGGTAACAACTCTTTCAGTAGTTTAGTGGGTATTGGATCTAATAAACATGTTGTTGGTTTAGATGCAATGATAAGTTTATTTAGCTCTTCTTGTCCTATAGTTGTAAAGCAGTGTAGTAGTTCTTGAGGGGCGATAATTGCGGTTGAATCATAAGACATCATTAAAGATTGTACATTTACAATTTAGTTTCTGATGCTTTCTATTTTCTCAGTGAAGAAATTCATAAAATCATTACTACTAAACTGTAAAGGAATATTTTGCTCAAGCGATGCTTGTTTATTTGTTAGTCTAGCCACGGTGTTAAATACGGTTTAAAAACGGTTATTTTCTATTAGTTTGCGGAGATGCTCAGCCCTGGCTGCTTTTAGGGCCTTTTTATAACGTGACATACTATCTTTCCACGCGATTCTAAAGACCTCTAAATTAGTTTTTTTCCCTTTACCCTCTAAGTTACGAGTTTCTCTCTTGATAACATGTGTAGCACTATTGTACCATGGTGCTTTAGTTTTCTCTCTAACCTTTTTTAATCTAATTGGTGCAACAATTTCTAATGTACTAGAGAAAATGGTGCTCATACTGCTAGTCATTTTCTCTAGTTCATCTGTTTGTTTGGGTTCACTGAGCAGCTGAGACAGATCAGGTAAGCTATTTGAGAATCTATCTATAGTGGTTGGAAGGATTGTTCTGCCTGGTCGATAACGTGGCGCAACATGACAGATGTCAGCAGTACGCAGTATGCAAGTTACCATGTAATGGTCAGTGACATCATCACTTTGCGGTATAATATCTATATCAGTTAGGTTGGTTCCATGTGATATAATTAAATCTAGTGTGTGATTAAGACGATGAGTGGGACCAGAGACGTTTTGCTTGACCCCAAAGGAATTTAATAGATCTGTAAACGCAGCCCCTAACGCATCATTTGTGTTATCTACGTGTATGTTAAAATCTCCAACAATTAATGCTTTATCGACGTTGACCAATAGATCTGAGAGAAAGTCTGCAAACTCTTTTAGGAAATCAGCATAGGGCCCTGGAGGTCTATATACAGTAGCCAAGGCTAGAGATAATACGGATTTCTTTCTTACATCTAAGAGCGTAACATTTAGCACTAGTACTTCAAATGAATTAAACCTGTGACCTGTTTTCTGAGTAACATTAAGAATATCTCTATAGATTGTTGCAACACCGCCGCCACGACCAATCAGACAGGGCTCATGCTTATAACAGTATCCTGGTGGAGTAGACTCATTAAGACCGAAATAATCTTTTGGTTTAAGCCAGGTTTCAGTAAGGCAAAGTACATCGAAACTATTATCTGTGACCATTTCATTTACAATAACCGCCTTAGGTGTGAGCGATCTAATGTTTAGAAGACCTAGTTTTAGAAATTGTTTTTGTTCACTAATATTGAGATTTTATGGTTTAATCACAATTAGATTTTTCCTAGATCCTACAGTAGATTTAATGTTTGACCTCACTAAATTAGGAATAGACACAGTTTCTATATTATGTTCTACATTGGTACTTATGTCAATTAAGTTAGGACAAAATTGTTTTTGTTCACTAATATTGAGATTTTCTGGTTTAATCACAATTATATTTTTCCTAGATCCTACAGTATATTTAATGTTTGACCTCACTAAACGAGGAATAGACACAGTTTCTATATAATGTTCTACATTGGTACTTATGTCAATTAAGTTAGGACAGCAAAAACTGTGATTTGGATTTTGACTTACTAATCATATTGTGTTCAACGCCCTGGAGATGTCCGACAGAAGAGCCGCTCCGATTCTGCTGGGGTGAAGGCCATCAGGACGGAAGAGCCTAGGTCGCTCCCAGAACAGATTCCAATTATTTACAAAGAGCAGCTTCTGTTCATTACACCATGACATTAACCATTAATTTAGAGCAAATAATCTACTGAACTTTTCATGTCCTAGTCGGTACACAATTAAACTGATTGATCACCCTTTGCTCACTTTCTATAGTCTATAGCAGGGTTCCTCAAACTCGGTCCTGGAGTGCCACTGTTGTGCAGAGTTTAGCTCCAACCCTGATGAAACACACCTGAGCAAGCTAATCAAAGGCTGAATCCGAAATCGCCCCCCTATACCCTCAATAGGGCACTATTTGAGGGGACAGATATTTTTAGTGGTGTCTGAAAACATAGTTGACGTTATTGAGTGCACTCATTCTATCCCACAATGCACCGCAATAATGAGTGCACAGCCGATGTACACACAACGACTGTACGAATTCACTCACTCGTTTTCATTAACTCATTCACTTCAAGTGAACTGTATTAGTGGATTAACGTAGGGAATAGTGAATGAGGTTTTAGGGGGCGATTTCGGATTCAGCCAAAGTATTCAGGATCACTAGAAAATCACAGGTAGGGGAGTTTGATCAGGGTTGGAGCTAAACTCTGCAAGACAGTAGCCCTCCAGGACCGAGTTTGAGGCATACTGGTCTATAGTATAGTCTATTCACAATTTGAATAAAAGTTTTGAGAGAAATTTTTACTGCTGCTAGGAAGACCAACGGTCACGTCCGGAATAAAAATAGTATTAAGTGTTCTGTTGAGAACTACGGGTGTGGGGCGGTTACGGGTTTACCAAACCGGACCTGTGACTCTGCAGTGGTTAGGTCAATCACAGTGCTGATTGCATACACACTGCTTAACTTAATATGAACCCCTGATTTAACCCTTAACCTTAGTTTACTGTTTTTCAAGCTCATATTCATCCATGATTTTTCCAAAGTCTGAACTTTTATTGACAGATGACCACTTTTGTTATTGTTGAAATAAAACTAAAATGATAAAAAAAATCAAATCCATTGTATTATGGACGATCTGCTATATTTTAGTAATGAAGTTTAATAGCTGATAGATATACCTCTCACTGCTTTTACATCATCTCCGTCTGCCTGGCCCAACGTGACAATTAATAACTGTAATTACTTTTATTGTAAGTATTATAACTTATAAGTTTTATTATTTTTCTGTAATTTAATTAGTTATAATAAAACAATAGTGGATTTAATATAAAAATTTTACATCTAATGTTAAAATGTATATATTTTTTTATGTAACCTTCTCCCTTTGGTCAGTTCAAGAATAATTTATGAAATGTATATTATTTATTTGAAACAATTAAAAGCAGCTTCATGTCTATCCTTGTATTGTTCAGCTGGTCGAGGTTGATTTAGAAAGTCATTATTAATAAGTAATGCATTGATTTTTAGAGAGAGTAATTAGTGTAGTAATCTAATGGCGCTTTTCCATTACCAGTACCAGCTCGACTCGACTCAACTCGACTCGGCTCGGCTCGCTTTTCGCTCCGTTTTCCATTGCAGATAGAAACTTTTTCGTTCCTCGTTGCCCCATCAAGCTCTCACTGGATCCTCTCTTCGGCAACCAAACAAAGGAAACCTCCTCGTTTGACCACGGCGTATTCTTCCGAGTTGCCATAATGGGTATATCACGCAATCTCTGGCCAAACTATAAAAAAATGCCAGGGTTATTCCATAGACCGTAAAAAAATATTCAGGATACTCTGTCTGGTGCGTGCAATGATGACGCAGTGAATAGTGACGATTCTCTCTGACCAATCAGCAGTCTGCCGTGTTTTCACGTCACATTTTAGTATCGCCTCAGCTCGCTCAGAACCTCGCCGGAGGTGATACGAAAAAAAGTAACTGGAAGCAGGTACAGCAGTGGCGGCTGGTCAATAGAGGGCGCTGGGGTGCCGCCACCATCAAAATTCCAGAAATATACATGTATACAAAAATGATATAAAAGTGAAATAAAAGTAAAACAGTTTACTCATACGATGTGCTGGCTGTTAGTAAGAGCCTCAGCATTTAATAAAAACTGGCTTTGATCGGTTAACTATTTTATATGTTCTTCAATATGTTTCATGCGCAAGGGACGCCGGACAAATGGACGTCTATCTGAGTACAAAAATATACGGGCAGCATGTGACCTGAATGTGGTCTCTAATTGGTTCTTAAAGATCCTCCTCCGGACACAGGTCGCTGCGTCCCTGGCGAATCAGAATTGGATGCGTGTTATTTTATCCAATCTGATTGGTTCTCGTCACCTGTCATTCAACTTTCCGTTCTTGGCCACTAAAGCGTAAGTGCGCGGGCGACGTCACTCCGACTCCGCCAAAACCTTGCTAGGATGATCAGTTTCGTAGAGATGGCAGCAGTTAAACCAAATTCTTTCACAAGGCGTTCGTTGGAAGATCCCGAACCGGACCAACGCGATTTACAAATCCAGCAGCAGGCCAGCGACAGAGGACGCAGCTGCACTCGGAGTTTGTTATGAGAAATGTAGGTGGCTGGCTGGATGTGTTGTTAGCAATGCCCTTTATTGCTTTCCCTGTCTTTTATTTCAAAGTGTCGGTACTGAAGTTTTGTGGACAACAACGGGGGTAAGAGACCTCAAATATCTGACTGAACAATGCAAACGTCATGACACTACTGAGATGACTGACTTTAATCAGAGAGTCATTGAGAAATTTGCTGGCCAGAAAGAAAGGAGAGCAAAATGTATGTTCAAGTAGTCAACATGCTAGTCTGTTGTGGCTGTTTTCTTTTGTTTTTCATTTCCTCATTCAATTATAAGTGGGAAATGAATGTGTAAAAAGATAAAAGTGAAGACACTGTTTTCTCTTTAATGCTTGAATTTAGTCAACATGCATCTTGATACTGCCCCCCCCCCCCCCCCCCCCCAAAAAAAAATTAGCACCAGCCACCACTGGGGTACAGGTACAACTTTTACACAGTGGAAAACCAAACCAAGGTGAGTCGAGTCGAGGCGAGCTGGTACTGTGTAGTGGAAAAGCGCCATTATAATGACACTGCTGAAGATATAATTAGTAGCTAGTAATTAATTACTTTGTTTGAATAACTTTAAATAAACCCAACAGTGATGGCAAGAGCTGCAAAGTGATCCTCTTTATGGATCTTACTAGTTTGATTTATTTTTTACATTTGAGAAACCGTCGTTTCTCATAAAACTGTCTGGCTCTCAGTTGGTCTCACCTTTCACTCACATGATGACATTAACACAAACACAGGCCAATCAATCTCTCTGCCTTGACTGGCTTAGATTAGCCACATTAATTGAATTACACATGTCTTGTTTACACCAAATCTGATTATCATCAGGCAATGACATCACAGATTGCTCCCTTGCTTGTGCATGAAAATCTCAACAAAGTTATGATGTGTCATGGCACTCCTGATTAGTTGTTTATTTTCGCCTGAAGGCCTTGTTTGGCAGGAGTCTTTTATCAAGCTCCATTGCCTTGATAATAGCCTCTCTAAATCTGGTTCCAAGGTGGATCAAAGGTGTTACGATAGAGTGGTTGGTGGCTTAAAACAATGCCATACATCTAGTTTACATTCATTTTCACTTTAAGATCAGCCTAGGTCAAAACCAGAGCAGATAATTCAATTTAGACCTAATCAAAAGCCTCACAGAGAAGTTAAATGGCCGTGGTGGCAGTTTCTTTCTTGTTAGCTGGTTTGTCATTGCAGTGTCAACACAAAGAGAGGCAGCAGAGACATGAGGCATGTGTGAGAGAGACTGAACGCTGATTCATCTTTAGCATTGACAGGCTCAGTCTACCAGAGCAGCAGGAGGAGAACCATGCTGTTCTGCTCGGTCTCAGCTTGAAAAGCTAATATCACTGTTAGCATGTATGTGACCGGACTGTGCCGGAAAATGCCATTTAGGGGTAACAGTATCATTCCAAGCCAAGAAATGGCCAGTAGTCAGAGCAGTACACACTTGTAATGGAATATAACTTATAATATTTTTTTTATAATGAATGTTGTCATGTTACATTTAACAGGTGTAATTTTGAAGTAAATTTCGAAATATTTTTGGAGCTAAAACTAAAAAGTTTCCACTAACGTTCCCATAGATCAGAAGTTTTCATTTCAAAATGCAGTTGGTGAAAACACAATAACTTTCTTTTGAATTTCCATAGTCAGAAGCGCATTTTATACAGGTGTCACAATAGAATGGTTGGTTGTTATTGTCACATGTCTGTCTGTTTGTTCGGTCTTTCAGTTGTGTTTTGATTCTGTCACGTGTTCCTCCCATCTTTTTTTTTTTCCTCATTTCAAGAAATATCTGCGTACACAGGAGAGCACTGAAACCGACTCAAAACGCTGTAGTATACATGCCAGGCCAGTGTGTGGTGCTGTAATTCTGCCACAGAAATACACTAAAAACGGAGAAGAACAGTTGTGGCTAGAAGGGGTACAGCAATGGTAGGAAGTGAGGCAAAATCTCACAATAAAATAATAAATAAATTTGCTACTTAACAGAATGTGTTTTATTAACGCCTACACCTACCCTAAGGCTACCTGTAAGGCTACCCCAACCCTAAACCTACCCTTACAATAGGTGCGTTTACATGGAGCCCTGTAATCGGTTTAAAAGTCCAATCCGAATAAAAATACTCCATATAAACACCTCAATCGGAATAAAAATGGCCAAACCGAATGAAATTGTAATCGGTTTGAGAGGGGTGGGATAACCCTTTTCATGAACCGATCAAACGAAAAATTCCACCATGTAAACGATCTGATCCGATTACTTTGAGTGCACGTCTTTCTGTGACGTGATATACAGCGGGCGCCTCCTCAACTGAAGAGCACGCGCGGCGCGCTCACACCAGGCTAATGTTGACAAGAGAGGAAAGTTCATTTTTCTGAGGTATTAAACTTTTTATTTCGTAACATGTTATGAACATGATGTTTGAATAATGACACAGACATAGCCTGGCTACACCATCTCATCTTGACAGCGTTTGTCCTAGGCTTCAACTGCGCCTGACAGAATAATTTATTTTTCTGAGGTGATTCTTACACTTTACGACAAATAATAAATAGCTTTTATAAACTGTACAAGTCCTGGTGGCCGTTGAGAGCTGCCATTTCAACGGGGAACCTTCAAGCTGCTCTCTTCTCGTTAGTTAAGTTAGCTATAAAAAAAAATGCTTCAAATTGGTTAAGTAACATTACCCACAGTCTACTTTAATTACTTTTGTTAATATTTATACCTTTGTGATTATGGTATCTTTCCTTAATCATCTGAAATATATATAGTACTACTAGTAATGATGCTGAGCACGTCTTGAAATAGGTCATGTTTCACCGTATATCCTATTTTTTTATTAATAATTTGAGTGCATTTTATTGTTAATTTTGTGTTTTTTAAAATAAATGAATTGAATTCATTTGTGATTCCGCATTCATCATTCACAGCTATTGAAATAGCCATTGTATAGGACATAAATTAGGTTAAACTACTGCATGTCCGCCCACAGAAAAATAAATAAATATAAAAATTACCAACACAGAACTATTGATCCACGATACGTAACGAATCTGAGGCGGCAGACGAACTGTGTGCGCATGTCACAAAATGATTCCTACTGAAAGTCAGCACATGTAAACACCAGATCGGTTTAGATAATGTCTCATGTAAACAGTCAACCGAATCTTTCAATCGGAATGATTTTAATCGAAATGACAAAAAAGTGTGCATGTAAACGTGGCTAATAATGCAAATACAGTAATTAAATGACGCAATATTGATGTGCACATGCCAGTGCCCGTAATTGTATTCCTTTCTAGTCTTTCCTGTGGGGGACGTTGTGTGATGACATCACCGTTTCACAAAATATACGGATTGGCTGTACACACAAAAACGCAAGAGTGTCGTTTTCAGATTTATCTACTCTGGGACCCGGTTTGAAAAAATAACGGTTTTATGCTCCCGAAATGCCGGATCCGTGTGGACGAAACGCTGATAGGGTACAAAATTTTTACGCATACAGCTAAACGCATCTCCATGTGGACCGGGCCTTAGTTTCCCACCACTAGTTTGTTCCTATGGTTACCCTCATTAGTTAATTTGTCCCAGCTGTGTCTTGTTAATCATCTCGTTTCTGTTCTCTACTTAAGGCCCCATCCACACGGAGACGCATTATATAATAACAATAGTTCACAATATTACTGTTTTTTTGTTTTGTTTTTAATACATAAATGCTGCCTTGGTGAGCATAAAAAAAAATCTTACAGATCAAAACATTTTGAACTGCAGTGTATTTCTCTGTTGAAATGAGCTTTGTTGCATGAATAAACTACAATATGTGCCAGATTTTCTGTCAATGATCAAAACTTTATAGATTTATGGAGCAGACCGCAGTCCTGCATGATTTTATTCATGTCATTATTGGACATGAAAAATTCAATGTTGGACCCCATTGACTTTCAGAATATCTTCTTTTGTGAAGAAACAAACGATAGTCAATCAAACAGGTTTGGAACAGCATGACTCCATCATCTGATAAACCTGAAATTGGTGATCTAGTAACATAGGTGTGTTCTCTACGGAAAATATTTTTGATCTTGAATGAGTCTTGCACACACATCCTTTTGTTCTGCAGTAACATTAAGAATTTACTTATGAAAACACCCACTCATTGGCATCATGCATGTGAGTGTGTGTGTTTACATGCTGACAGAATGTGTACATGAATTTATGCATGTGTGATGTGAGCATGTGTTTGAATTGTGTGTGCCTGCACAATTATATGCACTCATTATTCTGTACGAGTGCATTGGTGTGTGTACACTCACTTGTGTGTGGGAATCCTCGTGCAAAGGTGTTGGTGTTTGTAGCTTTTTGAGTACTGAATTTAGCCCAGCTGGAGTCAGGAACGGGGACACCGTGGCCACAGTCTGTCCAGATGGCCCTCCACCCAACAACGCAACTGACTGGCCAATTCCTCCCCTGTAAGGCTCTGAACTCACCATTAGTTCAGAACACTTTAGCATGGAACATGCAGGGTATTTAAAGGGATTTCCTTTGGTCTTGAATCATAAACCGATAAATTTGTCAGATGAAAAGCTGGGCCTTGAATGATGGAAATACAAAACTTGCTCAAATACTTAGGTACATCCTATTCCTATTCTTAGCAAGGATGATTTTTCTGGCTTGGAGAGCTTAGTGTTAGCTTAACGGGATAGTTTACCCAAAAATTACAATTGCCCTCAAGTTGTTCCAAACCTGAATGAATTTCTTTCTTCGGCTGAACACAAAAGGTGATATATTGAAGAATGTAACCAAACAGTTGATGGGACCCCATTGACTTCCATAGTATATCATACCATGTCTGCTAGCTTTATGTGTATATGCCTACAAATGTATGCCGATATCTGTGTATAAATTTATAAGCATGCGTATTTTATCATTTTAAATATTACAAATAGCTTGTGACGTAAGCGTACTTTAATCTTGTTTTATATTAGTGTCAGGATCCGAAGTTCATGCTTCTATTTTTAACAGATTCGGAAGTCACCTTCTCCCAGTGACATGATGGATTTTGGTCTCTAATCTAATTACAGCCCTGCTAGAAAGGGCTAATGAAGGCTTTCAAATGGACAGAGCTGTGCATGCATGGGATGGAGGCTTGCAGAAAGCCACATTAAGATATTAAATAGTGTTTGCTTGAGGTTTATCTGGTATGGTACATCTAACAAAATGTAATGATTTATGCTTAATTTAATTCAAGATGCATTCTCTGCAAACAAGTCTTGGTATCTTATTTTCTCAGTTTTAAAGGGTTAGTTCACCCAAAAATGAAAATTCTGTCATTAAATACTTACCCTCATGTCGTTCGACACCCGTAAGACCTCTGTTCATCTTCGGAACACAAATGAAGATATTTTAGTTATATAGTTAGGCTCTGAAAGGCCTCCATTGGCACAATGCACGGTACACTCTCAATACCCTTAAAAGGTACTAAAGACGTTGTTACAAAGTCCATCTCACTACAGTGGTTCTACAATAACTTTATGGAGTGACGAGAATAGTTTTTGTGCACCAAAAAACCCTAAATAACGACTTATATAGTGATGACGATTTCAAAACACGGCATCATGAAGCTTCGAAGCGTTATGAATCAGTGAGTCGATTCAGCAGTTTGGATCGCCAAATTTCAGCAGTTTGGCGGTTTGACACGCGATCCGAATCATGATTCGACTCACTGATTCATAACGCTTCGAAGCTTCATGATGCCGTGTTTTGAAATCATCATCACTATATAAGTCTATATTTAGGGTTTTTTTGCGCACAAAAACTATTCTCGTCACTCCATAAAGTTATTGTAGAACCACTATAGTGAGATGGACTTTGTAGTACCTTTAGTAGTACCGTCTTTAGTACCTTTTAAGGGTCTTGAGAGTGTACCATGCATTGTGCCAATGGAGGCCTTTCAGAGCCATCAGATTTCAACTAAAATATCTTCATTTGTGTTCTGAAGATGAACGGAGGTCTTACGGGTGTCGAACGACATGAGGGTAAGTAATTAATGACAGAATTTTCATTTTTGGGTGAACTAACCCTTTAATTTATTGCATACACTACTGTTCATGAGATTTTTAGAAATGTTTTTTAAAGAATCTCTTGTGATCCCCAAGGCTGCCTTTACTAAAAAAATACAATAAAAGCTTTGACATTTTGTTAGACATTTGACATTCTGTTTTCTATTTGAATATATTTTAAAATGCAATTTATTCCTGTAATGTCAAGGCTGAATTTTCAGCATCATTACTCCAGTCTTCAGTGTCACATGATCCTTCAGAAATAATTTTTATACACTGATTTGGTGCTCAAGAAACATTTTTCACATTATTATCAATGTGGAAAACAATTGTGCTGCTTAATATTTTTGTGGAAACCGTGATCATTTTGTGTTTTTTTCTGGCTCTGATCTATATTGGCCTTTTGAGAATGTTTAATAAACTGTTCATGTATACACAGTAAATGTGAGCATTGGAAGATGTTGGCCTTTCAGTTGAACTGAGATTTGGCACTATTTATTGTAATGGTGAAAGTTGGATTTATCCTGTAACCGAGGAAAAGTGATTGGAATGTCAGTTTAAATACATTCAAATGTCTCTGTCCTACAGCTGGATAATCCTGATGAACAGGCTGCCCAGATTAGAAGAGAGCTGGATGGACGACTCCAAATGGCTGATCAATTCACAAAAGTATGTGTCCAATCTCATACAATTATGCATGAAGCTGACGGATACTGTTCTTTTCAGGCTTATAAACTAGCCTTTTCCAAGGCACAAAATATCCCATTGTCTTGTTTTATCCCTCTTGGCCAGAATTGTTTTCTCTCTCTTTAACACCTTGAATAGGCTGGCAGGTTCCCTAAGTTTGTGTCCAGGGACATGGAGGCCATGTACATTGAGGAGCTGAAGTCATCAGTGAACCTGCTGATGGCCAATCTGGAGAGCATGCCAGTGTCTAAAGGTGGAGAGTTCAAACTGCAGAAGCTCAAGAGAGGCCACAACACCTCCATCATTGATATGGGCCAAGAGGACGAGAATCAGCTCTCCAAGTCTGACGTAGTTTTGTCTTTCACTCTGGAGGTACTTGTTCCTGCTTAACTTTTCGGCCTGAATCAGAATGTAGCATGTTCAAATAATGTTGAGGTCGAAACATGATCTTTTGAAAATCCAAAACACTATTTGGATGGGCTTAGTTTCTTTTCAATGACTTTAAGGGCCATTCAGTTTCTGGCATCAAACTCTCGTGGTTGATTTATTTTTTTCTTTATGCCTCCATTAAATTCAGCTGTAGTTAATGTAAATCACAAAGGACTAAATAACATTAAAAAAAGTGTTAAAAATAATATACTTTCACATATTTAGATATTCCTATTGAGGTGTAATTAGATTTCTCAAAGGACCCCTGAGAAAAACAAATTTAGGTAATGAGGTAATTTCCCCCTGTTTTTTTCTCTTAAACCAAAGTCGTGTTTGAAAAACAGATGTTTCATTCAAGTAAAATCACGACGTGCACCTGTGAAATGCAAAATACACGTTCGAATAGGGTTTGTATACACTATATTGCCAAAAGTATTGGGACACCCTTCTAAATCATTGAAATAAGGTGTTCCAATCACTTCCATGGCCTCATGTGTGTAAAATCAAGCACTTAAACATGCAGACGCTTCTACAAACATTTGTGAAAGCATATGTCGCTCTCAGGAGCTCAGTGAATGCAAGCATGGTACCGTGATAGGTTGCCAACTGTGAAATAAGTCCATTTGTGAAATTTCCTCACTACTAAATACTCCACGGTCAACTGTTAGTGGTATTATAACAAAGTCGAAGCAATTGGGAACAACAGAAACTCAGCCACGAAGTGGTAGGCCATGTAAAATCACAGAGTGGGGGCAGCGCATGCTGAGGCGCACAGTGTGCAGAAGTCGCCAGCTTTCTGCAGAGTTAGTTACAGACCTCCAAACTTCGTGTGGCCTTCAGATTAGCTCAAGAACGGTGCGTAGAGAGCTTCATGGAATGGGTTTCCATGGCCGAGTAGCTGCATCCAAGCCTTACATCACCAAGTGCAATGCAAAGCATCGGATGCAGTGGTGTAAAGACTTGAAACCTTATTGTAATGTGTTACCTTTTTGTTTTCCTTCATTTTGGCTAGTAGAAGTTATGAATGGCCGGTAACTTAAACATCAAGTAGCCAAATTGGCCAGTGAGTGAAAAAGTTAATTTCAAACCCTTTTATACACACACACACACACACAAACACACATGTTGGGTTTTCATGTTTTATGGGGACTTTCCATAGGCGTAATGGTTTTTATACTGTATAAACTGTATATTCTATCCCCCTACACTGCCCCTACCCCTAAACCTACCCATCACAGGAGACATTCTGCATTTTTACATTTTCAAAAAACATCACTTAGTCTGATTTATAAGATGTTTTCCTCATGGGGACCAGCAAATGTCCCCACAAGGACGAGGATTTCGGATATTGCCATCTTTGTGGTGACATTTTGTCCCCATAACGGAGAGATTACCAGTCCACACACACACACACACACACACACACACACACGTACGCACGCACGCACGCACGCACGCACGCACGCACACACGCACACACACACACACACACACACACACACACACACACACACACACACACACACACGCGTTTGTTTTTGTGAAATGTGAGGACATTCCATAGGCGTAATGGTTTTTATACCGTACAAACCGTATTTTCTATCCCCTTACACTGCCCCTGCCCCTAAACCTACCCATCACAGGAGACTGTGCAGTTCACTTTCTGTGAAAAAACCTTGTTCTGTCTGATTTATAAGCATTTTGAAAAGTGAGGACATGGGTAACGTCCTCATATTTCACCCTCTTTTTATAATACCTATGTCATACCCATGTCATTATACACATTTGTGTCCTGATATTTCACAAAAACATGCCCACACACGCACACAGGTTTGAAATGAACTTTTCACTCACTGGCCAATTTGTCTACTAAATGTTTAAGTTCATTGGTTAACATTAGTTAACATGAACTAATAATGAACTGCACTTCTACAACATTTATTAATCTTTGTTAATTTCAACATGTACCAATACATTATTTAAATCAAAAGTTGTATTTGTCAGCATTAGTTAATGCACTGTTGAGTAAAATGAACAAACAATGAACAGCTGTATTTGTATTAACTAACATTAACAAAGATGAACAAATTCAGTAACAAATGTATTGCTCATGATTAGTTCATGGTAGTAAATACTATATAGTTATTATAAAATTTAAATTTCATACATTCATTTCTTATTCAAACAAAATCCTATCATCCTGCCATCTCCTCCCTTCCTCTTTCATCCTCATCCTTTTCACCAAAAATATATTTTAAGGTGGACATATCAATACAGTACAAAGAACAACAAACACCACGCGAAACAAAACAAACCTGTGGTTTTCCCCGGATAAACCAGGGTCTGCTTCGTTGCTTGGATTTTTTCACTGGGGTTAATTACCCCGGGATTCGCCACATTATTACATAAATTTTTTAAATCTTTGCTATTGTTTCAATGCAAATGAACAAGTGCGTGTTATTTGTTGCATAGTGACGTGTATCTTCAAGTAATCCAGAAATGTGCAGATTCTGCGCAATGCGCTGCATGATGACTCACGAGTTGAATATTTGCGCTAAATCTGCGCTGATTTGGCTTACACAAACTTCCCCAGCAAAGTGAGTCAACAAAATAAGTAACCTATATATAAAGTATTATACCATATATATATATATATATATATATATATATATAATTTTGTAAGCGAATGCATAGTTTTTTTTTTGTGGGAATGCATTGGATTTGTAAGGGAATGCAATGTTTTTCGGGGGAACGCAAAAAGTATTGACTGTATTATTTTTCCTCCCATCTCAAATGTCTTGCCCATTATTTTTGGCCTTGTTTCAGATCTTTTTATAACACCGAACTTTCAAGAAAACCACATCTCTTTGCCCACACTTAATAAAGGCGAATGTGTATGAGCACAGCATCAACTCTTTCCTATTCACCACCATCTTGTTGTAGCTTGTGATTTGATAGAAATTGATTGGATCATCAGTCCACAACAATGTCCTGATGAAATAATTGAATCTGTGATGGTCTTGACATTCATCACTGACTTGACATAGGATTTCCGTGTTCCCTTTTTATCGGGTGATAATGTAATTTGCACAGCTATTGCTTTGAATATGTCATTACAACATGTTGCATATTGCTGTCAAATATAACAGACTATGTTGGTGCATTAGTGACATACTGGTCTTTTGATTTGCAGAGAGCGACAAATTGAAAATGTCATCTTCTATTCATTGCGCAGGTTTAAAAGAGGACAAGATAATTTTGTCTGTGTGTATGTGTGTATAGACAAACCTTACTTGGCACAAGCCACAGAGAAAATCCTGAGTGGCATTGACAGCCTGTTATAAAGCTAGCTTTAATCAAGTGACAGTATCTGAGAGGAGATATTCCCTGAAGAAGAGGGCAATAAAACCATGTGATGTATGTCATGTGTTAACAGCTCGTTCCCCTTTCACTGATACCTTTGTGATGACTGCTTTATCTGACACATCTCCCATCCTCTCTCCTCATGCACAGCTGCTGTGTGTGTGTGCTGTGTGGCTTTGGATGAAGGTTGAACTTATCTCAAACGTCAAAGGATTAGTTAACCCCCGAAATTACAATTCTGTGATAATTTTTTCACCCTCACATGTTCCAAACCCAAATTACTTCCTTTCTACCAGGGAATTTTTTTTTAGAAATTCTGAATAATGCGTTTTCCCCATGCAATTACAATGATTGGGCACTGGAGCTTTTAAACTTAAAAAAAAAAAGATGCAAAAGCATCATAAAAGTATCACAAAAATATTGAAATGTTCACTGATAATCCAGTCGGCTTTTAACCCGATCAGTATGATTCATGAATGAACCATTAATTATGTTGAACTTGATGAACTCATTCATTAAGCAGCACTTTCTCAAAAGATCAGTTTGCTCATAATTCGAATCTCACTTCATTCCCCTCATTTGGAAGTGATCGAAAGTGTACAAGCATTATATCAGAAAATTATTGAATTGACAGTAATGAGTCAATCATATCGCGATGAAGGCAACAGACTCTTCTTAGGTCCCTTTTTCCACCTTTTTATCACTGTTACCCACTCTTACTCACCACAATTTAAGATTCCTATGAGAAATTAGGAAAAATTTGGATTGTAAAAAATATTTGGTGAACTTTAATACAGTATTTCGTAATATAATTGTATTTTTTATACTTCAAATTATTTGTAAATCCCTTTATTTTTAGAAAATACATTGCTTGCTTTGGCAAAAACAAAAATGCCATGGACAATGTGTTTAGGTAACATCCACTAAAAAGTTTAACTATTATCATTTTTAGCAGCTAGTGCTCTTAGCAGTCGTCTCTATAGCTCTCCTCTTGTTTTCCCCACAGGTGGTAATTATGGAGGTACAGGGTCTGAAGTCTTTAGCTCCAAACCGGATTGTTTACTGCACCATGGAGGTGGAAGGTGGACAGAAACTTCAGACCGACCAGGCGGAAGCTTCCAAACCAACGTAAGTCAAATCTTGTCAAGCATTTTATTTTTGTATGTTCTCTGCATCAATATTATATCGAATCCAGCTTCCCTTCTCAGCAGATGTTCATGCTCTGAGGAAGTTTTGAAGAGTCATAACCTGTTACACTCATTTATTAGAGCCTCCTGGCCTTGAAAGTTTCTGACTGGAGTAAATGATTCTCTTGACTAATTTAATCAGTCCATGTACACTAACATACGCAAATCAGTTGAGGTTTGATTGCTTGGCTTCATGCATTCAAGCACATAAAGCTGGAGGAACTTAATCTCAAATCCAATCAAATGCTGTTTGCTGAAGCTGTGTGTGTGTACCTGGTATTCCCTACGTTTTGGGGACATTATCAAGTTATCAAGGATAGTAATACCAGTAAATTTTGACCTTTTGAATTTTTTATTTTTATATAAAAACCATTACATCTATGGGAAGTCCCCATAAAGCATGGAGATCTGTGTATGTGTGTGATTTAGCTCATTACATGATCAGTTGATCTTATTATTGTGTACACATAGGCTCATTCTGTTTGTGGTGGGATGTAACGCTTAATGATGAAGTAACAATTCTGGGCATGTAATCAACACTTACGAAAACCGTACGCTGATCACATTACTCAACTACACATCACATTTGCTTCTGTGTGAGGAGACTAATACAAGGGTAAGAAAGAGAGGAAACACACACACACACACACACACACACACACACACACACACACACACACACACACACACACACACACACACACACACACACACACACACACACACACACACACACACACACACACACACACACACACACACACACACACACAGAAAAACAAATTCTCACATCTTTTACTGAACATGCACCCACTCATTTGGTCAGCTTAAACTCCTAATCAGTGTGCATGCTGTATGATTTTTGCCACATTTCTTTTGTCATAGAACAAAGTCTTTTGATAATGAACACTCCCTTTAAGTTAGGATCTTACTATCAAAATTCCCTCTGAAACAAGCAGTCAACTACGAAAGCCTATTTCTACCTCAGAATATATGTAACTATATATCTCACAATTGCAACTTTATTTCTAATAGCTGAGCTTATTTTGCAATGTGACTTTTTATCTCACAGCATGACTTTTCATCTCTCTTGCAACTGTGACTTTGTTTCTCACAATTGACTTTACAGTTTGTCAGAATGTGACCCAATCATTTACATTTGTAACAATCTTGCAGTTGCGACTATTTCTCATTATTGACTTTATATTACACAATGTGACGTTATATCTTGCAATTTGACTGTCTCAGACTCTCAGAACTGCGACTGCAGTCACAATGCGACCCTATATCACGCATTGGATCTCACAGTTATGACTTTGTTAATTGTTATTGTGACTTTATATCTCACAATGTAGTGCAAATTGTGTTAAAAGCTATTTGCACTAATTGACAATCGCAGTATTTTCATACATATTTAGCACTTTTCATACACAATGCTAATTCAAAGTGCTTTACACAAAAAGGAATTAAAATAATCATAAAAAAATCATAACAGATGCATAAGAAATAAAAATATCATGCATAAGAAATAAAAATAACAATAAAAGCAGAGAATAAAAATGATTAAAATGATAAATTATTAAACCTAACCTTAAATCTAACCATATTGAACCTGCTGAACAGTAATAGTGTCCTCGATGGTCCAGGAAGTGGCAATGCACCTTTGAGCCAAAACATTATGACCAATATGATGTAGGTCCTTCGAGCGTCGACAAAACAGAGCAGACCGTGGGAAGGGGTCATTCTGACCCGTCTGCAGCTACACAGCCCCCTACGCAGCAGGGCGCAATGTACTGTGTGTTGTGACACTTCATTAACCATCCTTAAAATCGGTTCAGGCCAGTCAGGATAGCTTTTGTTGCTCTCATGCTTCAAAGAATCTTGGATGCTCAACACCCTGTCGCCTGTTTGTGGTTTGTCCCTCCTTGGACCACTGTTAGGGCCCTATCATACACCCGGCGCAATGCAAGTGTTTTTTGCTAGTTTCAGCCAGACACCGTTATCATTGTCATGTCCAGCGCCACGTTGTTTAAATGGCAAATGCACTCGCGCCGATCTGTTCGCCCACAGGCATGCTGGTCTGAAAATTAGGTGTGTTCAGGCGCATTGTTGGCACGTTGCTATTTTGAGGCAACTGAAACAATGACTGCGCCATTGACCAACAAAAACCTGGTCTAAAGTCAATGGTGTAGTATTTATAGGGCGCGTTGTACGGGTGTATTACACACACAGGGACGTGCAGCAGCACACAAACATTTTTAAATATTAAAAATAAAAGGATTCCTCTCTGGAGAAGCGTTCTGTCTTTCCGCTCGCCATATAAATGGCGAATCTGCCATGGTGCAAGTACAACTGGCTTTTAAAGGGAATGGGAGATGAGACTCTGATTAGTTTATTGCACATTAGGCCCAAAACACACCCATGACTCATTAAGAGATTAGGTACAACACTTTTAGCCCATGTGCCTGCCGGCACCCCGTTGTTAAACTAGCAAAAGTGGATTCGGACACACCCTAAGTGCACCTGCACCATGCACTTCAGACCATGCGCTCAGATCATTAGGGCCCATTAGGTTCTTACCACTGCCGGCCATAACAATTTGGCCCTTGTCAAAGTATCTCAGGTTACTCCTGCACATTTCTCCTGCATCCAACACGTTGCTTACGAGAACTGATTGTTTGCTTACCATATAATCAACCCAGACCGTGACATGTTAAATTATGTGTAAATGGGAATGTCAGAATGTGACGGTGAGAGATTGATGATGAAAAATGCCTAGTCAACGCTGTCAATCGTGACCACTGTCTGCAAAGATGTATACTGCACAGCCTGACACACAAGACAGTTGATGGGCCTTGACTTTTGCCCACGATTTTACTAAGGTCACATCATATAGGCTGACAAGCAACAATTGTAAAATACAGAAGAAAAAAAAATTACAGCCGGCTTGACACATACACAAACAAAAATGCTCATATCCACTCTCTTTCAACTGAAAATACACAGTTGCTCAGATCAACAAGCTCTCACATTCACACACACATGGCTCACATTTCTCCAGGGCTTGATGTAGTGCTAAAAGCCTGCTGGGTCTCTGGGGTAGAGTCGTGGAGGATGGATGAGAAGGAGTCTGGGAAAGCAAAAGAATGATGGAAAACTGCTGGGAGACATGCGTTGTGCACCTGTTTGATCAGACACCTTAAGATTGTGGGGATTGATCCCAACAGATCTCTTTGATTAAAGCACATATGCACATTTGTGAGTGTTTGAGTGGGAGAAATAAGGTAGTAGATAAAAACAGGGAAAGAAAGGCTGCTTCATAGGCCTTTGAGTCTGCTTGGGGGTTAGAAGGGTGATACAAAGACCTGCACTTTTATGAAAGGGGAGTGGATATGATGAAGGAAAAAAGCAATTTTTCGAATCATATTTCACTCTGATAAAGTCTGCCAGATTGGTTCTGTGTTTGGATTTAAGGGCTCAGATTGTGCTTTTCAGGCAGCAGTTTTTAGTGATTGAATGCTACCATGACCCCCTGTTGAACCAGCTTTATAAAAATATAAGAAAAATAAAGGGTTGTTGACAGTAGGTCATGTATCAAACTCTGCATTTGTTTGAGGGAAGCAGAATCTTTGATTTTTGTGAGCCTCGACTGGCATTTAGACAATTTTAAATTATGCTAACCATATAATTGAGCGTAGTTAGGATAAGCAAAATAAGTGTGCTTAATAAGGGAACAGATTCCGATTCTGTCACTTGGTATATAACCAAATTATGCATAAGGACAAGTTGTTCGACATGTATGACCCAATCAATTACATGCAAGTTCACCACAATGTGTTTAACTGGGAAATGAGTTTTCTTCATTAATAACTTTCCATTTAGTAAAATTGCAATATAAAATGTAAACGTATACGCTTCAAACACAAACCTCTTGTGATTTGAAAAGAAGGCAGTGGTCTTATATGTGACGGGTCCTGTTTCTGCTCTCTTGTGTTACAGTATTGTTGCTCTAGGCGCTGTGGATTACATAACTCGGAGAGCTTGGCTGAGGAGTGTTTTGTTGTGTGTGTGTGTGTGTGTCTGTGTGTGTGCACGTATACTTTGCATGTTTTTTATTGTGTGTTGTGATATAGATCAGTATAGATTAGTGGGCTTTTAATGCAATGAACCTCTGACCACATTTTTCAAATTTTGTGGGTCAGTGTTTATTTGTATGTTTGTTCAGGCAATCATTTGGCAATCACACATGTGACTCACTCACAGCTACATTGACACTTTATACAAAGACTAAACCATTCTTAGGAAATTAAATGTTTGTTTACATTGTATTTTGATTTCTTTTAATTCTTCCAGTGGACAGCTTAGAATAAAGATCTACAAATGTATGATGCTCAAGAATGTGCATCTTTCTATTTGTTTTTGTTTATTGCACAACAATTAGACTAAAAAGAATGTCGTAGGATCCAGGGGCACATAGACATGGTCAGTTTTTGGTGTGTACTGTTTGACTGAAGCTCAAAAGTGAGAAGTGAGTCATTCCCATTAGGCGTCATAAAATATTGATGTGGTGTATATGGAAATGTAAGCTCTTCTGCTGCCACCTTAAGGCTTTATTAGTACTAGCAGCTCTGTGCACTGTGATACAGTGCATTTCATTTACATGCAAATGAATTCAAACATATGGCTCAATCTCTGGCAACACTGATATGACAACTTCTTTATTTAAAAGAAAGAAGCATTTGTTAAAATTTTTAGATTACGCAGAAAATGTTACATTGCCGGCTAAATGTGTCCAAAAATATCATAAAATACTTTTTTTTTTTGTAAAAGTTTGGAAATATACTCTGATATGGCTAATCTGAGATACCAGAACGTTTCAAATGAGACTGCCAAACATACAGTTCAGTGACTTCCACTCCTCCTATTTGTTAATTTCTGAAAGAAACATATAATTTATGGTAAAACGCAGAGATAAAACTTCAGTAATATCTGCCTACTGAGTTTTTATTTGGTCAGGGGAAGAAAAAAAAAAACATATTAAAAGAATTGGACATTAAAAATGAACATTACTGCTTTTTCTGCTTGAAGTCCCGTTAAAGTAAATTTAAACAGAACGGGCATTAATAGGACAGTACATTCATCTGTCTTGCGGTCAGGATTTACCCATGTTCCTCTGGGACCTGTTGTTAAAATTAAAATGGTGATCCAATAATAGTGAGATTTTATAATTATTAAATGAACATGTCAGGCCTTGAGCAATTTAACCTGCTCAAAATATGTGCAAGACATGGAGATGAGCCTGACTGTCTCTGATGTGAGTGCAGTGATGTTCTTTTGTGTGCAAATGGTCACATAGTGATGACTCATTGTGTGTGTGTGTGTGTGTGTGTGTGTGTGTGTGTGAGAGAGAGAGAGAGAGAGAGAGAGAGAATGAGAGAATGAGAGAATGTTTGTGTGTGTGAGAGAGAGTGTGTGTGTGTACCTAAATTTTGGGGACAAATTTGTACCTAGAAGTAAGCTAAACCTCACAAAAACTTATATATAAAGGTGTCGGTGTGGGAGAGAGAGAGAGAGAGAGAGAGAGAGAGAGTCAAAGACATTTACCTTAATAACAGGTTTAATAGCATTCTGAAAGACTCCTCAGTGAGTGGCAGAGCAAGATTTGTTGTCACACACATGCACACAGACATTAACAGCTTGTGGCCATATCAATGTCATCAAACAGCTGCTCTGTACTGATGCCAGATTGTTATGTGGACATTCACATTCATGTTTTACCAAATAGACTAACTGAAACCAACACTCCCTGACATCCCAAAAGAGAGGTTCTGTCAACTTCTGGCAAAGACTATGTGTTGATTTGTATCAGTGATTTTGTGTGTGTGTGTGTGTGTGTGTGCGTGTGTGCGTGCGTGCGTGCGTGCGTGCGTGCGTGTCTGTGTGTATGTGCAATATGTGTTTGATATTTTCTAGCATATTAGATATTTTTATTGTTGTTGTTTGAAAGAAATGAACACTTTTATTAAGCAAGGATGCATTAAATTGATCAAAAGTGACAGTCAAGATTCTCACATTGTTAAAAAAGGTTTCTATTTCAAATAAATACTGTTCTTTTGAACGTTTTTATCATAGTTTCCACAAAAAATATTAAGCAGCAGAATGATTTCTGAAGGATCATGTGACACTGAAGACTGCAGTAATGGCTGCTGAAAATTCAGCGTTGCGTCACAGAAATAAATTAAATTTCGAAATATTCCAAAACTAAAAACAGTTATTTTAAATTGTAATAATATTTCACAATATTTGTGTTTTTACTGTATTTTAATCAAACAAATGCAGCCCTGATGAGCATAGGAGGCTTAAAAAATCCTACCCGTGTGTACAGAGATAGATGGACGGACGGACGGACGGACAGATAGACAGATAGATAGATAGATAGATAGATAGATAGATAGATAGATAGATAGATAGATAGATAGATAGATAGATAGATAGATAGATAGATAGATAGATAGATAGATAGATAGATAGATAGATAGATAGATAGATAGATAGATAGATAGATAGATAGATAGATAGATAGATAGATAGATAGATAGATAGATAGATAGATAGATAGATAGATCGATAGATAGATAGATAGATAGATAGATAGATAGATAGATAGATAGATAGTCTTGAAAAGTGAAATTGATTTGGAAAAATATATCATCTACTGTGCCACAGGCGGCTGCTGATACTAAACAGCAGTTCACAGTACACATGCTGTGCCCAGTGGCTGTAGCCTTCAAGCACACAGCAAGTTCTAGTTTAAAAAAAATAAATAAAAACCTTTTTCATGATCTTGTATTGATGGCATGCTTGCTAACAGCATTTATTATTTCTTCCAAAGAGTTTGTTTCAATGCCATGAGCAAAATATGCATCAGACATCTCTCCTGAGATGCTGATGCGAAGGAAGGTTGAATGGCACTATACACAGACACAGCAAAGAAACATACACAAACATACATAAAGACACAGCGTTTGTGTACCCTCAGCTTCACCCCAGGCATTCTAGAGGGAGCCAGGCTCAGAAGGGGGTTGCCATGGAGACCCGTTTACTGCTCTCTGTTCCCCCAGTGCACTGTGGCCAGATGATTGCCCCCCTCATCTCAAGGGATCACCACACACACACACACACACACACACACACACACACACACACACACACACCCCCCAGCAGACTCACATGCTCACACATACACGCATGCATCACAAATACTTTCATGTGCAAACAGACACATGATCAAAACACACACATACACTGTGTATTGCCACACAAACCAACAAAGCCATAATACTTGTCCTGTATACTTTCTGCACAAAATAAAAGGGAGTGGGCGATCCATTTAGAGTTATTTATGAGAGTAGACACGCGTAGCTCAGATTTACCTCAGACTAGTATTTTTTTTAGCTTCTTATTGTATTTTTGTTTTTTTATTAATAGGCACAGTAGATTCAGGCCAGATTCAATCCTCTCTCTCACATAGGTACCACTTCTTAATGTGTGCTCTCCACAATAGTAATGTAATAATCAATTGTAATGACTATAATAATAATTAATTATTATGTTAGACACTCTCAGATTACACACAGACAAACACCGCACACTTACGTGTATCTTCATTCCTTCTTTATATTAAATGTTTTTTAACTACTAACGTTTTGATTAATAATTTGATATAATGAACTTTGTGTGTTGCGGGTCTTTTACTTGCATGTATTTAAAGCTGTAAATAATTTCTGCAATTACATCTATAATTACACTGTTGTCCCTTCACTTACACCTTAACCCACCCTTAAACCTAACCGTACCACCAAACTTGTCACTAACCTTACTCGTGATCTACCTCATTAGCAGCAAAAGTATTTTGGATTACACTTTATTTTTAAGTATCTTTGTCATAGTGTAAATATACATTTAAGTACTGAGTAATATTAAGTAACTACATAATCTTGATTAGGGTTTGGTTTGTATGTGATTATGCATAATTTATAGTTATTACTATAGTAACTGCATGTAACAATGACACTGTAAAATAAAGTGTTGCAGTATTTTGCAATACAACATGAACTAAATAAGTACTTTTTTATTATTGATGGAAGTACATAGTAGGTAAAGCCACCTAACATAAAGTGTATTGTTTAGTTCTTATTAATACAATAATACACTTTAAATGATTGAATCAAAAACTCATTAGAGAGTGTTGATGAAAAGTATTATTTGGTCAGCATATTTTTTTTAACAAAATTTTCTTTAAGTTTGCAGTCAGTAACATTCAACAAGGAATACAATACATACACTAAATTGCCAGAAGTATTAGGACACCCCTCCAAATCATTGAATTCAGGTGTTCCAATCACTTCCATCGCCACATGGGTATAAAATCAAGCACCTAGGAATGCAGACTGCTTCTTCAAACATGTGGTTTTTTTTTTTTTTAATTTTAAAGAATGGGTTGCTCTCAGGAGCTCTGTGAATTCAAGCGTGGTAACGTGAAGGGTTGCCACCTGTGCAACTCCACGGTCAACAGCTGAGATCCATCTTTTCACATTGAGGACAATTGACGGACTCAAACACAACTATTAAAAAAGGTTCAAACATTCACTGATGCTCCAGAAGGAAACATGATGCATTAAGAGCCGGGGGTGAAAACTTATTGAATTTGAAGATCAAGGTAAGTTGTACTCAATTTGTCTTCTGGGAAACATGCAAGTATCTTCTGTTGCTTCTGAAGGGCAGTACTAAATGAAAAAATATATATATTTATACAAAATAAGAAACATTTGGACATTTTTATCCTGCTCAAAAGTTTCCACCCCCAAAAGAGTTCCACCCCCAACTCTTAATGCATCGTGTTTCCTTCTGGAGCATCAGTGAATGTTTCAACCTTTTTTAGTAGTTGTGTTTGAGTCCCTTAATTGTCGTCAGTGTGAAAAGATGGATCTCAAAATCATACAGTCCCTGCTGGAGAGGCTTCAAATATGCAAAAGATGCTGGAAAACTGAAGAATGTGCAGGACCTGGAGGATTTTTCTGAAGAACGTTGGTCAGTTTAACTGCTCAGGACAAACAAAAGACTTAAGAACAACCATCACAAAACAAAAAAACAGCCGTGGATCATCCAGGGAACGACACAGTATTGAGAATTAATGGTTCATAAACTTTTGAACGGGATTATTTTAATAAATTCAATTGTCTTGTGGACTATATGTAAACATTTTTTATGTAAAATATCTTATTCAGGACAGTACTAAATAAAAAATAACATGCATTTTGTATGATCTCTTTTATTTAGTTAAAACTATTCACATTTTCACAGATTCTGCAAGTGGTTCACATACTTTTTCTTGCCACTGTATAAAAAGTGGAAGCAGTTGGGAACAGCAGCAACTGTAGGCCATATAAAATCACAGAGTGGGGTGAGAACACGCTGAGGCGTACAGTGTGCAGAAGTCCCCTACTTTCTTCAGTCAATAGCTACAGACCTCCAAACTTCCTGTGGCTTTCAGATTAGCTCAAGAACAGTGCGTAGAGAGCTTCATGGAATGGGTTTCCATGGCCGAGCAGCTGCATCCAAGCCTTACATCACCAAGTGCAATGCAAAGTGTCGGATGCTGTGGTGTAAAGCACGCCACCACTGGACTCAAGAGAAGTGGCGACATGTTCTCTGGAGTGAGGAATCACGCTAGTGTGGGGTTGTTTTTCAGGGGTGGGGCTTGGTATGCTGAAGCATTAAGAGTTCCTTTAACTGGAACTAACGGACCAATACATTTTGGACAATTTCTTGCTTCCTGTTCCAACATGACTGCGCACCAGTGCACAAAGCAAGGTCCATAAAGACATGGATGAGCGAGTTTGATGTGGATGAACTTGACTGGCCTGACCTCAACCTGATAGAACACCTTTGGGATGAATTATAGCGGCGACTGCGAGCCAGGCCTTCTCGTCCAACATCATTGCCTGACCTCACAAATGCGCGTCTAGAAGAATGGTCAAAAATTCCCATAAACACACTCCTAAACCTTGTGAAAAGCCTTCCCAGAAGAGAAGAAGCTGTTATAGCTGCAAAGTGTGCAAACTTCATATTAAACCCTAAGGATTAAGAATGGGATGTCATTAAAGTTCATGTGCATGTAAAGGCAGGCGTCCCAAAACTTTTGGCAAAATAGTATATATCAAAAGTGATAGTAAAGACATTTACATGGTTTCCAAAACTGTGTGTCTCTCTCTCTCTCTCTCTCGCTCTGTCTTTCTCTCTCTGTGTTTAGTTGGGGTACTCAAGGAGACTTCACCACCACCCATCCACTTCCAGCAGTAAAGGTGAAACTCTTCACGGAGAGTACAGGGGTGCTGGCACTGGAGGACAAAGAGCTAGGACGGGTCAGACACACACACACACACACACACACACACACACACACACACACACACACACACACACACTGAACCCATCACAGCTCATATTCACACAGCTCTTTAAACAGTCAACACTGATCTGAGCTCAGTTCTGCCATCAGGAGGTGATCGGCACTAAAATGATTTTGCTAAGCTCTCCAACATGAGCAGCCCCCCTGCGTGTCTGTGGCTGTTCTAATGGATTTGATCCAATGCTGAGTCAATGAGGCTTAGAGTCTCTCTTTTCCTCTTTATAACTAATTCTCTCTAAACAATAAGCCTGCACTGATATAAAAACAGAAAGATAAGGTGCTGATGTCGGCTCTTATGCAAATGAGAGATGACATCAAAGTGAAGTGGGAGATAGAGAAAACAATAGGATCCGATGTTTGATGAATCAGAGCACTGGTGGGGAATGGACAGGGCCGGCCCGTGGCATAGGCGGAATAGGCAAATGCTAGGGGCGCCACTCATCCATAGGGGCGCCAAAATGTATTACTGATACTATTTTATTCATATTAATTTGAAATATGCTTAAAACAAGCTAAATCATCTGCCAATGGGGTGAGAAAAATAATCTTGTTTCTGATTAAAATCTTATTTCTGTCCCAAACAGAAATAAGATAATTCTTCTCACCCCATTTGGCAGATAATTGTTCTGGGTTCTCCAGTGGCCACAGATAGAGTATTTTGTCAACAAAAAAAATCATATCTGATTTTTAAACGCATGTAATATCACTTTTTTTAATAGCCTAATGTTTTTATTCTACAGTTGTGCAGTTGACATTTTAAAAAGTATTTGCCGAAATTAGTAATGATATTTATATACAGGTTTATTTAAAATAGCAACATTTTATGTAAATTTCACATGAAATATCTAAATTTCTCAGTTTAATTCATGGTGAAAACATGAATGTGCATATTAGTGGAAGTTTGCTGCCATCTACTGGAAAACAAACACTTTTGCTAGTTCTCAATAGTTTGTGCATGAATGCTAGATGCAATTACTTGTTATTTGTGTTTAGGCTGTAATGTGGCCTAGGTGCTATTTTTGTATAGTTTAACTATCATCAGCCTTTTAAAAAAATTAAATAATAATAATATCATGAACATAATGACGGGGTAGAATGGACTGGACATCATATAAAACAACAACAATAAAAATAAAAAAAACATCAATGCATTAAAAAAATAAAATAGTACCAGTGTTTCCGCAACTTAGACTGAAAACATGAAGTGCTAAACCTTGATACAAGGGGCACCAAGTAAAATCTTGCCTAGGGCAGCAAATTGGTCAGGGCTGGCCCTGGGAATGGATATTACTGGAAAGCTGCTGTGTCCCACTTTATTTAATTTACCATATTTGAGCTAGATGTGTAATACATTCAGTAAGACCAAAAATGAAAATGCTTCTATTTATCACTATTCTAATTATATAAAGGTAACACTTTATTTCGATGGTCCACTTTATACATTCTACTAACTAACTTTGTCTACTAACTAACTACATGTCAACTACCAACCATTAGAGTATTAGCAGACTGTCTGCAAACACTAATATCTGCAAACACTTTATTTTGATGGACCCCATCAGACATTATACTGACTATAAATAACTTTTCAACTACATGTCAACTTATTCTACTAACCCGGACCCTGACACCTAACCCTAACAGTCTATTACAGTCTACTAATACTCTAATGGGAGTTAGTTGACATGTAGTTGACAAGATACTTATCGGAAGTAGAATGTCTAAAGTGGACCATCAAAATAAAATGTATCATAACCTAGAGTGAGAAGTTGCGTTAGCATGAATTGCATGTCTTAGTATTTGGTATGTCCCCTTTTCCTTTAATGACAGCCAGTGCAGTGATTGTGTCAGTGATCGTTGTTATCTGTCATAATGTGATTTCAGGTTGTGTTACATCCAACACCCAACAGTCCTAAACAATGTGAGCTCCATAAAATGACTGTTGCCAAAGGTTGCCCAGACGACCTAAAGATCAAATTGGCTGTCCGTATGGACAAACCACAGAACATGAAGCACTGTGGGTAAGTGGCATCTGCATGTTCATTTTTCTTTTTGCTCGTGTGTACTGTAATTCGTTTTTTGTAGGAATTTGAAAAGGATTCAATGTACACAGGACAACCCATTCCACTAACACTTTCTTCTGTCATGGCAGGCAACATTAAATGATTTACTCTTGCTGCATCCCAATTCCCATACTGTCCATCCTACATTGTATCCGAAATTAGAATGAGTGTCCCAAATCGTAGTATATTGAAATGAGTATTCAAAAGACACTCGGATGGTCTTCTAGAATTCGACCGATCCGTGCAAACTCTGTGTTGGACGAGGATTCGATTAGATCTACAAACACAAATTAAAAGTGTTAAGAAACTACAAATATGGCAGACGTGCGAGACTGACAGTTAAGGGCTTTTAGTGATTAATGATCGGTAAAACTGCATAAATATTTTTTGAATAAACATTTATCAATGTTATCCACATTATTGTTCTTCTCTAACAACATTGTGAACTTTTATAGAGATACGTTTGGTCATAAACTTTTACATGCATCCTTATGCGACTGGCAGATTTGAACAGTGGCAAGATGATTGACAGGGCAGTTTAAACAGTGACAGAATGCACATAACTATAGCGACAGTATGGTCCGTTAAAGACGCAATTATGATGAAGTAGTATGTCTCAAAGCTTGCTACACACTCAAAGGTGTACTTTTTCTTCACAAAAACAGTGCATGTTTTTAGGGCATAGGATAAGTAGGCGAATTGGGATAATGCATCTGTGTTTGGTCCAATGAGCATGTGACCTCACCTCTATTCTGATCTTATGGCTCCATCTAGTGGACAAAGTAACACATTATCATTATTATTATTAATAATTCCATGAAGGATGTGATGAACTTTGAGATCTATGCAGTATATCGTGTACAATATTTGTTTCTTTTTCTATTGTACAATATTAATATATTAAGATATATTATCTGTATTATAAGAATAATCTCTGTATTTTGCATTTTTATAGATAAAATATACAAACATTTTTTAAAACAATAGCGTTACTTAACTTAAATTTATTTCAGTGTATTATTCATTTATTAAATAAAATGTTCTTGTTTTGAGCTTGAACTTAAAAAATAAACCAAACAAACAATTTGTCATTTGGGTGAAACATTAAATTAAATATATTCTTATATAGGGCCAGACACGCAATGTAAAATTTGTGCTGAAAATGCGTGGACAGGGTTATTTTTGCGGTTGACCTCATTGCATATGCATTTGTAGAAGTTCAGACACTCTCTCACATCCTGATAGGAATCAATCATAGAAGTGGTTTAAATATTTAAGCTAGCTTGCTATTGTTAGCCTCTCCGAAATTGCCTACCCTGCCATTAATCATATTTATCATCAGTCATTGTGGCTCTCCCATAAGCTATATATTTTAATAACATGAGCTGAAAATTGTATGCTGTTTCCAGACAGAAGCAGAACAGTTCAGATGTTCTTACCAAGACTATCTTGTGGTCTTTGAGGAGTGGTTTTGGTTCAGTGGCTGTTTTCTGATTGGCTCATACTTGCCCATGTGTGTTCTGCATGGCTCTCTGTGCATCAGGCAGCTTGAAGCACTTGTTGCTCCGCAGACACTGCCAAACTATACCTACAGTATGTCTCCCAGAAACTTTATGCATAGCTACTGTTCTGCATTGCTGTATTGGTTTATTCACACCTCTATTTATTCTTTATAAGACATTAATAAGACATATGGGACAGCGATAGAAGATAGAAGCGATAGAAGCTCAAGCCCCTGCCCCTTTTGTCTCAAAATGTAATGTGCCCCTCCCTGGTAATAGTAAATAATATGTATTACTATTATTATAAATATTTTAATGAATAACAACAAGGGCGAAATTGTCAATCACACATTGGGGGGGACAGCTGTGGGACTTGTTGTGGTGGCGCACGCACACATTTTTTTAATCAAAATAAAATAAAAGTCAGAGTTTGAATGTTTGTAATTGTGTAACACAACAAGGAATTTTCTAACATCTGATCGTCAAACCAACGTATACTCACCCTGTAATGAATACAGCATCGGCTGTAACATACAACATCGGCTGTAATCGGCAATACAAAATATTTTTTTGTGTGTGTGTTGTAAATAACATTTATTCTGAAGCAATATTCTCACCAGTGTTCAATCAGCTTTGACATATGCATATTTGTGATATTTTTACCTTTTATAAAGGGCATTTTCCCCTAATCTTATTAAATATAGGCTATGATTCAGATTTCCTTTTATATTCTTAAATTGTATCAATAAATTAAATTAGAAGATGACACTGGCTGTTACCAGTAAAATTAAATAATTTACACTGAAAAATTACAACTGCATTAAATAATGTTATGAGATTGTTTTAAATATTTTTTGAATATACAAATAAGAAATGTTGTAAAGATGAAACTAAAGCACCAGTAGGTGGCAGCAGTCTTAATGAGCGAGTCATTGAGTCGATTTGTTCAAACACTGATTCATTCAAGAATGAGGCGGTCGTTTACGAATAGTTCATTGAATCTTTGATTCTATAGATTCATTCAAAACGCTGAATCATTCACTAACGCTGTTGCGGTGACACTCGTTCTGCTGTGATCTTTTGGAACTATTTTCGCTGCTGAAATAGAACAAAAACACTCAAAATTGCATCAAAATGTAAGTGACGTAATGTTAATAATTGTTTATGGAGCTGTCATTTGAAATCAGCGTGACGTTTTCAGTCGTGATGTTATTCAGGAAAACAGCACTCTTGGTAATGTGACATTGCAACTGTATCATGTAATAAATATAAAATCCACATTTCTACATATTTACGGCAGTGTGTTACTGAGTTTCTCTGTGTGAGCGGTGCATATGTTTCGATTTCTCCTCGAGAGGCTGCGCGAGCGTCAACAGTGCAACGTTAGTTACCGTCAGTTCATTATACATTATCATTCACTGTCAATCGCCACTTACAGTAATGAATGCAGAATCATTCTTGCATTTTGGTGATTCCCTAGTTATTTTTACGTTTTATCAGGCTACTTGTCCGTCGAGCTACTAAAGGTATAGGGAAAATATGACATGGATTTCAGGAGAAATAGGTTTTGTTAGTGTATAGTGTAAGGCCAGTCGAATGGATTTGGGAAATGGATCTGCCGGGATTTTATATTTTCGGAGCTGGAAAGAAAGACGTATTTGCAATCACATCGATATTGCCCGCATAATCATACAGTATGATCAAATATTGGGGGGGGGGACAAATTGTCCTTCTTTGAATATTGGGGGGGACGTGTCCCCCTGTCCCCCCATAGAATTACGCCTATGAATAACAATATGCTTATATATCATTTTACCACTAACAATATTACAAAAAGTATTTTTTTAATTATTATTTTTTTTGGCGGAGGTGGATCGGTAGGCGGAGTTACATTTTCATCTCTATACACGCAGCCTGCGCACAGCACAGCAATTAGCCGCGCAAGTTTTCAAACTATACGATCAGCAGATAAGCTAATAGCCTACAGAAAATGTATATTTATCCTACCACCACGCTACTGTAAAGGTTGCGGGAGCGTGCAAGTTATGCTTAATTATAATAAAAGCATAACTCCAGTCTTGAGTTCAGCAGCAGCATTCTGAGTCTGACAACAATGTCATTCAATTTGTTTTTATCCAAGACCATAGCATAGCACATCCTCTTGTTATTAGTTCGGGGAAATAAATCTAGTCAAATGAAATGAAAAAGTCCATGTCAAACTCTAAATTGTATGGAATTTATATATTTGATATCATGGTAACACTTGCATGAAGGTCTCATTTGTAAAGTCAATGTATTAACCAACATGAACTAACGTTAACCATGAGCAATACATTTGTTATTGTATATTATTTTAATCTTTGTCAATGTTAGTTAATAAAAATACAGCTGTTCATTGTTTGTTCATGTTACTTGACACAGTGCATTAACTAATATAACATATACAACTTTTAATTTTAATAATGTATTAGTAAATGCTGAAATTAATATCAACTAAGATTAATAAATGCTGTAGAAGGGCAGTTTATTATTAGTTCATGTTAACAAATGTAGTTAACTAATGAAATCTTATTGTAAAATGTTACCTATTTCATGATAGCAAATACTTTCATACTTATAATACAGGTTTACAACATATACAACACAATTCCTCATAATTACCTGCTTGATTCTCACTGTTTTGTTTAGCAAAGTATATATATATATATATATATATATATATATATATATATATATATATATATATATATATATATATATATATATATATATATAGTAATATTCTCATAATTTCCCTGTTTTTGTTTGATGTGTTATGCATTCTATTTGTATCAATGTCTTTTCATAGAATGCCAAGGAAATATGGAATATTTTTAAGAATGGTTTTAACCATATATTGAAAGCCAGTGGAGAACAAAATTGCCCCCCCCCCCCTTTTTTTTGTTAAAATATTTAAAAACACAACAGACAGACGCATACTGCTTTAAATACAGGTGATTTATGTCATAAATAAATGAATTTAAATTATGTAAAAAATACATTTGATTCTTGTTATTTTTTTTGTGCCCTTTTTGGTCCTTCTGCCCCTGAGGAGGTCTGTGCACGCCACTGCTCAGACTGCTGTGACACATGGCTCTACGGTTCTGCAGTTGGTCATTATTGCACCCAGAGCAGATCAGTGCAATATACTGTTTTGGCCATTAGGGGACACTAAACCTTCATCTAAAAATCCATGTCTGTTTCTTTTCTTGTCTTAACTCAATCTACTATTAGCTGAAGGAAGAATATGTCATCCTCTATAAATTAGCATTATGTAGAAGGTGTTCTTTTACATTTTTAAATGTTAATATTTGTGTTCACTCACATAAAGTGAAATATGATTTTTTTGTCTGAATTTTTTAAATAAAAAATATATTCAATTCAATTCAAATCTTTTTTTAAAGCGCTTTTCACAATACATATCATTACAAAGCAGCTTTACATTACAATTTAGATTTATCCGTTATCGGAGTTGACTGTGTCCAAGTTGATTAATTTATTAATTTAAACAATGTATTAATTACATTATTGTAAAGCCAATATACACATATACACTCTCCGAATTTTTTTCACAAAAGCTGTCACCGGGATGATACCCTTTAAAAAGGTTCTAATATGTAAAATTTCGGTACTAACATGTTCACTTTTGGTACCAATATGAGGTTCTGAGAGTGTACGGTGCTCATGTTGGGCAATAGCATATCTCCACTACTTCTAAAACGATATTATCTAACCTTCTAAATGCAACTATAAGGCATGCCGATATTAAGATATTATAAACATTAACGGTAACACTTTACAATATGGTTTCATTAGTTAACATTAGTTAATGTATTAACTAACATGAACTAACCATGAGCAATACATGTGTTGCTGTATTTGTTGATCGTTGTTAATGTTAGTTAATACAAATACAGCTGTTCATAGTTTGTTCATGTTACTCAACAGTGCATTAACTAATGTTAACAAGATTTGAATAAATTATTAGTAAATATTGAAATTAACATTAACAAAGATAAATAAATGCTTTAGTGCAGTTCATTATTAGTTCATGTTTACTAATGTAGTTAACTAATGAACCTCATTGTAAAGTGTTACCACATGAACAGCATGCTTTTTTTTTAAAGCTGCTTTGAAAACTTTTCTATTATGAAAATCTGAAAAACTCGAACTTAAGGAAATAATGTCAAACATTTATTTTATTTTGGGGACTGATTATTTAACACACATTTTTGTGACAGTTGTAGCATTTGTCTGAATGAAATGATTTTATTTTATTTTATTTGAAAAATCCTTATCCTCAAATAATCAGACACTTCTCATGAGTTTATAAAATATGAATGTCTTCTCAATGCAATTTTTGTTGATGTTCACTTTTTTGTGAACTTAAATAATGCGTTTAAACATATTTTTAAGTATGTATTTTTAACATACTTGTAATCTAAAAAAAAACATCTATGATGTAATTTACTAAATTCAAATAATTCTGTGAAGGAAAATCAGAGAGAAAAGCAACAGTAGCCCATTATCACCCAAAATAAGAACAACACATCCAGCATGCTATATCTTGACACTATGATGCAACACCTGCTCTGCGTCTCTTCACAGATACCTTTGGGCAATTGGGAAAAACCTGTGGAAAAGATGGAAGAAGAGATTCTTTGTCTTGGTGCAGGTATGTGCTTTTTCACCTCTTTTGTCACTTCTAATGGAGACTCTTTCCTCCCCGTCTGATTCAGAGTTTTTTTTATCAAGTGCTGTGCATTTCCATTTCCATATACTGTATGTGTCAGAATTGCATCAGTGAAGTAGACTAGATTCCCAGCTCTTTCTGATCAAGCACTGTGTCAGGTATTTGGATGAAGCCTTTTTTTATTTCTGTCCCCATTGTTTGCGGTTCAGTCAGCTCCTCTGTGGTGGGTTGTAACATGTCTGAGAGCTAAAAGTTGACAGGCGGCTTGACAGAGTAAAGGACCAGCACTCGCAGCTAAAAGAGCCCACATCACACACCCACCAGTCGCTCGCAGCTACGGCTACAGCAAGTGACAAACAACAGTCAATACACTGACATTATTTATTTACCTTAGTGTTTGCGTGCATGTGTGTCTGTGTGCTTGTGTGCATGCAAGCGAAAAACATAACACGATGCCCCGTTTGTGTTTTCGAATGTCAGTCTGGGTAAGAAAATATGCCAGAATGCGCTTTTTGTGTCCGTGTTTTGTTTCCTTTTTTGATTTCACACTTTTTATTTGTTTGTTTCCTTTCTGCTTTTTGTTGTTTTTTTGCTGTTATTCTCGTTCTAAATCCTGTGCAAGTATTCACACAAACGTCAACACATCCATCTGTCTAGTCCTCGTCTTGTAAATGTGAATGTCAACATAAACACACACGTAAACTCCAGAATATATGGCATCTTGCATGTTTTATTTAGATCTTAGAAATAAATATGTTTATGCCACATACACAGAGCAAAATCAATATATTTTTTAAAATTCTTCCACCCACCTTTTTCACCTGCAAAACAAAATGTATACTCGCATAAACCAATGCAATATCCAAAATAAACCAACATCCCTAGACCTAGATATTGTGACTACACTGTAAACTATATTTTGTCAACATAAAAAGGTGCGTCATTCGATAAGTATCTGAATGAACATTCCCCCCCAAAAAATGTATTAATTTTTTTTTTTTACCTGAATAAATCAACCTAATTAAATTTCTAAGGGTCAGATCATGATCATCATATTTTAAAATGTAATTTATCCTAAAGCTTAATTTTCAGCTTTATTGCTCCAGTCTTGGGTGTCACATGATCCTTCAGAAATCATTGTAATATGCTGATTTTGGTGCTCAAGAAACATTTCTTAAAATTATTAATGATAAAAACTGTTTGGTTAATATAATGATATATTTTCTCAGGATTAGAAATGTCAATATGACATAGGAATTTGACAATAGAAATGTCAAAAGAACAGCATTTTTATTTGAAATAGATTATTTTGTAACAAAATAAAAGTAGTTAATGCAACTTTTCTTCCATTTAATGCATCCTTGCTAAATACATTTATTAATTTATTTAAAAAAAATAACCTTTGTTCAATTTAATGTGTTCTTGCTGAATTAAAATATTAATTTCTTTAAAAATATATATTTTTTAAAATATATTTTGTGTGTATATATATATATATATATATATATATATATATTGTAACAAAATAAGTTGTTACAGTAACACTTTGTTCAATTTAATGCATCCTTGCTGAATAAAAGTATTAATTTCTTTAGAAAATTAGTTTTCTACCAAAATGTTATGCCCCAAGTCCTTTCTATGCTGAGTGACCAGTGTTTGATTGACAGGACCTAAATGGCCCTGCATTTAATGTGGGGTTTCTGTTACAGGGTGGGTGCGAGTTCACTGTTGCATTATTCATAAATAATTACCACACCATGTAGACCATTTAGGGCTTCTGTTTGACACAGGCTGGCTTTGAAACAAGGTGTCACAAAAAGGTGGTGACAGAGTTCCCTGTGGCTCCGCCGTGCCATTAACTCTACATAAATACGGAAGTGTTTTATCAATCATCTCCTTTCCTTCACAGAACATAAATCTTTTATAGCCACCAAATCGTCTTCCTTTGTGCCTCCTAAGAGCTCGTGTTGCCCTCTCAGTAAGTTGACAGCATAGCATTATGATTCAAACTGAAGTCTAATTATTTTACGGTTGGTAGGCGACGTGACAAAACATGGTGCAGACTCTCTGTGCTCGCTTCCTCTTTCCCCTCATCTCTTCTCCGATGCTCTGGCTCAGGCATGCAGCCTTCCGCATCTGAATATGGTAATGTGTTCGAGTGACCCGGAGGGTTCTCGGGTTGTGTGTGTGGCGGGGGAATCAGGCTTTATATTTCCACTGCTGCATCTCGCGATCGATTGGCGCTAGCGTTTTTCTCCTGCTCTCTCCATCCACAATGCAGTTTGCAGAGCATCGACAATAACAAAGTTATGTAAAAGAGCAAAAGCATGCAGGGGTAATGAAAGCAAAGTCATTTAAAATCCTTTAACTGTCGGTTTGACAGCGGGTCAATGGCCCCACTAGCGACCGCTCCGGCTTCTGACAGGCCCGAACTTCAGTGGATTGATGGGAGATTGTGTGTGTATGTGTGTGCGAGCGCGTGCCCCGGCGGTGTCCCGAAGGCACCTGGGTGCCACCAAGCCAGATTGGGGCCCTGAAGCCAGCCCAAGTGCCCGTCACACACATGACATTGAATTTATCATGTCACTCGGAGTCGGAGTGAGAGAGGGCTGCCACTTTCAGCAGAGGTGATGGAGGCGCCGGATTGGTGTAATGCTGCGGATGGGGCCGGAGAACGTCTTGACAGCAGCGCGTCTGTGTGTGTAGAACGTGCGAGAACGTGTGTATGACTGGCACCTAACTGCACGACTCACATCCAGAGTGACAGCGTGTCATCCCACACTCTTCTGTCAGTCCTGTTTGATTGGCAGGACAAAACCCAAGTCCAACTCCACCCCGTCAGTGACCAAGACGGTCTCCCTCTGAGATGCCACCCTCCGTTTGAACCCTATCACTAGCCTGCAGTAGATGCTTCGGTTAGGTGTCTTTAACTACTATGCACTAACATTTTTAAGGGTTAGTTCACCCAAAAATGAAAATTCTGTCATTAAACACTCACCCTCATGTCGTTCATCTTCGGAACACAAAAGAAGATATTTTTGATGAAATCCAAGAGCTCTCTGACCCCTCCATAGGCAGCTATTTAATGAACACTCTCAGGGCCCAGAAAGGTAGTAAAGACATCGTTAAAATCGTCCATGTGACTACAGTGGTTTAACCTTAATTTTATGAAGCAACGAGAATACTTTTTGCACAAACTAACAAAATAACGACTTTATTCAACAATTTCTTCTAGACTCTTATGCTGTTGACGCAGTGTAAAAAGTGCAGCGCTTCCAAAACGCCGGCTTACCATTGGCTGACGCTGATCACGTGAGCACCACTACGCATATGCGCACGAGTCGTTCTGCCGCAGAACGCTGCTCAGTTTACACTGTCAGCAGCATAAGAGTCTAAAACAGGCTAGAAGAAATTGTTGAATAAAGTCGTTATTTTGTTTGAACTAACCCTTTAAGTTAATCATTTGATACAATGCATTTCTTGGGCGCATAAAAAGTATAAGCATACCACCTCTAACCTTACACTCTCTAAAAAATGCGGGGTTCAAAACAAACATATGAAAATGGACTAACCCAGCGATTGGGTTGTTTTAACCCAGCGATTGGGTTGTTTTAGGGTGCTTTCACACCTGCCTCATTTAGTTCGGTTGAATCGTACTAGAGTTCGTTTTCCCCTTTGGTGCGGTTTGTTTGGTCAGGTGTGAAAGCAGCAATCGCACTCGGGTGCGCACCAAAAGCGGACCAAACAAGCGTACCGAGACCTCGTTGAAGAGTTTGTTTGTGGTGAGAACGTGATCCGACCTCGAAACAGACCCAACTGCAAAAAGTACTGACTATTTTTGGACTAAAGCAGCTGCCTAGCATTATGTGATGAGGAAGCGTTTGTTGACAGTTTGCACTTTTGCATGACAAACTTGGAGTAGTGAGGAGGTGCAGAGCCTCATAGAAATTTGGTCTGATGACCCAACTTTTGAAAATTCACAAGAACAGCGTGATCTTCGCTTGAAGTGACGAGCGATGCACGCTCGCCGTTTGCAGTGCATTAGAACGTTGTTTTCAAGCCGCATCCGCGCTTCATTATAGAAATGTATTGTTTGCATATTGTGGTGTATATAAACGTAATAGATTAGGGGTTTTCAAACTTTATGATGCCAAGGACCCCCAAATATGATGAACCTTTATGAGGGACCCCCTTCCTAAAATCCATCTACTTTTATGTACGAAAAATGTATCTAAAAAAAACTGTTAGATAAATAGTAAGTGTGACATTATTAATACAACATATTGTTTCCCAACTTAAATTGGCTATTAATGTTGGATGTATAACCCAGAAGAAGAATATTTTCAATTAAAAATTGGACCCACTTTATATTAGGTGGCCTTAACTACTATGTACTAACATTTGAATTAATCATTTGATACAATGCACTTATTGTGTACATACATGTTTATGTACTTACATTTAAAAAAATACCTACATGTAATTACATCTGTAATTAATTTCTGTAGTTACATGTGTAATTAAACTGCTGACCATTCCCTTACACCTAACCCTACCCTTAAACTTACCCATACCACCACACCTGTCCCTAACTCTACCCGTATCCCACCTCAATATCAGCAAAGGTGTTTTGCAATACAATTTGAACACAGTAAGTACATTGTACTTATTTTTTGATGTAAATACATAGTAGTTAAGGCCACCTAATATAAAGTGGGGCCAAATTATTTGTATTAGCAACTTTCACAATAAATGTATGTAAGCAGCGTACTGCCTTACAACCCTAGTGAGCGAGATAAAGGGCACTATAGTGAGAAAAACTCACAAGAAAGATACAAAGCAAACATATACAATTCTGGAATGTATACGGCAAGAAATTAGAGAAACATTTAGAAATGAAACTGTTAGAATATTCGCTAGACTTTATCCATTTTTGCTTTGTCTTTTTATCCTCTGAAATTTTCTGGGGACCCCTTTGAACCTTCTGGAGGACCCCTGTTATAGATTATGGCCAGGGACAAAACCAGCCCGCACAGTCGCAGTTTAGGAAATACGCCATGGTCAATGAGTGATGTGGATGTTGTCATGTGACTGCGATAACGTGAGACTCTTATCTGGCGATTAAAAAAGTATCGCCGTTTAATCTATTCACAAAGTTGGGTTGAGAGCTGGGTCTACACTACGCAAGGTATGATGACTTTCACCTTGATATTTTAGCGCGGCCAAATTGCACTGTAGGGGGCGAGAGAACGAGTCTTCGAACCTGTGTGTATGTCTACTAGTGTTGTCAAAAATATCTATATTTCGCTATGTATCGATACTGAAATATCTGAAACGATACACTCATTTTCTACAGTATCGATATCAGCTGCGCTCTCCTCTCCTCTCCGACCGACAGGGAGTTGACACGCACCCGCCTCCTCTCATTCAGTCCGTTTAATCCTCTGAACATGGCGGACGTGTGTTCGGCTGGACTTTTGTTAGTTTTGGTGTGACCGGTCTGAATTTCGCGCGGAGTTGCACATACCGTTTATTCTACTAATTCCTGCAGATTTCGCGCTCGCATCTAAAGCGCACACACACATACCGTAATAAAGCCACCTCTGACATACAAGTGCAAAAATGAGCTCCTTTTTCCAGTTTATTAATGGTCAAATACACTCAAAAATGTCTCAATGCCCATCTTGGTGAGTTTTAACGTAAACACAGTCGTAACCAGCTCACAGGAACAGTGTTTGGGATCCACGCGTGCGTCAGGTCTTAAAGGGACATAAGTTATTTATTATTCAAACTACAAAAAGACAAACGATCACTTACGAGCACACATATTCTGAATGCTTTCGGCAGAATTCAAATGAGCCATTTTAATCTAGATTAATCTTGGAATTAATCTAGATTAAAAAAAAATGAATCTATGCCCACCACTAATTTTTTTTTACAGTCTATGGTTAAAACAACCCAATTGCTGGGTTAGTCCATTTTCAACCCAACTTGGGTTGTTTTTAACCCAGCATTTTTTACCCATTTATCACCTCAATAGCAAAAAAAAATCCATAGTAATTGAAATGATGTGTTTAATATCCTTTCCAGGTGAGCCAGTACACATTTGCCATGTGTAGCTACAGGGAGAAGAAAGCAGAACCTGTTGAACTTCTCCAACTGGACGGATACACTGTGGATTACACCGACCCTCAGCCAGGTCACCGCAGCCAATCAGATTGCCACAACCAATGACATCCCAGTAAAAAATAAAATCCGGAATATAGTCCTGTTCTATCCACCTTATTTTAAACGTATGAGCAGTGCGGCCATTAGTAACTTGAATGTGGAAGGCTTCCAGTTATTTTAGCTGTGCAAAAACTGCTGCTTGATCTTGTAAATTGGTTTATTATAATCAATAACACGCTGAAAATAGAAAATCACTTATTTTCGCATTGCAAAATAGGGTGGATAGTAGTACCTGTTAGACCAGCAGGTGGCATGTGTTTCTAGGATCTATACACATTTATTCCTAAGGAAACGATGACTCGTTTTATTACGTAAACACAGGTAATGAATTGGTTAAGATCAATTATCTTTCATTGAAACCTTCTGTATCTTTGCATAAAACATAATGCACAGTGTGCACTGGTTATGAAAAGCTGAATCTAATATTGATCAGTCTTGTGTAGTGTCTGTGCAATTAATTGTGCAATTTTATCATGTTTATGCTGTCTGATAGTTTAACTAATAAATCAGTGATAGTTTAGGCATAATCAGGCACTGTGTCCTAAATACTGTCACACAATATGGCATAAATTATAACAATTATATCAATATTGAACAATATCTGTTCATTTAAATCAATTACGCTGTAAAGCATGCTTTGTGAGGGAACCAAAAATGTGATTCAGGTGGCCACATCTATAGCAAATGATTATTCAATTCAAATATTATTTATTATATTTATATATATATTTTTTTTATATATAAGTTAAAGTATTGGCTGTCGTGCAATTAATAATTAACAATATTTTGCCAATATAATAGCATGTATTTATCTTGATTTAATACTAATAATTAATAGTATTATATCTTGATTTAATAATAATAATTAATAGTATTATAATCGTGATGAATATTTATTAATCTTGATTAATAAATATATAACCTTAATTAATTTTATCTTATAAATATAAAATTTTTCACTGTTAAATTTGAATGATTGAATCATCCTCACTACATTAATACATTCAAATGTATTAATACCTATGTTAATATTAGCTAATGTATGGGGAATCAAACAATTAGCAATATTTGATTTACAGCATTTAGTAATAAAATTAGTTAATATAATTTATTATTATTATTGAAAATAACTAATATAATGAATTACTAATATATATTAATCTTGATTAATAATTATATAATCTTGATTAATATCTGTTTATAAATATGCTATTATTCTCTGTTAGTTAATCTCAGTGCATAATGCAATAATATTAATTTAAAATATTCACATGCATTATATGTGTTGCTTCCAAATCAGGTTCAAATTTGGCCAGTAAATGTAGAATGAAACTTTAGCCAAAATGAATAAACGCTGTGAAATTATTATTTAAGTATTGCATAACCTGTATAAGTGTGACTAATAAACACTGTTGAATCCAGGTCTGGATGGTGGCCGGACGTTCTTCAATGCTGTGAAGGAGGGAGACACTGTGATCTTCGCCAGCGATGATGAGCAAGATCGAATCCTGTGGGTTCAGGCGATGTATCGTGCCACGGGCCAGTCCCACAAACCCATCCCCCCGACCCAGGTGCAGAAACTCAACGCCAAAGGAGGGACAGCACCACAGCTTGATGCTCCTATCTCTCAGTTCTGTAAGTATGAATATGCAGACTGTACGGATCCACACATGCTGACTGCAGACACACACACACACACAGGGCCAGAGCTGCATGCACGATGATGACACTGTTCACACACACACACACACACGACATGGGTTCAATCCGCTCCTGTTGTAAACAGTGTTTCACTGTCCTGCTCATTAATGTCCTGAGCGGAGTCACTACTGACTGCACTGCTGTTTCTGTCTCACTCTCTGTTTTCATCTGCACCGCTTGATTCTGCCACAAACCAATTTCATATTCTTTGTTTTGCTTCATCCATCTTATTTTTATTGCTCTTTTTATTTATTTATTTATTTTTATCAAATGTATTTATTTATTTATTGAATTACTTTCTTTCGTTCTTTATTTTCTTTTGTTCTTTCTTTCTTTCGCTCTTTCTTTCTTTTGCTCTTTCTTTCACTCTTTCTTTCTTTCGCTCTTTTGCTCTTTCATTCTCATTTTTTTTTCTTTCACTCGTTCTTTCTTTCACTCGTTCTTTCTTTTCGCTCTTTCTTTTGCTCTTTCTTTGACTTTTTTATTTTGCTCTTTCTTTTGCTTTTTATTTTTTTATTTTGTGTATTTGCCCTCTTTCGCTTGTTCTTTCTTTCTTTCTTTCTTTCTTTCTTTCTTTCTTTCTTTCTTTCTTTCTTTCTTTCTTTCTTTCACTCGTTCTTTCGTTCTCTCTTTCTTTCACTTTTTTCTTTCACTCGTTCTTTCGTTCTCTCTTTCTTTCTTTCTTTCACTCGTTCTTTCTTTCTTTCTTTCTTTCTTTCTTTCTTTCTTTCTTTCTTTCTTTCTTTCTTTCTTTCTTTCTTTCTTTTGTGTATCTGCCCTCTTTCTTTCTTTCTTTCTTTCTTTCTTTCTTTCTTTCTTTCTTTCTTTCGCTCTTTCTTTCGCTCTTTCTTTCGCTCTTTCGCTCTTTCTTTCGCTCTTTCTTTCTTTCACTCTTTCTTTCTTTCACTCTTTTGCTCTTTCATTCTCATTTTTCTTTCTTTCACTCGTTCTTTCTTTCTTTCATTCATTCACTCATTCTTTCTTTTCGTTCTTTCTTTCACTTATTTCTTTCACTTGTTCGTTCGTTCTTTCTTTCTTTCTTTCTTTCCTTTTGCTTTTTCTTCCTTTTGTTTATCTGCCCTCTTTCGCTTGTTCTTTCTTTCTTTCTTTCTTTCTTTCTTTCTTTCTTTCTTCCGTTCTTTTGCTCTTTCTTTCTTTCGCTCTTTTGCTCTTTCATTCTCATTTTCTTTCACTTCTTTGTTCTTTCTTTCTTTCTTTCTTTCTTTCTTTCTTTCTTTCTTTCTTTCTTTCTTTCTTTCTTTCTTTCTTTCTTTCTTTCTTTCTTTCTTTCTTTCTTTCTTTTCACTTTTCACTTTTCGTTTTTGCAACCCACCCTGCATCATCTCATGCTTTTTCTCCCCTTTTCAGATAATCATTTGCATCATGAATAAGTGTATCAGATCTTCCTTCTCTCATGCTTTGCTCACTCTGTACCCTGCGTATAGGGAATATTCTCTCTCTCTCTCATTCCCTCTTTCTGCTGCTCCATGCGAGTCTATACTGTATGTCACTCTGTTCTGTTCCCTCTTACCCTGCTCTCTGGTAGCCGGACTGAAGGGTAAGTGCATCGCTGTAGCAGGCACAGATCAGATAAACCGCTCCGGATTATCTGACACAAGCAATGTGCTGTTCGCTATTCCTCTTCAAAAACTCACATTACCGCTCCTCATCCCGTTTCCTTCCGCAAATCTCCCTCTGTTTTACTTCCTTAGGTCTGAAATACAAACGCACTTTTATTTAGAAGACTAGTCTGCATGCAAAATTTTATTTCTGAATGTTTTGCTCTGATTAGTAGTTACATATTTGCCTTTTCTCAACATGGCTTGAGTCAACGGCTTCTCAAATCAAAGCAAAGTTTCACAGATAAAAGCATGTGCAAAATCAAATCCATATGTTCATTGTAAGCTAGTTTATTGCTGGATGACATCCACAGCAGTTGCCTTTATTTAACAAAGATTTCCGACCAAATGGAGAATTTGGTAAATGATATAATTATAGTGATTTTCTCTATTGTAGTTGTTGATTTATTGCGCTAAATGAATTCTGTGAAACCACTGGCGTGCTCTGCACCCCTCAGCAGCTGGTAATTACCATGTTAAGAGTGACATGCTATGAATAAAACATTGTATCTTCACCCTGATTATTTCTGGAAGCTATCAGTGGAATGTTACCAAATAACTACTTGCTAGTTCACACCAGTTTCTCTCATCTGTAGAAAGTCGAGCCGCCAGTGTTTTCGTTTTTTTTCCTCTTAACCTTATGACAGCGTCAAATTAAATTGTTGTGTTTGCAGTTTTAAATGTGGGGATTAGGATGCAATCGGAAACTGTTTGTTCTCAACCGTTCTCTAAAAGATTTAGCGTTGTCCTTGAAGCAGTGGACTCATTCTGTGATTTTTGAGAACTTATTTTTATAGAAATGAGAGTTGGCAAATATGTAGCTGGAATAGAGAAATGATCAGCGGATGATTTTATTGAGTGATAGTTGAACTCTAGACGCAACTTGTGTCACAACTGCTACATCTAGACCTAGTCCTGTTTCCACACACATATACTGACACATTTAACAAGTATGTCTTAGTAGTGTTTCTGTTTTATTTGCCTATAGAACTACTAACAGTTTCAGACTAACAGTTTCTTTCCTCACCTGGAAAAATGCTATAACTCCTTCTCTTGTCTGCTGTTTATTAAAGCCATATACCTGCAAAGAAAGGGAGATTATGTCTTTTGAGATACAAAGGTCTTTTTTTATTTTATCCATGGCTTCAAAGTATATCATTTAACAACAACATCAACAATAATAATAATACCAAACAAAGAAAACACTGATTGATGTTGGATGTCAGCCAGTGTCCATGCTTTTCTAATCCAGTGTGATAAGGACTGAAATAGCGTCAGGCTCAGAGAGAGGCTCGCGTGTGGACTTGTCTGCAGGCCTGATGAGAGTGGCCATATTGTTGGAAATCGAGTTCAGGAGCCGATTAAATTAGAAACCACCTAATAAAGTATGTCTCTGCTGTCACCCCTTTCTCCATCCCCTCTTTTCTTTTTCTCCCTCTGTCCATTCCTCACTCACAGAGAAGTGCCCGTCCTGTCATTTGGCCCCTTCAGCTCTTGTCAGCCCTGGGCCGAATCTCTGACTCCCAATCCGTCCATTGTGTGTGCTTGTACAGGCACACGTACAGAACCGGAAAAAAAAAAGCAAGCGCTAAATAGCCCCAAATGCTCTGCTCTTCGGACCCTCCAAGAGAGAGGATCTATAAATGAAAAGAATCCATCAATCAGTGTCATTTCTCCTGTGCCCCGCTCGGACAGAGCCGACTAATGTCATTGTGTGTTACTGTCCAGAGACCTTCCCCTCAATTCCAGTGTCAAAGAGATATGACAAGCTCATATTAAGACATAGGAGGATGACACAATGTCACCTTTTTGACCTGTGGCTAATTTCAGTGGATCTTTTGGCTTCAACTTATGTGTTTGGATATCTTATAACGCCATTGACAGACAAAAACGCAACACAGATGGCAGGGCTGGATTTTCCTCATATTGTGACAGAGGCAAAATTAATTTTTGGGCCCCCCCAAAACCCTGCCGCGGTCGGTCAGAAACCTTGCATGACCAAAACTGCTATTTTTCAGGAAATGGAAAAAACAATAATTAAAACCTGTGTTGTAAAAGTTGATATTATGGCTTTATATATAGTCACATTCTTGCAAGTGTCATTATATTATTAACATTTTACCAAAATCAACCAGGTCTTTATTTACCTCTGCATCGCAAACAAGCATAGACGGTCAGACTGAATGCGGCAGTCAATGGAGTTACAAGGTTTAGGCACAAGCCCTTTTTAATACTTTTTATTGGTTAAATATTTGCAAAACCCACAGCCAGACATAAAGGGTGACCAATAGTATTGATTTATTTAAAAATATATATTATGATAAGATACGAGGTTCCTACCCAGCAGCGACAATATTTAAAATTGTATTTTAATTTATAAGATAATTGTCTTGTATAGTTTTAGAATTAGACGTGTGATCATAGGCACATGCCTAGAATGTCTAGGCATAAATGCGTCCCTGACAGATGGAGATAAGTTGTGAAAGAATATGAATCATAATACATATTAAATAAATGCCATAAAATATGTCTGCAGCATTTTATAGTAACGTTCATTAGTCTTTAATATTAAATATTATATAATATTCAACAGATCAGTAGTTCATAAACATTCAAATGTGAATAAAATTGGGTCTAAACATTTGACACCATTGAATTTCTTTTTATTGTAAATTTTTCATTACATAATTGTTTTATTATATTTAGTATTTATATAATATATTTAATTTATGATGTACAAAATTTACATTTATCTTACAATTAAAACGTTATTTATTTTTTAAACAAATTTTTTAAATAAAAAGGATTTTCAGTATGATCTCAGACTCTTGTGCCCCATTTTATGCATTAAAATATGAATCAAAATGTTGTGAAATTTCACTATACTGATCTGTTAAGCATTATATTGTATGATAATGTTTGTTAAAGGAATAGCCCACCCAAAAGGAAAATTCATCATTTACTCACCCTCAAGTTGTTCCAAACCTGTATGCACTGTAAAATAAAGGGTTACACTTTATTTAAGGTGTCATTGTTACAGTGTAATTATATATTTAAGTACTTATTATTTATAATTAACTACATGTAATTACTATAGGGTTATGGTAGGATTAGGGTTTGGTTGAGGGTTAGTTGCATGTAATTATGCATCATTTACTGTTATTACTATGGTAAGTACATGTAACATATGTAACAAGGATGTTACTATATTAATAACTATAAAGTATGCTTAATTACATGCAACTAACCCTAAACCATACCATAATCATAACCCTAACCCTACAGTTTAACGTGTAGTTAATGAATATTAAGCAATTTTTGGGCGGAATATCCATTTAAGGTTATTACTGAAAGATATTGTAAGGCCTACCAAAATTATTCTACTGTATGTAAAACAATAATTTAAGCCAAATTTAAAAAGCTATGTGTGAATATTGTGCAAGGAAAAATACAACTTCTATTATACAGCTAAGCAATTTAGGTCTTGTTCCTGATTTAACATGTAAACCAGCGACGCTCTGGAGGAGGTGTCTATTGAATGGCTCAATCATACAGTGTAGCTCTAAAGCCTCTGGCAGAAATGGGGTATTAGAATAAGAATAGCCCCTGACCTGTGGCAGGATTAAGAAACGGCCCTACTTATTTGTGCAGGCCCAGATGTAATACCTAAGCTTACCGACTGCAGAGGAAAGTGAAAATGTGTTGTTGAATTTATTTAGTCTCTTTAATGGACAATAGATGGTGAGGGTAGGGGGGCTCCACAGCCAGCTCTCTCCCAGTCCAGGGTTTAGAGGCACTGGGCTTCTTTAATTAGGGCTGCCCTGAGGGGGGGCAGAGGCCTGCGGACAGAGCAGTGAATGGGGAGGGAGGAGAAAAGCGTGAACCTAGAGTTCTTGTTTGCTTAGGAGGGTCAGACAGGAACACTGGCTCAGACGGGTCCTGCAGGATTACCAAGCCAAATACGAAAAAAAAAAATACAAGCAAATAATATAATGATGCTGGCATACAATTTAATTGTTTATAAGAAGTGAGATTTAGCAGATTAATTGATCATGTATTGATTAAAAAGGCTAATTAAGCCATCCTATTAGCTTGCTCTTTTAATGCGTTCCGTATGCATTCATATAGAATGAAAGCATAGGTATTATACGCATGTGAAAACAAATGGATTTTACAAATATATTGCATATAATCAATGCTTGAAATCAACAAGCAGCAATTCTGCCCTGTTGCTTTTAATTAGATCAAAGTCCATTCGACAAACATGCAGGAAAAAATAAATAAATAAATAAATAAATAAATATATATATATATATATATATATATATATATATATATATATATATATATATATATATATATATATATATATATATATATATATATATATATATATATATATATATATATATATATATATATATATATTTATTTATATATATATTTATATTCTAAGCCAAAACGTATTAAATTGCTTAAAAAGTAACTCTTTATCATAATTTCTTATTGTAGTTACACAAAAATGAAAATATGTTGCTGTTGTTGTTATAGAGTTCAAATTATGATTTTTGTTGTTGAAATGTGGATCTAAATATACATTTTTATTTTAATATACAGTGGTGGCCAACATTATTAGAACACCTGACAGATCTGAAAATATTGACCCTTTTTTGCCTCCAAAACATGATTTCATTTCACAATGTTCATGAAACATGCAGATGGTTGCTCTGACCATTGAATATCAGATGAAGTGAGTCGTACTCTTTTTATCCACTTTTAACTTTAATATTTGGGATGTCCACCTTTTGCAGCAATTAGTACAGCAGCACATCTCTCTGGCATAGTGTCAATATATTTCCTCCGAGAACTTCAACACTGAATGTACAATAGATCTGTCCAGTTTATTTTCCAACTCGCCCCAAATGTGCTCAATGGGATCAGGCCCGGTTCCAGAATCAAATCACAGAGGGTGCTTCTGAAATTACTGAGGGTGCTCTAGTAAAGTGCAGATAGGCTAAGCAACGGCTCCACCATAGCAGTGTACAGTGAGAAATTTATGATAATTTATTTACAAGGCACCTCACATTTTTTACAAGTTACATTTACCAATAATTGGAATTTCAAAAATATTTTGCTACAAATTGTCTATTAACCTATTAGTCTGCCTTTACATTGCTTTAATGTGTTACTAGTATTTTAACATATCTTCATGATTATTTTGTGAATTTCGATTTTTTTTCCCCCCCGGAGCATTCCATTCCATTATTGTTTGGAGCATAACATTTTTTTTTTTAATTCCTGCTATGTTATATGCTATATCCTCTGCTCTGTAGAGGACACCAGAACACCTTTATTGAGAAAATTAAAAGACATGAATAGACAAACAATGGGATTTTTGTTTTTATTCACCAATCAATTTTTATGCTTTTTATCCAAACTTTGTATAAAGATGACTCTCAATGTTATGAAAGATACAGAATCATTGGATATTTAACTTTACTTTATGCAATATGTGTGTAAACATGGCCATAAATGCCATTCCCATTCTAGGCAATACATCTATATTTGCATATGAATGTGTTTTGGGACAATATGTAAATGTAAAAAAGACGTGTAATAATATTTTCATAAGAATGTCTTTTATTTCATAAGGATATCCAGACTTAAAACTGTGTTGTCAGAGAAATTTGCTAAATAATGTCCTCTACAGAGGCAAAACCTCTATTCTGGGTCTCAGGAGGATATTTCTGTCTCATGCAGAGTGGCATTTATATTTAGATGTCACTTCCGAAACTTTGCTGCATGCAATCGGTCCTCTTAGCAATAATAGTTTTATTCAATGAATGACTGTTGCCTCGAAAGTGAGCCAAGATCGTTACGATCACTAAAATGCTGTTGCTTTGTCAGTTCATCGCGATCTCACAAAGTTCCGTTATAAAAATGAAGTCGTCAACAATAAATCTCTTACTTACATCTCTTGACTTTGTTTGTTAATAAGAGGTGTCGCGAGCCTCCATTAACTCAGCACTGAACAAAAAATCTGCCGTTTTGAGGGGTGAGATTCTGATCGCGTTCGAGAAATCAACAACTATATCTGTGATTGGCTACATTACTCACCGCTGCAAAAACTTGCTGTAAATAGATGCATTTGGCATTCTCCAGAACTCGGATACAAATCTGCCAAATCTGTTTCGCCAATATTATTACAGTATCAACTGAGGGTGCTTTTGCTTGGGTTTGAGGGGTGCTTAGCACCCCCGTAGAACCGGGCCTGGATGGGGTTGAGGTCCAGACTTTGAGAGGGCCAGTCCATCATTTTCAATGTTCCATTGCAGGTAGTTCCAGCAATAGTTAAAAGAATGGTTCGGGTCATTGTCCTCTTGGAAAATAAATCCAGGCCCAATAAGACGACTCCCAGATGCCAAGTGTTCTAATAATTTTGCCCCCACTGTTGTAAATGATTTAAAAAAACAAATGTACTTAAAATAGCTTTTTATCACATTTGCTCAGTATAGCAAGCAAATATGCATATATGGCTGTCAAAAGATTAAAATAATTGTGATATACTGTTGTCGTTGTTTTAGAATTAAACCAAATATCACATTTTCTTTGTGTTGAAAGATGCCTCTAAACATGAGAACCTGCTCTGATTTTGATTTTGCACTTCTAGCATTGCTTGTAACGCACCTTGGATTGACTTTACACTGTAAATCAAGTAGACAATGACACTTTTTAGGCTGACATCTGGCTCAGGTTAGAGATCTTTCTCTAAGGAGTGTGTGCTCCTACGCCATTCAGATGCTTTGTAAAGCCTGTCTCTGTCTCCATACTTTAACATGCACACATACACACAGATGCAGACCGAGCACAGAAACATGGAATGGACGAGTTCATCTCGGCTAACCCCTGCAATTTTGACCACTCTTCGCTGTTTGAGATGGTTCAGCGGTTGACACTGGACCACAGACTCAACGACTCATACTCCTGCTTGGTAACTGCTTTCAATTCAGTTTTATTCAGTTAGGGCTACAGCTGTATTATCCTATTCACACTACTTAACCCACCTTTTGTGCGCCTCAGGGTTGGTTCAGTCCAGGCCAGGTGTTTGTATTAGATGAGTACTGCGCCAGATACGGAGTGAGGGGGTGTCACAGGCACCTGTGTTACCTGAATGACCTGCTGGAGAGGGCAGAGAAAGGCTCCATGATCGACCCCACACTTCTCCACTACAGCTTTGCCTTCTGCGCCTCTCACGTGCACGGCAACAGGTACCGCCTATCTCACACTCTTTATATATTTCTCACTCCGTCTCTTTCTTAACACCCACTTCATTTCATTCTCATTTGTGACCACATTAATTCTCAAACCATTTATCTCTCATGTTCTCTCTCTGTCATTCATCCTACTTTCACCTGAAGTTCTGTCTATTATCTTCCTGCTAAAATCACTCCATCCCTCTTCACCGTTCTGCCCTTTTATCTGTCTGTACATCCACTTTGCACACATGGGCAGAAACGGAGGTAAAGTAAGACCAAAAGCACAAACTCTTTTTTTTTGGCTGCCAAAGTGTTTCATAGAAACCCCATCCTTTCTCGTCAAAGCTTTGTGGTTGGTCACAGGTAATAATGATTCTCTCCCAGAATCCCACAGTAGTTTCAATGTTTTTACAAGAAGCTCAAGTTGCCTCATTACCTGGTTCACAGGAGTCCTCAAAGTCTGTAACTACCCTTCTAACAAGTTTTCATTTTGTTTTTTAGCGTTATTTCAAGTATTTTTATTTGAGATACAAATACTGTATATTTACAATGTATAAAACAAATACATAGAAATATATAATTTTGTTGAAAAATATTTATTATGCATAATAGTTAAATATTTAATAATGATTTTATTTACAATAATTACACATGTATATAATGCATCCACAATATTTTATATAATTTAATTACAAATATATAATTTATTTACAATAATTATAAATAACTACAAATCAGAGTATTTTATTTACAGTAATTATACAAAAATATGTATGTATTTATTTAGCGTTAGTTTTTTTTTTTTAACACTCGCCAGGACCCATTTCTCAAAAATACCTTTTTTTTATTCTTCACACAGTTCTCCTTACCAACTTTCAGCTTGACACAGCTGTAAATGTCACATTGAAAATGCACGAAAACTAATACTTCATACATGTCTCAAATCATTCTTCCATAAAACTAGCAAAGGTTATCACCCTTATAACACTAATGACCTAAAAAAACAAAAAACACTTACATGTAGCATTACACAATGATTTTTGTAAAATGTCTTTACAAAAGAATAACAATCTCTACTGCTTTTAATTTACTGCAGTAGATCGTACATAGTCCATTGTTTACTCTTTACATTACAGTACAAAAATGATTCCCCTCTTTTGTATAGATAGTGAAATTGAAACACTAATTTTCAATTTCAGATTTACCAGATTTACTAAACAGGGCAAATTAGTGTGAGAGCGCAATTCCAAAAAAGAGCAGATGGGAGTGAAAAGTTCTGCGACGAAGCGCAAATTAAAGAACACAGACGGATAATTTCCATATTTACCAACACAATTTGTTTTTTTTGCTAGTAAATAATACCGCAAATACCAGTAAACTGACGAGCACAAACCTTAGTAAATCACCTTGAATGATTCATTTAAATACTCTCCTCCCATAAATTTTGCGCCCAACAAATGCATATGTCGACCACAAAAATAACCCTGTCCATGCCTTTTCAGCGCAAATTTTTCACTGCGTGTGAATCCTGATAGTAGATATTAATGCCAAAAGAAGATTTGCGCTGGCACAAAATATTAGTTAATCTGGCCCTAACACCTGTGCAAGTGTTCAGCTACATCTAATTGCTTTGATAGTATTTGATTTTTTGGATTCAGAATATATTTCAATATGGTATTGCTGTAGAAATGTAGCTATCTTTTTTGTATTATGCTAGGTTTTGAACTTAAGTTTAACAGTTTTGAAATGACTATGTGAGAAAAATGAGAAAAGAATTGATGTAGTCATTAATGCATTAATGCATTTTGTGCCAAAGCAGTGATAAATAATCAACAGTTTTGCCCACATAGACTGCTGTTCACTATGTTAAGAGATTTGAAAAAATGACCTATTGAGAAATGGGTCCTAGCAATTGTTTTTTGAACATTATATATTTAGACATTTTAAATGGTAAGTCTTTTTGACCTGTAAGAGAGAAACAGTGTGCGATTCATTGGCTTACTTCTAAACAGTAAACTACTGACCCCATTCACCTCTTTCTCATCCTTTACTTTTATTGTATTCTTGTCTATTATTTCTGAAGGTTTTTGCCTTTTCTGTTTTAGTCTAATATTTGTTTGAAACTATATTTTTAATCTCATGGTATTTTTATTCCTATTTGCATGCTTGATTCATATTATTTCTCTTCTTCTTTTATTTCTCACGTACCCTCACACCATCTTCTGATAACCTTTGTGAATGTGCGTCTTTGTCAATGTCTGCATGTGTGTGTGTGTCTGTGGGATATGAAGCCAAAGAGTGAATGAGCTACTAAAATGGCCCATGTCAGAGACCGAGCTGCTTAGTTCTCTGTTTCCCTCCCCCCCTGAGCCCTTGACCCCCTCTAAGAAAGAGAACAAAATCATGGAGGCCTGGAGAAAAAGGGAGTCTAAGTCGCAGGTGCTCACAGGCCCCAGAAGGTGAGAATGTAAATGCAACCCACTCTTTCGGGTGTGGATTAGCATTAAGCCCCACCCTCTACATATGAAACTGGGGGATGGAAGTGAGGGAAGGCGGTAATTAAGTTATTTCTTCTATGTGTGAGATTACTTGTTCTATTGTGTGTGATTTTATTCATATTCCTTATTTGTGAAAGTACAAAGTAGCAGCTTTATATACAGTCTAAAAGTCTGAGACCACTAGTGAAAAGTTTCAAAAACTATATGTATATATATATATATATATATATATATATATATATATATATATATATATATATATATATATATATATAAATATATATATCCAGCTTTGCATCACAGAAATAAATGATATTTAAAAATACATTTGTGTAATTATTATGATGAGCGTAAGACTTAAAAAAAAAAAGTTATATAAATGTAGTATTTAAAAAAACAAAAAAACACTGGATTTTCATCAGCCATTACTCCAGTCTTCAGTGTCACATGATCCTTCAGAAATCATTCTAATATGCTGATTTATTATCAATGTTGGAAACAGTTGTGCCGCTTATTATTTTTGGATAACCTGTGAATACAGGATTCGTTTGAAAACGTTTTAAAAATACTTTTTTTTGAAAGAAATTAATACTTTTATTCAGCAAGGATGTGTTAAATTGATAAAACGTGATAGTAAAGATTTATAGAAAAGATTTCTATTTTGAATAAATGCTGTTCTTTTTAACTTTATATTCATCAGTGAATTCTGAAAAAAGTATCACAGGTTTAAAAAGAGATATTAAGTAGCACAACTGTTTCCAACATTGACAATAACGTATCAAATCAGCATATTAGAATGATTTCTGTAGGATCATGTGACACTGAAGATTGGTGTAATGATGCTGACAATTCAGCTTTGCATCACAGAAAACCATTATTTTAAATTGTAATAATATTTCATCATATTATTTTGAAATAATAAACAGTCTTTTCTGTATTTTTGATCAAATAAATGCAGGATTGATGAGCATAAGAGACATTATTAAAAATAATAATGTTTCCAAACCTTTGACCGATATTATTTTATTTTATATATAATATTTTATCAAATTTCTAAATTGTTTTAGTATTTATTGACTCTCTAAGAAAAAAATAATAATAAGAAAGACTGCTCTCAGACTTTTGGACACCACCTTATGTGTGAATGTGTAACTGTCCGAGGGAGAGAGAGAGAAAAGTGAGGGTGAGGCAGGGAAACAGAATGTGATAGACATGTGTCGAACCAGTGAGATACATGCAGGGTAAAGAGAGAGAGATGAGGGACACTATGGATGCTGCCTTAAGGTCATGACTGACAGGATGACAGGTCATCTCTCTGTCTCTCCATCTCTTTTTCCAAACTGTCCAAGGCCTCACTCCAGCCTGTCTGCTTGTGCCAAAACCTCACGTCCAGCCAACCACGATCTTTATAACTGACATGGCCCACAACCTGATACTCTTGGCATTGGATTCCTATTCTGATATATATTTAAAGCCAAAAAATCTACAAGTGTTACAGATAGTGCCTACGGATCTCTAATGTTGTTTGACAAGATACTACTGCACCGTTATTATATCTGGATAACCATATTAGTTTCATAACACACTATTATGAATATGCATGATGTCATGAAATGGATATGAAATGGCGTAACTGCTCTTGTTCAATGGCTTGACACCTTCACAACACTAGTACCATAGTACAGTGATTGTAATAACATGGCATTTTTGGAATTTTTGACATCTTGATATTGAACGATTGACATATTCATCTATCACAGTGCCTAAAAGAATATCAGGGTATTGCCATGCAATAATAATAATAATTTTACCATGGTCCAATGTCCAAAAAACATGGTTATACTGGTTATATTTGTTTTTTGTGTGTGTTTGTAGTTTTGTTTTGTATTTTGTTTGTTTTTCTGACAGAGAGAAGGGATTTTTTTTTTTTTTCTGCAGGTCCTTTTTTGTATCAATCAGTTTTATTGTGACACACAGCTAGAACAGAAACACACTCACAGCTGACGTATGTCACCTGCACGCAATTTAACACACACACACACACACACGCTCATGCAGAATGTTACCAAAGAGCCCGGCTCCTTATCGTTTGTGACATGGTAGACGGAAGGAGGGCTGTGAGCAGAGTGTATGTGACAGTGGAGGCGCGGGTCGCCGTGACAGCGGTTTGAGGAGCAGGAGACATGACACGCTCCTCATCAGTCCACTCCCCATGTCAGCCCAGCGCACGCTGAAGGACAGCGGAGAAAAAGCAAAGGGGGTGGGGGGCAGGGATTTCAGAGGGGACCACCACGGCTGTCACACCAGACGGGGTCCATCGCTCTGTGGGTTTTCTTTTGTGGGGGGGTTGGTGACCGGGTCGCTTCTTCTTGTTCTCAAAAAATACCTTAAAAGCTTCCATTTGTTGTATACGTCAGCTAAATGTGAGAGACAGCGAGAGGTGTACATGTCTCGGATGATTCTCAAATCGAATAGGTTAAGTTAGCGTACAGAGGTCAATTGCATGGACATCAGCTTGGTAAAATAAGTGTTTTCAAGTGTTTTAGAAAACAGGAAGTGATGATGGGCTTCATGGTAATTTGGCTAATAAGCTTAGGAGTGGCACTGACGCATCAGGTGAACTGTTTCCCACAGCCTCTCTCTCTGTTATAGAGTCACAATAAGAAACCTGTGAGTGTGTATGTGGTGAGAGGTTGAAGACCTGAGTGCTGGTAGCAGGGGGCTGTGGTAATCCTCGCCAATGTCTTTGTATTGCGGAAGACTCTTTATTTGACCGTGGAAAGACAGGGAGGGGGACTGAGTTTAGGCCCTTCCAAAAAGCCTTGCCTGAGGAGGGGATGACACACACAGATACACATTCAGGCATACACACTAGGAATTGCACCCACTGACAGCATTGTTTATTTGCAGACTCTACGTTGTTTAACCCTCTGGTGCTCTTCGTTTTGGGGTTGCATTGGTTGTCTTCCCGGTCATAAGTGACCGGACACCTAAAAATTAAAAAAAAACTTCCTCCGCACCAGTAAAACCAATGCAATGTATTTTTCTTCAATAATATTTTTTCTTTTAAATTTTGTATTTTGAGATGATTTGATGGTCTATTTTTGCCAGTGAAAATTATACAACAATTTTTTTGTAATTAATTTTTTTTATTATTGCAGTATTTCAGGTTAAAATAGAGGCAGATTAGCGCCCTCTTTTGGAATTATTTAAGAAATCATGCGACCATGGGTGTAATCACTAAATGTCTCTATGGAGAGGCTTGAGAATTCCCTAGTTCTCTTTTGAACACATTTAATGATTTTTTTGATGGATTTGAATATATATAAAAAAAAATCTCAAAGACTATTTATTATAAAGGTTTAGATTTTTTAGTTTTGTTAGAAATATAGATTTTTTTTCTGTGAATTTGTGTTTTTGCAGATTTCCCATTCTTTTCCTATGGTGGTCATTTTTGACCGAAGAGCACAAGTGGGAGTATTTTTTTTACGACCACAATTTTTTTGTGTGTTTACATACCTAATGTTAGAAAAGTCATCAAGTTTCATATCATTCTGATGAAGCTGTGATTTTTTAAAATTCCAAATGTGGTTCATAGGTTCAGTTTTTCATAGGTGTGTGTGTGTGTGTGTGTGTGTGTGTGTGTGTGTGTGTGTGTGTGTGTGTGTGTGTGTGTGTGTGTGTGTGTGTGTGTGTGTGTGTGTGTGTGTGTGTGTGTGTGTGTGTGTGTGTGTGTGTGTGTGTGTGTGTGTGTGTGTGTGTGTGTGTGTGTGTGTGTATAAGTGTGCGTGTGTGTGTGTGTGTGTGAGTGGATGTGTCAATATCACACTCTTGATGTTTTAGAGTGTCACCCCTTTACTGCTGTGTACTTTTTTTAGCATTGTGGCCGATTTGTAGATTGTACACACAAATTCAGTGAATTTTTGTGTTTTTGCAGATTTTCCATTCGTTTCCTATGGGAAGACAATGAATGCTATGATGAATGAATGTTTTTTCATGACCAATTAGCATGCTCGAATCATGACCCCAATTTTTTTGTGTGTACCTAATGCAAGAAAAGTCACCAAGTTTCATATCATTCCAATGAAGCAGTGATTTTTAACATTTCAAAACAGATAATTTTCCGGTCAGAAATGGCCGAAGAGCACCAGAGGGTTAAGCATCTGGTTTACAATGCATGGTGGTGTTTTTTTTTTTTTCCTGTCGCCGATAATAACACCATGTTAACTGCACCAGGCAAAGTACTATGACTTAATTTACATAACTAAATTGTTGGTGGTTGGTGAATTTGTTGGTGAAATTGCTCTCAGATTCAAATGAATTACCTCCAAAGTATTTACACAAATGAACACGTATGCACACTGCAAATACACCCAACTAAAACGTTTCAGAAGTTAAAAATAGTCACTGTTGTTTTCCCCTCTGCGTGTTTAATCAAAGAGTTGAGCAGTTTGTTTGAATCTCTCAGTAACACTTACCTTTTGAACAGTGCAGTTAATCATGGCAGCCATAAATGGAAAATGATTTATTGTGCTAGTACAATATTCATGTGTCTGGTCTGTTCGTGATCCCTTCATGAGACCCAGTGTTTGTTTCTGTGACCCTTGTTACCCTAATGAGAGGAGCAGTGGCATTCATTTCTGCTCTTGTGTGTGTCGCCTCAGGCCTGATGGAATCGGTACTGTCTCAGTAGAAGAGAAGGAACATTTCGAGGAGATCAAAGAACGACTGCGCGTGCTGCTCGAAAACCAGATCACACACTTCAGGTACATCACTATCAGTCAACACAGCATCACATATGCCACCTTATTAACAGCTAGAGATAATAATGGAAAATGTGGTATGTGTGTATGTATATACTGTATGTATATATAGACCTATATATGTTTAATTTTCACAGTAGTGTGAAACTGCTAAATACATAAATGTTCATGTATGTAAATGTGAAACTGGCTGTGTGAGGATATCTTGATTGTAAGGGTTTTATCACAACTTTTCAGGAGTCATTCGTAGAGCGATCAAAATCTTTTTGTATTGACTGCAAAATTAATTTTAATATGACAGTCACAAAATGATGCAGAATCAAACCATTTTATAATAAAAGGGACACAATCTCAATTCAAACTTTGCATCATACATAGAGAAAATGCACACACACACACACACACACTCTATAAAACAACTACTTATAAAAACTATAAACATATGAAATCACATTCACCATAAGTCAATGATGAAGATAAACTTACACGCACAATAATATATTTTATACACAACATATTCAATTTCTTACATTTCCCATAATTCCTGGAAAAATATATAAAGGACAACAGGAAATGTTGTGCTCTTTTAATAACAGGCCTCTGACCCATGATGCAGTCATGAATCCCAGCAGAACCACTGGTAAAATACACAATGATTGAAAACAATATAAAATATAAAAAATTGTAGACCCATATTTCTGTCTAATTGTTGTTTCATTCAATTACTATTGTGCTCTCTAGTAACACATTATTGCCGCTATCGCTCTTCATCTTTAATACATGCATAAAGAGCCGGGGGGGGGTTATAATAATATTAAAGAAACAAAATAAATAGAAATGTATAAACAACCAGAGAGACAAAAAAACATTAACCTCTCAAAGCAAACAAACGATCAATTTCTCCTAAAAAAATATTTGTGTGGCTTAATATTTATTAAATTCAAAATGGGAATGTGTAATGTTTAATTTCTCAATGTTTCAAAGCTGTCTGTTCATTTTTCTCTCTGAAGGTATTGCTTTCCATTTGGACGCCCAGAAGGAGCCTTGAAAGCCACGTTGTCTCTGCTTGAGAGGGTGTGGTGCCATTTTTTATCTTCCGCTCCATTTCAAACAAAATAAATGAGAAATTTTGTCATTTTTAATCATGTGTATGTATTGTAAAATCGTTCAACACTAAGTAAAAACAGACCTAGAAGCAAAAGCATATATGCAATTGATTCCTAATTTGGTTTTGCAGGTCTTAATGAAGGACATTGTGACACCTGTACCTCAGGACGAGGTGAAGGCAGTGATCCGTAAATGTCTGGAGCAGGCAGCTTTAATCAACTACCAGCGTCTCTCAGAATATGCCAAGGTGGAAGGTAGGAAGCACATATTCCTGTTTAGCAGAGTTTTTTCTCAACTCTTCAAAACCACATTTTCTTCTCTTAGTAGCAGTGATGCTCAACTAACCAGTATTCCATGGAGTCAGTGATGAAATGCCACTTCTTTTAGTAATAGGAATGCTTACAATTGAGCACTAGTTAACTGTTGGTGTGTGTAATGGCTTTTTATATTGTCTTATCTCTACTAGTTCGGTGTATTGTTGACAGAATGCTGGCGATACCACAACACAGATATGCTTTAATTCTTCTGAGAAACATGAGATAATTCAATGCTATTTCACGACCAACTCGCTACGAATGGCTAATTCGTACAAATTCATACGATTTGTCTAAACCGCTGTGACGGGTAGGTTTAGGGGCAGGGTTAGGGGTAGGTCATCATTCGTATGAAATCATACGCATTGGGCAACTCGTCAAATACGTACGAATTAGCAAAATTGGAGTGAGGACGTAGAAATTCATATGAATTTGCCACCTCGTAAAATACGTACGAATTGCTGTGAGATCGGGTTGGATAACTTTCCTGTATGTGGTTTGTTTGAGTACCCAGATAATGGTAATGTTGTTGTTTTGGGTTCTATTTCAGTGTTTTTATTACTATATATATATATATATATATATATATATATATATATATATAAAAAAAATAGTGAATTCTTTGAGAAATAGATGGAGAGTAAATTACAGTTTCTGATGATTTTCAAATATAATAATAATAGTGTTTTTTTTAACAAATGTATTTTATAAAAATAAATTGTATTAATAATAATCATTATTATTATCAATTAGTGCTGGGCAATCGAGTAATCGCGATTAATCGCATCCAAAATAAAAGTTTGTTTTGCATAATATATGTGTGTGTACTGTGTATAATTATTATGTATATATAAATACACACTCCTTCATGTATATATTTAATACATATTTGCATGTGTGTGTATATATATATATATATATATATATATATATATATATATATATATATATATATATATATATATATATATATATATATATATATATATATAATCTTATAAATAAATATTTTATATATAAATGTAAAAATTGTCTTAAATATATATATATATATATATATATATATATATATATATATATATATATATATATATATATATATATATATATATATATATATATATGCATATACATGCATGTGTGTGTATTTATATATAAATAATAATTATACACAGTACACACACATATAATATGTAAACAAACTTTTATTTTGGATGTGATTAATCGCGATTAATCGATTGCCCAGCATTCTTATCAATGTTTATTTTATTTTATGTTTATTGAATTACTCTTTTTTTATTGTAATTAAATGCTTATATGATGACATCCTTTCCTTTAGGCCCATCCCTTGCTTTTTGAATCGTTTTTGTTGGAGCAGGTTTGTTTTAGTTGTTTCTAGAATTATGTAAAAATGCATTCAATTCCCTCTCTCAAACCCTGGCCTCAGTTCCATATTGCTCCGCTCGATGGTTTCCGCTGCCCTCTGTGGATGTTTGCCTCTATCCTGTGGTTTAACTTTTAGGTCTAAAACTATGGCAACAAATATACTTTTCCTTTCCAGCTCTTCATCACCTTTCCAGCTCCCCTGCTTCATATGTTTATTGCAGAATCACTGCCTTTTTACTAGCTGTCTTTGTCTTTTTTCTCTTTCTCTCTTTCTGCTCCCTCCCTCTCCGCTTTCCTCTTGTTTATTGGCTTTTCTTCTTATTTGGAGCCCTCTCTTGTTGAGCCAGTTTGAGAAGCCAATATACAGTGCAAAGCTGGGATTGCCCACTCAAGCAACATTGTGTGTTGCAAGTAAGACGGTTTCTTTCATGGACGTGGACCGCAAATCTATGGCTCACACAGGTGGTCTTTGATGTCCAATAATAGCCATGTTGATTGGACAAATGCTTATTTTTTTTTCTGAAAAAGAATTGGAGAAAAGTACATTTCAGTGAGCGTCCATGTCCATGAAGAAATTTGACTGGGCACTGCAGATACTGAAGGAGAAGCCCTTAGTATCTGTTAGTATCTTGTTCCCTATTGACCTTTTGATTGCTGAACACTAAACTGAATGTGACTTTTGTACTAACCCGAACCGACCAATAGTTTGCAACACATCCCCAAAATAAAGTCTTTCCAGATACCAAAACTTTCATCTTGAGTAAATGCAAGACTAATAGAAATCAACAGAAGTGACCAAACCAAACAGATTTTTTCTTATTTGCTAAAAAGTTTCATTACAAAAATAGTTCATACCGGTCAAAAAATATATTTTTGAAAGAAGTCTCTTATGCTCACCAATGATGCATTCATTTGATTACAGAAAGTAAAAAGTAATATTGTGAAATATTAATAAAACTGTTTTCTATTTAAATAAAGTAATTTTTCCTGTGATGGTAAAGCTGAATTTTCTGCAGCCATTACTCAATACTCATTACTAAATTAATCAAAAGTGACAGTAAAGTCATTTACAATGTTACAAAAGACTCCTGTAAAAATGTATCACAGTTTCCTCAAAAATATTAAGCAGCAAAAATGGTTCTCATTGATAATAATAAGAACCATTATAAATAAATGACCACCAAATCAGCATATTATAATGATTTCTGAAGGATTATGCAACACTGAAGACTTTGGGTAATGATGCTGAAAATACATCACAGGAATACATTTCATTTCATAAAATGTATTAAAAATATAAAATATATTTGAATAGAAAAGAGTTATATATTGTTTGAGTTGTAAGAGTTTCAATTGTAATAATATTTCACAATATTACTGTTTTACTGTTCAAAAAATGCTGATCATAAGAGACTTCTTTAAAAAAAAAGAAATCTGGACTCAATGTGAAGAAGTTTATAGAGATGCATTTTATCATTTTAAGTTGTTTTGCATACAATGAGTTAAAATTCAGGCTTGGTGTAGCATTCTAGTACCAAAGGATAAAAGAACTGCCTAGGAAAGAGACATGTTTTGGCTTGTTTTAGCTGCGCTGAGACCATGTTCTTCAAGCCTCATGCATACTGGTCTAGATCATATTAGGACTGACTGATTTTAATAGTTGCTAGGCTTTTTATCAACCTTGCCAGGCAACTTTGCATGCAACTAGATTTGGTCAAAAGCCCCTTAGTGCACATGCAGCCGTTGTGCTTCTTTCTCTCTCTTTCTCCTCTGACCCCTTGCTCTTGCATGCCCTCATCCTCTTTTATAGGGAAAAAGAGAGAAATGTATGAGCATCCTGTCTTCTGTTTGGCGTCACAAGTGATGGATTTAACCATTCGTGAGTACCCTGCTTATCTGGAGCCACTCCATCACTTCCGCCACCCGTACTTTTTTCTTTTCTCGTTTTTTTTTTTTTTTTTGGTTCTCGAGCACTTTCACAAACAGTTGTTCCCTCAAGCCCTGACCGGCTCCATCCTCTTTTCTTGCTTGCAGTCTGCTTGCCTTTTCCTTTAAGTGTTTCGCTTGAATCTTAGGTTGAGTGATTCAGCCACAGGTCTTCCTGTCGCTTTGATCAGACCATCCTGTCCAGCTGAGTCAGTGTGGCAGCTGTTCTTTCTGTTTTCTGCTTATTCTTTCTGTTTGTGACTTGAATGCATTTTTACTTTGCTTTTGTGTAAGTCACTCCTCCCCACCTTTGTCCTTTTATCAACGTGTGCCAGGTTTACAGTACTGGTCAGGTACAAGGTGAAGATTCAAATCATCTCCAATCCAGGAACAAAACAGGGATTATGACGCGGCTTTGGGAGTCATAGTGTTTCTAATCATGTTTTCAACCACGAGTGCTGTATGTTTTTGTCTGTTATCCACTCCAGCAGCTTATCACTGTGGGTCTTCACTGTTTTTCTGTTATTATTTCAGTCTCGGGTCAAACTAATGTTTCTGTTGCAAGATTGTAAAAGCAGGGGTGTAAAGTGCTTGAATAATTGTACTTTATTACTACAGGAATTTCCATTTTACTGAACTACTAATACAACTGAATGTACTGAATTTTCCATGGGGAAAAATACTTGAATGTCTGAATGAAATGGTAAAAAAGAGAAAAGTACTTTTACAGGTCATGGTTTAAAAATTTAGAATACATCACCTTTCAAAAGTTTGCCACCTTTATTATTTGATCAATAGAAATAATAATACTTAACGGTTTTCTATTTTATATAAAATGCAATTTATTCTTGTGAGTTTTCAGCAGCCATTACTCCAGTTTTCAGGGTCGCACGATCCTTCAGAAATCATTTTAATATGTTGATTTGCTGCTCAAGAAATATCTCTTATTATTATCAATGTTGAAAACTGTTGTGCTGCTTATTTTTTGTGGAAATCCTTACACATTTTTTTCATGAATCTTTGAATAGAAGTTTCAATAGAACAGCATTTATTTGAAAAATAATATTGTAACACTGTAAAAGTTGTTACTGTTACTTTTGAATATTTAATGCATCCTTACCCTAAACTTTTAAATTGCAGTTTACATTTCTTGTCCATCATACCAAGCTAACAAACTTTGTTATTGGTTATTCTTGTTTTTGAAAACAAGAAGCCTACTAACTAAAGCCTAATGCTAAGTTTAGTATAAGTTTATACTAAAGTTAAAGGTAGGGTAGGTAGGATTTGGTTAAAAAACTTTTTTTCCAAATTTGTTTAAACTTTCTTTATATATCAATTCATTATTAAAATGTAAGTACTCAGAAAAAGAAAGTATAAAAATTGAGTGTCTGTAGACCTCTCACGACTGTTTTAAAGACAGCTCATTATTTCCATTCACTCCACCTTCTCCCTTCTGGGCTCTTTCCAAAGCCACGCCCCCAAAACACATGAACGCGCTACGCCGACCACGATCAGCTGAAAGACGCATTATTTACCTGAGGCGAGCGGAGAAGAAGTGCATGTAGTGACATCATGTCAGAATCACATGTAATAAAAAATCTAACTTCATTATGAATATAAACAAATAAGATGTCTTTTAGTACTCACTATCAAGCTAGAATAATGATACTGGTAAAGTTTAAAATACACACACAACACAGTGTCTACGACACACAGATACGAGATAAAAACATCAACATAAACATTGGTAGAGTATATAAAAAAAAAACAAGGGCCGAAATAAACGTGCAGGTTAAGTTCCCGGTGAACATGGTAAAAGAGTTTAGACAGAGGGTAGTAGCTAAAGCTAACTTAGTTCTAAAAAAAGTTCCTGGATGCGGTGTACTAGCTTTTACACATGCATTTTGTTATCTAAAGTTGCATTTTGCGAAATTCAACACGACAGCGATCAACTTGAGCTAGGCATATTGAGTATTTATCATCTCTACTAATGGTTCGCTAAGTGTATAACATTTTAACTTTATGCTAAGTAATGTTATGTTAGCTATATTAGGCAGCTAACGTTACGTGTGCTAGTGAGACATGCTTCATGAAAACATAAACCAAAAAAATGTATAATCAAAATGAAAGATTACCCTTCCAGCAGAAATACAGCCTCTTGAACTCAAATCAAACGGGTGCGCCAGGGTTGCCAGGTTTTCACAACAAAATCCGCCCAATTGCTACTCAAAACTAGCCCAACACGCCCAATCGTGTTTCTCCGGTAAAAAACGCGTTTGGGGGGTAAAATATGTTTTTTTGGTAGGGCTGGCTGCTAAAATTTGCAAATCCCGGGGCAAAATATCACATAATTGGGGTCGCTTCAACCCGCGGACATGAAAAACAGCCCGCGGCAACAGTGTTTGAAGTAGCCTGACTTGGCAACACTGGGGCGCGCGCATGTGGGCAGATCCTGGAGCAAAAGCGGCGGTAGCCATGGTAGCGAGAGAGAGTGACAGGCGCCCAAGCCAATCACTTGTTTCGGCCCGAACGAAAATAATGAGCGGTGTTTATGGCAGATTAAAAAGTCTAGTCACTCGATTTTTATACTCTCTTTTTCAGAGTACTTAAATTTTAATTATGTATTGACATATAAAGAAAGTTTAAACAAATTTGGACAAAAGTGTTTTAGATCATTCTTACCTACCCCACCTTTACATGTGGAAACCTTTCTTTATGTTCTCTCAAGTGTGTTTTACATTTTACACTACTGATTTTTGAACTCCAATATAGTTTCTCTGTACTTTTACACCCCTGTTGAAATGGTTTGTTTTTCCAGCGTGATACGACCACTCTTGTAGAATTTCTTTCATGCAATCCCGCGTGGAATGACCGGTCTATCGGGGTTAGACAGTCCTGTCCTTAAATGCCTCTTTCTTTCTTCCACTTTACTTCTCCCTCTACATTCCCATCAGATCTCACATCTGAAACTAAATGAAAGCTGACCCCTTCTTCCTTTTCTCTTCCCCTTTCTTCCTCCTTTCTCCTTCCCTCTTCTTTTCTTCTTTCTTTTTAGTAGATAAATCTCAGAAGGATCAGAAGGATCCAGGTGACATCTTTTGTCTGACTTACTATTAAACTCATTTTAAAACAGCCCCCTCCCCATCCCCCAGTTCAAAACATAACCAACTTACAGCATTCACATGGCACATTTTGCAAACATTAAGATAACCATGTGAATCTTGTGACAAGGTTATGCCAATGTCTCCTTAAGTCTATATATTGCATCCAATTCAAGATGCATTTTCCATGAGCTGGTAAAAGCTGTATGTATGCATTACCAGTCTATGGAACATGCAGAGTGAGTATTCCTTTAATTCTTACTTAAACTTACAACAAATAATATAAAGCAGATTATTTGCCTGTATTATTTATGATTAAAGTGATACTCTCTCTGCACAAAATGTGTGATTAAGAAAAAACTGTAACACTTTTACTGTAAGATTCAATCATTTAACATTAGTTAATGCATTAGATAGCATATTAATATTTTTACAGCATTTGTTAGATTAATAAACGCAACACTTTTGTTTTTGCCTCCATTTTTCATGAGCTGAAATCAAAGATCTAAGACTTTTTCTATGTACACAAAAGGCCTATTTCTCTCAAAGAGTGTTCACAAATCGGTCTAAATCTGTGTTAGTTATTTGCACAGGTGTGCCTTAGGCTGGCCACAATAAAAGGCCACTCTAAAATATGAATATTGGCTGGAACTGGAACACACTTTCGGATACGCCGATCCAGAGCATCCCAAACATGCTCAATGGTGACATGTGCGTATGCTGGCCATGCAAGAATTGTGTACAGATCCTTGCAACATGGGGCCGTGCATTATCATGCTGCAACATGAGGTGATGGTCGTGGATGAATGGCACAACAATGGGCCTCTGGATCTCGTCACAGTATCTCTGTGCATTCAAAATGTTTTCAATAAAATGCACCTGTGTTCCTTGTCCATGACATACGCCTGCCCATACCATAACCCGAAACGCCACCATGGGCCACTCGATCCACAACGTTGACATCAGCAAACCGCTCATCCACACGACACATACACGCTGTCTGCCATCTGCCATGTACAGTGAAAACTGGGATTCATCCGTGAAGATGGATGTACTGCCAAATTCTCTGAAACGCCTTTGGAGACGGCTTATGGTAGAGAAATGAACATTCAATTCACGGTCAACAGCTCTGGTGGACATTCCTGCAGTCAGCATGCCAATTGCACGCTCCCTCAAAACTTGCGACATCTGTGGCATTGTGCTGTGTGATAAAACTGCACATTTTAGAGTGGCCTTTTATTGTGGACAGCCTAAGGCACACCTGTGCAATAATCATGCTGTCTAATCAGCATCTTGATATGCCACACCTGTGAGGTGGATGGATTATCTCGGTAAAGGAGAAGTGCTCACTAACACAGATTTGCGAACAATATTTGAGAGAAATAAGCCTTTTGTGTACATAGAAAAAGTCTTAGATCTTTGAGTTCAGCTCATGAAATAGGGGGGCAAAAACAAAAGTGTTGCGTTTATAATTTTGTTCAGTGTGTGTATATCAGGCATAACATTATGACCACTGAAAGGTGAAGTGAAAAACACTGATTATCTCTTCATCACGGCACCTGTTAGTGGGTTCACTTGTTAGGCAGCAAGTGAACATTTTGTCCTCAAAGTTGATGTGTTAGAAGCAGGAAAAATTGGCAAGCGTAAGGATTTGAGTGAGTTTGACAAGGGCCAAATAGTGATGGCTAGACCAGTGGTTTCCTGAGGCACTCCAGCCCTGTACATTTTGTATATCCCCCATATCAGACACACACAATTTAGTTTTTGCAGTTTCTACTAACAAGCTGATGAGTTGAATCATGTGTGATAAATGAGGGAGACACACAAAATGTGTAGGGCTGGGTTGCCTCCAGGACAGGTTTGAAAACCACTGGGCTAGACGACTGGGTCAGAGCATCTTCAAAACTGCAGCTCTTGTGGGGTGTTCCCGGTCTGCAGTGGTCAGTATCTATCAAAAGTGGTCTAAGGAAGTAACAGTGGTGAACCAGCAACAGGGTCATGGGCGGCCAAGGCTCATTGATGCACGTGAGGAGCGAAGGCAGTATATATATATATACTGTTAAAAAAAATCAGTAAAAAGACGGATAATGTACTGGCAGAAAATTACCAGGACATTAATCCAGTAATTTTACGGACACATCTGAAAAACACAACGCAATGAAGTTCAAAATTCGAAATACATGTAAAACACCTGTAACTATAGAGAAATTGTGCCCTATTTTTATGGATTAAGTCATGTTCATTGCTTTATTAATAATACTACAATTGCATTAACTAATATTAAAAAAATACTTTAGTGTAAAGTGTTACAGAAAAACCTCTAATGTGTCAAATAGCAATACTGATGCACTGTTAATCATTTTTCAGTTCACATCATATTGCTGATTTTTCATTGGAGTGAATATATGGTGACAACATTGTGTGTTGGTTTCCGAAACCTTTACAAAAATATCAGAAAAACAAGTATATTTAATCTACAAACTACAGTATATCATGTATTGGTTTAGAAACCCTTCCTTTCTAAAAAAAAATGTCTTGAATTAGTAAAATCAGGTATTTCAAATAATCTAAACCAAGATTATTCGTTGGATGTTTTTCAAGCATAATAATCCAAATGTCAAAATGCTAATGCATTCTGTCCATTGCTATTGAAATACCTGATGTCGCACTACTGCATGACATTTCGTCCTTGCATGGACAGTAACCCTTTAGAAGGTCACAAATATTACTTTAAGTCTTCAGTCTTTTTGAGGGAGCTAAAGATGATTGAGATACAATTAGAAGAAAGTTCAGAGGGTTAATTCACAATCGGGGGTGTGCGCTTTGTGTTTAGTGATGAAAGCACTTTTGACTGAGAGGGGGGTGTGACTCTTCAAAATGATGTTAATTGTTTTGACATTCGTCACACAGCAAATGACTTTGCTTCCTAGTTCATCCGTCTTTGTGTCCCTCCATCAAAGTGCCACATTTATCACAGTCAAATAATAACATGCTCAAAGATCTCAAAAATTGACAGAGCACAAACAAATCTTTGTTCGAAACCAACAGCAGACAAACAAAAATCACTTTGGTTGTCTAAAAAAATGTCTAAACACCCTCTCAGCCAATATTGAAGCCTTTAGGGTTATAAAAATATGTCCATAGTCTCATAAATGTCTCTTTAGTTTGCAATCCCATCCTTAACAAACAGTAATTGTGCATATTCATCATGTTAAAGACCCCTAAACGTGTCCATTTTCACAAGTCTGCTGTAAACTATATGATTATTTTAATGTCATACTGTTATTTAAAATGAATGTTTTAACTACTCCTGTCATTCTCCATTCTTCATCAACTGGCAGATGAAATCTTTGAAATAAACAATGAAGGTCACATTTAAGTATGACATGTTTAAGAGAGAGGTAGGAAGTAAGACGACATAAATTCCTGCATGTGCTGAACATTATGCATGATGACTATAACATATTTGTTGTTGTTTTTATCCTTTCTTTTTCCTCAGTTCCTTGGTTTGACTCATTATATTTGCATTGCTCTTTATTGACTCATTATGGTTCATGTCTACAGAGCTGAGTGTTGACAGAGTGTCAAGATTATGCTAAGTCGTTAAGTAAGACAGCGGAGTTGATATATGCAGCAGCTAATTTGTGGTTCATTAAGTCAGTTTTTTTTTTATTCCCAGAGAGAACATTTATGAAATTCAAATTAAATTATAGATGTAACCCAGAACTCTTACCTCTTACCTTTTAATTGTCATCTAAAGTTTTTGCTTTCATAGCAAATATGCGTATGACCTGACATTCTTTAAAGAAGGATTTCAATTAAATACTTTTAAATTACCACCAGCATTGTTAAAACACAACATCTTTTTTTTGTTGCATTGCCAACAGTACATATTAAGTTTAAAAATCACATTGCTGTGAAATGCGATTTACTTTAGGCATGAGACAGGTTGAGGAAAGTCCAGTGTTTTCCATGTGTGGTTTGCCTGTATGTCCTTATTAACTGCTGTACCTTTGTGCCTCAGAAAATGTAGGACGCTTAGTCACCCCTGCCAAAAAGCTTGAGGATACACTCCGTCTGGCCGAGCTGGTCATAGAGGTGCTCCAGCAGAATGAGGAACACCATGCAGAGGTGAGTGAGACACAATACATGCTTAAATACACACATGCATGAAAAGAAATACATCAGGCACACTTTTATATGGGAAAACAAACAACGCTGAAAAAAAATTTCACTCTCAAAAAAACCTTCCTCAATGGCTGCTCGCACTGTTTAGGTAGCATTTCACACTAGAGCAGCCGTCGTCCTCTTACATAGAAAAGCAGAATATATGTGTTTTGTGTTTTTAAATTATGTGCTCCGCAGGCTACACGCACAAGTACGGGAGGTCAGGCGGTACAGTATTTTTTATTTTTATTTTATTTTAATTTTTTTTGCTGCCATCAGTGCCGTACCCTGCTTTTGCATGCCAGCCTCATGATCTGGCCTACCCTGGAAGAGGCATTAGGCATAGCAAATCAGGACTTCTTTAATTTCAGTTCAGTTAATTTAAATTGTATTCTTAATTATAGATAGATAGATAGATGATGGATAGATAGATCAGTTTTTTCTGAACTGAAATTATTGTCACATTGACTGAACACATTACAGTTTGAAGGCATCAAAGTCAATGGACAAAACTAATACAGTTGTTCTTTTTTATGTGAAATACATTCATGTTCATTTAAATTTATTTCCAGTCTGTTATTCTAACAGGCTTTTTTTTTTTTTTTTTGCTTCTGGTGCCAGTTTCATTAAGCCATTAAAAGGAGTAGTTCACCTGAAAGTGACTAAGAACTTTTTTCTTAAGAGAAAAGAAAACGTTTTTCCATACAATGAAAGTCATTGGGGTCTGATGTTGGTTGGGACCACTGACTGTAATTGTATGGACTTAAAACATTATTCAGTTAAACATTATTCAAAATATCTGCCTACAGAAATGGCTACAGGTTTGGAACAGCATAGTCATGATTTACTCATCAGAATTATTCATTTTTGGGTGAACTATCCCTTTAAGCACATAAAAACATTTTTTAATAAACATGTCCACTAAAATGCATGGAATTGTTTATGGTATTTTACATAGTCCAGTCATTTATCATGCCACTGAAATTGCATGTTTAAGTATACACATGTGCAAAGTAATACATGTGCAAAATAATTGAATAAGTCTGGTAAATTGAATGGACACACATGTGTGTGTATATATATATATCATTTTTAAAGCACCAGTGACACCTAGAATCTTTATGTACCAAACAGTCTTTTTTTTATTAAACATTATTTTTTATTATTTATTTGCTTCCTTTTGATCAAGATTCACCCTTAATCATTCTTAACTGTTTTCTTGTGATCATATTGTTTTCCAATTGCATTTTAAAGCCCTTTAATGCTGAAGCATTTATGATAATGAAGTACACAAATACAGATAAAAAATAAAAAAAACCTCACATAACTCTCACTGTTTTTCATTACTTGTTTGTTGGCTGGGAAACGTTGGACAGGGTAAAGAGGTATGTAGACCCTAGAGCCCCCCTCCATGTGCATGTCGCAGCCCCTGCACCATGGATGGAGGGATTTTCACCTTCTCCTCCCCATCTCTGCCTGGACACCCCATCCTTCCCCTGGTCAACTGTCCCTGTGGAGCGTTGAGCAAGTGGCTTGTGTTTCCACAAGAACAAGGGGGACAGTGCTTCACCTGTGGAAGCAGACCCCCCCCCCCCAAAAAAAAACCCCTCAATGAAAATGAGACTGGTCTCATTTTCACCCTTGCACAACCCCAATTATCTTCAAACTCTCCTCTGTCCTGTGTCTTTCAGCTTGGTTTGGTCTGCTAGCTTCACTTACCAGCTCTAACTACAAACATTCAACTGTATTGCAAATGGACTTCTCTGTGTTTTTTGGGAGAGGTGTTGCAATAAAGCAAAACTGATATACTGGTGCCAAGCACACTGGTATGAAATGTTTGTTTGAGTGGTCAGTGACAACAGCATGCTTTTTTTAAAGGAGAGGAAGCCATGATTTACATTAACCTTTCATTTGTCTAACACGCTTGGTGCATATCTGCAGGCCAGATGTGTTACACACCGCAGCACAGCTGGATCAGCAGCATAATTAAACATATTTGAACAGATACACGTAAATAATGCCAACTACTGAGATTGTGCTGCTAATCGCTGCTGCTGCATGCTGGGAATTTTTCTGTTACAAGGGCATAAGTTACTGTGCATGGACTTGTGGGAACATTCACATCTGCAAAATGTGAAGTAAATAAGGATGTACTTGAAAAATATTTTGTATGTGAATTAGACATTAACTATTAGCTGTGAGAGTTTCAATGCATGAGATAAGCTCATGACACTCCACAGACATACAGGTGGAACAAATTACATTTCTGGACAGTCCGGCATAAAGCTCAATTATTTGGGTTTTTTAAAGACCAGTGTGGATTTAATAACTTTTTTTTACGTCTGTGGACTGTCATGCCCTTAAGAATAAGATAAAAGGCTGATCTTCAAATTATGTTTTTATATTACATGACTGCTTTTATGTTATCTTTCATTTCCTCTTTTTTTCTGCCTCTTTCTCTCATTGCAGGCATTTGCATGGTGGTCAGATCTGATGGTTGAGCACGCCGAGACATTTCTGTCTCTATATGCTGTGGACATGGATGCAGCACTGGAGGTTCAACCCCCAGACAGCTGGGACAGCTTCCCTCTCTTTCAGCTGCTCAATGACTTTCTGCGCATTGACTGTAAGTATTTAAGGCAATCTTTTCTGTACAGGTCTTTATTATTTGTTTGCCTTATTATTATACGGCTCTGTGGAATACTTGATTCTGATTGGTCAATTGCACCATCCAGCTATATGTTATTTCCTGATAACAACGGGTAAAAACTGATAACACAGGCTCATCCGGGTAACTGAAGTCAGCGCTATATGCCGTCTAGGAACGGCATATAGCACATATATAATTAGTGGAAGTTTTGTGTTTAGTGTGCTAATAAAATATTAAAACCCAAATCAATATTTTGGGCCCTATCATATACCCGGTGCAATGTGATGGCAGGCAAGTGTTTTTTGCTAGTTTCAGCCCAACATTTTCACGTCCCATGCCACATTGTTTAAATAGTAAATGCACTCGCCCTGTTCGCCCATTTCGCTGGTTTCAGGCGCATTATTGGCGTGTTGCTATTTTGAGGCAACTGAAAACACAGTATTTTTTGTGTTATTTAAAGGGAGCCTTAGTAATGTGCACCTATAGGCGGGTGCACAACGCGTGTACACTCTGCTTATTACACACACAGGGACGCACAGCAGTTTACTGCAGATCACAATTCCTCTATGGAGAAGCGTTCAGTCTTTCCGCTCGCAAATTCCCCCATGTAAATAGCCATGGTGCAAGCTTACCTGGCTTTTAAAGGGAATGGGAGATGATTGGTTTATTGCACGTTATGCCCAAAACACACCCATGACTCATTGAGAGTGTAGTGAATTAGCTCAGAGGGGAAATATTAATAATTATTCATAACTCATTATGATTATTCATTATGATTAATTATGAATATTTGAATCAGTTAATTCGATTAACTTGATGTAGCTACATTAACATTACAATCAATCAATCAGTTCATCCTGTGAACACACAGTATTTATTATTAATTAATTCTAAGAAAAGGGTATTTTTCATGGCCACAGAAAAATTATTCTTCCTTTACATTTATGTTGTATTTAGACACAACATATATGAGGTTACATCAACTAGTAGTTTGCTCATAAGATATGCATAAAACGAAATACCATACAAGAGACGCTTTACAAGACAGTTATACTGTATTTGTACACACAATGTCCTGGGGTGCATTTATAGAACGGTTTGTACGTATATAACTTGAGGCAAAAGAGTGTGTTTTTACAGGCTTTGTCTTAAATGTGGCCTTTTCCTTTTCCATGTGGCTACATTTTTTTAGAGCAATTAACCGTCTTATCAGTTGGTATCCATGGTAACTGAGGCCCTTCTTAGTGGTATGTGTGTGTGTGTGGGGGGGGGGGTTATTTGTTTCTTTGTTTCAAAGATTATTTGTTAAATATAAAAAATTATTGTGTCTGATTTGTTCCAGTCATTACAATAGACTAGGCACAATCCTTTTGGACCATGCGCCTGGCACGCCAACCGTTTTTTCCCATCGTTAAACTAGGGATTGTTAAATGTGGATTCGGACACTAAGCGAATTCTAAGTGCACCAGTCTCATAGACTGTCAGAAACATTCTTTTCAGACTGAAATAATGTAAAGTGCATCAATCTTAAATGTTTAACTAAAATATTTTTTTTAAACAAACAAAAAACCTATTTAAAATTGTTGCGATAGAAGCAGATAACACATTGTGATTTTTGTAAGCAGGAGGGAAGCAGAAGTCATAATCATAGTTTTCATAAACGTACGGAACTGGAAATTGTCATATCCACGGTCCATAATTGCATAATTGTGATATTGCAGTCCTAAAATATTGCATGCCTACAATAGTTTACAAATTGCATCAAAGCAGAGCTTTAAGAGACAATATAGAAGAATTAAAGGCCAAATAGTGAAACCCGCAGGGAGTCAAACCAACGCTTTGATTGTAAAGAGTTTGCTCAAGGCCTTATCACGTCTCTAATGAACTGAAGTCAATAGGGCGCTGTCCATGGTGCTAAAGCCATGCTGCCATGGGCTGCAGTTGACTAATTATCCTAGTGGCATTCTTTGCACAGCTTGACAGTCTGTTGTCTAGTAACCTATTCTTGATATTGGATTGCTTTTTTCTGCTTGCAGAGATGGAGCTTGTGAAAGCAAGAGTGTGTGTGCATATGTAAATAAATAAATACACAAACACACACACACATGCACACAGTAGTGGCCAAATGTGATATCTTTTGTTTTTAGTTACTTTAAAAAAAAAAAAAAACATTTTGTTTATAATTAAATTGTAATTTCTTTGTCCACACAATTTGGCATGTTTATTTTGTTATCAGAAATAAAACAATTGATTCTAAACACAACTACGCAATATGATTACAAAATCTTTAACAAACTTTTAATAATAATTGAATAAAGGATAAAAGATGTCAATTTTCCCAGGCCAGACATCTCTTTTGGCAACTACCAAAAATGCATGTGTTTATTCGTCTTTGTTTGTTTGTTGTTTTATTTATGTTTTCATTTATTCATTATTTTATTTAGTTTTATTTAGTTTTTTTTGCTTGTTTTTATTTATTTTTCTTTAATACATGTACATGAATAATAAACTTCTCATAACTTCTCATTTGTATACTTCTATGAGAGATTGTGTCTTATTATTTATATAATAACACCTTAAAATAACACAGATGTGGAATTATTTTTAATTACCACATTTAAAGAAGAGAACAAAGATAGCCTTATACAGATGTTCTGTTATTCAGCATTCCAGCAGAAAACTTTTTTCATTAGAGAGCTCTTCTCAAACACAAAACTAAAACACTGATGCACCAGTTTCACATCTAGGTTCCCACAAACACACACACATATTACTCCTCACTGCAACACAGAGACGCACATCATCTCCCCCTGGTCTCCTCAAACACTCGCATAAACACAAACACAAGCAAACACCATCAAGTGACAGCCTACAGCGTGCACTACATCTGTGGAACAGGACATTCAGCATGGAAGGTCACTATCGTCCTGTGCCTGTAGCACTGAGCTAGGCATGAAATAGCCTTAACACCAGACAGGCGCTAAAGCAGAAGCTATTCATGCTGCTAATGAGGTCTAAAACAGAGGAGCCTGGTAGACCCCACTGCCCCGGCCACTCGCTCGCGGACAAACACAGCCAAGTGTACAACCACCACCGCTCAAGTGGCTAATTGGAACAGAGCAATCAGGGAAGCAAACAAACATGGCACCTACTGTGAATGATCGACCTTGAGAGAGACCAGAGTGAGAGAAATAGACACGCTATGACTACTGCTTAGTCATCACACTAAAACATAAGGCACTTTCCACTTAAACAAACAAAAAGCACGAGAGGTACAAGTCCAAGTTGTTTTGGTTTTTTTTGTAATGCGCCATTAGATATTTTTGATAAACTTTCATCTAATACAAAATTAACCTAGAAGGAAAGGTAGCTACTTTTAAATATCTGAACAATTTGTGCCCCATGGATGGGAAGATTTTTTTTTACATTTTTGCATAAACTTAATTTATGAGAGTTACAGTCAGCGTGAAATGTAAATTGCAATAATCTTAATATAATCTTAATATAATAATCTTTTATATCCAAGTGAAACCGCTTTTCATACAAGAAAAATTGTAGGGTGGCACTTGATATTATCCATCGCGAATTGATTGGATCTTTGTAGCTCACTCATTCATTCTATTTTTCATTTCCCACTTTCATCTTGCTTTTTCAGATAATCTATGTAATGGGAAGTTTCATAAGCACCTGCAAGACCTGTTTGCCCCTCTGGTGGTGAGGTATGTGGACCTAATGGAGTCCTCCATAGCTCAGTCCATACACAGAGGATTTGAACGAGAGTCTTGGGAACCTGTCAAGTAAGTGAAACACTTTATCACTTTAAGCGTTAGTTCTAGGGATGATAATTCAATTAGTACAATTATAAAAAATGTATGCAATTAATCATCCCCCTTGGACTTTCGCAGTCTTGTGTTCAGAGAGCAAGATGGATTCCAGCAGAATGAAACAGACCTTGATTTTTAACAGCTTAACAGGGTCCTATTATACTTTTTTACATTTCAACTGTCTTCAGTGTGTAATTTTGCTGTTTGAGCATGAAAAAGGTCTGCAAAGATACAAAGCACAAAGTCCACCGCAAAGAGAGTTGTTCTCTATATCAGCAAGTACTGTTTTTGAACTCCTTGATTGTTGTCATGAGTTTTACTTCCGGAAACGTACATGTCACAATATGTATACACACACACACATAAAAAGGGGGGCGTGGCCTGGTTGAGTTGCATTAATGTTGAATCTCGCGGTTATGGTAAGTGATCCAGTCAGAGCACATTGTGCTTTTTGGAAGAAGGTGGCTTCACAGACACAGAAACAAAACAGAGTGTGATGCTGCCTTCACGTGCAATCGAAATGATCATAAATAAGATTTTCCTAGTTAAAAATTGGACATGAACACCCTCTTAAGTTGTATTTACCACAGGGAAGTTCAGGGGTTAATTTTGATACCAAAGTTCCAGAGTTGGGCTGGCCATAAACTCTAAACATGGTGAGGGGAGAACGGTGGCTGCTGTGACTGGTGTTCTTTATTAGTTTTCCCACAACAGCTACATCGACTGTCTACTTGTTAAAGTAGTGCATATTTACATATATGAAAAATCATTTGAAATGTGTGTATTATACACAGCAAAAATAGCCTGTATTTGACCGAAATTCCAGAATCTTCAGCAAGCTAGCTATATAGTGCAGTGAATGTACACTCACCTAAAGGATTATTAGGAACACCATACTAATACCCTGTTTGACCCCTTTCACCTTCAGAACAGCCTTAATTCTATGTGGCATTGATTCAACAAGGTGCTGAAAGCATTCTTTAGAAATGTTGGCCCATATTGATAGGATAGCATCTTGCAGTTGATGGAGATTTGTGGGCCACGAAGCTCCTGTTCCACCACATCCCAAAGATGCTCTATTGGGTTGAGATCTGGTGACTGTGGGGGCCATTTTAGTACAGTGAACTCATTGTCATGTTCAAGAAACCAATTTGAAATGATTCGAGCTTTGTGACATGGTGCATTATCCTGCTGGAAGTAGCCATCAGAGGATGGGTACATGGTGGTCATAAAGGGATGGACATGGTCAGAAACAATGCTTAGGTAGGCCTGGGCATTTAAACGATGCCCAATTGGCACTAAGGGGCCTAAAGTGTGCCAAGAAAACATCCCCCACACCATTACACCACCACCACCAGCCTGCACAGTGGTAACAAGGCATGATGTTCTCATTCTGTTTTTAAGCCAAATTCTGACTCTACCATCTGAATGTCTCAACAGAAATTGAGACTCATCAGACCAGGCAACATTTTTCCAGTCTTCAACTGTCCAATTTTGGTGAGCTCGTGCAAATTGTAGCCTCTTTTTCCTATTTGTAGTGGAGATGAGTGGTACCCGGTGGGGTCTTCTGCTGTTGTAGCCCATCAGCCTCAAGGTTGTGCGTGTTGTGGCTTCACAAATGCTTTGCTGCATACCTCGGTTGTAACGAGTGGTTATTTCAGTCAGAGTTGCTCTTCTATCAGCTTGAATCAGTCGGCCCATTCTCCTCTGACCTCTAGCATCAACAAGGCATTTTCGCCCACAGGACTGCCGCATACTGGATGTTTTTCCCTTTTCATACCATTCTTTGTAAACCCTAGAAATGGTTGTGCGTGAAAATCCCAGTAACTGAGCAGATTGTGAAATACTCAGTGCGGCCCGTCTGGCACCAACAACCATGCCACGCTCAAAATTGCTTAAATCACCTTTCTTTCCCATTCTGACATTCAGTTTGGAGTTCAGGAGATTGTCTTGACCAGGACCACACCCCTAAATGCATTGAAGCAACTGCCATGTGATTGGTTGATTAGATAATTGCAATAATGAGAAATTGAACAGGTGTTCCTAATAATCCTTTAGGTGAGTGTATATACTGTATAGTTATCAATGAATGGGACACTAAATATCATTTTAGCTTTAATAAGATTTTCCAAATTAATAGGCAAGAATAAACCTGGTGTCCTCCATGGGTCCTATTCTTTCTGACAACAAAGCACTTGAATGTGACGATCTCATAATCACGACTTCAGAAGTGGAAAATAGGAAATTTCCGATAGTACAGGAAGGCAGCATTACTTACAGACCAGGTAGAGGTGCTGCAACAATGTTAAAGGTAGGAGTGGCTAGCAATAGCAAGCTAGCTTTGAAAGCATGAGACCCCACCCTCCCTTCAGAGCGTCTCTAAAGCCACACCTCCTTCAAAACACATGCACAGTCTGCAAAGCGTCAAATTACCTCATGTCTCAACGCACATAACATTAAAATAATAACACAGTTCCAGGCAGAACGTCACGGGTTGCCATCTCGTAATTATGGTTAAGTATTTTTGTGGCGCTCGGTGTCTGACGTCTGTCTACAACTTTGCATAGCCACATGGAACGTGTCGACAACGTGTGATGTCTGCGCGAGCAGGGTGCGTGGAGGTATGCAAATACATATGTTGGCAGGCAGGTAGGACATTTTGTATCATCATATTGCACCAAATGCAATGATTGGATACATTTGTTTTGGTCCTGAGACTTCCACAGAAGATATATGTACATGTTTTAATATTTGGACCACTTATATTATTGATTGCTATCAGGATGTAAAGAGATTTTTTTTTTATATATAAAAGAAATTGCCTACCCTACTTTTAAATGCATTCAATCACGAAAACCTATTCCAGACCCCAAAAACAAAATCAAAACTTTGAAAAAGGGCACAATAGGTCCCCTATAAAATTAATTATGGGTGTATTTTCGAGATCCAGGTTTCGTTTTCTTTAACTAGCCCTAATTTTCTTACGGTCCTAACCAGCTCTGCTTGTTGAACGTTTATAAAATAAATAAAAAATCATGATTCCTAAATATACAAGTCACCAGAATAACTTTGAATCACTCAACAAAGCAACATAAGACAAATTGTGTGACTGTACGAATGTTAATGCTAATTGAATCAACAATCTGCATTTCAGCAGAAACATATGTGTTTTCTCATAAAACCAGAGCCCAAGTGGTGATAATGTGATTCACTCTGTCTCGTGTGCACTTCCCATCTCTGCAACACCATCTTATCTCTAAATGAATTCTTCATCTTGTGTTCTAAACATACTGTACGTAATGCTGTTTCTTTATCACCCATGCTTTCTTCCGTGCATCTACATCATTGCATTCTTTTTTCTGTTCTTTTTTTCTTTTTCCACAGGAGTTTAACAAGTAATCTGCCCAGTGTCAACCTACCAAATGTGAATCTACAAATGCCTAAAGTACCAAATCTACCAGTGTCAGTTAATCTGCGACCAATGCAAATGCCTAGCTTTTCCACCCCCAACTGGATGCCGGGTTTATCTGATACTGAGTGTGTACTGAGTCTGTACTGGATTCTAATACATGCATGTGTGGCCTTAGCATCAACATATCATCTTTAGTTCGTATCTAATTCCAATTCGGATTCACCCCTAATTATTTGTAGACAGGTTTCATTGAAATATTTGAATTAGGAAAGTGGACAATTTGTTGAGCCAAATGCTTGAAACTATAGATTGCACTAGAACATTTCTATATGTTTGCAATCAGAATTCCGCAACTAAATTACATGTTTTTCCAGTTTAATGCAATCTGTTGTTGATTTACTATGTTTGGGATCACTTTCATGTGTCATACTGCACATAAGGGACAATAAACACAAACAGATGCTTTGACGTTATGTTATACAAAAACAGATGCTGTGCAAAAGGCCATTATCTCACTAATTGAGATTTATTCTGTGGGTAAATACAGTTTATTTTTTAAATCATCGTTTTATTTTATTATGTGATAGTGTATTATATACACTACCAGTCAAAAGTTCGGAAACATTAAGGGTTTTTAATGTTTTTGAAAGTAGTCTCATAATCTCACAAAGGCTGCATTTATTTGATTACAAATACAGCAAAAACAGTATTATTGTGAAATATTTTTTACAATTTAGAATAAAATAACTTTATGTTAAAATGCTATTTATTTCTGTGATTCAAAGCTGAATTTTCAGCATCATTACTCCAGTCTTTAGAGTCACATGGTCCTTCAGAAATCATTCTAATATGCAGATTTTCTGCTCAAGAAACATTATTTATAAATATTATTATCAATGTTGAAAACAGTTGTGTACATTTTTTTTTTCAGGATTATTTAATGAATAGAAATTTCAAAAGAACAGTATTTATCTGAAATATAAAGCTGGAATATAATGGCAAAGTACAATTTTTGAAGTAGATATATAAAGTATAATAATTTGACTCACATTAAGGCAACATTATGGTAGTAATATGTAATCAGGTAATTCTAGATAGTTCTCAAACTTTTTCTTAAAACTGTATATGTGGAATCAAGTACTTTATTTACATGTTTGGACATTTTCCACATACTTGTGCCTATGAATTAAAAAATTGCGATTCAGGAGTTGACAGAGGTGAGACAAGGGATTTTTAGTTTATATTTAGACATGATAATTAAAAAACAATTCTCCAAAACGTAGCATTTTACCACTTTCCATACGAGAGTGAAATACCTTCAGCGCTGCATGTATTGGAAAAAAAATTATGCATGCACTTACAGACATAATTACGCATGCTGAGTAACACTCCATCTCTAAGGTGTAATGATGAGTAAACACCAAAGGTTGCCAAAAGTAGTTGAAGCCACCACACGTTAGTCACAAATATTAGTACCTGTCTTGACATATCAAACTCAAGCTTAAAATACTTTCTATTTAGAATTTGGTTAGCACTCTATTTTACAGGCCTGTTCCGCATGCACACACAATGTACTTATTATAATAATTACAAAAACTGGGTAATAACTAGGTAACCTTCTCCTAAACCTAACCTTAACCCATGCAGTTGTCTTATATTATCTAGTACTTTCTTAGGTAAGTACAATGGATGCACAGTGCACTGTAAAATAAAATACAACCAGAATTTGTGTTTACAATAAACTTGAATAGTTTAAGTAATATATGTTCTGTTATGCTAAGGCCGCAGCATGAAAAAAGCCCATGGGCAACTTGAACCCAAATAGCCCTTAGCATGTTGAAGGGTTGGAAGATACAATTACAGTATCACACTATAGAAACAAGCTCATGTTTTGGCAGCGGAATATTAAAGCTGAAGTGTGTAATTTCTTGCACTAGCTGCACCAAACAAAATTGCAACAACAAAACAAAAACAAAAACTAGAAAAGGAATGTTTTTTAAGACAAATGTTGAATGTTGCCTGAAGAGGCCTTGTACAGCTGCTAAACCATTTCTTATGTTTTCTTTGTGGATTCATTAATATCAAGCCAACATATAATGACTGATTTCATTCGAAATCAGACAGTTTGCCCAGCCCTAAACCTAAACCTAAACAAACAGATTGCAATTTTGTTTGGTTCTGCTAGTGACGCAGAAATCACACACTTCACCTTCAACAAAATTATTCACAATATCATGGTCATATGATTATATGCTCATCATTGATATCTGGTCATGAATAAGTGATGCTACTTTAACATCTTGTATCTTTCCAACATCTTCCTCCTTCCCCTTTTTCTATTAGTATAGAAAAGGATACAGGTGTTTTTCCTCTTTCTTCTTGCTGTATTTGCTGGGTATGGGGTCTCAGAATAGTAGCTCTCCTTCTGTGGGCTGTCTTGAGATATAGGGTTTTGGGGATAAGAATACTGAGGGAGATCTCCCCATCCCCCCTTTGGTCCTGTCCTGTTTCCTTCATAGTGCTCTGAAGAGATGTACAAGCTTCAGAGCAACAGGCATCTGCTTTCAGTAGAAACCAAATACAAGACTCTTTACTGGCTGTGTGAGTAACCCAAACTTTAAACTGCATTGTTTCTCACAACAGTCATTTGTGGTGTTTTTCACACAATGGATCAATAGCTGCGTTTCCATTACTCTTCAAATTGAAAATATGTCAAATGGAAACTTGCCAATTTGGCAAAAACTCCCATTTACTGTATCATACAAAAGTTAATTTTTAAATTTTTTTTATTGACAAAAAATAGCAAAATACAAAACTCTCGTAGGGGAAAGAGAGTATACACATACATGTAATTACAAATGTAGTCAAAATACAAAAGTTAATAACTAAACAGAAAACAACAACAGAACAAAAATTATTTAAAAAAAAATAAAATAAAAAAAAATAAGAAAGGGGCTATTTATAAACAAGTCAATGTCAAAAAGGCTATTTTTTCCTCTTTTTCCCCCTTCTTTTCCTTTTTTTCTATTTTTTTGACTTTATACACACAATTCTGACTTTATACACATAATTCTGACTTTATACACACAATTCTGACTATATCACACAATTCAAATCTGACTATCACACAATTCTGACTTTATACACACAATTCTGACTTTATACACACAATTCTGGCTTTATATCACACAATTAAAATCGGACTATCACACAATTCTGACTTTATACGCAATTCTGACTTAATACACGCAATTCTGACACGCAATTCTGACTTAATACACGCAATTCTGACTTTATACACACAATTCTGACTTTATATCGCACAATTCAATTCTGACTTTATACACACAATTCTGACTTTATATCGCAAAATATACAAAATCTTTTTATATTTATATCTTTATATATAAAAGTATTTATGCTCGCATGAGGTGGTTTTTCAGGCAAAAAGGAAATATTTCGCAAAACTGCAATGGAAACAGTTTTTCTGCATTTACAGGTCACCTGTCGGTAAAAGTCGAGATTCTTTGTTTATTACCCTTTTGCATTGCACAACTCAAAAAAGGTTGATCTTTTAATTCGTAAATTCTGAATCTACAGTTCCTCTGTGAAATCGCATATAACCTCCCAGAACCAGCTCATACACCTCATAAGTAAGCGGCTTTCCTTGCCATTAATGCTTGGATAACACGCCTACATTTCCTTCGATTAAAAATAATGGCCCTCCGTCGCCATCATTTTTGGAATGACTCATCGCAAGAGGAGAAAATTATATTGTCGCATTACATCGGTTAATGGAAAAGCTGTCATTTCGCAATAGTTTTTTTTGGACACAAACGTTTTGCGTAAATCTGTAATGGAAACCAGACTACTGTTTTGTTTGATATCTAATTTGGCCAGTTTTACAAGAGTATACAGTTTCATCTATTTTTTAAGAATTCAATTTCAAACTTTTGCGTATACAGTGTTATTTAAAAGTCCAATTTTCTAATGTATCTTTAATATAAAAATTTTCATTACAAATGACTGTATATTATCAGCATTATCAGCACAACATGAATATTTGAATTGGATTTTATGTATATAATTTTTGACTATTTGTAACTTTTCTTAGTAATTTTTTATTTATTTATTTTTAACCCTAAAAGTTTTTCTTTTTATTTTAGGAAAAATGAAAGAAAGATTATTTATAGATTATTATATATTTATAGATTATAAGGTTTATATATGTCAGTAAGCCTATCAAACACATTTTTATTTTATTTAATATACTGGCATAAGTAAATAAATAAGCTCATCATTAATCAATCTGTAAATATTTCTACACATCCTTCTGCTGCTGTACGAGTGTCTGTTGAGTACAGTACAAATGAACCAGGTGTGAAAGCACCCTTAGAGTCTTCCATCTAAATCTGTCTTCAGTGTGAAGCTCTCATTGCTTCAGTCAATCCTAAAATATGTTTCCACTGAAGATGCCTTGGCCTGCTGGCTGTTTGAGGACTCTGTACTCAGGCTGTGAGGAATGGTGTGAGAGTCAGTCTCTGTCAATTTTCTTTCTATGATCTATTCTTCATTCAGTTCGGACCCTGTGGAGCTGAAATTGGTTCCATTCAAACAGATCTATAGCTTTATCAGTTGAAAGTCTGGGACTGTAGCTCCTCCTGCCACACATACAGCCTTTACTCGTGATCCCGCAGTTCTCCTTTGACATCATTGTGCATGTTTACCTTACCTGTACTCAAACAACCAAGTAAGGCCTGATTGTTTATCATTTTGCTTTAGGATTAACCATTTATTTTTTCCATGGAACGATCGCCAATGAGGTTGAGCTGAAGCCAACAGGGCAACTCTGCAACGATCGGGAAGTGGTCAAAAAATAAGTAAACCAAATGTGCCACCCTGGTGTGTAGACTTGAAACAGGCTTTGTCTTCTTTAACAACCCCCTGCCCTCTGACCTTCCTATTTCCTGACCTTTTCCGGAGCATTCCATTCCTGATATACAGCTTTATTTAAAATAACTTACTGTATCTCTCTCTAACTGTCTCTTCTGCATGTGTCCTGGTGTTGGCAGTAATGGTTCTGGGACTTCAGAAGACTTGTTTTGGAAGCTGGATGCACTGCAGACATTCATTAAAGACCTGCACTGGCCAGAAGAAGAGTTTGCCAAACACCTGGAGAGCCGACTTAAACTAATGTCCAGTGATATGATTGAGTCCTGTGTAAAAAGGTGAGGCTGGAAAACATTAACAATGTTACAACAACAGTGTCTCCTCTCCACCAATAAGCTGGTGTGTGGTGGGTGTTCTGGCACAATATGGCTGCCGTCGCATCATCCAGGTGGATGATGCACATTTGCTGGTGGTTGAGGAGATTCCCCCTTCTATATGTAAAAGCGCTTTGAGTACCCAGAAAAGCGCTATATATGTAATGAATTATTATTAACAACTACAGATATCTGACACAAAATGGCCTTTTTCTTTCTTTCTTTCTTTCTTTTTTTTTTTTTTTAAATTTAGGCACACTGGTATTTTGACAGTTGACACTTTAATTGCTTTTACTGCAGTGTGACATGCTAAACTCAATTTAAAACAACATTTAGCTATTTTTAATTATTATGTATGTAGCTTTTACGACACAATATTAATTGAGAGATGACATTAAATATTCGTACTTTTAATTCACACCATAGGACCGTTTAAAAAGGCAAAACATTAAAATAATAATACAATTATAAAAGTTATCTTATTCATTCATGTACATTTTGTTTCTTATAAAGAACATAGTTATCTTATTTGAATTTCTACAAACTAGAATAATGGCTTATGGATGCACCTATTCAAATATTATTTATGATTAGAATATTAATTATGTATTCCACAAGAGATGCCTTCAAAATTTAACACGTCTGGGATGTTTTTGCATAAAAGAGTGGGAAAATTTTCAAATACTAACTGTAATGAAATTCTGTAATACAGTTAAATCAGTTCAGGGATGTACCCACTTATGCATTTAGTTATCCGCGTTTTTTTTATAATTTTTATTTTTATTTTCTCTGAAATGTCCCTTTTGGTTTTCAGTGGCATTGCATAGGTTGTAATTTTCACATTAAATATGCAAACGTTTTGATATGATTTATCTTTGTTTCTTTTTTACATCACAAAAAAAAAAAAAAAACGAAAATAAAAGAAGGATAACAAGCTGTTTTAACAGGAGTTTGTACACTTTTTGTGTCCACTGTACGTTATGGCCAACATTGAATTTGTGTTCCATTTTGTCTTAATAATTTAAAAACAACACACCAGATATTAAAATTGATCATTTTAAATTCTACAAGTGAATTGAGGCATCACAACATTACAATGTAAAATTATGAAATGTGGATATTCATTTTGAGAAAAAAAAGATGTTTTATATATAAATTGTAAAATCATACTGAAAATATTGATGATGATTAAAAAAACTGCACATTATGCATTACCTAAGAAACTAACCAAATATCTAGTAATCTTAAAAGTTATCTAGCACTACATTTTTATTCTTCATGTGTGACTTTGCAGCCAGCGTAAACCTTCATCAGCAGTCATTTGAGTTAAGTGCACTTTAGTAAACCGTACATACAAGCAGAAAAAAAATAAAATTTGAGAAATCTCTTGGCCTGTCCATTTGAATAACAGAAAAAGGCTAGCTGATTTTCAGTGTGCATGTCCACATCTGTAATCCTTCTTGAGGAGAAACAGGATGTCTTGTATAGCAGCATTCTCGGTCGCTCTTTGTCGCACTTGCTGTGAGTGAAGACATGATTTAAAGTGCTTTAAGAAACTTGTAAGTATTATCATGGTAATTTGCTGAGTCAGAAGATGATTTGGCTTAACTAAAAGAAAATCTACTCTTTTCCCATTCCAATCCACACAGAGTTTTTAGTAAGCTAAAAAATACTAATCTGCGTTTTTTATTTTATTTTTATTATTATTTATCTTCATTCCTTTCTCTTTTTTTGCAATCCTTTATTGGATCTCTGTCATCAAAAGTTAAAAATCTATTTTGGCCACACCCACTAAGAACGCCAGTTACACTTTAATGCAGAAACTCTCAACTGGCATTGTTTCCTCACTTAATTTTTGACATCCTACTCCTCTGTGTTGTTTCAGAACCAGAGCAGCCTTTGAGGTGAAGTTGCAGAAGAGTCCCCGCACCACAGACTTCCGTGTTCCTCAGTCCATATGCACCATGTTCAATGTCATGGTGGACGCCAAGGCCCAATCCGCCAAACTGTGTGCCATGGAGCTCAGCCAAGAGGTAGACAACACAAACAAAATGGATCTTTTTGTTCTTACTGAAATCTTTCCACATCTTGCTCGTCATTGCAAACATACACTTTCGCTCCCACAATTTCCAGTAAAACGCCCTCATAATGTGCTGACCTGCATCTTAGCAGTTTATATTGTTAAATCCTTTATTCTTTTTTGAAATGCATGAGTTCATCATATGCACCAGACTATGATATATACAGTAGGTATATATGAATTATATATTTAAATGTATATACACCTATTCTTTACGATTGCAAGTAAATGCATTTACAGATCTGAATGACTCACCAGCATGGCACTTTTCCATTGGTTTCTTAATTTTAATTTAGTTTGACTCTGCTGGAATGAGATGTTTTCTTTTTCTCTCTGTTGCTTTCTAATTGTCACTGTCACCTTGTCTGCTGTATCTTTCTTTTCATCCCTTTTCTCAATCTTGTGAAAGTTTGTTAGAGAATGGGTAAGTGTGGCTAACAATTCAATTGAATTCTCACCTTTATGTCCCTAAGGTATAATTAGCAATCCTAGCAGTTTCCCCCAGTCCTCTGACACTTAAATTGTTTTGATTATATTACCATATGTGATAGCTGCTTCTGAATATACATGTGCTAGAAGTGAGACATCTCATATCCGTAGCATCTTGAGACAGGTAATGATCTGAACTGAATTAATTACGCAAGCGTCCTTTATATGAGGTAATTGGAGAGAAAGGGATTGAGTTTGCACAGATTATCCCAGGTGAAATCCACCAAACAGCTCAAAGAAACCTTTTTTGCAATACATACTCATTATGTCTTTCTTTTCCAGCGACAGTACCACTCGCAAATTGACAATCTCATCGAGGAGACGGTGAAAGAAATGATTACTTTACTCGTGGCAAAGGTAGCATTTCAGGAAAACAGTATTCCTCGTTTGTGTTTTTACATATACAGTTGCAAGAAAAAGTATGTGAACTGCTTGCAAAATCTGTGAAAATGTGAATAATTTTAACAACATAAGAGGGATCATACAGAACTAAATAAAAACGAACGCATTTTATAGGATATTTAACATAAACATTTTTTTACATATAGTCCACAAGACAGAAAAATTGCTGAATTTATTAAAATGACCCCATTCAAAAGTTTATGAACTTTTGTGTTGTTTTGTGATGGTTGTTTCATGAGTCCCTTATTTGTCCTGAGCAGTTAAACTGACCAACGTTCTTCAGAAAAATCCTCCAGGTCCTGCACATTCTTCAGTTTTCCAGCATCTTTTGCATATTTGAACCCTCTCCAGCAGGGACTGTATGATTTTGAGATCCATCTTTTCACATTGAGGACAATTGAGGGACTCAAACACAACTATTAAAAAAGGTTCAAACATTCACTGATGCTCCAGAATGAAACACGATACATTAAGAGCCGGGGGGTGAAAACCTTTGAACAAGATGAAGAGGTCCAAATTTTTCTTATTTTGTTTAAATGTAAACGGCTCTTAATGCATCGTGTTTCCTTCTGGAGCATCAGTGAATGTTTGAACCTTTTTTAATAGCTGTGCCAACTTTTGAATGGGGTAATTTTAATAAATTCAGCTATTTTTTGACTTGTGGACTATATGTAAAAAAAAAAAAAGTAAAGTATCTTATTCAGGACAGTACTAAATAAAAAACAACATGCATTTTGTATGATCTCTCTTATTTAGTTAAAATTATTCACATTTTCACAGATTCTGCAAGCGATTCACATACTTTTTCTTGCAACTATATAATTGCTTATATGAAGAAAAGTAATAAAAAAAAGTAAAAACGGACTTTCATTTTATAGTAATATTTATTAATTTTTTTACAGATTTTAATTAAAATTGTATGTTTGTGGGTTAAGTTTCTATTAATTATTAAATATCATTTCACAATTTTAAAGGGGAATACTATTTAAATGTTTTATTTGTGTGTTTTTGTGTGTTTTACAGTTTGTTGTAATCCTAGAGAGTGTTCTAGCAAAGTTGTCACGTTACGACGAGGGCACACTTTTTTCCTCCTTCCTGTCATTTACAGTAAGAACAAATTGTGTTTTTCTAATACATTTTTAAAAATGTTTTTACTATTGTAACAAGATACTTTGACTCCAATATGCATTATTACAACAAACATAAATATTGTTTAATCTTATATTAGAAACTGTTAAATAAACTGCCTTTGTTGACTTTCACATTGCAATATTATATAGACAAAATATTCATTCAATTTTCATTATTTGATTATTAAATCTCTTTTATTTGTAGGTAAAAGCTGCTTCGAAATATGTGGATGTACCTGTAAGTGACAACAGGATGTTTCTAATACTCATTGGTTTATTAATCAAACAGTTCATTGTTTATAATTGAACTTATTATTTATGTTTATACAGTTTTTTCCCCTCTAGACTTAAAAAAACTCAGCATATTAGTTTAGATAATTCATTAATAGCATGTTACGCTTTGTTTTCAAAAGCCCTGTAATAGCTTTAGGATACGACTAATAATTGCCATGGCCTGCTGTGCAGATGGCCATCTCTTAGCCCCAAATGGCCATTCATATGTATGTGGGAGAGCGTCGTCTCTGTGAAGCTCTACCCTCTGCAGCAGACAGTGTGATGTGTGTGTTGTGCAACAAAAGCGCGTCGTGAGGATGCCGCTGGGTCCAACTCATTGCACTCAGCATCACATCACTGAGTTTCCTTCAACTGCCAACACATTTGGTCACAACGCGAGGCTTTTTAAATTAAAACCCTGTCAATGAATGCCGGAAGCGTCCTGTCGCTCTCTTTCTCTCTCTGTTTGTCATTCTCCTGATGGTCTAAGGGTCAGATAATCTTATGTTTCCATGGTAATTGTTTGCTTAATACACAAAATAAAATTATGTCTGACAAACTTGCTCATTTGCACCCTCTGAAAGGACCCATAGATGTGTGAAGTAAGTTCAATTTACAGCGTCTGACAATTACCAATTCTGATGACCTTCATATGCCCGCTGGCAAAGGAAGTGTTTAATTCTCCGCTGAGGCCGAGCAGGGGGCAAAACACCCCAGATGATTCACTCTGGTTTGATTTTTTTCACTTGCAATTTGGTTGAATAGAATCGTACTTAATCAGATAGCATTGTTCTTCTGCCGGTATGCTCAGACTTCACACAATGACAGCTCATTTTTACACACCTCAGGTTTTGACTCTTAGACATCTAGGAAAATGAGAAAATAAACACTTTTCATCTGCTTGTCAGGTGACAACATCCTTTGTTAATATGACAGTAGATTGCTACTTTACAATGCAAAAAGCTTAAAAAGAACCATGAGCTTCAGATTAGCATGACAATACAGGTTTAAAACATTTAAAGTGTGGTCACATTAGTGAATTTTCTGCCAAAATTTGGGGGGCAAAAAGGTCCATTGTTGAGAGTAGTGATGTATGAAGCACAGCTCACACAAGAGTCACTTGTGCCATCCTGATGCGAAATATTCTGCCTTCAAGCTAAATTCCTGATAGCATAGATTCCTATTGAAATTACTGTATTTCGATGATGACAATTCATTGAACAATGGTAAATGTTACTGCATCTTTATTCTGTTACAAAACCTGCCTACATTTAGTGTATCAGATTCAGTATCAGATGTCACACCCACGGACTGTTGGATGAGCACCTGATGTATAAAGGCCTGTTCACACCAAGGACGATAACTATAAAGATAACAATAAAGTTCTAAAAATTATATTTCTCAATATTAAAGAATAGCACAGTTCACATCACAGCTATAACGATAACGGCACAGAGAAACAATATAATTGGAATCACTTTCAGAATGATATTTTCCAGCTGATGAATGATAAAAACATAAGAGCAGAATCCATCTTGCGGTAACAAGCTTGAGCATTTAAAGAGACAGACAAACACACGCTTAGAATAAACAGAACGATATTGTTCGCTGCTGTGGATGCCAAGATAGTTATCTTTATAGTTGTCATTCTTGGTGTGAACGGGCCTTAAAGGGGTCATCGGATGCCCATTTTCGGTATGATTCTTTAGGGTCTTCATGTAAAATCTGTAACATACTTTGTTAAAATTCCTCAATGTTTGTCTAAAACTACACCCTTTTTACCTCCTCAAAAACAGCTCTGTTCACAATGACCCGTTTCAGTGCATGTCTCTTTAAATGATAATGCGCTACTGCTCACCCCACGCCTCTTTTCCGTGGGGCGTGTAGACACGTAAAGTGCTGCCTTGGTGGACAACTGGCTGAGGGTGGAAATATGCTAATATAGGACAGTCCGACAGTCCGTCATCATATTGCTCAGAAATTTAAAGCGGCTTGATTTTTGAGAGTGTTTAGGCTTTTTTAGTATTAAATAAAAGGAGTGAATAGATTTTTACCATTGTAGGGTGGTTGTATCCACACACTGCAAAGCCCTTATATGCAAACACCATTTAAAAGGGAATTTTGCATCCAATGACCCCTTTAGGGCACACAAAATTACACTTCAGGAGCTTTCAAAGTCGCCCTCTAATTGGTTGAATTCTACCGGATTTCCAGGAGACGTGTGTAGCGTTCTTTAAAGGGTTAGTTCACCCAAAAATGAAAATTCTGTCATTAATTACTTACCCTCATGTCGTTCGACGCCCGTAAGACCTCCGTTCATCTTCAGAACACAAATGAAGGTATTTTAGTTGAAATCCGATGGCTCAGAAAGGCCTCCATTGGCAAAATGCACTGTACACTCTCAAGACCCATAAAAGGTACTAAAGACGTCGTTACAAAGTCCATCTCACTACAGTGGTTCTACAGTAACTTTATGAAGCGACGAGAATAGTTTTTGTGCTAAAAATAAAACTAAATAACGACTTGTATACTAATGACCGATTTCCAAACACCGCATCATGAAGCTTCAAAGCGTTATGAATCAGCGAGTCGATTCAGCGGTTTGGATCGCCAAAGTCACGTGATTTCAGCAGTTTGGCGGTTTGACACGCGATCCGAATCATGAATCGACTCGCTGATTCATAACGCTTTGAAGCTTCATGATGCGGTGTTTGGAAATTGGTTATCACTATATAAGTCGTTATTTAGGCTTTTTTGTCCACAAAAACTATTATCGTTGCTTTATAAAGTTATTGTTGAACCACTGTAGTGAGATGGACTTTGTAACGACGTCTTTAGTAACTTTTATGGGTCTTGAGAGTGTAAAGTGCATTGTGCCAATGGAGGCCTTTCTGAGCCATCGGATTTAAACTAAAAATATCTTAATGTGTGTTGCGAAGATGAACGGAGGTCTTACGGGTGTCGAACGAGATGAGGGTAAGTAATTAATGACAAATTTTATTTTTGGGTGAACTAACCCTTTAAGATCTGTCTGGATACAAAACTGTCGTGAAGCCAAACCCCCTCACGGAAGAAGAAAGCTGTCGTGTTTACAACTGTGAAAATAAGCGCTTATCAGGATATCTGTCAAAAGTATGTGAAGTTCATGGTATAGACTCGCTCAAGAGTTATTGTAGGGACATCAAATGTACATTTCCACTCCCCTAAACATGGTGCCGAACAAATCGAACTGTTATTAGTTGATTTACATGTCAGTCAGACAGGCGGTCCTTGACCATTTAAAGCTGCAATGGAGACCAGACCTTCTACCGTCAGTCTGAAGGTCTGGCTACGCGAGACTAGCCTATACATTTAAAGTATTTTAAGGATAAAAAGTTTTTTCAAAAGTTAGGTAGCATTGTCTTCATGGAAAAGCCAATCATAGAAAGCATTGTGACACACTCCAAGTTGGCGGGAGAGAGTTCATTATAAAAACGTCATTACTGAAAAATATACTGTAATAGTGTAATTAAAAAGGTATTGTTTTTGTGAGTCGAGTATATTTGTGTGGTGCTGCCTATGTAGATTGTTCCAAATCAGTCACTTATGAGGTTTCCTGATGGTTAGGACGCTACCTATGTAGGAAGCTCACTAGACTTTGGAACAGAGCTGTTGTATACTAATATTTAAATGACGCCAAGCACTAACACATCTTTCACTGTCTCTCTTTCCGTCATCTGCAGAAACCTGGGATGGATGTTGCCGACAGCTATGTGACATTCCTCCGCCACTCTCAGGATATCTTGCGGGATAAGGTCAATGAGGAGATGTATATAGAAAGGTTATTTGATGTAAGTAATGGCTGTCTTCTCCCTCTGTGAAGGGGGAGGCCCTTCAAAATGTGACACAACAGCCAGCTAGGAGGGATAAGTCACATTTTGAGACCTGCTTCTCTTTCTTTCTCAGTTAGTTTCTTTTTACTCTTTGACTCTCTGACTTGACTCTAACTTTCTCTCTTGCACTGCTTCTCTGGCTTGACCTTTCCTCTCTGGTTTGCAGTGCTGTGTGTGTTCTGGCTGTAATATTCCCTTCGCTCTGCTCGTTATTCCTGGTGCAAAATTCTGGAGGAGGATTATCTTAAGATGTGTTCTCATGCAGATGTGAGATTAAGCAGTTCAAGCCACCTTTCAACACACATGCAAACAATGATAGAAACTGAGGATCCACAGATGATTGTACAGAGGTATAAATATATTACAGGCCTTTGATTAAAGTTTCTGCTTGTGGTTCGATTAAGAGAACAGTAGAACAGAACTGTACGGAAGTCCTAAGAAGCTTTATTTTTCTCTTATTTTGTAATAAGGATTTGTAATTTTCCCGTAAACTTGGTAGAACTCGTTTTTTTTTTCTCGAGATCTTGACTTTCTTGGAATTTTAGTGTACACTTCTGTTCAAAAGTTTTTAAAAAATATATAATAAAAAACTTTTATTAAAAAATACTTTTATTCAGTAAGGATGCATAAATTGATAAAAGTGACAGTAAAGACTTTTATAATAAATCCTGAAAAAAATGTATCAAGGTTTCCATAAAAAATATTAAGCAGCACAACTGTTTTCAACATTGATGATAATAATAAATGTTTCTTGAGCACCAATTCGGCATATTAGAATGATTTCTGAAAGATCATGTGAATTTTCAATAATGCTGAAAATTCAGCTTTGCCATCACAGAAATAAATTACATTTTAAAACAGTTATTTTAAATTGAAATATTGTCACACTATTACTGTATTTTGGTCAAATAAATGCAGCATTGATGACCAAAAGAGACATCTTTCAAATACATTCAAAAAATCGTACATACCTTGCAATTTGGAATGCTATAGTGTAATTGTAATGTTTTCTCAATATCTTTATTAAATATTATTTTCTCGTTTTCAACAAAAGCCTTTTCTAAGTGGAATACACATATTAGCGTTTCATGGATGAGCATATTAGTTTTTAATGTTATAGACTCACTCGTGTTAAAATATCTCTGTCCGTCATTGATAGACACTTCCAAATACATGTCTGACAACTTTTTGTTGTTGTTGACATTCATATAGTGATACCGAACATGTGGTCTATGTTATTGCCATTATGTCTGTATATAGTACTGTTTGACATATGTTTTGTTGATGGCAACTAACCAAATACTTTTTCTTTGTGAGAAAACATGAAAAATCATGAAAAAGTGAGAAAAAAATGATGCGCGTCCTCTTAGGGCTTCCGTAGAAAGAGACAAAATAGATATACAAAAAAAAAATCAGAGTGTGAAGGATATTGTTTTGTTCATTTTAGCTGATATAGTTGGGGCGGGGGTGTCACAAAGGCAACTGCCCTATTTCCGGAGTAAATCTCCCGCTAAGGAGATCCAAATAGAGAGAAGCCCTCCAAACCTTGGGCTTATTGTGATAAAGGCTTAAAGAAAAGGAAAGAATGAGGGAAAACACTGAGGGTAAGAAAGAGGAGTTGAATAAGAAACACTGAAGGGGAGGGCACACAATGGAGAACACGGTCTTAAGGGATGGCCAGGGCCATCATGTTGGTTATAATCCTTTTGTGCTGTCTGTAGACCAGTTTGTTAAGTGTGTGTTGTTGGTAAGGTGTGTTTGCATTGTGTGGCTAAAGACTTGTGTTTATATTCAGAAAGAAAGCCAGAGCGGGAGCGTTGATGTGAGATCGGTTTTCTTGTCCATTTGCTCGACGAGACAACCTGATCTGAAAACAGCGCTCCCAGTCTGAAACGCTTTGCGAATATGGCTCCTCGTGTCATGTGTGAACAATTCCAGTAAGAATCCTGATCGTGGTTCATTGTTGACTTTCATTTCACGGTGAAAGCTGACCCGGGATCAGTAGTCTTACTCCGAGATGTTTTAAACATGTGAGCTCTGGTTTGTGAGTTTTCTGAGTGTCCTACAAAAAGGCTGCTTGAATCTGCTGCATTGTGTACTGGTTTTACCTCTATTTTGCAATGCCTTAACTATCTTTCTCCCCTCCTGGAGGGTGTCTGAAAAGATTCTGTGTTCTTTTCTTTCTTCGTCCGCTTGGAATGAGATGGTGTCGCTTATTTTCCAGACGCATCGTGCATTTGCTTTCACTTCCTCGAATGCAAACAAGAAAAAAATCCCATCTGCCCTGTTTTTTCTACCCTCTCATTCCATTTCTCCATTTTGCTTTCTCGTTTTTTCCACCTCCTTTCTTGCTCTCTCTCTCTCTCTCTCTCTCTCTTTCTCTATCTGTGCCTGAACCGAAATGAAACTTATCCTTCCTGTCAAGTTGTTTTTGTCACATTATGCCAAGTGGCGTTATTCAGAGTCAAATAATCTTCCTTTGTACATCTACTAGCATGGCCCGTGTCCTCAGAGACTCAGCTCCTACATGCACTTACACACATCCATCCACACAATCAGCCAACCGGCCCACCCTCCCCAACCTCCCGCCCCACCGCCCTCAACCCCAGATGGGCACGCATGGCACACATCTCCCCTTCTCTACCCGCTGAAGTGGTCGGGCCTCCGTAGGCAGTTGAAAAAGACAACATGTGTGCATGCATACACACATGCACGCTCGCTCCATCTCGCACACACGCTAACACGCACACGCTGGTCCTCACTGTTATGCTAAACAGCCATTGAAATAGCTCCGCTCTTTATCAGGGGCTCCAGGCAACCTGCTCAAATGTTTTCTTCTTACTTTGTCATTTCACTTGTTAAAGATGTCATAACATCCTCCACAATGAGCCATAACACCATGTGCTGTTGTTTTAAACCCGCTACACGCACCCTATTTAAAAATCGGCACTCGGTTCATTATAAAAATGACATAGAGGATATTATAGTATCGGTATCACTAATTAAATGGGTTTAAAAGAACAGCAGCCCCCTTTTTGCACTTTTTTGTTTTTTAAATTTTATCCATATTGCTGATTTGAAAAAGCACAGGTAACACTACAAAAATGTCTCATTTGTTAACATTAGTTGAATGCATTACCTAACATGAACTAACAATGAGCAATCTATTTTTACAGCATTCATGTAAACAGATACAGCGTTTGAGTAAATGTTGAGATTAACATGAACTAAGATTAATAAATGCTGTACAAGTATTGTTCATTGTAGTTCATGTTAACTAATGAAGTTAACTTGTGTTAACTATTAACATTAACTAAGATGTGTGTTTGTGTGTGTGTGTGTGTGTGTGTGTGTGTGTGTGTGTGTGTGTGTGTGTGTGTGTGTGTGTGTGTGTGTGTGTGTGTGTGTGTGTGTGTGTGTGTGTGTGTGTGTGTGTGTGTATATATATATATATATATATATATATATATATATATATATATATGACCCTGGACCACAAAACCAGCCATATGTGGCACGGGTATATTTGTGGCAATAGCCAACAATACATTGTATGGGTCAAAATTATAACATTTTCTTTTATGCCAAAAATCATTTGGATATTAAGTAAAGATCATGTTCCATGAAGATATTTCCTAAGTATTTCCTACAGTAAATATATAAAACATTTATTATTAGTAGTAATATGCATTGCTAAGTACTTCATTTGGACAACTTTAAAGGTGATTTTCTCAATATTTTTATGTTTTATTTTTTTTTGCAACCTCAGATTCCAGATTTTCAAATAGTTGTATCTCGGCCAAATATTGTCCTGTGCTAACAAACCATACATATTTATTCAGCTTTCAGTGGATGTACAGTATACATCTCAATTTCCAAAAATGTACCCTTATGACTGGTTTGTGTGTGTGTGTGTGTGTGTGTGTGTGTGTGTGTGTGTGTGTGTGTGTGTGTGTGTGTGTGTGTGTGTGTGTGTGTGTGTGTGTGTGTGTGTGTGTGTGTGTGTGTGTGTGTGTGTGTGTGTGTGTGTGTATATATACTATAATGAACTCTGCTATATACTTGGACAGCTTTCTAATCACTACAATGGCTTTTTTCTTCATAATTCATGCTAAATTTCTGTTTTTTTGTGTTTGAATTAGCCAAAATGTGCTTTCATTTGTTATTTTGGCTCCAGTAGTCAGAATATTCCTGATGGCCTCCTTCCCTTTTACATTTTTTCATTTTTTGATTGTTTTAAGTAATCCGCTTTGAAATGATCTGTTAGGTGGGTGTAGTATAATTGCTTAGTGGTTCTTGGCTGGTTGTCATATTGAAGTATATGTGGCCAACGCTAAGCTTGGGTTAATTGGGGTCAAGGATGCTGATTTCTCACAGACAGAGATGGCACATTGGCCAGAGTAAGAAGATTATACTTGCTGTTTGACTAATTCAAAATATGTCTGCTTTCATAACGCCGTTTCATAATGCAGAAAAAGCGACCATATGGGAAAAGGTATTAAAAATGAAAACAAAGAAAAATGGATACAATTCAGTGCAGTGATATGCATAAAAAGGATGAAGAGTAAAACAATACTAGTAATTATTAGGAATCATAAGGAGGCTTATTGATAATTTTTCCATTTATTGTTGTTATTATTATTATTGTTATTTATTTGATATAAGAACGGACTCAATTTGAAAGTATTTCTAAGTTTGAAATTGTGTTAATTTAAGATACTTTGAAGTAAATATGAATTAAAATACATCAGTTATTTAATCTATCCAGACAACATTATCTTACAATTTCTTAATTTGGAAACATATTTCAGTAGTGAAATTTACTTCACAAGTGGTTTGTTGCGATAAAAAACGTCTCCTATAATATTCATGAGTTTTGAGAAGATGGTGATTTTTACGAAGGTCATATTCCAGATACAAGCTGCCTAAGAGGCAAATCGTTTGCCAGTGGACGGATGAAGTTTAAGTTCAGGATAGAGGACCAGAGAGAGGAATAGAAAGGGAGAGGGACGGGGGACGGGGGGAGAGAAAATTAATTTATTTCACTCTGCCAGCCTGCCAGTTCTTGAAAGAACAGCTGAGGAGAGCAGGATTAAGGCAGCTGTGCTTAACGTGAGGGCTCATCTGTCAGATTGGGGCGGAGCGCATAGATCATTGATTAAAAAAAGCCATCTCCAAATCCAGCGCTTCACTGATACCGCCGTCCTGCCCCGGCTCTTCAGTGTGTGCGTGCGTATGCATGCGTGTCTGAGTGCCAGAAGAGAGACTCAGATACACAGCAGATTACACACGTCAATTATACACTTAATCTGCTTCTGGAGGAGATTGTGGCCTACCCTCATTGATTAATTTGAAGTATTCCCGTTGACCTTGGCAGTTATCAGATCGACAAGATTGCACTTTACAGTGACGGTTAATGCGGTTTAATCGTTCCACTGCTGGATGCTGTGAGGAACAAGTAGGGTTAGAGATACTGGAAAGCCAGGCGGGTTTGGACTGAGCTGCTGCTTGTGTTGCATTTCACAGACCTGCAATACCACTTCACTGTCTGGGACACTTAACCGCTTTGCAGGTCCGGCTGACCCAAGTGAACAGTTTAATCAACTTTAGCTAGCGCGCAAACTCAATGCTGTGCATTCTATGGCCTAAGAAAAACGGAAACAAATTAGTCAAGAGGAAACTAGACAGTTTAAAAAAAAAAAAAAAAATATATATATATATATATATATATATATATATATATACACATTTCTTATTTTTTATTGTCCTTGTGTATTTTTTGTGTTTTTGCATTTGTGACAGAACAAAAAGTGTTCACAAATGCAAAAATATTAAATTAAAAATACACAAGGACCATAATAATAAAAAAAAGTATTTATTTTTTAATCTGTCTAGTTTCCTCGACTAATTTGTTTCTGTTTTTTCTTAGGCAAATAACAAATTCCAAAGAAAAAACAAAACATTGTTTTTTGTTTTGTTTTGATTGTTTTGTTTTGTTTCCTTTTGTTTTGTTTTGTTTCGTTTTGTTTTGTTTTGTTTTGAATGTTTTGTTTCCTTTTGTTTTGATTGTTTTGCTTTGTTTCCATTGTTTTGCTTTTTTGTTTTGTTTTGACCTACAAACAAGCAGAGAATGTTTAGAATGCTATACATGTTTTCTTAGACAATTTTAAACATTTTTATCCAATTTTACCCCTTCACAACCTATGTTTTTATTCTCGATTATGATATCCAGAACAACAACAATCAAAAATTTGTTTTTATTTTATGTATTTCATACTAGCCTCTGATTGCATTTAGAAAAGCATGCGATATGGGAGGCGGATGTACGCTTTTTGTTTTTCTCCCCAGTTAATCCTTTTATTTTAGAGGTAAACCAATTGAAAAAGGAGCTTTAGATGAATAATCTGAACGCTAGTAGGTCAGTATGAAAAAAAAAAAGACTAAAAGGGACCCAACAGGTCCTTTCACGGTTACTGTTCAAAACACATTAAAGGGGTTTGGCTCTTTCAGAATGCAGGGCAGATGTTAGCGGTTCAGGTTTCTGATAATTACGGAGGCCGAGGTGCTTTCTTTGTTGCTTACTGTGAACCGAGGCTAATTTAAATAAACCCGCAGCAACAACACTAACGGTTAGAGATTTTAGCAAAGTAAACGTACTGCAGCAGAAGTTTATTCGAGCGCTGTGGCTCTCAACTGGCTCTATTAGCCGTCTATTGGCTCTCTCTCTCCGTCTCTCGCTCTCCCCGTGACATATAAGTGAGGTATGGTGGCATTTGTTTGATTAACTTGTCTGACAAAAGTGACATCTGCTAGCGGGTTCATGTATACGAGAGGCTCAGCGCGGGTCCGCCTTTGTACATCTGTCAGCACAGAGGCAGGGGAAAAGGGTGAAAAGAAACAAATTGGTCCCAAAAAGCAGCCCATTCACCTTCTGCGCTCCCCCCTCCGCCCCCCTGCCACCCCTTGGCCATTCAGGTGCACCGCGGGGCTCTCAAGTGCTCGCTGGTTTATTCCATTTCGTTCCCCCCATTGAGGCTGAACCCCACAAGTGTTATGCTCCTCATTCCTGCTCGGCTCAATCCTCCCCTAAGCGTTCCTTTGTGAGCAGAATGGCTCACTTTGCCCTGGGACCAAACTCTCTCTCTCTCTCTCCCGTTCCTTTTTTTTTTATCCCTTACCCCTTTTTCTTCATTGTGTGTTTACTCAATGACACGATCACAGGCTGTAATTCCCGCCGTTTAGTTCATTTTGACGAGCTCCTTCTTTCAGAGCCAGTTTTTCTAAAGAAGGGCCCTGTTTGGACACTGTTGTGCACAAGCGGCGGTTTCAATGCATTCTCTGCAATTATACTTTTTTTGATCGGCTGATTCGCTTTGCACCCGCCCCCAAAAAATTGCTCAACACACCGTTCCGTTTGGTAGGGTACTCCTCCGTTCGCAAAAACAAAACAAAAATGCATTAGAGACACTTAAAAGTGTAGCAGAGCTTGCACAGAAACAGTAAGGGCTTGTTCCACTTAAGGATCCGGTGAGGCGTGCAAATCCAGAGCAGGGTTCTCTTTGTATCCACAACACAATCGTGAGCAGTTTGAAGCCCTTTTGCTTGCTGAGCCTGAAACTTTATTTTCAATCCCACCATTCAGAAGCACCTATTTCTGGAGAGAAAGAGCGAGAGAAAGAGAGAGAGAGAGCGCACTAACGCAGCAGTGTGTCGGAGGACCGTGTTTAGGGTCGCGTATTTCCTACACAACATTTTTTCCATGAGGTCGTGGGGTCCTACGGCGGAGAGATAGTGAGCGCCGGGAGGCGTGGGGTCACCGGTGTGAGTTACCATGGTAATTGAGTTCAGTCATCAATGGACCTCCTCTCAGGAGGGATGAGGCGAACAATAACGGGCCGGTGGTGGCCGTGAACAGCAAGCAGGTAGGATTACCCCAGGCTTTTGTCCTAAGTGCATAATGTCTTGTAGTCAGATTTAAAGACTCCTCTGTCCCCAGGGCCTCCCTCTCTGGCCTGGCAAGGTGCCCGATTCTCTTGCCTGGCCAGCAAGAAGGACGAGTGCCCTACGACCTGCTGGCCTGAGAAAGAGAGCGACGGCTCTATTAAGCGCAGACAAAGACGCAAAGAGTACCGGGAGAAAGGTTGGAGGTTCGATTTTTGTGTGTTTTTTTGTTTGGGGCATTCTCTCGCTTTTTGATTCGCAAGAAACCGAGAGGACAGGGAGCACAGGGAGGCACCGCGGAGTCGCTCTCGTTCTGTTTTCATCTCCACCGGCCTGTCGCTTTGAATTAACATCAGCGCTAGAAACCATCATCATTCCATCCCTACTGCTAATTGCAGACACAGCTGGGTCCCAGCAGGAGCGCTTCTCAAACAGCCTAGGCCTCCGAGAGCAGGCTGAGTGGCGCACACACATATTTGCAGAGCCACTAGCACCAGCAAGGGCAGAAAGAGGCAGAGTCACAGGTTGCTTGTAATCCCCCATTACCCCCCACCGAGCCCCCGCCCCCTCCTCGGCATTCCTGCTTTTGTAAGAGTGTGTTTTTTTTCTAATCCAAACTCAGCCCTTACCAGCTCTTTCTTCCTCCTGGTCCTTACGTAGGAGCCGCTAGCCTTCAGGTGCTTCAGGATTCGATAAAAGCGAGTCATGGGTGTGTGTGTCTGCGACGGGGGTGGATGGATGTGCAACCTTACACTGAATTCTGTTTGTTGCCCCCCTGCTAGGCGCTATGGCTTCCTGTAACATGTCAAAGACGAGAGTGTGAACGCAAGCTTAGGAGCACGGCTTGTGCATGTGCGTGGTGTGGCAGGGGCAGGAGGTCGCTCAGCCTTTCAGCGCTCCCCGCTAGAGGTGTGGGGGCCCTGCAGATGTTCATGTGTGTTGTATCGGTAACCATAACGCGCGTGTCCAACACACACATGCGTGTACACGCAGCCCTCACGCTTTCCAATATCAGATGGAACTCGTTAGATAATCACAGATTTTTTTTTCTCTCTCCCATATCCGCTTCTTTCATTATGCATTCAGAGTCATGATACTCCTGTTTTGGCTAGCAGCTATTGCCAGCTTCCCGCTGCTCAATATCCAAAAAGTGCCACAGTACATAATACGCTCTCGGAGAGTCTTCTGTTTCTCTGCTGACAGCAGAACAATGTCCCACTGCCAGCACTGTTCATTTCACAACCAAGACCATAGAGGACACGGTCTTACTGGCCGAGTCTCTCGCTATTTCCAAATGTCGCTATCAAAATAATACAGTACATCCATGTCGGCCTTGTGTGTGACTTGATGTGGCGCTCTGAGCGGGGACTATAAAGTGGAACGCAACCAACATGGCGTTTTTTACATGTTGATTTATGATATTAAGTATCTGGGGATAGTAAATGAAAATGCTGTCATCATTTACATGTTATTCCAAACATGTATGACTAACTTTCTTCTGTGGAACACAAAAGAAAATGTTTTGTCCAGACAATGTTGTTTTGGACCCCATTGACTTTAACTGTATTGACAAACCCAGTTTTCGGACTTATTTTATGCTCCAGAGAAGAAATAAAGTCATACAGGTATGGGAATGGTGAGTAAATGATGACAGAATTCATGTGTGGGTGAAATTAAATGGTAAAGGACGGAGGGGTCGCACTATTATAGGAACAAATGTAGGAGATACAGAGTGAGCATGAGAGAAAGACTGAGTGTGAGAGAGAGCAGTTGCTCCAGGTCTGGCCTCCCTGTGGGGGTCCATCGCGGCCAGGCTGCCCGATCTTTCACAGGCACAGAGCACCAGCCCTCACAGAGCAACACCAAGCTCTGATTCACGAGGACGAGCCGCTAACCTCAGCCGCTTAGTTTGAATCCTAAAACGCCCATTTGATTCATTTGTACACCCCTTAGCAGCATAATTTTACCTCTTAAAGGATTAGTTCACTTTTAAATAAACTTTTGCTGATAATTTACTCACCCCCATATCATCCAAGATGTCCATATCTTTCTTTCTGAAGTCGAAAAGAAATTAAGGTTTTGGATGAAAACAGTCCAGGGTTTTTCACCATATAATGGACTTCAGTGGGACCCAAACGGTTCAAGGTCCAAATGACAGTTTCAGTGCAGCTTCAAAGGGCTTTAAACGATACCAGACGATGAATAAGGGTCTTATCTAGCGAAACGATCAGTTTCTGCGAGAAACCGAGCAGTATTTATGCTATTATTTTACCTCTTAACAGACGAACGCGATGACGTCTGAGCTCCGCCATAACTTCCGGCAAGTAAGGTCAAATTAGATCGTGGTCATAGATATATTGATAGTAGATGCCTCATTCTACTGATCTGTGCAGTCGCTAATGAGGCCTCTACGTATACATCTATGACCACAATCTAATTTGACCTTACTTGCCGGAAGTTATGGCGGAGCTCAGAGACGATTGCTTTCGTCTGTTAAGAGGTAAAATAATAGCATAAATACTGCTCGGTTTCTCGCAGAAACTGATCGTTTCGAGTTTGGAGCCCACTGAAGTCCATTATATGGAGAAAAACCCTGGACTGTTTTCATCCAAAACCTTAATTTCTTTTCGACTTGCAGAAAGAAAGACATGGACATCTTGGATGACATGGGGGTGAGTAAATTATCAGCAAAAGTTTATTTAAAAGTGAACTAATCCTTTAAACACCAATGAAATGCGTTCTAGTACCTTTCAACGCGTGTTAAACTGGTGGAACCAATGGTGTAGCGAATTGTGTAATATTTACTACTTGAGGCTTTTGACAAAGCATAATACTTTTTCAAACTGAGGGTGCCAAGTGGATTCAATGTAACTTCCAAAAAATGTATTTGTGTTTTTGATAGTTAAGCTGCACTTTCATTGTAGGTTAACAAAAACTATAGCAGAAATGCTTTGGTTCATCCAGTGGAGTCACGTAATTTTCTCAAAAAAAAAATTATAATTTATCCACCCTAATGCTGTCAAGTGTGCTGCAGTTACCCAAGACACGTCTCTTGTGTCTCCGGCTCGATTTGCTCAGCTTCTAAACCGTTGAGACTCAGTCAGTTCAGATTACCATCAGACCAGCTCGATCATAACCAATCAATTAGACTTCAAACGAGATCCTCCCCACGGTCCAACATCTGCAGCCCAAAAGCTAAGTGCAATGGCTATTTAGGAGGTGCTTTGAGTTCAGTGAGTAGAAATGGAGAGCAAAGCGCCGAGACTAAGAAAGAGGAAGACTTGTAAATATAAGACCCTGAGCCACAGTTACATTAGCGAGCTCATTGTGACTGCGGTAAAGACAACATGACCGCTGGTAATGATGGATATTTCTTCCTCAATGTGACAGAAAGTGCCACAGATTGAAGTGCAGGCTAAGGGCAGGATTGTGGCTGGCTTAACATGGGCAACATCTCTCATGATCAGTGTCCAAAAGCAGAACAGGAGACAGCTGATGGGATCCAAAACTGTCAATTAGGAGTTCCTGGGTGGAGCTGTGGAGACAGGGAGAGGTCTGGGTGAGGATCATGACTGTGACAGAAGGACTTCCTCTAAGGCAGAGCTTATTGGGTTCTCTTTTTTTGTCCACCATTTTCCTCTCAGTGCCTCTTAAAGTCATTTTTCTCCATATCCATCTACAAGTGGAAGTAGTATACTTGACGCTAAATTTAGCAGAAGAAAACTATCCTATTTATACCGATCAAAAGTCTGGACTAATAACGATTTTTTAAAATGTTTTTGAAAGAAGCCTCTTATGCTCACCAAGGCTGCATTTATTTGATCAAAATACAGTAAAACTCTAATATTGTCAAATATTTTACTAATTTAATATACACTCACCTAAAGGATTGTTAGGAACACCATACTAATACTGTGTTTGACCCCCTTTCGCCTTCAGAACTGCCTTAATTCTACGTGGCATTGATTCAACAAGGTGCTGAAAGCATTCTTTAGAAATGTTGGCCCATATTGATAGGATAGCATCTTGCACTTGATGGAGATTTGTGGGATGCACATCCAGGGCACGAAGCTCCCGTTCCAGCACATCCCAAAGATGCTCTATTGGGTTGAGATCTGGTGACTGTGGGGGCCATTTTAGTACAGTGAACTCATTGTCATGTTCAAGAAACCAATTTGAAATGATTCGAGCTTTGTGACATGGTGCATTATCCTGCTGGAAGTAGCCATCAGAGGATGGGTACATGGTGGTCATAAAGGGATGGACATGGTCAGAAACAATGCTCAGGTAGGCCGTGGCATTTAAACGATGCCCAATTGGCACTAAGGGGCCTAAAGTGTGCCAAGAAAACATCCCCCACACCATTACCCCACCACCACCAGCCTGCACAGTGGTAACAAGGCATGATGGATCCATGTTCTCATTCTGTTTACGCCAAATTCTGACTCTACCATCTGAATGTCTCAACACAAATCGAGACTCATCAGACCAGGCAACATTTTTCCAGTCTTCAACTGTCCAATTTTGGTGAGCTTGTGCAAATTGTAGCCTCTTTTTCCTATTTGTAGTGGAGATGAGTGGTACCCGGTGGGGTCTTCTGCTGTTGTAGCCCATCCACCTCAAGGTTGTGCGTGTTGTGGCTTCACAAATGCTTTACTCAGTCAAAGTTGCTCTTCTATCAGCTTGAATCAGTCGACCCATTCTCCTCTGACCTCTAGCATCAACAAGGCATTTTCGTCCACAGGACTGCCGCATACGTCCGGTTACGTATGTAACCCTCGTTCCCTGAGGAGGGAACGGAGACGTACGTTAGTGACTAACGAATGGGGGGTTTCGCTTAGAAGCCAATCATCTTCATCGTATTCAACAGCGCCCAATGGCAGTGCCAATGCCATGGGCATGCGGAATTTGCATGCGTAACTCCGCCCCACCTCGTGGGTATATAAGGAAGTACGCTGCGAACATCGCATTATGTTACTGCTGCAGGAGCCAAGACTGAACTCCGCGTTCCAGGCAGCACAGCTGACGTGGCTAAGGAAACGTACGTCTCCGTTCCCTCCTCAGGGAACGAGGGTTACATACGTAACCGGACGTTCCCTTTCGTTCAGTCACTACGACGTACGTTAGTGACTAACGAATGGGGGAACCTGTAAAACAGCGCCACTCAGCTGTCATCCAGTGCCCTGCGTAAGTGTGAGATCCCGCCACTTAAGGCCCTAGGACTCCCACTTATCACAGGATTACCAAGGTACACTGGGAAGCATATCCCAGTGAGGGAATGCCAAGGTGCCTACCGTAGGGAGGACTTAGAGAATACACATATGACCCGCTGAGGGTTGCATATGGAAGATCTCTAGGGTACCAGCCGAAGGTGGATTTTTAACCCTAGGGGTGGCAGGGACTTGCCAAGGGAAAGACACCTGCTCACTGAGGAGGCTTACGGTGGGAATACTCGTGTGGGGGTCGCCGGAGGGGAACCATGCACACGGAGCACCTGGCCGGACATGAGGGTCTGGGCTCGAAAGGGCAGACTGAACTGATGTCGGCGTAAGCAGTGCTGGAGGAGCTCAGGGCTCTCGGGGAGCTCACCTGAGGAAAATATCGCACGTATCCAGTCCTTGGAGTGGAATGGCGAGCAAGCGAAGACACCTGAGCCTGGCCCATTACCGGCCACCCGTAGGGGCGAGTACATAGTCGGACACTGGCTCCACTCGGAGATTGTAGAATCTGGCGAATGTGTTGGGTGTCGCCCAGCCTGCAGCTCTGCAGATGTCTGTTAGCGAGGCGCCATGCGCTAGAGCCCAAGAGGAGGCCACACTCCGGGTGGAGTGTGCCCTCACACCAAGGGGACACGGTCGGCCTTGCTGCTGGTATGCCAAAACAATGGTGTCCACTATCCAGTGAGACAACCTCTGCTTAGAGAGAGCACTTCCCTTCCGCTCTCCACCATAACAGACAAAGAGCTGGTCTGAGGTCCTGAAACACTGCGTCATGTCTACGTAGGCGCGGAGAGCGCGTACTGGACAGAGCAATGCCAAGGCTGGGTCTGCCTCCTCCAAAGGCAGCGCTTGCAGGTTCACCACCTGATCTCTGGAACGGAGTGGTGGGAACCTTGGGCACATATCCGGGCCGGGGTCTCAGGATCACGTGAGAGTTAGCCGGCCCGAACTCAAGGCACGCTTCGTCAACCGAAAATGCTTGCAGGTCCCCGACCCTCTAAGCGAGGCCAATGCGGTCAGCAGAGCCGTCTTCATAGACAAGAGCTTAATCTCGGCCGACCGCAAAGGCTCAAGGGAGGCCTCTACAGAGCACTTAAGACTACTGAGAGGTCCCAAGAGGGAACGAGAGGAGAGCGAGGAAGATTCAGTCTCCTCGCCCCCCTCAGGAACCTGATGATCAGGTCGTGCTGCTACTTACCTTATTGTCTCCCAGGAGATCGTGGTAGGCAGATATTGCGGCCACGTACACTTAAGGGTGGAAGGAGACAGCCTTCGTCCCACCCCCTCCTGGAGAAACGAAGCACAGACCCGATCGGGCATTTCCAGGGGTCTTCCTGGCGGGAAGAGCACCATGTGACGAAGAGGTCCCACTTCAACGCATAGAGGTGTCGTGTAGACTCTGCCCTAGCGGAAGTGATGGTAGCGACCACCGCAGGTGGAGGGCTACTCAAACCAGCCGCGTCCCGTCCAGAAGCCACACGTGGAGCTTCCAGAACGCTGGATGCGGGTGCCAAAAGGTGCCCCGTCTCTGAGGAGTCTCAGAGGAATAGGCCAGGGAGGGGCTGTCGCAAGGAGTAGCAGTTCTGAGAACCAGGTCCGGCCGTGCCAACGGGGCGACCAACATGACCTGCTCCTTGTCCTCCCTGATCTTGCACAGTACCTGTGCGAGAAGGCTCACTGGGGGAAACGCATAATAGCGTAGCCCCGACGACCAGCTGTGCGCCAGTGCATCCGTGCCGACCATAGGTCAGGGAATAATACAGGGAGCAATGGGAAGAGTCCTGGGAGGCAACAGGACTACCTGTGCGTCACCGAACCGTTCCCATATCAGCTGGGCCGTCTGGGGATGGAGTCTCCATTCTCCAGGAAGTGGCTGAAGCCGTGAGAGCTCGAGGCTGCACGGTTCAGGACTCCCAGGATGTGGACAGCATGAAGGGACCTCAGATGCTTCTGACTCCATAAAACGAGATGGCGGGCGAGTTGAGACATACGGCGGGAGCGTAGACCGCCCGGCCGTGTCGTCTGTCCTGACTAGTACATGTTGACCCTTCAGCAACGCTCGGAAGCGGTGCAGGGCGAACCGTACTGCCAGCAACTCGAGGCAATTGACATGCAGAAGGCACTGGGGTCCTATCCAGGAGCCCGTGGCTGCTTGTCCATTGCACATGGCACCCCAGCCCGTGGATGATGCATCTGTTGATACAACAAGATGCCTGGAAACTCGTTCTAAGGACACTCGGGTCCGTAGAAAGCTGAGGTTCGACCACGGGGAGAGAGTCTGTAAGCAGGCCCGAGTCACTTGTACCCGGAGCGTGCCAGACCGCCATGCCCATCTCGGGACTCGATCGCGTAGCCCGTGCTGAAGCGGTCTCATATGAAGCAATCCGAGCGGCGTTACCGCGGCTGCAGATGCCATATGCCCCAGGAGCCTCTGAAACAGTTTCAGTGGAACCGCACTCTTGCCCTCGACTTGTCGAAGGGAAGTCAGCAGAGACTGCGCGCGCTCGCTCGAAAGCAGCGCGCACATGGCGACCGAGTCGATCCATACCGAGAAAAGAGATCCTCTGCGCGGGGCAAAGTTTGCTCTTCTCCCAGTTGACCCGAAGGCCCAGACGGGCTAGGTGATGGAGCACCAAATCTCTGTGTCCGCAAACCTGCTCTCGAGAGTGACCCAGTAAGCCAGTCGTCGAGGAAATTCAGGATGCGAACCCCGTGCTGCCGAAGGGGCGCAAGGGCTGCCTCGGCAATCTTCGTAAAGACGCGAGGGGACAGAGATAGCCCGAATGGTAGAACTGCGTACTGATATGCCCGCCCCTCGAAAGCAAACCGTAGGAACGGTCTGTGTCAAGGTAGAATGGAGACATGGAAGTAGGCGTCCTTCAGGTCGATCGCTGCAACCAATCGACTGGACGAACGCTTTCGAAAAGGCGTTTCGCTGTCAACATCTTGAACGGAAACCGGTGGAGGTAACGGTTCAAGACGCGCAGGTCCAGGATCGGTCAAGCCCACCGGTCTTTATGGGTACAATGAAGTACGGGCTGTAGCACCCGGAATTCACCTCGGCTGGAGGGACAGGTTCGATCGCACCCTTCGCCAGTAGGGTGGCAACCTCCGCTCGCATGACGGGGGCATTAGCCCCGATCATAGTGGAACGGACTCCCCGAAAGCGGGGAGGAACCTGCGCGAACTGAATCGCGTAGCCGCACCTGACTGTCTTCGCGACCCAGCGGGACAGCCCTGGAATCTGAAGCCAGGCTCCCAGGAACTGCACCAGCGGGGTCAAACGGACTACAGGTGTACCCGGAGTGGGGCAGCGATGCAGCGTTACCGACCCGGACAAGGGAGGCTGTTGGGCGTCCCGGTGTGGGGGTGCGGTTAACGGCTGCGTCCTGACAGAGGAGACCAGGGAAGGACGCGCGTTCCACTGGGGTCTGCTCTGCCAGGAGGCTGGCGACAGAGAGGGATGCGAGTGGCGGGACCCGTGGGTGGCGCGCACTGTCATCACCGGTCTCTGGGCTCTCAGAGACAGGAACATGGGTTCTTCCCAAGCGCTGCTAGCCCGGGGGCCAGCAGCGGAAGGATTTTCCCCCGGCCCTCCACCGGGGGAAGGAGAGGCCCTGCTACCATCCCCTGGGAAGAACTGGAACCCATCTCTGAGTTGTCCACTTCCAGCGTGGCGTTTAACCAGGCTGGGGAGCGGACTGGGCGTCATCCTCAACCACCTCCACGGCGCGGCCCGGGTGAAGGCTGCTGCTGGGGCCGGGCGGGAGGAGGGAGGGCGCCCTCGGCGGCGAGCGGACTGAGGCGACTGAGCCGGCGGCTGGTGCAGCAGCTGGCCGCCGGGGCAGTACGTGTTACAGCCTCAGTCTGCTCTGGGGCGGCCGAGAACTGTTGGGCGCAGTTCCCAGCCGCGCCGCCGAAGAGGCCAGCCTGGGATATGGGTGAGTTGAGGGGGCGGGCCCACTCAACGTCCTCCAAATCACCAGGTAAGGCCAGGTGTTCTCCCGGACCACAGCTGTGGACATCTCCCGACCCAGGGAGCGTGTGGCCACCTTCACCGCCCGGGGGCGGGATCAGTCGCGGCACGCAGCTCAATGAAGAGCCCTGGGTCGGCTCCACCCTTGTGCATGTGCAACGGGGCGGCGGCCTGCCCGTAGCTCTGCAGGACCACGCCACCGAAGTAGACGAGCCCACAGGCTTTGGGAGGGTGCTTAGGACAGCCACACCACGCCACGTCAAGCCCTCTGTGGACACCGTAGTGCGCAACAGAGAGTTCAACAGTGGGGGTGAGGGGGCCCCAGTGTACCCTAGGCCGCGGCCCCATCAAGGGCAGAGAAGGTGGAGGAGGCCACCAAACGATCGCGGGAAGCACGGGGACTTCCAGGACCGCGTGATCTCCTCATGCACCTCGGGAGCGAAAGGCATTGGGGGCGGGGCCCCACAGCTGTCGGGTGCCGTCCCCAAAAACCAATCGCGCAACCACGAGCACTCGCGACTGGGCGGAGTTCCACACCAGCGCGAGACTCGCGGCTGCCCGAGATAACATGGCTGTCAACCTTAGGTCGGATCAGGCAGCGCTGACACACCCGGAGGCGGAGCACAACTCCTAATCGTCATCCCCAAAGGACTCCAGCCCACCTTGGGATGCGGCGATCGACATCTCACTGCTATCTGGAGCGTGAACGAAACGAACGAGGCGTCAGAGACGGGCCGCTGTTTCAGTCCAACACTCGCGGGTTTAAGCAATGTGCAAGAGGGGGCGTGGCCCGAGGAATGATCGTCGGGGTTCTTAATACCACGGCACCGCACTCAGGTCACCCTGGCCACCAGCCAAAGTACCGCCTCACTCGGAGACGGTAGATTGGGGTGTGGCAGAGGGGACTCTCTCTCCTCACGGAGATCACTGAGTCTCGACCGCAACATCGCGATGGTCACGTTCCCGCAGTGGGAACATGACGCATCCACAAACACTGCCCGAACGTGCTGAAGCCCAAACACATCGAGCAGTGAATGTGCCCATAGACAGCAACGGAGATCGATCGCACCCGGAAGTGCACGGGCGAACCGTCTTGAAAAAGACGTGCCACGCGCAAGCTCTTTTTGTGAGAGGAAAGCTCTGCAGAGTGCCGAAGCGCCCAGGGAAACACACACACAGCTGTTGCAGATCACTGCACAGATCAGCAGGCAGGCAGCATGAGATCGCTGGAACGCGCCGTAACACCAACACCCTGGAGAACCGCTGGTCTCTCGAAGACTGAAGAGAAGACTTCAGAATTCAGGCTTGTAGGAGTGAAGAGATCCTCTTGGCTCCAAAGCAGAAACATAATGCGATGTTCGCAGCGTACTTCCTTATATACCCACGAGGTGGGGCGGAGTTACGCATGCAAATTCCGCATGCCCATGGCATTGGCACTGCCATTGGGCGCTGTTGAATACGATGAAGATGATTGGCTTCTAAGCGAAACCCCCCATTCGTTAGTCACTAACGTACGTCGTAGTGACTGAACGAAAGGGAACTGGGTGTTTTTCCCTTTTCACACCATTCTTTGTAAACCCTAGAAATGGTTGTGTGTGAAAATCCCAGAAACTGAGCAGATTGTGAAATACTCAGACCGCCCCGTCTGGCACCATCAACCATGCCACGCTCAAAATTGCTTAAATCACCTTTCTTTCCCATTCTGACATTCAGTTTGGAGTTCAGGAGATTGTCTTGACCAGGACCACACCCCTAAATGCATTGAAGCAACTGCCATGTGATTGGTTGATTAGATAATTGCATTAATGAGAAATTGAACAGGTGTTCCTAATAATCCTTTAGGTGAGTATTTTAAAATGTAATTTATTCCTGTAATGTTCCTTGATCCTGTGAATTTTCAGCATCATTACTCCAGCCTTCAGTGTCACATGATCCTTCAGAAAAAAAATGTAATATGCTGATTCGGTGCTCAGTAAACATTATTAGTATTATTATTAATGTTGTAAACAGTTGTGCTGCTTAATATTTTAATGGAAACTTATTTTACATTTTTTCCAGGTTTATTTGATGAATAGAAATTTCAAAAGAACTGCATTTATTTGAAATCGAAATGTTTTGTAACATTATAAATGTATTTACTGTCACTTTTGATATTTAATGCATCCTTGCTGAATTAAGTTTTGTAAAGGCTTACCAAACTTTTTAATATGCAGTGTATATAAGCAGCATAAACTGTTTTCAGCATTGATGATAATAATAGAAAATGTTTCTTAAGCCCCAAATTAACATATTAGAATGATTTCTGAAGGATCATGTAACACTGAAGAGTATATGATGCTGAAAAATCAGCTTTGCCTTCACAGGAATAAATGACATTTTACAATATATAGAAAATAGTTTGTTATTTTAAATTGAATTAACAATTATATTCACACAATCACATTTTTATTGTGTATTTGATCAAATAAATGCAGCCTTTGTTAGCGTAAGAGACTTCTTTCAAAAACATAATTTTTTTGATTAATTATTCACTGATTATTCATTATATCCAGGTATTTTGACCTGTTGTGTATATATAAAGCATTCAGCTTTATATGTTGTCAGTCTGATTGGTGAAAAAGTTGTTCTAGATGAGGTTGGTGAGTATTTATTTTATCTTAACTAAAAGGATCTTTTATCTTGTACTAAAAGGATTTTCATTCACATAATCTTTCTCTCTTGATACAAATCTACTGCCTACACTTCGGCTTTGTGTTGTGTTTTTGTAGATGTGTATTCATATATGTTTGTGTGTGGCAGCATTTATATGTGTGTCTGTCTTTGCTGGAGAACAATGTATTTGTATTTCAGCAATGGTACACCAGCACAATGAATCTCCTGGGCACCTGGCTGACAGACCGGATGGACCTGCAGTTGCATGTATATCAGCTGAAAATCCTCATCAGAATTGTAAAGGTAAAAACTACAGCATCACTGACCACTAAAGTGTGTATAGATGGACATGTGAATTAAATGCAGAACAGTTATAGATTCAAAACTGCCCAAATATGTTCAGGAAGTAATCAAAGCGGAGTATTTGTAACAAATCCACCAATCAGAGTCAGACTACAGAGGTGGATCAGCCAAGTGAAGGCGGTCTTCCTCTTCAGCCTCCGCTTGTGCTTGATTCTTCAGCAAAATCAACAAGATTTTGTATTATGGCAATACACATTTATTTCTGTGCGTTTATATGGTGTGTGTGTGTACGTGCATGCGTGTGTTTCTCACAGACAGGATTTTCTTGTTTGACTAAGGAGGAACTAGATCATTTATTTTGTATCCTGCACAGATTAGATACTGGGTGAAGACTTCATTGTTATGGTTTTCCTCATTTACATCAACTTTCCACAAATAGGGTATTTTTAATAATTTTAAATAAAATAATAAATAACAAATATTAATAAAATGTATCAAATTAAATAAAAAATTTTAAATGTTATGTGCTATTTATTATTAGTCTTTTTGATTGGACCACATGGGCCAGCCTTCGCTCCCCACGTGCATCAATGAGCCTTGGCCGCCAATGAACCTGTCGCCAGTTCACCACTGTTCCTTCCTTGGACCATTTTTGATACTGACCACTGCAGACTGGGAACACCCCACAAGACCTGCAGTTTTGGAGATGCTCTGACCCAGTCGTCTAGCCATCACAATTTGGCCCTTGTCAAACTCGCTCAAATCCTTACGCGTGCCCATTTTCCTGCTTCTAACACATCAACTTTGAGGACAAAATGTTCCCTTGCTGCTTAATATATCCCACCCACTAACAGGTGCTGTCATGAAGAGATAATCAGTGTTATTCACTTCACCTGTTATTCACTTCACATGCCTGATCGGTGTATATTGAAAATAGCAGAGGGCCTAAAACAGAACCTTGAGGCTCTCCATGATTTACTGATGTTAACATGGATGATTCCTCATTTAAATAAACAAAATGGTAATGGTTAGATATGATCTAAACCACCCTAATGCTTTTCCCTGTACCGGTTTAATTTTGTAATGATTTAAGAATATGTAATGATCTACAGGTGCTGGTCATATAATTAGAACATCATCAAAAAGTGAAACCTGTATATTATATTAATTCATTACACACAGGCTGATATATTTCAGATGTTTATTTCTTTTAATTTTGGTGATTATAACTGACAACTAAGGAAAATCCCAAATTCAGTATCTCAGAAAATTTGAATATTACTTAAGACCAATACAAAGAAATGATTTTTAGAACTTGGCCAACTGAAAAGTATGAACATGAAAAGTATGAGCATGTACGGCACTCAATACTTAGTTGGGGCTCCTTTTGCCTGAATTACTGCAGCAATGCGCCGTGGCATGGAGTCGATCAGTCTGTGGCACTTCTCAGGTGTTATGAGAGCCCAGGTTGCTCTGATAGTGGCCTTCAGCTCTTCTGCATTGTTGGGTCTGGCATATCGCATCTTCCTCTCCACAATACCCCATAGATTTTCTATGGGGTTAAGGTCAGGCGAGTTTGCTGGCCAATTAAGAACAGGGATACCATGGTCCTTAAACCAGGTACTGGTTGCTTTGGCACTGTGTGCAGGTGCCAAGTCCTGTTGGAAAATGAAATCTGCATCTCCATAAAGTTGGTCAGCAGCAGGAAGCATGAAGTGCTCTAAAACTTCCTGGTATACGGCTGCATTGACCTTGGACCTCAGAAAACACAGTGGACCAACACCAGCAGATGACATGGCACCCCAAACCATCACTGACTGTGGAAACTTTACAATGGACCTCAAGCAACGTGGATTGTGTGCCTCTCCTCTCTTCCTCCAGACTCTGGGACCCTGATTTCCAAAGGAAATGCAAAATTTACTTTCATCAGAGAACATAACTCCAGTCCAGTCCTTTTTCTCTTTAGCCCAGGCGAGATGCTTCTGATGCTGTCTGTTGTTCAAGAGTGGCTTGAAACAAGGAATGCGACAGCTGAAACCCATGTGTTCCACACGTCTGTGCGTAGTGGTTCTTGAAGCACTGACTCCAGCTGCAGTCCACTCTTTGTGAATCTCCCCCACATTTTTGAATGGGTTTTGTTTCACAATCCTCTCCAGGGTGCAGTTATCCCTATTGCTTGCACACTTTTTTCTACCACATCTTTTCCTTCCCTTTGCCTCTCTGTTAATGTGCTTGGACACAGAGCTCTGTGAACAGCCAGCCTCTTTTGCAATGACCCTTTGAGTCTTGCCCTCCTTGTGCAAGGTGTCAATGGTCGTCTTTTGGACAACTGTCAAGTCAGCAGTCTTCCCCATGATTGTGTTGCCTACAGCACTAGACTGAGAGACCATTTAAAGGCCTTTGCAGGTGTTTTGAGTTAATTCGCTGATTAGAGTGTGTCACCAGGTGTCTTCAATATTGAACCTTTTCACAATATTCTAATTTTCTGAGATACTGAATTTGGGATTTTCCTTAGTTGTCAGTTATAATCATCAAAATTCAAAGAAATAAACATTTGAAATATATCAGTCTATGTGTAATGAATGAATATAATATACAAGTTTCACCTTTTTGAATGGAATTAGTGAAATAAATTATATGACCAGCACCTGTATATTGTCAAACGCAGCCCTGAGATCAAGTAAAACTAGTATTGAGATGCAACCTTGGTCAGAAGCTAGAAGTAAGTCATTTGTAATTTTAACGAGTGCAGTTTCTGTGTTATGATGGGGCCTGAATCCTGACTGAAATTTTTCATAGATATTATTTTTTGCAGGAAGGAGCACAATTGACCGGACTCAACATTTTCTAGTATTTAGCCATAAATGGAAAATTTGAAATTGGTCTGTAATTTGCCAATTAATTTGGACCTAGTTGTGGTTGCTTAATGAGAGGCTTAATAACTGCCAGCTTGAAGGGTCTTGGGACATGACCTAGAGATAGAGGAGTTAATAATATTGAGAAGAGGCTCTTCTGTTACAGGTAACCGCTCTTTCAGTAATTTAGTGGGTATTGAATCTAATAAACATGTTGTTGGTTTAGATGCAATGATAAGTTTATTTAGCTCTTCCTGTCCTATCATTGTAAAGCACTGCAATTGTTCTTGAGGGACAATGTCTGAATAATACAATTCTGTCAATGATTGTACATTTACAAATGTATTTCTGATGCTTTCGAATTTTTTTTTCCGAAGACATTCATTACTACTAAACTGTAGAGGAATATTCAGTTTAGGTGACATCTGTTAATCTAGACACTTGTTTTGGTTATTTTCTATGAGTTTGCCCTGCCAGCTTTTAGAGCCTTTTTATAGCGGGACATACTTTCCACACGATTCTAAAGACCTCTAAATGAGTTATTTTCCGTTTGCGCTCTAGTTTGTGAGTTTCTGTATTGAGAGCACGAGCAATACTGTTGTACCATGTTGCAGTATTTTCTCTCTAACCTTTTTTAATGTACTAGAGAAGATAGTGTTACTGTTTTACTGTATTTATGATCAAATAAATTTAGACTTGGGAAGCAAAAAACAGTTCTTTCAAAATCATCAAAAAATTATATTGACCCAAAACCTTTGAACGGTACTGTACATTTCACAAAAAAATGAAAGAATATATCTGCTTGATAATTTTTTTCCCCTTCCATTAACCATAATAAGGTTGAAAGTTACACTTGATAAAGGCAGCCAACACTACAATTTAGTTTTATGTTAGATAATAGTTTAATAGTTCTGCATATTATACCAAAAGAAAAACATGATTTACACTCTAAAAAAATGGTGCTATATGGCACTAAAAGTGGTTATTTGGCTCGTAATCATAGGGGAACCACTTTAAGTGCTATATAGCATCAAATCTTGGTGCTTCAGTGGTTCTTCAGCGGTTCTTCACCGGTTCTTTGGGATGACTGAGGTGCTATATAGCACCGCTATACATATACAGAACCTGTTAAGATATGTTGCTATATAGCACCAAAAGTGGTTCCCCTATGATTACGAGCCAAGAACCACTTTTAGTGCCATAGAGCACCATTTTTGCTTCTAATGCTCAAAAAGTGTTATACCATATTCATTAAATGGGACAAAAATAAAATGTATCCCACATTTCTGTTCGTGTTCATATAAGGGCTCGTTCACACAGAATTTGCTTTGAAAAACGTGAGACGTGGAATATGGAAAAAACACAAGGTCTCGAGACGCGTTCTTTAAAAGTCGAACTGATTTTAACTTTAGCACTGCGTTTTTAGAACGCTGTCTTGTGCGAGACGCTGCAAAAGACACAATTGCGACGGTTATACACGTCCATCTAGCGCTTGTTTACATAGAAAGACAATGGAAAAGTAGCGCATTGAAATGAAAAAAAAAACCTTCTGTGTGAACGGCCCCTAACAATGTAATGAAAGAAAAAGCAAGCTAGATCCACTTGGTTTCCCGACAACTATTCCCTCAATCCTCTCTGTTTTTTACAGAAAAAGTATCGTGATTTCCGACTACAAGGTGTATTGGACTCTACTCTGAACAGCAAGATGTACGAGACGGTGAGAAACAGGCTGATTCTAGAAGAGGCAACAGCATCTGTAAGAGAGGGAGGGATGCAAGGCATATCCATGAAGGACAGCGATGAGGAAGATGACTAGATCCTACTGGAGACAATTAGGTGTGGACAATTCGGCCTATAATGATGCATGTACACCACTGTCCATCACTCGTACATGTCTGGATGTTGTTAACGTCATGGTCTATGACAGACAAGGGACCATTTTCAATCAAAAGTAAACAAATCTCTATTCAGATCACAAAAAATAAACGCGTATATTAACCTAAACATAAAATTAATTGATGTTTTTTGGGGAAGAAAAAGATAAGCAGAAATGTCTGAAATTCATACCTAAATGTTTCTAAGCAATATGGAGTACCATTTGTAAACAATGTTGTGTGAGATGGTAAGGAATAATGCTCGTCGTGTCCCCGTTCAATGCAAATCCATATGGCGCTTCTTCAACGTATTGTAAATACATTAATGTTACATAACTGTGCATAGACCTCTTGTTTCTTTTGGAGTGTAGGCCAACTGACATGATTGTATTAACTTGTTCAGATGTTTATATATTCAGCTCACTTCAACAACCACCGTGTGTTTTACACCCAAAATGTTTTGAGACCTTTTTTATCGAGTTGGGTAAGGTGATATGTTTGTAGCTGTATTTTAGAGACGCAATATATTCCCATAGCTTTGTGATATACTTAAACCGATGTCAATAATTTTTTTATGGCTTTACGCCATGCATAGTTTCAAAAAAATATATTTATTCTGTATTTGGGGGTGGGGACTGACACGGAAGCTTTTTGTTTGTATCATTTTTGTTTTTTTGCAACAAAGCATTTCTGATCCTTTTATTTGGAGAGCCTCTAAACGCTTGCAGGTTTTCATCATTGCCACTGTTGTTTTGCGTATATAGCGCTTTATATTCCCCTCTGTGCAGTAGCTGCATGTTCCAATTGTCAGAAATCTTATCCGAAAGCTTTTGTGGAAAGTAACTGATGGATTCATCTTGCTTCGGCCTTATGTATACCCACAGTTGGAATGTGAGAATCTGAGATTACAAAAATAAAAGAATTCAAACTCCTGACTTTTTTGTTGTTGTTGCTTTTAAAGGTACACTGTCAATATATCAACAATCCTTCTTCCAAAAAATGTCTTGCTCTGATTCACTATGGTAAGCCTATTATAAATGTTCATATTTTAAATGGAGAAAGGTTGCTCTGGCTACTTTGACGGATGTATGGCGTGGGCAGTGTTGGGGTAGTTACTCAAAAAAAGTAATTAGTTGCTAGTTACTTCTGTAAATTGTAATGAGATTACTTTACTAGTTACTGCTTTACTTTCCCGTTTCTTAATTTACTGTGTAGACACATGGACAAACATCATGGCCCTATCATCACTGTATACAAAATGGCATGTAAAACCATATGAAAGAACAATGTCCCTGTCTGCACAAAGAAATGCACTCTAAAAAAATGGTGCTATATGGCACTAAAAGTGTTTCTTGGCTCGTAATCATAGGGGAACCACTTTAAGTGCTGTATAGCACCAAATCTTGGTGCTTCAGTGGTTCTTCAGCGGTTCTTCAGCAGTTCTTTGGGATGACTAGGTGCTATATAGCACCGCTACCATATACAGAACATGTTAAGATATGGTGCTACATAGCACCAAAGTGGTTCCCCTATGATTACGAGCCAAGAACCACTTTTAGTGCCATACAGCACCATTTTTTAGAGTGTATGCATCACTGTAAAATGCACAAACAACAGGATAAAGGAGGCTATGGAGGGGTCATTTTAAAATGTGGTCAACATACAAGTTTCAAAACACAGGCTTTGGGAAACATGAGAACAAAACCAGCTTTTTATTAGATTCATGGCAATAACAAAAAAATGAAGTGGTCAATGAAAAAATATAAACATATATTTTTTATCCCAAAAAATTTAAACCGAAATGCACTTAAAGGTGCACTATGTCATTTTTTGGGGAGTAAAATATCCAAAAACCACTAGGCCAGTGTTATATATTTTGTTCACTTGAGTACTTACAATATCCCAAATGTTTACAACTATTTGTAAATCTTGAGAAATTGCTATTTTAACCAAGGAACCGGGACGTGTGAGGAAGTCGCCTGTCGATTGGGTCATATCTGTGTTCCCTCGGTTTCCGGTTTTATTCTGCAGAAACGCTTTACTCTCACTGCAGTGTGCAACAAGCGTCATAGCAGCCGCTGAGCGAACGCACAGAGTAATGTCATAACATCATTTTCAACACACTCAGATGGATCTAATATGATAAACAGAGCTGAGTTACCTCATACTCACGACCGGAAAACCGGAAGTGGCGCCGGTGACTGTGTCATAATAAAAGTTCCTCCAGAGACCGTGTCATAATAAAAGTCCCGCCGCTCTTCTAATTAACAATCGCTCCAGCGGCCTTGCTCAGCTCCACAACACTCGGTCCTGCTCTGCTTCATACTACAGTAACGTGAATAAACGCATCCATGGACATGATTTCTGCCCGAGTCGTATCCCGATTCTTTTACACCGGCTGTGAGGTGAAGACTACATGTCCCAAGATTCTGCGCTCAAACGTTGCGTCATCAAACTACGCCTTTGTGTTGAACAGGCTACCCCTAGTCGACAGAAAAGTTACATAGTGCATCTTTATGTCCATAAAAAGGAAACAGAAAATGCAATTAATTAAATAAATAGAAAATTCACGTCATCCTAATGTCGGACGTTGGCTTGCGAGTCGCGGGGATTTTTCTAAATTCAATGGTCGACAGGGGAAGCATGTCTTCTACAGTGACCCTGCAACTAGCCTGTTAATTTCTGTTCGTGTTACCTGCTCCGCTCCAAGACTTGAGAAAAGCTTAGCTTGTTTAGACGGGGTCGGCTGCTCGAGTGACTCAGCGATCAGGATCTTTCGCCACAAGTTTTGTATTGCCATGCTGGGCTGACAAATGCTTAGACAGGTTGCTTATTGTGTTGGCAGCAGTTGAAAGACACTTGTCGCCTGAGCATAGAGTGCATTTCACACGAATATTTTTGTCCTTTCGAGCAATAAACTGAAAGTAATGTGAATATCGCCACTGGCCGAAACCCCGTGTCTCTGTCTCTGTCTCCATTCCCTCTCTCCTTTGCAGGCAGCAGCTACGTCACTCAAACACACACAGGCAGCACTTAAACAGATCAGAACTTTACACACAGGCAAACACGGCTTGGGTAACGTAGGAAAGCGCTCCTATTGTCTAGTAAAGTAGTGTAGTTACCGATGTTTTTAGTGTAATGCGTTACTTTACTTTGTTACCCAAAAAAGTAGTATCATTACTGTAATCCATTATTTTGTACCTCATTACCCCCAACACTTGGTGTGGGCATACGTTAACAACGATCAAGAAAGGTTGACATGGAGCATGCTAAATCTTGAACCTCTGGGAAGTCACCCGTTTAAAAAAAAATCCAGAACAGAGGACAGTCTGATGGCAAAAAGAAAACACGACAGCTTGTAATAAAACAAGAATCAACATAGGGTAGGCTATGTTTACACGACAACAATGTACTAAAAACATATGACAGCCTTGTCAAAATGAACCCGTTCACATAAATCTGCGAAAATTACTAAAAAGCAAGGATGTATGTCTTTGACATTATTAATTAAATTATAAAAGGATTAAAATTGATTTAAGGAAATAAAGAAATAAGAATGATAAAAGTTCCAGTTCTATTGTAGTTACGAAGTAATATAAGCAAATAAAAATATACACTCACCTAAAGGATTGTTAGGAACACCATACTAATGCTGTGTTTGACCCCCTTTCGCCTTCAGAACTGCCTTAATTCTACGTGGCATTGATTCAACAAGGTGCTGAAAGCATTCTTTAGAAATGTTGGCCCATATTGATAGGATAGCATCTTGCAGTTGATGGAGATTTGTGGGATGCACATCCAGGGCACGAAGCTCCCGTTCCAGCACATCCCAAAGATGCTCTATTGGGTTGAGATCTGGTGACTGTGGGGGCCATTTTAGTACAGTTAACTCATTGTCATGTTCAAGAAACCAATTTGAAATGATTCGAGCTTTGTGACATGGTGCATTATCCTGCTGGAAGTAGCCATCAGAGGATGGGTACATGGTGGTCATAAAGGGATGGACATGGTCAGAAACAATGCTCAGGTAGGCCGTGGCATTTAAACTATGCCCAATTGGCACTAAGGGGCCTAAAGTGTGCCAAGAAAACATCCCCCACACCATTACACCACCACCACCAGCCTGCACAGTGGTAACAAGGCATGATGTTCTAATTCTGTTTAAGTCAAATTCTGACTCTACCATCTGAATGTCTCAACAGAAATTGAGACTCATCAGACCAGGCAACATTTTTCCAGTCTTCAACTGTCCAATTTTGGTGAGCTCGTGCAAATTGTAGCCTCTTTTTCCTATTTGTAGTGGAGATGAGTGGTACCCGGTGGGGTCTTCTGCTGTTGTAGCCCATCCGCCTCAAGGTTGTGCGTGTTGTGGCTTCACAAATGCTTTGCTGCATACCTCGGTTGTAATGAGTGGTTATTTCAGTCAGAGTTGCTCTTCTATCAGCTTGAATCAGTCGACCCATTCTCCTCTGACCTCTAGCATCAACAAGGCGTTTTCGCCCACAGGACTGCCGCATACTGGATGTTTTTCCCTTTTCATACCATTCTTTGTAAACCCTAGAAATGGTTGCGGCCCGTCTGGCACCAACAACCATGCCACGCTCAAAATTGCTTAAATCACCTTTCTTTCCCATTCTGACATTCAGTTTGGAGTTCAGGAGATTGTCTTGACCAGGGCCACACCCCTAAATGCATTGAAGCAACTGCCATGTGATTGGTTGATTAGATAATTGCATTAATGAGAAATTGAACAGGTGTTCCTAATAATCCTTTAGGTGAGTGTATATTTTTTTTTAAATATGCACGCATTCACTCTTATTTTTCGTCTGCCTATATGTACAAATGCAAAACATTTCTTGTCACGTCAAATTCAGTTATGATTTACATTATATTCAAAATGGTGAAATTAGTTTGTATTCAAGTAGTTTGCATCACTTGATATTACTGTTGGTCGCTGAACATTTTTATCGTAAAACAATTGACAAATATTAAATGTTTAGCTACTATGATAAAAGTGTCGCTTTGGAATTCGCAGTAACAATAATCCCTGCCTTCTTTGATTTGATTGGCCATCTCACTCATTCTGACTGCTGAGGCAGACCAACCTAAACCATTTTACTTTTGTCATCCTAGCAACAAACAGAGTGGTGTGTAATGGAGTACAACAGAGCAGCAATATTAAATATTGGGGGGGGGGGGACAATTTAGCAAATTCTAATTATTCAGGGAGACTTGTTCCCCTCAATGTGGTGGTTATGGCCCTGCTAAAAAGGCTGTATAATGCATGCCAGGCCAGTAGTTGGTGATGTCCCTAATACGCATGCGTGGACATGTACTGTAATACATGACATTTTCACATATTCACGTTTTTATTGTTTACATGAAGGCGGTAAAGATATATCATTTTCAAAACCTTGTACTTTGAAACCTGTTTTTAAAAGCTTACGTTTTCAGGCCCCCAAAACGCATAAAAGTTTTACGTTTTCAGTTGAAAACGATGTTGTGTAAACATACCCATAGGCTTTTCGGACAACAACTGAGAGATTTGAAATGTTAAAAGCGATGTGGAGATGGCGTTTTGCAGTGTTGGGGGTAACGCATTACAAGTCACTTGAGTTAAGTAATCAGATTGCTTTTTCAAGTAACTAGTAAAGTAACGCATTATTTTTCAAATTTACAACAAAATATCTGAGTTACTTTTTCACATTTATTTGACTGACAGCTCAAATGCAAAATCAGAGTACTATGCAAACCTCCAATAGTTAATGTTGAATTTACAAATATTTTTATGCATTTAATCTATCTTTATTGACCAATGTCTTGCTGCTGACCTTTGATGATTCAGTTAAACCATGAGCAAAAATTCATATATTCTTTGTTTTTATTGGTAAAACTTTTTCTCCTGCGTCCTATTTTTCTATTATCCAGAATGGCAGCACAGCAGAGCTGCGCCCTCTACTGTTCATGCATGAATTTGCATTTTATTATTTTAATTTTGGTATATATATATATATATATATATATATATATATATATATATATATATATATATATATATATATATATATATATATATATATATATAACAAGCCCAGGTCAGAAAAAGTAGCGCAAAAGTAACGTAACGCATTACTTTTCTTAAAAAGTAACTAAGTAACTCAATTAGTTACTTTTTAAGGGAGTAGCGCAATATTGTAATGCATTACTTTTCAAAGTAACTTTCCCCAACACTGTCAATAGGTGAGTATGGTAGTTTATTGAACAGATAAATTGCCATATGTAGCTCTCTAACAGAGATCATTGTAAAGCATTAACTATTGTGAAGGGTCATATTCATCAGAGAAGTTTTTTAACTGCTAAAGGGCCAAACGTGTAAATCAATAAAAATAAAAGTCACAATGTTTTATTCATTGCTCTGACCACCTTAAAAGTCTCAAAATCTTAATAAATGAAGCCACGCCAAAGGATTCAAACTCATCACATGCAGCACCTGCCATACAGCACAGGCTTCATTCAGGACTTACAGTATATAGGCTTACTGAAGCACACAACTTCAACCGTGACTTAACCTCTCCCCACACCCACCCACTTCCACCAAGAAGAAGAGAAAAAGAAAAAAAGTCTGAGATTAACATTTTGGGATTAAGTCATAGCTCATCTTCAGTACCTATATTGCAGAACAGAAGGAGATTGACTGACCAAAGATGACACAGACCAGTCCCAAGGCAGATCTTCTCAACCAGATTAAACATTTTCATGTAAGATTTTCAAAACAAATCAGTCTGATCTCCAAGACAATAAGTATAAATGCAAGGGATTAGATAATAATACCGTGACATATTAAATGAAGGATGAATATCTTAATTATAACATTGATTGCTCGAAAACAAGTCCTTGAGAATGAGGAAAACAAACAAGACAAGATTTGAAATGATCACTGGTTTTAGAAGAAAAACATAATTTGAAAGCGTAAATATAACTTCCAAACTTGAATTAGCATATTTAAACATCACTAACCATAAATTCCAACATTCTAAATATGTATATACATTTAAATTAAAAAAAAATATTTTGGATTGACAGCCCAAATGATTTGTATTTAATTGAATTTAATTACATTGTATATATTTATAGAGCAGATTGACTGGTCAAAGATTACCATTTTTATTAATTTTAATTTTTAATTTTGAAAGAAGTCTCGTATGCTCACCAAGGCTGCATTTATTATTAGAACAGTTATTGTAAAATAAAATTACAATTTAAAATAAAGTTTTATTTTTTTTATATATATTTAAAATGTAGTTTGGGACAGTTGTGCTACTTAATATGTTTGTGGATACTTTTTCATTATTCTTTTATATGAATTTAAGAGTAGATCATGAATGTATCATTCAACATTTACATGCCATCTGGTAAAATAACATTGTCCATTGGCACATTGTTAAGTATAACTGAGGTGAAGTGTTTCATTTAACCCCCTGGAGCACAGACTATAGGTAATAATGCAGCACTCAGAGCTGGAGAAAGGAATGGATGGGCTTTAACTAGCAGATGGAAATTGCCTTTTCATCTCTTTACTCTTTCCGATCAAAACCCACGGATACAATTTGGTGTGTTGCTCGGCGCGGGGGCACAGGGCAGGGAAAGACAAATGAGAGAGGCCCACCGCTAGAATATGTTCCCGTGGCCCGCCGCTGTGACCTAATTGTGGGAATGTACGCTTCCTCCGAGGCGCCGCTCTCGCGCTGATTTCACTGTAATCAACAGAGGAGGACAGCAATGCTCTGTCGCCGGGCACGGAGCGCTGGAAGAGGAGCCTCGGATATCATACATTTAATTTCCTCATAAATCCTGCCGCAATGCAACAATTTTGAGAGGGAGAGGACCCGGCGACAGATTAATAGGCAAGGAGATTTATTCTGGCACGATCTGAGCTGCTTTGGCTTTTAAGCCTCAATCAGGTTAGGAAATAGGAATGATAAGTGTATCCAAATAAAAGATTCTCCAATTGACCGGCGCAACAAGAACTGGCCCCAGGTTCACACTCGCATCTGTGCGGGAGAGAGGCTTCCGAGACGCGAGGCCCGTCCTCGAGCGCAGCGTGTGACCTCGAGAACGAAGGCGGTGGGCAAATGAAAAACAGAAATTGCAGACACAAATACACAGGGAAAGTAGCACAAGATTACGTTTGTGTGCCAACCTTGGGTTAGACTTAAACGTTTCAATTCGAGGCCCACAGCGTGCGTAGTTTCACCCTGCCTGCTCGAACAGATGTCATTGTGCGATGACGAGCACGACTCTCACCTGGACTACAACCGACTGTTCAGAGGCGCGCGCGCGCGCGCTCGTGTGGAAGGATTGGATGCCAGCGCGCGTCTCTAAGTAAACCCTCTAAGTAAACAGGTAGATGTCAGATCCCTTCAACAAGGACAATTCAAAGCCTCTTATGTTTTTTTTAAAGCCAACCCGCCGCAACCATCTTATCTCCGCATTAGGACGGGGTACAACGGGCCTGGTTATTATTATTTTTTTTATCTTTTCCATGAAATGAATAGCTTAATGTTTAAAGTAATCTCACATTATGTTTAGCTCATGGGAGCGCCGTCAGGTTGAGTGAGAGACAAAGAGAGATGAAGATGATGATCATCATCATCATCCAGCTTTAATCAGAAATGGCTCAGAGGATAAAGTGTGTCATATCTGGCCCTGTGAATGGGCTTATGTTGAGATCTCACTCACCTTCCCGCTACACCGCGTAATATCCGCACTTCAAGCAAGATACGGTAAATCAAGACCCCAGCATGTTAATTTTAGGATTTAAACCTTTGACTTTCTTTTACTTTTCCACATATTTGCCTGTAAATAAAGATTTTCAATTCATCTGTATTATAGGCTATGCAGGCGGTGCAATAGGCCTGTTGAAAATATAGTCATCATGGCTGAATGGTTAGAAAAGGGTTTTCACAATACAGCACAAACTTAAGTGCATTATTGCTTTGACAAAAAAGCTACAGCATAATATAAATATTCACCTATATTATTATTATTATTCTTATATAAATATTGTGATCAATTCAAAATTGAAAATATATACTAATTTATCATATAATGTTTTTGGAGTCGGTGAGTTATATGAATGCATTAAAAATGCATATCTTAAACATTTTTATAAATTTTACACGTGTGTGTGTGTGTGTGTGTGGGGGGGGGGGGATAAGGTGTTTTGTTAGTTTTTGAAAGAAATATTCTGCAAAATGCATTTTATTTGATTAAATTGCAGTAAAACATTACATTTTTCATTATTTTTAAATTTAAAATGACTGTTTTATGTATTAACATATCTTAAAACGTCATCCTGTGATTGCAAAGCTGAATTTTCAGCATCATTACTGCAGTCTCAGTCACACGATCCTTCAGAAATCATTCTAATAGGCTGGTTTGGTGCTCAAGAAACATTTCTTCTTATTATCAATGTTGAAAACAGTTGCTGCTGTTTTGTGTGGAAATTGTGATACATTTTTTTCAGGATTCTTTAATGATGATAAAGTTCAAAACAACATAATTTATTTTAAATAGACAATGTATAACATAAAAACGTCTTAATTTCTTTTTTTTAATCTTACACTCTAAAATATGCTGGGTTGAAAATGGACTAACCCAGCAATTGGGTTGTTTATTTCCAGTTGTTTTTAAGCAAACATTTAAGCCAACCGCTGGGTTTAAACAACCCAATTGCTGGATTAGTCCATTTTCAACCCAGTTTTTTGTAGAGTGTACAGACTCCAAAACACAGTGTTGTGTTTGTAGTGTTTATATAAATGAATATTTCAATAAGGTGACTCGTTTCATTATATAAAGTAGCTAATTATATAAATGGTAATAAACAGCATTATTAACGAATTGCAGGTCCACAGTATTGTGCTACTACACACCCTCTCAACGGTGATGTCATGTGAGAGTCTGATAACTTCAGACATCTCCTCAAAGAAACACAAATATGCTTGAAATAAGTTTAAAGTGGATAATCAGGCCCTTGAGAGCAATGAGCTCACATCCTCTGCAGCCAATCAAACGGCTGGAATCACATCCTTCTCTCATTCTCATTCCCATTCTTCCCTCATCCACCTGTTCTGAAGCCTGAAGTGAATATGTTAATGCCCGGCCTTACTCACAAGGCGCATCGTCTGCATCCCGCAGTCTCCTCCATCCCCATAACACCGGAGGGGACATTCCCTTGTCCATTTTGCGGACCATATTTAATTTAGTGGACAGATGAGGGACGTGAATAGTGAATAGCAAGGTGAAGTAGGGTTACTCAGGTTGCGCTGCACCCGCGGCTTTGTACGGCTTCCTCGCCATTGTTCTGGAAAAAGCATTCAAACCTTTTGCTCGGAGCATCAAAGGTGCGGTTGAGTCCCCCCCCGCGCTTTGGAGACCACTGTGCCATTCAGAGCTGACATTATGGAGAACCTACTGCACACGGACAAGGGTCAGACAAATAGAAGCAGGAGCAAAAGTGGTTCACTCAGCACTTGAAAGAACGTTAGGACTTGAAAAGGAAAATAGAGAAGAAAGGTGCACTGAAAGACAATTTCAAACGGAAAAGAGCTGGCTAAGAGAGCATGCACTAGATAGGGAGCCGTGTATGGCTATGACAAGACCGCACAATCGCAAAACGTACTGTGACCATGCAAATCTTTGCCCTGTGTGCCCATCTGAGTGATCCTCGCATGCGTGTGTCCCGGGATGCTGAAGAGAGGAGAACGGACAGGCAGTGAGGCGCAGGTGAGAAACTCCGATGGGCTGCCGGAATGTCCTGGCTGACAAAAGGACTCACTCAAGTCTGCATTAAAACAGCCATTTTTTTGCAGTCCACAGCAACTGCCTGACAACACAGCTTTTCTCCTTGGTCACCGTTTTCTTTACAACTTCGACAGCTACTTTCTTTTTCTCTTACTATTGCTATGCTATGAGAGTTTTTTTTTAGTCTCCGTTTTTTTTTTTTTTTAGGTAAGCCTTTTTGTAGGAATCAGATAAACTATTTGCAGAGATGTGAAGGGTTATGCAACAATGTTTAGCTATAGAGCTTCAGATTTTAAAGAAATGCACAAATATGTAATACATTAGTTTATAAGCACTTAATTCATGTGCCCTCATAATTTTTAATCAAACTAACTTCCCCTCCCTCTTGCAGCGACATCTCTTTTCTTTTCTGATGATGTGTTTCCTGGCGTGAGGGCGGGACAACCTCTAACTCACATAAGATTGACCAATAGAGAGGCGCAGGTATGATGTCAAATTTTATAGGCAGTTAGCAATGCACTGGTTCCCTCAACAAAAACCCAATAGGATTTTCTCATTGGCTTTTGGATTATCGCAAAAATTATCGCTGTTTTGTCCATAAAGATTATTACCACAGATTAACACAACTTTTATTAAGCCTAAATGCAGTCGCCAGAAGTAAAAGGCTAACGGTTGGCTATAAACGGACTACACCACGGTCCCACAAATTCAACATCACCATCGCTAAGCTTCCGAACAACTCTTTCAGTTTTATTCTCAAACACTTTTACCTCATTATAAGCATAACAAGGCTGTAAAAGTGGACTGAGCTTTCCTGACTGATGATGTCTAATCTCCTCGACAGCCTTTGAAGTCCCATTTACCCACTTGTTAGCAATCGCCTTTTGGTGGTATAATACTGATGTATTTTATATCGTATAATAAAACGTGAACGTGTCTTGAGCTCGTGTTCACCACAGACCTTATTTCAGGAGTGTCTATTTACACCAAGTGCAAATAGCGTGCCTTGTTGGCAAGTGCTATTCGCACTAGCTCCGCCTAACAATGCCTGTTTGGGAAAAACAGGATTAAAAACATAACTGGCATATTTCAATGTTTTCAGTGGCGTAGTCAGTAAAGCATAAGGCTTAAATATCTAGGTTTTGACCAAGCCGCAACCTCCCGAAGTATCTCTTGAAGCCAATACGGAAGTGACATATACTGCAATTCATCAACTGGCCACTAGGGACCGGCTCCAGAAGGGAGCAGAATCTCATTGAGCCCCATGTTAAAATGCCCAACTTTACAGCAGTATAAAACATGTTTACAGCCTGGTACAATTTGTAGTGTTGGTCTATACGGCTAATTTTGCCCTTCATGACGACTGTGAGGGGGTGAATTTTTTTATAACTCATTCGTTGCCATTATATAAAGCATTAAAGTTCTGCATAATTAAGGGCGTGGCCACTTCGAGTGACAGGTGGATAGGCATTTATCTACTGTCTGTTAGTCATCGCGTCACTTCAGCTCCGCCCACGTCCTGCCTTTTTGCCCATTGTCTGTTATCCGGGAGTGACGGGAGATGACGCGCTGCCAAGATGGCAACGGCCAGCTCATCCCTACTTTACGCTTCAAAACTGCTCTTCAGAATCCTATGGGTGACGTCACGGACACTACATCCATATTTTTTTTTCAGTCTATGGTTTTGATGCGATCGACGTTTAATCCCTGACATCTGATCTGTTTATGTTAAACATCACACTAGCACTTTTTCATTTCCTAATCCAACAGTAACTATGAGGAACCACTTTAAAAAAAAAAAGCAAAATAGGGCATAGGACAGTGTTTCATACCTAGTTCATTAATCATGCAAATATCTTATACATTGGCTGTGTACAGTTTGTAATCTATTATAGATTTTTGAACTCATTAATCATAACACTTGAATGACAAAACAAACCTGAGAACATTCATTGACGCAAACAGAAAAAATTCACTCAAATCAACATGAAAAGTGAACTAATCAACAGTTTTCTTCTTCTATAGAAGCTACCAAGGCTAAATATAAATCTGTACTTTTCATCAAGACTGATCTGAGAACAGATGGATTGGAAGCGTTGCATTGAATCGGTCTCTAAATGCACCTATGGGTGGGATCCCTGCCACAAAGTGTGGCACAATGTGTCTCTGGAGGTGTGCTTGAGTCTCGCTCCACTTCTGTTTGTCTCTCATGTCCTGCAATTCTTACAGTTAAAGTGTTACATCACTTTCTTCCTTACCTGGAATTAAAAGCTGCTGAATTCACAGGTGTCTTCATTATCAGTAGTAAGTACCACACACATTTCAGTTCTTCCCTTTTGTAACCTGTTAATGTGATTCACAAGCTGTCATTGCTGTTGCAAAGATTAACTCATTTATTAAACACCCAAACTTATTTTAATTAAACAAGTTGGTAGCCCTTCTGAGCATTCAAAAATTAGACAGTGATTAGATTGACCACTTCTGAAAAACGTATGTCTATTTATGCATCAAATCTTATTATAGATTCTACCCTGGTCTACTGTACAGTATAATGTGTGCAACATTAAATAATATACTCTACACACACACACACACACGGTTCACTATCTTTGTGGGGACTCTCCATAGACGTAAAGGTTTTTACTGTACAACTGGTATATTCTATCCTTTACACTAACCCTACCCCTAAACCTACCATTTTTACATTTTCAAAAAAACTAATTCTGTATGATTTATAAGCTTGTTTCCTCACGGGGACCTCAATGTAGGTCCCCCGGTGACACGAGTCCCCATGCATTCAGGTTGAACATTTTCATACACAAACTGTATATTCTATCCACTGACCACTAAACCTACCCATCACAGAAAACGTTAAGCCTTTTTACATTTTCAAAAACATAATTCCTAATGGGGACCAAAAAATGTCCCTACAAGGACAAGGATTTCAGATTTTGCCATCTTTGTGGGGACATTTGGTCCTCATAATGAATAGGGGTTGCCAGGCCACACACACCCTTTCAGAAAGAGCACCTTTGTACTACCTAAAAAGTGCATATGTGACCCTGGTCCACAAAACCAGTAAGTCAAAGAAGTATATTTATGTCAATAGCCAACAATACATTGGATGGGTCAAAATGATCAATTTTTCTTCTATGCAAAAAATCATTAGGATATTAAGTAAAGATCATGTTCCAGGAAGATATTTTGTAAATTTCCTATATAAATATATTTTTAAAATTATTATTTTTATAATATGCCTAGCTAAGGACTTCATTTGGACAACTTTAAAGGGGATTTTCTCAAATTCCAGATTTTCAAATAGTTGTATCTCGGCCAATATTGTTCTATCCTAACAAACTATACATCAATAGGAAGCTTATTTTTTCAGACAGATAGATAGATAGATAGATAGATAGATAGATAGATAGATAGATAGATAGATAGATAGATAGATAGATAGATAGATAGATAGATAGATAGATAGATAGATAGATAGATAGATAGATAGATAGATAGATAGATAGATAGATAGATAGATAGATAGATAGATAGATAGATAATATTAAGATGTTTCGATTTAGTTTCAAAATAATTCAAACAGTAGCAGACAGGACGTTTTCTTTAGTTGCCTGTATGCCAACACGCCAATTTCCTAATATAGGTTGTGAACTAACGGCTATTGTGCTGAAAATCTATGTAAAGTTCTCAGGTTTGTATACGACAATTAAACGCGCCATAATACACAAGCAATTTGTCATGTAAATCGTGCTCCGTCTTTTGCCTCCTGCTTTCTGAAGAGGAGCGCGTCCGTTGAATGGGAGTTTGAGCTAATTTCACAACGTGTTCGCGGACTGAGAGTGAAGTTACAGAGATTAATGTTTATTGTGTCGACAAGCCGCTAATTGTCCCTGAATAAACTCAAATTAGAGTTAGATCATTTACATATGAGTAGAATTAGTGGAACCTCTGCTGGTGTGGGGAAAGGGTTTCTCCAACGTTTCTCAGCTATGTTTTTCTTGTTTTATTTGGTTGAAATAGTAAAGACTGAAATAACCACTTCAGAAATTTAGCTAGGCAAGGGTAAACTATTCCAACACCAGATAGGCTATAGTTAATTTAAGTGAGGATAGCAAAATAGTGTATTTTTATACCCAAACATTCTTCCTATAGGCCTAGTGGACTACACTCTAAAAAAAAGGTTCTATATGGCACCAAAAATGGTTCTTGGCTCGTAATCATAGGGGAACCTTTTTTTAGTGCTATATAGCACCAATTGTGGTGCTTCAGTGGTTCTTCAGCGGTTCTTCAGATGTGCTATATAGCACCTTAGTCAACGAACCGGTGAAGAACCACTGAAGCACCAAAATTGGTGCTATATAGCACTAAAAAAAGGTTCCCCTATGATTACGAGCCAAGAACCATTTTTGGTTCCATTTAGAACCTTTTTTTTTTTTAGATTGATAAGAATGTGGGACCAAAATGATTAAGACATTTGACCTGACCACGTTTTGCTTAAGTGTTTTTTCTTTCATTGCTAATGTGACCTTTTACACCACAGTCTAAACAAAATGAAGCATTGCTTGGTCATTGGTTGACCTAAATTGGTATTATCTAATTGTGATTGGTTGATTGTAATTCATTACATAGCCTACCTTTCTATCAAAGTTATCTGACATTATTTGTTCTTGTCGTATTTTATTATCATTTTCTAAACTATATCGAATAAACTTCGTGTCTGAATACATTTAGCTTTGACTGCATTTTAAAATGATTCCAAGAGAGTTCATCCACAGTGTTACAGTCAAAGCCTAACAAGCTAATGACTGTATAGTCGTGTTGGAAGACGTCTTCAGGCTTCACTCAGAAGAATGTAAAGTCAACATCATCTCCAGGCGTCGCTGCACGAGCAACTTCCTCCATATTCTCCTCCTCAGAGTAAAGATAATCACTCGCTGTGTTTGAACTTGAAAAGCTCCGTCGCGGCCTTTTTGTAATACTTTGTGTAATACTTTGAAATCGTCTGCAAACAAATGATTTCAAGCTGGACCTCTTAAAAAGACGAGAGGGCGACTGGTCATTGTAGCAAGCACACAAAACTCGGGATTCCAGCAAACTTTTTATACAGCTTTAAAAGGGTCTCTCTCTCTTTTTTCATTTCGTGCTATACCTCTGGCCAGGCTAAGTCTTTTCTTCCATGCTTTAATCCTTCCCTTTATTTCAGACAAACACAAAACCAGGTTCCACGCAGTGCTTTAGTGGCTAAAAGTGAAAGAGCTGCTTCTTTCGGGGCTGAACTCTGAATCGCGCTGGAAAATTGGTTCCTCTGAATAGGTGAAGGAGGAAAAACGTTTAATAGGATCCGAGGGAGGTTCTGCTCTCGCAATCTGCTCTCTAAACAGGTGGAAATGGGACCTTCTCAATTGTACAAATAGTAAGTATAAACCAGCATGGAAAAGCAATTTCCAGCGACAAGGATTAGCAACTTGCAATGAAAATTGAAACTGAAAATCCTTCTTATTAAACCGACCTGAACTGCACATTTCCTGTGAAACTGAGCGCATAAATAAATAAATAAATAAATAAATAGAGTGACGTATAAATATGTTGAATATATTTGTATCATCAAATACAGCAATTATGATCAAAGTGCAAAATATTTCATTAAATATTTTTGAATTCATTGAAAAACAAAATGTCACTATACAATAATGCAAATTAAATAATTGTTTATACCTATGTGTTTTAATGCACTCCACCTGCACCTCGCGGATCATAAATGTAAACTGCGCTGTGGATGCGCGACAGGCGAATTGGGGCAAGAAACTTAAATAATAATCTGTAGTATCTGTCATGCATACCACCCCCGTGGCCGTGTATAAATGAGCGGTAAGAGAGGGGACAGTTGTGGTGATGGCGCTCCTTGTCACCCTGATAAGAGCAAGAGCAAGTGATGTCAGCTAAGTGCTCCAGACAGTGATCTCGCGCTGATGAGGACGTCTGCGAGTAAAATGTGACAGTGCAGTCACGCCGTTATCGTTGAATAGCCCACATCTGCTGCGCGCTTTGGAGGAAAAAGGTAAACTACAACATCGACTCTCTGGCGTAAGTTTGCTGTAAGATTTTCGCAAGTGCTGAATGAGAATCGACTCGGGGAGGGGTTTTGTCTTATTCTCTGCTTAACGAGCTCTGTAATGTCCTGTTAATTTTGTGTGTACTAGTTAATGAGCATTAATCGGGTACCCCTGGTTGCTATTGTTCGGGGGATGGCCATTTGAATGCAAATGGGTGACAGTGTAAAAGCAAGGTGCTTATTAAACTGGTGCGTGTCCTGGCTTCTCTGGAATTCAACAGGAGAGGACGGGGCGGCTGGTCGATGCTCACACCAAGTTGTGTAGAAATGGCGAGCTCTCTCCCTCTGGAAACAGTGATGTCCTGCCCGAGACTTGACGACAGGAGCGGGGCCACGGCTGCACCCAAGTCCCTGGCCTTTTCAATCGAACGAATTATGTCCAAGACGTCGGAACCGAAAGCCGCAGCGGAGGAGCGCCGTGGAGGTCTTGAGGGATCCGAGGGGAAGAAGACGGTCGGCTTGTGTACACCCATTCCCTGCATGATCCCGATCCAGCCGTTCAGCTACGACCTGCAGGCCAAGGCTTTAATGAATTATTCCGAGTTCTGGAAAGTTAATTTCAGGGGAGCACTATGCACTTCAGCGGCCATGTGTAAAGCCAACTGCGGCGTCTGCAGCAAAGCGGACGCGGGCATCAAGCACTCGGTGCTGCCGGGGAGCAGGGTCATCAAACCGCAGGTGATACACCAAGCGCTGGCCATGCCCACCAACGGATCGTTGTGTTATTTCAATTACTTGGACTCTGCTTATCATCAGCCCGACCTGCTGAGCGGACACTTATTTTCCTCAGCAATCGCGAACTCTCAAGCACAAGCCATAAGCGCGCACCAGAAGCTCCTCTTGTTGGAGAACGCGAAACTCGCGTGTGTTTCACCAGAGAAATTCCCCACACCTCAGTACCCACATAAAGAGCATCTTCCAGGGCAGCTGGACCAGATTGTCCGGGAGAACAACAATCTGACGGAGAAGAACGGAGTGAAAGCGCACAGCAAAACGAATAACTGCTCTTCTGACGGGAAACCCAAGAACTTCACGTGCGAAGTTTGTGGAAAGGTAAATAACGGAATTCAAGTTGTTTTGACGGGAGGTGGGAAATGAAAATAACGCACACATAAAATGCTTTATTAAGCTCTTTCTTTTTTTCTTTTAAAGGTGTTCAACGCGCACTATAACCTGACGCGTCACATGCCGGTACACACAGGCGCAAGGCCGTTCGTGTGTAAAGTATGCGGGAAAGGTTTCCGCCAGGCCAGCACATTATGTAGACACAAAATCATTCACACACAGGTGAGTAAAAAAATGCAATTTATGTCCCATATATATTTTTTTATATAGGCTATATGCTCCCGCGAGATATAATTTACTTACAATGACTTTATTCACAGGAGAAACCTCATAAATGTAACCAGTGTGGAAAAGCTTTCAACAGAAGCTCGACTTTAAACACACACATCCGAATTCACGCGGGATACAAACCATTCGTCTGCGAATTTTGTGGAAAGGGCTTTCATCAAAAAGGTAACAATTCTCGAACATATTTTTGCATAAAATCCGATTGATGTTTTTTATTTTTTTTTATTTTTTATAAATCTATTTTAAATGAGATCAGTTTGTCACTCAACTAACTACTTGCCATTACAAGATTTGTACATTTCATATGGGTCAAAACACAGACCTTTAACTCCTTTGTAGTACGTCGACAGCTCTCGACGTGATATTAACTAAGTTTGACAACTTCTTGACTTCAACATGCAAAGTGCTGATTAGGGAAGGCTTGAAAACGAAACTCTTCTGCTAAATGTAACTTAATTGAGAACTGTTGACCTGTTGAGGAAAAAAACTGACATAATTCTTTTTTTTTATATTTTTTTCAGGGAATTACAAGAATCACAAACTGACCCACAGCGGCGAAAAACAGTACAAGTGTTCAATCTGTAGCAAAGCCTTCCATCAGATCTATAACCTCACGTTTCACATGCACACGCACAACGACAAGAAGCCCTTCACCTGCGGGACCTGCGGGAAAGGCTTCTGCAGGAACTTTGACTTGAAAAAGCACATACGGAAATTGCACGATAACAGCAGTTGTTTATCAAGCGGAAATGATTCTTCCAGAGGACACCAAAACTAAGACGCGACCAGTTTTTGACTGAACCTGGACAATTTGTTTTTTCCTTCTGGTGGTGCTTTAACATCTTCCACCGACATGAACGAAGATGGACGGGACGGGAGAAAAATCATCATCGAGGAATTGTACATAAAAACAGAATAAAATATTATTTAATGAAACCACTGCCATACGGGGCTGTCAAGCAATTATTTGTAGACTAGATGAAACAAAGGGGTTTTATAAATAAATACAACCATATGTGTAAAAAGAAATGTTTGATAAATTTGTAAATTGGTTGAAAATTGTTGACGCAGTAAAGCAAAGGCTAAAATAAAATCATAAATACAATAATGTCGGATTTATTTTTATATAGCCTAGAAAAATTACATGCATTCACCAGTTTGTTCAACATCAATTTTTGGGGGGGGTTCTCCCACATTGTTATGATTTTTTTTAAGCACATATTTTATTTTAAAGTCATTTGAAAATGTAGGCTTAATTTAGACTTGGGTTTTGCCATTTTAAAAGAATTACAAAAAAACTGTGACTAAAGATTTGCTTTTACATAAAATTCGCTTATAAGTAAAAATAAATACATTGGGAAAAATTAACTGTAGACTATAAATTAAAAGTACTAAAATATACTACACTAGCCTATATAGAAAAGTAGACCAAAAGTGACTAAATATAATAGAATATATAGACTAAATTAAGACTATAGCAGACTATATAGAAAAATAGACTAAATTAAAGGTAGATTATATTAGACTAAATATAGTAGACAGTACAGTAAATGAGTTGTATAAATTGTGCAGTTAAATACAAATCAAGGCACAAACAAGACTCCTTCATCTCTCAAATATAATAACAATCGATCTATTGCCTGCAGCCATTCAGTGCACAGTTAAATTTAAAGCTCATAATGACATGTCTGGTGGAGTTCAAAGCCTGTGGTTTCACTCAGACATTTGATACACGGCTCTGCCTCTGTGACCATACACTTGACTTCAGTTTAATGGCTCGAATTATCAGATAAAACATGGACTCTTGAAAGCCTATTACGTTAATCAACTAAAGAGCCTCGGGGGAAGCTTCAACGCATCAAGTCGTGTTCATCAGTAGGTGGAAAATGGACTACCTTTTCCCCACTTCTCCTCATCACCGCAGCTTTAATAAACAATAATGTATTCCGCGCACGGATCCTGGAACAATATTATCCTTACACGCCAACAGAAATTCTGATGAGAGACAAGCGCGTGATCCCAAATCTCGCTCTCCCAATTACAGCCCAATTAGCAATTATGCCCACGTCTTGGGACCACGAGGAAGACTAATATTACTAGTTGAATGGCCTATTCACCTCCTCAAAGTCACGGTTCTAAAATGTGTTTGAACAGAAGTGTCTTCATGTCATTCAACTGCATTTCGAATGTCGTCCCATGTGAAATAACTGCGTGATTTGTTTCAAGAGGAATGACCGGGTCTCGAGAGCTTTACAATTAACCTGCCATACATTGGATGTATAGCCTAGTCAGATGTTATAGTGCGCATTTACTAAATAATCATTTTTTTTTTTTTTTTTGGACAAATCAAAGAGAGAAAAGGCATATAAACCGTCTATTTAGATAATTATTAAGAAGAACAAGAATGAACTGGTATGGAAACTATCCGTATGGAAACTATTTCTATAATTTCTACCAGTTTTTAGTATCAGCTCGATTTTATTCACCAGCAATTGCATTCAAATTGGCCTTAAAAAAAGAGCAGTAAACCTATCACTGTAGCTTGCTACTTTGATTTAAAAAAAAATAAAAAATAAAATAAGGCAGCAGTTAAACTTTTAATTTTTAATGCGTAGCTGCATGCGCTGTGAGGGTGGATTGTTTAAACACAATATATAACATCCGCGGGAAAAAAAAATGATGAATTAAAACATCAGAGCATTTTCTGCTTGTGAAGAGGTCTGGGAAAATACCAGTGTGGGCGGGTCTCACCAAAAGACATGTTTGTGTGAGGTATAAAAAAAATCCCTTTTGTGCAAAGCTGCCTATCTTGCCTAGTGCCTAAAAAAAGAAAACAACCTAAAGGCAGTCTCGTTGGCCTTTTTCTGCACTTACCTCTCAAACATCTGAGCAACCAGCTTTGCTTCTAGAAACATGTTAATTGACAACGGAGCTCATTACTGCGTGCACATGTAACGCGGCGAGAGGGATTATAGGGACAAGAGCGCATTAATGAACTGTCAACAGCGCAGAGCATGTACACGACACAGATCAGCCGAAATTGAGGCATTTACAAGCGACAAAAGCTCGGCTGAGACAGGAAGAAAAAAAAGACCCAGACTTTTGTTTGGTCAACTCAATTGATTGTAAATGGAAGATTAACGGGGGTAGCATCAGCATTTTTAAGGGGGCGAGGAAGAAAAGGTCCCAATTAAGTCCACCAAATGTTAACTACATCGTTTCTCTCAGTTTAGCCCAAATGAAATTCTAATTAAACCGTCCTCCTTCTATCGTTTTGGAAAGCAATTTCTCTCCCAGTTGGAGAAGAGCGGGCTAGTTGTAGTACTTGTTAAGAGAAGCATTGCTTCTTGGCACAAAGCGCTCGCGAGGCGCATTGAAGCGCGCCAAGGGGAAAGTTAATGAGCGTCAGGCGCGCGCTCTTTGGATCCGTTCCTGCAGAACGGTGTTGAAAAGATGGACGCAGCCAAGCGACCGCATGGTGTTCTGTACACGTATTTACGTCCAAGAAGATGATGATAAAGAAGGTCAACCTGACAATATGCTGTTAATCCAGTTTCACGGGCTGTGAACATTCATTCAACGAATAACTGAGATGAAATGTAATAAAAAGGGGAAAAAAAGTATTCACATATTCACAAATAAAAGTAGGACTACCTCCCTCACAGTTGTGCAGTGTGTTGCGCAATCAAACAATTATTATAGCTACAGTTTATACAAAAAAGACTTGAATACACACATTCTATGATAAACGAGTTTTCAAATACTAAAAAAAAAAAAATATTTAGGGGGACTTAACGTCAAAAATGTCTCAGGTGTAGCTGAGTCCAGAGACTGTAAACAAATACAAATTTAAAATTCAAGGGAAAATCTTTTCTTTATCCTATATGGATATCCAATTTGAAAATGTTTTATAAGCCAAACAGAAGTGGTGTAACCGACATGCAGAAAGGCATTTTGAAAAACATAAAAAATAGTTCTGACTTCTAAAAATAGTTAGAAGTCAGAAAAAAAGATCAGACCATTTTATGAAAATTCATGCACTGTAAAATAAATAAATAAGTGTAGGCTAGTGTTTTTTTTTTTTTTTCTTTTTTGATATTTCCAAATTGACTACAATGTCAAATTTAAGGCAGCTCCAACCTTTTAAGTTGAAACAACTCATTATTAGCTATTTTAATGTTGAATTTTAAGTTGTGGTAAATAATTGCAGCAGTATTTTTTACAGTTCAGGTCAAATTGCAGTAACATCACGTTTTTCGCGATTTAATTTTTTTTTGTATAATATATTTGCCTTGAAAATTGTTTTAAAAACTTAATAAAAATTAGTACTCTCACACATAAACAAGGCACTTTTTAATTGGTTACGCCACACATTTTTGTTATTAAAAAAGACTTGTCAATCAACTCTTAAATATAAAGAATTTGACACACAGATTTTATAGATTTCTCTAATGTAATCATTTGTTTACAAAATAGCGCTGTGCAAATTGTGAACGAAATAAGCTTCGTGTGTTCACATTCCCTAAACGAGTGGGATCAGACATTACCAACGCAGGGCCTTGAGTGGCAGGCAGCGGTGCCCCTTCGCTGCGCTCGGCCTGCTCGTCAAGGGCACGCTCAGAGAAGGAGCTTTATTGCTTTAAGGTGTCGAGGCAGCCGCATGGTATAGCGGAGCGCCGGGACTCTGCCTCGCCGGAATTACATCAATGTCAGTCTCGGGTATGACCTCCATTCAGAAGCAGTCTTGAGGGCTTCAGGCCACGCAGCTGAAGGGGACCTTCTGTCCCCTCGTCCAACTCTTTACCCACAGTGTCTTAAAAGAGACGAAGGTCTGACCTCGAAACAATCTGTTCCACATTCAACAATCTCGATGCCTCGTTATATAAATATGAATGCAAGTGATGAATTGTGTTAGGAAATAAAGGATAGGAGTCTAAAGCCAAATCTAAAGCTTATCTCCAATAGTTATCAGTTTAAATTGCTGTATTGCTTCTATAGAGGAGTGACCTGAAATCGGTCTCATTGTTTGGCAGGATCAGCAAATCTGGGATGTCCGGTGTTAATCTTTTGACCCAGGATGCCCTTTCAGGACAATCTCCACTCCCTGTTTCCCAATAGATGGGTCCTAATTAACTCAGACCAAAAACCCTGCTGTTAAGCTGGTACTCTCTTCAATACACCAAGTTAGAATGCAGGGGATTTGACATATAAAGCGATGTGTCACTGACTGATCCTTTAGGCTGTGATTTTATGCCTAACCTGCGTGGATTTCTGATCAGAATATACTCCAATGAATCAAACTATTTAGCATTAAATACGTGACAACACACAATGAATCCATATAAAACTAAATACATTTAGGACTGAATACATGACAACACACAAACAAGCACATGCACTCATAAACTGCTACAACAAATGTTGGGATGGAGTGGATGTTTTGAGTACTCGGATTAAAGGGTTCCATTGAGGTAAGGGGGGAAATAGCAATACCGAAACTCAAAATCAATACAAAACAGAATGACGTATAAGTTAGCCCGAACAAAAACACAACAGGAGTCCCCTTATGACCAGCACTAGTGCTGGAATAATAGTTTCAAGAAAGGAGAAAATTCCCCAACAGGCTCCCGAGCAAAAGCTATTCGTTTTTAAGTGCACTACATTGACAAAGATCTTTAGTTGTGAAAAGCTCCTTTGGGAGCAATGGGTGGTATGTTTCTGATGGAAGACGAACTTGTTTTGCTATAGGCGATTTTAAAATATTTATACTGTTTCAAAGATCTCATTGTCAAAAATGTCATTACATTTTTATTATCAGTTTATTTTTCAATGACTTAGAAAATTCACACAATCTAATTATGCTTTCTTGATAGAAAGCTAACTGATACGATCGCTACTGCAACTACAGCAATTTTTTTTAAGACAAGATTTTTAATAAGAAACAACTTTGTTCTACCATCTTACGTTAATGTTCTGGAGATCTGGCTGATGGCCAGGTGTCTGAAGCCCGGAGCTGATCTACAACATTTGGCCTTGGCCTGCGCCTGAGCTCTGACAGCCTCAGTTGGCAGGGGTGTCCGTAGCCAAAGCACCTCAGGGCATTCCCCATTAGAATACATAATGCAGAACTAGTCATTTGGAAGGGCTCCAGATCGTGCTCTTCAAAACCCTTTTAGATAATTTGCTGTCTTGCCCTCCACCCACACCCAGAATTCTCCACCCCACCCCAGCCAACTGAACCCCCCCGCCAATTTGGATGCCTCGACTGGTGCCCTGACCTCAGGGGCAGGAGTCCCAGCTGAGGAGGAAGGGCAGCTGCCAACCACCACCACTTCAACCCTGACCATCCAGATGATCGCGTTTGTCAAGCCGCCACTCCGTGTCACCCTGAACTGGTTTGATCATCCAATTAGGCTAGGTCACGGTCTGCAATCTCTCCCGATAGACGAGACAGTGAAAGAGTATGAAAAAAAAAAAAAGTGATCGTTAAAGCACTCAAAGTATCACCCATATATATTTATATCACCCATACGCTGTCTCGTCTATATATATATATATATACTATATATATCCATTCAGATTCATAGGGAATTGTTCAATATTTAGGCACATTTGGAGCTAGTTTTAGGCCTGGATTCACAAAACCACCAGCTGAATATGTTAAACCACAGTACAAACAAGCCTATAGTCAACCTTAAGTGGCTAACCTTTCAAAAGACAGACAGACAGACAATAAAATAGCAATTACGTGTGGACAGTCGAAGTGCTCAGAGAGGCTTTGTGTAATGCCAGTCATGACCTCATTGTTGCTGAGGGTTCAGGTAGGAGGCTATGGGGTGTAGGGCAACATTCAAAAGCACCCCACACAAATGTGCAAATGTGCGTCTTGAGACAAGTGCAGCAATGCTTGCAAGAGTTTTGGTTTAAGCTGGACTTCAGAAAATGTTCTCAAGGACACTAGTAATGCTCACCAATGCCTAATCCAACTTAAATACAGCTTCCATTATATACATTTGGAGGGAAACGGCGAGCATGGATGATGAATTTTTTTTTTTTTACTTGTAAAGGAAAAAGCTAAAACTCACTTCAATAATACCATTTAATTTAACAGCTAACTACTATAATAATACAAATAATAATAGAGTAAAATGCGTGGCAAAAATATATAATAATAATAGGTAAAAGATGCATAGTTTTATGAGTTAATTGCATAGTTTTATTACAAATCACAGCTAATTTTTACAACTGATTCATTACATTACACAGTGGCATTGTTACAGGAAGTGTGGACAGTATTGCCCCCATGTGGCTGTACACTGAATTTAAAAAATCTTAATAGGCTACAGCAGGGGTGTCCAAACTTGGTCCTGGAGGGCCACTGTCCTGCAGAGTTTAACTCTTACTTGCTTCAACGCCTGTCTGGAAGTTTCTAGTATGCCTAATAAGACCTTGATTAGCTGGTTCGGTGTGTTTAATTGGAGTTGGAGCTAAACTTTGCAGGACAGTGGCCCTCCAGGATCAGGATTGGACACACACACACACAATATATATATATATATATATATATATATATATATATATATATATATATATATATATATATATATATATATATATATATATATATATATATATATATATATATATATATATATATATATATATACACAAAATTATCACTTTCTAATCTATAATGATTTATATGGACATGCTCCACATTTTAGACAGCCGATTTAGGTTTGGGTCGAGGGGGTTTACCCCTGCATTGTGAAGGTGAGGCATCTTGTTTCCTAGTTTTCAGTTTCTGTTGCCTAAGCAATCTCCCAGTCTCACTCACCGGCGGTTGTCCTTTCCCAAGCAAATACTGCTCCCATTCCGGCAGTTTCCTTTCAACTGAGGCCCAATAACGGGTCTATGACAAGACAACAAAAAAGCAACATAGTTAAAGGAGCAGAAAACTCATAAATATTTGCTTTTGTATTACATTCTTATATCTTGTGTAGGTAAAATACACTGATCAGGCATAACAATATGACCTGTGAAGTGAATAACACTGATTATCTCTTCATCACAGCACCTGTTAGTGGGTGGGATATATTAGATATTAGGCAGCAAGTGAACATTTTGTTCTCAAAGTTAATGTGTTTGAAGCAGGAAAAATGGGCAAGTGTAAGGATTTGAGCGAGTTTGACAAGGGCCAAATTGGGATGGCTAGACGATTGGGTCAGAGCATCTCCAAAACTGCAGCTCTTATGGGATGTTCCCGGTCTGCAGTGTTCAGTATCTATCAAAAATGGTCCAAGGAAGGAACAGTGGTGAACCGGCGTCAGCAAAGGCTGGCCTGTGTGGTCCGATCAAACAGACAAGCTCAAGAGGTTAATGCTGGTTCTGATAGAAAGGTGTCAGAATACACAGTGCATCGCAGTTTGTTGTGTATGGGGCTGCATAGCCGCAGAACCGTCAGGGTGTCCATGCTGACCCCTGTCCACTGCTGAAAGCACCAACAGTGGGCACATGAGCATTATAAAGAATTGGACCACAAAGTGGCTGTTCTGGCAGCAAACAGGGTCCAACACAATATTAGGATCATAATGTTATGCCTGATCGGTGTATTTCATAATGGCATCTGCATTTAAAAACTAGAGCAGCTGTCTTTTTGTATTAAAAAAATTACATATTCTATTTACTCTATAACTCTATAGTCTCTTTTCAATTCATTATGACGACCCTGATGGGCACACAGTTGCTTTGGGAAAGACATCATCTAGACATGTAAAAAAGTACTTCAAACTGAACATTTACTATAACCTGCTTAAACACTATGCAACAATTGTATTTTATGAGACAGAAAGTAAGGATGTAAGGTCAAATACCTCAAGGTTAATAATATCCGGATGAAGGAGCTGTCTGGTTTGAAGATTTGTTTCAGCATTCTGTAAATCCTATTACAGAAACACACACACAAATACAAACAAATTTCAAATATGTTTTAAACATCCAGAATCAATTTAAGAATTTAATCTCACTGGGCTAAGAAGTTAGGAGGGTCATTCATGTTGTGTAATAATGTCTGAATTCTGGAACTTTAAAAAACGATTATGCATGTGCTGCAATTGAAGTATTTCTAAGCAAGTGGTATATCCAACTGAAAATTAATCTACCATTATTTGTATCGAATTCTAAAGCTGGCAAAATACATAAATAAATATGCCTCAAAGCTTGTTTGAGGTAAAACATGCCCTCCTAATTAGCATACAGACTGTGATGGCAGACAAAGAAATGTATAAATAAATAAATGTGAAAATAAAATAAAAGTGGAAATAAATAAATGTATAAATAAATAAATTAAAAAAGAAAACTAAATGTGGGGGGATAATTATACATAAATAAGTAAATAAAAGCATAAACTCTCTTTTTTCATATCTTTGTATATGTATTAATGTATTTAATTATGCATTTTAGTTGTTGTTGTTGTTTTTTTACATTTCATATATTTATTTATTTATTTATTATTTTGGTAGCTTTGGAATTCCGTAGATTTGCTGTTGCTGATAATATCATACAGATTTCCATATTTTTTCATGTAATTTTTACAGATGTCATGTTTTAGAGCAAGACAGCCAACTAATACAACAAAACATCAATCGATGATAACAATAATTGATAATACTTTTGTTTTGTTATTTTCTCAGAAAAAGTTATATTTTACAAAAGATGAGCAAGATAGAAAGTGGAAAATAATGTTATTGTATTGTCTACATTTATACAAATTGTGAGTTTAATATTGTATGCAATATATATTAAGATACTTACAGTGGATACATACATTGAATATCCACTGTATGATGGAGCATGAAAATGTAATCCATAACAGAAATGACTCAGGAGTTGCAACCATAACCATTCCATACAGTATCTTCATACCATCAGTAACGTTATATCATGATATCAGAGTAATTAGTTGAAAATAAATCTTTGACTGTACTTTAATAAAGCTTTAAGGTTGTGAGGCAGCTTGTTTGGAATACATTATCATATAAAAGACACAGTACAGTAGATTAATACAGACAACCTTAAGGATCTGAGCATTCCTCTCCTTCGCTGCTTGAGACATCAGACACTGCTGTTTCTTCTTAGTCTTCTGCTGTTCATAGTGTGCTTCCATCTGCTGCAGCAGTAATGCTCTTTTTCCCAGTCTACATGAGAACAATGACATTCATTAAGCCGCACAGTTTCATAAAAAGAAATGAATGATGAGAAATTATGACTGGGAGAGACTTTTGAACCGAACAAACTGAAAGGACTCACATATCTTCATGTTTCTGGCTGAGTTCTGACTCTTCGTGTGCAAAAGAGGCCATTCATGTAACTTAGTTTCACAGTCATAAAAAAAGAAACCCAAACTCATCTGACAGAAACTTTATATAAAGAAATGTCGCTACTATATGGAGTTAAAACCCTCACATTGTCATTACAAACATCTGAGAACAAAAAGCTTAGCGTGCGTAACCATACCAACTACCATGTGTGCGGAAATGACTGCTCGTGAGAAAAGATTAACACAAGGGCGCCGTCTAGTGTTGGGAAGAGTTTGTTGACATTTGTTTGAATGAACATAACATTAATTTTGGTTACCATAACATGTTGGTTATTTTAAAATGATTAAATTATAAAAATTAAAAAAATTTGGGTCAGTTTAAATTACCATTTTCCTTTTATTTTGTTGCTTTCTCGGTCTTAACTTGAATGTGAACTAAAAGCAAATACTTCCAGCAATTTTACAGTTTTACAATTCAGCAATTTTACAGTTCACAGTTGCTGTGTACATAAAATCACATTAAGTTAATGCACTGAAAATAGATCTAAGCCACCTCATAATGTAGCCTAATAACTGCACATAATGTAAGAACTGCACGTAATGTAATAAGTATTGCATTATTTTTGTAACAAAATGTTCCTAATGTAATAATTTTCTCTAAACGTAATAAAATCTTGAGCTCATAAGGTAATAACAATTTTGACATTATGAGAAAATTATTACATTCTGGACTGACCAAAATCGTGTAATATTTTCATTATCGTAATAGCTTTTAAAAAAATAAAAAATATTAGTATTCCATTACAGTACATTTTTAAAAATCTAAATCCAGTCTTAAACTCCCTGCAAAATGCGACAGATTTAAATATTTATGCTATTATTTATTATTAATAATAATAAACAAAGCATTGTTATTCCTTTACATAATATAGCATGCATATTTAAATCTGGGTTTGGAACATGTTTGGATCCATTCGACCATCCATCTATATTGCTGTTGAGTTAATATTCTCTCAGATTATCAGGGATTCATAGCTGTCATTATACCAGATTGTTATCAGAGACTGCAAATTCCTTCTCACTTACCAGACCTCTCATATGAAAACGAAAATGAAATTGTAAAGAAATAACCTCAAGTTAACTCAGACGTTGCCAAGTATTGCTCATAATGACAGGAAAAGTTCTCTGACAATTACAGGAAATGATGACTTCCAGTTTATTCCCCATTGAAACATGAGTGTACACAGTTTACAAAACTCAAATGTATGTGTACCGTAGTATGTGGCTTGCTTGGTGAATTTGTAGATCCAACATTTTAATCCCACTAGACAGAAATTTTCTAAAAAAGTGAAAGGTAAAAAGTTAAGTTTAATACTTATGAAGACAGTTTACCTTTGTGATGTGTAGTGTAGTAGCCTATATTCCACTCTGATTACCTGACAGAGATGAAACCCTCTCATTTAGGAGAAATGTCAGGTTTTTATTTTATTTTTTATATTCATTTGACATTTATTCAGTCTAGGCTCTAGTAAAATAAACCTTTTATCATTGGAAAGAAATTAGTTTGCTTCAGAAATAGAAACCTTATAAACCAAAACATAGCCTATTATAGCTAATACAGAGCATACAAATGTATTTTTTTTAATACAGTTTCTAAACTCAAGATTTCATATAACTAAATGTTTAAGATTCAAAAGCTCATACTTCAGTGAATTTCCAGTATGTTTCCAGTATTCTCAGTAAAATAATTCATCAGAATAGATTTAGGGAACTCGCAAATCTAACATGTATGCTTTTTTTTTTATAGTGCAACCTTTGCTTCATCCTCACAAGTTTCTTTATTTCTCATCAAGCAATCAGGCTTTAGTCAAAGTCAGTTTGTCAGTGAAGACTTAATTTCTCAGTAGGCCTACACTCCATAATAAGCAAATAAGCAAAAAAACTAAACAAAAATACAAATAATCATCAATAAATTACTTTAACTACGAGGCAGGCAAATGTACTTTTATGATGCTATTTCTAATCTGCTTTTGTCGAATCATAAAGTTAGTTTCATATTTTCTGTATTTCAGTTGTGGGGAACAAATACAGAAACTCATCAGATTAAAGTCCGGTGCACACTGTATGATTTTAACTGTAAAACAAAATTAACGCTAGAGATTGTTTTTCTTTGCTAGCCTCCATTGCAAGCTTGTGATGCAGTTCACAGTCGCCGAATGTGTCATGGATTGATGATGTAAAACACGCACATCTTCTTGCGTGTGTCCTTTTTTCTGGCTATAATGACTGAGATCCTATAGTGTGACAAGGCTTACAGCTGAGATCATGTTCTGACCAGCAATATTATAAATCATACAACGTTTTCCTATTACAACTTTTTGTCATCACTTTTCCTCATTTCTATGTCAGACAAGAAGACCCTTCATCGGGGACCCAAATTACTAACATCATCATCACCATGAAACATGTTCGCTGGTGTCATGCCAACATTATCATCATCATCATTTTCAGGCCTGGTTCTTGCCAGCTACAGAAGGGAGGGCTGGTCGATTTTTTACATTTATTTATGGGGGTAAATACACTAGATACAATAGGGTTTGGTGAAAAACACACCGAAACTGAATGTATTGTTTAATGAAAATCCTGGCCTTGGCCGCTGGTCTTCTGTGCACGGCTCGCAACCACAGTTTACTCCAACTCGCCCAGAAAATGCACATAAGATGTGAGAAATCGAGAGGAATAAATATGCAACCTGAAATACAACAGCAAGAAATCCCAAAAAAGTATTCATGTACTTTCTTCACTGATATCTCCAGACCTGAACTGATGACAGTCAGGATTGCAGTTGACAGATGTGAATGCGATAACTTCTTGTTACGATGCAAGTTCACCAGAACACACCCAGCTATCGGGTTGTTTTAACCCAGCTATTGGGTTGTTTTAAGCCAACATTTAACCCAACCGCTGGGTTAAAACAACCCGAATGCTGGGTTAAAACAACTCAATTGCTGGGTTAGTCCATTTTCAACCCAACTTGGGTTGTTTTTAACCCAGCATTTTTTAGAGTGTGTTCTGGTGAACTTGCGTCAAATGTTATATTTATAAATGTGTAGAGAAAGAATATAAAAACACAAGTTAATCAAGGTCAACTACTAACTAGTCCAAGGCCAGCAGTTTACACAAGGCCCTAAAATGGCCGAAATGTCAACTGTGTTACCCGTCAACTGTAACCGTTGACAAGGATTCACATGGTTGACAATTTTGGTTTTTCAATTTAAATTTAATGAATTGCTTGTACTTACATTAGTTGAATAAAAAGAATGTTATAATTTTAAAGAGTTTTCTCTTTTCCTTAATGTGTCCTGTCAACGGTGTTACTCCTGTCAATTGTGTTATGTGTGGTTTTTATGTCATAAATCTTTTAAATGTGAACTAAACTGTCAGAAAAATAGATAGGGATATCTCTGGAGAAGGAAATCTTGGGTAAGGAGGGTGAATAATACTAAATTCAGCATACTGTGGATTTATGACACAGCATGTTAATTTTCATGAACATATTTAAAAAGTCATTATAGCTTAAGCATGCCAAATAATTAATTTAGCACATTAAGGGCATATATTATTCAACCACCTAGTTTATTGATCAAAAAAGAATACTGATTTCCTGACTTTGTGGCTGACATGAAACGTACCCCTAAATATAGAATGACAGCCGTGCACTGAAGACCAAGATCAGGATTTTCGTTAAATAATGCATTCAATTTCGGTTTGTTTTTCACCAAACTCTATCGTATAGCCTACCCCCAGAATACAGAATACAAATATATGGCACGTGTCGCATGGGACCATTCAGTGATACTTAAAAAAAAAAAAAAACTATTCACTGTCTTTATATGTACGAACATGAGAAGGAGACAAAAAAACAAAAGAAGGGCATACAGCATCCACCAAGGTGACTATAGTTTGCCTCGTACATTCAGTTTAACAGCATCAACAGCAATTGAGGGTATGACCCATTTTAGTAGTGGCCAAATGACACTTTAAAATTAGTCAGAGCTATATAAATGTATATTTTAAATAAATATGTAAATATGAAGATACTACCGAAGATACATTAAACTCCCCATGATTTGCACCTTGATAGCACGCAGATATTTATTTGATCGTGAATATGAAGCCTCTACTTTTCCACTATAGAGACTGAAGCAGCCTCGTGAATAACATGCCGCGCTGTTACTTTCAGCTAATAAAAGGAAAATGGTACCTACCTAACGGTATTTTTTAGTGTTATTTTTTAATTGGTAGGGGCACTCTACAGCCCTTCATCGAACTTCTCAACACACACATGCCGCCTAAGATTCTTTTTTAATCAACGCATAAATCTAAAAAACAAATAAACACTATGTGCCTAAATTATGTTTGGGTGGGCAATGACATACTTGGCTCACTCCAAGACCGACCTTGACCCACTCAGTGACATGATATCATCAACTTGATGAGCAAAAAGTGTAACAACCTTCTTTTTGTTTTCTCTTGTACAGATGACCTGTGCTCCCCAGGTTAGATGCCACCCTGGCCGGTTGCTCATGTTGCGCTTGCCTAAATCTGCCATGGCCCCAGACAAACTGTTCTCGGGGTTTAAAATTATTAAAAGCAAATCTGACCAGCTCTTGTCTCTTTGACTTGTCCAATACAGCAAACATAAAGTAATCTAGTACACTTTGTTTCACACTTTGAAGCTGTCCCTCCACAAGAGTTTCATGGAGGAAGAACTTGACCAGTGGGGCCTGGTAGTGCTGCAATCCTAGAGTCCCCAAACACTTCAGGATGCGTGTGATGCGCAGGTTGTTGTGTGAATATCTGCAAAATCAAAGAAAAATACTTTTTAGTACTGAAACAACATTAATGAAATTCAACGAAAAGGAAAAACATGACAGTAAAAACCTGTTCAGGTTGCTAAAGCGTTCCTTCCAGTTATTGGCACGTTCCACCTCTCCTGTTGTTTCGTTGACCAAGCGTATACCATAAAAATCCAACATGAGCTTATATGATTTCACCAATTTCCTCTTTGCTTCTTCATCTTTACGAAAAAGCTGGAAATCAATCGATCAGATGAATTTAAAAATCAATATCTATATACACCGATCAGGCATAACAATATGACCACTGACAGGTGAAGTGAATAACACTGATTATCTCTTCATCACACCACCTGTCAGTGGGTGGGATATATTAGATATTAGGCAGCAAGTGAACATTATGTCCTCAAAGTTGATGTGTTACAAGCAGGAAAAATGGGCAAGTGTAAGAATTTAATCGAGTTTGACAAGGGTCAAATTGTGATGGCCAGACGACTGGGTCAGAGCATCTCCAAAACTGCAGCTCTTGTGGGGTGTTCCCAGTCTGCAGTGGTCAGTATCTATCAAAAGTGGTCCAAGGAAGGAACAATGATGAACCGGCGACAGGTCGGCCAAGGCTCACAGATGCACGTGGGGAGCGAAGGCTGGCCCGTGTGGTCTGGTCAAACAGACGAGCTACTGTAGCTCAAATTGCTCAAGAAGTTAATGCTGGTTCTGATAGAAAGGTGTCAGAATACACAGTGCATCGCAGTTTTTTGCGTATGGGGCTGCATAGCTGCAGACCAGTCAGGGTGCCCATGCTGACCCCTGTCCACCGCCGAAAGCACCAACAGTGGGCACGTGAGCATCAGAACTGGACCACCGAGCAATGGAAGATGGTGGCCTGGTCTGATGAATCACGTTGTCTTTTACATCACGTGGATGTCCGGGTGCTTGTGCGTCGCTTACCTGGGGAACACAGTGTGGTGCAGTGTGGTGCTTTGGGCAATGTTCTGCTGAGAAACCTTGTGTCCTGCCATCCATGTGGATGTTACTTTTTACCACCTACCTAAGCATTGTTGCAGACTATGTACACCCTTTCATGGAAACAGTATTCCCTGGTGGCTGTGGCCTTTTTCAGCAGGATAATGCAACCTACCACAAAACAAAAATGGTTCAGGAATGGTTTGAGGAGCACAACAATGAGTTTGAGGTGTTGACTTGGCCTCCAAATTCCCCAGATCTTAATCCAATCGAGCATCTGTGGAATGTGCTGAACAAACAAGTCCGATCCATGGAGGCCCCACCTTCCAAGTTACAGGACTTAAAGGATCTCCTGCTATCATCTTGGTGCTAGATACCACAGCACACCTTCAGGGGTCTAGTGGAGTCCATGCCTCGACAGGTCAGGGCTGTTTTGGCAGCAAAAGGAGGACCAACACAATATTAGGAAGGTGGTCATAATGTTATGACTAGTGCTGTCAAACGATTAAAATATTTAATCGCGATTAATCGCATTAATGCCATAGTTAACTCACAATTAATCACAATTAATCGCACATTTTTATTTATTCTAAATGTCCCTTGATTTCTTTTTGTCCCATTATTTTTTCTTATTTTAATGCTCTTATCAACATAGAAAAGTGGATCGGCTTGCTTTGTTCAAATGTTTGTTTTATTGAAAACAACATTGGCATACTGTAGTGTTCGATTTCACACCAACATTCTCACTTGAAGCAGTCATTCACACTTGGAGCAAATAATCGCTCACACAATGTAACACTGTCCATCAATAAAAGGGTGAAAAAAAATACTTTGTTGCACAAACAGCCCCTTCAACAGCCCTTTCTAAGGGATCAAAACAGGGTGATACAAAATAAAATTACAAAGTGCACATGCAAGGTAAACTAGGACTCCGCCTATAGTGCAGTTAAACCAGGGGTCGCCAACTAGCGGACTCCGGTCCAAATCCGGACCGCGAAGCCTTTTGACGTAGGCTAATGAAACAGTTAACGTTGCAATGCTCACTGTTGCGTTCAGACCCAGACGCGCGGTCAAGCATGCAGGTGCACCGGACGCGAATGACGCGACATGCACGCCGCTTAATTCGCGCCGCAGAATGTCTATTTGCGTCTTTGCATTGACTTAAATCACTGGCGCAAAACGCTTCATTCGCGTCCGGTGTGAATGCACCATCAGAGCAGAAAGCAGCGCTCAAGACAAGCACTTTTAGTTGAAGACCCCTGAGTTAAACCATGGCATAATACGTTTCTCATTTCGGCGTCTCACGCTTGCCATCCACGTCTACTCTTTTAATGGCCCAAACAAGTGTGGGCAGCCGCAGCGTGCCTGATGTTTTGTTTCCGGTCTAGCTACATCCGGAGTGGTGTTGTAGTTTTTCTAACGTTACTAGTTGCTGCAACAGCATGTGAAAAAACTACAAAGTTTGTTAGACCAAAAAGAACGTTAATCTCGCGATAAAAAAATTGACGCCGTTAAAATAGGTTTGCGTTAACGTCGTTAATAACGCGTTTAACTGACAGCACTAGTTATGACTGATCGGTATGACTGATATGTATAATTATGTCAGCCAAATACTATATTACATAATATTTTTTAAGCACCTCTGTAAATAGAGTTGAACCATCTAATTGCAAACTGACCTTTATTTCCTTTTTTGTGAGCACATGTGCATCCCAATTGAATCCACGCTCTTGTATTGGAAACAACCTGCAAAGTTTTGATATGTTTAGTTGAATGATGGTTGAAACACTTTCAGGGTATAGAATAGTTCATAAAGAGCTCAGGAATGAGGTGTAACAGGGTCTAACCATTGAATGTAGGAGTGACAGTTTTCCAGCGAGTGATAATCACCCCACCACTTCTTGTGAAATTCATCAATGTGAACACCTGCGTGAACAAAGGTAATATGTTAAAGCATTTGCCTTGATTGAATAACACTTGTATTAGACAAACAAAAAAATTGTGTAATTTAAATACAGAATGAGCACAATGCCATACCATCAGGTGAAGAGTTTATTTGACCATGGTAAAACTCCAGGTTTAAGAAGCGGCTCTTGACAACAACAAAAACAGCAACAATTTAAAAACAAACAAACAAAAAAAACACTAAACCCATTCTTAAGCATCTGCTTCAAATCAAACCAGTTTTGATCACTGAACACTGTACACTGATATGACAGATGTGGCTAATTTTGAGTGTACACTCAATAATAGAAACACTGTGATGGATTACTTACTTGACCTGGTTCATAATCATTATCAAAATCAAGGATCTAGAGTTAAAAACAAACAAAGTTATCATGTAAGACAGAGTAAGACAGTTCTGGCATTTAGACATTTTTGTAGGATTTAGATTCTCACCAACATTTTTCCTCATATAGTGTGTATCAAAGGATGAATGTGTGTTGGCATTTTTATGACTTCATGCTTTATATGCTTTGTTTTCTAATTTAGGAGCTATGCAGTGATCTGAACTATCTTTACTTTTGAAATTGCTTAGATGATGAGTGCCACAGCTTAGGCTACCCCAGTAAGTTAAACTTACCCGGACACTGCGCCGAAAGTCTTGCATGTCCTTTGCAGCATGTATGTTCCTGCGACTCCTTCTGCAGATCTTTAAACAAATCCAAAATTTCTATCATATTCATAGAAACACAATAAAATAAAATAGGAAGAATGGTAATTAGCATAAGACATGTGGTGGGGTTGATTCAATAATAATAATAATAATAATAATAATAATAATAATAATAATAATAATAATAATAATAATATACAAATCATTTGTGCCAGTATACCGTTGCAAGGGCTGTGCCCGCACAGGGCCTTGCGCAAAACTAAAGTGACCGCTGACTTGATGATGTAAAGCCAATATAGTGAAAGTTCATGTTTTTGTCCTTCAAAATAGTTAATAGTTAAAAAACATAGCTTAAAGGGATAGTTCACCCTGAAAATTCTGTCGTCACTTACTCACCTTAAAGTTGTTCCGTTTCTTTGTTCTGCTGAACACAAAACAATATATTTTAAAGAATGTTTGTAACAAAGCAGATAGAGCAACCAGTGACTAGTATTTTTTCCCCTACTATGGTAGTCAATGGTTGCTCTATCTGCTTGGTTACAAACATTCTTTAAAATATCTTCTTTAGTGTTCAGCAGAACAAAGAAACTCATTGAAAATTATGACAGAATATTCATTTTTGGGTGAACTATCTCTTTAAAATGTGTATCTTGATGCTTTATTATTCTGCTTGTTAAAAATGTATTATGCAGTAACTTGCAATATCCTATTTCTCTATGCGTGAGACTGTGCGTGTGACAGGGATTCATGCGCAAGCCTAAGCAGATCGTAAAAACGATCACCGTTTCCCAAAACCATCGTAACTTAAGTAGTAGCCTACTTGAAAATCTTCGTAGAACTACTACGAGTGCTCTGGAGTAATCGTAACTCCCTAAGTGCATCGTAAGGAGACAGAGCTATGTGGTCTCCTGCAGGACAACCTGCGAATTGCACCTATAAACTTTACTCCTGTCCAATGTGACTTTAATATTGTTTTTATGTATATTTCTTTATAAATGTTTCCTTTTTTTGTTGTTGATTAAATTCATTTTGAATAATTCAATAAAGAAATAATAATGAATAAATAAATAAATAAAATAAAAACTACATGACTGAACACTGAATGAATTCAGGAATGAAAAAGTGCACTGCTGTATGGACATTCATAGGGGTTGTATGCTTATTTACAGTAGGCCTACTACAAATAGCTATTTAAATTTGAAACACTTACTTCTACTGCAGTATATTTCATGGAGCCTTAGTCTTTGAGTGGTTCAACAAACACGTTTACTTTTTGGTCAATGGGGATATTTTACTTGTATTGCCAAAATAAGCTAAATCAAAGACATTTTATTATTATTTGAAATATACTCAATGCTGTTGGTTTATATAGTGTATAATATAATCAATTTTTTAAATTAGTTTGACCTATTTTACCTATTTGCTTTCCTAACTTTTCCTCCCTACGGCGCCCATGCTCGTGTAACCAAGTGGACGATTAGGATGGTGTACGGGGTGGGGCATATGTTTATTTTGTCCTATAAATGCCGCGGAGGGCAGCAGGTGGCGTGACTGCCTGACGTTTGATTTCTTCCTGTCCTCTTCCGGGGTTGTGACCCTGAAGCGCCATAGCGAGGTAGGAGCATTATATTTTAGGTGTTATAGGAGTTTGCATAAGGACGTTGTTTTTATGATCTATCTTATATTGTAGAGAGAACCCCTCCCGACGCAAGACTGTGAGCGCGTGGGTGTTATATGATCGCATGCAAGTCGGGCATGCCGTGTTTGCGGTGTCATCAACAAACCGTATCACGCAGCGTCGTTAGTTTGAGCTATTGTGCCACATTTCTCGTTCACTCTTGGATTACGGCAGAGGTATGTCCGTATTAGATTAGGTTTATTATAATTCTTGTGTAATTGAGTGATTTAGAGGATTGTGTTGAGTGGGCCATGACTGGTGTTTTATGTGTTGATGTATTGTTTATTTTATTTATTTTGTTGAAGAATAAGTTATGTTTTTGTTTTCTGTTGACAGATCTTACTCTGTGGAGTTCTGTACATATGGACCTTTGATGTCTAGGCCCTGCTGTTTTGCTTATGCCTTATTTACTTGTTTTTCATAAGTTTTAATTTGATTATTATGAATTGTGTGTTTTGAAATTATTTCTTTTTGTTATTATTTGTTTTGTTACTTAAGTTTTGTTTGTACCAACCGCTAAGGGTCTATTTGTATGTGCTAAAGGGGAATTTAACCCATCTTTCTATTGTTTTTAGGAACCAGCCTGTGTGGGAGTTTCCTCTTGGGGTCTCCTGGGTCTTTTCTCCACTGCATGAGGTTTACAAACACTGCATGAGGTTTACAAACACTGCATGGGTATTGAGCGTGTGAGGCATTTGCAGTATTCACTACACCTTTTTTTAAATGTGTTGGTTTATGTACACGTGTGGTGAGTGCTGTTTAAACTGTGGGTCTTTGGCCTAGTGATTTCTCCTCTGTTCTTCCCGCAGGCTTGGTTGACCATATATATGCAGATTGAGGGTCCTGATTTTAATATTACATTTAACGATTAGACATCTCAACTTGCAATTTGAATATTCCGCCTGTTCATAAATTTTTGTACTAATTGTTAATAAAAGTGTTGTACTTGAGGGTCACGTCTATGTTCTTCATTTATTAGCGAGAGAGAGCTTGTGTTGCTGTTTAGTTATGTCCGTGGGTATTAAAGCCCCGGTGGCGTAGTCGGACCAAGTATGATCATTACTTGCCATCGGTTACATTTGGCGTAGGTCGGCAGGGTATGCTTGTGTGGAACAGGACGTGATTTTCAGGTGCAACTACACATTGTTTTTTTTATCCCTGGCGGTTGTTGTTGTTGTTGTAGTTTTTTTTCTGTTTTCTCTTTTTTTTTTTTTTTTTTCTATTTTGTGGCAAAACAGCAGCGGCCTATAACCATTCAGCGGGCAGGTGTTTCGCTGCGAGATCGTTTCTATTGAGGACGACGGAGGGATCTGTGCCTGGTGACTATGGAGGCGCCGTTGCAAGAGTTTCGGGAGGAGACTATGGACACTGAGTTGCAAGAGCTGCGGGACTTAGTTCAACAGCTAAGAACTGATAATCAACGCCTGTTACAGGCTCAGACTGCTCCTATAAGAACTGAATCTACTAATGTTGTTTCTGATGTTTCCAGATCTTCAGTTCAGGCTAATGGGTTCCATGACCGCATGTTGTATGTGCCCAGGGAGAGGAAGTGTCCTGTCTTTAGAGGTACTGTGGGAATTGGAATAGCAGAATGGGCAGAGGAGGTCCGCGCTAGTATGCGGGCCCGGGGCCTTATATCTGTTGATCAAGCCTATTTTATATATGATCATTTGGAGGGGGAAGCTAAAAATGAAATTAAATATAGGTCTAGAGCAGAAAGGGAGGACCCAGATCGGATCCTTTCTATCCTCCAAGAAATGTATGGCTGCCCCCAGTCTTATGTTGCATTACAAGAAAAGTTCTTTTCCCGGAAACAGATTGAGGGTGAGTCGTTACAGGAGTATTCCCATGCTCTGTTTAGACTTATGAATGAGGTGTCGGAAAGTGCCCCGGCTCCAATGCCTAACTCTGCCATACTATTGAGAGACCAGTTTGTGGAACATGTCATCGATCCAGCCCTTCGAAGGGCGTTGAAACAAATTGTCCGAGCCCATCCAAGTTATACACTTTTAGATATCCGTAAAGAGGCTATTCGCTGGGAGCGGGAAGGCATGTCTGTTGAAGGGCGGGCACGGAGTTATTCTGTACCCTCATTGTGTGCTACACATGTATCCACTACACAAAACCCCTCTAGTACAGGTAGTTATTTGGCTGAAATGGCTGAAATAAAAGAAATGTTGAAACGACAACAAGAACAATTAAATCAGCTAGGGGAACAGCTTTCCCGGTTGCAGAATCCTAACAAGCGGCCTCCAGTACATCGTAATCAAGTCGTGTGTAGGCGTTGTCAACAACCTGGCCACTTTGCTAGTCATTGTGATAATGAACGGGTTGAATCCCAACCACAGTCTCATTTCAGACGAAGGATAGGATCCCAGCAGCAGCTGTCGGAAAACTAACTCCCTCTGAGTCGCTGAGTCACGGTTCAGGAGGGGACAGTTCTGACTCAAGTAATTCTAATGAGGTAAGCCACCTCAATGTACCGAAATTAGTGGGGCCATGTCCATCAGTTATGGTTCTTATTGGGGGGATCAGGGTACCATGTCTTCTGGATACTGGATCAATGGTGTCCACAATAGCAGAGAGTTTTTTTTTCCAACATTTTAGTGAACAACTCCATTCTTGTAATTGGTTACAACTTAGAGCTGCTAATGGGCTTGATATACCCTATCTTGGGTATGCTGAGGTGAATGTAGAGGTTTTTGGGAAAGTTATACCAAATAAGGGGATTCTCGTTGTAAAAGACACTCCTAGTTTGTGGTCAAAAACAAATATTCCAGGTGTCTTGGGAATGAACATTATTAGTGAGTGTTATGACTTGCTGTTTAGTCAGCATGGTGCTTCTCTTTTCAGCCTCCCATGTATCCAGCAGGCTCCCAAGGAGTGGCAACAGGCACTCCAGTTCTGTCAGGATGCTCCCTCCTCTGTTAGGTCCGGCACAGGGATTGCAAGAGTTAGGGGTAGGTACCCTGTTCATTTACCAGGGGGAACCATGAAATTAGTGGCGGCTACCTGCTCTCAGCATCTAATAGCCCAGTCTAAGACTGTTGTTTTCGAGCCATTTTCTAATGTTGCACTTCCTGCTGGAGTATTGGTAGTCCCTGCTGTAGTACAGATGCTTAAGGGTACTGCTTATGTTCCTGTGATCAATGTTAGCTGTATGGATGCTCGTGTTCCTTCACGCTGTGCTTTAGGGACTCTGAAGTCAGCTCAAATAGTTAGCTTACCTGCTGGGGTTGAGGAGGTTCCCTTTTCACTGGGGGTTGGGGAAGTTCAGGCTATGATTGGTATGCAGGCAGGACAAGTTGGCAAAACACAGCAGCTGATACAGTCAGTTGATTTGTCCACCCTCTCCGCATTAGAGCAGAGTAAGGTTATTGCCCTATTGACAAAGTATCAGTCTGTGTTTGCTACCCACGAAGGAGATTTAGGCTGCACTACCCTCATTAGTCATCAGATCCCCTTAACGGATGAGGCCCCTGTAAGACAAAGATATAGGCGCATTCCACCTGCTGAATATGAGGCTGTAAAGGCACACATAAATCAGCTTTTAGAAAGTCAGGTAATAAGGGAAAGTTGCAGCCCCTATGCATCCCCCATCGTTTTAGTTAAGAAAAAAGATGGTGCTCTACGTCTATGTGTGGATTATCGACAGCTTAATCGCAAGACTCGGAGAGATGCTTTTCCTCTCCCTAGAATCGAGGAGTCCCTTGACGCCCTTTCAGGAGCTCGCTGGTTTTCAACTTTAGACCTGGCAAGTGGCTACAATCAGGTGCCTGTTGAAGAGAAGGACAAATGTAAGACTGCTTTCTGTACCCCATTTGGGCTGTTCGAATTTAATCGTATGCCTTTTGGGTTATCTAATGCACCAAGTACATTTCAGCGACTTATGGAGCGCATGTTTGGGTCCCAGCACTTCCAAACTCTGTTGCTTTACCTAGACGATGTGATTGTATTTTCCTGCTCTATAGATCAACATTTGGAGCGGTTGGACAAGGTTTTGAGTCGGCTTCATCAAGAAGGTCTTAAGGTAAAACTGGAGAAGTGTTGTTTCTTCAAAACGGAGGTCAAATATCTGGGGCACGTGATATCCAATGAGGGGGTCTCTACTGACCCTGAGAAGATTGCTGCTGTAGCCAACTGGCCTCGACCAACGGATGTAGCAGCATTAAGATCCTTTTTAGGGTTTGCCAGTTACTACAGACGATTTGTTAAAGATTTCTCAGTGATTGCAGCCCCATTGTACCATCTGATTGGGGAACTGGGCGGAAGTAAGGACAAAAAGGGTGCGCGGAGACCTGTAAGCAGTGCCTGGACCCTGATTTGTGAAAAGAGTTTTCAAGAGTTGAAGGAGTGTCTGACTAATACCCCTGTGTTGGCTTATGCAAATTTTTCATTACCTTTCATTTTGGAAGTAGATGCCTGCCAGAACGGGTTGGGAGCAGTGCTGTCACAGGAGCAAGAAGGGAAAGTGAGGCCTCTTGCCTATGCAAGTAGAACATTGAATCGGACTGAGAAGAGGATGCCAAACTATAGTTCCATGAAGTTAGAGTTTCTCGCCCTGAAATGGGCGATGGCGGAGAAATTCAGAGAATATTTGCTGGGCCATAAAGTTATTGTCTGGACCGATAACAACCCTTTGAGCCATTTGAGTACGGCGAAACTTGGAGCAACAGAGTTACGGTGGGCAGCCGAGTTGGAAGCCTTTGATTATATTATCCGTTATCGACCTGGACGGGCCAATAGGAATGCTGATTCCTTATCAAGACAACATGTCCCGGAGGGAGCATCCCATGTTGATCACTTTCTTCCAGGGACATCAGTTCCAGCCCGATTGGAGCAGGCTATTGGCCAGACACCGGTAGTTGCTTACCAGTCAGAAATGTCTGTGTTACCAGCCTATTCTGTGAGTGACCTTGCTGATCTTCAGAAAAGTGATCCTATGATTGCTGTTTTTGGTAATTTTTGGCAAACTAAAAAGAGGCCAGATTACATCGACCGGCAAACGTTGAGCAAGTCTGTACTGGAATTGGTGAGACAATGGGACCGTCTGGTAGAGAGAGATAAGGTCTTGTATCGTAGGACCTTTCGCCCTGATGGAGGAGAAGAGGTTCTACAATTAGTATTGCCAGAAATATTACAAGAGGAGGTGTTACAACAGTTACATCAGGGGCACGGCCATCAAGGTATTGAGCGGACCACCGAACTAGTGCGTTCAAGGTGTTATTGGCCTGGAATGTATAAAGCAGTTAAAAAGTGGTGCGAGGAATGTGAACGCTGCACTCTGGCTAAACCAGTACATCCTCCGGTGAAGGGACCAATGGGGCACTTGGTTGCCGCAAGACCAAATCAAATTTTAGCGATTGATTTTACCCTCTTAGAACGTTCAAGAGATGGTAAAGAGCAAGTATTAATAATGACTGATGTTTTTTCAAAGTTTACGCAGGCAGTCCCAACTTATGATCAGCGGGCTCCCACGGTAGCAAATGTGTTGGTGAGGGAATGGTTTTGCCGGTTTGGTGTCCCAGCCCGAATTCACTCGGATCAGGGTCGAAGTTTTGAAGGGGCATTGATACAGCAACTTTGCAACCTATATGGGATACAAAAGACACGTACAACACCCTATCACCCTCAAGGTAACGGCCAATGTGAACGGTTCAATCGAACATTGCACAGTCTCCTTTGTACACTTCCCAAATTTGCAAAAGCCGACTGGACTAATTACTTACCCCAATTGTTGTTCTCTTACAACACTACAATACATCAGACAACGGGTGAGTGCCCACATTTTTTAATGTTTGGCCAAGAACCTAACTTACCAGTTGATTTTCTCCTTGGAAGAGTCCCACAGCCGACAGCAGGGACAGTAATGGACTGGATGGCAGAGCATAGAGGACGTTTGCAAGTGGCATTTGATGGCGCTCGGGAGAGGATTCAAGCGGCAGCCCAGCTGAGGAAGGAGAGGCACGATCAGAGGGGGTATAGCAGTCACTTAAAGGAAGGACAGTTAGTTTACCGAAGGGACCACAGTAATCGAGGTAGGAATAAAATACAAGACGTTTGGAGCCCGACAAAGTATATGGTAATCCGAGCACCCACCGAAGGAGTGGTTTATTCCATTGCCCCTCCAGATAAACGGGCGCAAGTAAAAACAGTACATCGGACTATGTTGAAGCCTGTGCCTGACGTTTTGCCTTTGTATGTTTCGCCGTGTGTGGGCTCTGAGACTTTGCGATCTGAGAATGTTGCCCATGAAGAAGAACAGGAGGATGGACGATGGGTTTATGTCCCACTGCCGGAAGAGAGGACGCCTGCCACTGTGACCGTTCCAGCTGTTCCTTCACCTGGTCACTCCGAGTCAGTTGCTGGTGTATTGCATCCTGATGGCTGGAAAAGGAGTCTAGGTCGGCTGGTGGAGATGCCGCCTTCGGCAAGTGGTGAGGCATTAGACAATGAAGAAAATCCCCTACGCCGGTCAGCAAGAGGAACTGCAGGGAGGCATTCCAACCCTCATCATTTGCCACGGGCTGTGGGGAGTAGTGCAAACGGGGCTGCGACTTCTTCGTCTTTCCTTGGCCATAGTGAGGGGGTGACAGTTGTGTTTAGGCCCTGGATGTAGGTAATTTAAGTAAAAAAAAAAAAAAAAAATTTTTTCCTTTTAATTTGCCGACGGGGCGTCGACACAGAAAGAGGGGGTGAATTGTAACCAAGTGGACGATTAGGATGGTGTACGGGGTGGGGCATATGTTTATTTTGTCCTATAAATGCCGCGGAGGGCAGCAGGTGGCGTGACTGCCTGACGTTTGATTTCTTCCTGTCCTCTTCCGGGGTTGTGACCCTGAAGCGCCATAGCGAGGTAGGAGCATTATATTTTAGGTGTTATAGGAGTTTGCATAAGGACGTTGTTTTTATGATCTATCTTATATTGTAGAGAGAACCCCTCCCGACGCAAGACTGTGAGCGCGTGGGTGTTATATGATCGCATGCAAGTCGGGCATGCCGTGTTTGCGGTGTCATCAACAAACCGTATCACGCAGCGTCGTTAGTTTGAGCTATTGTGCCACATTTCTCGTTCACTCTTGGATTACGGCAGAGGTATGTCCGTATTAGATTAGGTTTATTATAATTCTTGTGTAATTGAGTGATTTAGAGGATTGTGTTGAGTGGGCCATGACTGGTGTTTTATGTGTTGATGTATTGTTTATTTTATTTATTTTGTTGAAGAATAAGTTATGTTTTTGTTTTCTGTTGACAGATCTTACTCTGTGGAGTTCTGTACATATGGACCTTTGATGTCTAGGCCCTGCTGTTTTGCTTATGCCTTATTTACTTGTTTTTCATAAGTTTTAATTTGATTATTATGAATTGTGTGTTTTGAAATTATTTCTTTTTGTTATTATTTGTTTTGTTACTTAAGTTTTGTTTGTACCAACCGCTAAGGGTCTATTTGTATGTGCTAAAGGGGAATTTAACCCATCTTTCTATTGTTTTTAGGAACCAGCCTGTGTGGGAGTTTCCTCTTGGGGTCTCCTGGGTCTTTTCTCCACTGCATGAGGTTTACAAACACTGCATGAGGTTTACAAACACTGCATGGGTATTGAGCGTGTGAGGCATTTGCAGTATTCACTACACCTTTTTTTAAATGTGTTGGTTTATGTACACGTGTGGTGAGTGCTGTTTAAACTGTGGGTCTTTGGCCTAGTGATTTCTCCTCTGTTCTTCCCGCAGGCTTGGTTGACCATATATATGCAGATTGAGGGTCCTGATTTTAATATTACATTTAACGATTAGACATCTCAACTTGCAATTTGAATATTCCGCCTGTTCATAAATTTTTGTACTAATTGTTAATAAAAGTGTTGTACTTGAGGGTCACGTCTATGTTCTTCATTTATTAGCGAGAGAGAGCTTGTGTTGCTGTTTAGTTATGTCCGTGGGTATTAAAGCCCCGGTGGCGTAGTCGGACCAAGTATGATCATTACTTGCCATCGGTTACACTCGCACCCGCCCTTGCGACGGGCCTGATTCGAGCCGTAGATGACGTAATATAATCCAGTCAGATGCGCTATTAATAGCCTACTATAGCCTAGTTCATATTGATATAAATAAAAATATAAAATACAATTTCATAGAACCGATCGATAAATAATGACTTAATCTTATTAACAAATGGAAGGTTTTTTTTTTGCACGTGATTATGCGGCATTTTAGGATTAATAATAAAAAACAAAGCGGCATTTTAGGATTAATAATAAAAAACAAAGCGTCCCAGAAATCCAGGAAATTAATTTTAAAAAAAAAAGGTCGATTGTGGTGCAGGGACTGAACTTCATTCAAACAAACGACAAAATAAGACAGCACTGACGTCCAAGCCTACCTTCTTTCTGCGTGTTTTGATTTCGTATTCATCTTCCCATGTGGAGTCAAACTCGCAATCTGACTCATCAAACTCCATGTCAAGTAGGCCTATAAAGTATCGCAAACTCAGTCCGATTATAATCTTATACCAAGAACCGGGACTATATAAAGAGCTCAATCTTTCCACTGTCAAGAGAAACTTCAAGTCAAAGTCATGTTAAAATCGAAAGTAGTTTCTAGTAGCCTACAGTTCAGCAAAGAATGACACAACTCGAGTTGACTAAAGGGTTGCCATGTCTTCCATTAATGTTCAGTAAAAAAAAAAAAGGCTATAAGGCAGGTCTTGTGACACACTTCTGCCACATAGCCTACATATTTTTTCCACTCAATCATGTCGTAATAACGAGATATTATGCCGTTTACATCTTTTCTCATAATAACGAGATGTATGTCGTTAAAACGACATATATTTTCTCCTATAATAAGGACATATGTTGTATAGTGATGTGTAGCTAAAAAATATGCCTTGGTCCACATTAGATTTAATTTAATATAGCCGATGTGCCTTTGTCATAGGCTACTGGATAAGACTTAAGTTGTTGAGAGAAAAAAAAAAAACAAACAAAAAAAAAAAACAGGTAAATCCACCTGTTTTTCTCTCTCAACAACTTAAGTCTTATCCAGTATGACAAAGGCACATAGGCTATATTAAATTAAATCTAATGTGGATTATTTTGTAGCTACACATCAATATACAACATATGTCCTTATTATAGGAGAAGTAAAAGTGTGACAGTTGCATTTTATTAAATTTTTTTTTTTCTATATTCACACTTGGATGCTAAATTATTTATTATGGTAACAATGCTTTGTATGACTCATATCCCAGTCTAAAACAACATTCACATGAGTAAAAAATATGTTTTTAATATATATATATATATTTGCATTGTTGCAAGTTTTTATTTATTTATATATATAACACTTCGTTATTTTGGCTTGGAATTTCGTTTGTTGAAAATTTGAAATGAATTTTGAAATGCTTTTGAACTTAAAAACTTTGCGTTTAATAAACAAAATACATTTTTTGAAATTAAGACGTTTGGAGTGGAGTGCATGCAAAATAATCTGTTCCCTGAGTCCACGGCCTTTGTTGTTATTGTGAGTTTATAATATAGTTTATAATTATGTCTTGAAATGATCTGTATGATAAAAATACTCCGGTAAAAATGAGTATGAGTATTGTGAGTTGTTTCCACTGTCATAAAGGAAAAAAAAATCCTTGGCGCCTTTGTCAGACAGAGGGTTAAAGCAAAACGTAGCCTATATTTAGTTTCATAGTTAGGCTATGTTTAAATATTAGCCTATGATATTATTTAAAAAAAATGTAATATGTTGATTATGAAAAGTGAGCAGCATGAGTAAGATTATAACATTATAAGATGCGCGAAGGCACATGGGCTATATCAATTCTCTAATGTGGATAAAGGCATATTTTGTACACATCACTATACAACACATGTCCTTATTAGGAGAAAAATATGTTGTTTTAACGAGAAAAATACATCGTTTTAACGACATAACATCTTGTTATTAGGAGAAAAGATATTGTTAAAATGACATAACATCTCGTTACGACATAATTGAGTGGAAAAAAATAATATATATGTGTCTGACCAGAAGAGTCAGGATGTGACGTTTGAGTGAAGTTGTCACTGAGGCACCAACAGACTTTTTTCGGGAGGAGAGTGGAGCTTTAGTTTTAATTTCAACATTTCCATAACTGTTTATTTCACACAAACATAATGAATTGTTCTGCATCTGCGAGAGTGTAGGCGGGCTTTTGATATCACACCTCTACTTCCTGCTCTCTACTGCGCAGATTCCGGTCCTGAGAACACTACTGTGCAGACTCAATCCCAAATCTGCGCAAGATGTCAGCACCATATTTGGACCTCCGGAGGCTTCAATTACTTCAGCGGAAGCCAATGAAGTCGTGTCATCCATATTTTCTATGAGCGAGATGCGAGCACAACAGTCAAACATTTGACTGTTTACATTGAAAATGTATGGAAAAGTATAGCGCAATGGAATGAATATCTATCTATCTATCTATCTATCTATCTATCTATCTATCTATCTATCTATCTATCTATCTATCTATCTATCTATCTGTTGGGAAGGTTACTTTGGAAATGTAATAGCCTAGGTTACAGATTACAAGTTACCCTATTTAAAAAGTAATAAGTAGTGTAAATATTTCAATTACTTTATTAAAGTAATGTAACTGATTACATTTGATTACTTTTTGATTAATTTTCTAATTTCCAGCACTAAAATGCCTTTTTATCACTTGCCATGGTAACTCTCAGACAGGTTGTAGCCTAAAGAATGGAGAAGAAACCCTTTAAATGTTGAGTCATTTTTAGTCGCAATATTGTTGAGCAGCTTTTTTCTCCAGTTTTTTAAAAAATATATATTTATAGCATGTAACTATACATGTTCAGTGGTTTACAAAAAGGCTCTATTCTTAATTTTAGCATTTTATTAGTGGGAACTGGGAAGACATTGTTTATTTGCTTCAGCAGTTAAAACCTTGATAACAAAACCGAGCAAATAACTTTCAAAAACTCACATAAAGAAAATTCCAATATATTTTCTCAATATCTCAGCAAAATAAGAGATAAAATAATAAATAAAATAAAAAACCCAGAGAAATCGTGATTCTAAATGAATTAGGTGCTAATTTTCATATGGCAACCTTGCTTTATCTTCACACGTTTCATTGCTTCATTTCTTGTCAAGCTATACGTTTACCTTTATGATGCCATTTTCTCTAAATAACCACACTATAAAAACATATTCATCTTTAAAAATCTTATTCTGTAACTTGAGCCAAATTCAATTTGACATTCAGATCACATTCATATAATTCAGAGGAACAAACATAGAAAATCCTGAAACAAATCTTTTTAAGTTCAACCTTCAAATTTTCCTATAACATTCCTCATTTCTATTTAGCAAATCAGATATTCACAACCTACTTCAGATTATTATGAGAACTTGTCTCTTCATTACTATCATTAGTTTCCGGAGCTTGCTTTTGCCCTGTTTTATTGTTTGAACTGCATTGTCTGTTTTCATTTGTATCATGTTCATCTTCATTATTTTTGTTTGAACTTGTTTTGACCAGCTGATCTTTTCCACCATTTTCTTCATTTAGCATCCCTTTGACATGATTAATGGCATCTATTTGGTTCCCTTCATGTGCGCTATTGTCTTTATTCTCTGTAAACTGGCTAAAGTTTTAATTTTTGCTATGTACCTCACCTGACAGAAACTTTTTAGAGCCATCATCATCCTCATCATTATCACCAACGATCATCTCTAGAATTGTCTGTTCTCATTTGCCCCCTGATCACGTTCAAAAATTTCCCCCGTCATTTTGTTTGGAGTATCTGCCTTATCTATTCTCTGGTGATATTTTTTACCAGGTGTCTCACTTCCCATCCCTTCAGGAGTAGGATTGGCATCTATTTTGTTCATTTCATCTGTGCTCTCACGGGGGTTCACCCAGTTTTCTTGGGGCTTGGAATGCTCTTCATTACTTTCATTACTCAGTTCTTGATCTTGCTTTTCTGCTTTTTTATTGTTTGAACTGTTCTTATCTGGATCCTCTCCTAACGTCTTGGCATCACCAACACTCACCTTGTGGTTTTTCTTTACACTTCCCTCTGGATCCTGTTCAACTTCATCTACCTCACGTGACAAAAACTTCTTGGGGCCCCAGACAAACTCTTCTTGGGGCTTGAAATTCTTAAAGGCAAATCTAACCAGCTCTCGCCTCTCTGATTTGTCCAATACAGCAAACATAAAGTAATCTAGTACGCTTTGTTTCACACGCTGAAGTTGTTTCATCTCAAGAGTTTCATGGAGGAAGAACTTGACCAGTGGGGCCTGGTAGTGCTGCAATCCTAGAGTCCCCAAACACTTCAGGATGCGTGTGATGCGCAGGTTGTTGTGTGTATATCTGCAAAATCAAAGAAAAATACTTTTTTGTACTGAAACAACATCACTGAAATTCAACGAAAAGGAAAAACATGACAGTAAAAACCTGTTCAGGTTGCTAAAGCGTTCCTTCCAGTTATCGGCACGTTCCACCTCTCCTGTTGATTCGTTGACCAAGCGTATACCATAAAAATCCAACATGAGCTTATATGATTTCACCAATTTCCTCTTTGCTTCTTCATCTTTACGAAAAGCCTGGAAATCAATGGATCAGATTTAAACATCCCATATATATATATATAAGCTTCTGAATTTGAGACTGACGTTTCCTCCAAAATCTGACAAATCCTGTCAGGCAAATACTTTTTAAGCTGGATGGTACATATAGTTGAAAAAGCTAATCTAAAATCTAATTGTATGTTTTAAACTGACCTTTATTTCCTTTTTTGTGAGGACATGTGCATCCCAATTAACCCCTCGCTCTTGTATTGGAAACAACCTGCAAAGTTTTGATATGGTTAGTTGAATGATGGTCATTTAAATGTTCTAAAACACTTTCAGGGTATAGAATAGTTCAGAAAGAGCTCAGGAATGAGGGGAACAGGGTCTAACCATTGAATGTAGGAGTGACAGTTTTCCAGCAAGCGATAATCACCCCACCACTTATTGTGAAATTCATCAATGTGAACACCTGCGTGAACAAAGGTAATATGTTAAAGCATTTGCCTTGATTGAATGACACTTGTATTAGACAAACAAAAATAAATTGTGTAATTTAAATAGAGAATGAGCACAATGCCATACCATCAGGTGAAGAGTTTATTTGACCATGGTAAAACTCCAGGTTATAGAAGTGGCTCTTGACAACAACAAAACAAACAACAAAATAAACAATAAATATAATGCTATAATCAACACTTTTCACGATTAGTCATTCTCGACAGCTGTAATAGTAAACGACCAATCATAGCAACGGTTTACATTAGTTTCACAGCAGACACACCCCTTCCAACAGAACGTTCAAATCAGTGGGCGAAAATCAGGGAAGAAAATGGCATTTTATTTAAAAACTATGACGATTTTTGAGGTAAAATCATATTTACATTATAACCTAAAGAAACATTATTTAAAAAATCTGTTCATTAACACTTTAATGTTTTTACTAGTACTTACCGGTATTTAAATGTCGGAAACATAAAATGAATATTATGTTGTTTAATACACTGTACGTCTCCTGAGGGAGGGAATGGAGACACCACATCGGACTGACCAACCCAATCTCACGACAATTCGTACATATTTTACGAAGTGGCTAATTCGTACGAGGAAGTACATATGGAATGTTTTGGGGGTGGCTCATCAAAGATGGAAAGACACAGTATTCCGTTTAGGAGCTACCGTGGAAAAACACATATGGGATGCCCTTTAGGTCACACATATGGTACCCAGCCTAGTACCGGTTCTCATGGATATAACGGATTAGGCCTGGCGCCAGATGCTCTGCCACGTCTGGCTGCCGAGAGGACTCAACAGGATTGCTCTGGAGGATATAAGCTCAACAGCTCAGGGCACAGGAAGCCAACATTGAGCCGGACCTCTCTGTGCTTCTACCTGTTTGAGGTGAGAACACAGGAGGATACCGGCTCTACACGGAGGCAATGTAATCTCGCAAACATGTTTGGTGTTGCCCAGCTCTACAGATATCTGTCAGCGTGGCGCCCCATGCCAGCGTCCAGGAGGATGCAACACTTCTGGTAGATTGAGCTCACAACCTGAGCAGGCAAGGCACACCTTGTGCTTGATAAGCCAAGGTGATGGCATCCACTATCCAGTGGGCCATCCTCTGCTTGGAGACAGCCTTTCCCTTCTGCTGGCCTCTGTAACAGACAAAGAGCTGCTCTGAGGTCCTGAAGCTTTGTGTTTTGTCCACATACAGAAACAGAGTGCAGACGGGACACAGCAAAGCCAGCGCTGGGTCTGCCTCCTCCGGGGTGGGTACCTTGGGCACATAGCCATCCCTTTGACATGATTAATGGCATCTATTTGGTTCCCTTCATGTGTGCTATTGTCTTTAATCTCTGTAAACTGGTTCAAGTTTTCATTTTTGCTATGCACCTTAGAGCCATCATCCTCCTCCTCCTCCTCATCATCATCCGGCCTGAATTATAGGCACGATTTGTTGACCGAAAAGGCCTGCAGGTCCCATACAACTCTTGAAAGAAGCCAGTGCGATCAGCAACAAGGTCTTCATAGACAGAATCTTTAGCTCTGCTGACTGCAAAGGCCAGTCCTCCTATGGGGTTATGATATGCAGAATAAACTTTGAGGATGGAGGGAGACAGCCTTCGCTCCAACCCTTGCTGCAGGAAGGAAAGCATGGCACTGATTGAACATTTTCAGGCGTCTTCTTGGCGAGAAGAACACCACTCAACTAACAGGTTCCACTTCAAGGCAGCACGTGCTCGAGCTGAAGTGATGGTGTTAACTACCTCTTGGGTAGGGCTGTGAATCTTTGGGTAGACAGCGTATCGATTCGATTCACGATTCATAGGTTTTCGATACGATTCAAGAACGATTCAGAATGATTCAATTCGAGACGATTCACATTAGAATTCAATGCGACACGATTAATTTGATTCGATTCTGCATTTTTTAATATGCATTAATAGGATTATTTAAATGCGTCCCCCAATGTGTCTTAGTCAGGGTGCAAATTACACAGCGACCTTCAGGGGGTCAGAAAGCGGGGCAGTTTGTACTGCTAAACAAAAGTTTGTACATTGCTAATGAAAGTTCATGTTAGTTGATGCTATTATTATTAACTTTATTTTAATAGCCTACAAAAATTGGCATTTGTAGAAATGTACACAAGCCAAATTTTAAAAAGGCTTTAAAAGTATTGTTAGCTCATCATGCTAACTATTGTGTAGGATAGTGTTAATGGCTACACAACCTATTAAAGTGTTCCAGGTACTTTAAACCATAGCTGTCAACCCTCCCGTTTTTTTCTGGGTTTCTCACGTATTTTAGCTCTTTTCCCGCTGTCTTCCCGTTTTAGTATTTTCCCGTAAAATATCCCGAATTTTTACGCTCTGATTGTGTTAACTCAGAACACGCAACGATCTGTGTCTGTGAAGTGGCTTGCACTTGGGTTGCTAGACCTCCAGTCCAGCAGGTGGCAGTACACAGACAGTAGCTTAGGCCAGTGTTTCCCAACCGGGGTGCCATCTGACTAGAGCAGGGGTGCCGTCTAAAAGTCCTTTAAATATTTTTTTTTTGTTCAAATTTTTCAAATAATTCTCTCTTTGTAAACTTTGTTCATTGCATGCCGTATGTTCGAATATGACCAGTCATTTTCGCCGTCATCACCCGGTTGTAGTGCCAGAAGACGCGAATGAGAAGTCGCGCGCGCTGTGAGAAAATGTGTCTCTGTGCACTCACCTGAAAGCGCGCACACTTCTCACAGCGCGCAAATATTGAGTTCTCTTTCAAGTCTTGCTCTTGAACGGACAAACTCACGCAAAAAGTATGTCAACATCTTGATGAGTATTCTAGCAGACATAGTCTGTATATGCCTTAAGTAAACTTTATATTGTCGAGAAAGACGACTCATATCCGAGCATTAGGTCTTAAAGGGGCAGTAGCCTTTACTGCTGTCAACAGACAAGGACATCACTCACTGCTCTTGACTGAATAGCTTTTGTAAGCTTAATAGGATTAATCTTTTATTTATACAGTCAAACATGCAATGTTATTTTACATTTGATACATTTCTGTACCTGAAAACTAATGTTAGACGTACCTGAAAAACATAGTTTACTTTTTTAGTAGGCCTATCTTTGCTCCATAGTATTTATTTGTGCTGCTGCTTGTATTTAAATTATTTGTTCTTATTATTTTCTTTATTTTTATTTGACAGTAGTCCTTTTTTCCTTGAACATAGCAAATACTGAACCATACCGAAACGGTGAACCTAAAACCGTGACACAAACCGAATTGTGAGCAATCTGTACCGTTACACCCCTAGCGTAACGTATGATAGGAGGTGCCACAAAATGGAGAAAATTTTCAAAGGGTGCCATGACTGAAAAAAGGTTGGGAAACACTGGCTTAGGCTACTATCGAAGAAGAAGAAGAAGAAGAAGAAGAAGAAGAAGAAGAAGAAGAAGAAGACAGTTGCAGTGGCGGGCGGGAGGAAGAGGGAAAAAGTAGCGGGAAGTGAACTTCAAGGAAAGTAGAGTAGATGAGTGTGATGTGCGATAATGGATCAGGACGCTGACGGCTTTTTTTAAAATTTTGTGGGTATGAATCGAGTAAAAAAAAAAATCCCTTATTTTGTGGATGGATTCCGGGAAATCTCCCTTATTTTCAATGTTCAATGTAGACAGCTATGCTTTAAACATACCATGCTTACATGGAGAGAATATCATGCACTTTTCCAACTAATCCTAAACTAAGTTTTCTTCATGGAATATTAAGAAAAGCCCTCTTTGTTCTCTTTATATGGGACATTTTCCTTATGATGATTCTAAAAGAAAAAGCGTTGGGTGTCTACTTTTGCTATGAATGCTATGTGCATGAAATGCGCATCTGATTGATAGATAAACCTTGCACATTTATTTCAGTGTTGTTAATGTTGTAGTTATTTTAGCAGTTTCCTTTGTACGTTTAGTTTAACAACATCGATGATAAAATGAAGCGGAACTATCCTTCTGGTCATGAAAAGAGGAAAAAAAAGAAAAGAAAAAAAAACACCAGTGAGTGAATTGCATGAACAGCAATCAAGTTTGTATTCTCTCCTCTCCAAGATCGATGTCAGAAAATAACAGTAAAGTTAAGTTGATGTGCATCTATCTTCTGTTCTGTCTTGCTAACCTAAATGGACAGGCAGGCTATAATGCATCTCTTGGTCTGTCTAGCTTGCTAATGCCAGCCGCTTTCATGGCTGTGTTCTGTGACTTTGTGCCTGAGAAATAAAATGATTTATTACGTTTTTGATAAACGACAAAGGGCAAAGGTGTTTGTTTACTGCAGCTCGGAAAAGATAACATGAACATGCGTTCATATGCGCGTTCACAAAATGAAACGCGCATTTTCCAGCAGAAATATCTGTGTGGAGACCAGACAGACAGAACAATATATGGGCGTGATGGTCCTCCTCCTCATCATAAGTGGACATAGGCTACATACTTTTAAAACAAGATAATGCTTATCTAGTCTTAGTCAATGTTTAGTTACAACTTTAAACTACTGCACAAATTATGCAAGATGGAAAGCAATGTATTGACAATTTGACATTGATTGACTTTTGATTTATAGGCTATATTGAATTTAAAATGTTGATGTTGATTAGCTTGACATACTGGTCAATATGGATGCACATCCCTCAGTAAATAATAACCATAAATCAAATATTGCTTTAACATGTATAATATAAAACATAGTAGCATGCTATGGTAAGTCATTTTAGCTTTTATTCATTCGCAGTTTATGCATTTTTGATATCAAGAATTAAATGTTAACTATTTACAATGTGAATTCTTGATATTAGGTATGGAATTTTTACTAGTAACAATGTCTATTTTTGATATCAGGGATTACATGTTCACTTGAACAAAAGTGAATTCTTGATATCAACAAAGATGTCATAACTCACAGAGATTCTTGATATCTGAATCACTAGTTCACTGGTTAAATATTACAAGAGCCAAGCCATAGTATAAATAGTATTTTATGTTTGAAAATGTATAAAAGGAAATCCCAATAAGAATTTTTTTTAGTTGTTATCTATTATTTGCAGGTGCTATGCTTAAGTTTGTCAGTAGAGGAGATGCTGGATCATCAGCCAGTACAAGCACAGACTCAGTTGATCCACATCCAGCCTCATCCAGTACTAGCACAGACACAGTACAGCCAGCTTCACCAACAGTAAAGCCGTCTTCAGCAAGTAACACAGTGACAGACCCAGGTGAAGTACAGGCAGCCTCAGCCAGTAGCACAAACCCAATCCAGCCAGCTTCAGCAAATACAGTAAAGCCGTCTTCAGCAAGTACTAACAATGGCAAATGGTTTACATAGCTCACGGGTCAGGTAGGAGGGCCCCTTAGGCCCCATTTCCGGCAGTTCGCCCCGCACGCCCACTCATGCTGGCTCCACACGCCGCTCAAAGCAATTCTACAATGCTAAAATCTTTTCCTTACACATTTCTAAGCGACCTAAAAAAAAAACTTTCGGCCGCTCCCATCAGCATTCATGGTAAAAGAATTTCTGCTTTTACCGAGATGTAATTGTGTCTTTGCCACGATTCACAATCGCGATTCTGTCTTCTAACAATTCTAATCGATTCGCAAACTTCAATAATCAATGTTCTGAAGGCATGTTAATAACGTGGTGTTTTTGGAACTATGATGACAGAGTCAACTGCGAGAGCTGCGCTCGGACAGTGTAACTTGCAACAGGGAAAACTACAACAGTTCCTGTCTTAAGATAATGTATTGTTACCGGCACACATCAAGCTTTTCTTGCGATCTTGCCACCTCTGTGTACTACAGACAGATACATTTCACACACAAGAAGTGCGTTCATCATGGGCGCAAGCGGTTGCCTTGGTGATGAACAACAAACATACTTGCTGGTAAAGCGAATGAACATATTGTGAGGCTAAATCACTAAAATGATGGCAATACAACAGCGCATATTACGCCAAACAGTCAGCCACTAGTTGGAACCAGCTGATAATCACTGCCTTTGATTCAATACTTCTCAACTTGATGCTCACATAAGTTCGGTCAAACAGGGCTCGACACAGTGCTACCATGCCACCACATGCAACTATAAATAGATGTGTGCGAACTGTACAATGTATTTTGGAGCACCCTTTTTTTATAAATGAAACATCAATACCTTACATTAAGGCAGGCTATATTGTATAACAAGCGTACCAATGATTATTGTAAGCCATCTTATATTTTGGGGATGGAAAAACATATCACGATACTGAAAACTTCAAAGGCTATGATTTCATTAAATAAATGTGAGTGTTCACGTTTCAAAATCTGAATGTGGCACTGTTGTGCGTTCTACGGGCTTGCAAAACAATACTTCAGAATGCTTCAGTTTAGAGCAGTTCGCAATCAATGAATAGCGCACATTTGTGCCAAGCGAATTCTTATGAACAATGACGTTTTCTTTACTGTGATTATATCGTAATATGTTGTATTCATTTGTAAGACTGTATATTTTATCTCCCTCATATGAATTTGATCATATAGCATCCTGCAATAATAAAGCATAGCAATTTCAAAATAAGAGTCCCATTTGGTTACACAAATGTTTCTCCATTTGTCTGTCTAACCTTTTCTCCACTGCCACAGCAGTGCTTTTCCTTCTGCTCCCGCAGGAGCTCAGTTTCTCTGGCTAATTTTCTCCACTGCTACAGCAGTGCTGTTCCCTCCCAGAAACCTCCAATCCTACGTGGCCGCCTGAGATGTTTTAAAGCATTCCACTTCTCTTACAAACATGCCGTTCCCCGATTTTTACTCTCCTTTCAATCACCTCATTTATTTCCTACCTTAATACCGCTAAGGGCCTCCAAGTCGGGTCCATCAAAGGTTACTTGAGCGGCATCCAGTTTTCCCACAAATTGATGTATGGCGCACCCTCCCCCGAGATAAACAATACACCAACCTCTCTCCCGATCAAAGGGATTCAAAGATCCCAGCGCACCCTTCCCGACACCAGACAACCTATAACGCTAGACATCCTCACCAAATGTATTCACGCCCTCCGCACAGGCTACCAGTCCCTCAATACCGCCCGAACACTCGACGCCATGTTTATCCTAGCCTTTTTTGGTTTTCTTAGATGCTCGGAACTCGCTATCCAAAATTCGACCCAAAAAATCCACCCCACCATCTCAGACTTATCAGTTCTAGATGGGGAAACAATCTCATATTTGATTAAGCAAAGCAAGACTGACCAAACCAAAAAAGGTAATTTCATCTACATTTTAACCTCTCATCGCCAAAGAGAAAGAGTGGAAAGTTTCCGCGCAGCGTGAAAGAGTGGAAAGTTTCCACGCAGCGAGGAAGAGTGGAAAGTTTCCACGCAGCGAGGAAGTGTTTTTTTATTTCTTCTCCCATGTTTCTCTTTTCCTGTTTTCTTTTTCAGGTGGTCTCCCCCGTATAAGGCCGCACACTGCTCCCATCAAGAAACGATGTGATCCCTCTTGACCGTCGCTCCTTTGGGGGTACACCCTTAAAAATAAAGGTGCCAGGAAGAACCATAAGGGGTTTTCACAGTGATGCCACAGAAGAACCATTTTTGGTTCCCTGAAGAACCGTTTTGTGAAAGGTTCTTAAAAGAACCATTTTTTTCTAACTATTTTATAGTCTAAATAACCTTTCTGCGCTACAAAGAACCTTTTGTGCAATGGAAAGGTTCTTTGGATATTAACGGTTCTTCTTGAAACCATACACCCCGCCAAAGACCTGTTTAAGAACCTTTATTTTTAAGAGTGTATTTAGCCAGGCGGCTGTCATATGCTCTTTAGCCTTTTGCGGGGGTACTCTGGGTTCAGGGCAGGCCAAATTCCGAGCTTGAAGCCCTCCCCCTGGACAGCATGCCAAATACGCATTTCAATTTACTCTCTATAAATTATATGTAAGTGTGAACTCGTGAAATGAGGTGGAGGGCCGGTTTTGGCCCACGGGCCTTGTGTTTGACATGTTCTAATAAACATAATGCTAGTTTAAGATAAGCTAGAAATGGCAAATGCTGAGTGTAATAGTAGAAACAGGATGCATTACTTACTTCACCTGGTTCATCATCATCATCATCATCTAAGTTCTAGAGTCAGAAACAAACAATCATATAAGACTGAATTTTAAGAAACAGTCTACAGCAGGTTTTAATTTTGGACGTTTCAATGGAGGAATCTGAGTAGACATGCACATTTGACATAAAGGAGAGTGGGGTAAGACGTGTCAGTGGGTAAGTTGTGTTACCTGATTAATCTAGGTAGAAAAATGTGCAAAAATGTTTTCATGACACCATACGTGTACTAGAAGCTTTCTTTTTGAAAAGTCCCATTTTATGGCTGGATGGCACATCTTACCCCACTCTTTCTTATGAAGATAATGAAATTTACCTGGACACTGTGCCGAAAGTCTTGCATGTCCTTTGCAGCATGTATGTTCCTGCGACATGTTCTGTAGATCTTTAAACAAATCACAAATGAGACAAGTGAAGTTTGTTAGAAAAAAAAAAAAAAGAAAAAAAAAATTATATATATATATATATATATATATATATATATATATATATATATATATATATATAAATAAAACAGGAAGAATAGTAATTAGCATAAAACAATGTTTTACGTGTGTTTGGTTCAAATAATTGGAACAGGATCATTAGACAGTGTAGTTTACGTAAAAATATTCCAGGCAGGTGCGTTATTAGTGGAACAGGAACATTGGAACAAATCATTAGGCAGCATAGAATATAATCCAGTGCGTTATTAGGTCAGTAGCAAAGCAAAAAGCTAAAAACCGATCGATAAACAATGACTTAAATCGTATTAACAAATGAAAGGTTTGTGTAGGCTACGTGATTATGCAGCATTTTAGGATTATTAAAACAACAAACAACAAAGCGTCCCAGACATCCAGGAAATGATTATATATCTTTTTTTAAAGAAGAAGGTCGATTATGGTTCAGGGACTAAACTTTATTCACACAAAAATGTAAAACAAAATAAGACAGCACTGACGTCCAAACATACCTTCTTTCTGGGTGTTTTATTTTTTTCTTCATCCTCCCATGTGGAGTCAAACTCACACTCCTCATCCTCTACTTCTGTTTCAAGTATAGCCTTACGACTGGGAGTATCGCAAAGAAAAATTATCGCACAGAAAACGCACACGCATATAAGACATATAGAAGACATAAGAACCAGGACTCTATAAAGAGCTCAACCTTCCCACTGCCAAGAGAAACTAAGTCATGGTAAACCGAAAGTAATTTCTACCGTCTAGCAAAGAATGACACAACTCGAGTTGACTAAAGGGTTGCCATGTCTTCTATTAATGTTCAGTAAAAAAAAAAAGAAGGCAGGCCTTTACAGGTATTTAGCCAATGGTGGCATGGAATAAAACAGCAGACCTATACTAAACTGGCACATATTTGTTTACTAGTTATTTGCATAATTCAAACTTTAACAACATCTTAATAAGAATATTCTAAAAACTATTATTTATTTATTTTTTACTATTTGCAGGATCAACCTTAAAAATAATAATCTTAATAAGAATATTTTTTTAAAACAAAAATATTTTAAATAAAAATATGTTCATGAAACAAATGATAGACTTACAGAAAATGTTCCAGTCTTTTCTTAAATAAAATGCTGCCATGAAAAGCTAAACAAAATGACAAGAAATGTTCACTGACAGTGTTATTGATTCCCACTGAAACACTCAGTGAAACTCAGTGCTAATACGTTGCTTTTTTAATTCAAGCTAACTACATTTTAATTCCACTAGATTTAGCATACTCTAATAAAATTACAAGCGACACATTTTAGGGAGTTTTTATTTTATTGTTGGATTGAAACTGAAAGAGTTTACCGGTGCATTAGCCTACGTCGCATAGTTACCAGTGCAAGTCAGTATTTTCCATTCTGATCCTGTGACAGAAAAGAAACCCTCTTAAGTTGTCATTTTTAGTAATTATATTGTTGAAACAGCATTTTAAATGTGATATTCATGGCATGTAGCTATTAATGTTCAGTGTGGTTTACAAAAATGCTCTATTTTTAATTTTAGCATTTTATTAGTGGGAAGACATCATTTATTTGCTTCAGCAGTAAAAACCTTAATAACAAAACACCATGATTTTTTTTACATACTTCAATAGAATCACCTACGAATTTATACAAAGCATTCAAATGTTATTATATAATACTGTTTCTAATTATAAGCCACCACATTATCTAAATCAAGCAAGTACATAAAAAACTAAAATAATGACATACAGAAAATTCCAATATGTTTTCAGTAATCTCAGCAAAATAAGTGATAAAAAATTAATTGTGAATCTAATTGAATTAGGTGCTAATTTTCATATGGCAATGTTTTATTCTTCTTATGCTTATGCTTCATTTCTTGTCAAGCTATAACAAGAATTGCCTTTTTGTCAGTGAAGAGACATTAACTTGCTTTAACAGTAGGCTACAATCTATAAACAAAAGTAAAACAAAGCATCATGTTTATATTGCATTTACAAGGCAGATACATTTACATTTACCTTTATGATGCCATTTTCTCTTATCAATCAGCTAAATAACCACAAAATAAAAACATATTCATCTTCTGATTCTGTAACTTGAGCCAAAATTCAATTTGACATTCAGATCATACATTCATATAATTCAGAGGAACAAACATAGAAAATCCTGAAACAAACCTTTTTAAGTTCAACCTTCAACATTTTTAAGTTTTCCTATAACATTCCTCATTTCTATTTAGCAAATCAGATATTTACACCCTACTTCAGATTATTATGAGAACTTGTCTCTTCATTACTATCATTAGTCTCTAGATCTTGTTTTCCTGCTGTTTTATCGTTCGAACTGCATTGACTGTTTTCATTTGTATCATGTTCATCATCATTATTTTTGTTTGAACTTGTTTTGACCAGCTGATCTTTTCCACCATTTTCTCCATTTAGCATCCCCTTGACATGATTAATGGCATCTATTTGGTTCCCTTCATGTGTGCTATTGTCTTTAATCTCTGTAAACTGGTTCAAGTTCCCTTCATGTGTGCTATTGTCTTTAATCTCTGTAAACTGGTTCAAGTTTTCATCTTTGCTATGCACCTTAGAGGCATCCTCCTCCTCTTCCTCATCATCATCATCATCATCACCACGGAACATCTCTGGATTTTCCGTTCCACTTTTGTTTTCTGAGCAGCATTGACTGTCCTCATTTGCCCCCTGATCACTTTCAATATTTCCCCCCGTCATTTTGTTTGGAGTATTTGGCTTATCTATACTCTGGTGATCTTTTTTACCAGGTGTCTCACTTCCCATCCCTTCATGAGGATGACTGGCATCTATTTTGTTCATTTCATCCGTGCTCTCATGGGGCTTCACCCAGTTTTCTTGGGGCTTGGAATGCTCTTCATTACTATCATTACTCGTCTCTTGATCTTGCTTTTCTGTTCTTATCTTGTTCTTATCTGGATCCTGTTCATCTTTATTATTTTTGTCTGAACCTGTTTTGACTGTTCTCTCACTGGTTTCCCATTGCTGCCCATCTTCTGCAGCTCTATTCTCTGTAAGCTGGCCAACGTTTTCATTTCCACTACGTACCTCTCCTAACGTATTGGCATCATCAACACTCACCTTGTGGTTATTCTTTAATCTTTCATCTGGATCCTGTTTAACTTCACCTTCCTCACCTGACAACAACTTCTTGGGGCCCCAGACAAACTCTTCTCGGGGCTTGAAATTCTTAAAGGCAAATCTAACCAGCTCTCGTCTCTCTAATTTGTCCAATACAGCAAACATAAAGTAATCTAGTACGCTTTGTTTCACACGCTGAAGTTGTTTCATCTCAAGGGTTTCATGGAGGAAGAACTTGACCAGTGGGGCCTGGTAGTGCTGCAATCCTAGAGTCCCCAAACACTTCAGGATGCGTGTGATGCGCAGGTTGTTGTGTGTATATCTGCAAAATCAAAGAAAAAGTATTTTTTTGTACTGAAACAACATCACTGAAATTCAACAAAAAGGAAAAACATGACAGTAAAAACCTGTTCAGGTTGCTAAAGCGTTCCTTCCAGTTATCGGCACGTTTCACCTCTCCTGTTGATTCGTTGACCAAGCGTATACCATAAAAATCCAACATGAGCTTATATGATTTCACCAATTTCCCCTTTGCTTCTTCATCTTTACGAAAAGCCTGGAAATCAATCGATTCAGATGAATTTAAACGTCCCATATTTTTTAAGAAATATCTTATCTTCTGAATTTGAGAATGACGTTTCCTCCAAAATCTGATAAATCCTGTCAGGCAATCTAAAATCTAATTGTATGTTTTAAACTGACCTTTATTTCCTTTTTTGTGAGCACATGTGCATCCCAATTAACCCCTCGCTCTTGTATTGGAAACAACCTGCAAAGTATTGATTTGGTTAGTTGAATGATGGTCATTTAAATGTTTTAAAACACTTTCAGGGTATAGAATAGTTCAGAAAGAGCTCAGGAATGAGGGGAACAGGGTCTAACCACTGAATGTAGGAGTGACAGTTTTCCAGCGAGCGATAATCACCCCACCACTTATTGTGAAATTCATCAATGTGAACATCTGCGTGAACAAAGGTAATATGTTAAAGCATTTGCCTTGATTGAATGACACTTGTATTAGACAAACAAAAATAAATTGTGTAATTTAAATATAAAATAAGCACAATGCCATACCATCAGGTGAAGATTTTATGTGACCATGGTAAAAATCCAGGTTATAGAAGCGGCCCTTGACGACAAGCAACAATAACAGCAATAAAAACACTACATAAACCCATTCTCAAGCATCTGCTCCAAATCAAGACTACTTTGTAGGCTATGAAACCAAGTCGAGTTTTGTGTAAATTATACTATTAACTAGGGGTGTCAAAGTCAATTTCTGCCCAGGTCACATCAGCTTATGTGAACCTTTAAAAGGTAACTGAAAATTAAAGACCAATTTCATCACTCATTATACACACCAAAGCTTTCAAGTCTTTATTTATCTATTTTCTTTAACCATATTATGTAACAAACATTAAGTTTGTGCAGCAAATCATTTCATTAGTAGAATTTTATTTAGTGCAGGGCTTTGCTAAAATTACTAATGTAAACTGGTTATTTTTTTTTTTAAATAGACAAACGTTTTTATTAAGAACTTCCTGCTTTGAAAGAGGATACAGAAGAAGTTTCACATTCCTATTTCCATTGCGACACACCAAACTTGTCACTTGACACTTTGCGTTGCTTGACTGATGTATCGTGATTATCGTGAGAGTGCAGAAGTCGAGTTGCAATGATGACATAACTTTCAGTTTTTTAGTTAATCTCAACAGCTGTAATAGTACAAACGCAGTAAAGGTTTTTCGAGAGAATTCCAAATGTAATACTTATTTCATATGCAAAAAAATGTTGGCCAATTATAGCAAAGGGTGTTCCCTTTCAAAAGCTACACTCAATGCTGCATGCTAATGCATATGGGGAATGTCTTGACATGACCAGCTGTTGAAAATAGTGTGAAAACACGTCAATGAAATTGACCCGGAGGTATTTATAGCCTCGGCCTGTGACGTCATAGGTGCACCTGCTGCACGAGGCTATAAATAGATGAGCTTCAGCTGGAGCCCTCAGGTCTTTTTGTTTTCAGACCAATTCTGTGTTTGGTGTGTTACAAAGTCTCTGAAAGTAAAAAAAAATCTCTCTCTGAAATCTCTCTCTTTCTCTTTAAAACTCAGCTTTAGATATTTGTCAGGAGTTAGTTTTCAACTGATAGTGTGCAGAACTTCTCTCTTTCATCTCTGTGTGAAGCAAGTGAAAACAGTTCAAGCTAAAGAAGTATCAGTTAAAAGAGAAATGAGTCAGCAGAAGCGTTGTGTGCCTCCATGCTCTCGTCCGATAGTAGACGTGGACACACGATTACTGCTTTGTGTGTTTGGGAGAAGAGCATGCGGTCACTGTATTGGAGTCAGGCGAGTGCCAGCATTGTGAACTGTTCACAGTAAAGATGCTGCGTGCTCGGCTTGGCTTCTTTCAGTCCGGACCCACATTACAATCGTGGGGCTCTAGGATGTTTTTGGCTGTCGAGAAGGAGACGGGTCCGTCCCTTTCGACTGCTCGTTTACCAAATCCACATCTCTCGAATTAGTTATCTTTTGGGTCTGCGGACTTCGAGCAGCCACTTTCCGAGCATTCCTCGCACGATAATAAATCCGTCTAGGAATTATTGGCAGTGGTTACTCGCGCAGTGGCCAGGTTGCAGATTGACTGGCCCTGTGAACAAGAGATCCCAAAACGCAGTAAGCTTGAGGATCGGTTTCTGTCCGGTGGCGGGGGGAGAAAACGCAACATCAGTCTCTCCCCTTCTTTAAGGACCTCTATGACGAACTATCTAAGTCATGGATGTGTTTGTGCCTTCAACGTCGACTTTTTCAACCATCGTGGGTGCGAAGGCACGTATGTATACAGAGATGCCGCAGGTTGAAGAGACGCCCGCGAGCTATCTCTCGCTTGGTTCGACATCTTCGTTGAAGAAACCGATCCTCCCCACGAAGCCATATAGAACAACATCAACGCTCATGGGATAAGCTTATCAAGCTGCAGGTCAGGCTGGTGCCGAGCTGCACACCATGGCGGTGTTACAGGTGTACCAGGCTGACCTATTGAAGGATTTGAGTGCGGGGGGGACGATTGATGGCGAAGCTTTCGAGCAAAGAGGCCATAGAACATGTCCCTCTTCCAGAGAGAGAGAGAGTCAGGCTATTACAGCAGATATGTCCTGGTTCCCAAGAAGGATGGAGGGTTGCGTCCAATCTTAGATCTTCGAGGCTTAAACCGTTCAGTCAAAGCACTCAAGTTTAATATGTTAACCATAAAGATGGTCGTGTCGCAAATCCAACATCGCGATTGGTTCGTCACGATCGATCTGAAGGACGCTTATTTCACATAGAAATACTGGGGGGGGGGGGGGGGGGGGGTCAGGTTCTTCCATCGGTCAGGCCTTATCACCTCGCACATACATAAAATGCATGGATGCAGCACTGGCTCCATTGCGACTACAGGGCATTCGCATTTTGAAGTATATCGACGATTGGCTGATACTAGCTCAATCGCGAGAGATGGCGCTTCAGCACAGAGACATCGTGCTAGCTCATCTAGTTTCTCTCGGGCTGAGACTCAACACCAAGAAAAGCATTCTTTCTCCTGTCCAGAGAACAACTTACTTAGGGGTGGTTTGGGATTCGATCACGATGCGGGCACAACTGTCTCCCGCTCGAGTCGAGACCATTCTATATACCCTGAGAAAAGTCAGGCTAGGTTACTGTTCATCAGAGTCAAAGATTATTAGGTTTAATGGCTTTGGCACCCACGGTGATCCCTATGGGGCTGTTGCACATGAGACCGTTTCAGTTGTGGCTCAGAGCTAGGGGGTTTCATCCAAGGGCCAACCCCCAGAGGCTAATAAAAAAAGTGATGCGCCGTGGGCTTCGTACACTAACTATGTGGCTCAGACCCCGGTTCCTTACCTTGGGTCCCACTCTAGGCGTACCTTGTTGTCACAAACTGCTAACGACGGACTCTTCCCTGACGGGCTGGGGTACGGTCTTAAGTGGTCGTCCAGCCCAAGGGGAATGGGAGGGTCATCAGCTCGATTGGCACATCAATTGCCTCAAGTTAGCTTTCCTATAGCTCAAACAGTAGAGCATGGCGCTAACAACGCCAAGGTCATGGGTTCGATTCCCAGGGAAAGCAAGAATTGACAAAATGTAAAATGTGTACCTTGAATGCAATGTAAGTCGCTTTGGATAAAAGCGTCTGCCAAATGCATAAATGTAAATGTAAGTTGATGGCTGTATTTCTGGCCCTGAAATACTTTCTCCCCCAATTGAGGGGCTGTCATGTCCTAGTGCGGGTGGACTACACAGTGAAAGTCTCATATATAAATCACCAGGGAGGTCTGCGCTCACGCAATTTAAACAGGTTAGCGAGAAAGATTTTTCTCTGGGCCCAGGACAAGCTCCTGTCACTCAGAGCAGTGTACATTCCGGGGCAGTTGAATGTGGGAACAGATTTACTGTCCAGACAGAAATTACATACGGGGGAATGGAAATTCCACCCAGAAGTAGTCAGGCAGATCTGGGGCCTCATTTATAAAACTTTGCGTAGGATTTGCGTCAGAAGTGGCGTACGGATGAAACATAGGACGTGCGTACGCACAGAAATATTCGGATTTATAAAACCGTGCGCACGCACATCCTACGCAGTTTTCCCTTAATAAATCACAATCAATTCTAAATGTAGCGCAGCTTTCGCGGCTTCATGTCACGCCCATAGTTGCCCATAAATAGTCCGTGAAACGCCCACAAGTTAATATTCATCGATTGCGAAATCATGGCAAATACAGAGAGGAAATCAAAAAAACTTAACTTCACTCAATGTGAAGTAGAAATTATCGTTGGCGAGGTGGAAAAGAGGAGAAAAATATTTTTTGGAGGGCACAGTGTGGGCATTACTAATGCCAAAAAGGCACTTGAGGTGCAAAAGGTTGCAGACGCCGTAATGCTGTAGCCTCACAACCTCGGACCGTGGCCGAAAAAAAAAAGAAATGGTTGGACATCAAAGTCGAGGCAAAAAAGCGTCTACAGCTCCATCGCCAGAGTGTGTCTGCCACGGGTGGGGGAGAGGGGACACCGCAGCTGACCCCTCTTGATAAGAGACTGGCGGCAATTATTGGGGAATCCCAATTAATCCCTATCCCTATTATCTACGTGGAAATGGGAAATAGTTCAGTGCAAATGTAATTTCTTGCAGCTTTCTGAATGGTTGAGACATACGTCATATGTTATTTTATCGAAAATAAAACAAACTAAAGGCATATGCATGAATACCATGATTCCGTAGCTGATGAAGAAATTTTTACTATGAAAACAACTTTCCCCAGTGGACAATTAATACATCTATCTATTTATCTATATATCCCCCTAATTATCTATCTAATTGCATATCTGCTCCGCCAGACGGACACATTGACGAGAATGTCAGTTTTGTACATTATTTCGTTCTGTTTACCATATTATTTATGAGGATGAATTGCATAACATGCCAATATTGTTGCAGAACATATTTAATTTTTTTTTGCATTACTGTTGTAATTTTCGTTTGATTTTGTTTGTTTTACACTGCCGATCGATCAAACGGGTGTTCGTGTAGGCTGTTAATTGTAAGACTTGCTTTGTGAAGTCTTCATGTTATTTATGAGAGGCAGTATTGCCATTTCTTTTACACAATGGTCTACAGTTTCACACACTTTCCCGTGTTTCTTCCATCTGCCGACGGTGTCGCCATTTCTCATTCCACCCGTTTTTGTGCGTACGCCTGGGTCAGAGCTTGCGTGAAGGACCGCACATTTTCCCCTCAAGTTTGCTTTTTATAAATACCAATTATTGCGTAGAGAGTGGTGTACGCCTTCTTTTGTGCGTACGCAACGTTTATAAATGAGGCCCCAGGACCAGATTTTACAGAGCAGAAGTGGACCTCTTTGCCTCTTATCAGACATCAGACAGCGCAATGTCCCCTTTACTTCTCTCTCGATCACCCAGCCCAGGTGGGTCTGGAAATGATGGCTCATACATGGCCCAGAATGCGCATGTATGCCTTCCCTCCAGTCGCTCTGCTCCCAGAAGTTCTAGCAGAAGTTCTACTCCTTGAGTCGACATCACAAGCTAATGTCTGAGGCTTCTTGCGTTCTTGTGCACACCTACACAACCGCAAAGGGGTCCAGACACCATCAAGCATGGCGGCGAGATCTGATGGCTCCAGCTGAAGCTCATCTATTTATAGCCTCGTGCAGCAGGTGCGCCTATGACATCACCGGCCGAGGCTATAAATACTTCTGAGTCAATTTCATTGACGTGTTTTCATTTTCAACAGCTGGTCATGTCAAGACATTCCCCATATGCATTCCCCAGTGTAGCTTTATCAGGGAACAGGGTTACAGTCAAGTAACCCCAAGTGTTTACATTAGTCTCACAGCAGAGCGTTCAAATCAGAGGGCTAAAATCAGGGTAGAAAATGGCCTTTTATTTCAAAATTATGATGTTTTTGATGTAAAAATCATACTAACATTATAAGTGCACCCCACGATTCACGAAACATAAAGGTTTTTACTAGTACTCACGGGTATGTCGGAAACCTAAAATAAATATTAAGTTGTTGAATGCACTGAACAGTTCTGAACATATGCGATACACTTGAAGGGTTAATATTCACAATAAAAGCACTAACTGACTGGCTGAACAGCGCTATCTGAGACGTTTCATTCATAGGATTTTTTTTTTATTAACTCGTGGGCCACATTAGGGTGTGGATATAATGATGACAGTATAATGAAATTATCTTGTGGGCCACATGCAATGAGGTGGCGGGCCGGTTTTAGCCCACGGGCCTTGTGTTTGATGTGCTCTAAACATAATGTACACTGATATGCTAGAAGTGGCAAATTCTGAGTAATAGTAGAAACAGGATGCATTACTTACTTCACCTGGTTCATCATCATCATCATCATCATCATCATCATCATCATTATTATCCAAGTTCTAGAGTAAGAGACAAACAATCATATAAGACTTTAACAATTTTAGTTTTGTTTTACATGTTTAATAAAATAATCTGAGTATATATGCTCATTTGACATAACGGAGAGTAGGGTAAGATTTGTCAGTGGGTAAACCTCATTAATCTAGGTAGGAAAATGTGCACACTTTTTGTCATGACACCATGGCTGAATCCGAAATTGCCCCCTATACCCTTAAATAGGGCACTATTTGAGGGGACAGCCATTTGTAGTGGTGTCCGAAACCATAGTGGACATTATTGAGTGCACTCATTCTATCCCACATTGCACCACAATAACGAGTGCACAGCCGATGTACACAGCGCTCACTTGTTTTCATTCACTCCTTCAAGTGAACTGTATTACAGTTTTTCTCAATTGCTAAAACACAATTTCTGAAACCTTACTCCATTTTCTGAAACCATTAAACACAAAACCTCATATTCAAGCATTATTTACAAAACCTCTGACTTTTTACCTTTTTACTGTTTTACCTGTGTTCAAAATTAAATACTGCTCTCAAATCATAAACAAAGTGATCAAAATGATATACACTATCAAGCAGTTAGTAAACAATACACCAAAAATTAGAAAACACATTGTTCAAAACATAGTTCTCAGGGAAAGGTACATTTTTAATCTAAAAACAAATGTCCTATTTTCTGTCATTGTCTTTTGATGAACGAAAACTATAATAGTAGCTCAGAAATTACTACTCTGCTTTGCTCTTTGCAATTTTTTTTGTTCTTCCTCTTCCTCCTCCTCCTCCTCTTCCTCTTCCCTGCCCTCCTCGTCGCCCACATCGCATACGCACTCGTCCTCGTCCATTGTTTCTTCTATCCATTCTCAGACTTTCTCCTAACCATCTTCAAAACCCTGTTTGCTCTCTGAACTGGCTTATATTGGTTGTGTCACATCATTTGAAACAGGTTAAATCAATTTTGAGTGGTTGTGTTCAATCAAGGACATTTGTTCTTTATTTGTATTTGATTGTTGCCACTTGTGTTTACCAGTAGCCTATGGATGACATGTGCATTAGAGTGCAGAATGTATTATGAGAATGAGAATGTGTTTAGAGTTTTGCTGAAAAGTCTAAGTGAGATCTGCAAATAGTGTTTTACCATGTGAAATGGTTTAAGGTATTGACAACAGACTGCACAATTAGCTAAATGACTTAAGGCAACTGAGAACTTTGTTCAGCCAATGGGTTTTAGTGTTTTAGCAATTGAGAAAAACTGTAGTGGACTAAAGTAGGGAATAGTGAATGAGGGTTTAGGGGTTGGTTTTGGATTCAGCCCATGTGTAGGGGGGCGCGGGGCATAACCTAACGGGGGGTTAGTTGTAACACGCATGTTTTAACACTTTACACACATGCCAGGATGACGAAACTTAGTGTATTTAGTTGCCATATCAACATTATTTAGAGAAAAAATACCGCCAAAATTAAAAATTCTCTGGAAGATATCACTGAACATGTATTTAACCATAGCAAAAGTAAATTTTTTAAGTTTAGTTTTCATCTCTGTTTTTTGTGTTCATTTAAAATAAGACAAATCCAATATTATTGTAATCTTATATCTGTTATTTAACAGTTGAGATCATTCTTTAATGCTGATCTAACAGCAGAAGACACGAGTCGCGATTTAAATCCCGGTTGTGCAGGTGGGGTGGGTTATAACACTGCATTACAATGAGCCCCTATTAGAAATATGCCATTATATTCTATACTTTTATGAATTCTTTTGAGAAACCATGAGAAAAGGGTGAATAATGACTGAGAGTTAATGTTCAGAAATTATTAATTATTATTATGTTCTGAATTATGCTGTATAGCTGTATTTAGCGAAGTGTTTGTTGTCAAACTCAAAAATGAGTATATTTTTAATGATTAAAAAATGTCATTATTTTATTTTAAAAAGTTAATAATTGTATTTTGTTGACAAAATATTTTAGTTTGTCTTGGATATTTTTTTGATTATATCAGGTGACATTTTAAGCTGTCATTTGGTCATGTTACATTGTGCCCCACCACGTTACAATGTACCCCACCTATGGGGCATGTTGTCACATTTCACTTCCATTCTTTCGGGCTAAATCAAGAAAAAAGTACTGTACTGTATTAATGAAACAAAACCACATAATTGTACTAGACATGTGTGAAATTAATGTGGGGAAAAATAAATACTCTGAACCCCAAGTGACACAAACTGAGAAAGTCAAAAAGCGTTAGGTTGTGCCCCGCTCTCCCCAACTAGAAGCTTTTTTTATGCTTAGCTTAGTCATTTTATGGCTGTTTAATTTATGCTTTCATCTTATTTAGTAAATAGTTTCATTCGTTGTTCCTTTCTCCTTGTCAAGATGGACAGCGTCATTAAAAAATGGCATATCTTACCCCACTCTCTTATAGATAATGAAACTTACCCGAACCCTATGACGAAAGTCTTGCATGTCCTTAGCAGCATAGCTGTTCCTGTCACTTCTTTTGTGGATCTTTAAACAGACAGAAAATTCCCAAATGAGACAGTTGTTTGAAAAATCTTTTCATAAAGGGTTGCCTAAACAACGTTCCAAAAACAAGATTCGGTGAATAAACGTTGCATAGTCACAATTCGGGGAAAATAAATAAAGCTTTGTGCCCAAATTTACCTTCTTTCTGGGTTCTTTATTTTCGCATTCATCCTCCCATGTGGAGTCCAAATCACACTCATCGTCTAACTCCATGTTAATTTGGCGAGTATATCGCAAACGCAGGTAACTACCAGGAACACGCCACAACAAAGTAGCCAAAGTACGTACAAATCTTAACACACAACGAATCAAAGACTTCAGAAACTGTACGAAGTACATCAAGAGAAACTCCCGAGTAACCAGTCGAACAACCCGTGCTCAACCCTCCTACTGTCAAGAGAAAACGAAAGCTCATAGTGAATCGAAAGCATTTCTATGCTACAAATCAACAAGGAAGAACAGAGTTCACGTTAACTCGAGGGTTGCCAGGTCTTGCTTAAATGTTCTGCCAAAAGTTTCCCACAGTAAAGAAAATTAGTTAAATGTTCTAGCTTCAGCTCCACTCATTTTATATATCATGCTTTTTTTTCCTAGGGGAAAAATAATGTAAATAGTCCTGCCTTGCACTCTTTTGCTACATTCACTGTTTTTTTTATGCACATTGCACTTGAAATATATTTATCATATTTATTATTCTACATTTGAAATCTAGTTTTGTATGTTAAATAAATGATGAATGCGAGAAAAAATTATTTTCCCATCATATAATCACATAACTTTTTAATATGACACAATATGATACAACAATTAAAGTTTATTCATTATGAACACAAACTATTTCTTGTTTCTATGTGTGTGAGGAAAGTGTTTGGCTTTTGGCACCAAGGCTGGTAAAACATTCTGTGTGTTCTAGGCACTGAACTGTTCATCCTGTTCATTCATGACCCAAAGCCTGTCTGGGGTGAAGTTGCTTGAATGCTCTTGTGCACCTAGCAGTGTGTAAGGCACTGCACACTATGGACAGATGGTGGTCCAGTGGGTTAAACCAGTGGTTCCCAACCATGTTCCTGGAGGACCCCCAACAGTACACATTTTGGATGTGTCCTTTGTCTGACACACCCACATCAGGTCTTGGAGTAGCTACTAATGAGCTGATGACCTGAATCAGGTGTGTTTGATTGAGGAGACATGCAAAATGTGCACTGTTGGGGGTCCTCCAGGAACGTGGTTGGGAACCACTGGGTTAAACCACTGAATTGATATGCAAAAGGTTGCTGGTTCAATCCCAGCAGTCACCACCAGTGTGTCCTTAAGCAAGGCACTTTACTCCATGTTGCTCCGGGGGGATTGTCCCTGTAATAAGTGCACTGTAAGTCTGCCATAAATGTAAATGTCTCCATGCTTTCTGACCTTTCCGAGTATAGAGTGTGAGAAAGCTTTTAGCATCTTGAGTGCTGGACCTTTACCGTTTTAACATGTTAATTTTTGGTTTTAAGGTTTGTTGATCTGTTGATAACCCGAAATTGAATATACTGTACATCCCTCATCCTAGATGACATTTCTTAATCTTGTAGTACTGATGTTGTACAAAAATGGAAGTGAACAATGTAAACATAAGCAACACTCCACTCTTCAATCAAAGTTTTTCCACACAATTTTATATTAAATACAGTAGGCAAGGCAAGGCAAGGCAAGTTTATTTGTATAGCACATTTCATACACAGTGGCAATTCAAAGTGCTTTACACAGAAATGAAATAAAAATATTACAGTTATAATAGGAATTTAAAGAAATAAAAAATAAAGAAAATATTGAAAGATAAAAATAAAGAGTATAATTAAAAATAAAAATAAAAACAGGGTTAAATTTAAGCATATAAATTAAAATGCAAGCAGTTCGGACAAAGCACGTACAGTGGCACAGCTCATTCAGTAAATGCACAGCTGAACAGATGTGTTTTGAGTCTGGATTTGAAAGTGGCTACTGTTGGAGCACATCTGATCTGTTCAGGAAGCTGGTTCCAGCTACGGCTGGCATAATAGCTAAAAGCAGACTCTCCTTGCTTTGAGTGAACCCTTGGTATTTCTAATTGACTTGATCCTGATGATCTGAGTGATCTGTTGGGTTTGTATTTAATCAGCATATCTGCAATGTATTGAGGTCCTAGGTCATTGAGTGATTTATATACAAGTAATAGCACTTTAAAATCGATCCTAAATGTAACTGGAAGCCAGTGTAAAGATCTGAGGACTGGTGTGATATGGTCATATTTTCTGGTTCGGCTCAGGATCCTGGCAGCAGCGTTCTGTATGAGCTGCAGCTGTCTAATGGTCTTTTTGGGAAGGCCGGTGAGAAGACCATTACAATAGTCCACCCTACTGGTAATAAAAGCATGAACGAGTTTCTCTAAGTCTTGCCTGGAAACAAAGCATCTAATTCTTGATATATTTTTTGAGATGATAGTAAGCGGATTTAGTTATTGCTTTGACATGATTATTGAAACTCAGGTCTGACTCCAAAAACACACCAAGATTCCTGACTTGATTTTTTGATTTCAGGCCTTTAGCCTCAAGATATGCGTTCACCTTCAGAATTTCATCTTTGTTTCCAAATGTAGTAATTTCAGTTTTGTCTTTGTTTAACTGAAGAAAGTTTTGGCACATCCAACTGTTAACTTCATCAATGCATTTACATAGAGAGTCAATGGGGCTGTAGTCATTAGGTGATAGGGCTAAGTAGATCTGGGTGTCGTCAGCATAGCTGTGGTAAGCCATTTTGTTATTTTTCATTATTTGGCTGAGTGGCAGCATGTACAGGTTGAATAGGAGTGGTGCAAGAATTGACCCTTGTGGGACTCCGCATGTCATGGATGTCCACTCAGACTTATGGTCACCTATACTCACATAATAACCTCTCCCTTCTAAGTATGACCTGAACCATTTGAGGACCATTCCAGAAAGCCCAACCCAATTTTCTAGCCTGTCAAGAAGTATTTTGTGGTCAACAGTGTCGAATGCAGCACTGAGGTCCAGTAGTACCAGAATTGATGTTTTGCCTGTATCTGTATTGAGGCGAATATCATTTATAATCTTTATGAGCGCCGTCTCTGTGCTGTGATGCGGTCGGAAACCAGATTGAAAATTGTCAAAGTATCCGTTTGAGCTTAAGAATTTGTTCAGCTGACTGAAAACAACTTTTTCAATGATCTTGCCTATGAAGGGGAGATTTGAGATTGGTCTGTAGTTGCTCAATATGGAGTTATCCAGATTTCTCTTTTTCAGGAGAGGCTTAACTACTGCGGTTTTAAGGGAGTTTGGAAAAGTCCCAGAAAGAAGTGAGGCGTTTACCACTTCTAGGAGATCTGCTTCTAAACAGTTAAACACACTTTTGAAAAAAGAAGTGGGGAGTGTGTCAAGGGCGCAGGTTGATGTTTTAAGGTGCTGTACTGTTTCTTCTAAAATTTTACCATCAATTGCTTCGAAATCAGTCATAGTAACTTTCTGAGGCTGTGGTCTGATCTGATTCACCTCAGAGCAACTAAACGATGTGCTGATCGCATTTCTGATATTAATGATTTTCTCGGAGAAGAAGGAAGCAAACTCACTGCATTTGCTGTCTGAGAGCATTTCACTGGGAATGTGACTCGGGGGGTTTGTTAGTCTCTCTACAGTAGCAAAAAGAGTGCGCGTGTTGTTTATGTTTCTGTTTATAATATTTGAAAAGAAGGTCTGTCTAGCTTTGCCTAGTTCCACATTGAAAGCACGAAGACTGTCTTTATAGATCTTATAATGGACTACAAGTTTTGTCTTTCGCCACATGCGTTCCGATTTCCTGCATTGTCTTTTCATTAATTGCACTTCTGTTGAGTTTCTCCAAGGTGCTTTTTGTTTGCCACTCTTTTTCCTGGCTTTTACAGGAGCAATATCATCAATTACACCCTTAACTTTTGAGTTAAAAGAGTCAAGGAGAAAATCAACAGAGTCTGCAGATATGCTTGGTGTTAGAGATATAGCCTTCATAAACAGCACACTAGTGTTCTCATTTAAGCATCTCTTTTTGATAGAGACAGATCTGGTTTCAATGGCAGGAGAGATTGATATATCAAAGAAAATACAGAAATGATCAGACATTGCCACATCCTTAATAACTATTGATGAAATGTTTAGCCCCTTACTGATAAGTAAATCTAGAGTGTGTCCACGATCATGTGTGGGTCCGTGAACATGTTGTGTCAAATCAAAAGTGTTAAGAACAGTCATGAGATCTTTTGTTGTACTGGATTCAGCATTGTCAATGTGAATGTTAAAATCCCCAGCAATAGTAAAACAGTCATACTCAGATGAGATTGCTGATAACAGCTCTGTAAAGTCATCAATAAAGGCCGGAGAATATTTCGGAGGCCTATAAATAATGATAAGCAGGATGCGTGGAGCACCTTTTAGCACAATGCCCAGATATTCTAGAGACAAATAGTCACCAAAAGATACTTGCTTACATTGATAGACATCTTTAAATAGTGCTGCGACCCCCCCGCCCCTTCTGACTGGTCTGCAGACACTCATAAAAGTAAAGTTAGGAGGGGCTGTTTCATTGAGGACTGTTGCACTGCAGCTGTCTTCTAGCCACGTTTCATTTAGCAGCAAAAAATCTAGGTTGTTTGTGGATATTAAGTCGTTGACTAGAAATGATTTGTTTTTAAGTGAACGGATGTTTAAGAGTGCTAACTTAACAGTATTAATTTTAATTTTTTCCCCCATAGTAATCTTAGTTTGACAATTAACAGGCAGCAGATTAGATGGGTTTGCCATACGGCCTGAGAAAGCCTTGGACTTTCTATCACGTAACAGAACAGAAATAGAGAAAGATAGAGGCACACTGGATTCACGCATGTTTTGTAAACATTTGATAAGATTGCTGTTGACGTTGCGAGGACCCAGAACACGTCACTGAGAGCTGGTATCAGTTGCTTTTGGTGCAGATGGAGGAGGGTGTGTGCCCTGGCGTTGTGACCGAAGAAATCTCACAGGAGGAGGGGCAGAGCGAGCTGGGCCCACAGTCTTTGGTGGTTGTGGGGCTCGACGCTCTTTGGTTGATATCTGGGGGCTCGCAGTGATCGAGTATGATTGTCTGTTTCCAGTATAAACAAAATCCATTTTCTCTGTGAAGCTCAGAGGCGGGGATGCTGTAGAGCGGGATAACATGTCTGGTGAGTAGTTTCAGGGCAAATATTAAGGGGAGAATAAGGGACATGCCAAGTTGATCTGCGAGGTCTAGAGCTGTTCAAACTGGTAAACAAATTGATTTTCATTGATTTTTGATATTTGATATGGTAGATAATTGATCATATCAAAAAGCATGTGAATGCAATACTATTTTGCTCAAGTGTTGGCAGTAAGGAAAACCGTGAAATGCTGATTTATAAAATATTGTACCCTTTCGTTCAGTCACTACGACGTACGTTAGTGACTAACGAATGGGGGTTTCGCCTAGAAGCCAATTACCTTCGAGGTGTTTAACAGCGCCCAATGGCGTGCCAATGCCATGGACATGCGGAATTTGCATGCGTAACTCCGCCCCACCGCGTGGGTATATAAGGAAGTACGCTGGCAACATCGCATTATGTTTCTGCTTTGGAGCCAAGAGAACCTCTTCACTCCTTCAAGCCTACAACTGAGTCTTTGTCAAGCCTTCGAGACGAGCAGCTTTCCAGAGGCGTTGGATCTACGGCGCGTTCCAGTGATCGCATACTGCCTGCCTGCTGATCTGCGCAGTGGTCCGTCTGACAGCTGGTGTGTGGTCCCTGGGTGCTTCGGCGTCTCTGCGAAGCTTTCCTCTCATAAAAGAGCTTACACGTGGCACGTCCTTTTCAGGATGTCTCGCCCGTGTACTTCTGGGTGTGGCCGGTCGTTGACTTCCTCTGATGGGCACGATCTCTGCTTGGTATGCTTGGGCGTTCAGCATGCTCAAGCAGCGTTCGTGGATGAGTCATGTTCTCACTGCGGGAACATGACCATCGCGGTTCTGCGGTCGAGACTCAAGGATCTTCGTAATGAAGTGAGAGTCCCCTCAACCACACCCCGATCTACCGTGCCCCCCGTGGCCGGTACTTCGGCTGGTGGTCAGGGTGACCTGAGGGTTACGGTGTGGAACAAAGCCCAGACGCTCATGCCTCGGGCCACACCCCCCTCTAGCGTTCCGCAACCCGTGAGTGTCCAGGCTGAAATCGCGGGGCCAGCTCCGGCTCCCTCGCGCATTTCATTTGGCGCTCCGGAGGATGATGCGATGTCGGTCACCGCATCACAAGGTGGGCTCGAGTCCTCTGAGGATGATGACTCGGCTGTGCTGCCGCCTTCGGGCGCGCCAGCATTGCCCGAGTCGGACCCAGAGCTGACAGCCATGCTGTCTCGGGCAGCCGCGAGTTTAGGGTTAGAGTGGAACCCTCCACCCTGTCCCGAATGCTCGCGGCTCGATGATTGGTTTTTGGGAGCCCGCGCTGACTCACGTCAGTCCCCGCCCCCAATACCTTTCTTTCCCGAGCTGCATGAGGAGATTGCCCAGTCCTGAAAGTCCCCGTTGTCTTCCCGTGACCGGTCTGCAGTCTCCTCCGCCTTCTCCACCCTTGATGGGGCCGCGGCCAAAGGGTACACTGGGGTCCCCCAGGTTGAACGTTCTGTTGCGATGCAACTGTGTCCTCAGAGCGCTTCAGCCTGGCGAGGCGATCCTAAGCACCCCTCCAAAGCCTGTCGATTCACATCAACCTTGGTGGCGAAATCGCACAGAGCTGCGGGGCAGGCTGCCGCCTCTTTGCATGCCATGGCGATCCTCCAGGTCTACCAGGCCAGGATCCTCAGGGACATGCACGAGGGTGGAGTTGATCCGGGGCTCTTAAATGAGCTGCGTGCCGCCACCGACCTCGCTCTCCGGGCGACGAAGGTGACCGCACGCTCCCTGGGTCAAGTGATGTCCACAAATGTGGTCCAGGAGCGACATTTGTGGCTAAACCAGGCCGATATGCGGGACACCGAGCGAACACGCTTCCTCGATACCCCCATATCTCAGGCTGGCCTCTTCGGCGGAGCGGTTGAAAACTTCGCCCAACAGTTTTCAACCGCCCAGAAGCAGACTGAGGCTCTCAAACATGTACTGCCCCGGCGGCCAGCTGCTGCTTCCACCCAGCCGCCGGCACAGTCGCCTCAGCCTGCTCGCCGCCGAGGACGCCCTCCTAAGGCTCTAGCCCCTCCCACCCGGTCCAAGCAGCAGCCTTCACCCGGGCCGGGTCGCGGAGGAAGCCGTAGGAAGGCGTCCAAGTCCCCTCAGACCGCCCCACGCCCCGCTAAACGCCAGGCCAAGCGGCGCTCCTGAGACGGACGGCTCAGGGATGGGAAATTCTTTCGAGGAGATGGTAGCAGGACCACTCCTTCCCCCGGTGGAGGGCCGGGGGAGAATCCTTTGTTTAGCTGCTGGCCCCCGGGTCAGCAGCACCCTAATCTGGTCAAAGAAAGAATTAACACTCCCATCCCTGAGCCCCCAGAGATCGGTGATGTCAGTGCGCGCCACCTACGGGTCCCGCCACTCGCATCCCACTCTGTCGCCAGCCTCCTGGCAGAACAGACCCCAGTGGAACGTGCGTCCTTCCCTGGTCTCCTCTGTCAGGACGCAGCAGTTAACCGCACCCCCACACCGGGACGCCCAACAGCCTCCCTTGTCCGGGTCGGTAACGCTGCATCGCTGCCCCACACCGGGTACGCCTGTAGTCCGAATGATCCCGCTGGTGCAGTTCCTGGGAGCCTGGCTTCAGATTCCAGGGCTGTCCCGCTGGGTCGCGAAGACAGTCAGGTCCTTCGCGCAGGTTCCTCCCTGTTTCCGGGGAGTCCGCTTTACTATGGTCGGGGCCAATGCCCCTGTCATGCGAGCGGAGGTTGCCACCCTACTGGCGAAGGGTGCGATCGAACCTGTCCCTCCAGCCGAGATGAAGTCCGGGTTTTACAGCCCCTACTTCATTGTACCCAAAAAGACCGGTGGGTTGAGACCAATCCTGGACCTGCGCATCTTGAACCGTTACCTTCACAAGTTTCCGTTCAAGATGTTGACAGCGAAACGCCTTTTCGAATGCGTTCGTCCCGGCGATTGGTTTGCAGCGATCGACCTGAAGGACGCCTACTTTCATGTCTCCATCCTACCTCGACACAGACCGTTCCTACGGTTTGCTTTCGAGGGGCGGGCATACCAGTACGCGGTCCTCCCATTCGGGCTATCTCTGTCCCCTCGCGTCTTTACGAAGATTGCCGAGGCAGCCCTTGCGCCCCTACGGCAGCACAGGGTTCGCATCCTGAACTACCTCGATGACTGGCTCATACTGAGTCACTCTCGAGAGCAGGTTTGCGAACACAGAGATCTGGTTCTCCACCACTTAGCCTGTCTGGGCCTTCGGGTCAACTGGGAGAAGAGCAAACTTTGCCCCGTGCAGAGGATCTCTTTTCTCGGTATGGAGATCGACTCGGTCGCCATGTGCGCGCAGCTTACGAGCGAGCGCTCGCAGTCTCTGCTGACTTGCCTCCGTCAAATCGAGAGCAAGAGTGCGGTTCCACTGAAATATTTTCAGAGGCTCCTGGGGCATATGGCATCTGCAGCCGCGGTAACGCCGCTCGGATTGCTACATATGAGACCGCTTCAGCACTGGTTTCGCGATCGAGTCCCGAGATGGGCATGGTGGTCTGGCACGCTCCGGGTCCAAATAACCCGGGCTTGCTTACAGACACTCACTCCGTGGTCGAACCTCAGTTTTCTTCGGGCCGGCGTGTCCTTAGAACGAGTTTCCAGGCATGTTGTTGTATCAACGGATGCCTCCTCCACGGGCTGGGGTGCCATGTGCAATGGACAAGCAGCCGCGGGCTCCTGGACAGGACCCCAGCGCCTTCTGCATGTCAATTGCCTCGAGTTGCTGGCAGTACGGTTCGCCCTGCACCGCTTCCGAGCGTTGCTGAGGGGTCAACACGTACTTGTCCGGACAGACAACACGGCCACAGTAGCGTACATCAACCACCAGGGCGGTACAGCAAATTTCACATATGGAATTAAGTAAAATCTACTTAATTAATTTAGACCTCAATAATTGGTAGACACTACACAATAATATTTAATACTTTAATTTCTGCAATCTTAAATTGAGTACAAAACATTTACATTTTTATTTTTAATTCATGCCTGAACTATATATATATATATATATATATATATATGTGTGTGTGTGTGTGTGTGTGTGTGTGTGTGTGTGTAAAATGCAGAACGTTTTAGGTTAGGGGATAGAATGTAGTTTGTACAGTATAAAACACAGTACAGTACAGCATAACACATGGAAACCCAACGTGTGTGTGTGTGTGTGTGTGTGTGTGTGTGTGTGTGTGTATAACATCTGTATATATAGCGTGTATATAACTTTATTTCTCTTTTACAATTTTATACCGTTTTTAGACTTTAAAATAGAGGCAAAAATGAACTGAATAGTTATTTTGGAGTAAATGTATTCTATAATAATACTAAAATTATTATTTTTGTTTTAATCACAAAACTTTTAGCTAATGTTGTGCATTCTGGGGTAATATATTTTCCCTGTAGTGTGACTGTGTATTTTTTTTAAAAATTGGAATTCATTAATTTTCTCTTCCTGTCATTAAAGTTGATGTACTGAAAGGGAATCAATTCTTAAATTCAGAATTTTGTCCAACCCTGTTATGACACAATCGATTTCAAATTGATGTTTCAAGCAGTTTGACATGCTGTGGACTGACTCCCTTCTTCTAACCTAGAACTTCCGAACATAAGCCAATTACATCATATCAGAGGTCAGTGAGGTCCAGGAACATGTCACTCCATCGACAACCATTTTCTTGTGACATCTAAGCTCAATATGACAGCATCAACTTCTATCTATTTACTATCATCAACTAATCTATTTACTACGCATTGTAATTTCAGATGACCTGGATCCATAAGCACTGCATATGGTATATTCTTCGTTGTTTGCTTTTCATTATTATTGGGTGACTAATATTTACATCTTTATATCTACCTAGCCATAAAATGATAATTTCTTTATATTTCAAAATTTTCTGTTCTCAAAAAAATAAAGTATATATATATATATATATATATATATATATATATATATATATATATATATATATATATATATATATATATATATATATATATATATACAAATCTTTGTTTGAAGGGTTATCTGGCCCTTCCCCTTACCACTCCAGCCAAAAGAGAATCGAGACACCCCAAACCCCTTCACGTGATTGTGCGTGAACGAAAAAGTTGTCAAAATGATCCCTTCACCCGGATCTGCGAAAATCATTAAAAATGCTGTATTATGCATGCCAGGCCAGTAGTTAGCGATATCACTTTGTAAAGAAACAATACGAGCCTATAGACTGAAAATGTATGTAGCGAATTAGCTCTGAGGGGAAATATTAATAATTATTCATAACTCATTAGGATTATTCATTATGATTAATTATTAATATTTTAATCAGTTAAATAGATTAACTTGATGTAGCTACATTAACATTACAATCAATCAATCAATCAATCAAGTTCCTCCTATGAACGTTCACTATTAATTATTCATTAATTCTAGATTAAGTATCCTCTAGAAAGGATATTTTTCATGGCTACAGAAAATTAATTATTTCTTTGAATTTATGTAAGCGCTTAGAGCGCATAGCAAGATCGATCATTTAAGGGACAATTTGTTTGCAGGCAGGAAGTCAGGACCAAACTTTTGCACAAACTTTAATAACTAAATCATGGAACAAGACTAAAACTAACATGAAACATACATACACAAAACATATACATGACAAGAGGTAAGGTTAAAGTGGTTGGAGGGAAAAAGGTCAGAGCAGATTAGACATGTGCCGGTTTACGGTAATACGATATACCGCAAATAATGAACATGCACAATATTGTTATCGTGGACACTTGAAAATACCGTGAATAATTATTTATTTCGAATTATTCAGCTTTTTAGAATGCATATTAAGAATACTTTACCCATCAACCTTTTAAAATGAACAACACATCAAAGAGAAACACACGCTGATGTAAACAAACCGTGCATGAGCCGAGCACATGGCGGAATGAGTGAAGGAGACGCACATTCACTCTCTAAAAGCAGAGGGCGCTGACGGAACAGCAGAAATGCAGCCGTTTCCCCGGTAACCCTCGTAAACAAAACAATACGGTGCTCATCACATAACTTAATACTTAATACTTAAAGACTTAAGGCTATTCATTTTCAAACTTAAACATTTTATATTTTAATCTAGACTAAATGACATGCCCTAGATATTGTTTGAATATGTTCTGATAGTTGTTCAGTCACACACTTTACAATACGGCTCTAATATTTAACATTAGTTCATTCATTAACAAACTGACAATGAACAATACTTCTAAAGCATTTATTAATCTTAGTTAAATGTAAATTTCAGCAAAATAATAACACATTATTAAAATCAAAAGTTGTAACTGTATTATTTAATGGACCTGAGCTAACACTAACAGTTGCTTTTTTTAACTAACATATCAAAGAATAATAACTGTAGAAATGTAGCTATCCGCTCTTTGTTGATGTTAATGCATTAACTAGTGAGACCTTATTGTAAAGTGTTACCTATTGTTCTTTATCATTCTTTAGCACTTTAATCTGTTTTAAATATTTGTTTACTTTATACAGTTTTGTGTATTGCTTTATTGTATTTAAATGTTTGGTTCTTTTTGTTATAAGAACGTTTTTAAACCTGTTATAGTATGACAACTTTTTTGCAACGAATTTCAATATCGTGATAATACTGTATACCGTGATAAAAGCTTCAGCAATTAACCGCAACATGAAAATTTGATACCGGCACATGCCTAGAGCAGATGGATGAAGTTAGGCAATGAGTCTAAACCTTGGTAAGAACCGTCTTTGATAAACTTTACAGTTTACAGTTTTGCTAACTCCACAGCGACTTGTACATTACTTCTTAGTACAATACTTGCATTTTCCCAGGAAGGCGTCCAGATATACGGCCGCAGGAGAAAATCTTGATGGTTCCGTCCGTTGGTTTTGCAGTTGCGATCATTTTCTTCCATGTTGAGCGAAGGAATGACGGTTAACTTGCATAGACTTAGATGGTCGAAGAAGGTTGCACAAGCTGTGAGTTGAGCCTGCTGGCCCAAATGGCTAAGTAGTGGCATCTGGTTTTCTGTCCCACACACACACACACACACACACACACACACACACACACACACACACACACACACACACACACACACACACACACACACACACACACACACACACACACACACACACACACGTGAGGCTGTGTGTAGAGGCCTTATCTGGCCGGCAGGCCGGCTGGCTGAGATGAGGTGTTGTTTCAGCCAGGGAGAAGAGAAGAGAGAGAGGGAATCTGCGATAAAAAATCTTACAGCAGACATAAGAACCACGACTCTATAAAGAGCTCAACCTTCCCACTGTCAAGAGAAACTTAAAGTCTAGCAAAGAATGACATAACTTGAGTTGACTAAAGGGTTGCCATGTCTTCCATTAATGTTCAGTAAAAAAAGAAGGCTAGGATCTAAAGGTAGGCCTTTACAGATATTTAGCCTATGCTGGCATGAAATAAAACAGCAGACCTATACTAAACTGGCACATATTTTTTTTACTAGTTATTTGCATGATCCAAACTTTAATAACATCTTAAGAATATTCTAAAAACAAGTTTTTTATAATATTTTTTATACTATTTGCAGGATCAAAACCTTAATAATATTAATAATCTTAATAAGAATATTTTTTTAAAACAAAAAGATTTTCAATAAAAAGATTTTCATGAAACAATTCATTAGACTTACAGAAAATTCTCCAGTCTTCTCGTAAATGAAATGCTGCCATGAAAAGCTAAACAAAATGACAAATGTTCACTGACAGAGTTATTGATTCCCACTGAAACACGTTTACAAAACGTCTCGGTTACGACTGTAACCTTAGTTCCCTGAATAGGGAACGAGATGCTGCGTCACCGCTTTGGGAACGCCCCTGCGTGATTGCGTCGTGAAGCACGTATGTCATCAGTCCAATAGAGAGACGGAACGTCATAGGCGGGTGACGTCATAGACCCGGAAACTATAAAGCACACCGGCAAACACACGCCGTTAGCTTCTGAAGAAGGCCTGAAACAAGGCGCTTGCGGGCATGCGAGGAGCATGGCAGGGTGACGCAGCGTCTCGTTCCCTATTCAGGGAACTAAGGTTACAGTCGTAACCGAGACGTTCCCTTTCAAGGGAACTCGCGCTGCGTCACCGCTTTGGGAACGAGAATACCCACGTCCCCATACGAGTCTGAATGCCCGCCTGTGGCACGAGTTAAGAGGCGAGCACCCGAGACCCCGGAGTAGCATTGACATCAAGTTCATAGAATCTGATGAACGTATGCGGCGAGGACCACCCCGCCACATCACAAACTTCCTGCAGGGAGGCCCCTGCTAAAAGAGTTTGAGAGGCAGCCATACTCCTAGTGGAGTGGGACCGAACAGCTAGAGGGGAGGGCTGTCCGACCGCCACATAAGCAAGTGAGATAGCCACAACCACCCACTTGCTCATTCTCTGCTTTGAAACTGGACCTCCTCTCGAGGGAGGCCCGTAACAGACAAACAGTTGATCAGTTTTCCTCCACAGGGCAGCTCTGTGGACATAAGCATCTAGTAAGCGAACAGGACAAAGCAGATTTAATTTTGCCTGGTCTGACGTCGTGAAGGGAGGAGGACAGAAGGCCTGGAGAACAATAGGTCTCACTGGGTTAGTGAGGACCTTAGGAATATACCCGGGCCTCGGAGAGAGAAAGGCCTTAGCCATGCCCGGGGAAAACTCCAAGCACGAGGGTGCAACAGAGAGGGCTTGCAAGTCCCCTAATCTTTTAAGGGAAGATATAGCAAGGAGAAATAAGGTTTTTAAAGTGAGAAACTTCTCAGGAACATCCTCGAGCGGCTCGAAGGGAGCCTCGGAAAGGCCTTGAAGGACGATGGATAAGTCCCAGGCCGGCACCCTGGTGCGTGTCACAGGTCTCAGTCTCAAAGTTCCACGGAGGAAACGGGTTACTAGCGGGTGTCGCCCTAAAGAAACTCCACTCAAAGGAGTGTGGTAAGCTGCTATGGCCGCCACGTACACCTTCAGTGTGGAGGGAGCTAACCCAGCAGAGAATCTCTCCTGCAGGAACTCCAGCACCACGCTCGCAGGGCAGTTAACTGGATCCCGCAGGCGATCTTAGAAAGTAAAGTTTCCTCGTAGAGGGAGCTCTGGAGTGAAGAATGGTCTCAACAACCTCGGTTGAGAGACCGGAACTTATGAGCTGGGCCCCCTCAGAGGCCAAGCCCACAGTTTCCACAACTCCGGGCGGGGGTGTACGAAGATTCCGCCCGCCTGAGAGAGAAGGTCCCTCCTGATAGGAATCTCCAGGGGAGAGCCGTCGAGGAGAGACACTAGGTCCGAGAACCATACTCGGTCCGGCCAGAACGGGGCTACTAGCAGAAGACGGGCCCCGTCCCGACGCACTCTCTCTAGAACTCCAGGAAGCAGAGCAATCGGGGGAAAAGCGTACAGGGGCAGCCTCGGCCACTCCTGTACCATCGCGTCCAGTCCGAGAGGAGCTGGGGGTGACAGGGAGAACCACAGACGACAATGCGAATTGTCGTGAGTGGCGAACAGGTCCACTTGAGCCCTGCCGAACTTCTCCCAAAGGAGCTCCACTACCTCTGTGTGAAGCCTCCACTCCCCGGGCCTCGGCCCCTGCCTCGACAGGGCGTCTGCTTCCACATTCAACCGCCCTGGAATGTACATTGACCTGACTGACAGCAACTTTCCCTGGGCCCAGAGGAGAATAAGGCGCGCCAACTTGTATAAGCGACGGGACCTCAAACCCCCCTGATGGTTGATGTAGGAGACCACCGATGTGCTGTCTGTGCGTACAAGCACATGATGGCCCCTGAGATGTGGCAGGAAGTGTTTCAGGGAATGAAACACCGCCAACATTTCCAGGCAATTTATGTGCCACGAACGCTGGTGTTCCTGCCACAGACCCTGGGCTGAACGACCACTCATGGTCGCCTCCCAGCCCGTCAGGGAGGCATCCGTGGTCAGAGACGCACGCTGACACGGTGCCCCCAGGGACGGGCCCTGGGTCAGGAACCAAGGGTCCTTCCACATAACCAAGGTGCGGAGACACCGCCGCGTTGCCTTGATTACGCGAAAGGGGTTTCCCCTCGGGGAAAAGCCCCTGGTCTTGAGCCACCACTGTAACGGTCTCATGAACAGCAGGCCCGAAGGAATCACGTTGGACGCGGCTGCCATCAGACCTAACAGTCTCTGAAACTGTTTTACAGTGAGCGGCTGGTCTAGCTTCACCCCTTTCACGGCTGAGAGGATCGACCCTACGCGAGGCTCTGACAGACGAGCCTGCATAGAGACCGAATCCCAACTCACACCGAGATAAGTGATCTTTTGCACAGGAGAAAGAACACTCTTCTTGGAGTTGAGCCTCAGCCCCAACCTCCTCATATGGGCGAGAACAACATCTCAATGCTGAACCGCGAGACGCGCTGACTGCGCCAGTATCAGCCAGTCGTCGATGTAATTGAGAATGCGGATCCCCTGTAAGCATAAGGGGTCCAGAGCAGCGTCCACACACTTCGTGAACGTGCGGGGTGAAAGGGCTAGACCGAAAGGAAGCACCCGATATTGGTACGCTTCTCCCCTGAAAGCGAACCTCAGGAACTTCCTGTGCTGTGGAAGGATGGATATATGAAAATATGCATCTTTGAGATCTATCGGGACAAACCAGTCCTCGGACCTGATCTGAGACGCGATCTGTGTGAGTGTAAGCATCCTGAACTTGAGTTTTGCCACGGCTCTGTTCAGGACGCGAAGATCCAAGATGGGGCGCAGCCCTCCATCCTTCTTTGGCACTATGAAGTACCGGCTGTAAAAGCCTGACTCCCTGTCGGGGGGGGGGGGGGGGGGGCAGAGTCTGTACTTCCTGTAGTTTTGCAGCAGAGTCTGTACTTCCTGAGTCATCACCAGAGCCTGCTCGGGGTCCACCACAGTGGAGAGGACCCCGTTGAAGCTGGGGGGACGGCATCTGAACTGGATAGCGTACCCCAATCTTACACATCGCAGGACCCAACGAGATATGTGAGGCAGATTCTTCCACTCTGACACAAAATCTACTAAGGGTACCAGCCTCTCGAGGCTGGCCTCTGATGTACTCTGCACCGCGAGTGCAGCGCCCTGAAGCGGCGAACCGGCAAGGAACAACTGACTCGACGGCATAGTTTCCCTCCGAAGAGGGTGCGGGCCATCCTCGGATGACCCGCGGGGTTTCTCCGCGCCCTGGCACTCGGGCGGGGTTGGCGGATTGACCCCGTGAGGGTACCGCGGACACACGGGTACCGTATACAGCGGTGAGCACCGTGCGCCCGCGGAGGGGATCACCCTCACTGTCCTGGGCCCAGAGGCGTCAGGACTTCTTAGACGCAGCCTTCCTCGCCACGATGACTGTCCTCAGATCAGCCCTGGGCTTAGAAGGCTGCGCCTGTGAGTGCTGCGCACCCGACGACCCTTTCTGAGGGGGTGTACGAGTTGCGACACTCACTTTCTGCTGCGCCCTATGGGAGGAGCTCGTACTCGGGGTCTGCTGCTCCCGCCCAGCAGCAGACGAGACCTGGGGCTTACGGGGAAGGAACTGCTTGAGCGCCGCCGCCTGTTTCTTTGCCTCCAGGAACCTGTCGGTAACAGTGGTGACAGCGTCACCGAACAGGCCTCCCGGAGACAGCGGCGCATCAAGAAAAAAGCTTTTATCACGTTCCTTAATCTCCGTAAGATTGAGCCACAAGTGCCTCTCCGTGGCCACCAGGGCTGCCATAGAACGGCCAACGCATCGGGCACGGAGAGCGAGATCAGCTGTAGATCGGAGTTCATTGATGGTATCAACTCCGATCTCGTGGCTCTCACCCAGGTCTCGCAGCAGATCAGCCTGGTATGCCTGCACGATTGACATAGTGTGCAGACACGCAGCGGCCTGACCTGCTGCCGAGTACGCTTTGCCCACAAAAGATGATGTCACTTTTAACGGTTTTGTGGGCAAAGTCGGAGCCTTTATGGCAGACGCAGACTCGGGTGAGAGATGGCTCGCGAGCGTCTGCTCAACCGCATCTGACCATAACCGTGTCTTTTCAACCCCGCGATATTGCTGTACACGGAAGTGTGCGGGGTGAAAATGCGTGCAGACACGGGCCGCTTCCAAGACCTCGACACCTCGGTGTGGAGGTCCAGGAAAAACGGCAGACTCCTACGTGGAGGCTGAACAGAGCGCGCGGGGAGAAAGCGCTCGTCGAGTCTGCTTTTTACAGCAGCTCGCTCATGTTGTTCAGGTGGCCAGTCAATATGTAATCTGGCCACCGCTCTGCTCAGCACATCCATCAGCTCCTCACCAGCAGGGGTGTAGCGTATTAGGGTTACATATATATTTAAATTAAAAATTAGCTCAATAGGGAATTGTGGGAATTGTGTAATCTATGATTAATCATAACGGGTTATAATCTAATCACCAATCTCCAAAATCACCCAAAATGGGAATACCTCACCTCGGTATTTATGCAATATAATATATATGGTTAACAACAATTTATTGTAATTAACTACAGATATATCTATATTAAATAATCACAGAATAACCCCAAGGGAGTTGATTCAAAATTCCTCTCCGTTCCGTTTAAAGAACGAGCGGAGATTCCTTATCCACTCACCAGGTCTATTCTTCCTACCCAATTTTCGGGAAGTTCATCCCTCTGGCCACAAAGGACAAACTTTCCGAGTTACGGTATTAATTAAAGCATTCAACGAATAAGAGCTCGTAGCTTAGATCTGACATTAAAGGGACTCGTGTTCCGTGAGCAAACAATGACAATCAAAACGTGAATATCATGGTTTTAATAAAGATTAATACTACGATTACATATGACTACATAAAGAATACATGTATTTACAGAATAGTGGAAAGTAAAGAGGAGGATGAGGGGAAGGGAAAGGAAAGGAAGGAGGGTAAGATCGTGTCCGATCCGACACCTTCCCAGACGAAACCATTGGAGCCAGCAAGAAATATCACCTTAAACAGGGGTACAATCTTTAAAACGCATCTAAATTTCGGTAGAATTGATACTTGCATGGTTTCTTGGTGTGCAAGCAAGATGCGTGCGTTGGCGTTTCTCAGAGAGTTTGCGCGCTGAAGCGTTCTCTCCGTTTGGTTCTTCCAGAGCTTCGTTGGTCCGCGGGACTTTTAAAGGTGTCGACTTGGAAGGAAGTTCATCTCGTCCAGCTAAGTGCGTCCGCTGACTGCGCCGCGGAGCGCGTCGATCTTCAAAGGAAACATCAGCTTGGCTGGACCGCGCCGGCTCGCAGGTCGATAACCCGCGAGCCGCGCTGATGAGATGGGAGGAAAAGGGAATTTGTCTCGTCCGGGGTTCTTGCAAGGTGACTGAGCACCGATATGCTTGTGTTACTGTCTTTTGAGATCCATTAAACTACGCCCACTTTCCCGGCGGCAACCAATCGTTGGTGTGAATTTCAGGCGGGAGAGAGTTTCTTTGTTCTGACTTTATTACTCAATGGAATGTTCTTGCCGGGAGCCAGAATTAGTAAAGTTTTGCTCAAAAAGGGCTAAACCTACTAAAAGGTACATCTCATAATCATCTACTTTGCACCACTGACTGGGACAAAGAAAGAGAAACCTTTAGACATCAAACATGCCTGTGTTTAAATGCATGAAAGACAGTGTATCTCTTTTACAGAGCCATTTTGAGCATTTAGGATTAACATCACACACACATACAAATATATACTTTGTGGTCAACATACATATAACACAAGGGTCATCACATATTTCTGGGATGGTTAAATTAAAGGCTAATATGAAGAGGAATACTTGTGTGTGTGTGTGTGTCTGTGTGTGTGTGTGTGTGTCTGTCTGTGTGTGTGATAGGAATCTATTTGAAGTTCCTCACAAGGTGATAACGGCACGGCCTGCGTTGTCTCTGCTGGTCGTAAGGGTGATAGTGCGGCCATTTGGCCAGCCTCAACTGGCACCACTACACTCATTTATATGCTAATACTAATTCATAGGCAGAGCTGTGCAAAAGATCTGCATCTCTGGTGTTTCTCGAACGACCCACCACTTTGATCTCATGTCAAGAGCGACTCCAGACGCTACAGGGGAATGAAGTGGCGAGTCCTCACCCCCTGTGTCGATGCTACAGACATCGACCTCCTCGGAGGAAGATATCTGTAACACCGCGGCCGCTCCCCGGGCGGGAGAATCCGCAGAGCGGGCTCCCGAACCCAGAGAGGCGGCACTGGATCTGCCGGGTGAAGGATGAGATAGGGCGGGGCCCGTCTCCATCCCCTCCGACAGATCCTTTTGCGAACTCCACGACATAAGTCGTCGCTGAGCCTCAGCAGCAGCAGGACCCGTGCCGTGGGGAGCATGAACCGGGACGCCCTCCTCGAAGAGCGCCCGGCGGGATCGCAGCACGCGAAGAGGCAGCGCCTCACAATGCTCGCAGCCGGCACCCTCGAGAGCCGACTGCGCGTGCTGCTCACCCAGACAAACAACACACATCAAGTGTGTATCCCCGCTCGTAATGTAGCGTGAGCAGGGAGGAACACACTGTCTGAACTGTTGTTCGCTCGCCATAGCTTTTTTTCTTTCTACAAACGTGAGTGTGAGTGTGACTTGAAAACAAAAAAGTCTGAACTCAGACACAACACAGAATGACAGGGACAGAGTGACAGAGAGCGCTTGTTGAAGGCAACAGAAGCTAACGGCGTGTGTTTGCCGGTGTGCTTTATAGTTTCCGGGTCTATGACGTCACCCGCCTATGACATTCCGTCTCTCTATTGGACTGATGACATACGTGCTTCACGACGCAATCACGCAGGGGCGTTCCCAAAGCGGTGACGCAGCGCGAGTTCCCTTGAAAGGGAACTCAGATTAATGTGTGCTAATGCGTTGCTTATTTAGTTAAAGCTAACTACATTTTAATTCCACTAGATTTAGCCTACTCTAATAAAATAACAAGCGACACATTTTAGGGAGTTTTTATTTTATTGTTTCATTGAAACTGAAAGAGTTTACCGGTGCATTAGCCTACGTCGCATAGTTACCAGTGCAAGTCAGTATTCTAATCTGATCATGTGACAGAAAAGAAACCCTCTATTGAGTTGAAACAGCATTTTAAATGTGATATTCATGGCATGTAGCAATTAATGTTCAGTGTGGTTTACAAAAATGCTCAATTCATAATTTTAGCATTTTATTAGTGGGAAGACATCATTTATTTGCTTCAGCAGTAAAAATCTTATTAACAAATCAAAACAACATGATTTTTTACATACTTCAATAGAATCACCAACGAATTTATACAAAGTATTCAAATGTTATTATATAATAATGTTTCTAATTATAAGTCACCACATTATCTAAATCAAGCAAGTACATATTCAACTTTCAAAAACTCATTTTCACTATGTACCTCTCCTAACGTATTGGCATCACCAACACTCACCTTGTGGTTATTCTTTACACGTTCATCTGGATCCTGTTTATCTTCATCTACCTCACCTGACAACAACTTCTTGGGGCCCCAGACAAACTCTTCTCGGGGTTTGAAATTCTTAAAGGCAAATCTAACCAGCTCTCGTCTCATTGATTTGTCCAATACAGCAAACATAAAGTAATCTAGTACACTTTGTTTCACACGCTGAAGTTGTTTCATCTCAAGAGTTTCATGGAGGAAGAACTTGACCAGTGGGGCCTGGTAGTGCTGCAATCCTAGAGTCCCCAAACACTTCAGGATGCGTGTGATGCGCAGGTTGTTGTGTGTATATCTGCAAAATCAAAGAAAAAGTATTTTTTGTACTGAAATAACATCACTGAAATTCAACAAAAAGGAAAAACATGACAGTAAAAACCTGTTCAGGTTGCTAAAGCGTTCCTTCCAGTTATCGGCACGTTCCACCTCTCCTGTTGATTCGTTGACCAAGCGTATACCATAAAAATCCAACATGAGCTTATATGATTTCACCAATTTCCCCTTTGCTTCTTCATCTTTACGAAAAGCCTGGAAATCAATCGATTCAGATGAAATTAAACATCCTATATTTTTAAGAAATATCTTAGCTTCTGAATTTGAGAATGACGTTTCCTCCAAAATCTGACAAATCCTGTCAGGCAAATACTTTTTAAGCTGGTTGGTACATATAGTTGAAAAACCTAAATCTAAAATCTAATTGTATGTTTTAAACTGACCTTTATTTCCTTTTTTGTGAGCACATGTGCATCCCAATTAACCCCTCGCTCTTGTATTGGAAACAACCTGTAAAGTTTTGATTTGGTTAGTTGAATGATGGTCATTTAAATGTTCTAAAACACTTTCAGGGTATAGAATAGTTCAGAAAGAGCTCAGGAATGAGGTGTAACAGGGTCTAACCATTGAATGTAGGAGTTACAGTTTTCCAGTGAGCGATAATCGCCCCACCACTCGTTGTGAAATTCATGAATGTGAACACCTGCGTGAACAAAGGTAATATGTTAAAGCATTTGCCTTGATTGAATGACACAACTGATATTAAAGACCAATTTCATCACTAAAGTATTTATTTGTCTATTTTCTTTAACCATATTACGCAACAAACATTAAGCTTGTGCAGCAAATAATTTAATTAGTAGAATTTTATTTAGTGCAGGGCTTTGCTAAAATTACTAATGTAAACTGGTTATTGTTTTTATTTTTTTTAAATAGACAAAAGTTTTTATTAAGAACTTCCTGCTTTGAAAGAGGATACAGACGAAGTTTCACATTCCTATTTCCATTGCGACACACCAAACTTGTCACTTGACACTTTGCGTTGCTTGACTGATGTATCGTGATGTATCGTGAGAGTGCAGAAGTCGAGTTGCAATGATGACATAACTTTCAGTTATTTAGTTAATCTCGACAGCTGTAATAGTACAAACGCAGTAAAGGTTTGAGAGAATTCCACATGTAATACTTATTTCATATGCAAAGATGCTGGCCAATCATAGCAAAGGATGTTACATTAGTCTCACAGCAGAGCGGTCAAATCAGAGGGCTAAAATCAGGGTAGAAAATTGCCTTTTATTTCTAAATTATGATGTTTTTGATGTAAAAATCGTAGTAACATTTTAAGTGCACCCCACGATTCACGAAACATAAAAAAATTCAGTTCATGAACCCTTTAAGGTTTTTACTAGTTCTCACAGGTATTTAAATGTCGGAAACCTAAAATAAATATTATGTTGTTGAATACACTGAACAGTTGTGATACATGATAACTAAATCCATTTCTGGATCAGTGCTGCCAATCAATGAGCAAATGTTTTGAACATATGTGATACACTTGAAGGGTTAATATTCACAATAAAAGCACTAACTGACTGGCTGGACAGCGCTATCTGAGATGTTTCATTCATAGGATTTTAGAAATTAACTCGTGGGCCACATTAGGGTGTGGATATAATGATGACAGTATAATGAAATTATCTTGTGGGCTACATGCAATGAGGTGGCGGGCCGGTTTTGTGTTTGATGTGCTCTAAACATAATGTACACTGGTATGCTAGAAGTGGCAAATTCTGAGTAATATAGAAACAGGATGCATTACTTACTTCACCTGGTTCATCATCATCATCATCATCATCATCATCATCTAAGTTCTATAGTCAGAGACAAATAATCATATAAGACTTAACAATTTTTTCGGTTTTACATGTTTAATGGAGGAATCTGAGTATATATGCTCATTTGACATAAAGGAGAGTGGGGTAAGATTTGTCAGTGGGTAAATTGTGTTACCTCATTAATCTAGGTAGCACACTTTTTGTCATGACACCATGGCTGAATCCGGAATTGCCCCCTATTAAATAGGGCACTATTTGAGGGGACAGCCATTTGTAGTGGTGTCTGAAACCATAGTGGACATTATTGAGTGCACTCATTCTATCCCACATTGCACCACAATAACGAGTGCACAGCCGATGTACACAGCGCTCACTTGTTTTCATTCACTCCTTCAAGTGAACTGTATTACAGTTTTTTCTCAATTGCTAAAACACAATTTCTGAAACCTTGCACCATTTTCAGAAAACATTAAACACAAAACCTCATATTCAAGCACTATTTACAAAACCTCTGACTCCTCTTGCAAAATTAAACTTTTGCCTCAAAACAGTTTTACCTGCATGTGTTCAAAATCAAATACTGCTCTCAAATCATAAACAAAGTGATCAAAATGATGTACACAATCAAGCAGTTAGTAAACAATACACCAAAAATTAGAAAACTCATTGCTCAAAACATATAATTCTCAGGGAAGTAAATTTTTAATCTAAAAACAAATTTCCTATTTTCTGTCATTGTCTTTTGATGAACGAAAACATGTTCTATCATATACCTCAAAAATTGATCAGAAATTACTACTCTGCTTTGCTCTTTGCAATTTTTTGTTCTTCCTCCTCCTCCTCTTCCTCTTTCTTGCCCTCCTCCTCCTCCTCGTCGCCCACATCGCATACGCACTCGTCCATTGTTTCTTCTATCCATTCTCAGACTTTCTCCTTCCCACCTTCAAAAACCTCTTTTTTTCAGAGTTTGCTCTCTGAACTGGCTTATATTGGTTGTGTCACATCATTTGAAACAGGTTAAATCAATTTTGAGTGGTTGTGTTCAATCAAGGACATTTTTTCTTTATTTGTATTTGATTGTTGCCATTGTGTTTTTCATCACTCAAAAAAGTGATGAAAAACAACCAGTAGTTGTGTTTTGAGAATGAGAATGTGTTTAGAGTTTTGCTGAAAAGTCTAAGTGAGATCTGCAAATTGTGTTTTACCATGTGAAATGGTTTAAGGTATTGACAACCGACTGCACAATTAGCTAAATGACTTCAGGCAACTGAGAACTTTGTTCAGCCAATGGGTTTTAGTGTTTTAGCAATTGTGAAAAACTGTAGTGGACTAAAGTAGGGAATAGTGAATGAAGGTTTAGGGGTTGGTTTTGGATTCAGCCCATGTGTATGCTTGAAGCTTTCTTTTTATGCTTAGCTTAGTCATTTTATGGCTGTTTAGTAAATAGTTTCATTAGTTTTACCTCTTGTTCCTTTCTCCTTGTCAAGAAGGACAGTGGCATTAAAAAGTGGCATATCTTACCCCACTCTTTTATAGGTAATGAAACTTACCCGGACCCTATGCCGAAAGTCTTGCATGTCCTTAGCAGCATAGCTGTTCCTGTCACTTCTTTTGTGGATCTTTAAACAGACACAAAATTCCCAAATGAGCCAGTTGTTTGTAAAATCTTTTCATATCGGAAAGTGGGAAGAATAGTGGTTGCCTAAACAAAAAACAAAAACAAGATTCGGTGAATAAACGTTGTATTGGGTTGTGCCCAAACTTACCTTCTTTCTGGGTTCTTTATTTTCGCATTCATCCTCCCATGTGGAGTCCAAATCACACTCATCCTCTAACTCCAAGTTAATTTCGCAAATGCAGGTAACTACCAGGAACACGCCACAGCAAAGTAGCCAAAGTACGTACAAATCTTAACACACAACGAATCAAAGACTTCAGAAACTGTACGAAGTACATCAAGAGAAATTCCCGAGTAACCAGTCGAACAACCCGTGCTCAACCCTCCTACTGTCAAGAGAAAACGAAAGCTCATAGTGAATCGAAAGCATTTCTATGCTACAAATCACCAAGGAAGAACAGAGTTCATGTTAACGCGAGGGTTGCCAGGTCTTGCTTAAATGTTTTGCCAAAAGTTTATATCCCACAGTAAAGAAAATTAGTTTAATTTTCTAGCTTCAGCTCCACTAATTTGATATATCATGATTTTTTTTCCTAGGGGAAAAATAATGTAAATAGTCCTGCCTTGCACTATTTTACCAGTGCCTTGTTGCTACATTCACTGTTTTTACACTTGAAAGATATTTATCATATTTATTATTCTACTTTTGAAATCTAGTTTTTATGTATCTTAAATAAATAATGAATGCGAGAATTTTTTTTTTTTTTTTGTACACAATATGATACAAAATTAAAGTTTATTCATTATAAACACTAACTATTTCTTGTTTCTATGTGTGTGAGGCATATGTTTGGCTTTTGGCACCAATGCTGGTAAAACATTCTGTGTGTTCTAGGCACTGAACTGTTCATCCTGTTCATTCATGACCCAAAGCCTGTCTGGGGTGAAGTTGCTTGAATGCTCTTGTGCACCTAGCAGTGTTTAAGGCCACACTATGGACTGATGTCTCCATGCTTTCTGACCTTTCCGAGTATAGAGTGTGAGAAAGCTTTTAGCATCTTGAGTGCTGGACCTTTACCGTTTTAACATGTTCATTTTTGGTTTTAAGGTTTGTTGATCTGTTGATAACCCAAAATTGAATATAATGTACATCCCTGATCCTAGGTGACATTTGTAGTACTGATGTTGTACAAAAATGAAAGTGAACAATGTAAACATAAGCAACACTCCACACTTCAATCAAAGTATTTCCACACAATTTTAGATTAAAAGCCAGTAGTTTCTGGGCAAATATTAAGTGGAGAATAAGGGACATGCCAAGTTGATCTGCGAGGTCAAGAGCTGTTCAAATTGGTAAACAAACACTGATTTTTGATATTTGATATAGTAGATAATTGATCATATCAAAAAGCATGTGACTGCAATACTATTTTGCTCAAGTGTTGGCAGTAAGGAAAACCGTGAAATGCTGATTTATAAAATATTGTTCTACTAATCTATACTATTTATAAACTTATAAGCAATGAACAAACTTATGGTTAAGTATTTCACGTATATAGGCCTATGCGGCTCACTTTATAAGCACCAATGGCATGTTTATAGTGGCCCCTAGTGGATGTATTTGGGAACAACGTTAGGTTTCCATTCTAACCAGTTGGGTTTGTAATTTGTAGCTTTGAGAAATGTGTCAAAGCAGTTGCAAAGATAATATGCCTACTATTCTAAAAAAAAAAATTAAAAAAATAAGTACAATTTACTTTTCTTTTGCAAGTTTTTGCACGCAATTTTTGTAAAGCAAATTTTACATATGGAATAAAGTAAAATCTTTTAGACCTCAATAATTGGTACACAATACACAATAATATAACTCTCTTTCACAATTTTATACCCTTTTTAGACTTTAAAATAGAGGCAAAAATGAACTGAAAAGTTATTTTGGAGTAAATGTATTCTATACTAATAATAATACAATTATTATTTTTGTTTTAATCCCAAAACTTCTAGCTAATGTTGTGCATTCTGGGGTAATATATTTTCCCTGTAGTGTGACTGTGTATTTTTTTTAAAAATTGGAATTCATTAATTTTCTCTTCCTGTCATTAAAGTTGATGTACTGAAAGGGAATCAATTCTTAAATTCAGAATTTTGTCCAACCCTGTTATGACACAATCGATTTCAAATTGATGTTTCAAGCAGTTTGACATGCTGTGGACTGACTCCCTTCTTCTAACCTAGAACATCCGAACATAAGCCAATTACATCATATCAGAGGTCAGTGAGGTCCAGGAACATGTCACTCCATCGACAACCATTTTCTTGTGACATCTAAGCTCAATATGACAGCATCAACTTCTATCTATTTACTATCATCAACTAATCTATTTACTACGCATTGTAATTTCAGATGACCTGGATCCATAAGCACTGCATATGGTATATTCTTCGTTGTTTGCTTTTCATTATTATTGGGTGACTAATATTTACATCTTTATATCTACCTAGCCATAAAATGATCATTTCTTTATATTTTTCATCTTTCTGTTCTCAAAACATTCTCATTTTTTTTCAGTACATAGCCTCTTTTTTGTGGATTTGGTGGTTGATGTCATGATTGTGCATTATACATATTGTTGCAATAGTGTATTATGAACAGCAGATGGCTCTGTGTCATAAACCTTTTCTCAAAGCAGTCACTGCATAAGAGCTAATATCACTATGGCTCATCATTCTCTGAGCTATTCAAATACCTGCTGCTAATACACTTGTCAAATGTCACATTTGGAATCAGATATAAAACCATTTATATAAAACCATTTCACACCAGGATTAAGTCTGAATGAAATATTTGCTCAGCTTATGAATGCCAGTTAGCTAATCAAGTCTGTCACCAAGAAAGATTTTGTGTTAATATTTTAAAAAGCTGTTTTCAGTGTCATTTGAAGTAAATATGATTGCTACAAAAAGTGCTTGGCCAAAAAATGCCCGCTGAAGATGCAGCATTTCATAACAAGTCACGTTTTCTGCAGGCAAAAGCCATCCAAAAAGCATATACTGTACACTGCACACAGTATGCATACTACCTGTCATACTTTATTGCTGAAGTCATATCCACATATGCAACAGCATTTTCTCTTTGAGTTTATAATGTGTAGTACTGGATTATTCTTGACAGCTTTATGTAACAGCATGTCCTTTGTGGGTGTGTTAATAATTCATTTGCTTGATTTTCTTTGTTCAGGGTCTTTTGAACAGCTATATCTTCAGAGACGTTCATACAGCAGAACATTTTCAGTGTTTTTCACTGTATTAGACCAGAGAACCACGAATGTAGGTTCAACGTTAGTGCAAAGTGTTGCTTTCAGCTGCAACTGTTTCCAGCTTGCTATTAAATTTTGCATGAGGAAGTTTGCTACACTTCTGAACAATGAGATTCTAAAATGCTGTGTATACTGTGCACTAATAAAAATCACATAGCATTTCTAGCTGATAAAACACTGTGTTTTCCTCTTATATTAGCACATTAATTAAAAAATAGTGTGTAATAAAATATTCAATTAGACACCAAAACAACATTAGGCTACCATTTTTATAAACCTTTTCCAAGCAGTTTTACAGGCTTAATCACACATGCAGAATGGGGAATAATTAATACAGCACATGATTGTTTCACAAGTCTGTTATTTAAAAGCTTAGCAAGCGCATCAACAGCTGCCCCAAACACCATGTACCAGGGTCAAAGGCTTTAGTGCTAAAAAGCAGTGAACTGCATTCTTTTTTTTTTCTCAATAATATACAGTTTAAAAATTCAGAGACGTTCAGTTCCAGTCGTTTAGTAGAGATATGAAGCCAGCGCAAGTTCTGCCTGGAAGACTCAATCGTCACGTCACTAATTACCTGCTCATCTATCCAATCATATCCTTTTCTGTAGCATATAAAGGTAGTAATTACTCGTGTCTGAGTTCGCAGATACTGTCGCTTCAGCACCACCATCCTCCCCACCACCACCAAGATGGGACCTTTCCTCCATCCCACCCTACACCACCAATCGGGCCCTCCTATCATCCTCAACCACCAGATGGGCTCTCCCCTCTACCCCAGAGACTTCAGGATGTTCTCTTCCTCCATCTACCACATCACCACCAGATGGCCCCCTTCCTTACTTCGCGGGGGGTGGGCTGCGCCCCTGCCTTCGTCTTCAGGCAGGATACGCAGATTCCGTACCCTCGGAATGCGAATTACGAATGGGGCCTACGCCAAAGAACTTGATTGCTTGCTGAGCTCCTAAATAAATGTTATTGTAACAGCATTAATTCTCCAGAGTCTTTCTGGTAGAAATTGTGTTCGCTAAAGGAAAGTCAGGCCTCTTGCTTTTATCCTATTGACCATGCATTGTATTGCTTTCATCTCTCATATTCCAGACAGGCTTTTTGTACAGCTATTCAGTCAATGAGCCCATTTCGCAGACGCTGATGATGTATTTCTGCATTAATTAACATTGTAGCAAACTTAAACTTTCACTTTATTTTGATGGTCCCTTTTACATTCTGTTGACTATAAGGCCCAATCCCAATTCCATTTTATACATCTTCGCCTACCCCTAACCCTATGCCTACCCCTTTCCCTTGAGTGGCAAAAATATTCCCCTAAGAAATGGGACACCACTACTACACCATTACATGTCATCATACCCCATTTCTTTTATTAGTGTCCTGTAACATTTGACCAGTAACAGCAGTGAAGTGCAGATATATATATATATACGTATGAGCCTTCGAGTTTCCTAAGACGATACAAATGATACAGAACATACAAGACTGGTGAAGCTGCTTTTCCATTGGGCCAAACTTTGTTAACCGCTCCATTCCATTCCGTGCCGATCCGAGCCGGCCTGTACGTTACATATATGGTTTCGTTTTCTATACTGTGGTGTTGCGATAACAGAGCTCTTTGCAATGTAATACAAACAAGTCAGTTGTTGCCTTGGTAACGCAAGAGTTTACGGTTTACAGACGATACATGATGTAAATATCGACTGCATTATGAAGGATGACCAGATATTTCTTTGAACTGTATTATTAATTTGTGTTCACATCACTCAAATAGCACATTTAGCAAGCTACAGAGAAACTGGCAGCCAGGCAACACATAAATGATCGATCCCGAGGATCGCTTTCTAGCAGCACGGTAGTCGTGTATGCAGGGAAATTCCTTATACCCTTTTGTTCAAAGTGTGGTCTTGAAAAATCTTTGTTTGAAGAGTTATCTGGCCCTTCCCCTTTCCCCTACCCTCCAGCCAAAAGAGAATCGAGGCACCCCTAACCCCTTCACGTGAATGTGCAGAATGAAGGGGGAAAGTGAAGGGCTAAGGAGTAGAAATGGGAATGGGCCTAAGTAATGTTGCACCTAGGCCTAAATGTCAACTAACTTTCATTAGTATTAGTTGAGTATTCATAGACTGTTTTGGGTATAGTACAATAAGGGGTTATAGGGTTGGAAGAATAAGAGTTTAAAAGACAACAATGTCCTAAAAACGAAAAAGTACAGACGACAAAGTTGTCAAAACGATCCCCATTCACTCGGATCTGGGAAAACGATTAAAAATGCTGTATTATGCATGCCAGGCCAGTAGTTGGCAATATCACTTTGTAAAGAAACAATACGAGCTTATAGACTGAAAATGTAATATGCATGCACATCTCTACTTTCACAAATTTGCGTTTTTGTAGTTTACATGGAGACAATCATTTGTCTGGCTATCACCAGACCAAGCTCAATTTAAGATTGAACATTGGTCTGGGGAGTCTGCTCTTTTCTATTATTTTCTACTGCACAAGAGGCGTGATAAACAAGCATAATTCAAATGACTCTGTATGCAATAGGATAGTCCTTCAACCAATCAGACCACAAGAGGCGTGATAAACAAGCAGAATTCAAATGACTCTGTACGCAATTGGATAGTCCTTCAACCAATCAGACCACAAGAGGCATGATCAACGGGCAACGACCCATCGCTTCTCTATCCGTCATTGTGTTAAACCTGCCAGTAGTGTGCCAGGTGGATAAGCCAGTCTGTGATTGGTTCCCCCAATAGTGTAACAGAAGCAGTAGAAAATAATGTACAGGTTTCCAGACTGAGCTGCAGGGCGAAGTCAAATCGGTAAATTATTGTTTTTTGTTGGATAAGAGGCAGTTTTTGAAACTTCTGGAATCACAAAATGAATGGTGGTTAGTTCATTGAAAGGGTTAGTTCACCCAAAAATGAAAATTCTTTCATTAATTACTCACCCTCATGTTGTTCCCCTACTATCTTTCTGGGCCTTGAAAGTGGTGATTACGTTGCTGTCTATGGAGGGACAGAAAGCAGCAGTGAAGTGAGGATGTATATACAGTGTATATATACAGTGAGGAAAATAAGTATTTGAACACCCTGCTATTTTGCAAGTTCTCCCACTTAGAAATCATGGAGGGGTCTGAAATTGTCATCGTAGGTGCATGTCCACTGTGAGAGATAATCTAAAAAACAAAAAATTCCAGAAATCACAATGTATGATTTTTTAACTATTTATTTGTATGATACAGCTGCAAATAAGTATTTGAACACCTGTCTATCAGCTAGAATTCTGACCCTCAAAAACCTGTTAGTCTGCCTTTAAAATGTCCACCTCCACTCCATTTATTATCCTAAATTAGATGCACCTGTTTGAGGTTGTTAGCTGCATAAAGACACCTGTCCACCCCATACAATCAGTATATATCCAACTACTAACATGGCCAAGACCAAAGAGCTGTCCAAAGACACTAGAGACAAAATCGTACACCTCCACAAGGCTGGAAAGGGCTACGGGGAAATTGCCAAGCAGCTTGGTGAAAAAAGGTCCACTGTTGGAGCAATCATTAGAAAATGGAAGAAGCTAAACATGACTGTCAATCTCCCTCGGACTGGGGCTCCATGCAAGATCTCACCTCGTGGGGTCTCAATAATCCTAAAAAAGGTGAGAAATCAGCCCAGAACTACACGGGGGGAGCTGGTCAATGACCTGAAAAGAGCTGGGACCACCATTTCCAAGGTTACTGTTGGTAATACACTAAGACGTCATGGTTTGAAATCATGCATGGCACGGAAGGTTCCCCTGCTTAAACCAGCACATGTCCAGGCCCGTCTTAAGTTTGCCAATGACCATTTGGATGATCCAGAGGAGTCATGGGAGAAAGTCATGTGGTCAGATGAGACCAAAATAGAACTTTTTGGTCATAATTCCACTAAACGTGTTTGGAGGAAGAAGAATGATGAGTACCATCCCAAAAACACCATCCCTACTGTGAAGCATGGGGGTGGTAGCATCATGCTTTGGGGGTGTTTTTCTGCACATGGGACAGGGTGACTGCACTGTATTAAGGAGAGGATGACCGGGGCCATGTATTGCGAGATTTTGGGGAACAACCTCCTTCCCTCAGTTAGAGCATTGAAGATGGGTCGAGGCTGGGTCTTCCAACATGACAATGACCCGAAGCACACAGCCAGGATAACCAAGGAGTGGCTCTGTAAGAAGCATATCAAGGTTCTGCCGTGGCCTAGCCAGTCTCCAGACCTAAACCCAATAGAGAATCTTTGGAGGGAGCTCAAACTCTGTGTTTCTCAGTGATAGGCCAGAAACCTGACTGATCTAAAGAAGATCTGTGTGGAGGAGTGGGCCAAAATCCCTCCTGCAGTGTGTGCAAACCTGGTGAAAAACTACAGGAAATGTTTGACCTCTGTAATTGCAAACAAAGGCTACTGTACAAAATATTAACATTGATTTTCTCAGGTGTTCAAATTTTTATTTGCAGCCGTATCATACAAATAAATAGTTAAAAAATCATACATTGTGATTTCTGTATTTTTTTTTAGATTATGTCTCTCACAGTGGACATGCACCTACGATGACAATTTCAGACCCCTCCATGATTTCTAAGTGGGAGAACTTGCAAAATAGCAGGGTGTTCAAATACTTATTTTCCTCACTGTATATATACTGTATATAAAGCAGAAATCAGGCGATTTCATCGAAAATATCTTATTTGTGTTCCGAAGATGAACGAAGGTCTTACGGGTTTGGAACGACAAGAGGGTGAGTAATTAATGACAGGATTTTCCTTTTTGGTTGAACTAACCCTCTAATATTTCAACCCTCCCATACCTGTATAGAGGGTATGCATTGATTTCACTTTCCCGTACCCTCTATATTGTGTTGAACAATGGGGAGGCTTTGAGTAAAAAAAAAGTGGAGGACCACTGGTCTATGGAAGATAAAATATTTTACCTCATCATTAAAACCCTGAAATGTGAAAATGGTCCATAGAAACGTAAAGTAACATGAGGGAGCTTAACAAACCATGACCTTTTGGAATGTCATTTTACTGTAAAAGAATCTTCTCACAAAGATAATAGTCACCCCTTTGCTTTTAAATAACCATTTATGAGGGTTTTTTTGTGTTTCTGCCTTTTGATTTTTGTGGTATCTGGCCAATCTCTACACCTAATTACACACCCTGACATAGACAGCAAGCACGTTTCCTTCTGATATGAGAAATTTAGAGGTGATTGAAAAGTTCAGTCATCATTTGTTACAATATGACCTTCGGAAGACCCCTAAGGCTTTATCATTTCATAGACCACTTAATACTATAATTGCACATCACATTTTCCTCTTATAAAAGTCTATTTTAAAACTTGTCCATCTGGCAGAATTTGAATAGGAACAGATAAAGACAGCCTACCAAGATAAAAATTTGTTAAAACCCTAGGCATTCAGTCCAAAAGATAACAAGCGCATCTTGACGGATTTATTTTTTATCTTATCAAAATAAACTAAAAGGACAGAATAGAGGAGAATAACTACAAAAATTGTTCCCGGGTAGAAATGCGAACAGAGAATTATTCATGACCTCGGTCCATAGAAACTTGTAAAAGAGTGACGCTACAATTTGTCAGCATGCTTGATCTTCATAAGAGGAGGGGCGAGTCTGATCCTTTGCAGCGAATCATCTCTAAATAATTCAACACGCTGTGGTTAAGCTTCATGCCATTTATCTCTGCCCGACTGACAACCATCAAACTTGTCACTCGCTTATGTTTCATTGCATTGAAAGGCTCTATTGATTGTGCCTGCTGAGATTCACATTCTCTGAATGACTAAACAACAAATAAAAATATGTCTGGGTACCATCAGCTTACTGTTTATTTATTTGGTAAAAAGTTGCAGTGCTGCTCTTTTTTTTTAGGCAATAGAAATAAAAAGCAATGCAAAAGCTAAAACAAAGTGTCTTTGCAATAGTTGGCAAAATATTATCATCTTTCTGTTGTCTTATTAAAAACTCAACAGAGAAAAGTTTGGTGCTTTTTAGGTTGTAATTTTCATGGTTGGCGAATTAGCATACATTTTCATGCCATTTACAAGCTCTCATATCTAAAAAAGCTGTGGTTCAAAGTAGCATAAAATGCATCGGTTCTGCTCAAAGAGGTAAAAAATTGTTGCCAGGGAAACCAGCAAATGTTTGCAAATGAAGAGGAAAATCACTGTGCAGAATGAAATGTTTTAGAAACTGAAATTGTAAGCAAACTGAGTTAATTTTACATTGTCATACCTGCTTTTCGCTCTCATTTAATGAAAATGTTTTCATGTTGCACATTTGGAATAACCACTGAACATATGCATTGTCCAGGGTCCTCGTGGTTATGGAAAAAATTGTGATTTCTTGGCCTGTAACATTTCTGTAGCAATACACATTTTTTCTTGTAATGATCTACACTAAAAAGCAAAAACTTTCAACTCATTATAATTTGTTCAGTTTTAATTCAAATACATAAAATCAATTGTATAAGCACAGTACATCAAGTTTAGTGTATATTTATTAATTTGTAGACATTTGTTCATAAAAAAAGTATAACTGTTCATACCTATTAATTTGAAGGTTTCACATCTTACATATGCAAATTTGCATCTCTGTGAAATCATTTATATGTAAATCCTTATTCAGTCATTACTAAAAATTGGAAAGGTCATGAAAAAGTAATGGAAATTCAATGGTGTTTTATTTTTTTTGGGAGGGGGGTAGCTGCTATCACAACTGCACAACATTATGATATCTGCCTAACCTTTCATCTTTCTCAGATCTTATTCCTGGTGGTCTTGTAAGCCTTCATTGATGATCAGAGATAGTTATTAGAGCTTGTCAGTTGTTAGAGGCTTCCAGTTGAGCAGTGGGACTATGGGAGTAGTGGGTACCCTACTGAAATGATAAATTGTACTGTGCTGAACTAGTTTAAGGGGTACGGCTTACTATTGTTCATCTGTTAGAGACGAACTTCACAAAGAGAGTCAGGGGAACAGCATGAACAGCAATATCCATCAGCAGCTAGTGAGGAACTACCTCTGCATACCAGCTGAAAGACCTCCAAAGTAGTTCTTTTTCACTTTGCAACATTTCCATATTTGTTAGCATGTATTTCCCTTTGCTTTTGTCCTATTTTTAAGGGCAAACATATGGAACACATGCTAATGATACATGTAAACAATTTATTTCCTGAGGATAGGAACCCTTACAAAAAAAGAAGTTAATTTTATGAAATATACTTGTAAGTGTAATATTAAATTAGCCCACTTTTTAGTATATAAAAGTATAATTTTAAATGTAACAGTAGTACATTTTAAGTGCAACTAGTTTTCTTTAAGTGAACAACTTCATACTTATAGTTTACTATATACGTATACTATATAAATATATACAACCCCAAATCAGAAAAAGTTGGGACAGTATGGAAAACGCAAATAAATAAAACAAGAAGTGATTTTTAAATTTACTTTGACTTGTATTTCATTGCAGACAATATGAACACAAAATATTTCATGTTTTGTCTGGTCAACTTCATGTCATTTGTAAATATGCATCCTTTCCTGTCATTCAGACCTGCAACACACTTCAAAAAAAGTTGGGACAGGAGCAATTTAGGGCTAGTAATGAGGTAAAATGGTTAAATAATGATGTGATTTGAAACAGGTGATGTCAACAGGTGATTGTAATTATGATTTGGTACAAAAGCGGCATCCAAGAAAGGTCTAATCCTTTAGGAGCAAAGATGGGCCGAGGATCGCCAGTTTGCCAACAAATACGTGAGAAAATTATTGAAATGTTTAAAAACAATGTTCCTCAAAGAAAGATAGGAAGAGATTTGGATATTTCACATTCAACAGTGCATAACATAATTAAAAGATTCAAGGAATCTGGAGGAATTTCAGTGCGTAAAGGACAAGGGCGCAAGCCTAAGCTGAACAACCGTGATCTCCGATCCCTCAGGCGGCACTGCATCAAGAATCGTCATTCATCTATAAGCGATATCACCACATGGGCTCAGGACTACTTTGGCAATCCTTTGTCAAGTACCACAATACGTAGTTACATCCACAAATGCCAGTTAAAACTGTACTGTGCCAAAAGGAAGCCCTATGTTAACAGTGTCCAGAAGCGCCGTCGACTTCTCTGGGCTCGGAGGCATCTGGGATGGACCATAACACAGTGGAAACGTGTACTGTGGTCAGATGAATCAGTATTTGAGGTATTTTTTGGGAGCAATGGATGCCGTTTTCTCCGGACCAAAGAAGAAAAGGATCATCCAGACTGTTACCAGCAACAAGTCCAAAAGCCAGGGTCTGTCATGGTATGGGGTTGTGTCAGTGCCCTTGGCAAAGGTAACTTGCACTTCTGTGAAGGCACCATTAATGCTGAAAAGTACATAGAGATTTTGGAGCATAATATGCTGCCTTCAAGAAGACATCTTTTCCAGGGACGTCCATGCATATTTCAACAAGACAATGCAAAACCACATTCTGCACACATTACAAAGTCCTGGCTGCGGAGGAAGAGGGTACGGGTACTTGACTGGCGTGCCTGCAGTCCCGACCTGTCTCCAATAGAGAATGTGTGGCGCATTTTGAAGCGCAAAATGCGTCAATGAAGACCCCGTACTGTTGCCCACCTTAAGACTTGTTTGCAGGAAGAATGGGACAAAATTACACCTGAAACACTTCATCACTTGGTGTCTTCAGTCCCTCAATGTCCTTTAAGTGGTGTGAAAAGGAATGGCAACATTACAAAGTGGTAAATGCTTTACTGTCCCAACTTTTTTGTGTTGCAGGTCTGAATGACAGGAAAGGATGCATATTTACAAATGACATGAAGTTGACCTGACAAAACATGAAATATTTTGTGTTCATATTGTCTGCAATGAAATACAAGTCAAAGTAAATTTAGAAATCACTTCTTTTTTTTTTTATTTTACCCCGAAAGAATGGAAGTGGTGGGGTACATTGTAACATGTGAGGGGGACATTGTAACATGATGAAATGACAGCTTAAAATGTTATCTGATATAATCAAAAACTATCCAAGACAAACTAAAATATTTAGTCAATAAAATACAATTATTCACTTTTTAAAATAAAAGAATGGCATTTTTTAATCATTAAAAATATAAAAAATTTTGAGTTTGACAACAAACACGTCGCTAAATACAGCTATACAACATAGTTAAAAACATAATAATAATTAATAAAAAATTTTTTTTCCAGTGTGGTTAGATCAACATTAAAGAACTATGTCAACTGTAAAATAACAGATATAAGATTAAAATAATATCAGATTTGTCTTTTTTTAAATAAACACATAAAACAGAGATGAAAAATAAACTTAGGCAAGAAATTTACTTTTGCTATGGTTAAATAAAGTTCAGTAATATCTTCCAAAGATTTTTTCAATTTCGGCACAATTTTTTCTCTAAATAATATTGATATTGCAACTAGTAAATACACTAAGTTTCGTCATTCTGGCATGTGTAAAAAGTTTTAAACCATGTGTGTTACAAATAACCTCGCTTTAGGTTGTGCCCCGCTCTCCCCTACGTCCGGATCGGATTCAGAATGATGATCAAAACCCAGATGGAGTAAATACAGTCCATCAACACCCCCAAAGCTTCACAGTCGTTTCATCTTCATGGGTTCGACATTTCATTCAGTAACAATAGGCAGGTTTGATTTATATGCTGTTTATTGTTTGCATGAGCAATCTTCTATCACTTATTTCTGCTTCTTCTTCACCTGTGTTTTGATCCGGAGATTCTCTGTACTATTTCAGAAGATGCGAATAGCGCCCCCTACTGTATAACAGTGAAAACATGGATAGCCGGAAAAGTCATCCAGTGACGGGGAAAGAGAAAAGTAGATTTGAAGTAAATTGCTATGCACACTACCAGTGGACTAGCCTAGACAAAAAGATAACAATGTTAGTTTATAAGAGAGTTGGCCTATGTAAAACTATGTGAAAAAAGTATTTATTAGGCTACTCAATAAAAAGAGTAAACACAACTACAAGCCAAGTATACTTAGAATACTTAATTAGTTTTAAGTATATCTCAATCAAAAGATTTAGAACAAAGTCAATTATGCTTAAGTGCAATTTTAAGTATATTTCTGAGCAGTACATAAAGTATATTTCTGTGAAATACATAAAAGACTGAAAGTGTACTTTCTTACTTTTAGTTTAAAAGAAGTATACAAATAGCACACTTGGATAAACTTCTTTGTTGTAAGGGAATTCTACGTTTTTTCTTTCTTTCTGTGAATTAAATACTTTCACCATTATTGCCAAGGACAACAACTAATGCAACTCATACATGGAGTCACAATCCATGTTGCAATGGAACCTTCCATTTTAAAGAGTAAAACGATTAAAACCCCTCTTGAAAACTCTCCCAGGTGACAACCAGCCCCAGTCTTCCCTAATTGTACAATTCATTATTTGACTAATAATTCCAGAATATTTATCAGAACGACTTCCTTCAAATTAGACATTTTTGATATTTTACAATTTGTAGGCCAATTTTGTAGTGACATCTCTTAAGAGGCATGTTATGCATTTGTAACTTATGATGTAATATTTAAGTTTAACCAGAAAAGACTTGCTTTACGTAGCGAGCACTGAAACTGTTTAGCAGGCTTGAATGGTTTGTTTGAATGCACCCCAGAAGAGGTCGGTTTTGGCTGGTGCAGGCTGCTTTGCTGTTGGAAGATCTCTCCTGGGTAAGTGCGCTGTACGGTAATCTCGCTCTGATGGCAGGGAAATGCTGTCTTTGAACAAAGAGCCTCTGCAGCAGAGAAAAACCTCCCTTATGGTTGAGATGTGATTAAAGTTTCTCTCTCAGATCTCTGTGTGTCTGTCGAGGGGAAATGCGTTTGCTCAAAGAGAGAACCGGGGAGTCTCTCGGATTTGATGGGTGGGTGAGTGGGTGGGAGGATTGGGAAGCTAATAGTAAAAAGAATAGACTAACTCACAAAAAAATTCCTATTGGGCTCATGACAGCTACTGTAAGCGACTGTAACCAAAAATACTGTTGGTACATGCAATACACAAAATTATGTCTTTATGGGACAATAGTCATATTTTTGTATTTGAATTCTGACATTTACTTGCAGTGCAGGAAGTTGACTTCAAAAGGTAAGATATAAAACTGCAATCTTTCAGTTGCTGAATATATAGCAGTATTTGTGCACAAACACACTCAGAAGACTTTTCTCTTGGCTTTCTCTCAAGACTGGTCTGGCTGTGGTTTGATGAGGTGTAATATAACTCATTCTCAGTAAACAGAGATTCTCTCAGTTGGAGGCCAATAGTTGGCTACGTTTCCTTTGGCGTTTTCTTCTCGCATCAGACATATGCTGTAAGCCTGTGTGCCGATTTAGATATTTGCCTTCTCAGCCTTTGAATTTCAAATTCAATTCATTTTAATCTTGTTTGGATTTTCGCATCTCTGTATATTTGCATGTGGAAAAAAGAGAAAGAAAAGGATATGTCTCCTTAATATTGATACTATAGAAGAGTCCTGATGGCCTTCAAGGCCAAATGTGTAATTTCTGATACATTAGCAGCAGCAAGCAGAATTGAAATATAATGTTGCTTCCAAACATTCCTCGTTCTTTTTAAAAATGCACATAGGCAACATAAACCTATTTTTTTAAAAGACCACTGGGCATACTATTTGAAATGTTTGAAACAAACTATCAAAACATGGAATACATGGAATTGTTAAAGGGTAACTAAACCCCTGCTCAGAGCTTAACTCCACCCACTGGCAATTTTTAAAAAATGCTGGTAAAGTGGGCAGAGCCCAGCGGAGACAGAGGGGACGAACCGAGGGTGGGGCTGAGCGGAGGGCGTGCACCTGAGACCCGTAGTGACGGGTTGATTGACAGCTGTCTGACTCGCGAGTCGCAAAGATGGAGAATGACTGGAATGACGCCAGCTTTGCAACAGAGCGGTCATTCTCCTACCTTCACCTGAAGTGGAGGAGGGTGAAAGGTCTGTAGACACAAACCCGGAGCCTTATCAATGCGAGCCGCTGGCTCAAACTGACTCCCGATGCCGACGATGCTAGTGAAGCGCAAGCGCAAGAGAACTGACCTAATCTATGAACAGTCAAATACTTACACTGAATGCCACTAAAAATAGATCCGATATCTGATATACATACGATGTATTTTCATTCAAATTAACTGAATCAATAAGTTCAGACCTAAAAGCCTATTATAAACGGATTTCCTCAAATAAGTTAGTCTATACGCCAGCACGTAACGGTATTGTTGTTCGTTACCGAGGCAACCACTTGCGTGTCAGGGTTTGAAAGCGCGTCTCATGTATGAAAATGACATGACGGGCGGCAATAATATCGCAAGAAAAGCCTGACGTGTACTGTCAACTGCATTATTTAACAGTATTTTCTTCATTACAATGTTAAAGCAAGTGTCAAGTGAGTTTCATTCATAATGTTTCTACTTCATGTAACATGACAGTTCATACTGGAGTGAAGTCGTTCTCATCATGTGATTGGGGGAAACATTTCTGAGGGCGTGGTGAACTCGTGCCTGGGGTGCAGATAGTGAGCCGTTGGAGGTACCATCCTACGTCACGATGTACCACAACGTCCAATAGGAAAATTCAACTACTGTAGCCACCGTTCAACCTAAAGAGGGCAGCACTTTGGCGGTTTTACACCATATTTTATAGAATTAAAACACTTTATACTCAAATGTCAAAACATTTACTTGAATCAATGAACAGCATTAATAAAGCCCCAGTATTACAGATCATTAACTAAAAAAAAGTTGGTTTAGGGTTTAGTTACCCTTTAAGTCAAGTTAAAGGTGTAGTGTGTAGTATTTATGAGGATCTATTGACAGAAATGCAATATAATATACATAACTATGTTTTCAGTGGTGTATTAAGACCTTACATAATGAACCGTTGTTTAGAATGAGCCATTTCTTTCTACTTACACTGTGGGTCCCCTTACAGTGAAATTGCCATTTTGCAGCATTGTGTTTCTACAGTAGCCCTAAACGGACAAACTTATAGAACGCTAGTCACTCTCTGCTCTCTCCGATGACAACATTTTTGTCCTGTGTCAGCTACCGTAGCTTCTTTATGTGCTTCGAAAGAGATGTGTGAGCGTTGGGCTGATTGCAATCCACAACCTCAGCGATAGAAGCCGCTAAAATTCACACACTGCACCTTTAAGTCAAATTTATTTATATAGCACTTTATGCAATACAAGCTATAATACAGCTTTACAGTAAAAAGCATGATAATAAAGGATAATGATGTGTGTATGCTATATTCTACAAAAGGTCTTTGAGAGTGAGTAAATAACAGATTCTTTCAAAAATGCTGTTTCATTTAGGAACAAGTGACTTTGGATCATTCAATTAACCAATTATCTGCTGTTAGAATTATCTGTTTGGAAATATAAATGGGCCAAGATCTTGTTGCTAGTTTTCAAATGAGTAACCTGACAAGCCAAAACAGTTTTGGTTACCATTGACTATCCTTGTATGATAACTGAAGCCACAGAACTTGCAGTTTTGTTAAAGGGGTCATGACATGGATTTTTAAATGATTTTAATATGAATGGCAGTGGGCAGGGCCTATGGTGCGATGATGTTGATGTCTTGCTCGCTCATTATGGTCATTATGGTCATTATGCAAATGTATTTGCTTGTGTGATGTCACAGATCCCGCAATATAAAAACAAGCTTTTTTTGGAGGACGTTTTAAGCTATGAATCTAGCAGGAAGTTTTAAAGGGGTGATGAATTGAGAACTTTCCCTTGAGCTTTTGATATATAAAAGGTCATGGTAATATAAGAATATCCTGTAAGTTTCAGAGCTGAAAACGCCCTTGTTAGACAAAGAAAAGCTTTTATTGACACCAGGCCCAGCAAACGACCGATCTCAGAATGTGCCAGGCTATGACGTTAGAGTGTAGGGAAGCACCACCTCAACAGAAGAAGAACAACCTGATTCTGTAGCCCCGCCCACCGCCTTGTGCCACTAACATGACGTAGGCCTACAGAGAGAGCTAAACCGCATCGAATACCACATAAGCTTCATTCGGATTCCAATATTATGAATCGCCCACGCGCGCGTGTGTGTGTATGTGTACGGTTTGCGCTTATCTCCCACCGATCGGGCGGGCCAAGTAATAAAAAAATAACATTCCAATCAATCGCGGGTGGATGAGAGATAAATCATAGTTTTTTTGTGATAAAGACATTTCGCGAGCCCTGTGGGACGAATCATTCAGGTTGCCATTTTCCCACATGCTTCAAAACAATCCCTTACGGTGTACTCGCGTGGAGCTGAAGCTCATAAAATATGCAAATCTTATCCATGGGCGTTTACTTCCAAGTCTTCAGTGCGGCACGCCCATAAAATCTGAGCGTGCAGGAGAGAGCCTCAAAACCAAGGTAAAAAATAGCCTATTACTTATTAATTATGAAGTTTTTGAATGTAAAAACCATGCAAACGTCATAAGTTGACCTCAGACAACAGTATAAATGTTTTTTAAAAAGCCAGTTAATGACACCTTTAATAGTACAAAGACCTCTTATATGTCAAAAGATCAAGGCAAATTTGATTTCACATGTCATGACCCCTTTAAATGAAATATCAGAACTTGAATGAACAGCTGTTTCGAAACCGGGTTTGCTGAACAGTCTGCATGGATACAGTAGGCTGTGAGTAGAATTACATGCTACAAACTTTCAGTGTCCTTTTAATCATGACTGTATTGTTACATAAAGAGAAGCCTGGAGTGTAATAGGCATGCTATGTATAATCACTCTAAATGCCAGCCTTGCTCAAAATGCTTGTATAACAAAAAGGTTAGGGCAAGCTGCTCAGAACCATATTTGTCACACAGTAGGTAACCGTTAGAGGTTTCAGAGACATTAAGAGCCTCAATCTTGACGTTATGAATCAAGACATTTTTAGTTGGGAGGAGGACATTTCTTTTATTCAATTTCTTTCAAACTCCTTTTTCCATGTTTGCAACCAGTATTTACCTTAATGGCATTATGAAGTTATAATAATGGTGCAATTCCCACAATAATTTGCAAAGTTAAAGCCCACGAGTTTGTCATCAAAACCACTTTGTGACAGAGGGGCCGCCTACCTCCAGTCATTGTGACCCTCTCTCCGGCCCACGTGCAGCCTAACTACAGGAACATAGAGGAATGTGAAAATAGAAAAACTCAACATGTGATAGGGCACATCTGATACTTGTACCCTTTTACCGCTTCTACTGTATAAATCCAGCATGATATATCTTATTATAGCTGAACGTCCTCCAAAGTACAGTTTAACACAGTTGTTATAGTTGTAACACATATGGTTTAACACTTTCCACACATGGATGATGAAACGTAGTGTATTTACTAGTTGCCGTATCAACATTATTTAGAGAAAAAAATGCTTCAAAATGCTTTAAAAAAATCTTAAATTTCTTACTTAAGTTTATTTTTCATCTCTGTTTTATGTGTTTATTTAAAGCTACACTGTGTGATATTTTCCCCCATCTAGTGGTGAAAAGGTATATGACCATCCAGTGAATTTTAGTTTCTGTTCCTCTCAATTCCGATTTCGTTTTAACTCCTACGGTGGCCGATTTAGTCCAAGATTAATATGGCTTCCAGTTCGACCTCGTCCACATTCGACACGGTGCCTGTGGGATATTCTGTGCGCAGTGGGATGGTTGGAACTCAACTGGCCTAATTATTCGACTAGAAAGAACTGCAGCTAATCCAGAGTGAACTTTGATGATAGTAATGTTTATTCAGTCATCCAATTGCAAGGCATAAACAGGTTTGCATGTATATGTACATAAATGTGGTTTCTGTGAGAGAACAAATAAGGATGGTAAATATACATGATAATGGCATGACAGAAGATACACAGTTAAGAACTGTATAACTATAGCCTACTTATAAGTTACATTTGTATAATGTAACCGTAAACCAGAGCTTATTGTACCATAGGCGCTAAATGCAGCTGCATTAAAAGGAGCGGAGCTGCCGCTGCTGCTGCTAACAAGCGGTGTCGGATTACAAAAGTGTGTGCGCAGGTTTAGCTCTGTATAACAAGTGTCAATATGCCGATCAGACCTGATACATATTTCCATCAACATACATTACAAGCAAATATTTTCTATAAACGAATAAACATTGTTGATAACAAAATAACTGAATGATTATTCAAATAGGTGAGCATTACGCTATTGTATGTTGACACAAAAATACTTCTGAATCAACTGAATTACGCGATGACACACTCTGAAACACATCCACAATGACAATAACTATTATTACTTACGGAGTTATTAACGCACAGAAATACCACACAAGGAAAAACAGACTTTTGAGGAATAAACAAGCCAGGAAAACTCCGTATAACTCTGTTACTGGAGCTGCTGAGATGAACTCTCTGCGCATGCACCAGACAAGTCTGAACAAGTTGACGCGCACAGTGTTAAAACCGGTTAAAAGTAAACGCGAATGGCGAAGCTTGAATTTACGGGTATGTCCCTCTTTGGCTAATGTACTTTCAAGATGGAGGGGCAACATGGCGACCACCGTTAGATCCCATTACCTTATGTATTTTCAATGGCATATTATAAACTTACGAGAATACTTTATTACTTGAAAGAAGTAAATATACATTAATGAGCACATATATTTTTGAAAGAACTAAGTGTTTTTAGCTAAGAATAGACTAAAAAAGTTACACAGTGTAGCTTTAAAATAAGACAGATTTTATATCTGTTATTTAACAGTTGAGATAGTTATTTAATGCTGATCTAACCAGAAGACACGAGCCGGGTTTAAATCCCAGTTACACAGGTGGGGTGCGTTGTAACACGGCGTTACAATGAGCCCCTATTAGAACTATGCTATTATATTCTATGCTTTTATGAATTCTATTGATAAACCATGAGAAAAAGGTGAATAAAGACTAAAAGACAATGTTCAGATATGCTTAATTATTATTATTTTTTAAATATGCTGTATAACTGTTTTGAGGGTGTTTGTTGTCCAACTCAAAAATTAGTTTATTTTTAATTATTTAAAAATGCCATTGTTTAATTTGAAAAAGCGAATAATTGTATTTTATTGACAAAATGTTTTAGTTTGTCTTAGATATTTTTTGATTATATCAGATAACATTTTAAGCTGTCATTTGATCATGTTACAATGTACCCCTAACATGTTACAATGTACCCCACCTATGGGGCATGTTGTCACATTTCACTTCCATTCTTTCGGGTTAAACCGAGAAAAAAGTATACACTGAATCAATGAAACAAAATCACATAATTGTCCTGACGTGTGCAATTAATGTGGGAAAAAATACTCTGAACCATAAGTGGATTTACACAAACTGAGAAAGTCAAAAAGTGGTAGGTTGTGCCCCACTCTCCCTTAATTCACTTGAAGGAGAGAATGAATACAAGTGAATAAATTCGGACACTGAAAGTCTTGAAGGGCTGCTGCTTTTGCATAGTTTCTGCTTGCCGTTTAATAATTTATAACGTAGCAAACTGACAGCTCCAGTAGTGATGAAAAGATTTATCTTGAACTCTGCCATGAAAATCAGCATTAATAAACCGTAATTAAACAATTTAATAATCAATTAAAAATTAATTTATACCTGTATGATATTATTACGCTGGACCAGCACGGTTTGGGAAATGAATGGATGATTGATTCAGCTGTAGGCGAGTCTTGGCAAGTCGCGGGAATTCATTCAACGTGTGACTCTCATAGTGCATTATGGGTTTTAGCCATTGAGCGTACATCAGTTGTACATTAGTTATTGTAGTGCATTATGGGACGTCTACTATGGTTTCGGACACCACTACAAATGGCTGTCCCCTCAAATAGTGCCCTATTTAAGGGTATAGGGGACGATTTCGGACACAGTCTAAAAGTCCATGAAAATGAAACTAAAACAAACAGAATGTGACAATGACTATGAACTGCATTTTTAATGATTTATGTTTCATGTCAGTAATATGTTTATTTTACTTAGCTCTTTTCTACCAACTCGAGGATGCTTTACAATAATATAATAGCAGAAAACAGGAACAGCAGACAATACAGAAGTATATATTTAAAAAGACCCTATAGTAAACATTTTACTATAGTACAAATTTTTCGCTATTTGTCTTATATTTTTGCAAGACTCCCAAAATCGATAATTGGACTATTTTTCCGTTTCTGCTCCCTTTGATGTCACAGCTCATTCACATCAAGTGATTGGTTTAAAAAATCCTATAGATGCAGAATTGAGTGCCCATTTGGGAAGTTTGGAGATTTCAAACCTGGATGGGATCCTGCACCGGCTGAGCGACTGCCATTGAGATGACTAACGGCTAATGGCTTGCTTTCTCCATTACAGACTTTATATGCTCTGTTCTACTGATCTAAAATAATCCCCTCTTTAGCATAGACACTGTGACACCTTCCCAGCACGCTGAGGACACCACACCATGATTTGTTAACACCATCTGGAGTTTTGCAACCTCAACCCCTTCACACTTTACTTCACTTTTAAACTTTAAGAAAAAGAGAAAACTTTCAGAAAAGTCTCCCTGAGAAGTGCCACTAAGCTTTAATCCTGCTGGGTCTGTCTTCATTCTCTGCTGTGAGATACATCAGCAGTATGGTCTTTTACACCTGCAGGCATCGCCATATGGAAGCCCAAGTTACTTTTCTCATGTAGCATTTCTCATGCAACCAACCAGTGCCAAATTGCCAGTGGAATCGCTGAGGGCACCAAATAGAAGCTTCCCATAATAACTAGTTCACCCACCCCACAAAGCCCAGAAACATAAGGCATCCTGAGGAAGTCAAACCCAAAGGTTTCTTTCCTACTAGAGCTTGTGATGTAGACTTCCTCTCGAGGTCCTGACTCTCTGTGGTCATTAAAAATCCCATGTCCTTCGATAAAGAGTAGGGGTGTAACCCCGGCATCCTGACCAAAATTTGCCCATTCAATCATGGCCGCCTAATCATCCATCCACCATATATATATATGATTGGCTTCATCACTCTTTCTCCTCTACACTAATCAGCTGGTGTGTGGTGGGCGTTCTGGCGCAATATGGCTGCCGTCGCATCATCCAGGTGGATGCTGCACATTGCTGGTGGTTGAGGAGATTCCCCCCTTCTATATGTAAAGCGATTTGAGTGCCTAAAAAAGCGTTATATAAATGTAACAAATTATTACTATCATTATAACTTGAGTCAGTTTGACATCAGAGTGTGCTTCATTTGGTTGCTATGAAAGTGGTTTTCTGAACTTGGGTGAACTACACCTGAAGCCGTATGAAAAGATAGTCTGAGGTACGGTTCATGTGAGCTCCGTCGTTATAGATTACCTAAATTTGTTTTCATTAAAGAACCCTACTCTAAAAAAAAAAAGGTTCTATATGGCACCAAAAATGGTTCTTGGCACGTAATCATAGGGGAACCTTTTTTTAGTGCTATATAGCACCAATTTTGGTGCTTCAGTGGTTCTTCAGCGGTTCTTCAGAGGTTCTTCACCGGTTCTTTGACTAAGGTGCTATATAGCACCTCTGAAGAACCGCTGAAGAACCACTGAAGCACCAAAACTGGTGCTATATAGCACTAAAAAAGGTTCCCCTATAATTACGAGCCAAGAACCATTTTTGGTGCCATATAGACCTTTTTTTTTAGAGTGTATTGTTTATTGAAACCTTTTTAATCCCTAGTCCCTGCAGATTGCAAAAGTGTCTGTGGGACAGCCAGTAAACCAGTTTGAGAGGAGCACAAATGACGCTTGGGAGTATGTAAAGTATACTGAGGGGCCAGACCATCCAGTGCCTTAAATGTGAGCATGAGGATTTTAAAATCAATGCGGAACCTGATCAGGAGCCTTTGCAAGGACTTTAGTATTGGAGTGATGTGTTCATTTCTCCTGGCTCCAGTCAGGATCCTATAGCAGCCGAATTTTGCACACATTGCAATTTGCTGAGTGTGGTTTTAGGAACCTTCTTTGCATCTCTTGCATGCATCCATGAGAGAATCACTCCTGGGAACCATTTTAGAAAGTTGCAGCTAGTACTCAATTGATGATGGAAACAAAAAAGAAGAAATGTGACCCCTGGGAGCAGATAGAGCTGTTTGCAGTCGAGCTTGAGTTCAGGCCAAGCAATCAAACCAAGTGTGAAAGCAGCCTAAGATTCAGGCTTATGATCCCAAATCCCTCTCTTATTAATTGATAGAGAGGAGTCTTACTAACTACAGCTTATTATATTTTCAATGAGCCAGTCAATTTTAGGTCAAGATGGAACTCATCTCGGCCGGTCACCCACCTAAACCGAGCTAAATGATTAATCAGTTTGGGACACTTTTTACATTGTAGTGGCGCTGACATTTTTTTATTTTAACTGTGCAGTTTGCATCTCCGCTTAGCCTCATTAACACCGGTATTGTCAGCCATGCATTCTTTCACTGGCGAGTCCTCCCAGGACCAGTGAGGATAAATCAGAGAGACTGCCTGGAGTGCTTGTTAGTGATACACTTCTTTAATCAGATAAAGCAACTTTGCCCAATTTACCGGCTGCTTAAGCACTGGATAAAGTGAAGAGTGAGGGCTGGAGGCCCGTGGGCAGAGAGAGAGAGCTGCTTACTGTATCTGTAAATAAGGCTGTGTTGACACACTCTGACAGGCCTCAGTGGGTGAGCTAGTACAGGGAGAGAAACAGGAAAACCAGTATGATTGCTTTGTACTGGCCAAACACTCTCTTTTCATTGTTGAAAAGAGTCTTGATGGTCAGGGGGAACACTGAAAAAACCGAGTTGCCTGTGGCAGCAAACAACTTTTGAAACTGCTTGCAGCAAAGTCGCCCCTGCAACATGTGGGTGTGTGTCTTGTTTTTTCATCATTAAGTGCATTTATTAGCTTACGAAAATGCTTTTAGCTATCAAAAATCAGCTCATTATAAAACCTTGACAGTTATTTGCGTCATTGTCTTGGACGTGACATATGTGTGTGTTTATATCAGCTATGTTTTATATAATTATTTTAAAGTGTTACTGTATAGTAATAGTTATTTTACACGTATTTTGTATGGTTTGTGTCCATCAAGTTCCCGGACGTCACAGTTCAGTGCATTCAGTCAGATGACAAATACAGTCAGTGACAAATACAGTCAGTCACAAACAATCCACACTACAATCCAGAAGGAGATGTGCGTGGTAATGCAAAACTGTTTGCTAACCGCCACAACAGTAAAAAGAGACTATCTATGCAGACTATCTAACAACCCAAAATGGTGACTCGCCATTGGCGAGTTCAGATGGCTGAGTACGCTGAGTTTCGATACATTTTTGGGACGTGCTCCATTAACTTCACAAAAAGGAAACCGGGAAGGCAGAAAGCGGTATCCTGTTTGTTTGTTTTCTTTATTTTACAAAAGCACAATGTTTTGTTTTTATTGTGAGTTTAGGCTACCCTTTACAGTTTCGAAGGATGTCTCACCATAAATGACAGAGTATTTTAAGTTGTTTCCGCTGTTATAATGAGACAAAATCATTTGGCATTGTGCAGATTTGTGTCGTGGAAATCTCACTACTACAGTCCAGTGATGAAATAGGCATGTCCTGGGAATGGGAAGGCCATACATGTTCAGCAGTGGCAGATCTTAAAGTGACAGCAGCGACTAATGCTGTCTGTCATTAATATTAATCAAAGAACAAAGGTAGCAGAGAAAATTGTAGCTTTAATAAGGATTAAGCTATATTTAATGTATTATTTATGCAGTGCAGACTGTTTGATAACTTTATTCAATTTCTGTACATTTCCTACCTGTTACACAGAAGGCCACAGGTAAATATGACATGTATTATAATGGGTTTAAATGTGAATATTAAATTCACTTAAATTGAAAGTTGTTATTATAAATGTTGAAATTGATATAGCTTTCAATTATACTGTAATGTTGAATATCTATCATTCATTTAAATTTTTTTTTTTTTTATAGAGGCAACAGTAGCTGTATCAGTGATACTGGCCTTCATTCATAAAAAGATGCCATTACAACAAATATTTAAAATATATAAGTTTTCTTTAAGTTGTTTCTACATTCATTTGGAGATAAACTGAAATGATTACAATATAAAAATATTAAAAACGGATGATTCTGGTCCTAACACTTGCCACACATTTTCTATACTTAAATATTATAAAAGTATTACTATAAAAATTAAGCGTGTGGCCACTGAGGCTAAAGGTTTTGTGGGTCCTGAGCTTTCCATTGTTGATTAGCCTTGTTTTATGTGCTGCTCTCTCTATCGCTCAAACGCTGTCCTGTTCACAGTCTGACAGTGGCTGCAAGCCTATTACATGGACACATCCAGTGTGAAGTATCTTGCAAATATGACTTGTGATGGAGCCAAATGGCCATTCTGTGCGTGGTTAATCAATCTTCTGTACATTTTCCAAGGAACTTAACCGATTGATTTTCCCCCACCAACAAGCAGTTCTATGAAGTCCAAATGGGAGGCCACTCCACATGACTATTTGCAGGTTGTACTGAATCTTAGTCTATTGATCTGTCTGCTCACAGAGCATCCAAAGACTGCACCAACAACTGCTGCTTAGTCAGCGTTCTCTAAAAGACAAGTGGAGGAGAAGCTGGAGTATAGTAAAGAAAAAAAAAAAAAAAATCAAATTTAAATACAATTTCTGTTTAGTCAGTAGCGATTAGTATTTACATAAGCTTCTTGACCAAATAATGACTTTTTAGATGTGTGTATATGTGAACTTGTTTGTGTGTTTATTTGTGGAGAAATGATTTAAATTGCCCTTCAATTAAATGCCTAATTACGTACTTGAGAGTAGTTCTCTAAAAAAAAGAACATAGAGAAGTGTCTTGCCAATGAGATTAATGACAATCATTTATTGGGCTAGAGACATTAAATGGTGCAAGAGGATTTTCTAAATGAACAGTTATTGGCTGATGAGCATCCAGGAAATGTGTATTTTTTGCAGTTTTTTTTATTTTTATTGCCGATTAACATAAAATTTAAATTAAAAAGAAGACGTGGCCCCACTTTATATTAGGTGGCCTTAACTACTATGTACTTACATCCAAAATATATATGTGCAATGTAAGTATTGTGCTCATATTATATTGCAACACACTTTTGGTGATATTGAGGTGGGATACGGGTAAAGTTAGGGACAGGTGTGGTGGTATTGGTAAGTTTAAGGGTAGGGTTAGGTGTAAGGGATGGGTCAACAGTGTAATTATAAATGTAATTACAGAAATTAATTACAGATGTAATTACATGCAACTAATTAAAAAAATGTAAGTACAATGTCAAAGCATGTATGTACACAATAAGTGCATTGTATCAAAGATTAATTAAAATGTTAGTACACAGTAGTTACCTAATATAAAGTGGGGCTGAAGATTTTTTTTTTTTTACTACATCACAATATTTTTCTCTGTGGTCCACTTTTAATGTGAGACTATAAAGTCGTAGTATTATTTTCTATTTTCTATTTTTATTTTGTTTTAATACCACTTTACAACCCTCTCGCGCTTAGATAGGCTGTTCTTCAAACAAAACTTATTCTGTGTTCAGCAGAAGAAAGAAACTCATACAGGACTATAACAACTTGAGTAAATGATGAAAGTTTTTTTTGGGGTGAACTACCCTTTAAGAATTACGATTTGCATGTAAAGTCTCTCTTTGACTTAATAAAAATATCAGAAAGAGCAATTTTTGCCGCTTAGTTTCAATAAACAATGTTCACGATGACGTCTTTCATATATCTTTACTCAAAATTCTCAGCAGTTGAAGTAAAAGAATCGTGGAAAGAATTGATTATTTTTGGAGCTGTGGATTAGGGGTTATTGCACATGCTAGCCACTCATTTAGTTACCTCTTTATTCAATTTTAATTCCAGGTGTCTTTATTTACAAAATTATTCTTGCATCATCTACATTTTAATACAACAGCAGAGGTAAACATGTTTTGCAATAGAATAGACCATATAATTTGCATTGTGTATGTAAAGATTCAATACTGCTTAAAAGCCATACTAATATATGCCAGCTCTGACCCACCCATAGAAAAGGAATGAGTGAAATAATAATAATCAGTGTCCATCTGGTTTTTCAGGCACTGTTCACAACAATCAACACAGTGTTTCCTATGAATGTGATTACTGTGTAAATATATTTATTCCACCTCCATTATGAATTAAAACGTCTGTGTAAATGCACTGTTTACCACTGTTGTGGGTTTTATGCCGCTTCAGATGTGTCTTCACAGCGTAAGGGTGACATTAGTCATTTTTCTGAAATGTTACAATTCAAATGTGGCAGATTTTTTGCACACCATGGTGCACTTGTGTGTATGCTTCATAAACAAAATTATTATTAATAAAAAATTATATCGATGTTTTTTGTGCATTGATGCAGAATCATTGAGTAAGCATTGTGATCTATCTGTGAATATTTTTTATATTTCTTAAAGGCGCATTGACTTAAAAAAAAAGGAACTTTAAAGAACTCCTTAGTATATCATTGATGGATATTCCATGTACTGGACATCTTGGACATGCATTTATTTATTTTTAAATAAGTATTTATACCGCTTAGATAAACTAAGAGCACAGTACATAACAAAATTAAATAAAATGTGAAATAGGAAATCTGGAATAAAAATAAAATATTTGAGGGAGGTACAGTAGGCGGGTAAAAGGAAAAAAATAGAATCTCTAAAAAAATGTGTTTCATGTCAACAGCTAGATCTTGGCTGTATTGGGATCTGAACACAGCCCAAGTGCTCACATCCTCCCAGGCAATAAGCAATTTGCAACTTTTGCAGTTTTTCCACATGAACCAAAGCAATTAAAACAAGAATGTGTGACCATTTTTGTGTATACCTTGCACATTAGGTAGGCACAAGTTCAATAGACCTGAGGCTCTTTGCTGCCTGGCCAATATTCTGTCTTATTTGAGATTAAATTAGAGAATGTCAGAAATAATCAATGTTACCATGTAAAATAATCCTGTTGCTATTGATCGCTATGCTCCAGAAAGGCCAACTATGAACACGGTTATGAAATAATGAGGAATTGATCATGCGGCCAATGTAGCTGCTAGCTTCAAGCTATATTCACCTTTAATTCATACATGGACATCTAAACTGAGATCATGTAATAATATTGGAGGATTGTGATGTTTAAGGTCATAATTCTTCAGACGCAACAGCCGACATGCAGATCGCTGGCAGATAAACTCACCTCCTATTAGAGATCTGTCACTTCAGTTGTATTTGTATAAAGTGACACTTTGCAGTTTGTGAGGGACACCTAGCTAAAATCGATGCTTGGGAAGGGCTCAGTTTCAGTCGCTAGACGGTAAAGATACCTCCCCCTGTTCTGGAAACTCTGCAACGGCTCAGTTTTCATGCTGCTAACATAGACATCCAAGAAAACAAGTGGCAAGGCACTGTGACACGTCTGGCCTATACTAATTCCCGTAACTTAAAAGTAAAGGTCTGTCTAAAGCCAAAAAGATATTTTTCAGTTTGATTGACAGGCTGATAATACCCATTCCCAGGGTAACCACATTGGTTTCCTTGGTAACATTTATCACATAGAAACAGATAAAACCTGGCATGAACTTGAGTAGTGATGTCAGTGTTATGTCTATCTTTGTCTGCCCGCTTCTCGTATAGACGACGCAGTAAAGTTTGGCTTTGAAACCTTGTCAGTCTTTGACACAATTACAGTGTGCACTGAACAAATGCCAAAAGTGCAAGCCAGGTCTATGCATCTCTGTTTTTCATAGGGAGTGGGAGTGGATTCAAATGGAAGAGGGAGAGAAAGGCGAGACAGACAGTGTGTTAAACACAGAGGGCCAGACCCATGAATGACATTTGAAATCTCTTTGTGTATGCTGGCCTTCATTCTCTTCAATAGCGCGCTATTCAGTGGAGAGTGTGTTTTGGAGCATGGATGTTGTAGAGAGAAACTAGGTAAAAGTTAATCTCACAGGAAGGAGACTACCAGGATCTTTGCCAGCTGTCTTTTGCTATGGTGCAGTACCTACCTTAGTAGAGGCTATAATACCTGGATTTAAGATCTACCATCTTTTCTCATTAGTGCATACAGTAGTTCTACAGCAATCTTGTTTTCAGCCAATGATCTGATAGGAGTCCAGACTTAAATAAAGTTCTACAGATGGTGCCACCAGAACTTGATTTGAACCCTTAAATCAGGGGTGTCCAAAGTCCGGCCCGCGGGCCAATTGCGGCCCGGGGATGCATTTCAAATGGCCCGCAGCATGTCTATTAAAATATATTTTATGTGGCCCGCCAGACATAATTTACAAACCGTGCATTTTCTCAATGTCAATGTAAGGTGGTAGTACTAGATTTTAGGCCAGGGAAACAGCGCCAAAAGCAGAACGAAACAGCGCTACTTGTGCGGTCTATGGTGAGCAGTGCAACTCGCGAGCTCTGAGTCTGAACAAATGTGTTTACTTGCTGAGTGTCTCGATCAGTGACCACTAAACAGCCCGTGAGAAGCGTTCGAGTTCGGCACAGAGGTCTCCGGTAAAAGCTGAAAATCTCTCTGATTTAATTTAGTTTAAAGCCAGTAAAACAACGCTGACTTAATCAACAACACTAACGTGCAAATCAGGAGAAACACTGAGCCGATCCAGTTAAAATACTTTTCAAACAACAATTCACCAACATTTATCATGGATTTACTGTGGTAATACCAACTGTAACCGTGGTAATTTGTCAGAAATTAATATCTCATTTTATTAAATGTTTAATGTAGACATGTATTAAATGAGTAATAAAGGCCAAATTAAAGACTATTTTTGTCATAAACTTGCAGTTGTGCATTTGTATTTATATGTTTATAGACCATAAAGCCATTCTAGATATAGAAATAATATTTTTTACTTTTTACCATGCAGTGAGGTGCCATGTGTGCACTGCAAAAATTCTCTTATTTAGTTTTTTGGCTTGTTTATAGTCTAAATATATCAACAACAACAAAAAGAAAAATAATGATCCATTTACTGTTCAATGACATTAGATATTTTGTCTTGTTTTCTGGAAAATAAAATGAAATTGAAGTGAGTTTTTGCTTAAAACAGGCAAAAATATCTTCCAATGGGGTACAAAAAATAATATTGTTAATAAAAATAATAGTGTTTCTGTTTGCAATCTTCTTTCTGTCGTAAACTGTCGTTATTTTTCTTACACCATTGTCAGATAATTTAGCTTGTTTTAAGCAAAACTCTATTCATTTTTATTTTTTTACCCAGAAATCAAGAAAAAATATGTAATTTTCCTTAGTAAAAGCATCTTGATTTAAGAATTCTCAGATATTTGGATTGGAAAATATCTGTGGTGATCTAAATAGAGTACTCGTTAATTTAAATAAGAATAGAGTTCTAACTCACTAATAATATTTAAATTTCACGCATTAAAACTTTTTGGTTGATGAAAGTTTTACAGATATTGTTAAAAATCTATAAATGTACATCTGGGTCCTATCTCAAGCTACTCTACTGTTAGCTCAAGCTTTTGTCAAATCTGTCATGTTTCCAAGAAACAAAACATGTTAGTTTATGTTCATATATATATATATATATATATATATATATATATATATATATATATATATATATATATATATATATATATATATATATATATATATATATATATATATATATATATATATATATATATATATATAAAAGAATATAAATATATATATTCTTTTATATATGTCCACAGCATCGAATCTGGCACCCTTTTAAAAAAGTTTGGACACCCCTGCCTTATATGCATACCTCACTACCTCCTCCTCATTCATTTTTTAAAGTTAGACATCAACCTTCTTAGTATTCCACAATCAATTCATAATAAACAATATAACAAGAAAAAAATTATAAAAGAATGTCTGTTCTCCCATTCATTTTTTTTACACAGGTGTGTAATAGTGTAAGTATATTAAGTAATATTTTATTTCTGCACAATCCGTGTTATATATATGTAACGTTGATTTTGTTAGTTCATTATTTTATTTTATTTCACTATTGTGAAGTGACTATTTTATTTGGGCAAAACAGAAAACTGCTCGGGTTATGTATATAACCCTTGTTCCCTGAGATAGGGAACGAGCACTGCATCGAGACGACACTTTGGGGATACTCCCTTAGCAATAGCGAATCTGAAGTCAGAATGACAACTAGGCCAATCCGATTGGCGTGCGTGATGACGTAACTGTGACGGCATACCCGGAAGTATAAAAGGGGATCTGGAACGTAATGTCGGCAGTAATTGCTCTGAAGCATGCGCTCCAGGCGCGCTGAGGTGTGGCGTCGGGATGCAGTGCTCGTTCCCTATCTCAGGGATATTCCCTATCAAGGGTTATATACATTTCCCTTTCGAGGGAACTCGCATTGCATCGAGATGACACTTTGGGGAACGAGTCCCCACTAGGCCACACCGAGGGTAGCGCCTGCCCTAGTGTGAAGCCGGAGACCGGGCACAGCTAGGACTGGAGCACCCTAGCACCAGGCGTCGTAGGGAGATCCAGGCTATAAAACCTGATAAAGGTGTGTGGGGTAGCCCACCCGGCCGCCTCGCAGATATCCTGCAAGGGGACCCCAGAAAGAAGGGCCACCGAAGAGGCCATGCCTCTGGTGGAATGAGCCCTCACGGCCACAGGTGAAGGCAAACTGCGCACCTGGTAGGCCATGGTAATTGCCTGGACAATCCAATTACTGATTGTCTGAGTAGACGCAGGCAATCCCTTCTTGGGTGAGCCAAAACACACCAAAAGTTGTTGCGATCTCCTGAGGTGGAGGATGGAATGCCTGCAGAACCAATGACCTGACCACCCTTGATGGCACCTTAGGCACGTAGCCCAGCCTAGGGTGTAAGATGGCTTTTACTCTCCCCGGGGCAAACTCCAGGCAGGTTGGCGTTACCGCCAAGGCCTGGAGATCTCCCACTCTCCTGAGAGAGGTAATGGCGAGGAGAAAAGCCACCTTAAGGGTCAGGTTCTTTGGTTCAGCTGACTCCAATGGCTCGAAGGGGGCCTCAGCCAAGCCTTCGAGAACCACTGCCAGGTCCCAGGTTGGAACTCTGGAACGAGCCGCAGGCCTCATCCTCCTAGCCCCACGGAGGAATTGTACAACCAGCTGGTGCCTACCCAGAGGCCCATCACCCATAGGAGTGTGGAAAGCCGCAATGGCAGCCAAGTACACCTGCATCGTCACAGGAAGAAAGGCAAGCCCCGGCGAGGTGTTTGGACCCGGTGCGAGAGGAACCGGTCATCCAGCCTACTGGGTGGCTGAATTTCCAGAGCCTCTTGTGGCCAATCGATTTTTAATTTGGCCACAGCCCGGGTCAACACCTCGACCAGCTCCTCTTAGGCGGGTGGATGAAGCAATGAAACAATTCCTGCTACACCACCCGCCTCGCTGCCCACTTCCTCCGGCTCCTCGGAACCGGAGAGAATGAATATCGGACCTCCCACCCCGGGGGAAGAAGCCGCAGAGCGGGCTTCCACACGGGGAGGAAGATCCTCGGAACTGTCAGATGAGGATCGGGAAAGTGCTGCAGCAGTCCCGAAACCCTCTGACAAGTCCCGCTGTGAACCCCATGATCTGCGACGCCGAGCCGCCTCAACGACCGCCGGTCCAGAACCATGGGGCTCACGAGGCTGGCCGGCCTCATCAAACGCGGCCAGCCGAGAGCGGAGCACTCTGAGCGTCAGCTTCTCGCAGTGATCGCAAGCGGCTCCCTCGAGAGCCGCTCGAGCATGCTGAATGCCCAGACAGTGCACACACAGCAGGTGTGTATCCGAGCCTGACATGTAGCGAAGGCAAGGATGCACACACTGCTTAAACTCTCTTATTTTCTCACTCTCCATACTTTTTCACACACTTTCACTCTTGACAATAAAACAATAAATAGACAGACAATATTATGATACAGAGCGCTATGCTGAAGAGCATTAACTGCCGACATTACGTTCCAGATCCCCTTTTATACTTCCGGGTATGCCGTCACAGTTACGTCATCACGCACGACAATCGGATTGGCCTAGTTGTCATTCTGACTTCAGATTCGCTAGTGCTAAGGGAGTATCCCCAAAGTGTCGTCTCGATGCAGTGCGAGTTCCCTCGAAAGGGAACAGATGTTAATCACTAATAATCTATTTAGAAATGTTTTTCATACATTTTCATTTGTCTTATGTAAAGTTTTATGTTTATTAGTGAAAAGGTTATTTTGTGCCCCTGCCCCTTTAAGGTAGAACGCACTTTGGGGAAGAAGAGAGAGAAGCGAGTTGGGAGTTAGGCGGCTGTTCATGTTAGGCGGCTGTTCAGGCTGTTATGCCGATTCTTCTGATTAAAGAAAGAAACGTGAATTATCACCATTGTAGCCCGGGTTTTATTTATGTGATCCCCCCCGAAGAGACTGGAGTGTTCACATCAGAAAATAAGGGTTACATATAGATCTGGGTTGCTGAAGACCCAAATATATAATAAGGATTAGCAAAACATTTATGCATTTAAGGTAGTGCTGGGCGGTATACTGTTCATTCCAAATACCGGTGTTTATTTTTGTAATGATTTGAATTTTGATTATACCGCAATACCTGTATATGTCGCTTAAACAACGTTCAGAACTCACTGAACAAAGTGGCCGCCGCGAAGCATAATCCGCTCATGAAGATGGTCGCTGCCGTGCCAGAGCCCCTAAACAAATTGGCTGCCGCCAAGTCTGAGCCTTCACTAGAGGAGGAACATTGGCTCATAGACTTCTGGACTGAAACTGTTGCTCCAGTCCTCCACGAGCCTGCTCCAGTTCTCCACGAGCCTGCTCCAGTTCTCCACGAGGCCGCTCCAGTTTTCCACGAGGCCGCTCCAGTTCTCCAAGAGTCCTCTCCAAGTTTCCAAGAGTCCGCTCAAAGTCTCCAAGAGACAGCTCCAGTTCTCCACAAGCCCACTCCAGTCCTCCACGAGCCTGCTCCAGTTCTCCACGAGCCTGCTCCAGTTCCCCACGAGCCTGCTCCAGTTCTTCACGAGCCTCCTCCAGTTCTTCACGAGCCTGTTCCAGTTCTTCACGAGGCCACTCCAGTTTTCCATTAGGCCGCTCCAAGTTTCCAAGAGTATGCTCCAAGTCTCCAAGAGCCAGCTCCAGTTCTCCACGAGCCCGCTCCAGCCCACGAGTTCGCTCCAGCCCATGAAACCTTGCCAACTAACGAACTTGCCCCATTCCACAAGCCCTTCCTGCCACCCCTGAAATTTCCCCCAAATATTGGGAGGAGGGGTGGGGGGGGTACATGATTTATGTACCCGTGGGTGGGGAACATGTGGGTGGGGCACCATGGCCAATGACATGGCCACCTGAGGCTCCTGACCCACCAAGGCCACCTGACGCTCCTGACCCGCCATGGCCGCCCGAGGCTCCCGACCCGCCATGGCCACCCGAAGTCCTTGACCCGCCCTTGAGACCTCCATATCTCTCTGCACCTCCCCCTCACCTGCGTGTAGGTCTCCAGGGCAACCACCCCCCTCCCCCATTGTTACATCTAAGGCGCGAGGACGCGCTTACCGAGAGGAGGAGGTAATGTTACAATCCACGCCTGTCTTGGACTCAGTATCCCATGATCCTCCCTATCCCACACCTGAACTCACTCCGTCATCATCTCTTCCGCTCTCCCCGGATTCCCTGCACCTGGTCTTTTGGTCGTTTGCACTCCCTTTATATTGGACTCACTTCCCTGCACTCCTTGTCTGTTCTTGTTATGTTTACTATGGTTGGTATTGTGTGTTTGGTTGCTGTTTGACTCCCTCACTAAATAAACCTGTCTATTGTTGGAAGTCAGATTCTGATTCATCCCTGCTGCACCACACCAACTGTAACAGGAGGGAGCGCGTTTTTTATGGACATATTTCATATACTTTGGTGTTCTAAACACGAACCAGCACGTGTATGTGCATATATTTCATCACTTCTGATCTCCCATTAATCTTGCATAAAAAAACATACATTTTAGCATTTAGTCTGCCCTTTGAGTGCCATGGCAAAGTATGCTGGGAAATGGAAATCCCAGCCCGGTTAAAAGAAACAAGTTCATAAAATTCAAAGCAATGAAACAATTCAGATTACTTAAAATGTGTCAGTTTTGTGAACTCAAAAGTAAAAAGAAAGTTCTATATATTTTGTGCTTGGACGTTCTTGTTTTCTCTGTGTGTTTTGGATTATGTTCGTGTGTCACTCTTGTCTGGACTATTTACCTGCTCAAGGTTTGGATTATCTGTGACTTTGCCTTTTGCAAATAAACTGTGTGTGCATTTGCGTTCGCACTCGTCTCATCCCTATTCACCCGTCCCAAAAAGACTATTACTTCCTTTTCATGCCAACTTAGATTCGTGTGATTACTACAAAAATCAAAACCAGACCAAATTGCAACATTTGTGGACATTTTATAGGCAGGCTAATTTGCACATTTGATTTGAATAAATTTGAACATGACATTAATTCACAACCTATAGGGAGCTGATTGCTACACACTATGGATTTTATCTGTATAAATGAGCATTGTAAAAGTACATTATAATCATTTTCATTAACATTTGAATTGTGTTGGTTTTATTTCAGGGCAGTTTGTGAAGACAGAAACAGAAGAGATGCCATGTCAACCTGAACAGAAGTCTGTTTCAGTTCCAACTACGCCACAGCAAACCCCTCTCTGCTTATGGATGGCTGTCTATTAATACAGTATTATGTTCTCTTGCAAATTAGGTGTTTGTAAATATTTCTCAGGGTTGTGAACACTCGAATATTGCAAAGACAATGACATTTTTTTCTAAGAAATTAATGTTAATTGCGCTACAATTAAATAGAATAGTTTTTTTTTCTTTTTTTTCCACATAAAAGCTAATTCACACTGTCACGACAGGTCACAGTAACTCCAACAAGGTGAATACAAAGTTGAATCTGGTAGTGTGAATTGGCCTAAATGGACATTTTTCTCATTCATCTATAGCAGAGAAAATCCCAACTACAAAACACTTTTGATCTATTGCTTTCTCTGCAGGCTCCAAAATTAACGTCCACCAAGTGCTATACCAGAAAAAAAATGGACTTTAATAGTACAAAGTGTAAAGGGATAGTTTGTCCAAAAATGTATATTCTGTCATTAGTTACCATCACCATATTCAAAGTCTACTTCTGTCAAACACAATTGAAAATATTTTGAAGATTTTTTTTTCAACCAATTACAATTATTAAGAACTAGAGATTTCACGCTTCAAAAACCCCAAAGCTGAAAAAAAGTCATAATTGAAGGATAATCGTTCTCTCTATTGAACTGTTAACTACTGCAAATGGAGTCAGTGAGTCATCAGTCAAATTTGTGAATGAATCATTCTGACTAGTTTTCTGAAGTAAAAAGTTAACTGGAAAGACTAAAAAAAAACTCTCTCATGCTTGGATATCAAAGTTTTCAGTGAATCATACAGGTTTGCAGCCAGCGACATAAGTGTGGAATAATGGTGACAGACTATTTATTTTTGGGTGAACTACTTTTTAGCAGAAATCAAACGATAGTCTGAACTTTGCCGGCTTTTGTGATGAGTGCTTCAAATCAAAGATGTACAAACTGCCTATTAAATGTTGCATCCTGTGTGTCTTCTAATTTGTTTTTCGACTAGCTCTAGAACTCTGTAGTTCAATAAATATTCCTCACATGGAGCAACCAAAAAAAATATATATATATATAGGAACAAAATCACAATCATCAATCTTCATGTTTCTGACAGTTGCAGATTTACAGACTGTTGACAAGCTTACGCCGTATGATTCTGTTAGTAAACAACCTGCACCGTTTGTCACAATATGCAAGAGCTAAATCACATTTTAATAGGGACCAATATATTTTTATAATGCAACTGTAATGTACTGCTCCAAGGCTTGAATGGTTGAGGATCCAAATGCAGCTTTATTGAAGGGTAATCCACAATCGTAGTCAAAAACGGGGGCAAAAGTTCATACACAGGCAAGCAGTCCAAACAGGCAAACAATGCAGGAGAGACAGACAAAAGGGTAATCCACAGAACAGGCAAGTAATCTAAGAAAAAGCAAAAAGAAAACAGGGTGAATGCTCCAATGTACAAGACTTCACAGTGAATGACAAGGTGAACATGATTTATATAGACAGAGTAAATAAGGTAAATGAGACACAGGTGTAAACAATGAGTGATGATGAGTCCAGGCAAAGGATTATAGGTAATGTAGTCCTTTATGGAGTGACAATTCAGGATGGAGTGCCCTCTGGTGGTAATCATGGGCACTCTCACTGGTGAATCGTGACAGCAACACACTGTTTAACAAGAAATATTTATGGCTCGAAAATTCACAACAAAGTTAATTTTTGGACCCTGTCTTTTTGTCACATTTTACATAGTGACAATGAAAAAATAAACATATGAACAAATAATAATTAAAATCTCTTTTCAAATTGTGAAAAATGAATGAATAATAATTAATATATAATAAATAAATTGCAACTAATCTTACACAATAAAAGCTATAAATGTGACAAAGCGGTCTCAAAAGTTATGATAGTAGCATATTGCAAGTTTGAGCTCACTGCAAAAAGAGAAACAGTGGTTTAAAGCTCCCTAATGGGTAGACAGACAGTAATGTCACCAAATAAGCTAGAAACTAAAACTGAATTTCAGACACATAGGATGCATAACCTGGTGTAACATGCTGGAAACCAGGACCAATTAACAGACAAAGAATGACAAATGACATCATCTACTGCCCACCGTATAACTTCTTTTAAGAACCATTTGGTCTGTTCATTAGGTCTAACTCTATACACAGCATCTGGTGCATCCTATGGTGTAAACACTTTACTTAAGAAATAATTTGTCCAGTGGACTGAACTTAATACATTTATGTATGTACTGTATGCATTGCATGCATAATTTTTTTGGAATGTTCAGGATGAGCAAGTGATTTTCACTAATCACCCTTATAGATTGGTAACATAACTGCACATAACATTAAACGCTAACAAAACTTTCCTATTACTTAAAACACACACACAACACACAGAAAGACCTTTTGTCGAGTATTTTTAAAAAGAGGAGTCTTAAATGAGTTAAATAACGTCTTAAATGAACTTGAAGAGTTGTGAGAAAATTTAGATTTGCATGACACCGCATCAGATCCGCCATGTTCGGCGTTCAGCGGCAACAGCAGATCTTAAAGAGACAGCTGCCTAATAAACCAGTTGCTGTGATGTATGTCATTAAAGTTGATCAAAGAACAAAGGTAACAGAGAAAATTGTAGCTTTAAAAAGAACTAATGTAATGTAATGTAATGTAATGTATGCAGTTAAAGGGATAGTTCACCAAAAAATTAAAATCATCCCATAATTAACTCACCCTCGAGCCATCCTAGGTGTATATGACATTCTTCTTTCAGACGAATGCAATCTGAGTTATATTAATAAATATCCTGGGTTTTCCATACATTATAATGGCAGTGAAGGCCAGTCCAAAATTTGAAGCTCAAAAAGCATCCATCCATTATAAAAGGAATCCACACGGCTCCGGGGGGTTAATAAAGGCCTTCTGAAGTGAATCAATGGGTTTGTGTAAGAAAAATGTCCATATTTAAAACTTTATAAAGTAAAATATCTAGCTTCCAGTAGACCACCTTCCGTATTCAACTTACAAAGAAAGTGTAACGCCTCTCGCAAGATATTTCCATAAGTTGAATATACCGAAGGAGGTTCAGCATAGTTCATCCCTTTAAGACTGTAAAGTGTTTGATAACTTTATATGAAGGCCAATAAGACATGTATTATAATCTAACCTGTAACAACACCCTTATACACACCACTAAACCTTTTGTTAGTTTAAGGAGACACACTTACATAAGTAAACTTCCACATCAAATTAAACGTTGGTAAGTTATGTTAAAAGGTTAATTGCCACAATATTGCAATTTATTGACCTTTATATTGTACAAAACCTGTATAATTTTCAATCCAAACAACTGTAAACAACGCCAAAAAAGTAGCATCAAATGCTCCCTTAGTCTCCAAATCTACACAGCACAGACCTTTATTTTTTTTCCAGAGGATATGAAGCAGAATGCAGAAAATAGTTTTCCACCTACAGTAATTCCTCCCTCAAAGAACTGGAAGCCTTTGTTCTTGAAAAATGGTGCAAGATCACACTAGGACTAAACACTAAAGAGTGTGCTTCATAAGGTCCTTGAAACCAGTACATCATCAGGTACTTCTGATAAACCCAACAAACTAACTGAGCAATGCGTCATGCCATGACGAATATGATCTGACATAATCTCACTTTTGCTGGATGCAGTTGGGTCATTTAGATTTCTAATTGCCTTGAATCTGCAATCGCTACGCCTTGCCATCGCCTCAAACAAACCCGGTAACAGACAAATGGGGCCATGAGCATTTTAATGATGGCATAACTCTGCAATTACAGGGGGGCCGATCTAGAAACATGTCAAACACTTGCATTTGAATTTCAACACCTGTCAGAGCTCAAGGACTCGCACATGTTCCCTAAAACTCTTCCCAGAATAGATTGCGAGCGTATGTGTGTGTGTGTGTTTATGTGAGGGAAGCTTTGTCACTTGAGTAATGGAGGAACTCTGCGCTCTCAGGAGCTTTTCCTCCAGAACTCGTGAGCTATGCTCAATTAATCTACTCTGGTCTTAATGACCCTGGAAGGTGACTCTGGAGATAAAGCGCAATTACACTGGAAACACGGGCGCTGCCAATTAGGCTTCAAGTTTTTCTCCATCTCCCGAACTCATTCCACCCGTCCCACCGCGCCAAGCTGTTTGTGATTTCATTAGCCAGCCTCTTCAAGGGGAAATTAAAAGTAGTGCTTGTGTGAAGAGATAGGATCTTCTCAAAGTGGCTGTCCACAGATTAATGGGGGAAATAGGGGATTATGGGAAACTGATAGACCTTTTTATGTGAAGAAAGCCTTGACACAAGAGATTCTCGGCTTTTTTGCCTCCTCCTTTAATCATATTGTCTTTGGTGAAGAGTGCTATGAGGGATTTTATCTGAACAGTACAGCAGCAGTCCACCTGTTTCCTGTTTTCCTGGAAGACCAAAGACGATCATCCAAAGCTCATATACCTTTGACTGCATATGAGGTGGGAAATGTAACCCAACAAAGCTCATAAACCCAACAAAGCAATAATTCTTCCCTCTCTGGCGCTCTCCTGTTCTTTCGTTCAACATCACAGCTCCTTCCCAATGATGTTAATGAGCCACCCCGGTATGAAGTCATCTGCTGCTACGGCCCTTGTGCCAGCTAGTGAGTCGCAGTGTAATGAGTGTAACTAATGCTTCCTGGCACAGTCCCTCTATGCCTCTCTCTCTACCCTTCCCTCCCTCCTTCTTTTTCTATTTTCAGCAGGGTTTTCACCTGAATGGCAGAAACAACGGTGAATTTGGTCAACAGTAGGGCTGGGTATTAATGCATATTTCCTAATCCCAAATTAATGGCGCTTAATTTATATAGATTCCGAATCAATTGTGTAGATTTCAGTTAATAATATTCGTAAAAGCGATTAGCGATTCCCTTTCTGCTAATGCTGTAATTATACATAGTACTGTTCCAGAGTGATTTGAACACTTTTGAAACATTTGGTAAACGTGTATGTAAGAATGACAACTAGTGGTTGAAATGGGTATTGCAGTCCAAGTTCAAAACATTGCTTGCCCCGCCCCCGCCCATGCCCATGCCCCCACCTGCTCAGACTCTACGCTCACCGGGGTTGCCAGATTGAGGACACATAACAGGAGCAAGCGCAATTGATAATGGAAGGTGAGGAAACTGTAAGTTGATGAGTTTTTGCTTTATGATGAATTGATATCGCATTTTAATACGCTCCCATTCATAGAGATTTTTAGATGGGTGCTGAGTTTTTTTTTTAGATCGGGTAGAATCCAAAACAAAAACAGACATTCCGACACAGAACGCACATTTCAAAGTAAAATAACTGGCTGTAGCATTGTTTTTCGGAGAAATTAGTATGTGAACTCAGCATGTTTCCTAAATTTCTGCAAACATATTATAGTATTTTAATGCGTCAAAAACGTACATAAAGCACCTTTAAAAGAACCACTTCATTAAGTGTAATTTGAAGGAATGGATATATACTGGTCAAGCTGTATGTTTTTGATTTATTAAGAAAGACCCGGCTCATAAGAGTCATTCGTTTTACAGCAAACAAGCTACACTGGTCGCACAGTATAGCCGCTTTTCCACCATCGGGCCAATCCTGTTCCATTGCCAATCCGGTCCAGCCGGTACGGATATGGTTTCTTTTTCCACTGTGGTGCCTTTTTTTAATGCAAGAGTTTACAGACGATATGAGATGTTAATAGCGACCACATTATCGACGATGATTGGATATATTTTTTTAAATGTTATTATTATTAGAAAGAAACTGGCCAATGTGCCCAATCCTGAGTTGCGACATCACTACACGCATTCTACCTGCACGGTTTGGCTAACGGTGCTGAGAATTGGTTTGAAATTGTGCGGAAAGTGGAAGTGGAAATACAACTGGAACCATTCCTTACTGTTCTTAGAACCGTTCGTCCCGACAGTGGAAAAGCACCGTATGTTTTTGATTCACTATTAAGAATTGGCTGATAAGAATAATTTGTATCAGCAATCGTGCTACATTGGTTCGATTTTTAATTACTATAAATAATCGGCTGATAATTTTGGAATTCAGCTGCACTGTATGCTTTTTGTTCATTAACTCTTTCCCCGCCAAACACGGAATTTTCCGTTATTTGTGAGAAAACGCTTCCCTGCCAAACATATAGTTTGTGTTATACGGTAGGGGTCGCTATTACGCATCTTCTGAATGAGTACAGAATCTATACATATCATATACATATATCTAGCTACAATGGTTGTGCTAGATTCTTTTCATTCAATATAATCATTTGTATCAGCAAATAACTCCAACTACAATGGTTGTGCTAGATTCTTTTCATTCAAAATAATCACTTGTATCAGCAAATGACTCCAACTACAATTGGTTGCGCTGTATATGCTTTTGATTCACTAAAAAAGAATCAGCTCATAGGAGTTGTTTATTCACAAATTGAACTACACTGGTCTCTTTGTACAGTGTGTTTGTTTTTGCATGCATACAATGAGAACAACTCAACAGAAATATGTTAAACAGTAGAACCAATTATGAAAACCAGTCAAAATCACAATAACATCAGCTACCATGTCATTGCAAGTACAAATGTGTTTAAAAAACCGTAACCGGATGTCCTAGAGCAAGTCATGTTGAGACCAACTGAGCACCACAAGCCTGTTAAACCCTTGGAGTGCTTAAGGTTATGACACTCAGCATTAAGTATTCAGAAGGAAAGACCATCTTGGTTGAAAAAGGAGGGAAATACATAATGAGCCGAGCTCCCCGCCTTAGGCTGTGCAGGTTCTACCTGAGGATGAATGTTTCTGGGATGTCAGTGTTGGCTGCAGATAAGAAGCGTATGGGAGAATCTCATTAAGACCAGCATTGATTCACCCCCCCCCCCCCCCTCACCAAATGAATCATTCTAACGGACTCTGAATTACTCTCCAATAAGGAGGCGATTGATCATCTGCTTCACCCTGACCTTTGGACTGTGGCCATACTGGGGACATAAAGTCGTAATCTGTACAGTCTCTGTTTATTTAAATGGATGAGTTTTAGTTTGTGGTATTAGAGAGGGACCTTCTGTGATTTATTGTAGCAGAAAGTACTGAGAAAAGAAAGTTTGTGTGTATTTGAAGGGGGAGTGGTGAAGGGGTGGCTGGAATAGGGGACTGATTATTCTGTGAACTTACTTTGTCTGAGGATAAAACATGTTGTTTTGAGAGTACGCATTTGTTTGTGTGCGTCTGCATTCTGCGAAGGAGGATGGATGAGCTAGTCGAGGACAAGGCTGAGACTTAAAATGCTCTTAATACATTCATGTCGAACCGTAATGCAAGCACTCTCAAGAGCTCTTTCTATGGCTATTTAATGGATATCAGAAAGAAACTATTTCTCATTATTTTAACTAGTACAATGGCCTGCACTCAGTGAGCATATTGCATAGCCCAGTATTTATGAAATGTCAACCATTCAAGATATTTCATTTGAGCGCGCACACACTCACTGCATTATTTGATTGATTATAAGACAATCATTTTAAAAAAATAGCAGCTGCAGCTGCATGAAGAGGAATAGAGTAGCAGAGAATGAAACTGTCAGTTGAAACACATATTTGAGCATGTAGAGCTTCAATGAACCTTATTGATTAGACACAAGCAAAGCTCAACCTCAGGGAAGGTATATTGAGAGAAGCTGGCAGCCTTAAGCTGTGTTTGTGTGGATTTCCAATCCATCCTGCACAGTACTATCAGGATATTGCTTTTACTTCCAAGTGTAATTGTTCCAAATGTTTTGTAAGCAACCAGGGCCTTTGAATTTATAGCTGGGATTTTACAGCCAACACTTAGAGGTAGATGTATTAGCTTTCAGATCGCTGTGTAAATGTGAGTCCCCAAAAAAAAATCTATGGCTTGTGCTAAAGTGTATATATTTTAAATACTGTAAATATCTGTGTCTCTGTCTGTGTGTGTGTATGTGTGTGTGTGTGTGTGTGTGTGTGTGTGTGTGTGTGTATGTGTGTTTGTGTGATTTATGTTTCAAATAAATGCTGTTTTTTGGTTGTCTGGCTATCACCAGACCAAGCTCAATTTAAGATTGAACAGTCTGCTCTGTATTTTCTACTGCACAAGAGGCGTGATAAACGAGCATACATTAAATGACTCTGCATGCAATTGGATAGTCCTTCAACCAATCAGACCACAAGAGGCGTGATAAACGAGCATAATTCAAATGACCCTGTACGCAATTGGATAGTCCTTCAACCAATCAGACCACAAGAGGCGTGATCAACGGGCAACGACCCATCGCTTCTCTATCCGTCATCGTGTTAAACCCGCCAAAAGCGGGCCAGGTGGATAAGCCAGTCTGTGATTGGTTCCCGCAAAAGTGTAACAGAAGCAGTAGAAATGAATGTACAGGTTTCCAGACTGAGTTGCAGGGCGAAATAAAATCGCTGGCAGATCAGGCTGGATTTACCCAGTGTAGTTTTTTGGTACTTTCACCTGTTTTCAATACCAAATCAGCATTTTATAATGATAGCTGAAGCTACAAATTCATCTGTGTATCACATAAATTAAGTACAATTTTAAATATGTTAAAATAAAGTTATTGTAAACTTAAATAATATTTCACAATATTTTGCTGTATTTTTGGTCAAATACAGCCTTGGAGAACATAAGAGTTTTCGGTGCATTAAAAATATATACAAATAGCAGTATAAATGTATAATTTATGCATTGTTGATTTGGATAAAAGTATACACAATCACATGAACATGAATTAAAAATAACACTGAAACACTTTAGTTCTTGAAACTTTTAACAATCTCTTAGAGCTGGCTCTTAGAGTTGGCTTTAGTCTGATAAGAGAATAATACTTTTTTTCTGGTTCTGCCAATTCTAATGTTCAAATAGCACATTTTTTTCTAAGAACTAAACACCAGCAGTTTCTGCCTGCCTTTTGTACAACCTGCTAGACTGCATAACCCACGTTTGGCCTTGTCTTTGAGATGAATATTTTAAATGAACAAATAAACAAACATATTATCACAGGGATGCAGCTGAAAAGATGGAACTAATTTTATTTGTTATATGAAGAGACTTTGGGCTAGTTTAGGACCACCACATCTTTCTTCGTTCTTATAAAGAAATGTTATGTTCTTTTTTTTCTTTTGTGTTCAACTCAGTTTGAGTGTACAACAAAGGTTGAAATCAAATGACTGTCAAAACTAGAACGTTTGCAGATACAGATGAACAAAACAATGTTGGGGAAAAAAAACTGCTACAACAGACCACTGGCAGAAGGACAATTATCTTCTATAAATATTCAAGTAGCAATTCATGATATTGTTCACTTTCAGAAACACATTACCATTGGGAATGCAGTGGAACCATGGAAACATGTTTTCTACTAAAATTACACTTGTTCGTTTCTTGGAGACTGTAAACTGTTTTATTATTTTATTAGCATTTAAAAAAGCGTATTATTCTTTCGTGAAAATTGTCTTCGGGAATGACATGAAATTACAGGATGTTTTCAACTAAACTTTTTGTGATACCAATAGCGTGTTGCAGGGATGTTGTCAAATCCTAAAAAGACTAATTTGCCCCATGTTCCCTCAAGATTTTCCTATGGGGTTTTATAGTTTATGAGTAATAGATAAAAGCCTGAGGTAAACATAAATTGATGATACTTTGACACTTTGTTCTACAACGTAACACACACCCATACCAAAAAATCTAATTTTGAAGCAGTTGTGATTATTTTTGAAAACATGAGCTATTTTGGGGTGTGACTGAGAACAAAGTGTCAAAGTCTGCCACTCTCTTTTCCCTCCGTGTACCTTACTCTGAACTGCATTAAACTGTGCGACAGCTCCACCAGTTCCCCAATGACATCATAAAGGCTGTCACACACATATTAGCAGTCAGACCTTGACGAGCCCCCATATTTAAAGATAATTGCTACAGTTTAGTCTTTGTTATTGTGCGCTGTTTTAAATACGGCACCCTTTTTATTTCAAAATGTCAATGGACTTTGTGGGATTAATACATTTAACATTGATAATAGAGTGGACATTTAACCTCCAATCTCTATTCACCCTATTCATGTAGCAAAAAAACATATTAAAAAATTCTACCGCATTAAATAATACTAATAAAAAAAAAAAGCTCCAGTGTAGGAAGGTTGCAGCTATGAAGGTTAAATTCAGGTTCAGATAGACCGTGGCCCTGTGGGAACTCTCACCTCTCAACCACAAAAACTATCCGTTCATCAGGTCAGCACCCGCTCCCCCGGATCAAATGACTGGGTTAATAGATTTTAGCAAGAAGAGATGGAAAACAAAATACTGTTGGGACTAGAGAGAAACTAGGGATGGGGAAAAGAGAAAGAAATCTGCAATTTATAGCAGAAAGCACAACATAAAACTGGTACAGTGAGGCAGGAACACTTTGAAAGCAGATGATTGTTATTTTGAGTTAGGTATTGTGATTCAGAAACGTACAATACGGCTGCATTGACAGCATTTAAATGTTAAAAGTGTAATTGTGATTAAATATAAGATCAGAAAAATTATACCTTAAATTCAATATTCAATTAAACAAAAACTAAAAAACTGTATTTTCAATGCTGTCGTGTTAATACATTAATAATATTCACTCATTCAAATATATATATACACCGACAGGTGAAGTGAATAACACTGATCATCTCTTCATCACAGCACCTGTTAGTGGGTGGGATATATTAAAGGATTAGTTCACCCAAAAAGGAAAATTCTGTCATTAATTACTCACCCTCATGTCGTTCGACACCCGTAAGACCTCCGTTCATATTAGGAACACAAATGAAGATATTTTTGTTGAAAGCTGATGGCTTAGGCTTCAGATAGGCCTCCATTGGCATTCAGTACATTTACACTCCCAAGACCCATAAAAGGCACTTAAAACGTCGATACAAAATCCATCTTACCACAGTGACTCTACAATAATTTTACGATGCGACGACAGTAGTTTTTGTGCGCAAAAAAAATTCAAAATAACACCTTTATCCAACTTGTTCTTGTCTTCCGTGTGTGCCTCCACGATGCATGCACGAGAATATGACAGATCCGGCGTTCGGACAGATGACCCAGAAGCGATTTGTTTACGAGCAGAGGAAGACGCGCGTATCTAAGCTGTTGAATTCTACATTGATCGTGCTTTAGGTCTCGGCGTAGTTCTCAAAATGGGGTTAAAGTGTGCATTTCATGGATTCCCGAACCCCGGCGCTACGTCATATTCTTGCGCATGCGTCGTGGAGGCACACACGGAAGACAAGAACAAGTTGGATAAAGGTGTTATTTTGATTTTTTTTTGCGCACAAAAACTATTGTCGTCGCATCGTAAAATTATTGTAGAGTCACTGTGGTGAGATGGACTTTGTAACGACGTTTTAAGTGCCTTTTATGGGTCTTGGGAGTGTAAATTTACTGAATGCCAATGGAGGCCTATCTGAAGCCTTTCTCAGCCATCAGCTTTCAACAAAAATATCTTCATTTGTGTTCCAAATATGAACGGAGGTCTTACAGGTGTCGAACGACATGAGGGTAATTAATGACAATTTTCATTTTTGGGTGAACTAACCCTTTAAGCAGCAAGGGAACATTTTGTCCTCATAGTTGATGTGTTAGAAGCAGGAAATATGGGCAAGCGTAAGGATTCAAGCGAATTTGAAAAGGGCCAAAATTGTGATGGCTAGACGACTGGGTCAAATCAACTCAAAAAATGCCACTCTTGTGGGGCGTTCTCGGTCTGCAGTGGTCATTATCTTTCAAAAGTGGTCCAAGGAAGGAAGAGTGGGTGAATCGGCGACAGGTTCATGGGCGGCCAAGGTTCATTGATGCACGTAGGTAGCAAATGCGGAATGATGCACCATGGGAAGAAGGCAAGCCGGCAGAGGCAGTGTGATGCTATGGGAAATGCTTTTTCTGCTGGGAAACCTTAGGTCCTGTTTCTTTGACACGTACCACCTACCTAAGCATTGTTGCAGACCATGTACACCCTTTCATGGAAACGGTATTCCCTGGTGGCTGTGTGTCTTTCAGCAGGATAATTCGCCCTGCCACAAAGCACAGATGGAATGGTTTGAGGACCACAACAATGAACAAATTCCCCAGATCTCAATCCAATCGAGCATCTGTGGGATGTGCTGAACAAACAAGTCCGATCCATGGAGGCCCCACCATATATATATGTTACTTGTTACTTGTTGAAGGGATAGTTCACCCAAAAAGGAAAATTCTGTCATTAATTACTCACCCTTATGTCATTTCAAAAGTGTCAGTTGCATAGCTGTCTATGGAGGGACAGAAATCAGAGTTTCATCAAAAAGATCTTAATTTGTGTTCTGAAGATGAACAAAAGTCTAATGGGTTTGGAAAGATATGAGGGTGAGTAATTAATGACTTTTCTTTCTTTTTTTGGTGAACTACCCCTTTAAATTGATTAAAAGTGACAGTAAAACATTTATAACTTATATTTTTAATAATTAACCATTATTTTTTATAATTAACCATTTTCAATAGATACTTTTAGAAAATAATCAGAAATTTAGAATCCAAAGGATCATGTGATCCTGTCACATAGCGCAGGGCACAAGAATCCCCACCACATATTTGGATTCTGCAGGCTCCAAAAGCCCAATTTAACCTTTTTACAACAAAGTAGAAAGCAGCACGATAATGCCTCAAGTCGTGATTTGCATTGTTACCTCCACAAGGCATTAATTGAAAAGAACCCAACTGTGCCTCACTAGAAAATGTCTCATTCTCTTTACTACACTTGTAAAGCCAAGCTGCTATTGATTGTTTGGAAAACCGCCTTTTATTTAACTCTCATGCATATTTGCTTTTACCATTTCCTAGTTTCATGTCACACCACATATTTTGCATTAAAACATGACCTATAGCCTAACTAGCTCTGGCTTCTCATCAAAGACAGGTCAAGCTAATAAAATGGTCTTAAGATAAAGAACGAGGATCAGCCGTACAGAGTTTGGCCACATGTTTGCAGCCACTGAATTAATGTTACTTGTTACAGTTACACGCAAAGCTATTACATGCAGCTTTGTACCTATTGATTTTTTAAAACCAAGTGAAAGGGTTTGCTATAGGAACAGTTAACAATCACTGTAGCCCATGGACTTGAGAGGCTCTGTTATGACTTTGGCGCCTTGAGGGGAAAAATAAATAATTGGTGTCGGAATGATTTATTGTGTACTACCACACATGTCTTCTTCCCGTCAGGTTCATCTCATCCCACAGGATGCACTAAATCAAGAATTTCTCTCTGCCCTCATTTGCTCACTTGTTTGAATCCTAATAGATGAGAAAAACAGGTGCAGGGAGGCCGGTGGTGCCAACACAGTGCTTTCCATTGGCTGTCATTTACAGCAGCACCTCTGATTCTTTCATTAGTACTGTTTGTTAAATTCAACAATATTTTCCTTCGGTATCTAAATCAAACCTGTTTTGTTGCCATGATTGGGCTTTCACGTACACAGTGAGTGATACCTACACCTAAGTAAACAGCAACAGTGAAAAAAACATTGGAATGGATATTCTGCTTCAATAAATAGACATAAGTAAACAGACACGCTAATAAGGCTCATTAGAGGTGGAAAGGCCCTATCTGCCTCCATTAAAACCAGAAACACATAGATTTGGAATTTTGATATCAGCACATGTTTATGAAAAAGACGATGTTGATTATTTTCTGACTGTTTATTAGTATTTTATTGGAGGAAATTGCTAAAGGTGGATCCATGTGGCACAAAATAACAACCATATATAGGGTCAAAGTTTGGCTGGTTAGCATGACCCCATTTGACCCTGCTGGAAGATACCATAATGATACATGGTGGCAAAAACTTTTATTTAACTGATTCCTATTCAAATTGCACCATGTTTTCTGATTGCGATTTATTCATGATTATGTGGTTAATATAATATAAAATAATTAGGGCTGTCTTGTATTTTCAATGCTGTCATGTCAATACATTAATAATGTTCACTCGTTCAAATATATATATATACACGACAGGTGAAGTGAATAACACTGATTATCTCTTCATCACAGCACCTGTTAGTGGGTGGGATATCTTAGGCAGCAAGATAACATTTTGTCCTCAAAGTTGATGTGTTAGAAGCAGGCAAATGTAAGGATTTGAGCCAGTTTGACAAGGGACAAATTGTGACGGCTAGATGACTGGGTCAGAGCATCTCCAAAACTGCAGCTCTTGTGGGGTGTTCCCGGGCTGCAGTGGCCAGTATCTATCAAAAGTGGTCCAAGAAAGGAACAGTGTTGAACCGGCAATAGGGTCATGGGCAGCCAAGGCTCACTGATGCATGTGGGGAGCAAATGTGATGATGCATGGGAAGAAGGCAAGCTGGCGGAGGCAGTGTGATGCTTTGGGCAATGTTCTGCTGGGAGAACTTGGGTCCTGCCATCCATGTGGATGTTACTTTGACATGTTCCACCTACCTAAGCATTGTTGCAGACCATGTACACCCTTTCATGAAAACAGTATGAATGTAGAATAATAATCAGCAGAATAATGCACCCTGCCACAAAGCAAAAATGGTTCAAGAATGGTTTGAGGAGCACAACAAGTTTGAGGTGTTGACTTGGCCTCCAAATTCCCTAGATCTCAATCCAATCGAGCATCTGGGATGTGCTGAACAAACAACAAGTCCGATTTGTAGCGGTGTCCGGTGGATGTTATTGAGTGCACTCATTCAATCCCACAATACACAGCATAACGAGTTCACAATTGATGTACGTTCAACGGCTGTCCGAATTCACTCATTCATTTTCATTCACTCCTTCAAGTGAACTGTATTAGTGGACTAAAGTAGGGAATAGTGATTGAGGGTTAAGGGGGCGATCTCGGATTCAGCCAAAGACATTTACCACCACCTACTGGCAATTTTAGTTTCTTATTTAGAGTATACTTTCATTAAAGTGATTTCCATATTAATAAAACAAAAACATTAAAGGTATAGTTCACCCAAAAATATTTATTTCTGAAGCTAGTTTTTGTAATGTCTATTTGATGCTTTACACAAGAATGACTTTAAATGATCTTTTGGGGGTAATTTCTCAGCCATATTTTGATGTGTGATTCATTTGCGATTAATTAGGTTAAACGTTTTAATTGCTTAAAAGCCCTGAATGTAATGTAATGTAGTGTAATGTAATGTAATATATGAAAAATCTGCTGGCAGGAAGCAAATAGGCTCAGATTTATTATCAGAGCAACATATGATGTGCTTCCACAGCCAAATAAGGAATTGGCGGGTGGTTTGTGCCCTCTGTCCAACTCCAGCAACCCTCAAACACATCCTGACATTAAGCTACAAAACTAGCCTCACTCAAGGCAGGTACACAACCAGGTCCTGAAAATGCTGGCAGCAGCAATTGAGACTAGGGAAATGACAACCAAATCCTGGCCGCTGAGCATAACCAACATGGCCAGACAGATGGCATTCTTCCAGTCAGGACAGGAAAAAAAACTCACACAACAAAATTTCTCTCATAAGCTAAAAACTGGACAGCTGAAAATGGTGGCTGAATGGAAGATTCTGGTGGATGCATATAACCAATGCCAGACTGCCATTTAAAATAACTGTTTGCCCATTTGTGCCCAAATTTTTCTGAATAGTCTAATGCATATAGTCATGTTAATAGTGTCCTATGTTCTGCATTTATTTTTCCCAGGTTTTAGGGTTTTTTTTCTTGAAAAACGTATTTGAATGTGCAGCAACTATAGTTGCCGGTGGGCAAATATGTTGTATGCACCCCTTCAATGTCAAATTTGACTAGGAGGAGAACATTTGGCATCTAACTCAAAATAACTGCTTTCAACAGTTAAATCTTTATTCATAAACAAATGTATTATGTATAAAAGTTGAAGAACATTCGATGCAAACCCAAAAAAGCTGCATATCTTATAATCTGTAGAATATGAAAATACAACAAACAACAAATACATTTGTCTTAAAGTGTTGGAACATAGTGCAGAACAAAGTGCAGCCATTACGTTGCCCTAACAGGGAATTGTGTATCAAAAAGTTAAATGAAATAAATTAATATAATGATGAAAAAATTACATCTATATAACAAAAATAAATAAATAAATAGTCCCATAGTATTCAATGGCTGACTGTAGTAGGTGATTTCATATAATAATGTAAATTTAAACTCATTACTTGTCTGAATTTCCACATTATAATGGAATTGTAAGCTACTAGTCATAAAAAGAATTAGGGTCCTTGATCGATTAGAATGCAACGCATCCATTCCAAACAGGATGAAGGGTCCTCAATATTTTGGCTCTTTCAAGACATAATATCATAAAATATTATATTTTTCCCTATCGAATTAAGGTCTACTGTACAGTGATGTCAGTTAAAGGGTTAATGTTTTAGGTGGGATATTATGCTAAGCACTAAACAAGACCAAAAATCTTGATTTATTAACCTGTTAACACAGTATACCCCATTTCCCCATTATATGTATTTACAAGTAATTTGCCCACCGGCAACTATAGTTGCCGCTTGGACTTTTGACTAAGTGTACAAAAAACGTCTCGGTTACGTATGGTAACCCTCGTTCCCTGAAGGAGGGAACGGAGACGTACGTCGGTAATAACCGACGAATTGGGATCACTTCAGAGAGCCCCTATCAGCTTCGAGAACTTAAGAACAGGCCAATGAACAATTGGCGTGCGAGATTTGCATCTCGCGCTCCGCCCCGCGCCGCGGGTATAAACAGGAAGCGAGAGCATCGCACTGACGTTTTTCACTGAGGAGCCTAACCAGAGACCGGCCAGGCAGTGATGGAAGGAACTGTGGCGACGGGACGTACGTCTCCGTTCCCTCCTTCAGGGAACGAGGGTTACCATACGTAACCGAGACGTTCCCTTTCAGTCGGTCACTACGACGTACGTCGGTAATAACCGACGAATTGGGATCCCTATGGAAAACGCCACAGTTACTACCACTTCCAGCGCCCAGCGAGAGCCCCTCAGACCCCGTTCTGAAGCGGGCGGGAAGATTCACGCCAGAAGAGTCATACTGCTGTTCCGCAAGACCCATTCAGCAGACTTGATTGGATAACGCTGGGAAAGCGTGCCCGAAGGACGCTGCGGGAGCCACATCATGCCCGGAGGGAGTTACCATGTGGAGAACACGTATGGGCTGGCCGTGGGCAGCACAACATACGGAAGTCCCAGGGGAGGCCCCGGCCTAATGGAGGCGGGGGACGACACCGTACTGAGACGGCAGAGAACTCTGCCAAGGGAAAGACACGAGCTCGCCGTAGGGAGCTGTACCGTGGAAATACACGTATGGGACCGCCGTAGGGGTCACGACATACGGAACCCAGCCTGACACAAGTTCCACCAATGCATACGAGTGCCAGACCTGGCGTCGGACGCTCCGCAACATCCGACTGCCGAGGGGTGCGGAGGACTCAACAGGGTTCGCCAATCCTGGGGAACTCGACTGGAGAAAATAAGCGCACGTATCCGTTCCAGGGGAAGGGAATGGCGCAGCAAGCCGACACTAGAACGGGCACTTCAGTGAAGCTGACTATGGGAAGCGAGCACACGAGAAGCCACCGGCTCTACACGCAGGCTATAAAACCTAGCGAACGTGTTGGGTGTCGCCCAGCCCGCAGCTCTACAAATGTCTGTCAGCGAGGCGCCACGAGCCAGCGCCCAGGAAGAGGCTACACCCCTGGTGGAGTGAGCTCTAACCCCGAGCGGGCAGGGCACGTCTTGGGATTCATACGCCAAGACGATGGCATCCACTATCCAGTGGGCCATCCTCTGCTTGGAGACAGCCTTTCCCTTCTGCTGTCCTCCGTAACAGACGAAGAGCTGCACTGAGGTCCTGAAGCTTTGCGTTCTGTCCACGTAAGTCCGGAGAGCACGGACGGGACAGAGCAAAGCTAGGGCTGGGTCTGCCTCCTCCGAAGGCAGCGCTTGCAGGCTCACCACTTGGTCCCGGAAGGGAGTAGTGGGAACCTTGGGCACATATCCAGGCCGGGGTCTCAGGGTTACCTGAGAATCACCCGGCCCGAATTCCAGGCACGATTCGTCGACCGAAAATGCCTGCAGGTCCCCTACCCTCTTAACTGAGGCCAATGCAATCAGGAGTATTGTCTTTAGAGACAAGATCTTAAGCTCTACTGACTGTAAAGGCTCGAAGGGCGCCCTCTGAAGTGCGGTCAGCACCAGAGTCAAGTCCCAAGAGGGTATAGAAGAAGGGCGAGGAGGATTTAGTCTCCTCGCTCCCCTTAGGAACCTGACGATCAGATCATGCTTGCCTAAGGACTCACCATTAACGAGGTCATGGCTTGTGGCGATGGCGGCAACATATACCTTGAGGGTGGAGGGAGACAGCCTTCTCTCCAACCCGTCTTGAAGAAAAGATAGCACAGATCCGATCGAACATTTCCGGGGGTCTTCTCGGCGAGAAGAGCACCAGTCGACGAACAGGTTCCACTTCAACGCATATAGCCGTCTCGTAGAGGGGGCTCTGGCGGAAGCGATGGTGTCGACTACCGCTTGCGGTAGGTCACCTAGAACCTCCGCGTCCCGTCCAGGGACCAGACATGGAGTTTCCAGAGGTCTGGACGCGGGTGCCATAGGGTGCCCCGTCTCTGAGACAGAAGGTCCTGCCTCAGAGGAATGGGCCAAGGAGGTGCTGTCGCGAGGAGCACTAGTTCCGGGAACCACGTCCTGTTGGGCCAGTACGGAGCTACCAAGAGGAGTTGCTCCTCGTCCTCCCTGACCTTGCACAGAGTCTGTGCAAGAAGGCTCACTGGGGGAAACGCATATTTGCGCAGAGCCCGGGGCCAGCTGTGTGCCAGTGCATCCGTGCCGAGGGTCCCCTCGGACAGGGAATAGAACAACTGGCAGTGGGTCGTGTCGTGGGCGGCAAACAGATCGATCTGTGCAGCCCCAAAGCGACTCCAGATCAGCTGGACCACCTGGGGGTGGAGTCGCCACTCTCCGGGAAGCACTGGCAACCGTGACAGCTCGTCGGCCGCACGGTTGAGCAGGCCCGGAATGTGGATAGCACGAAGGGACCTCAGATGCTTCTGACTCCACAGGAGGAGATGGCGGGCGAGTTGGGACAAACGGCGGGAGCGTAGACCACCTTGTTTGTTGATGTACGCAACGGCCGTCGTGCTGTCCGTCCGGACCAGAACGTGCTTGTCTTTGAGCGACCCTTTGAGGCGGCTGAGAGCAAGACGAACTGCCAGCAACTCTAGGCAATTGATATGCCATTGCAGTTGGGGCCCCGTCCACAGACCCGATACTGCAAGCCCGTTGTACGTGGCACCCCAACCCGTGGGTGAGGCATCCGTGGAGACAACATGATGCCTGGACACTTGTTCTAGAGGCACTCCTGCCCGTAGAAACGAAGGGTCCGACCACGGGGAGAGGGTTTGGCGGCATCTCGGCGTCACTTGGACACGGAGGGACCCGCTGTGCCACGGCCATCTCGGGACTCGGTCGTGTAGCCAGTGCTGAAGCGGTCTCATATGGAGCAGCCCTAGCGGCGTTACTGCGGCTGCTGCTGCCATATGCCCCAGGAGCCTCTGAAAATGTTTCAGTGGAACCGCTGTACTGCGTTTGAGCGTACTCAAGCAGCTCAGCACCGACTGGACGCGCTCCTCTGTGAGGCGCGCAGTCATGGCGACCGAGTCGATCTCCATCCCGAGAAAAGAGATCCTCTGTACGGGACAGAGTTTGCTCTTCTCCCAGTTGACCCGAAGACCCAACTGGCTGAGGTGCCGGAGCACCATGTCCCTGTGTTCGCACAACTGCTCCCGCGACTGGGCAAGAATCAGCCAGTCGTCGAGATAGTTGAGGATGCGAACACCACGCTCTCTCATGGGAGCAATGGCCGCCTCCGCGACTTTCGTGAAGACACGGGGCGACAGGGACAACCCGAAGGGTAGGACTTTGTACTGGTATGACCGTCCGTCGAAAGCAAAGCGTAGAAACGGTCTGTGTCGAGGGAGAATCGAGACATGAAAGTACGCGTCCTTCAGGTCGATCGCTGCAAACCAATCCTGGGGACGGATGCATCTGAAGATGCGTTTCTGGGTTAACATTCGGAACGGCATCCTGTGGAGGGAGCGGTTCAGGTAACGCAGGTCCAGGATCGGTCGTAACCCGCCACCTTTCTTGGGTACAATGAAGTACGGGCTGTAGAACCCGGACTTCATATCGGCTGGAGGGACCGGCTCTATCGCGTCCTTCGCCAATAGGACAGCGATCTCCGCCTGAAGCACGGGGGCGCTCTCCTTCGGTATAGAAGTGAAGTGGACACCCCTGAACTTCGGGGGACGCCGGGCGAACTGAATCGCATAGCCGAGTCTGATGGTGCGGATGATCCAGCGAGACGGGCTGGGGAGCGCTAGCCAGGCCCCCAGAGACCGAGCAAGCGGGATCATCGGCACCACGGACGTACCCGGAGCGGGGCAGCACAGCGGAACGCAGGGGCCCCAGGACGACATGGGAGTGGTCCGTGCAGGGGTCTGGGTCTGACACACGACCTGCATCCGCTGGGACGGGCGAGCATGGGGAGGCACTTTGTGTGCGTCCGCACAACCGACGCCCCCTGTTGGCGAGGAGAGAGGTGTCTGAGGGGTACGAGGCATGGTAGCGTCGCATACCGCCAGACGCGCTCTCTTGGCACCCAGAGATGTTAGAAACTGCTCTTTTATTGAGAATTTGGGTGCCACTGGCACTGGGGCCAGTGGCGGAACAGAAAGAAAAATGGGGTTCCCCCGGCCCTCCACCGGGGGAAGGAGTGGTGCTGCAGCCATCTCCTGAAGAGCAGTTTCCTCCATCTCTGGGCGGCCCGTCTCAGGGTCTCTTCCGACGGCGCTTGCCACCTGGCTTGGCAGCGGCCTGAGCGGGCTGGACGTTCTTCCCGCGACCGGCTCCACGCCCACGGCCGGTGGAAGGCTGCTGCTGGGCTGGGGCGGGAGCGGGGGCGGCCGCAGGAGGACGTCCTCGGCGACGGGCAGGCGGAGGTGCTGCAGCCGGCGGCTGGGTGGAGGCAGCAGCGGGCCGCCGGTGCAGGATGTGTTTAATGGCCTCCGTCTGCTTCTGGGCGGCCGAGAATTGCTGGGCGAAATTCTCGACCGCGTCGCCGAACAACCCGGCCGACGATATGGGGGAGTCCAGGAACCGGTTCTTGTCAGTCTCCCTCATGTCGGCCAGGTTGAGCCAGAGATGCCGTTCCTGGACCACTAAGGTGGACATCGCCTGACCCACGGAAAGGGCGGTAACTTTCGTCGCCCGGAGGGCGAGGTCCGTCGCCGCCCGGAGCTCCCGGAGGAGCTCTGGGTCAGACCTACCCTCGTGCATGTCCATGAGTGCCTGGGCTTGGTGCACCTGAAGCAACGCCATGGCATGCAAGGCAGACGCGGCCTGTCCGCAGGACCTGTAGGCCTTCGCAGTTAGACTGGACGAAAACCTACAGGCTCCGTCAAGGGTAGTGAGGAGGGAGGAGCCTCCAGGTCTGTTTCTGGCACTGAAGGGTGTCGTCCACGACCTGGAAAGCTCCTCATGCACCTCCGGGAAGAATGGCACTGGGGCGGGACGCTGAGAACCAGCGCGACCCCCCCCCAGAAACCAATCATCCAACCTAGAAGGCTCGGGACGTGGTGGAGGGTTCCACACAAGCCCGACCTTTTCGGCGGCCCGGGAAAGCATAGCCGTCAACTCAGGGTCCGACTCGGCCGTTGCCACTCTCCCAGAGGGAGGCAGTACAGCCGAATCTTCATCCTCCGAGGACTGGAACTCCCCCTCCGATGCTGCGATCGACATCTGCTCGTCTGCGGGCGCTCCGAAAGAGATGACTGGGCGCCCGTGGGCGGGACCAGCGATCTCTTCCGGTGGCGCCACCGGCAGCGGTGCTTGTGAGGGTTCAGGGACCTGCGTAGGAACACTAGGCGGGTTTGTCCTGAACGTAATCCTCAAGTCACCCCGGTCATCCGTCGAAGTAGGTCTATCCTGTTTAGGGATAGCTCTAGATCGAGGTATGGGGAGGGGGACTCCGCCTTCCCGAAGGTAGGTGAGTCTTGACCTAAGCACCGCAATAGTCATGTTCCCGCAGTGAGAACACGAGCTATTCACAAACGCTGCCTCAGCGTGCTGTAAGCCCAGGCACGTGATGCAGTGAGTGTGGCCGTCAGCAGGCGAGAGGGAACGACCGCATCCAGAAACGCACGGGTGGAATGACATCTTGAAAAAGACGCAGTGTCACTCCCGTGTTGCTCTTTTTGTGAGGAAACGCTCTTTTAAGAGAGTGCTGAAGCACCCAGGGAAACCGCGGCAACACACAGGGAATAGTGCAGCCTGTGTTTGCACTCAATTTGGGAAACGCCCACCGAAACCAACAGGTTTGCTGTGATAACAGCAGTTGTTTCACTTGCAGCTTTGAGTTCGCGGTCCCGCTGGAAAACGCTGTCACACCAACACACACGATTCCTCTTCTCTGTATTCTTGAAGAGTTCTTCACTGAATAATCAGGAAGCAGTCTGTAGACTTCAAACGCCGGTTAGGCTCCGAAGTGAATGACGTCAGTGCGATGCTCTCGCTTCCTGTTTATACCCGCGGCGCGGGGCGGAGCGCGAGATGCAAATCTCGCACGCCAATTGTTCATTGGCCTGTTCTTAAGTTCTCGAAGCTGATAGGGGCTCTCTGAAGTGATCCCAATTCGTCGGTTATTACCGACGTACGTCGTAGTGACCGACTGAAAGGGAACTATAGATCTCTTAGAATTGATTCTAGAGACCTTCACGATTATGTATTATGTAGATTTATATGTCAACAAAAAATACTTATTAGTAACATGACTATGAAATATGAAATAATAACAATATGAAATAACCTGAATATGAACATGAAATAACCTTTTATTTAGGGGTAGACATTTTTATTCTAATGTTTTTGTATAACACTTTTCACAATAAATATTGCTCCAAAGGTGTTCAAAGTTAACTTTGACAGTCCCCCTATACCCTCTGGGAGTCCCTAGATCCAAGTTTGAAAACCCTTGGTCAATGTCGACCTAATGTCCCATTGGAGGATTCCGTAGATGGAGCACACAAGAGGCAACGTTATACAGAACTGGCAGCAGATGCATAACAACAGGACTGGAAAACCACAGAAAAGTGCAGTGCAGAAGATTGAGAGCCACATCCACCATAAAACTCAAGGGATCTATTTAGTCAGTCCCTACAAAAACATCAAATATGCCTGTATTCTTGATACACCATCAAGAAATGGTGAAAAGACATAACAGGGGATGACTCTGGGACACCCGAATTCATTTTCAAGCCTTGCGAAGGCTAGTCTATCAAACATCAAGAAAAGAAGGTTGACCATTTGACAAAGCCCTGCTGTCAACTTTGTGTCACTCCTAACATCAAGGCAATTTCAGAAAACTATTGGCACAAAGGCTTAGTAACATCATCTCCTGTGATTTTGATCCTAAAAGTGATGCTATTACCATATGAACATCACTTATCAGAGACTTGCTTTCAGTGATAGTGGTGGAAAAGATTACAGCCAGGTTCTTAAATTATCTCTTGCTTTTCATTGTTTTACCCCAAACGCTTGTCTCACCTCATAAACACCTCTTACAGTCTTGCGGCAATGTTTAAATTGGAGCTATTCACACAGAACTTGAAAGCTTTGTCTTTCTCTGAATCTGATTTAAGTTTTTCAGTTGTGATAATGGACTAAATTACCACAATCAGTGATATTTGTTTGGAAAGATGAAAAAAGAAGCAAACAAACTAAAAACATTCCCTCTCAGAGTCTTGATTAAAGCCCAATCTATAAAACCATCCACAACACATTCTCTCCGCACAAAGAGGGATATTATTCCGTCTCATTGTGAGACATCTCACGCATTGATAATGTGATGGCATCTCAAAGCCATGCTCGCAATGCTGCTCTTTTCATCTGGCCTTTGTGATATTCTCTGTTGTGTTTAAACTTTTGCTTTTGTATATGTTTACATTGATTCGTTTAAATTTATGAGCACCTCTCTAAACTTGAGGGTGTGTACAAGAGTCATCACTCTAACTTTTATGCTTTTACCTCCACTGTTTTTCTCATTCATGTCTCATATTATTCACCTTAAATTGTTTTCCAAAAATTCTGTTTTTATTTGCATGCTATCAGTGATGTTTGGCTTGGTGGGAAATATGCATAATATCCAAACATTTTACTGCTGTGGCTCCATGATGTGATACTGAATTATTTTGTGGAATCCCATGCAGTTGAACGATTACCTTGGATCCAGAGTTGTGGCAAGACACTTCATTACAGCAGATTAAAAGCTGCAATACTCTTTTGCCTACCCTGAGACATTAGCAAGGCACATTCTTTCAAACTAAACAGCACTGCATGTAGATTAGAATTTAAGTCCAGTCTTGAAAGAAAAATATTGTTTTTCCCTAAGGATTCTTTAATATACAAACATGTAAAAAGAGAGTGCAAACTTCTAAATATAAATACATCAAAATCCTTATTATTATTACTATTGAATTTAGAAGTTTGCATATCCAATACATATTTATTAATAAAGTATGATTATTAAAATGTGTATATAGATTAACGATAATTATAATTATAATGTTTTTTTTATTATTGAACAATTAATATGGCTAATATATATAGTAAAAATATTATTATTACTATTATATTATTATTGTTGTATTTTGAAGATTGCATATCCATTGCATATTTAATAATACAGCACTATTATTAAAACAATAAAATTGATTACAAATTATAATAATTATTAAAAAAATTAAATTATTAATAGTATTATTATTACTATTATTACATTTAGAAGTTTGCATATTAAATGTTTATTTAATAACTTCTTATTTAATAATGTACAATTATGAATATATAGGACATTCACTCTTTTGTCTTGTCACGCTTGAATGGTTCAAAAGCATTTGCATGAATAAGAGCGTGATCGTGTATTGTAATGCTAGCCAAAGGATGACAGAAAAAAAATGTATGCTGCGTTAATTGCGTTAAATATTTTTATTTAACGCAATACAAATCACAGTTCAAGGCTCTGAAGACCAAGGGGTGATTGGAGTGCTCTCCATGGTTCTGAAGAGATGAATTCAACAACTAAAGCAGGAACTGTCAATGTTTCTGAGCTCGATAGTGTGCTATCCAGGGTCCTGAAGTACATGTTCCAAGGCCTCACAGATTCAAAAAGGCTAATGCAATCCAGTTCTCCACAAAGCCTCTCAATGTAGGAGGGCACATCTCCTCCAGAACAGAGCAAACACACCTGATCCCTCTCAGGTAGCCCTCAGATATTTGAACAGATCACTGAAATAAACCAGGTGTGTTTGTTTTCATTCAATGTCAAAATCCACTTGCACTCCTGAAAGGCGAATTTGGTCTCCTCTGTTCACTGCTTGCCCACAAATCCAATCCCATTGTGTTGCATGTTCTTTATTGTTTCCTGTGTCTTGCCCTATTCTGGCTTTAAGTGAGGGATCAATGAGAAAGAAGCACCGTTCGATTGGCTGTTAACGTCTACTGGAGCCAATTAGAGTTGAGACAGCTCTCTGCCACCTTGATCCATCTAAGCTTGGCCTGGGGGCAAAACTTTTCTATTTAATCTCCCCTACAGATTTACATTTTACATCAGTCATCATTGTTGCAATGTTTTCATATTATGAGAGCCTAACAAGCCGAAGTAGATTAAAACAAGTGGAGTGCAGAAGAACGATCACTTTTAGCTTTCATGCTGATTGCATTTGGTTGGGGACATGGAGAGGTCAGAGAGAAAGGTCATTCTTGAACATTACAAAACGGAGCCAAGTCAAGCTAGATTTCTTGCTTGTGCACATATCTCTAATATTTTCTTGTTATTAGAAATCTATGATGAATTACTGCTGTCTGTTACAAAGTTTTTATCTAAAAACGAAACCATGAGCACATTATGTAAGCCAAATTTTTGAAGAAGAAATTCTGGATGTCAACCGAACACCATTTTTTTTCCAGTGAGAAGGCTTCAATAGGGTAAAGAAATTTCCGCTTTAATTCTTAATTTATTTTATGTATAATTCACACACACAAAAAACAATGCAGAAATTCTAAATATAGCAAATCTGCATGAATATGCAATACTGGTGGTATGCTTTTAATTGTCTGAGTGGATGACTAATTTACAGATGAGAATCCATGCTTTTGTTTTGGTTTATTTCAGAAACTAGAATGTTGTACGAGATAAAGTGTGTGGCAGGAATATTCATCCATAGAAAGCTAATAAGTTGTAACATAAGGAAAAGTTAATTGAACAATTAATCAAAGCTTAGCATGTCCATTACGTTTATTGGAACAGGATGATTCATTGGGGCTGCCTGCTAATTTAGTTTCAAATTATCTAATTCTGATTTACTTCAGAAACGTAATAACCGTTGATCGTTTGAATTACCTAGCAAACAATTTTACTAATTATTAAAAAAAGCACAATTCCTCATGAAGACATCTGTGAAGCTTTGCTCCAAATAATCAATTCAAAAGAGTTGTGCAAGCAATTTTACAGTTTTCATAAACAATTCATAACAACACAACAAATGTCAACGGCCACAATATGCTCTTAGAAATGAAGATATACACATCTGCTGTCTGGATCCTGCCGTCCCAAACAAATATCACCTCTCAGCTACTAGTATTCATGAAACATGATGCCATATCTATCTAGAAACATATGGAGGGGCTGAATGTAACCGAACAGACGTTGTAGATGGACTGACACTCCCAGTCACAATCAGGCCTGAGATAGTTCATTTTCTCTGTAAATGTTTCGTTCCTCAATTCATCTCTGACACGTAAATTGCTTTTGAGCCAGATCCTCTGAAGACTTTGGCTTAGTTGGTGCTCTGTGCTCCGATGTTAAATGACCTTTGAAACAATTTGATTATGATGTTCTGCTGACAGGCTCAGATTTTTCACGGGAGGGAACACTGTAATGGATCCAAGCAGAAGCTTAGAAGAGGAGAAAGAGGGAGGACGATGGAGGGAGGGATGGAGGGAGGTGGACAGAGGAGGAGACACAGGAAAACAAGGCGGCAAATGCCAAGAGGAAATGGGATTAAGAGGAAGACGGATGAATGACGATGAAATTTCACATGCACATAATTTTCAAATTAAGGTCCATATTCTGATTAAGACTTTATTTCATATATATATATATATATATATATATATATATATATATATATATACACCTACAGTATATGCTTTCATGTGAATGTGCAGGTATAAAACAAACGTGAATATGCTTAAGATGTTAACATAACACTGAATACAGGCATAGCCTATGCCATTCATAAATCAGAATATTGACCTGATCTGGTTAAAGCAAGGTTAATGTCGCATGTAAATAATAATCCAATTTATATAATTTTGTGTGTGCGTGTGTTTGTGTAAACATGATGAACCAGAAGAAAAGCAGGGGAGAGGCCTTAGGAGAGAAGAAGAAGAGAGGTAAGGAAGAAACTAAGAGACTTAATTAGGAGCATGATGACGAGCAACAGAAGGTAATGAAAAGCTCAGGGGAAAATAGACGGTCAAAATAGGTTAAATAGGGATTAGTTCCAGGAATTTTCCAAAATTGATCAGTTTGTACAGATAAGGAGTATGTATGGATTTCCTCATCATGCAAGCTAATTGACCTTTTTATCCAGATTAAAACATATTTTGCAAGCCACCGGCATACATACACGATCAAATATAACATTATGACCACCTTCCTAATATTGTGTTGGTCCCCCTTTTGCTGCCAAAACAACCCTGACCCATCGAGGCGTGGACTCAACTAGACCCCTGAAGGTGTGCTGTGGTATCTGGCACCAAGATGTTAGCAGCAGATCCTTGAAGTCCTGTAAATTGCGAGGTGGGGCCTCCATGGATTGGACTTGTTTGTTCAGCACATCCCACAGATGCTCGTTTGGATTGAGATCTGAAATGTTCACTTGCTGCTAAATACACTATATTGCCAAACATTTTGGGACACCTGCCTTTACATGCACATGAACTTTAATAAAATCCCATTCTTAATCCGTAGGGTTTAATATAGAATTGGTCCACCCTTTGCAGCTATAACAGCTTCATCTCTTCTGAGAAGGCCTGGCTCACAGTCTCAGCTCTAATTCATCCCAAAGGCGTTCTATTGGGTTAAGGTCAGGGCTCTGTGCAGGCCAGTCAAGTTCCTCCACACCAAACTTGCTCATCCATGTCTTTATGGACCTTGTTTTGTACACTGGTCATGTTGGAACAGGAAGGGGCCATCCCCGAACTGTTCCCACAAAGTTGGGAGCATGAAATTGTCCAAAATGTCTTGGTATGCTTAAGCATTAAGAGTTCCTTTCACTGGAACTAAGAGGCCAAGCCTAACCCGTGAGAATTTCATGAAGCTCTCTACGCACTGTTCTTGAGCTAATCTGAAGGTCACACGAAGTTTGGAGGTCTGTAGCTATTGACTCTGCAGAAAGTTGTCGACTTCTGCGCACTGTGTGCCTCAGCATGCGCTGACCCTGCTCTGTGATTTTACCGTTTATTTTCGTTGTGTTGTGAAATTATGTTTGTTTTTTATATTGCATTGTGTTGTGCATTACTGGGCCACCGTAGGATTACACCCAAATGTTTACTTACACTTGAGACATAACCGACACCACGCGATGTGCATTTTGAAATAATTGCATGTGTATTCAACCATTCAAGTGCACTCATATTCTCATTCGTGCATTTCTTCACTCTGAAGTGTCAGTAGTGCTATATATTTACATACCGCAATATACACTATAGCAGAATCTCTAATGGTAGACATTTTATACCATGGTAACTAGGGGTGTAACGATTCGTTTTAACAACGATACGATTCGTATCACGATTTGAGGTTGTCGATACGATTCAAGGACGATATTGGTTAATTTAGAACGATACGATCCGAAACGATTCAGTGACTTGAAATCGATTCAGTAACTTTTTAGCCAAAAATTGTGTGACTGAAATAAATATCTGGATACTGGTCAGTGCAGGTGAAATTTCCAAGATTCCTGTTGTTTCTTGTAAGGGAATCCGGTATATCAATTAATTATGGATATAAACAAACAAGTAAACAACAATTAATGGCAAATGCATTAAAATTTTATTTGAATAAAGTGCAACCAACAGTTTAGGTTGAATTAACAGGAAGATAACCTTTTCTGCTCTCATTTTCAATATTCAATACATATTCAATAAAAGCACAGTAAGTGCAACCAACATTTCAACAGTAGGTTAACCTGCTACTTCTGCTTTTGTTTTCCAACATAAAAATATTACAATATTAATATAAAAAATAAAGTGCAACTAACTTCTCTTCAGGTTTAATTAATAGTAAGTTTACCTGCTACTTTTGCTGTTGTTTTTCAACATTAAAATAATACAAATACAATATTAATATCAAAAATAAAGTGCAACCAACATTTCTTCAGATTGAATAAACTGGCCTGCTACTACTCTCAGTTTAATAAACAAACAATATTTAACAAAAGATAAAATGTAACCAATGTAACTTCAATGACTCTACAGATTTCTTTTTCAAAAATATCACCATGATCTGACCGCAGAACACTTCTCTGTGCGTTCACTATGTCGCCAGCAGTACTAAAAACTCGCTCTGCTGGCACACTGGTGTCAGGAATGCACAGGTAACAAGCAAGGGTTGAAAGTACAGGTAGCGCTTTCTCCTGGTGGCTTGATAATTTCTCGCTCGTTGGCTTCTCCTCTGCCATGCGCCATGCTATGTTTTGTTTTCTCAAGCCCCGTTCACACCGCCAGCAACACGCAGCGACAAAGCGACACGATCCCATTCATTTCAATGAGCGCTGCTGCTGGTGCGTTGCGATGATGTCACAGATAGGCAGACTGAATCGAGTAACGTTTAACGCCTTTATCATTAAAAGTGCTAAGAAAAAACATCCATATAAAGTCTGACGTGCTTAAATCCAATGCGTTATTTCCTATGATCGATACAATCGATTGATTACCTTTTAAAACGATGTTAGATCGATATATGTCGTCCAGAAGGCCAACTTGCCGAGCACAGATCTATGTAGTTAGATCATAGGAAAATAAATCGATACATCGATGTAGTAGATGAATCGTTACACCCCTAATGGTAACGATATAGTATATTGTCATACTGCCCAGCCCTAGTCCATCCCCATTTTGTTCTCTCTCCACTGATTTCTGTTCATGGATGGAAACTCTCCTCACCATTTGGGTTTGATATTGATACTGATGGTTCTGACCTTTAATTTGAGTGTTTCTCCACACACATCATGCCACTGAGCAGAAGGTATGAGGCGTGACGACAACTGACAAGAGTTGATTGTATGTGTGAGCATGTGAAATCTTCACCAAGTTGGTCATCTTGCATTTGGATGGTTTTTCTATCTGCCGCTGCCCCACTTTTGGTTTGTTGCTCTTTACGTCTTCATGTTTCCTTCCCACAAAGAAATGTAGGAAAAAGGTAAATCATGAAAGGTGTTTCGTAGGTGATAAAGCAGTAAAGAACACAGAGCTACTTGACCGTATTCAAAAGTGAGAGCGGCATGTCGGCTTGCCAAATGTCAGCATGATAAATCCAACCTTTACAACCAGCCTCTGCTGCACGCTAGCTCATGTCTTCGAATTAATGATCACATCTATCAAATTGTTTTGGAATAATGAATGTCTCTGGACTGTCACGTAGCCTCATGCAAGAGTCTATAAATTCACTCTTTAAAAACAAGTTATAGTTTATTTACAGTGTGCCTGACACCATAGTGGGGAAAAGGGCATGCTTTATTGGTCGATAATTTAACGCTTTCTACACCAGCGACGTGTATGTTTTATCTAATATTGGCTAAAAACGATCAAAATGCATTACAGATGGTCTAAACATCAAAGGTACGGATGGTATATCTCTTAATAATGTAAGCCCACATCACAGTGCAGCTCCCAAGAGAAGCACCTTTATCTTTTAGCCAAGCTGAGTTAAGTGTTTCTTTTAATGCTTAGCCGTCCTCAAAGGGCCCTTTCCATGTGAGTCGGTCTAGTCCACTGGGAGAGAGTCTGTTCTAGTTGAACATGACACCTCAGTCCTGTGGAAAATGCTTAGAAAGGAGAAACACTGCTGGTTTTCAGATCACACCAGAAATGCACAATGCAGGAGGATTACCTTTTGCATATGCAAAGAAGTTAGCTCTTTTAGTAGTTAGAAATTTTCTCCCACGCTTCTTGAAGAGGATTTTTTGCAACATGATTCAAATTTTGCTCAATTCACTTAAAATCATACCACAATAGCACAATGATTATTCAATTGTAGATTTTTTATTTCATTTTATAATTTTTTTGATATTTTATTTTTGCTAGAAATGGTAACACTTTACAATAAAGTTTCATTTGTTAACATTAGTATCAGTTAACATGAACTAACAATGAAAAATATTTCAAAAAATGATTGAAATGATGGAAATACATGATTAAAACCAAAAGTTCTATTTGTTAAGTGTTAACATAAGATAATGAACCTACATGAACTAAGAAAGAACAGTTGTATTTGTATTAACTAATGTTAATAAAGATGAATAGGTAATGTAACTAATGTATTGCTCATTGTTAAGTAATAGTAGTTAAAGGTGCCATAGAATAGAAAACTATATTAACCTTGAATAATAAGAGTTCTGTACATGGAACTAACATACCATGAGCCTCATACACCGTTTCCTCCTTCATATGTAAATCTTGTGCTTGAAAAAGACCACGGAAAAACGGGCGAATCCCAACATAACACCGACTGTGGCGTGACAGTCGGGATCATTAATATTTACATCTCCCCAAATTTGCATATAGCCTACCAGCCCATGTTCAAGGCCAGGCAGTATGTGGATCTGCACGGCCGAATCATCAGAACTTCTGCTGGTATTGTGAATATGAGGACAATATAGTGAAAACGGCAGATCATGGATATAAATGGCTGTGTTCCAGGCTGTGTAGGGGATGTGAGCACTTTTCATACCCTTCCCACAGAACAGAACTGTCAACAGGCATGGTTGATGTTTATCTATAACAGGATTATTAGTTTGCTCTGACTAGTGTCAATTTCGTTAATGGAAATATGATGAAAAATGTTCATTGACAAACTTTTTTTCCATGACTAAGACAAGACGAGATGACACAAACGTCCTTAAATGATTATTGTGAATATATAAACATGCAAAATCTTGAACAAAAAGCACTCTTTGGTTTTGTCAGGGGGAAAAGTTTGAGTGTTCGTGCTCGCGGTTAATTTAAACGGATAACAGAAAATGGGCAAAAATGCGGGACATGGGTGGAGCTGTGGTGACTAAAAGACAGCAGACAAATGGCTATCCACTTGTCACGTAAAGTGGCCACGCCCTTAATAATGCAGAACTTTAAGGCTTTATATAATGTAAACGAATGAGTTCACCATCAAAAAATTCCCCCTCACAGGGCAAAATTAGATATATAGACCAAAACCACAGTTTGTACCAGGCTGTAAACCTTTTTTTTCTTTTTTCTGCTGTCATGTTGGGCATTTTAACATGGGGATCAATAACATTCTGCTCCCTTTTGGAACCTGTCCCTTGTGGCCAGTCGATTAATTGAAGTTCAGGTCACTTCCGTATTGGCTTCAAGAGAAACTGGGGGAGGTTGCCGCTTGATTCTATCCGGTGTTTTACTTAAAATGTGAAATCTGGCAACCATGTGCACACAAGCTCTCTCTCGCGCGTGCGGATGATCTGAAAACACAAATAAACAATTAATCTGCATTTCAGCATCTCAATTTGAGATTTTCTGCTTAAAATGTCATTCAGGTGGTCTGTGCTATGTCGCGACTCACAAGCCGCTTGTGCTGTTATTGTGTGTTTGCTGAATAACTTCACTTGTGTGAGCAACTGAAATGAGCTTTGCTGTGAAACAGCCAATCAGAGCACAGCTCAAATTTATTATTCATGACCCTTCCAAATAAGGCAAAAACAGACCATTTCATTCTAGGGACAAATCCTAGGGTTGTAAATGGACCTGTAAAACCGTATCTGCAGTATTTTTGAGCTTTAAGCTTTATTATAAAAACTGAGAATGTTAAAAACACTAAATCTATTACTGCTTTAATTTGCACATTAGAAAAATCAGGGTATTGAACTATTTATTGGTTAACGTTGCAAAAACCACAAACTTAATTTAAAAAAGGGTATAAAAAATGCCTTGTTCATTTGTTGAAAATACATTGTTTGGAAATCTGTTGATAATGCTTTATTTTTGTGGTTCAGCTTTTTGTTGTACCAAACGCGAATCAGACAGACAAAGATTATGTTGATTTCCTTATTGCATTCATGCCGACAACAGACATGTCTGTGGTTGGCTACAATCGTTACATGCTCCAAAAAGCACATTTTAAATGCAGCTTTTCATTTGGATTTACTCGTTTTGCATACTGACACTTTTTTCACAATTAGTCCTTCAGGACAGCAGTAATCATAGTCTCAGGGTTTTTTCCCCTGTTAATTGTTCAGCCCTGTGTGACAGCAAGCTTTGATCCAGCTTCTTGTTTTTCAAAATGAAAAAATACTAGAAAAAAGAAACCGTTAACTGTACAAAAAAGATTGCTCTGCTGAAAACAGTGCACTCAGATGGTCTGGCAAAGCAGCTTCTTAAAATCAAAGTTTATATATTTTGTTATCCTGATCCTTCAAGGGTATTATGAGGTAACCAGGAGGAAATGTTCTTCCATTTGGCCTATCACACAAAATTTCCAAATTGTGCTGTATGGGAAATTATATAATAACAACACTTCAAATATCATCAGCCTCTGGGAGTCAAAATTTCTGCAAAAGAAAAATAAATCTCCTCCCTGCCCACAGCTGCCATCACTATAGGGCCTGTTAGGAAGGAATAGAAAATGTCTGTATAAACTATAGTTTGACATCTTTGAAAAACTTGAAATGTAATGTGCTTTGTTTGTTGTGCAGCCAACTTCTGATTGAATTTCCATCTCAGACTTTCAGCTGTAGGCCATTTAAGGTCATTCAAACAAGAGTATTTTCATTACGAGATCTAATCTCACTTAAGTTGGTACCCATGTTGTTTAGCCTTTTGTTGGTATAGACAACACGTTCTCACTCCCAACTCGTCATATATTGACGCTTGGTCAGGACCCCTCGGTGTCAATTTTTAACGCACAGGCCAAAGGGTTGGCTACCCCTAATTTTTCGACGCGCAGTGTACTCCATTGATTTCAGTTGTTTTCCCAATGCGTCACATTCTTTTCATTTGTAAAAGTAGACATGATTTTATAAATATTTATACTACAGGGCTGTTGAATGCTTGAATCTTATTGGCTGACAAACGTTCTACGGTGTGCAATTATTTTCAAGGAAACGCACGGCAAAAGTAGTTCCAGACAGGTCTTGACCGTATTACAGGTCCATATCACTTCGCCAAGTGATTTCAGTCATTTCAAATGTATTTACAGCCTACAACAACAAAATAACCAAAACCCACAGCGACACTGACCAAGCAAATAAATATAGTAAACAACAGGATAAAAACGTCAAATTATTTCCATATTTTTCCCACAAAATTACGTTTAATTATGTATGAATCGCACAGCATACTCTCTTTTTTCCACTCTCTCACTCAAACACATACACTACGGCCACTCAAACAGAAATGTGTTGTCAGCATGGCTCTGACGATTTTATCAGTAAAATAGTTTAGCAACTTGAAAGATACATGACATTTCTCACTTATAGCGAGGTAATAAAGGTGCTGTTCTTACAGTTTCGTATTAGTAGACGCTGCTGATGAACACTGTTGAAAGAGACGCACAGACTGAGGTAATTCACATACGCATGCTCTCTCTCTCTCTCTCTCTCTCTCTCTCTCTCTCTCTCTCTCTCTAATAACTCACTGCATTAATAACTGCATTAGTCTGCTATCAGTGGCTCAAGCCTCCGTTACTAGTTCTAAAATGACATTTTGGAATTAGCAACAGAGGCTTTGGTTTAGATGTGTAAGAAATTAGCCCTGTACACAAGAGCGTTTTAAAGACAAAACCTGACAAATTTCTTGAAATAAATCATCTGAACAATGTTTTGAGGTGTGGTAACCGTAGTTGACTTCACGTCGTGACCGCATTACCACCTGGCGTATGCATTATTTTTTGAATAATTCAACGGCCTTCGTCAATTATTCCTTACTTATAGGCTACTTTTATATTTTGGAGCAACTAACCCCACTCCTACCCTAAACCACTTCTCAACAATATAAAATACGTAACACTAAAAGGCATATAAAAGTACAGTCACAGGTAAAACAGTATAAAAGTATTAACTCATGTTACATTCCAAGTCTTCTGAATCTGAGGTCTTACGATATCTTTATGTAAAGAACAGTTCATCTTAATCCTTTTAATCGCTGAAATGATGATCCCGCCAGTTTGTGAACGCACGCATGCACTCTGTCATATACACTCTAAAAAAAATAGGTTCTATATGGTACCAAAAATGGTTCTTGCCTCGTAATCACAGGGGAACTTTTTAAAGTGCTATATAGCACCAATTTTGGTGCTTCAGTGGTTCTTCAGCAGTTCTTCAGAGGTTCTTCACCGGTTCTTTGACTAAGGTGCTATATAGCACCGCTACCATATACAGAACATGTTAAGATATGGTGCTATATAGCACCAAAAGTGGTTCCTCTAGGATTACAACGAAGAACCATTTTTGGTGCCATATAGAACCTTTTTTTTTAGAGTGTATCTCGTTTAAAAAGATACATCCGACTCTTAAGCATGACGCAATCGGTCACGATATGCACAAGAGCCAATGACATTTCAAAATCAAAGCTGACGTACCGTTTCTTCAGGTATTTTTGAATGTGTGCATGATCTTCAGCGGATGGAGACGCTTATCGCTTTTGAGGATTTTCTTCACACAAATCAATTGTTTGGCCTCGGAACACTTGAAATATTTGTACTTTTTGAATAAATTGTGCCTGCAGTCGTATCTGCCTGTTATATTCTGTGTTTTGTATCATATAATACACAAAATGGGTAGGTTTAGGGATGGGGTTCCCCAACTCCAACATGGCATAACGGCAAAATCATAACCCAATATAATTTCATCATGATGATAACATTCCCATGCCCAAAGCATCTGTGTATGACGCCAAAGGTTTCTCATTGAAATCAATGGGGTACCCTGTGCATTAAAAAGTGACGTTGAAGGGTCCTGACCAAGCATCAGTATGTGACAAGTTGGGTGTGAAAACGTGTTGGTATAGGTTTTGATTCTTTGTTTGACCACAGTCCTTATAATTTGCCCAAAATTCAGGAGAACGTAGCATTTGCACCTGAGTGTGCATGCGCATAACAATGTGATGCTATTTTTAAATAATTTTTTTTGGCTTCCATTGTGGGCCAAATATATTTCTTTAAAGGTGTACCTTGGCATTTCTGTGCCAGTAACATCACTAAGCGGAACTGCAACTGTTTTCTAACCAAGTAGGTCTATAACACCTGGCAAAAGCTATACATTCCCATTCATCCTAGTTTTGTGCTATAACACATGAGGTCATGCTATTATTCTTTTGTATTAAATCAGCCAAAAATTGCTTAAAGGCACAGTTCAAACATGAAAATGATCTTCATTTATATCATTACCCTCATGTCATTCCAGACCAGTATGGCATTTTCCCCCTCTGCAAAACATAATCATTATTAAGCATAATGAGGGCAATCTTTTTGAGAATTTGAAATATAATTTATAAATATGATTTTTTATATATATTTTATCTATTTAATTTGATGATTTATTAATGATTATAGCTAGAAATATATTATTCCAATATATTTTCTAGCCTCTGCAGCGTTATTTTAGTATTATTTATATACTATTAAAGTATTTATTAATATTTTGAATGAGCTTTTATTTTTATATTTTCATATTTCATTTTAGTTTTTGTTATTTTGCTATTTGCTTTTGTCTTTTTATTGTCCATTTTCCATTGTCCATATATTTCCATTCAGCTTTAATTTTTATTTCAGTTCAGCAAACTTATTTCTTATATTTGTTTGTATTTTCGTTATCTAATATGTATTTTATGTGCCATTAACTTTAAAATACTTGTTTTGTGTGGCTGATGTGACAGTTTTTCATGAACTGAAACAAATATGTGGATAAGACAAACAAACATTGTTGATTCGCTATTACATTCATGCCCACGACATAAAAGATATTTCGAAGATGGTTTTGGTGGGGGGTTACTATCCCTTTGATTATAGCTGTTTCTACATGAGGGTTTTTTTTTTTGTTCTGTTTTTTTTTTTTACATCAAAACAAGTACTTCACTTTCAAAGGGATAATTTTTAAAGACAGTGAACCTGTTGCTAGGAGCTGATGAGATTATTCTTCACCTTCATTGATCATGCAACGTTATGTCTCCTTACCATCACATATATTAAAACCACATCTCCACAGCCACATTGAAAAAATATAAACTCGCCATTAGTGCCAAAGAGCTCCAAATGTCTGAACTGAGTCTAACAATAATGCATGGACTGTATTCAAAACTGATTGTGTCAGTTCATGAACTGTACCATGCTTCATTTTCCTGCTATTATTTTACAATAATATAGGATTCATTTATTGTCATGCTCACGAGCCTATAAAATGCTGAATTAGATGGATGTCACATCCAATAAATGATATTAGAAAGCCACGTTGCCCCAATTGACATTAAAATCCTGCTCATTAAAGTCATCTAGCCCCCTTTCTCTTGTAAAATTGCCATATATTCAGAGGATCTGCAAAACAGCAGTTTCTGGTTGTTGTTGTTTTTTATATCTCATTTGGGTATGTTACACTTACAGAGGTGAACTGCAGAATGGGAATCCACAAAGCTTGAAAACATTCACAAAAGATCTCTTAACTTCTCAAAGGTTACGCTATTCAGAAAAACTGTGTGTAAAAAATAACTTTACAATTTTCATAATGCCTCCTCGTTTCTGAATCTCTAATGGAGGTCATGTAGCCCTGGAACAAATTGAGATGAAGAGTGTGAGCTCTCCAGCTATTCTCTGTTGTTCTTTTTTTCCCTCTCTCTTTCTCTGCCATTTTGTTACACCGATCCATCCTAATGAGAGCTCTTCATGTTGTTTCATTAGGGTCGGGAAACTGTAGATGTACCCGAGTTTTGTCACAACCCTCCATTATTAGATGACTGGACCTATCTGTGACCATTATGGATATTGTGCAGTCTATATACATATAGTGCCATATGTCTCAATAGCATAGCATTCATCCAGTGCATTTGTGGATGTTTTGAAGCTATATGGATTTTTCTGCTAGTGTCAGGGATCAACTATAGGGATTTTTCTTTTCTGTGTGCATGCTGAGTTAGGGTTGGGTTTTTATGTGCAAAATCTTAACTAGCTCTATCCCCCAAACCCAGCAAATCAACAGATTTGTTACAACAACATATTCACAAGACATAATGTGCATCCTTATTCATGATCCAAACTGAGTGAGATTTTAGGGAAGAAAAATGAAGGGAAAGCAAGCTGAAGGATGACGTATTGAAACGGAGGGGTTGTGTTCCTGTGTATGGAAGTTTGATCATTTGATTTTCTTGGAAGGGCGCACACTACGTTTAATCATTGTTTCAATAAACGGGGATCAGCCATGACAAAGATAAAGACCGTTCGAGATACACTGTGATTAATTTTTATGGTACGATGATGAAAACTGTCCATCAAAACCACATTCATTTTCTTCTATTTGAACCGTTTCCTTTGTTGCTAGAACAGCCAAACTCAGAATAAGCACGTGTGTGTGGGAGCGATGTCAGAAGAAGAGCCCAGCTGGTGTCATATCCTTCATGAACTATAAAAGGTAATTTGCACTGTCAGCCATCTCCAAGCTGCACATTTCCTCAACATTAACTGTGCGATTAAAAACCCATTCTCCCTCTAATTCTGCAGTTAAGCACCTTCTTTTACTTTGTCTTTTTCTTCTGCCTAAAATCTACTAATCTGCTGTCTGCTGACGTATATGTCCACTTTGGATAATTATTCTGACGGATAGTTGGAATGTTTTAATTAAAGGAATGATTGCAGTGAGATAAGGAATACTGATTGGAATAATTTACAGTCCAGAAGAAGAAAGAGTAAAGGTGCTGTGGAGGATAATGCAGTTGTCTGCTTTAGTCTATGTAAATGATTTCTTAAATTACTTGTAAATTGTTTCAGCTAACTGATTATCGCTGTGTTTCCACACCACTGTTAATTGTATGGGAACTTGCACATACAAAGAAAAACATGCATAACACACTCATAATGTGTCTTTTAAAGTATCAGGACAGCATAATGAGACTATTGTTTCAGACTATCTACTAAAAGTACAGTAACAGTGATTACAATAGCTTCTGATTACATTTCCTTCACTCAAAAATTAACCTGTCATTATTTACCCTCATATTTTTCCAAACTCACATGCATTTTTGTTTATTTATTTTAATAATAATAATAATTTTACGAATGATTGATCATTCATTTTAAAATACAATAACTGTCATTTGGCTCTTTTCTATACAACAAAAGTTAATTGTGATCACGTCTGTCAATATAAAAAACAATACAAAATTGTGAATGTGTTAACATTATGATAACATTTTTCCACATAAATCCTTTCATATGACTAGTGTTGTCAAAAAATACAGACTTTGTCCAAAGAAAGTCGCCTGGCAATGTTCCTAGAACATTCTGAGACGGTCATGATGTGGAGTTCTTTAAAAGGATCAGGGACGTTATTTGGTGGACCTTCATGGAACATTCTAGCCTGGCGTGGCCATACTCAATTCTAGTCAGAATATGAGTCTGGTACCGCTCCATTGAGCTTTGATTATGGGGCGTGTTGCAACCGAGCCAGGAAAGACCTCAATTGGATAGACCCACAACCAATCAGAGCAACGGAGCGACGCGTAACGTTAGTTGTCAAATGTCAACAGAACTCAACTGCACTGTGTTGCCAAGTCCGTGTTTTTCTCCATGTCCGCGGGTTGAAGCGACCCCAATTATGTGATTATATAAACCCAGAAATGCGAATTTTAGCAGGCAACCATGCCAAAATAACATATTTTGCCAACCAAACGGCATTTTTTCCGGAGAACCCCCCGGAAAGTTATTGTTTTGGGCTATAGTTTTGAGTAGCAATTGTGCACGACATTGCAAAAACACTTGGAAACCCTGTCTGCACGCACGCTGGATTAAGTAACGTTACAAGAAAAAGATGAGTGTAAACGATCTTTGCCAGTAATAAAATAATTTAAGGATACACAGAGTACTTACCAACACGATCATCGTTTCTGAGAGAAATAGTGAAGGTGAATGCATATACGAACAAGTTCTCCGTTTAGGATAAGAGCAAATTCAACCCAAGAGCCGTTCGATGACGTGGATGATTACGTTACTGTTGATCATCTGTCAATCATCGTCTAAAGCCCGCCCTGACAATTTCATTGGTCCGAACAGTTTCTGTTCGGGCATAATTACTCCTCTATGGAGCGAGTCCAGACCGAATTGCCCGAGCAAAAAAGTTTGTGGGCGGGGCTAAATTCGGCTGGCATCCAGGCTAGGAACATTCAGGATGTTCTCAGAACATTTAGGGGACCATATTTTATTTGGAAATTTGATGTTCCCAGAATGTCCCCGCTGGTGTCAAGGATGTTGCCTGGTAATGTTCCTAGAACGCTCCGAGACGGTCATGATGTGGAGTTCTTTAAAGGGTTGGGGGATGTCATTTGGCTGACCTTCGGGACATTCTTGGAATGTTTAGGGGACCATATTTTATTTGGAAATTTGATGTTCCCAGAACATCCCTGCTAGTGTCAAGGACGTCGCCTGGAAACGTTCCCAGAATGTTCTGAGAGGGTCACGATATGGAGTTCTATGGGTTTGGGGGACGTTATTTGGCGGACCTTCAGGGAACATTCAGGACGTTCTGTGAATGTTTAGTGGACCATAACTATAGGACGTTCCCTCTACACTACATGCCCATAACGTTTGCAGGACCTTTAGGGGATCTTTGAAAAGCAACTTTTGTGCAAATCCTGTGTTTTAATGACCCTCATTTGTAAAGCAGCCCAGTGTACATAGATTCACACAAACATGTTCTGAAAGTATTCAGTAAACGTGATGAAAAGACAAAAAAAATTATATGACCAACCAAGGACCATGTGGGAATGTTCTGTTAGCATCCCAAATATCCTCTTTGTAACGTTGCTGTGTGACCATAGAATAACCAAAAAATGGACAATCCCCCTAAAGTCATATCGGGAACATTATTATATGACCAACAGAGGACTATCTGGGAATGTTTTCCAAATGTCCTCTTTGTAATGTTGCTATGTGATCAAAAAAATGGTCTGCTGAGAGACTGCTTGTGCTTTCAAACTCTCCCGCTCCTGCTTTCAAACCAATTTCAAAGACTTCTGTGTGCTTTCAAAGCTCCCGTGTGTTGGTCATTGTAGCCAATCACAGATATATCCGTCACCAGGGCTGTGTCTGAAAACTGAAAAATGCTGCCTTTGGAGGACACATTTCAAGATAGGAAGGCATCAAGGCACGTCTGAATCAAATGATATAGCTTCACTTCCTGCCTCCTGAGAGACCTCCTGGTCAATTTTTGAAGGCAGCATAGATGTATCCTTCGCTGACTTTGATACAACACAATCCTATGCATTCCATTCGGTACAGTTAAAAAAACTAAGATGTCATCTGAAAGTTGCTGTTGCTGGTCAGTTTGTGTGTAAATGTATGTTTTTTTTACCTATGTTTTCCACTTCTGATGTAATTTCTAGCGAGAAATTACTGCTGTAGTAATTAAATATTTGTTTAGTTATAAACACACTCAGTCTTCACACTCACTTGAACACCAAATACAGGAAATACGTCATATAAGTAAGTAGACAAGGGGTGAAGTGCAAAGACGGCAAGTGGTAGGTATTTGGACAGGCCCAATGTCTTTTCTCCAAGTGTCTGTAACATTACGTGATATATTCTTTACAAACTGTTTTATTGACGTTTTTCCATGTTTGCAGAACTCCGATTTACATGAGACATGATATGTATTTTGGTAAGTTGTACTGTATCTTTAAACCTTCTGATGTTCATTCATGTTATTTTGTGCTGTAACTAGTAGTAAAGCAGAAGAGATTATCAGTCTATGTGTGCCCCTTGCTGCCGCTTCGTTACAATTAGGCGCTACAATGATCTGTCAGGATTAGTTGACCCAAAAATTCAAATTCTGTCCTCATGTCGTTCCAAACTTGTAAGACCTTTGTTCAGTTTTGGAACACAAATTTAGATATTTTTTAATGAAATCTGAGAGCTTTTTGACCCTGATAGATAGCATAGGGGTGAGTGGGGATGAAGAAACTTATGTATTTACCAGTTGCCATAGCAACACTATTTAGAAAAAAAAATGCACCAAAATTAAAAAATCTTTGGAAGATCATTTATTGAAAAATTTATTTAACCATAGCAAAAGTAAATTTGTTAGGCCTACATACGATCATTTTTCATCTCTGTTTTTGTGTTTATTTAAAATAAGACAAATCTGATAGTATTTTAATATTATATCTGTTTTTTTAACAGTTGAGATAGTTTTTTAATGCTGGTTGATCTACAAGCAGAAAACGCGAGTCGGGTTTAAATCCTAGTTGCGCAGGTTGGGCACGTTGTAACACTGCGTTACAATGTGCCCTAATTAGATTCTATTCTATTCTATTCTATTCTATTCTATTCTATTCTATTCTATTCTATTCTATTCTATTCTATTCTATTCTATTCTATTCTATTCTATTCTATTGCATTCTATTGCATTCTATTCTATTATTTTATGAATTCTATTGAGAAACCATGAGAAAGAGGTGAATAATGACTGAGAGTCAATATTCAGAAGTTATTAATTATTATTATGTTTTGAACAATGCTGTATAGCTGTGTTTTTGCAGTGTGTTTGTTGTCAAACTCAAAAATGTGTTTATTTTTAATGATTACAAAATGCCATTATTTTATTTGAAAAAGTTAATAAGGAAACACTTTACAATAAGGTTCATTAGTTAACATTATAGTTAACTACATTAGTAAACATGAACTAATAATGAACTGCACTTATAAAGCATTTATTTATCTTTGTTAATGTTAATTTTAACATTTACTAATAATCATGTAACAAATCATGTTAACATTAGTTAATGCACTGTGAACTAACATGAACAAACCATGAACAGCTGTATTTTTATTAACTAACGTTAACAAAGGTGAACAAATACATAACACATGTATTGCTAATGGTTAGTTCATGTTAGTTAATACATGAACTAATGTTAACTAATGAAACTGTATTTTATTGATAAAATATTTTAGTTTGTCTTGAACATTTTTTTTTTATTATATCAGATAACAGTTTAAGTCAACATTTATGTCATTTGGTCATGTTACAATGTGTCCACCTATGGGGCATGTTGTCACAGTTCACTTCCATTCTTTCAAGGTAAATCAAGAAAAAAGTATACACTGTATTAATGAAACAAAACCACTTAATTGTATTAGACGTGTGCAGTTAATGTGGGGAAAAATAAATACTCTGAACCCCAAATGGATTTACACAAACTGAGAAAGTCAAAAAGTGTTAGGTTGTGCCCCACTCTCCCCTAATCACCATTTCTAGAAAGAAAGTAAAGACATTGTTAAAATAGTCCATGTGAATACAATGGTTCAATTTTAATTTTGAAGTGACGAGAATTTTTTTTGTGTGCAAAAAAACAAAAATAACTTTTTTCCAATAATTTCTTATCTTCCGAGTCAGTCTCTGACAGTGTTCACATTTTAAAATTGAGGAATCAATATTTTTAAACCTGCCCCATGACTATGGCTCCAAAAAGGACATAAAACCACTATAAAAGTTGTTAATATGATTCAAACACTATTCCAAGTCTTCTGAAGCAGTACAGTAGCTTTTTTTGTGATGAAACGGACCACAATTAAAGTTGATAATTACTGAAAATCTCCCCCTCAATCGTATCTCTCAAATTAAATTTAACATATCAATGGTTTTCATGTGTCTTTTGACTAAACATCAATGATGTTTTGAACTATGATACATTTATGGTCTCTTTATTTATATAGGGCTTTTTACAATGCAGATTGTTTCAAAGCAGCTTCACAGTGGTGACAGGAAAATAAACAGGTGTCTGTGGTCCTTTTTGAAATGTTGTAAAGAACTGCGAGACAAATTCCTCCTTTTGTGTGTAATGGACAAAAATGAAAGCATGCCGGTTTGGAAAGACATGAGGGTGAGTAAATAATGACCGAATGTAATCTCTTTAATCTGCATCAACCGGAGAGATGAGAGAGAGCAGTCCTGTGCTTTAATTGCCTGATGTCTGAGTTAATCTGAGTATGAGGAGTCAAATTTCCCTGCTTTTGGGGCAAGAGCTGTTTGCATTACGGACAGTCATTAAGGACCTTACGGGAGAATTAAATATTCATGGAAATTGCTCTGCACCCTTTTGCACTTTCCTCTAGAAGACATTTCCAGAAACAAGCTAGATCCCCATTTAACAGAGCTGTTTTATAATGCATGGGTTTGGTGCAGTTGTAAAGAACAAGGTGAACGGCGCAAGCGAAATTTGCACTTTGCCAGAACGAGAAATATGAGCTCCTCGTGAAGGCAAAGCCGGCCGGCAATCACTTGTTGCTGCAAGGTCTTGTGAAGATCAACCTATCATGTCCCGAATTCTCTTGCGTCTGATGTATTGTTTATGATGAGCCTGACCGGATGCTCTGTGTTTTTCTCTCGCGCTCCCTCATTCATTTATGATGCCGGAGCTGGACTAGGTGAAGGGTTTGATATCATCAAAGGGCCGCATGACCATGACGGTGACCTTGAGTACAGTCTGTATCGTATTTCTTTCCCTGCCCGATTCTCTTTCAAGCTTTTCCTCGTTCTACCTTTCTCTCTTTTTCATTTATTTATAAAACATATACAGAAAGACAAAAAAAAAATTTGAGATAGAAGGAAAACAATGTTTTTCTCATGACAAAAGCTCCCGAAGTACATCTAGATCAAACAGTTCAGAAGTTAGGCTGTGAACTAAACATCACCTCTTCCATCTTTTAATATCCAGAAGGTGTAATGCGTACTGTGTACTAGAGATTTGAAGTGGTATTGATCCTGTGCTTACTTGAGAGCAGCTATCATGGCCAGACTCTGGTCTTTTCAACAGGAACGAATCTCCTGGTTATTTGGAAATGGCCACTGTAAGTGTTGCCTGGTGTTGGGGGAGGGGTTATGCTGGGTAATAGCCTCAGGACCTGACGGTTATCAGGTAAAAGCAACATGGTGACAAGCAGGCTGATGGTTTGCCCCTGAGAATGAAAAAGTGATAACAGTAAGTGGTTCAGTTAAATATTAGACTGTACTAGGTGAAATGGAGGGCATGAGGGTAGATGGACATGTGGAAATGAAATAAGAAGGTCTTTTTAACCATTTTTTAGTTTATTTAAAAATGTTTGTGGTTAATTTGAGACATTTTAAAGGGATATTACACAATACATGAAAGGTAATATCCCAAAAATCATAATAGGGGCACTTTAAAAGAGCCAGTTATTTTCCTGATGGTGTTTATTTATTGTAGAATGTACACTCATGCCTATGCACCTTTAAGTTAGCGTAATTTGAGCTAAAGACGTTTGTGTGTGTGTGTGTGTGAGCGCACTGTTTAGTATTTTTGTTGATGGCAAAAGTCTCAATGACTGGCTCTGACCATATAAAGTGATTGGGGATTTATAACTGAATGATATGCTAATAAAAACATTGGTGTAATTTAGGCAATATTAGGCCTATCTTAAGGACTTTGCGATTTATTTTTACTTTCTGTGCTACACAAATACATCTTCTGCTCATCTACGCTGTTGACGTAGTAAATACAGTACATCGCTTTACGTTTACGTCAAAGCTATGCCAGAACGTCGGCTTCACATTGGCCGATGCTGTCCATGTGAGCACCACGACGCATGCGTGTGATGCTGACACAGGAGCTGACCAACGTAAAATGCGTAGGAGGCTGACATAGACGTGAAGAAATTGTTGAATAAAGTCGTTATTTTTGTTTGTTTTTGCGCACAAAAAGTATTCTCGTCGCTTCATAAAATTAAGGTTGAACCATTGTAGTCACATGGATGATTTTAACGATGTCTTTACTACCTTTCTGGACCTTGAAAGTGTTAATTAAATAGCTGCCTATGGAGGGGTCAGAGAGCTCTCGGATTTCATCAAAAATATCTTCATTTGTGTTCCGAAGGTTTTATGGGTTTGGAACGACATTAGGGTGAGTGATTATGACAGAATTTTCATTTTTGGGTGAATTAACCCTTTAATGCTTACAATTATTTAAATTATTTTATTTGCCTTTTGCGCTTTGATTAACATGGCATGAATATTAGACGGCTGTCACTTTAAGTGTTTATGCAGAGATCAAATAATACTGTTACACAACTTGGTCACCCATACTTGGAATTTGTGCTCTGCATTTAACCCATCCAAGTGCACACACACAGTAGTGAACACACACACACCGTGAACACACACCCAGAGCAGTGGGCAGCCATATTGCTGCGGCACCCGGGAAGCAGTTGGGGGTTCGGTGCCTTGCTCAAGGGTCTCACCTCAGTCGTGGTATTGAGGGTGGAGGAGGGCGCTGGTTATTCACTCCCTCCACCGACAATTCCTGCCCGACCTGAGACTCGAACCTTACACAACCACAACCTTCCGGTTACAAGTCAGACTCTTTAACCATTAGGCCACGACTGCCCCTTACAGACTTGGAATTGATAAGACATGAGACTGCAAAGCTGATCATGCAGAAAATCGGGACGTTTCCGGTCCCTGGCCAGTCGATCGGTGCATCTCTAATTTTCTAATATTACATAAATCCGGTGGGCTACAGAAAGTGCAAAAATATTGGGTCACCTGACATTACACCAACAGGGACTGTAATGACAATGCATTCTAAATATATTGACATTAATATGGAGTTGTCCCCTTAAGGGATAGAACATACAGTTTGTACAGTATAAATTCATCATGTTTATGTCCCCATAAAACATGGAAAGCCAACGTGTGTGTGCACTGCCGTATGCACCGCAGCAGAGGCTGTATTCAAGTGACAGGTGCATTTTCCTTCATACATCAAGGTCTGAGCAACTAATCAAGCTATATAATTAGCTTCTTAATTAAATAGAATTACCTACATATAATCAAACTAAGAAATGATTATGGGGGATTAAAACACTCCACCTATAGTAAATAATTCCCAGAGGGCCATGTGTGCATTTTTAAACTAGCCTATGTATTATCTTATTAAGATAAAAGAACATAAAAACAATTTATTAAAAATCTTGAAATTTAGACCGAACTGGAAAGCGCACCTAGATGTAAGCGTCGAGAATTTAAGAGATAAAAAGTGAGAGGAAATGCAGAGTGAATACAGGCGCACGGTAAAACTAATCAGAAATAGAGAGATTCTGACTGCAACTGCATTTATAGCAATGCCTTGCCATCTCTTTTCTCATGCTTTCCTTCCTTCTCTCCCCACTGCCAACAGTTTTCAAACACCCCTCTATATCTCCTATGACTTGAGTTAAAAACATGCCAGGTCCCTCTGAAGTGCAAAATATTCTATTCCTCTTTTAAACCAGAATTTGCGTAACGCTGAACAGATCAAATGCATACAACGGGGTGTTAGAGATATCAAGTGATTTTTAAACTACTTCATTTCTGCTTTATTAGGGATACAACCTTTGAGATGTGTAGCTTTACAGTTGAAATACTCTGGCTGGAGCATGAGAGGCGGGGTGGAACAGAGCCGCACAGATAATCAAAATTCTTCCCCCAACATTAAATCTAGAGCAATTCTTAATTGTAATGTCTGATTATTTATATTCAGCTTGTCTCCAACGGCCCCTGCCGAGTTGATCTTTTAATATGCAAACCTTTTCCTTATTATTTCAGGGCATTAATTTAATGAAGTCACTTTGTTTTGTTTTGAAATGACAGGATCAAAGGCCTTATTGGTTATTTAATCACATCATTGAGTCTTTGTACCATGCAGTGTTTATTTGTACAGTCTGGTTGTTAGCTGGATTAACTTCAGACTCACTAAGATCATATACGATGCAAAGTTGCTAGTCAATTACATGCACATTTTTTAAAGGGTTAGTTCACCAAAAAAATATATATATAATGTTCTCGCGTTGTTCTAAAACTGTGTGAATTTCTTTCTCCTGTAGAACATAAAATACAAATTTTTTACTTAATTTTTCTGTACATGAAATGAAAAGTCCAATAAACAGTATATAGGCATTGTTAGGGAAAGTTACTTTGAAAAGTAATGCATTACAATATTGCATTACTCCCATAAAAAGTAACTAATTGTGTTACTTAAAGGGATAGTTCACCCGAAAATTCTGTCATCATTTAGTCACGCTTAAGTTGTTCCAAACCTGTATACATTTCTTTGTTCCGCTGAACACAAAGGAATATATTTGGAAAAATGTTTGTAACCAAGCAATGGTAGTCAATGGCTGCCAAGATCTGCTTGGTTACAAAAATTCTTCCAAATATCTTCCTTTGTGTTCAGCAGAACAAAGAAATTCATACAGGTTTGGAACAACTTTTTCTCTCCTGGGCTGGACTTTTTTGGTTTTTTAAATAACAAGAAATGTTCTATTTTAGGGCAAATGTAAAGGCCCTTTCATACCAAAATTGAAATAATAAGGCTGAGAGAAATGCAAATTCATGTGTGTACAGTGAAGGGCGCCGCTCAAATAAACCTTTCAGCTGTGCTGCCATTATGGATTGCAGGAGAATAGAATGCAGGAGATGAAAGTTTAACACTTATACTTCACCAATAAAAAAAAAAAAAAATCTATTCATTTTTGCTATGGTTTAACTGAATCATCGAAGGTCAGCTGTACATTGGTCAATAAAGTGAGATTAAATGCATAAAAATGTTTGTTTTAATTAAAAGGTACATAACACACACAGTTTCTGCCAATCTCATGTTAGAGTCACGAACACACACACACACACACACACACACACACACACACACACACACACACACACACACACACACACACACACACACACACACACACACACACACACACACACACACACACACACACACACGCACACGCACACGCACACACACACACACACACAATCATGGCATCATCTCTGGATAACTTTCGATTCACTACATATTCGTGTTGTTGACATTAAATGCACTTACGCTGAAAAAAACCCCAGACATTTGATGCAGTATCACTCACCGCCTTACGGTTTCGAATCATGACCGCAAACAAACAAACACACTAGCAGAACTCTGTTGCTGCTCCGGAAAAACAAACTGCATCCACTGTTCCCTTAACGCTGGGTTATTCGGAAAACTGAACAAGGTTATCTTTCCCTCACAACCAGAAACACACTTCTTTAGTGACATTATTGATTTTGTGGTCTAAAAGCAAAATTACAGCGCTGACGACAGCTTCCGTGACCTGAACAAAGCATGTTGACAGACGGCCTCTTGCTCTCACTCTGGTTGATGTGCACACAGCCGCACACACTCATCCGTGAGAAGTGCCCATACAAGCAATTTCACCATTTATGACATCATACAGGGCCATACTTGAAATAAACTTTCCGAAAGTTGTTCGAATCCTGACGGAGTGTATTTGGCACAGAAATACTCTGTCATATGTCCTACTGGTTTTTTGTTTTTTTTGGCCATGATTAGCATGAGAATCCAACTCTTTAACAGTGTAAATAAGTCAGGATGCATGACCATAGCATTAGTATTTAACATTGAACAATTGGAGGTTTGTATAGAATTCTGATTTTGCATTTCACTGATTTATTCATTTTTGGGAATACTGAATCTTTTTTGTGCAAGTGAGATGAGTTAATGCATGCTCTTATTTATTTAAAAACTACAATAACCCTCATGTTTACACACAACACCTCTGCACTTTCTCCAGATTTTCTCAACATGTGGATGGGAGAGCTGTCAGATATTTTGTTGTAGATTTAAAAGCAATGTGTTTCTTTACTAGTTACTTGAAAAAAGTAATCTGATTACGTAACTTGAGTTACTTGTAATGCGTTACCCCCAATAGACTAAAAAAATTTTGGACCCTGTTGACTTTCATGGTAGGGACAATATTTATTGATTTATTTATTTTATTTTTGTGAACTATCCTTTTTAAATGTAATATGTGCTGTAGCCATCAACTCAGAGAGCTGATGTAACATACCACAGTCAATTATGATGTTTGTTAAATTCAGTAAACATTGCAAAATCTTGAACTATGAAAGTTTACCGGCAGATTTCTCTAAATTGAAGTCATTAAAACATGCTGTGATGCAAAGTGCAAAAAAAGAGCTTTTATAAAGCCGTTAATTGTTGCATCCCTTTGATGATATAGGCGTTTGTGAAATTATGGTTTTTAAGGGTACTGCAGTGATCAAAGTCTATCCCAGGATAGATGCTGGTAGGGTACACTGTGTTTGAAGTGTTCTTACAGATTCTGCTATTAGGCACTATTTAGGAGCGAATTCTAAATTCTATCTGATGGGGATTTCATGTGGATTCAGGCCTAATATAAAATGTACCTTCTTGAACATTAGTGCAGTCAGCTTGTATTGTGAGGTCAAGAAATGAAAATTACGCATGCCTTGTCTGTTTGTGTGCAAGTGTCACATATGCTCTGTGTCTGCCCTTGAACTTTTATGTTGAGGTGTTTCCTGTGCTTTATTTTGTAGTTCTTTGTAGTTTTTCTTATTGATTGGTCTCCCCAGGTGTTTCCCATTTACCACACCCCTTGTTATATTGTTAAGCTAGTCTTCCATGAGTAGCCTCACCTAAAGGATTATTAGGAACACCATACTAATACTGTGTTTGACCCCCTTTCGCCTTCAGAACTGCTTTAATTCTATGTGGCATTGATTCAACAAGGTGCTGAAAGAATTCTTTATAAATGTTGGCCCATATTGATAGGATAGCATCTTGCACTTGATGGAGATTTGTGGGATGCACATCCAGGGCACGAAGCTCCCGTTCCACCACATCCCAAAGATGCTCTATTGGGTTGAGATCTGGTGACTGTGGGGGCCATTTTAGTACAGTGAACTCACTGTCATGTTCAAGAAACCAATTTGAAATGATTCGAGCTTTGGACATGGTGCATTATCCTGCTGGAAGTAGCCATCAGAGGATGGGTACATGGTGGTCATAAAGGGATGGACATGGTCAGAAACAATGAGGTAGGCCGTGGCATTTAAACAATGCCCAATTGGCACTAAGGGGCCTAAAGTGTGCCAAGAAAACATCCCCACACCATTACACCACCACCAGCAGCCTGCACAGTGGTAACAAGGCATGATGGATCCATGTTCTCATTCTGTTTATGCCAAATTCTGACTCTACCATCTGAATGTCTCAACAGAAATCGAGACTCATCAGATCAGGCAACATTTTTCCAGTCTTCAACTGTCCAATTTTGGTAAGCTTGTGCAAATTGTAGCCTCTTTTTCCTATTTGTAGTGGAGATGAGTGGTACCCAGTGGGGTCTTCTGCTGTTGTAGCCCATCCACCTCAAGGTTGTGCGTGCTGTGGCTTCACAAATGCTTTCCTGCATACCTCAGTTGTAACGAGTGGTTATTTCAGTCAAAGTTGCTCATCTATCAGCTTGAATCAGTCGGCCCATTCTCCTCTGACCTCTAGCATCAACAAGGTATTTTCGCCCACAGGACTGCCGCATACTGGATGTTTTTCCCTTTTCACACCATTCTTTGTAAACCCTAGAAATGGTTGTGCGTGAAAATCCCAGTAACTGAGCAGATTGTGAAATACTCAGACCGGCCCGTCTGGCAGCAACAACCATGCCACACTCAAAATTGCTTAAATCACCTTTCTTTCTCATTCTGACATTCAGTTTGGAGTTCAGGAGATTGTCTTGACCAGGACCACACCCCTAAATGCATTGAAGTAACTGCCATGTGATTGTTTGATTAGATAATTGCATTAATGAGAAATTGAACCGGTGTGCCTAATAATCCTTTTGGTGAGTGTATAGTGCTTGTGTCTTACTGGTGTTGGTGGGTTGTTGTACATGTAATTTTTGCTTCTAGTTCTTGTATCCTAGTGGTCATTGTTCCTTTATTCCTGGAGTTCTTTGTCCAATGTGTTATTTTATTAAAAAACCCTGCATTTAGATCCTCGTCTTCGCCTTTTTTCTCCAGCACGTTACAGAACAACCCACCACTATGGATCTAGCTGGAGGGAATCAAGACCCTATAAGTGTTCTTTGCTCCATGTATCAAAAATGGCCGTTCCATTGAGGAATATGTGGAAGACTTTCTTGCCTATTACCATCTTGCTCCATTGGATGACATTATGCTGATGGAATGTTTCTGGAGCGGGCTGGACAATTACATCGGCCAACTGATGCCGGAGGAAACTACTGGCTGGACCCCGACTCAGTATATTGACCTCGCTCTGCAGCAGTGTGGATCTCCTTTAACGGTAGGGGAAGTGGAGGACGATCCGCCCGTGGAGCTTGGACCACTTTGGACCCCAACTGTCATGTCATCCACGCCCAAGTCTCCAACTATCATGGTCGCCACGCCCACCGTCCAGAGTCCAGCGACGTCTCCGGTCCACGTCCAGAGTCCAGCGATGTCTCCGGTCCACGTCCAGAGTCCAGCGACGTCTCCGGTCCACGTCCAGAGACCAGCGACGTCTCCTGTCCACGTCCAGAGTCCAGCGACGTCTCCTGTCCACGTCCAGAGTCCAGCAACGTCTCCTGTCCATGTCCAGAGTCCAGCGACGTCTCCTGTCCAGTCCAGCGACGTCTCCTGTCCACGTCCAGAGTCCAGCGACGTCTCCTGTCCACGTCCAGAGTCCAGCAACGCCTCCAGCCCGTGACCAGAGTCCAGCGACGTCTCCAGCCCGTGACCAGAGTCCAGCGACATCTCCAGCCCGTGACCAGAGTCCAGCGACGTCTCCAGCCCGAGACCAGAGTCCAGCAAGGGCTCCATCCCGTGACCAGAGTCCAGCGAGGGCTCCAGCCCCCAGTCCAGAGAGGACTCTGCCTCCTGTCCCCAGTCCAGAGAGGACTCCATAGTACCTCCCAAGAAGATTTTGGGGTGAGGCTATCCATCCTTGGAGGCTGGCCCTGAAGGGTCAGAGCCGCCAGGGCTTCTTGAACTGCCCGAGCCACCATGGCTCCCTGAACTGGCCGAGCTGCCATGGCTTCCTGAAAGGCCCATGCATCAAGACCCAGGTCCGCCCCTGCTCCATGGCCCGCTAGTCCTAGTCAGGTTCCCCTGCACGCCCTCCTGGACTTTTTTTTATTTTTATTGTGTAGCGTCTGGAAGCCGCTACTGAAAGGGGGTGGGGGGGGGGGTGCTCTGTCACATGCTCTGTATCTTTCCTTGAACTTTTATGTTGAAGTGTTTCCTGTGCTTTAATTTGTAGTTCTTTGTAGTTTTTCATGTTGATTAGTCTCCCCAGGTGTTTCCCATTTACCACACCCCTTGTTATCTTGTTAAGCTAATCTTCCCTGTGTAGCCTATATATAGTGCTTGTGTCTTACTGGTGTTTGTGGGTTGTTATAAAGGTTGCTTCTAGTTCTTATATCCTAATGGTCTTTGTTTCTTTATTCCTGGAGTTCTTTGTTCAATGTGTTATTTTATTAAAAACCCTGCATTTATATCCTCGCCTTCGGCTGCTTTCTCCAGCACGTTACAACAAGGCCAAGTTCTATGAACTGCTTTTTTTTTATCTTATCCTTTTTCCTATTCCTGGAGTTCGTGTCTCAATAAAATGGAGGCTGAGTTCTGGAGATGCACATGCCAAGAGGAAGAGCTGCAGGGTGGAAAGGAAATTATTACCCACTTTCCTGTTCCATCAACATTAGCTACACACTCAGACACCACCCTCCTCCTCATGTTTGTAAAACCAGCAGCCTCTTTCAGGTAAATAATCCATTAGAGTTATGGAGCACTACAGCTCAGACTTTCTTTACTGGGACAGATATGCACTGTACATACGAAACTGATGTCATTATAAAATCAGAGTAATTTTGTGTAGAAAATTGCCTACTAAGCACTGTGCTCTTAAATAACATAATGACAAATTATCAGTTCATACATTTCACTGAGATTTGACACGACCCTTGGCTTGGTGGATGGCTTGACTCCAGCAGCCAAACAGGTGATAACTCTCTGCATTCCTGCCTGATGGTTTTACATTTGTTTAGATTGAAGGATAAAGCTTTTCTAAGGGTTAATTTATTCTTCTGTGTGCAGAAAACTAACACACTCCTGTTTCCATGGAATTTAAATCACCAATACATTTAGCAAATGAAAGGCATTTGTGAAAAGGAATTATGATGATTGCAAGCTTTCTAAAGTGTTTTGTGCATCTTGCCAAGTAAACACTTTTGCAGATGTAAGAGACATGTTCTTTTTCTAAGTCTATGTGTGTAAGTGTATAGGAGCATTAATTGTTTTTTAACAATCAGAAACCAAAAAAAAACAAAACAGAAACCAATGCATAGACAGATGCAATGCCTGTTTTTTATCTTCTAAATAGTTAGTTAAAAGTTAAAACATACAAAGTATGAGGAACAAGCAGATGGATAGATAGATAGATAGATAGATAGATAGATAGATAGATAGATAGATAGATAGATAGATAGATAGATAGATAGATAGATAGATAGATAGATAGATAGATAGATAGATAGATAGATAGATAGATAGATAGATAGATAGATAGATGACAAATGCAGTTTGTGACTTGGAGCACAGAGTAAGTCATTTGACACTACTTTTAATTCGTAAGATTAAGCAGAATCCTCAAGTCTTTCTACATTCGCACTGCTTGCTGCGAATCTCAAACATAATGGTCGACACAAACCGAAGTGACAAAATGTCCAATTGCACTTCAAAGACAGCAGTGATGAGGAAAGTAATTTGACCACAGCATGTTGTCCCTCTTTTTATATCTTGCAATAGGGGAAAGCTGTCACCAGGAGGGCTGGAAACACGCTAGGCAAAGCTGACTACATTATACTGAAACGCTAAGTACTATAAATCACAAATATGCCATCTGAACAGGAGTGTGGGAGTGTTAATGTGTAAGATGGGCATGCATGTTCAAACACACACACATACTGTCTATTTTTCATTTAGCATTTTACCGCTGTCCTACACAAGGGCAAGTTTTAACAGCACTAGCGCCAAGATAAATGCACTTAAAATGAACCTCAGATTTTTGTGTAACCTTACAGTATAAGGGAAAAATTGGATAAGACCCGACCTGATAATAATAGCTGAAGTTGAAATTACTTTAGTTCCATTTGAATAATGGTGCCTAATCTGAACAATTTCTGAACTCATTCACAGAGGAAAAAGAATGCTTATATACATGACTGTAACCCTGTTTCCTGAAAAAGCGGAACGAGATGCTGCGCTAGCTTTTAGCACTTTGGGAAGTGTCTTTAGCACGACCAGCTGTGAAATAGTGTGTATTACATGTCAATGAAATTGACCCAGAGGTATTTGTAGCCTCAGCGCACCTGCTGCACGAGGCTATAAATAGATGAGCCCCAGCTGCAAGCCCTCAGGTCTTTTTAGTTGAAGAACAGTCCTGGGACATCATCAGCACGGCAACGTAGCGCAGCATCTCGTTCTGCTTTATCAGGGAACAGGGTTACAGTCAAGTAACCCGAACTGTTCCCTTTCAAAAGCATCACTCAATGCTGCGCTACCTTTTAGCGCTTTGGGAACAAGAATACCCACGCTGCCGTGCATGATGGTGTCTGGACCCCTTACAGTTTTGTATGTGTGCACAAGAAAGCCTCAGACATTAACTTGTGATGTCGACTCCAAATTATAAAATCTCATGAATGTGTGCGAAGAGGACAAACCTGCCGCAACACAAACACTCTGTAAGGGCGCACCCCTTGCTAAAGCAGTAGAGGAGGTGACCCACCTGGTGGAGTGAGCCCTTAAACCTACTGGCGAAGCTTGACCGCGTTCCTCATAGGCAAGAGCAATGGCATCCCTGACCCAATGTTACATGGTCTGTTTGGTGGCGGCAGAACCTCTGATATGGCCCCCATGACAAACAAACAGTTGTTCTGAATTATGCCACTGGCTAGTGCGGTGGATGTAGGCCTGAAGAGCACGAACTGGACACAGTCTATGACGTTTCTGCTGATCCGGTGTTTCAAACGGCGGAGGGCAAAAGGTTTCAAGAGTGACAGGATGTACAGTCGAGAAAGGAACCTTAGGCAGGTAGTCAGGATGAGGATGCAAAATCACTTTCACCAAACCTGGGGCAAAGTCCAAGCAGGAAGGCGATATTGACAGAGCCTGCATATCCCAAATTCTTTTTAAAGAAATTATAGCCACAAGAAAAAACATCTTTAGGGTCAGAATTTTGTCAGACGCTGACTCTAGAGGTTCAAAGGGGGTCTCAACCAGACCCTCGAGGACTATAGCTAAGTCCCATGAAGGGATCTTGGTTCTTACAGGGGGCCTCAGTCGTCTGGTCCCACGAATGAAAGTGCGGTCACATAAAACCTGTGAGTGGCGGGGGTGTGCCTACTGACAACTTTTCCTGCAGAAAATCCAGAACTGAAGCAACCTGGCAATTGACTGGGTCTGCATTATGTGTCGTACACCACCTTTCAAAGACACCCCATTTACTGGCATAAATGATCCTATTGGAAGGAGCCCTAGCACTTAGAATAGTCTCAATAACATCAGGCGAAAGCCCAGCGTGCCTCAGTTGGTGCCCATCAGGGTCCAAACATGAAGGTTCCACAGGTCGGGCCTGGGATGAAATATCATACCCCCCACCTGAGACAGAAGGTCCCTCCTCTCCGGAATCACCCACGGCGAGCCATTGAGGAGAGACACTAACTCCGAGAACAAAACTCTGTTCGACCAAGGCGGCGCTATCAATAAGAGGCAAGACCCCTGTTGGCGAACCCTGGCTAGAACTCCCGGGAGCAGAGCAACTGGAGGGAAGGCATACAGTTGAATCTTGGGCCATGTATGAGCCATCGCATCCAGACCCAGGGGGGCTGGGTGACTGAGAGAGAAGTACAGTATAGGGGACATTGCGCTGTCTGATAAGAGGCGAAGAGGTCCACTTCCACTCTGTAAAATCTGGTCCATATGTGATCGACTACTTCTGGGTGGAGTTTCCATTCCCCCATCTGTAATTTCTGTCTGGACAGTAAATCTGCTCCCACATTCAACTGCCCCGGAATGTACACTGCCCTGAGTGACAGGAACTTGTCCTGGGCCCAGAGAAAAATCCTTGCTATTCTATTCAGAATGCGTGAGCGCAGACCTCCCTGGTGATTTTTGTAAGAAACTGTTGCTGTGTTGTCCACCCGCACTAGGACATGACAGCCCCTTAGCTGGTGGAGTAAGTATTTCAGGGTCAGAAATACAGCCATCAACTCGAGGCAGTTGGTGTGCCCATCGAGCTGATGACCCTCCCATCCCCTTGGGCTGGACGGTATTACCTCTGGTGACAGGAAAAAAAGGCAGAAGATCCAATAGCGAGTTCAACAACAAGTATTTATTATACTCAAGTTCAAAGGGGACCGCGACCTCGGATTCCAGACTGGGAAAAATTGGTGGCTGGTAACCTAGACTACACTCAAACGGAGATAGGCCCGTAGCCGACACTGGTAACGAGTTATGTGCGTACTCAACCCAAGAAATCTGCTTACTCCTGGAGGAAGGGTTCTTAGAGACCAAACATCGCAACACCCTCTCAAGATCCTGATTGGCCCGCTCGGTCTGACCATTGCTCTGGGGATAGAAACCTGAGGACAGACTAGAGCATCGGACAAAGCATCGGGTTTGATGTTTTTAGAACCCGGACGATACGAAAGGGAAAAATAAAAACATCCGAAAAAAAGAGCCCACCGAGCCTGCGAGTTGAGTCTTTTGGCAGATCTGATGTATTCCAGATTCTTATGATCGGTCCATACGATAAAAGGAACCCCCGATCCTTCTAACCAGTGACGCCATTCCTCCAATGCCAGCTAGACTGCCAACAATTCCTTGTTACCAATGTCGTAATTGCGTTCGGCTGGCGATAAGCGATGGGAGAAAAACGCGCATGGATGCATCTTATCGTCCGAAGAAGAGCGCTGGGAAAGAACCGCACCTACCCCCACCTCTGACGCGTCCACCTCCACCACGAACTGACATGATGGATTAGGGGCGACAAGAATGGGAGCCGAAATGAAGCGGCTCTTTAGTTTGGAAAATGTAGCCTCGGCTACACCAGACCACCTGAACATCGTTCTGGGGGAGGTCAATGCTGTCAGAGGCGCGGCTAGTTGGCTGAAATTACGAATGAAACGTCAGTAAATATTGGCGAACCCCAGAAACCTCTGTAGGGCCTTACGGGAATCTGGACTTGGCCAATCCACCACAGGCTTAACCTTGTCGGGATTCATGCGCATTCCCTCGGACGACACGATGTACCCTAAGAATGGAACTGACTGTGCATGAAACGCGCATTTCTCCGCCTTGACAAAAAGCCCATTCGCTAGCAACCTCTGGAGCACTAGTCTGACGTGCTGAACGTGTTCATGGAGAGAAGAAGAAAATATCAGTATGTCATCCAGGTAGACATAAATGAACTGATCTACCATGTCTCTCAGCACGTCATTGACTAGTGCCTGGAACACAGCAGGGGAGTTAGACAGCCCGAAAGGCATCACTAAATATTCAAAATGGCCCCTGGGAGTATTAAATGCCATCTTCCATTCATCCCCCTCCCTTATGCGGACCAACTTATAAGCATTACGTAAATCCAGTTTTGTGAATACCGATGCTCCCTGCAACCTCTCGAAGGCTGAAGACATCAATGTCAAAGGTTAGGTATTCTTTACCGTGATGTTGTTCAGTCCCCGTTAATCAATACAAGGTCGCAGAGATCGATCCTTCTTACCCAGAAAAAAGAACCCGCCCCCGCTGGAGAAGAGGAAGGACGGATGAACTCGGAAAGCTAGCGAATCAGAAATGTATTTCTCCATAGCCTCCCTTTCTGGATTAGAAAGTGAATATAACTTGCCCTTAGGCGGAGACGTGAACACGCTAAAACAAGCGTGTTCAGGTCGAGATACTCCTTGGGCACGTTAGATAAATCCACCATCTCCTCCTGAAACACAGAAATAGACACAGACGAACGAGCAGACACAAGTGAAGAGACATAGCACTGATTACTCCAGGTGGAAATGGAGCCTTGTCCCCAGTCAACCCTAGGATTGTGCTTGATCAACCAGAGGTGCCCAAGAACGATGGGGAGTGTCAGTGATTAAAAATTCCAGTGTCTAAGTGTGATTACTCGATACCGTCAACGTGATAGGGTCCGTGGTGTGCGTGATGGCGGGTAGAGTCTGGAAATGGAAATGTCCCGCCGCGCCGCAGTATTGACACAGTACCCCAGCTCTCCGACGCTCTCTCTCCTCCCGGGAAAGCCAAGCTCTACCCACCTGCACAGGCCTCGGGATCACTGGGTGGACTGACCGTGTCTTCAGCGCAGAACTCCAGTGACTCGGGTTGCCTCCTGGCAATGGAGCGCTGTTCCAACCTCGAGTCGACACGTAAAGCTAGTTCCATCAATCCATTCAAGTTCTTGGGAAGATCCAACCTCTCCATCTCACGTTGGACACGGTCAGCCAGCCCATGCAGGAATTGGTCCCACTGTGCCTCCTCATTCGAGTGACACTCGGCGGCCAGGGTGCGGAATTGAATCATGTAGTCCGAGACGGAGTGTTTGCCTTGATGGAGATCCGAGAGTCTGCGGGCCACTGCGCGATCAAACACCAGTCTCATCTCCTCCTGGAGTGCCTGGAACGAGGAACAGCAAGGATCATTATTCTCCCACACCGAGAAAAATAACGAGCATCTAGTCAAAAAAGATCAACACAGATCTGGCTCACCCGTGTATCTTTCAGGTGTTGTTATCCTTGGCTCGTGCTGGCTGGTGATGTCGATAGGGTTGAGGAGAACGGCCGGTGGGGTGGGCACAGTGGGCGATCTCAGCTGTTGTATCTGGGTAGGGAGCTCGCTCACCTGTGTCACTAGTGCTTGAACCGCCTGAGCAGTAATGGAGACCTGTTCATCTTGATGATCCATCCGCTGGTTACTAGTCGTCAAATAATCCGGCAGCTCTGCCATTCTCGCTGGATCCATGTTGGTCAGATTGTTCTATTACGTCTGGTGACAGGAAAAAAAGGCAGAAGATCCAAAAGCGAGTTCAACAACAAGTATTTATTGTACTCAAGTTCACAGTTGAATTTAAGACAGATCACTGGGCACAGCACAGGCGAATAAAGCAGACTGAAGCAGGCAAAGGCAGGCTGACGAGAACACCACTCGGGACATCGACGCAGGGATGCAATGGGCAAACTGAACCATCGGGATCCATGAATCCGGAACGAAGAGCCACGACCAGGAACACACGAACAGACAGGAACCACCGGACAAACTACAACAATCTGACAACAAGGCTGAGTGAGACACACGTATAAATAGCCCAGGTGATGAGTGCAGCAGGTGGAAGTGATCAGAGTGTTCAGCAATCAGAAACCACGCCTCCAACACAACCACACACACAGAGAAGGTGGGACGATGTATTCATGAACCGTGAGAGACAGTCACTTAAGACTGCACCCCAGCCCATCAGGGAGGCGTCTGTCATTAACAATCTGCGACGACAAGGCGCCCTAGAGTGCAAGAAACTCAAGGCAAGAAACCGGGGTCTGAACCACATAGTTAGTGTTCGAAGCCACACCACGCGCCACTTTTATTTGCCTTGAGGATTGGCCCTAAAATCCTCTGGCTTTGAGCCACAACTGAAACGGTCTTATGTGCAACAACCCCAAAGGGAAACCCATGGATGCTGATGCCATGAGGCCTAACACTCTTTGGTGCTGAAGAACAGTGAGATCTTGGCCAAGCCTGACTTTGCTCAGGGAATGCTGTCTCAGTTCAAGCGGGAAGCAGTTGTGTCCACCTCGTGACCGAAAACCAAACAAAACCTATAGATAAGTCGTTCTCCGGGCAGGAGAAAAAACACTTTTCTTGGTGTTGAGTCTCAACCCTAGAGAAACTAGATGAGCTAACACACTATCTCTGTGTTGAAGCGCCATCTCTCGCAATTGTGCTAATATTAGCAATTGTCTATGTAATTCAAAATGTGAATGCCCCGGGATCCTAATGGAGCCATTACTGCATCCATGCATTTCATATATGTGCGGTTACAAGGCTAGCCGAATGGAAGAACACGAAATTGGTAAGCTTTTGCCCCCCAGAGCGAACCTCAGGAACTTCCTGTGTTGTGGCAATATTTATATATACACATGCGTCCTTCAGATTGATCGTGCCGAACCAAACGTAATGTTGAATTTGTGAAACGATCGTCTTTACAGTTAACATCTTGAACTTGAGTGCTTTAACTGTACGGTTTAAGCCTCGAAGATCTAAGATTGGGCACAACCCCCCGCCCTTCTTGTGAACCAGAAAGTAAATGCTGTAATAGCCCAACTCACTCTCCAGAAGAGGAACATGTTCAATGGCCTCTTTGTTAAATGCAGTTTGTAGCTCTTGTTTGTTACAGTACGAGCGCCAACTCCGTCAACTTCCTCAATCAATCAGTTTACTGTGACTATTTTTACTATTTTACTGTGCTTAACACCCATGCAGAAACGCCTGGCAGAAGTTTCCACGCTGCCAGACTCTGAGAGTGATAACAATTTTAACACTTCCTGTTGAGGGGATGTTAGATGTTCTATGTCCTGGATGATAGCAGGATTTAAACACAGAACGTCTAACATTTCACTGGAAATCGCTGCCCCACCGAATCACCAGAGGTGGTGGAGATGGAGTGGTTTTGAGAGGGTAACGGGGCTGGGCGAACAAATGTGACGTGAGTAGATAATTACAGAAATTACTTTTTTGCTGCATAGTTTTTAAGCTCATTCTAAAGCAGTTGTGACATTGTTTAGATTAAAACAGAAATATTTTAGGCTAACCTTTATTATTAGATTAGATTAGATTCAACTTTATTGTCATTACACAAGTACAAGTACAAGGCAACGAAATGCAGTTTAGGTCTAACCAGAAGTGCAATAGCAGCAAGTTCAGGATATACAATGGATGCGTAAGTGCAGGACATGGATATGTACTGAATATGTATAAATATGTATAAATAGAGAGACGTTATTACTATAAACAGAACTGAATTTACAGGTGAATATGTACAATGAATAAATATACAGATGGCTATTGCTATAAACAGAATTTACAGGTGAATATGTACTATGAATACAATATACAGATGGCTATTACTATAAACAGAATTTTACAGATAGAGGTATACAATAATATGTTAGGCTAATATGAGGAATAGCAGTGGATTAGGGTAGTGCAATAAATTATGGACAGAGCTATCCGGAAAAAAAAGTGTAAAGTGCAGTGGAAAGTGGTTGCATATTACATTTAGAAGTACAGTGCAAAAATGCAAATGTAAACATTGGTACTATAAATACAGTCGGCAGTGCAAATGAGCATAATCCAGTTAAGATATGGCAGTGCAAGATGCATATGTAAACAGTTGTTACTGTGATAAACAGTCGGTAGTGCAAATAACAAAGTGAAGGAAGATGTGAGGTAGGAGAGTTAGCAGTTTATGAGGGAAGTGGATCAACGGGGGTTTGAGTTCAATAAAGAGACAGCTCTGGGGAAAAAACTGTTCTTTAGTCTGCTGGTCCTGGTCCGGTGGATCCTGAAACGCCTGCCGGAGGGCAGGAGAGAAAACAGTCTGTGGGCTGGGTGAAAGGAGTCCTTGAGGATGCTGCGAGCTCGATGCAGACAGCGTTTCCTCTGGATGTGCTCGATGGCAGGCATTGGAGTCCCTGTGATGCGCTGGGCAGTTTTCACCACCCGCTGCAGTGCCTTGCGCTCCGCAAGAGAGCAGCTCCCATACCACACTGCCACACAGTTGGTCAGGATGCTTTCTATTGCGCAGCGATAGAAGTTCACCAGGATAGCCGAGGAGAGCTGATTCTTCCTCAGTGTCCTCAGGAAGAAGAGGCGCTGGTGAGCCTTCTTGACCAGGCTGGAGGTGTTGGTCGTCCACGACATGTCCGCCGAGATGTGGATCCCCAGGAACTTGAAACTGGAGACACGCTCAACAGCCATTCCATTGATGTGGATGGTGTCGTGTGTGCCTCTTGACTCCTTCCTGAAGTCCACGATGAGCTCCTTCGTTTTGGTGGTGTTGAGGAGCAGGTTATTATCAGCGCACCATGTGGCCAGGTGCTGGATCTCTTCCCTGTAGGCAGTCTCATCGTTGTTGCTGATGAGACCAATCACCGTAGTGTCGTCCGCAAACTTGACGATAGAATTAGATCCATACACAGGCTTGCAGTCGGAGGTGAAGAGGGAGTAGAGAAACGGGCTTAGCACACAGCCCTGTGGTACACCAGTGTTGAGTGTGATGGATGTGGAGCAGGTGAATCCTGAACGAACATTCTGGGGTCTGTCAGTTAGGAAGTCCAAAATCCAGTTACACATTGAAGTGTTGATACCCAGGTCTCCAAGTTTGGCTATTAACTTGGATGGGATGACAGTGTTGAATGCGGAGCTGAAGTCAACAAACAGCATGTGTGCATACGTGTTCTTATGGTCCAGATGGGTGAGCACAGAGTGCAGTGCCATGGAAACGGCATCCTCTGTGCTCCTATTGCTGCGGTAGGCAAACTGGTGTGAGTCCAATGTGGATGGTAGAGAGTCTTTTAGGTGTTCCAGGACCAGCCGCTCAAAGCACTTCATGACGATGGGTGTGAGTGCTACAGGGCGGTAGTCATTAGGGCACCTCGGGTTAGAGTGTTTTGGCACTGGCACAATGGAAGTGCGTTTAAAGCATGGAGGTACAGCTGCTTGGGCAAGAGACAGGTTGAAAATGTCTGTAAAAACCCCAGCGAGCTGCTCCGCACATGCCCTGAGCACACGTCCAGGGATGTTGTCTGGTCCAGCAGCCTTGTGTGCGCTGATCCGGCTCAGTGCCTTGCAGACATCTGTGGAGGAGAGTGTGATTGGTGGGTGGTCAGCTGAGGGTTTGAGCTTGGTGGCAGTTTCTCTGTTGTCTCTTTCAAAACGAGCATAAAAGTAATTTAGCTCGTTCAGGAAGTTGACATCAGTGGCTGCGGGGGTGGAGTGGGTGGGTTTGTAGTCACTGATAGCCTGAATGCCCTGCCACATGCGTCGAGGGTCAGAGTTGGAAAAGTGACCCTCTATCTTTAGCTTGTAGCAGTGCTTGGCCTTTTTGATGCCCCTCTTCAGGTTAGCTCTGGACGTACTGTAGGCTTGTGCATCACCTGATCTGAAGGCAGTATTGCGTGACTTCAGCAGGAGTCGAACTTCCCTGTTCATCCAAGGCTTCTGATTAGGGTATGTGGTGATCTGTTTCTGGGTTGTAACACTGTCGATGGTGGTATTAATATGATCCAATACAGAGGAAGTGAATGAGTCAATGTCCGTGTGAGCGCCACTGGTGGCTTGAGAAGCAAACATACTCCAGTCTGTGTTTAGAAACCTTTCCTGGAGTGTGGAGTCTGCCCCCGCAGGCCACACCTTGATGGTCTTTACTGATGGCTTCACACGGTTGATGAGGGGTGAATATTTGGGTGATAGAAACAAAGTCAAGTCAAGTCAAGTCAACTTTATTTATATAGCGCTTTTAACAATGTAGATTGTTTCAAAGCAGCTTTACAGTGTTAAACAGGAAAATAATGCAGCATAATTTTATTCAGCTGTATAGCCATTCTGGAAAAATTTCAAGTATCATACAGTGACAGTGTGGGCTTTAGATTAATAATTTGATCAGTAATTTAGTTTAAATGGTTAATTTAGTTTATTATTTAGATGTATTTCGATGTTTAGTTGAAAAATTTAGTGTCCCCAACTGAGCACGCCAAGCCAGAGGCAACAGTGGCAAGGAAACCAAAACCCCATTAGGTGACCTAATGGAGAAAAATAAACCTTGGGAGAAACCAGGCTCAGTCGGGGTGCCAGTTCTCCTCTGGCCAATTAACAAACAGCGTATTATTATTATTATTCTGGCAGTTTTACAGCTCGGAGGTCATAATAGATCAGAATATTCGAGGGACCGGGGGCAACATGCTGGAGACGGGTTTATTGAGGATGATGTTGATTAAATAATTATTAAAGTGCAATATTCGAATGATCGGAGGCAACACGCAGGAGACGGGTTTATTGAGATGCCGTGTCGATGAGGCAGTTTCAGGGGGAGTCTAATCACGGTCTCCCAGACACTTCGGGGTCCTGTGTTGGTCTTCTCTGGGCGCAGGTCCACCATCTGATCTGGATACGGCCCGGATCCAGCTGACTGCAGTAAACCTCGGGATAAAACAGAGAGACTAACATTAGCGTAGATGCCATTCTTCTGATGATGTAACGAGTACATCAGGTGTTATGGGAAGTGTTCCCGGTTCCGGCTGACCTAGTTAATGCAGCCTAACAATCATTTCATTGAAAAAGTGTTTTATGTGTATGCCACAGTAAAGAGATGTGTTTTTAGTCTAGATTTAAACTGACAGAGTGTGTCTGCTTCCCGAACAATGTTAGGAAGACTGTTCCAGAGTTTAGGTGCTAAATAGGAAAACGATCGACCGCCTGCAGTTGATTTGGATATTCTCGGTATGATCAACTGGCCAGAATTTTGAGACCGCAGTAGACGTGATGGAGTATAATATGTTAAGAGCTCGCTCAAGTATTGGGGAGCTAAACCATTTAGTGCTTTGTAAGTAATAAGTAAGATTTTAAAATTTATGCGATGTTTAATAGGCAGCCAGTGCAGTGTTGACAGAACTGGGCTAATATGGTCATACTTCCTGGTTCTAGTAAGAACTCGAGCTGCTGCGTTTTGGACCAGCTGGAGTTTATTTATTAAGCGAGCAGGGCAACCACCCAGTAGAGCATTACAATAATCTAACCTTGAGGTCATGAACGCATGAACTAACTGTTCAGCATTTTGCATTGAGAGCATGTGCCGTAATTTAGATATATTTTTAAGATGGTAGAAAGCAGTTTTACAGATGCTAGAAACGTGGCTTTCAAACGAAAGATTGGTATCAAAGAGCACACCCAGGTTCCTCACTGACGACGAGGACTTGACAGAACAGCCATCAAGTGTTAGACAGTATTCTAGGTTACTACTTGTGGAGCTTTTTTGTCCAATAATTAAAAATTCAGTTTTTTCTGAATTGAGTTGCAGGAAATTACCAGTCATCCAATGTTTTATATCAGCTATGCATTCCGTTAATCTTGTGAATTGGTAAGTTTCTTTAGGGCGTGAAGAAATATAGAGCTGAGTATCGTCAGCATAACAATGAAAACTAACGCCATGCTTCCTAATGATATCTCCCAGTGGTAGCATGTACAGGGTGAAGAGTAGCGGTCCTAGCACTGAGCCTTGCGGTACTCCATACTGAACTTGCGATCGGTGTGACATATCTTCATTTACTACTACAAACTGATAACGGTCGCATAGGTATGATTTAAACCATGATAATGCAATTCCACTAATACCTACATAATTTTCGAGTCTATTCAAAAGAATGTTGTGGTCGATAGTATCAAATGCAGCGCTAAGATCGATTAACACTAATAGAGATACAGCCACGATCGGATGATAAGAGCAAATCATTTGTAACTCTGACGAGAGCAGTCTCAGTGCTATGATACGGTCTAAATCCTGACTGGAAATCCTCACAGATACCATTTCTTTCTAAAAAGGAACATAATTGTGAAGACACTGCCTTTTCAAGTATTTTTGACAGAAAGGGTAGATTTGAGATTGGTCTATAATTGACTAAATCTGTAGGATCAAGTTGCGGTTTTTTAATAAGTGGTTTAATAATTGCCAACTTAAAAGTTTTCGGTACATATCCTAATGACAAAGATGAATTAATGATATTAAGAAGAGGATCTATGACCTCTGGTAGCATCTCTTTTAATAGCCTAGTTGGTATAGGGTCGAGCATACATGTTGTCGATTTTGATGATTTAACGAGTTTAGCCAATTCTTCTTCTCCTATAGCAGTGAATGAGTGTAATTTTTCCTCAGTGACACTACAATGCTCTGTCTGATGTGATGCTGTATTAGACGGCTGCATGGTTAAAATTTTTTTCCTAATATTATCAATCTTACATGTGAAGAAGTTCATAAAGTCATTACTGCTGTGCTGTTTACAATCATCAGAAGTTGAAGCTTTATTTTTGGTTAATTTAGCCACTGTATCGAATAAATACCTTGGGTTGTGTTTGTTTTCTTCCAAGAGAGTTGAGAAATAAGCAGATCTAGCAGTTTTTACAGCCTTTCTGTATGTGATCATGTGCTCTTTCCACGAATTACGAAATACCTCTAATTTTGTTTTCTTCCAGCTGCGCTCCATTTTTCTGGCTGCTGTTTTAAGGGCCCGGGTGTGCTCGTTGTACCACGGCGTTGGACTATTTTCTTTAATCTTCTTTAAGCGCAGAGGAGCAACTGTGTCTAAAGTACTGCAAAAGAGAGAGTCAATAGTTTCTGTTGCAACATCGAGTTCTTCTATACTATCTGGGATGCTGAGCAGATGATACTGATGAGGGAGATTATTTAAAAAGCAATCTTTAGTAGCGGCAGTGATTGTCCTGCCATTTTTAAAGCGAGGGGGCGGCTTTGCAACCTTAGCTAAATTAAGTATACATGATACTAAGTAATGATCTGAGATGTCATCGCTCTGCTGCAGAATTTCAACGTTATCAACATTTATTCCATGTGACAATATTAGGTCTAAAGTATGATTATGGCGATGAGTGGCTCCTGACACGTGTTGCCTAACTCCAATAGAGTTTAGTGTGTCTTTAAATGCTAATCCCAATACGTCTTTTCCGTTGTCAACATGGATATTAAAATCACCAACAAAGAGAGGTGGTCTGACTGTCCCAGGTGGGGGAGGGGTGTCGCAACTTAAGTTCCCGCCATGTTTGTGTAAACATGGTCTAAGGTTTTGTTTCCTCTGGTGTGGCAGGAAACATGCTGGTGAAACTTGGGTAGCACTGACTTTAGGTTTGAATGATTAAAGTCACCTGCAACAATAAACGCAGCTTCCGGGTGATCAGTCTGTTGTTTACTGATGGCTGCGTGAAGTTCTTTCATAGCAAGCTTGGCATCAGCATCCGGGGGAATATAGGCTGCAGTGATAATAGTGGAGGTGAACTCCCGCGGTAGATAAAACGGTCTACATTTAACCATGAGAAACTCCAGGTTAGCTGAACAATGACTCCCAACAATAGCAGAGTTTGTGCACCAAGCTTTGTTAATATAAATGCACAATCCACCCCCTCTGCTCTTCCCGGAGCCATCTAGTGTTCTATCCACCCGGAGTGTGTGGCGTCCCGCTAGCTCAATAGCGGTGTCCGGTATTCCGCTGTTTAACCAGGTTTCAGTGAAGATTAGGACGTTACAGTTCAAAAGTTTCTTACTGTGTGTAATGCTGAGTCGAATCTCCTCCATTTTGTTCACTAGCGATCGTACATTGGCAAGGAAAATGCTGGGTAAAGAGAGCCGGTAAGGAGTTAGCCTTAGCTTAGCTCTTAGACCTCCACGCTTACCCCGCCTTTGTTTACGATCACAGCGCCGCCTTCTAGCACTTCCGCCCGGCTGGGCAGAGCGCATCGCCTCGGGCGTCCTAGCGATCTCAGGAAGGAGTTGAAGATTGTCCATAAAACTGTCGGAAATTCGCAAACCAATATCCAAAAGCTCACAACGGGTGTACGATGTAAAAGCACAACTGTTCTGTACGAACAGACCCGAGATGAACAAGAAAAATACCGCAAAATTGCAGAATCTGGAGAGACGCTGAGCCTCGCGATCTACTCGCGCCGCCATTTTGGTCGAAGAGAGTAATTAAGATATTATAATAATTAAGATCTGTTTGTGTATTGCTGATGCAACCCCAGTGAGTGGAGTTTGCGCCATGTAAACAATTCTTAGTGAATAGTTGCATCATGTTATAAATGTGTTTGTTGTAAACATGATTTTTGTTTACACAAATTGAGTGATGATTATTTTCAGTGGAAAGCAACAGTCTCTGTGGCACGCTGTGGAGCTTAAGTTATATTGTTTTAATGTCATTTTTTAGCAGAGCTGCAAATAAGGTTTTAACTGTCCTGTTATCTTTAGAGACATCGTCCTCATCCCTGACAAAAACCTTACCTAAATTTTCCTTTGTCATTAAAAAATTATGAAATATTTTAGCAAGTTGAGATGAAGTCTTCAGTTCCAGTCACAAATGAGTCAATGTTCATGAAGCCAGAAAAAAAGCAGTCTACCGGGATGAATAATATATCCAATAAAGCGCTCAAAAAGAAAGCAGAATAAAAAACACTGCCAGTAGTTATACATATTCCACTGGGCTTCAAACTGTGCAATTAATATTTAGATAATTAGTTAAAGAAAAATAATAACCCGTGATCTGTCTGCCCTGTTGGCTTCTGGGCGCAAAGCTTGTATTCTTAAAGAATATTAATTAAGAGGACAATAAACCAAAGAGCTTTTACTTCTCCACAGAATTTGTAAAAAAAAAAAAAAACCTGGAGCCTTGAGCCATCAGAGAGCCTTTCAGATGAAACATAATTGGAGGAATTTACCATCATAATTTTCTCAGTAATACTTTTCAGTTGGAAAGTTTCTAAACATGTCTCTGATTGAACTGAGTTCTAACAACAACAACAACAACAGAAAAATCATTACCGGCCAGCATTCTCACGTCAAATAATTAGTCCGGCTTTGTCCAAATGTTTGTGGATAATCGACGTAATTGGAAATGCTTGTGATGTAACATCACGGTCAGATTTCGGGTGGACGAAGACTCTGTTCTGATACACTTTAATTGTATACAGTGGAGCCGTGTGTTTTAGAGTCTATTCTGTTGGGATTACTGAGACACTGGCCTCCCGAATGACCTCTCTGCTAACAATCTCCACTCTCTGCTTTCTGCCATCAGACGAAGGTGTGTGCGTCCCTGCGTGTGAGAGAGATAAAGTGTGTGTGAATGTGTGTTGCGACAGCAGTCTCTCCAGCAGTCTCTCTTCTATAATGAAGGGTGTGTGTGTGTGTGTGTGTGTGTGTGTGTGAGTGTGTGCAATGTTGCAGCAGCTGTCATATTGTTGGGTGTAATTGGGACCCATTGCACCATTAAGAGGGTTATGATCATTTGTGATGGTGTGTAGCAACTGTCTACTTTTGACCTAGCAGACCATTACAGATGTAGAGCAGAACAGAGGGTTAATGACATTTGCACTCTCTCTCTCTCTCTCTCTCTCTCTCTCTCTCTCTCTCTCTCTCTCTCTCTCTCTCTCTCTCTCTCTCTCACACACACACACACACACACACACACACACACACACACATTCCATTTTGGTTCCTTGTTCTCCATTCCTGCATTGGTACAGGAACGATGCAGTATTCATGACACCAGCTTTTCTCTGAGCTGTGGATTACATTGTGCTGTAGCTTATTTAAAAATAACTGCATCTAGTTATATTTGAAGATGTTTATTTATGAAATAAGTGATAGACCATGTAAATACAATCTAAAATCAAAACAGATATCTGTGGCATCACCTCAAGGATTAGAATTGATATTCATCTTTCCAGCTTCATGTTTTTCCTTGAGCCTTTTTCATCCACCCTATACATCGCAAAAAAAAAAAAAAAAAAACATTTAATCGTGAAATCTTTAAACAAGTTTTTGTATTGAGTGAACTTAAAATGTCAAATAGCCAGTACATAAAAGCTTTTTTAATTGATGGATATGAAATATTACCGTCTGTTCTGTTTGAACTCACTGCTGTCACTCTTTGTTGCCATGGTTATTGATTTGATTTGATTATCCCATTCAGCAGTGTTCTCTCAATATATGTTGTATTTAAGTTCATGCGTTTCTGCCTTTAGTTGTACAGTCTCGCTGTCACATGGTGTTTTGGTGTTGGTTCATGTTTCATGTGTTTAGTTCATCGCGTTTACTGTCATGTTTCTAAGTTTGTCTTGTCCTTTCAGTTTCCTGGTTTTGTCATGTGTTTCATTGTCATGTGATTCCTATGCCCTCATGTGTTGTGTTGTGTCATGTCATTGGCTAATTGTCTCATCACTGTTCACAGGTGTCACTTGTCTTGTCATTTAGTCTGTGTATTTAAGCCCTCATGTTTGCCGTGTGTCCTTGTCTGTTATTGATGTTGTTACCTGCTGTATAGGTGAGAGTTATGCTTAGCCACGTCTTTTGTTTCTACTATTGCCATGTCTTTGTTTTGATATTTTGATTAAAAGCTGCACTTGGGTCCAACAACTCGCCTCGTCAGTAGAAAACCGTGACACTCGCCAATGTTATGCTTGTGTTTGCTTGCTTGCCTTTGTTTGGATTTAGCTACCTTTTGATATACCATTAAAGACTGTCTTGGATCTTTATTTTCTTCGTTGTGCGTGTTACTACAGCCAGTTTGTGACAGAAGACCAGACCTCTAAGTGATTTAAGCTGTGGCAAATGTTTTTTTTTACTTAAATTTTTTTCACCATATCACCATTGACATTTCCTCAGTTTGTTTGCTGTGCCTCGAGCAGGGAGATTGCTCCTTTGAGGACCATTTGGATGAGCTTTTAGATCTCGTTTATCAAGCACTCTTCCCAGGTGACTGCCCTTATACATTCCTCCATGTGGGACTTAAGACCATTACAAAGGCCAAGTTGTCCGGGGAAGGACCTTGAGTGAGCCTTGCCGCATATGTGGAATGGGTTCTGGATTCCTACGGATCTGTGTTCTTCGTTAGCCCAGCGGAAGATGACACCAGCCCCACTCTAAACCCAGAGCCTAGCCAGAAACCACCCAGCTGCACAGAACGTTTGCCTGAGTCCACCGCAGACAGGGAACCTTGTGAGTCTGACCAGGTGTGTGAGTGGTAGGGTTGGGCATCGTTTTGATTTGAACGATTCTGATTCCGATTCCGATTCTTAGTTTCGATTACGGTTCTTTTCGATTCTCGATTCCGATTCTTTGAGGGGTGGAGTCACAACATGTCACAGGCTCATTTCACAGAGGAAAATTGTATTTTGATTCAATAATGAGTTTTAGTTTTGGGACTTTCTCCGCTGGCATTTCCACTTGCTTTGCTGCAAAGGTGAATGGAGTTTCACACCGAGTCCCGACTTAACAATAGCATTAACAGCAGTCATATTAGGACGGCTACTAGCGTGGGCAATTTATATCTACATTTATCTACGAGGGGGGGAAATAATTTCGGTAACGTTGTTGTTCACCACAATTCGCAATTTGGTCAAGGGCTTTGTTATTACACTACAATCACTTACCTGATTATGACGAGGTGGGATAATGTTAGTTCACCCTGAAATGAAAATAAAGCCATCTTTTACTCACCCAGCTGTTGTTCAAATGTGCGTGTTCCTGTGTGTGCGCACTCCAAGCCGCAGTAGCCTCGTGCAATATTGTCATGACAACCGGTACACAATATTCACTTAAGGAGGTTATATTATTAGTATTATTTCTTATCATATACGTTATAGAAAAGACGAGAATCGCGTTTTTTTTCTATTGAGCTTGATTTCTCAAAATGGTTGTGTATGTGTATGTGTATGTGTATGTGTATGTGTATGTGTATGTGTATGTGTATGTGTATGTGTATGTGTATGTGTATGTGTATGTGTATGTGTATGTGTATGTGTGTGTGTGTGTGTGTGTGTGTGTGTGTGCTTATCGTGGGTGCAATGACAACAGTGCGAGTTATTATAGTAGGCATGAGCGCCTCATAGTGCACACAGAGGAGCGCGCTCAGAATAACGGCCGAGCTCAGTGTTTTGACTGAATAATACGGTGTCTTTCTCGCAAAACCTTATAGTGTGCCCCCTGAGCACTTTCCATATGGCGCGCGTCTCCCTGTATCGTTGCGTGATACATTTGTTTATTTTTTGTAATGTTTTAGCTGATCGCCATTCACTGCCATAATAGGAAGGAGCGCGTGCAGGAACAGTATTTTAAATGTCATAGGACATAGGGCACTGGGACAACATCAGGGTAAGTAAAAGAAGGCTTTATTTTCATTTCAGGGTGAACTCTCCCTTTAATAACGTTGGTTAGCGCAGGGTTGCCCGAGGAGGAAAGACTTGCGCAGCATTTCAAACACGCTACACTCGTTAATGTATACACCACATATTTGTAGTGCATCCTCCCGTGCAAGAAATAAGTTTGTCATATGTGTTGCACTGTGCCGACCCAGGCTTTTTTTTTTTAAGTGAAATAAAGCCACACTTTTGAGCGCCGCTTACCGTGCTCCATGGCTGCAACAGAACAAACGGGCGCGGCAAGCACTTCCGAAAACTTGCGCGTTTGGAACCGATGATCGGAATCGAAAACAAAATTTCTAAACGATTCCAATGGCATCGTTATTTTTTAAACGGTTCCAAGTTGGAACCGGTTCTCGATGCCCAACCCTAGTGAGTGGGCAGCACCATCTATCGTTGTGGGAGTCATAGTGGAGTACGAGGGTATGGAAGGGAGCCCCGCCCACACTCTCGTCACCGAGAGTGAGTTTCTGAAGACCTCAATGAACTGTTTTGATTTTGGAGAGGATGATTCCCTGCACTCCCTGATCACAGACTCGGATGATTCCCGCCCAGCCTCCCTCTCCTGCCTCCTCTCTAAACCTCAGTCTCTCCCTCTGTCCAATTTATACTGCCCCTTGTTAGTCACTCTGTTCCTCTTTAGCCTTCCCTCCAGACCTCAGCCAGTCCTTCTATCCAGTCTCCCCCATTCCCTCAGTTCCCCCTCAGCCTAACTCTCATTGGCGCGTATTCATTCCGTGAGCCATCTATGCCTGGATGTGTGGATCCCCCATGGCTCTACCTCTGGCCGCTGATCCCGTCACTCCACCTTGGCCCGTCGCCCTGACTCCTACACCTTCCTACTTCGGCTCCACCAAGGACCATCGGGCTTTTGGCTCCACCATGCTCCCCAGATGTTGCCATTCCACCTCCATGGATTTGTGCAAAGTGAAATTCTTAAATTTTAGATAAATGTCTTGAGTGAACTTAAAATGTTACATTTCGATTACTTAACTGGCATCAATGTAACAATTACCTATTTGGATTAACTAAAATGTATTTTTTGTCAAATTAATGAGTGCTATGCAAATTTTTCATTTTATTTACATGTTCTTGTTTTTTGATTGATTGATGTTAAATATTAATTTTAATGGATATTATTCATCCCTTGTTTATGCATGAAATGTGTCATGGAAAGCAAAGTGCCTGATGTTTTAAACTTGCAAAATATCCTAAAATTTCACATACAGACCTCAACACTTGATACATTAAACACAAGTTGAAAAGGTAACAACCAAATTATAATTTTAAGTAGATGAACAAACTCATCTCCAGTCAAGACAATATGCTACTTAATGCGACTACAAAATCAACAACAGCAATGTAAATAAAGCCAGTAAATGGTCAAACAATTCATCCATATTAATTATTCATACCACAATGCATGCTGGGAAAAGGTAAATGTGACTGAACCAAGGTCAAGTGAAATTTCTTACAAGCAACATTTAATCTCAATATTGCATTATTATATTATAGCAGATGTTTTACCAGTGCCCAGTTTGTTTTGGAGAGATGACCCAGAAAACCTTTTTTCTTGTCTCACCTTCAGCACTTGTTGTTAAAAATCAGAGTATCTCACAGAATAAAAGCTGTATCGAGATGCATTACTTCTATTCTTGAAAGTTTTGAATAGTAAATAATCAAATAAATATTTTGTTTTTTTTTCGTTGTTATTTATTTGACCTGATACATTATCTACAGTGTGCTGTGTAACTCCCCCACACGTGTCCAAAAATTCACTTCTCCTTCATTTATCTTCTTTATTAATCATTCCTCTGTATTGGATTCTCTCTCATCCCCCTCTCTTTTTAAACTAAATAATCCCAACCACTTCACACAAACAATTTAATCTACGGCTGGGTGAGAATTGTGTTTGTCGTGCCAAAGGCACAGTCATCCCTCATTTTCCAATCGGTTGTGGTGCTCATAATGAATGTTCCTGAGCTGGACCAACTGCTCGTAAATTAACACACGGCGCTCTGTTGCTCGCAGCATTACCACAACACTTTTGCTAGAATACAGCGAGACGTCACTGTGGAAACGGCAAACAGCACATGAAGCATTAGAAGGGCTGTGATGTGGAGGGGTCGGGGTGGTATGAAAGAATCAAAGTGCTATACTCTAAGAAGCCAATCCACTGGAAAATAGCTGCAAAACAGCCCCCAGAAACAGCTAAGAGCTTCTGAGGGAAAAGGGTGGTCTTGGGGGACTGGGAGCAAGCACATTTCTTAAATGTGAGGATTTAGGACCTGCGAGGTGAGGTTGGCCTGCCACTGAACTCTGTGTAACCTGGTTTTTACCTCATACGTGTCGCCCGAATAAGATTAGAGATCTGGAATTTGTAAATAGCATTATGTCTGGCTCACAGCTGTCTTTCCTGGGAGAGAACATTTAAAAGGGAATGGCTGGTCTGTATTGATTGAATATCGGAGAACGCGCTTGTGGCTTCCTCTCCATGGATATCCTCAGAGGTAATGATTTCCCTTAAAGTTGACAGTCACAGGAATCTTCAGTCACTAGATTGGGTTCATAAGTCAATTTGTTTGTCATTTACTGTAGGTAAAAAGAGACAAATCTATCATTTAAAGCCTTGAAATTAGGGACAAATCATTGGACTGGTAGCTTAACACTTGGTAGCGTGTCTGCTCATTAGATATTCTCTTTCCTCTTCTTGGTCAAGTTTCCGCTCAAGGATTCTGATGTGTTTCACAAGTGCAAATGTCACGTGGCAGCCATGGAATGACAGAAATGTAGTCGATGGAATTCATGAAATTTGCATGACCATTTTTGTCCTTGAATGCATAAGTGCGATATTAAAGCACACTTAACGTCATAAAAACATCATATAAATTCTTACGTATAACCAATAGTAAAATGTACTTATTTATAATATAATATAGTACAATATAATAAATACAGTATAATACAATTTTGAGTATAAAATATTGTTCATTTGCATTTCCTTTTTTTATATTTATTTATATTTTATTTTAATTATTGTTATATTTGTTGTGTTGTTGTATGGGTATTTTAGCTACTGCCTCTCTGAGAAAACACCCCTGCATCATTGTGTAGTTGTGCAGGTGTTGACTTGCAACAGGACAAGGTCACTGTTTGATTTTATTCAATACTGTTCACATCCTCTTTCTACTCAAGACAATAGTAGTGGCCCAACCTGGCCTGAGGGACACAGCTTGCGTTCATTACAAGTTCATTGCGGCTGATTTTTTTTCTCCTCTGCTCGTTTGGCCTGCTGGCAAGTCGTCTCTGTCCATCCATCCATCCGTCCAAGTGCCCTGCGGGGATGGTCATTAAGGACATCACAATGTCCATCTCTAAGACGCCTGTCTTCATCAGATGCTTGGTGGTTATGTTCCTCTTCTGCCTGAGGGGACACACGGTGGGAAAAGCATCTCGTCGCCTTACTCTTGACACTTGTGTTTCGTAATGAGGTTTAAGAGTGACTGTCCCTTTGACAGCATTTGGCCGGAGTCTGTTATGCCTGTGGTGATCTTAGCCAGCGTGATGGTTTTATGTCCTGCACCACAGATTCAAATCAGAGTAATTTAAATTTATGTTGTTTAATCTCCAGGTCTGTGACTCAATCACACCATTCAGTCTGGAATATTTCCTTTGAAATGCACCTATATTTTGCAAGATGGGTAGACAGATAGAGAGACAGACAGACACCCACAGGTGAAGTTACAGCAGGAGGCCTCCTCTGTCCCAATCGACTTAAAACAGACCCCCTAATGCGTGCAGTGAGTTTAGTGGGGGTCATTGAGAATGAATGGTGGAAAGTCACGTGAGAAGAGTCAATGTCTCCATTGCGCTATGATTGAAAATGATCGGTTGTGATTGGATATGATTGGTTTGTGCAATAAATCCCGCCTCTTGTTTTCGTGCACATTTTCAGCCTGAATGAAGATAATGATGCCGTTAATGGGAAGACCAACTCAGCCATTTTACTGCGTTACGTCACGTCAAAATCAAACTCGAAATGGGCTGAAAACATGATGACTGTGGGGGGTTTTTAAGTGAGCAATCAGCGTGGGGAAATTAAAGTTAGGCCTACTTCTTCGTGTCTGTGTCTGTGACCGGCAGTGTTTACCGGGCTTAGTAACTGCTGAAAATAAGTTGACAATTAAAAAGAAAAGCTGAACATTGGTTCACAAATAATATACATTGCTTAAATTGTTACTGCCTTTATTATTTAGTTATATAACTTGATGAAATGTATACTTGGTTTAATAAATGGACATTTACATATGTAGTTATAGCAAAAAATACAAAATATAATAGTATTTGGTCTCTTTTTTATGTAATGTTTATTTAACCAGGAACATTAAGTGTAACAGGGACATTCATTTACATTTGATATACAGTACATATAAAAAAAATGTGTTTTAATCCTTTAAAAACACCACTGCACACCACTGATAGATAGAGATAGACAGATAGATTATCATTAATGGCTGTTTCCATGGATGTAAAAAAACACTCAAGGGCAAGTTATCTGCAACCGTACCTATACTCATCCATGAATATCTATCTATCTGCAATAGACTTCAGCAGATGAAGGAAAAGATGAAGGTGCTTGCTAACACGATATGACAGTTTAAAATAAAAATCTTGTAATATTAAGTTAACACATATAAAAATGCAAACCAACACATTCTCACCTCTGAAAGGTTATCCCATTTCTTCGGGAATTTAAGTATCAGCATTTTTTTTTTTACAACCAGAGGCTGCGCAATGTTGTGGATTCTTGAAAAACACATTGATTTTTATTGTGAGTCATGGCAGCATCTGAAAAGCTGACCGTTCCAAGATGCCTGACAAGTCGAAGTGTATGGAGCACTCGAATGTGGCATCTAAGTATACATCTATGGGTGCATAAATGGTAGATAGGTAAACAGGTATGTAGGTAGATAGATAGATGGTGGATAGATAGGTACATAGGTGGTATAGTATAGTGTAGAGTGCAGTATAGTTGTATATAGATGCATAGATGATAGATATGTGAATGTGTAGGTAGGTATGTAGGTACATAGATGGATAGATAGGTGAATAGATATGTAGATACAGCATATGGATAGATAGGTGGCTACCCACCTATTTGAGGACAGATACATACATTATAGATGGATAAACGTGGATTGATAGGTACATAGGTGGATAGATGGTATATGGGTAGATAGATAGATAGATAGATAGATAGATAGATAGATAGATAGATAGATAGATAGATAGATAGATAGATAGACAGACAGACAGACAGACAGACAGACAGACAGACAGACAGACAGACAGACAGACAGACAGACAGACAGACAGACAGACAGACAGACAGACAGACAGACAGACAGACAGACAAGTAGGATAGATGGATGTCTAAGTACTTTCATCTAATGTATATCAAAGATTCATTGCTTGCAAATATTATGATATATCATTGTTTTTCGCTCATAAACTTGACACACTTGGTCTACTATGTGGAATAAAAATATTGTGTCCTGAACAAATATTCATCAGCCTGATAATGACGGATAAACAGAGAATATGTTAAACTTGGGTTTTGTAAATACTGCACTGTCTTCCCAACAAAGAGAAATCTTGTTCTTTTCAACAGCAAATAGGAATATCAAAGGCCTGAGATCTCTTGAGCGTAATGAGATTGATTTTCAAAGGGTTGCATATATCAATCTATTAAAATCACCTGACCATAGCAGATACGTCCCTCACTTACCTTTTATCTCAAAAGCTTTCTCAAGGAAAACCAAAAGGCACTACTTGGTATTTAAACTCTCTGAAAGCTTCATGCAAGTTCTCAGTTACCAACCTGTATGCCGCTGATAAGCCACTGAGCTCAGAGATTTCCTCATCTTCATACTTTGCCATTTCAACACACAGTTTGACACTTCAAACATTCTTACTCATCAAAATTTCATTAAAACTCTTCGGTGATGGTCATGCATGAACATGCTACTTCATATTTACTTATATAAATTTTTTTTTTTTTGCACAGACGCAAAAAAAAAAAAAAGTCTGACACAAAGCAGTTCCCCTTCGAGGGAACTCGAACTGCGTCATCGTGATGACACTTCGGGGAACGCCCCTCGCGTTAAGCGTCTGAAGAAACAGTAGAATCAGCCCAATCCGATTGGTGTTGCGTGATGACGTAGTATGTGACAGCATACCCGGAAGATACAAAGAGACGTCTGAACGTAACTGAGATAGCTTTTTTGCTCTTCAGCGTTAGCGCTCTGTGTTACCAGTCTGAGAGTATTTGGTGTTGTTATCTACCAACGTTGTTTTCACAAGCATACAGGGCTCGCGAATTCCATGGCCGGTCCCGTGCTGTTGAGGCAGCACGGTTGATCTATCATGGACTCGCAGATGGGTCTGTCAGGGGAACTTGAGAGTGCTTATGCATCTTCTCCTTCCCGGTGACAGCTCCATTGTTCTCCTTCCCCGCGTGGAAGCCCGCGCTGCGGCTTCTTCCCCCGGGGTGGAGGACCCGATGCGTGAGCTGTCTGATTCTTAGGAATTAGATGGGCTCCGTATCGAGGCTCGCCTTTCCTAATGCAGATTCAACCTCGAGTTGCCGAGGCGGCGCGCAGGTTTGGGTCTGTTATTAGAGTGATACAACGTGACACGGTGAGAAGGGATACTGTGGGTGCGAGACATGCAGTCAGCTCCTGAGGGGGCGGGCTGTTTTCATTCAGAAAAATCTCGACGTGTACTGCCGTGCGCCTTCGGGTGTTTCAGCCTCGCACCCGTTTGGCTTTTTTCTTGCGTTCAACCGCGTTGCTGAGGCAACGTGTGGTTTATGAGCCGTATAAAATACAATTAAGCAGTATTGTCTGATAATTGTGGCTGCGTTTTATTCTGAGGAATTAAATGAAATATGATCTGACTTTGAGGAGTTAGATATTCAGCCTATTATTCAGACCATGTTCACCGTATTTGTGAAATGTGATACTGTTTGGCTTTCTTCTCGAGGGAGGAAGGCCAATTGTATTATAACTGCTTGAGCCGCGTTGCTGAGGCAACGTGTGATTTTCGAGCCGTATATAATATAATCGAACAGTATTCGCTTTCACCTTACTATGGCTGCATTTAATTCTGAGGAATTAAATTAAAATATTATCTGACTATGAGGAGTTAGATGTATTTTTTACTCAGCCTATCATTCAGACCAGGTTGCACGGTTTGGGTGATTATGATGACATTTAATTCTGAGGAATTGAGTGTCATGTTATCTGACTTTGCTAAGTTAGATACTTAATCAGTCTGTCGCCCAAGCGTGTTTGACTTGTCTGGATATCCATCTAAGATTGGAGGTTGCGGCCCTGTCGAGCTGCTCCCTTAGATGAGGCCCCTGCTGGCCGGCCCCCTCTCCCGGGTAGGAACGATCGAGGTCCCCTCCCCTGTGGAGCTTTTGGGAATAGATGTTGTGCTCCCGCCGTCTAGTACGTTTCGGGCCACATCGTTTCTCAGCGCACGCGCGCTGCACCAGCCGCCTCTAGCAAGACCTGCGGCGGTCCAGCAAACGCGTACGCACACCGAAAATCTTCCTCGATTTCGCCCTGCCGGTTAGCCACTTCAGGGGGTCGGGGAGGAGGCTCGGTTGACACCCGAGGCCGGCCTCGAGAGGCTGGTTCCCTTAGCAGATTATCTCGGCGCATGGTTATGCCTCCGAATATATCTGCATGGGCCCTGCGTACTGTAGAACGGGGTTACAGGCCGCAGTTCAGTTCCCTCCCCCGAAGTCTAACGGGGTGGTCTGGATTGTGGTCGGCCCAGAGCAGGTGCGGGTAATGGAATAGGAAGTACACTCCCTGTCGGTTAAGGAGGCTTTGAACGTATTCCTCCGCCAGTCAGGGAGTCCGGGTCCTACAGCCGGTACTTCATAGTTCCTAAGAAGGATGGCCAGTTGCGTCCAACTTTAGATCGGAGGTACTTGGATCGTTCTCCGAGGAGATTCAGATTCAAGATGCTTGAGTGTCGTGGTTCAGATCCAGTCTGAGGACTGGTCTGTCACGGTGGATCTAAAGAGGACACATACTTCCATGTTCCATCCTTCTGTGTCACGGGGGATTCCTGAGGTTCGCTTTCGGGGGCGAAGCGTATCATTATCAGGTTCCTCCATTCGGGCATCACTGTACAGCAGTTTAGGACTGCTGGGACTTGCGGCAGCTGCGTCCAACAGAATCTCTTGGCCTGCTGCACGAGACCCCTACAGTGGTGGCTGGGAACCAGGGAGGTTTTCCTTGAGGGGAAGACCATTCTGTATGATCAGGGTAACGCGCAGATGCCTTCGCTCCCTCGTCATATGGAAGAGACCTTGGTTCCTGTCCCGGGGGCCAGTGCTGGGAGCATCATGTTGCCGGGAAACCGTTTCAACAGACGCATCCCTCACTGGTTGGGACACGGTCATGGAAGGCCGCTTTTTCAGAGGTCTGTGGGAGACCCGGCATTCTTCTTGGCACATCTACTGCCTGGAAATGCTGGCGGTCTACGAAGCTCTGAGGAGCTTCCTCCCGGACCTCCGCGGCCACCATGTCCTGATGCGGAAGTGAAACAGGGGGCTTTCCTTGAGGGGAAATTAATTCTGTATGATCAGGGTAAACGCGCAGATACCTTCGTTCCCTCGTCATATGGAAGAGACCTGGGTTCCTGTCCCGGGGGCCAGTGCTGGGAGCATCATGTTGCCGGGAAACCGTTTCAACAGACGCATCCCTCACTGGTTGGGACACGGTCATGGAAGGCCGCTTTTTCAGAGGTCTGTGGGAGACCCGGCATTCTTCCTGGCACATCAACTGCCTGGGAATGCTGGCGGTCTACTAAGCTTTGAGGAGCTTCCTCCCGGACCTCCGCGGCCACCATGTCCTGATGCGTAAGTGAACCAGGGGGCTTTCCTTGAGGGGAAATTCATTCTGTATGATCAGGGTAACGCGCAGATGCCTTCGTTCCCTTGTCATATGGAAGAGACCTTGGTTCCTGTCCCGGGGGCCAGTGCTGGGAGCATCATGTTGCCGGGAAACCGTTTCAACAGACGCATCCCTCACTGGTTGGGACACGGTCATGGAAGGCCGCTTTTTCAGAGGTCTGTGGGAGACCCGGCATTCTTCCTGGCACATCTACTGCCTGGAAATGCTGGCGGTCTACGAAGCTCTGAGGAGCTTCCTCCCGGACCTCCGCGGCCACCATGTCCTGATGCGGAAGTGAACCAGGGGGCTTTCCTTGAGGGGAAATTCATTCTGTATGATCAGGGTAAACTAAACGTGCAGATACCTTCGTTCCCTCGTCATATGGAAGAGACCTGGGTTCCTGTCCCGGGGGCCAGTGCTGGGAGCATCATGTTGCCGGGAAACCGTTTCAACAGACGCATCCCTCACTGGTTGGGACACGGTCATGGAAGGCCGCTTTTTCAGAGGTCTGTGGGAGACCCGGCATTCTTCCTGGCACATCAACTGCCTGGGAATGCTGGCGGTCTACTAAGCTCTGAGGAGCTTCCTCCCGGACCTCCGCGGCCACCATGTCCTGATGCGTAAGTGAACCAGGGGGCTTTCCTTGAGGGGAAATTCATTCTGTATGATCAGGGTAACGCGCAGATGCCTTCGTTCCCTTGTCATATGGAAGAGACCTTGGTTCCTGTCCCGGGGGCCAGTGCTGGGAGCATCATGTTGTCGGGAAACCGTTTCAACAGACGCATCCCTCACTGGTTGGGACACGGTCATGGAAGGCCGCTTTTACAGAGGTCTGTGGGAGACCCGGCATTTTTCCTGGCACATCAACTGCCTGGAAATGCTGGTGGTCTACAAAGCTCTGAGGAGCTTTCTCCCGGACCTCCGCGGCCACCATGTCCTGATACGATCCGACAATATGTCGGCAGTATCGTATCTAAACCACCAGGGGGACTGAGGTCGCGCCCTCTTTGCAGACTCGTGCATCAGGTTCTCCTGTGGTCCCAGGGGAGGTTGTCATCCCTCAGGGCGATGTACATCCCCGGGGACCAAAACTAGGGAGCAGACATCCTGTCGAGGCAGGGGCTGAGGCCCGGGGAATGGCGACTCCACCCCGAGGTGGTGGAGGCTATGTGCGAGCGGTTGGGCCCGGTGGAAGTGGATCTATTCGCGTCTCAAGAGACGTCCCACTGCCCGCTGTGGTTCTCCCTCACTCATCCGGCCCTGCTGGGGCTGGATGCCATGGCACAGATGTGGCCGAGGCTACGTCTGTACGCTTTTCCCCCGATCACTCTGCTCCCGGGAGTACTGGAGCGTTTCCGCCGGGAGGGCATCAGCCTTCTCTTAGTAGCACCCCGGTGGCCCACTTTAGTATGGTTCTCCGACATCATCTACCTGCGGGACGGTCCCCCATGGCAGGTCTCTCTGAGGAGGGACCTGCTATCTCAGGCCGAGGGCACGATTTAAGCCTACCCCCGGCCAGAGGTGTGGGGTCTCTGGGTCTGGCCCTTGAGGGGGCCCAGTACCTAGTAGAGGGCCTGTCGGCGGGTGTCGTAGAGACCCTACTCAGCTCCAGAGCTCCTTCCAGCAGGAGGTTGTACAGCCTGAAGTGGAATGTTTTCCACTTGGCGTAGAGAGCGGGAGGTGAACCCAGTTATCTGCCGGTGGCTTCAGTGCTGGAGTTCCGCCAAGACCGCTTCTCCGCCGGTCTTTCCCCGTCCACACTTAAGGCGTATGTGGCTGCCATTTGGGCTTTCCACGCACCTCTAAGTGATGGGCCGTTGGGAAGGCACTATCTGGTTGTACGATTCCTCCGTGGGGCTCGGAGGATGAGGCCTGCGGCTCATTCCAGGGTCCCAACCTGGGACCTGGCGGTGGTGCTCGAGGGTTTGGCTGAGGCCCCCTTTGAGCCGCAGGAGTCGGCTTAGGCGAGAATACGGACCATCAAGGTGGCTTTTTTCCTTGCCATCACTTCTCTGAGGAGAGTGGGGGACCTCTTTGCCCCTGGCATGGTAAAGGCCATCTTGCATCCCAGTCAGGGCTACGTGCCCAAGGTGCCATCTATTGTGGCACGGTCAGTGGTTCACCAGGCTTTTCATCCTCCACCTCACGTGACGGCGGAAGAGAGCAGACTTCACCTCCTCTGCCCCTTGCGGGCATTGAGGATCTATTTGGAGAAGTCTGCTCAATGGAGAAGGTCAGACCAGTTGTTGGTGTGTTTTGGCTCACCCAAGAAGGGGCTGCCTGCGTCCAAGCAGACGATCAGTAATTGGATTGTCCAGGCTATAGCCATGGCTTATCAGGTGCGCAACTTGCCTTCACCTTTAGCCGTGAGGGCCCATTCTACTAGGAGCATAGCTCCTCTGTGGCCCTCCTTTCTGGAGCCTCTATGCAGGAGATCTGCGAGGCGGCGGGGTGGGCCACCCCTCACACCTTCATTCGTTTTTATAGTCTGCATCTCCCTGAGACGCCTGGCGCGAGAGTGCTCGCCCCCTAGTTGTGCCTGGTTTCCAGCTTCACACTGGGGTGGGTATGATTGGTGCGGGATAGTTGGTACTTGTTCCCCGAAGTGTCATCACGATGACGCAGTTCGAGTTCCCTCGAAGGGGAACGTCTCGGGTTATGACTATAACCCTTGTTCCCCGAGAAGGGAACGAGACACTGCGTCTCGTGTCCACCCAATCATCAGAGCGCTCGCTTCATCGCAAAGAACGCTATCTCTGTTACGTTCAGACGTCTCTTTGTATCTTCCGGGTATGCCGGCACATACTACGTCATCACGCAACACCAATCGGATTGGGCTGATTCTACTGTTTCTTCAGACGCTTAACGCGAGGGGCGTTCCCCGAAGTGTCATCACGATGACGCAGTGTCTCGTTCCCTTCTCGGGGAACAAGGGTTATAGTCATAACCCGAGACGATTTTTTGGTTTGGAGAAATTCATAACTTGCTTCCATCTGATCTGTTTCCATGAGTTTTAGGAGGTTTGTCTGTGTAGTTAATTGACTTTAATAAGGAATAACTCCTTGAATTGATCACACTCTCTGAAACACTTGTCTTTCTCGCTAGCCTTCAACATCCACCCTGCTGCCTATGTCCCAAAATCACCTCTAAATGCTTCTCTTCCATTTATCTCCTTCATTAATCATTCCTCTTTATAGGATTTTATCTAATTTTCTCTCTTTTTAAACTAAATAATTCCAACCACTTCACACAAAGTACTTGTGGCAGGATGAAAACTGTGTCTGCCAGCTCAAGGATACAGATATGCATTTGCCTTTCAGTTTACTGTTAATGTTCATATAATGCAACAGGTTTGTGCATGTTAAAACCCAACCCATAGAGCTTCACTTTAAATGTGTGAGCATGAAGTTGTAAACTTTTTTGCCTGCTGAAATGAACAGTTTTTCCTATGACTGTTTTCAGTTCTGCGGTTAAAAACAGAAATCCACTGTAGAAGCAAATAGATAGACCTTTGCTAAACTGACACATTTGCCTCTTTATTTACAAAACTGATAATCTAATCTAAGCCCCGTGTTAAAAAGATCTGACAAATTCTATTTTAGTAACTGCTGCCATATGCCATAGTTTCAGGCTTATTTTTTTCTAGTGTTTGTTTTGTTCATGTTTGTTTAACATTTAATTTTACAGTATTTTTTTTACAAATATTCAAAATATTGCATTAACCCAAGCAGTCTTGTTTTTTCAAAATACATTAAAATTTTTACTACTTATGATTCATGTTTTATCAAGTTTAGCCATGCTTAGATTTTGAAGTCCAACATGAAATTTATTTAAAATGTTACTTATTGAGTCGGCACAAAATGTACGATTTTTGGATTAAAATATCCAAAAACCTCTAAAACATGTTATATATTTTGTTGACTTATGTACTTACATTATCCCAAATGTTTCAAACTATGTTTAATTCCAGAGAAATCAGCTTTTTAACCAGTGTAACAGCCTATATATGACGTCATATATGTACATTTTTTTCCCTCGATTTTCCCTTTTATTTTACCATGGAAACATTTTATTTTATTTTATTTTTATTAAGCAGGTGAGCAACTGTTTTAAATCTTCTTATCTAAAGAAATATATTGTTATACGTATATAAATATATATATTTATCCCGTTTACGTGCGACGTGCCGCCGACGACACACTGGATTTTTTTTTTCATTTAGTGAGTGACACTCAACAACTCAAATATAAAAGCTAAACATGCCACATACCTTTGGAAAGCTGAGATTCTTGTGAATCAAATGATGTAAACCATTTCAAGATGCAGTGAACACAGCAGGCACAATCAGTGTCTTTGTCAGACCACCAAACTACGCTGACCGCCAACAAATTTTTACGAATTCAAATTAAAAGTGTCCTTGTCATCCAAACATCATCTGTATTCATGAAAAAACGCTGTAATTCCACTCTTTAGGGTCCAGGCAATCCAAATTCAGTGAAATATTTAGTCCATAACACATTTATATAGCAATGAACAGCCACAGAATGTAGTAGTACCATTTCCAAAAAGCGGAGAGTGCTATCCAGTCTTCTGTCAGCACTATATGTGCTGAATGGAAAACTCCAGGAAAAAAGGTAAACAATGAAGATCGGCGAATCTAAAATGGCCGCTTGACCTCTGCACTTTTGACTGACAGCTCATTTCAACCAATTGGGGCAAGCTGTGAGGGCTTTGGAGACTCAGAGAGCCAGTCAGGCTGGAGTATCCAAGCTAAAGCCCGGCCACCTTCTTTTTCTCACCTCTTTCTCTTTGATTGACAGTGTTTCAATCCAATTGCATCAGAGATTGAAAAATGACTGACTCTTCTTATAGCCAATGAACTTCTGTAAAGATTAACACTGCGTTTTAGTGGGAGGGTCGACCTTTGTTCTTATTTTGGCTGCGCGTCATCAAAGCGCGCGCTGAGGCTGGTCTTGCGCAAGAGCGTATCCAGAGGGGAAATCCAGGGGTTTTCCGTGTTAGACACTAAATATAACACGGAAATGCACGGTTCTCACTCGAATATGCAATTGAGCAATGCTATCGGAGTGAGTGATCAGTTGGAGGAGGACATTTCTAAAGAAGAGTGAAGTTTTGAGCCATATTGACTCGTCAGAAGAGGATGCATTGCCCGAGGTGGACTTCCAAAACAACAAGGTAGTGTTTTATTATATTATAACTGCATGTTTTATTGTATTGTACTGCGTTTGGTGTGTTATTTTCGGCTAACCTCTGCCTTGTTTGTTTGGATACAGCAGGCGTGTGGAGCGCGTGTGTGTGTGTGTGTGTGTGTGTGTGTGTGTGTGTGTGTGTGTGTGTGTGTGTGTGTGTGTGTGTGTGTGTGTGTACTTGTCTACCTATCTAACAGGGGACCTTGGTGTCGTAACACACTCACTAACAGGGGACCTCTGAGCCAAGAGGGGACATTTTTCAGGTCCCCTGTTGGTCATGCTTTAAATCATGTTAAAATCAAGTAAAAACACTAAAAAAACGCTCTGGTGATTTTTTTTACTTTTGACAAAGTGGGGACCTACAAGTGTGTGTGTTTAAATCATGTGAAAATTAAGTATAAACACTCTGGTAATTTTTTAAAAACTTATGACCAAGTGGGGACCTAAGTGTGTGTGTGTGTTTAAGGTCATACTCAGCAGCTCCCCTGTAGGCTGGAGCAGGAACTGTAAGGGCTCTTAAACACACGTCGTTCACACACACTCCTCTATTGTTTGAATGGCCTGCTGTCCCAGAGAGACTCTGCTGTTTAACAGGCTGCTTACTAAAGGAACAAGCATTACATCTCTTTACTAGATACCCTGACTAGTTTCAAACTTTGCATTACTTTACAATTAAATTCTACACAGAATCCAAGAAAAAAAGGATTTAAAAATCTAAACAACCAGAATGTAATTAGAAGTTTTGTTTTTGTATTTTTTATTTTAACATATTTTAATGACAGTAGCCTATATTCATTGAACATTATTTAATTTATCAAAATAAACAGAAAATAGTACAAACTTTACTATTCTTTTAAACAAGTGTTAAGACACTATTATTAAAAAAAAAAACATTTTAGCTCAAGTATTTGTATAAATAATGTGTGACTTTTGCCCCATGTAAAATGGGGTGTAAAAGGCCCACCTTACTCCCTTATACATTTATGAGTTTTTTTAAACAAACCACTTTTGATTTATTTATGATTTACACAATGACTCGGTCCCCAGTTAGATAGTAAATCACGACACCAGTGTGTTTGCGTTGTCATTTCTTGCCATCATAAACACACTGTGGAGATTTAGAGTTTTTATAGCAATAACTGAGTTTTAAGAGTTAAATCAAGCAGAAATAGTTCTCTAATGTATTAATTGCAGATCATCAGATCAATGATTATGTTAAACACAATGACTCGGTCCCCAGTTAGATAGTAAATCACGACACCAGTGTGTTTGCGTTGTCATATCTTGCCATAAACACACTGTGGAGATTTAGAGTTTTTATAGCAATAACTGAGTTTTAAGAGTTAAATCAAGCAGAAATAGTTCTCTAATGTATTAATTGCAGATCCTCTTTGAATAATGATTATGTTAAACACAATGACTCGGTCCCCTGTTAGATAGTAAATCACGACACCAGTGTGTTTGCGTTGTCATTTCTTGCCATCTCAAACACACTGTAGATATTCACTGTATATATTGAGATAACTCAATTATATGGCGACTTGCATTAAAATGTTTATCCGTCTCAATTAAATTATGTGAACTGAATGACTTTTAACATTGACACTTTAGTTGTTTAACCAACTGATGATTTGCAACTCAGCAATCAACACACAACTGAGTTTTAAGAGTTAAATCAAGCAGAAAAAATTATCTAATGTATTAATTGCAGATCCTCTTTGAATAATGATTATGTTAAACACAATGACTCTGTCCCCTGTTAGATAGTAAATCACGACACCAGTGTGTTTGCGTTGTCATTTCTTGCCATCATAAACACACTGTGGAGATTTAGAGTTTTTATAGCAATAACTGAATTTTAAGAGTTAAATCAAGCAGAAATATTTCTCTAATGTATTAATTGCAGATCATCAGATCAATGATTATGTTAAACACAATGACTCGGTCCCCTGTTAGATAGTAAATAACGACACCAGTGTGTTTGCGTTGTCATTTCTTGCCATAAACACACTGTGGAGATTTAGAGTTTTTATAGCAATAACTGAGTTTTAAGAGTTAAATCAAGCAGAAATATTTCTCTAATGTATTAATTGCATATCCTCTTTGAATAATGATTATGTTAAACACAATGACTCGGTCCCCTGTTAGATAGTAAATAACGACACCAGTGTGTTTGCGTTGTCATTTCTTGCCATCTCAAACACACTGTGGAGATTTAGAGTTTTATAGCAATAACTGAGTTTTAAGAGTTAAATCAAGCAGAAATAGTTCTCTAATGTATTAATTGCAGATCATCTTTGAATAATGATTATGTTAAACACAATGACTCGGTCCCCTGTTAGATAGTAAATCACGACACCAGTGTGTTTGCGTTGTCATTTCTTACCATAAACACACTGTGGAGATTTAGAGTTTTTATAGCAATAACTGAGTTTTAAGAGTTAAATCAAGCAGAAAAAATTATCTAATGTATTAATTGCAGATCCTCTCTGAATAATGATTATGTTAAACACAATGACTCGGTCCCCTGTTAGATAGTAAATAACGACACCAGTGTGTTTGCGTTGTCATTTCTTGCCATCTCAAACACACTGTGGAGATTTAGAGTTTTTATAGCAATAACGGCGTTTTAAGAGTTAAATCAAGCAGAAATAGTTCTCTAATGTATTAATTGCAGATCCTCTTTGAATAATGATTATGTTAAACACAATGACTCTGTCCCCTGTTAGATAGTAAATCACGACACCAGTGTGTTTGCATTGTCATTTCTTGCCATCTCAAACACACTGTAGATATTCACTGTATATATTGAGATAACTCAATTATATGGCGACTTGCATTAAAATGTTTATCCGTCTCAATTAAATTATGTGAACTGAATGACTTTTAACATTGACACTTTAGTTGTTTAACCAACTGATGATTTGCAACTCAGCAATCAACACACAACTGAGTTTTGACCTCTAAAATCTTATTATAGTGTATTGTTATGGTAAGTATTGGTCTTTTATGTTTTAAATCAAGCAGAAATCACTCTTTAAGGAAACAATAGCAGGTCACACTTTATACAGTGAACATGATTTCCTTAAATTGACTTAAGTCCCCTGTTGGATGGTAAAACACAACGCCTGTTTGATTGCTTTGCCATTTCTTGCCATCACAAACACACTGTAGAGATTTTGAAGGTCAGAACTAAATTTTATGGTGACTTGCATGAAAATGTTCATCCGTCTCAATTAAATTATGCAAACTGAATGTCTTTTAACATTGACACTTTAGTTGAAGATTTTCAACTCAACAATCAACACACAACTGAGTTTTGACCTCCAAAATCATTATACAGTGTATATTAAATTTAAATAAAAAATATAAATTTTCTTTACAAAACAAGTTTGACTCTCTACTGCTTATTCATTATTGTTTATGTTACATGGTCCATGTTTACATTACAGTATAAAATTGTTCCTAAGTTTTCCCCTTTTATATAGATGGTAATGACTAAATATCCTTGCACACCGAAATTTTCACACATAAAAAAAAAGATCAAGCACGTTTACACACAGCCTCTGAAACTTTCCTTCGTCATAAAAAAAATTCTGATCAGGTTCAGTTTTCTGCATTTTTCGCATCCATATCAAGCATTTAAAGAGGGGTTTCAAATTTCTGTGTTATTCATTTTTGTGTTAAAATTTTGAACATAAGTTGAACAGTTTAAAAAAGAAAGTGTGAACGTTCAAATTAGCCTTTATAGTTCATAAAGTTTTGCTGGCGTTTGTATCTAATTGAGAAAAGAATGAATGTAAATTGAAAGATGTCGTCATTGAACACATTTTGTGCCAAAGCAAATAAATGATCCACAGTTTAGCCACATAGACTGATGTGATCCCTGAGTGAAGAGTTTTGAAAAAGTGATGAGTATTCAGAAATGTGTCCTAGCAGATGTTTAAAAAACCCTGTAATATCACTATTAGTAAGGGATCACTGTATAATATCAGTCTTTAAATCTGAGTTATTGAAAGTGAACGGGCAGTTCTCTTCTGATAGCATATAATTCAGTGGAAAAAGAAGTAAACTTGAGAATTACATATGGCATATCTTGCTTTATTATGCTGAGATTGATCGAGATTGACACATCCCCCAAACCCTATTTACATATGAATCCAGGAAAGGCCAAAGCCATTGTCTCACAGGTGAAGAACAGGCCTTCCAGAGCTGTTACACCCATGTCACAGAAACAAACTTCTCAAACAAACTCGAGAAAACGCTGGGATTTACCTGGGAAAATTAAATCAATGTACACTTTTTCCAATCCCTACGACACATTTTTCAATACTTGGGTCACTTTTTTAAAACTCTTCACACACTTCTCCAAAATGAATTTCAGCTTGGCACAGCAGTTATTTTAATGTTCAAAATGCACTAAAACTACCAAAAAGGATTCTGAGGATTCAAAGGAATCACCCAACAAACACACTTTTTCAATCATAAAACACAGACCTAAAACACATGATCATTACACAATGTTTTCTTTTGTGAAATTTTCTTTTCAAAATAAGACTTACACTATAATTCACTGCAGTTTATGTTACATGGTCCTTGGTCCAGTACAGTATAACATTATTCCTAAATGTTTCCCTTTTGAATGGATGGCAATGCAATTTAAAAACTAACACCAGCTAAATCTATTTGTTTTGATAGTATTTTATATTTTAGATTCAAAATACAACCCCAAATCAGAAAAAGTTGTGACAGTAAGGAAAACGCAAAAAAAAAACAAAAAAAAAGAAGTGATTTCTAAATTTACTTTGACTTGTATTTTATTGCAGACAATATGAACACAAAATATTTCATGTTTTGTCTGGTCAACTTCATGTTATTTGTAAATATGCATCCTTTCCTGTCATTCAGACCTGCAACACATTTAAAAAAAAGCTGGGACAGTAAAGCATTTACCACTTTGTAATGTTGCCATTCCTTTTCACAACACTTAAAAGACGTTTAGGGACTGAAGACACCAAGTGATGAAGTGTTTCAGGTGTAATTTTGTCTTAAGGTGGGCAACAGTACGGGGTCTTAGTTGTCCACATTCTCTATTGGAGACAGGTCGGGACTGAGGCAGGCCAGTCAAGTACCCGAACCCTCTTCCTCCGCAGCCAGGACTTTGTAATGTGTGCAGAATGTGGTTTTGCATTGTCTTGTTGAAATATGCATGGACGTCCCTGGAAAAGATGTCTTCTTGAAGGCAGCATATCATGCTCCAAAATCTCGATGAACTTTTCAGCATTAATGGAGCCTTCACAGGACCTTTCTTGGATGCTGCTTTTGTAGCAAATCATAATTACAATCACCTGTTGACATCACCTGTTTCAAATCACATCATTATTTAACCATTTTACCTTATTACTAGCCCTAAATTGCTCCTGTCCCAACTTTTTTTGAAATGTGTCTGAATTGCAGGTCTGAATGACAGGAAAGGATGCATATTTACAAATGACATGAAGTTGACCAGACAAAACATGAAATATTTTGTGTTCATATTGTCTGCAATGAAATACAAGTCAAAGTAAATGTAGAAATCACTTCTTTTTTTGTATTTGCGTTTTCCATACTGTCCCAACTTTTTCTGATTTGGGGTTGTATATTTCAATATGGTATTACTGTCTAAATGTAGCAAATTTCTATTATTTTTTTAGTTTTGTGTTAAATTTTGAACATATGTTTAACAGTTTTGAAAAGAGAATGTAAAAATGTTCAAATTGGCCTGTATAGTACATAAACTCCTAACTTCTAAAAAAATACTTCATGTGTGTATTTAGCCTAGTGTAGATCAGTTTGCTTACACATCCCCCAAACCCTATTTACATATGAATCCAGGAAAGGCCAAAGCCATTGTCTCACAGGTGAAGAACAGGCCTTCCAGAGCTGTTACACCCATGTCACAGAAACAAACTTCTCAAACAAACTCGAGAAAACGCTGGGATTTACCTGGGAAAATTAAATCAATGTACACTTTTTCCAATCCCTACGACACATTTTTCAATACTTGGGTCACTTTTTTAAAACTCTTCACACACTTCTCCAAAATGAATTTCAGCTTGGCACAGCAGTTATTTTAATGTTCAAAATGCACTAAAACTACCAAAAAGGATTCTGAGGATTCAAAGGAATCACCCAACAAACACACCTTTTCAATCATAAAACACAGACCTAAAACACATGATCATTACACAATGTTTTCTTTTGTAAAATTTTCTTTTCAAAACAAGATGTAACTACAGAAATTAATTACAGATGTAATTACATGCAGGTATATTTAAAAATGTAAGTACAATGTAAAGACATGTATGTAAACAATAAGTGCATTGTATCAAATGGATAATTAAAATGTTAGTACATAGTAGTTAAGGCCACCTTATATAAAGTGGGTCCCTTTGGATTTTAATATAATTCCTGCAGAAATGAGTTGATCATCGTTCAGACTTGAATGTGTTTGATCAGTTCTGAAAGCAGTGTGTTAGCATTCAAAGAATGTGCTAAAAATGTATAGTTTTGCAGATGGTTAGGTACGAATAACAAAAGTGTTCGTGGATTTTGGAAAATGTGGTCATTGAATGCATTTTGTGTGAAAGCAATGAAAAATGATTCACAGTTTTTAACATATCAATTTAGTATTGTCCAATGCAATAAAAAAAAAAAGTAAAGCGATATGCAGAAAGCTGTGGGGCTAAACACCAAGAAAATATCACTTCTAATAAGATGAAAATATATTTAATTTAATTTAATTTAATTTAATTTTTAAAACAATATAAAACATGTCAACAGTTTTTTTTTTTTTTTGTACATTTGCTGGGACACATTTCTCAATCCTCATCACTCTTTCACTGTTCACTTTTTGTCTTCACTCAGTGAATGTGGACAACTAAGACCCCGTACTGTTGCCCACCTTAAGACAAAATTACACCTGAAACACTTCATCACTTGGTGTCTTCAGTCCCTAAACGTCTTTTAAGTGTTGTGAAAAGGAATGGCAACATTACAAAATGGTAAATGCTTTACTGTCCCAGCTTTTTTTGAGATGTGTTGCAGGTCTGAATGACAGGAAAGGATCCATATTTACAAATGACATGAAGTTGACCAGACAAAACATGAAATATTTTGTGTTCATATTGTCTGCAATGAAATACAAGTCAAAGTAAATTTAGAAATCACCTCTCTTTTTTTTTTTCTTTTTTTTTTGCGTTTTCCATACTGTCACAACTTTTTCTGATTTGGGGTTGTATTTTGAATCTAAAATATAAAATACTATCAAAACAAATAGATTTAGCTGGTGTTAGTTTTTAAATTGCATTGCCATCCATTCAAAAGGGAAACATTTAGGAATAATGTTATACTGTACTGGACCAAGGACCATGTAACATAAACTGCAGTGAATTATAGTGTAAGTCTTATTTTGAAAAGAAAATTTCACAAAAGAAAACATTGTGTAATGATCATGTGTTTTAGGTCTGTGTTTTATGATTGAAAAAGTGTGTTTGTTGGGTGATTCCTTTGAATCCTCAGAATCCTTTTTGGTAGTTTTAGTGCATTTTGAACATTAAAATAACTGCTGTGCCAAGCTGAAATTCATTTTGGAGAAGTGTGTGAAGAGTTTTAAAAAAGTGACCCAAGTATTGAAAAATGTGTCGTAGGGATTGGAAAAAGTGTACATTGATTTAATTTTCCCAGGTAAATCCCAGCGTTTTCTCTAGTTTGTTTGAGAAGTTTGTTTCTGTGACATGGGTGTAACAGCTCTGGAAGGCCTGTTCTTCACCTGTGAGACAATGGCTTTGGCCTTTCCTGGATTCATATGTAAATAGGGTTTGGGGGATGTGTCAATCTCGATCAATCTCAGCATAATAAAGCAAGATATGCCATATGTAATTCTCAAGTTTACTTCTTTTTCCACTGAATTATATGCTATCAGAAGAGAACTGTCCGTTCACTTTCAATAACTCAGATTTAAAGACTGATATTATACAGTGATCCCTTACTAATAGTGATATTACAGGGTTTTTTAAACATCTGCTAGGACACATTTCTGAATACTCATCACTTTTTCAAAACTCTTCACTCAGGGATCACATCAGTCTATGTGGCTAAACTGTGGATCATTTATTTGCTTTGGCACAAAATGTGTTCAATGACGACATCTTTCAATTTACATTCATTCTTTTCTCAATTAGATACAAACGCCAGCAAAACTTTATGAACTATAAAGGCTAATTTGAACGTTCACACTTTCTTTTTTAAACTGTTCAACTTATGTTCAAAATTTTAACACAAAAATGAATAACACAGAAATTTGAAACCCCTCTCAAAATGCTTGATATGGATGCGAAAAATGCAGAAAACTGAACCTGATCAGAATTTTTTTTATGACGAAGGAAAGTTTCAGAGGCTGTGTGTAAACGTGCTTGATCTTTTTTTTTACGTGTGAAAATTTCGGTGTGCAAGGATATTTAGTCATTACCATCTATATAAAAGGGGAAAACTTAGGAACAATTTTATACTGTAATGTAAACATGGACCATGTAACATAAACAATAATGAATAAGCAGTAGAGAGTCAAACTTGTTTTGTAAAGAAAATTTATATTTTTTATTTAAATTTAATATACACTGTATAATGATTTTGGAGGTCAAAACTCAGTTGTGTGTTGATTGTTGAGTTGAAAATCTTCAACTAAAGTGTCAATGTTAAAAGACATTCAGTTTGCATAATTTAATTGAGACGGATGAACATTTTCATGCAAGTCACCATAAAATTTAGTTCTGACCTTCAAAATCTCTACAGTGTGTTTGTGATGGCAAGAAATGGCAAAGCAATCAAACAGGCGTTGTGTTTTACCATCCAATAGGGGACTTAAGTCAATTTAAGGAAATCATGTTCACTGTATAAAGTGTGACCTGCTATTGTTTCCTTAAAGAGTGATTTCTGCTTGATTTAAAACATAAAAGACCAATACTTACCATAACAATACACTATAATAAGATTTTAGAGGTCAAAACTCAGTTGTGTGTTGATTGCTGAGTTGCAAATCATCAGTTGGTTAAACAACTAAAGTGTCAATGTTAAAAGTCATTCAGTTCACATAATTTAATTGAGACGGATAAACATTTTAATGCAAGTCGCCATATAATTGAGTTATCTCAATATATACAGTGAATATCTACAGTGTGTTTGAGATGGCAAGAAATGACAACGCAAACACACTGGTGTCGTGATTTACTATCTAACAGGGGACAGAGTCATTGTGTTTAACATAATCATTATTCAAAGAGGATCTGCAATTAATACATTAGAGAAATATTTCTGCTTGATTTAACTCTTAAAACTCAGTTATTGCTATAAAAACTCTAAATCTCCACAGTGTGTTTATGGCAAGATATGACAACGCAAACACACTGGTGTCGTGATTTACTATCTAACAGGGGACCGAGTCATTGTGTTTAACATAATCATTATTCAGAGAGGATCTGCAATTAATACATTAGAGAAATATTTCTGCTTGATTTAACTCTTAAAACTCAGTTATTGCTATAAAAACTCTAAATCTCCACAGTGTGTTTATGGCAAGAAATGACAACGCAAACACACTGGTGTCGTGATTTACTATCTAACAGGGGACAGAGTCATTGTGTTTAACATAATCATTATTCAAAGAGGATCTGCAATTAATACATTAGATAATTTTTTCTGCTTGATTTAACTCTTAAAACTCAGTTGTGTGTTGATTGCTGAGTTGCAAATCATCAGTTGGTTAAACAACTAAAGTGTCAATGTTAAAAGTCATTCAGTTCACATAATTTAATTGAGACGGATAAACATTTTAATGCAAGTCGCCATATAATTGAGTTATCTCAATATATACAGTGAATATCTACAGTGTGTTTGAGATGGCAAGAAATGACAACGCAAACACACTGGTGTCGTGATTTACTATCTAACAGGGGACAGAGTCATTGTGTTTAACATAATCATTATTCAAAGAGGATCTGCAATTAATACATTAGAGAACTATTTCTGCTTGATTTAACTCTTAAAACTCAGTTATTGCTATAAAAACTCTAAATCTCCACAGTGTGTTTATGGCAAGATATGACAACGCAAACACACTGGTGTCGTTATTTACTATCTAACAGGGGACAGAGTCATTGTGTTTAACATAATCATTGATCTGATGATCTGCAATTAATACATTAGAGAAATATTTCTGCTTGATTTAACTCTTAAAACTCAGTTATTGCTATAAAAACTCTAAATCTCCACAGTGTGTTTATGGCAAGAAATGACAACGCAAACACACTGGTGTCGTGATTTACTATCTAACAGGGGACCGAGTCATTGTGTTTAACATAATCATTATTCAGAGAGGATCTGCAATTAATACATTAGAGAACTATTTCTGCTTGATTTAACTCTTAAAACTCAGTTATTGCTATAAAAACTCTAAATCTCCACAGTGTGTTTATGGCAAGAAATGACAACGCAAACACACTGGTGTCGTGATTTACTATCTAACAGGGGACAGAGTCATTGTGTTTAACATAATCATTGATCTGATGATCTGCAATTAATACATTAGAGAAATATTTCTGCTTGATTTAACTCTTAAAACTCAGTTATTGCTATAAAAACTCTAAATCTCCACAGTGTGTTTATGGCAAGATATGACAACGCAAACACACTGGTGTCGTTATTTACTATCTAACAGGGGACTGAGTCATTGTGTTTAACATAATGATTGATCTGATGATCTGCAATTAATACATTAGAGAAATATTTCTGCTTGATTTAACTCTTAAAATTCAGTTATTGCTATAAAAACTCTAAATCTCCACAGTGTGTTTATGGCAAGAAATGACAACGCAAACACACTGGTGTCGTTATTTACTATCTAACAGGGGACAGAGTCATTGTGTTTAACATAATCATTGATCTGATGATCTGCAATTAATACATTAGAGAAATATTTCTGCTTGATTTAACTCTTAAAACTCAGTTATTGCTATAAAAACTCTAAATCTCCACAGTGTGTTTATGGCAAGATATGACAACGCAAACACACTGGTGTCGTGATTTACTATCTAACAGGGGACAGAGTCATTGTGTTTAACATAATCATTATTCAAAGAGGATCTGCAATTAATACATTAGATAATTTTTTCTGCTTGATTTAACTCTTAAAACTCAGTTGTGTGTTGATTGCTGAGTTGCAAATCATCAGTTGGTTAAACAACTAAAGTGTCAATGTTAAAAGTCATTCAGTTCACATAATTTAATTGAGACGGATAAACATTTTAATGCAAGTCGCCATATAATTGAGTTATCTCAATATATACAGTGAATATCTACAGTGTGTTTGAGATGGCAAGAAATGACAACGCAAACACACTGGTGTCGTGATTTACTATCTAACAGGGGACAGAGTCATTGTGTTTAACATAATCATTATTCAAAGAGGATCTGCAATTAATACATTAGAGAACTATTTCTGCTTGATTTAACTCTTAAAACTCAGTTATTGCTATAAAAACTCTAAATCTCCACAGTGTGTTTATGGCAAGATATGACAACGCAAACACACTGGTGTCGTTATTTACTATCTAACAGGGGACAGAGTCATTGTGTTTAACATAATCATTGATCTGATGATCTGCAATTAATACATTAGAGAAATATTTCTGCTTGATTTAACTCTTAAAACTCAGTTATTGCTATAAAAACTCTAAATCTCCACAGTGTGTTTATGGCAAGAAATGACAACGCAAACACACTGGTGTCGTGATTTACTATCTAACAGGGGACCGAGTCATTGTGTTTAACATAATCATTATTCAGAGAGGATCTGCAATTAATACATTAGAGAACTATTTCTGCTTGATTTAACTCTTAAAACTCAGTTATTGCTATAAAAACTCTAAATCTCCACAGTGTGTTTATGGCAAGAAATGACAACGCAAACACACTGGTGTCGTGATTTACTATCTAACAGGGGACAGAGTCATTGTGTTTAACATAATCATTGATCTGATGATCTGCAATTAATACATTAGAGAAATATTTCTGCTTGATTTAACTCTTAAAACTCAGTTATTGCTATAAAAACTCTAAATCTCCACAGTGTGTTTATGGCAAGATATGACAACGCAAACACACTGGTGTCGTTATTTACTATCTAACAGGGGACTGAGTCATTGTGTTTAACATAATGATTGATCTGATGATCTGCAATTAATACATTAGAGAAATATTTCTGCTTGATTTAACTCTTAAAATTCAGTTATTGCTATAAAAACTCTAAATCTCCACAGTGTGTTTATGGCAAGAAATGACAACGCAAACACACTGGTGTCGTGATTTACTATCTAACAGGGGACAGAGTCATTGTGTTTAACATAATCATTATTCAGAGAGGATCTGCAATTAATACATTAGAGAAATATTTCTGCTTGATTTAACTCTTAAAACTCAGTTATTGCTATAAAAACTCTAAATCTCCACAGTGTGTTTATGGCAAGAAATGACAACGCAAACACACTGGTGTCGTTATTTACTATCTAACAGGGGACAGAGTCATTGTGTTTAACATAATCATTGATCTGATGATCTGCAATTAATACATTAGAGAAATATTTCTGCTTGATTTAACTCTTAAAACTCAGTTATTGCTATAAAAACTCTAAATCTCCACAGTGTGTTTATGGCAAGATATGACAACGCAAACACACTGGTGTCGTGATTTACTATCTAACAGGGGACAGAGTCATTGTGTTTAACATAATCATTATTCAAAGAGGATCTGCAATTAATACATTAGATAATTTTTTCTGCTTGATTTAACTCTTAAAACTCAGTTGTGTGTTGATTGCTGAGTTGCAAATCATCAGTTGGTTAAACAACTAAAGTGTCAATGTTAAAAGTCATTCAGTTCACATAATTTAATTGAGACGGATAAACATTTTAATGCAAGTCGCCATATAATTGAGTTATCTCAATATATACAGTGAATATCTACAGTGTGTTTGAGATGGCAAGAAATGACAACGCAAACACACTGGTGTCGTGATTTACTATCTAACAGGGGACCGAGTCATTGTGTTTAACATAATCATTATTCAAAGAGGATTTGCAATTAATACATTAGAGAACTATTTCTGCTTGATTTAACTCTTAAAACTCAGTTATTGCTATAAAAACTCTAAATCTCCACAGTGTGTTTATGGCAAGATATGACAACGCAAACACACTGGTGTCGTGATTTACTATCTAACAGGGGACAGAGTCATTGTGTTTAACATAATCATTATTCAGAGAGGATCTGCAATTAATACATTAGAGAAATATTTCTGCTTGATTTAACTCTTAAAACTCAGTTATTGCTATAAAAACTCTAAATCTCCACAGTGTGTTTATGGCAAGATATGACAACGCAAACACACTGGTGTCGTGATTTACTATCTAACAGGGGACAGAGTCATTGTGTTTAACATAATCATTATTCAAAGAGGATTTGCAATTAATACATTAGAGAACTATTTCTGCTTGATTTAACTCTTAAAACTCAGTTATTGCTATAAAAACTCTAAATCTCCACAGTGTGTTTATGGCAAGATATGACAACGCAAACACACTGGTGTCGTGATTTACTATCTAACAGGGGACAGAGTCATTGTGTTTAACATAATCATTATTCAGAGAGGATCTGCAATTAATACATTAGAGAAATATTTCTGCTTGATTTAACTCTTAAAACTCAGTTATTGCTATAAAAACTCTAAATCTCCACAGTGTGTTTATGGCAAGATATGACAACGCAAACACACTGGTGTCGTGATTTACTATCTAACAGGGGACAGAGTCATTGTGTTTAACATAATCATTATTCAGAGAGGATCTGCAATTAATACATTAGAGAAATATTTCTGCTTGATTTAACTCTTAAAACTCAGTTATTGCTATAAAAACTCTAAATCTCCACAGTGTGTTTATGGCAAGATATGACAACGCAAACACACTGGTGTCGTGATTTACTATCTAACAGGGGACAGAGTCATTGTGTTTAACATAATCATTATTCAGAGAGGATCTGCAATTAATACATTAGAGAAATATTTCTGCTTGATTTAACTCTTAAAACTCAGTTATTGCTATAAAAACTCTAAATCTCCACAGTGTGTTTATGGCAAGAAATGACAACGCAAACACACTGGTGTCGTGATTTACTATCTAACAGGGGACAGAGTCATTGTGTTTAACATAATCATTATTCAAAGAGGATCTGCAATTAATACATTAGATAATTTTTTCTGCTTGATTTAACTCTTAAAACTCAGTTGTGTGTTGATTGCTGAGTTGCAAATCATCAGTTGGTTAAACAACTAAAGTGTCAATGTTAAAAGTCATTCAGTTCACATAATTTAATTGAGACGGATAAACATTTTAATGCAAGTCGCCATATAATTGAGTTATCTCAATATATACAGTGAATATCTACAGTGTGTTTGAGATGGCAAGAAATGACAACGCAAACACACTGGTGTCGTGATTTACTATCTAACTGGGGACCGAGTCATTGTGTTTAACATAATCATTGATCTGATGATCTGCAATTAATACATTAGAGAAATATTTCTGCTTGATTTAACTCTTAAAACTCAGTTATTGCTATAAAAACTCTAAATCTCCACAGTGTGTTTATGGCAAGAAATGACAATGCAAACACACTGGTGTCGTGATTTACTATCTAACAGGGGACCGAGTCATTGTGTTTAAAGGGGCTATATGCAACTTTTTCCCCAAAATAAACGTAACAATAGCCTTTTTATTTTACCATTTATAACTCAAACATCTCCTGATGAGCATACTGACACCTTGTCCGCTCACAGTGGGTGCACCTATAAGCCTGTCTCCTATTTTTCCTATTTTCTGGCGGGTCGTCTTTTCCCGCGCTGTCTGCGGATGTGACGTCACCACCGCTGCGAGAGCGAGCAGAAAATGAGAGCAGTTCTATTTTTTGGCCACAGGTGTCAGTCGCGAGTTTAAATTTCAGAAAAACGCATATAGCCCCTTTAACATAATCATTATTCAAAGATGATCTGCAATTAATACATTAGATAATTTTTTCTGCTTGATTTAACTCTTAAAACTCAGTTGTGTGTTGATTGCTGAGTTGCAAATCATCAGTTGGTTAAACAACTAAAGTGTCAATGTTAAAAGTCATTCAGTTCACATAATTTAATTGAGACGGATAAACATTTTAATGCAAGTCGCCATATAATTGAGTTATCTCAATATATACAGTGAATATCTACAGTGTGTTTGAGATGGCAAGAAATGACAATGCAAACACACTGGTGTCGTGATTTACTATCTAACAGGGGACCGAGTCATTGTGTTTAACATAATCATTATTCAGAGAGGATCTGCAATTAATACATTAGAGAAATATTTCTGCTTGATTTAACTCTTAAAACTCAGTTATTGCTATAAAAACTCTAAATCTCCACAGTGTGTTTATGGTAAGAAATGACAACGCAAACACACTGGTGTCGTGATTTACTATCTAACAGGGGACCGAGTCATTGTGTTTAACATAATCATTATTCAAAGAGGATTTGCAATTAATACATTAGAGAACTATTTCTGCTTGATTTAACTCTTAAAACTCAGTTATTGCTATAAAAACTCTAAATCTCCACAGTGTGTTTATGGCAAGAAATGACAACGCAAACACACTGGTGTCGTGATTTACTATCTAACAGGGGACAGAGTCATTGTGTTTAACATAATCATTGATCTGATGATCTGCAATTAATACATTAGAGAAATATTTCTGCTTGATTTAACTCTTAAAACTCAGTTATTGCTATAAAAACTCTAAATCTCCACAGTGTGTTTATGGCAAGAAATGACAACGCAAACACACTGGTGTCGTGATTTACTATCTAACAGGGGACAGAGTCATTGTGTTTAACATAATCATTATTCAGAGAGGATCTGCAATTAATACATTAGAGAAATATTTCTGCTTGATTTAACTCTTAAAACTCAGTTATTGCTATAAAAACTCTAAATCTCCACAGTGTGTTTATGGCAAGAAATGACAACGCAAACACACTGGTGTCGTGATTTACTATCTAACAGGGGACAGAGTCATTGTGTTTAACATAATCATTATTCAAAGAGGATCTGCAATTAATACATTAGATAATTTTTTCTGCTTGATTTAACTCTTAAAACTCAGTTGTGTGTTGATTGCTGAGTTGCAAATCATCAGTTGGTTAAACAACTAAAGTGTCAATGTTAAAAGTCATTCAGTTCACATAATTTAATTGAGACGGATAAACATTTTAATGCAAGTCGCCATATAATTGAGTTATCTCAATATATACAGTGAATATCTACAGTGTGTTTGAGATGGCAAGAAATGACAATGCAAACACACTGGTGTCGTGATTTACTATCTAACAGGGGACCGAGTCATTGTGTTTAACATAATCATTATTCAGAGAGGATCTGCAATTAATACATTAGAGAAATATTTCTGCTTGATTTAACTCTTAAAACTCAGTTATTGCTATAAAAACTCTAAATCTCCACAGTGTGTTTATGGCAAGATATGACAACGCAAACACACTGGTGTCGTTATTTACTATCTAACAGGGGACCGAGTCATTGTGTTTAACATAATCATTGATCTGATGATCTGCAATTAATACATTAGAGAAATATTTCTGCTTGATTTAACTCTTAAAATTCAGTTATTGCTATAAAAACTCTAAATCTCCACAGTGTGTTTATGGCAAGAAATGACAACGCAAACACACTGGTGTCGTGATTTACTATCTAACAGGGGACAGAGTCATTGTGTTTAACATAATCATTATTCAAAGATGATCTGCAATTAATACATTAGAGAAATATTTCTGCTTGATTTAACTCTTAAAACTCAGTTATTGCTATAAAACTCTAAATCTCCACAGTGTGTTTATGGCAAGATATGACAACGCAAACACACTGGTGTCGTGATTTACTATCTAACAGGGGACAGAGTCATTGTGTTTAACATAATCATTATTCAGAGAGGATCTGCAATTAATACATTAGAGAAATATTTCTGCTTGATTTAACTCTTAAAACTCAGTTATTGCTATAAAAACTCTAAATCTCCACAGTGTGTTTATGGCAAGAAATGACAACGCAAACACACTGGTGTCGTTATTTACTATCTAACAGGGGACAGAGTCATTGTGTTTAACATAATCATTGATCTGATGATCTGCAATTAATACATTAGAGAAATATTTCTGCTTGATTTAACTCTTAAAACTCAGTTATTGCTATAAAAACTCTAAATCTCCACAGTGTGTTTATGGCAAGATATGACAACGCAAACACACTGGTGTCGTGATTTACTATCTAACAGGGGACAGAGTCATTGTGTTTAACATAATCATTATTCAGAGAGGATCTGCAATTAATACATTAGAGAAATATTTCTGCTTGATTTAACTCTTAAAACTCAGTTATTGCTATAAAAACTCTAAATCTCCACAGTGTGTTTATGGCAAGAAATGACAACGCAAACACACTGGTGTCGTGATTTACTATCTAACAGGGGACCGAGTCATTGTGTTTAACATAATCATTATTCAAAGAGGATCTGCAATTAATACATTAGAGAAATATTTCTGCTTGATTTAACTCTTAAAACTCAGTTATTGCTATAAAAACTCTAAATCTCCACAGTGTGTTTATGGCAAGAAATGACAACGCAAACACACTGGTGTCGTGATTTACTATCTAACAGGGGACAGAGTCATTGTGTTTAACATAATCATTATTCAAAGAGGATCTGCAATTAATACATTAGATAATTTTTTCTGCTTGATTTAACTCTTAAAACTCAGTTGTGTGTTGATTGCTGAGTTGCAAATCATCAGTTGGTTAAACAACTAAAGTGTCAATGTTAAAAGTCATTCAGTTCACATAATTTAATTGAGACGGATAAACATTTTAATGCAAGTCGCCATATAATTGAGTTATCTCAATATATACAGTGAATATCTACAGTGTGTTTGAGATGGCAAGAAATGACAACGCAAACACACTGGTGTCGTGATTTACTATCTAACAGGGGACCGAGTCATTGTGTCAAAGAGGTGTCATTGTCATTGTGTCAAATCATTATTCAAAGAGGATTTGCAATTAATACATTAGAGAACTATTTCTGCTTGATTTAACTCTTAAAACTCAGTTATTGCTATAAAAACTCTAAATCTCCACAGTGTGTTTATGGCAAGAAATGACAACGCAAACACACTGGTGTCGTGATTTACTATCTAACAGGGGACCGAGTCATTGTGTTTAACATTATCATTATTTACTATATAAAGTGATGACCTGTGATTATTACCTTAAAGAACAATTTCTGCTTGTCCAGTCCTATATTTATTAATTTTTTTATTGGTGCAAGAAATCAAATCTCACTCTAAAAATCTCAAAAACAAAGGACATTATTTGGGATTTTAGAGAGCAGAAACTATGTTTTAATTAAAAATAAGTCACACATTGAAATACCTTTACTGTAAAAAAAATTCAGGTCTCCAATTGAAAATTTTCTGTAAATTGATGCACTTTAATTCAATTAAAATTCAAGAAATTCAATTTGGCCAACTAAAAAATTTAGATGTGATCGGTCACTAGAAAATTTTCAATTGGAGACCTGATTTTTTTTTACAGTGTTGGTGTTCTTGAAAATAAGCTTAAATGAGAGATGTGGACGGATCATATACTGTAAGTATGAAGACACAACAGAGAATGAATTTCTTAAATTATTTTCTGTAATGTCCACAACATGGCTTTTTCTCCGTTGTGTGCTCATTGTGTTCCCTGATGCCTGTGTGAACATTATATAATTATATATATATATATATATATATATATATATATATATATATATATATATATATATATATATATATATATATATATATATATATATATATATATATATATATATATATATATATATATATATATATATATATATATATATATATATATATATATATATATATATTAAATAATGAAGACAGACTTGACTGCCAGCTCTCTTCCCTTTCACACACTCAGTTCCATTGCAGGCTATGGAGGTCCCCTGTTGGATAGGTAGACATCGGTCAGGTCCCCTCTTGGCATGTTTAAAAAAAAAAAAAAAAATGCTTATTTGAAGTTATATTATGAAAAAAGACCTTAAAACAAAATTTTGTATCTAAGTTTTGTTTCTTCAAAATGACTAGAAACACAGGTCCCCTCTTGGTCAGTGTGGAGTGATGGTCCCCTGTTGGTAATATAGACGTGTATGTGTGTGTGTGTGTGTGTGTGTGTGTGTGTGTGTGTGTGTGTGTGTGTGTGTGTGTGTGTGTGTGTGTGTGTGTGTGTGTGTGTGTGTGTGTGTGTGTGTGTGTGTGTGTGTGTGTGTGTGTTTGTTTGTGTGATTGCGTGCATGCATGTCTGCGTGTTAGTGTTTTATTATATTATAACTGCATGTTTTATTGTATTGTACTGCGTTTGGTGTGTTCTTCTCGGCTAACCTCTGCCGTTTTTGTTTGGATACAGCAGGCATGTGTGTGTTTGTGTGTGTGTGTTTGTTTGTGTTCTTGCGTGCGTGCATGTCTGTGTGTTAGTGTTTTTTAAATTCTCAACTCAACTCAACTCAGCTTTATTTATATAGCACCATTAAAAACAACAATTGTTGACCAAGGTGCTGTACATTATATCGAATATTAGTAAAATATAGCACCATGTAGGCTAAAACATACATTAGGACACAAAACAGACCAGACACAGCACAAATCATCTACAATTAAAAGCCAGAGAAAAAAAATTAGTTTTGAGTTTTGCTTTAAACTCGTGCAATGTAGAGGCAGTTCTAATAGAGACAGGTAAACTATTCCAAAGTTTTGGTGCAGCAATGGCAAAGGCACGGTCTCCTCTCAGTTTCAGCCTAGACCGGGGAACATTTAACAGTCTCTGGTTGGTTGACCTAAGAGACCTTCCAGAATTTTGGATCGATAGTAAATCTGACATATATACCGGAGCTGATCCATTCAATGATTTAAAAACCAGCAGTAAAACTTTAAAATCAATTCTATAACGAATGGGGAGCCAATGCAGGGATCTCAGAACTGGAGTAATGTGCTCACGTTTATGAACACCGGTGAGGAGCCGGGCAGCTGCATTTTGTACCATCTGCAGACGGTTCAAAGATGCTTGATTGATACCCATATAGAGGGAATTACAGTAGTCCAGCCTTGTGGAAATAAAAGCATGAATCACCCGTTCAAAATCCTTGAACGAGAGAAATGATTTTACTTTAGACAGTACTCGAAGATGAAAAAACTGGTTTTGACAATGTTATTAACCTGTTTGTCAAATTTAAGAGCACTATCAAAAAACACACCCAGATTTTTTACTGGGAAGACAAATAACTAAAATTAGCACTAGGGGAGCTAGCAGCTTCTGAGGATTTAAAAACTATAATCTCTGTTTTTCCTTCGTTGAGGTGAAGAAATTTCAGGGACATCCAGGCCTTTACTTCCGCTAGACAAGCCAACAGGGTATCCAAACCAACGTTATTTGTTCCCAGGGGCAGATAGATTTGCATATCGTCTGCGTAGCAATGAAAGGAGATGCCATATTTCCTAAAAATCGCCCCCAGGGGGAGCATATACAAAGAGAATAAAACCGGAGCAAGAATAGAACCTTGAGGGACAACACACATGAGAGGAGACGCATTGGAAGTAGATTCACCAATCCTAGCAGAGAATCTTCTACCAATCAAATACGATTGAAACCATTTAAGGGCATTTCTCCGAATGCCCACCCAGTGCTCCAAACGTGAGATGAGAACAGAGTGGTCAATTGTGTCAAACGCCACACTCAAATCTAACAGCACTAACACTGTGGACCTGCCAGAGTCCAGAGTCAGTAACACATCATTTAAAACTTTTACCAGAGCGGTTTCTGTGGAGTGGTATTTCCTGAAACCTGATTGGAACACCTCAAAAATCTGGTGTTCATTCAGAAAGCTCTGTAGTTGGTGAAACACTATTTTCTCTAAAATTTTAGACATAAAAGTGAGATTTGAGACTGGCCTAAAATTTGACACAACTGTCGGATCTAAATTAGTTTTTTTGAGAAGTGGACGAACAATGGCATGCTTCATGTCATCTGGTACCATAGCTGTTTCAAGGCAGCCGTTCATAATCTTTAGAACAGTAGGTCCAATCACCTCAAAAATCTGTTTAAAAAACCGTGGGGGAAGAGCGTCAAGGGGGGATCCAGAAGGTTTGAGCTGGTCTACAATATTGTGCAAATCAGGCAGCGTTACAGGTTCAAATTGACTCAGAGTGTTGGTGGAAGATGATGATATAGAAAAATCATATGAAGAAAATGAAAAAGAAGAAGAGGGGATATTTGACCTAATACCCCTTATCTTGTCCAAAAAAAAATTAAGAAATTTGTCACACATCTCCAGAGACTCGCAGGGGAAAAGTTCGGCAGAGGGGTTAATGGCAGCATTTATAGTGGAGAAAAGTGCTCTTGGATTTTGACAGTTCTTTTCAATAAGGTCTGAAAAATATTTGTCCTTTGCTGTTTTCACCCCTTTCTGATATTGTTTCAGACTGACCCTCAATATTTCATATGAGACTTGCAGCTTATCCTTTTTCCACCTTCTTTCGGCCCTCCTGCAGCCCTGACGAAGTGTGCGAGTGTCATCATTGAGCCAGGGCTCAGCCTTTGATTTATGTTTTTTGGCTTTTAAAGGAGCCAAAGAGTTTAAAATATTAGTAGAGACAGTATTGAACTGATTAAAATAATCCACACCACTACAATCCTCACAAAATAAAGATGATTGAGACACCTCCTTAAAAGCAGCAGAAAATTCAATACCCGTAGTTGGAGTAATCATACGAGACCAGCGAACAGCCTTAGTGGGTCTTGTAACATTATAACAGGTGGGGACTCTAAAAATGATAGGCTTATGATCTGAGATAACATGTTCATCTATTGCCAAATCACATACTGTCAGGCCATGTGAAAGCACTAGATCCAGAGTATGACCATGATTATGAGTGGGAACATTCACATGCTGTACCAGATCAAATGAGTCCATAAGGCTCAAAAATTCTTTGGCTAAAGCGTTATCTGGACAACATACATGTATGTTAAAATCCCCAAGGATTAAAAGTCTATCAAAATTGGGGATTGTTCCTCCTAAAAAGTCAGAAAATTCATTAATAAAATCTTTGTGTGGTTTAGGTGGTCGATAGATGACTGAAATTGCCACTGGATTATCCAATTCCAATACAAATAACCGAAGTTCAAAACTATGATAAACATTTGTCACTACCATCCGACAGCGATAGTTCTGATTAAAAATACAAGCCAGTCCTCCCCCTCGACCCACAGTACGAGCAGAGTTTAAAAATGTACAGGTGGTACCAGTTCACAAAACGGGCTCAAATCTCCTGGAGTAAGCCAAGTTTCCGTGATGAACAGAAAGTCTAGACTGCGAGAAGTAAAAAAGTCATTAAGAATAGTAGTCTTGTTTACAACTGACCTGGCGTTGATTAAAGACATCCTGATCTGCCGCGACTCCGTAGCCCGCTGTGGTGCTTGGTATAACGAACGGAGATGACTGAAGCAAACACCGCCTCGGCGCAGACGAGAATTTTTGGAAGTTGATCCGTCGGATTGCCTACGATCGGTGTATTCAAAGCCTGCAGTGGTTCCAGCAAACGCCCCACAAAGAAGCGGCCACAACCAGATGCATACGCTTGTAGGCCAGTGCGAAGCGGGAAGTCCGATTTAGACAGCAATAAAAGCCTCAACTTGACCGCAAAACCTCCGCGCCTTCCCCGTCTTTTGCGGCGCTTCCTACCCGGCAAGGGACAAGGCAGGTGGCGCAGACAGTCAGGTACAGTCACCAAAGGAGAGGCAAACTGTGCACCACACTTGACATCATGGAGTAGCTCTTCAGTTATGTGTTTAATGTCAAGCAGCGTTTGACGATCATATGTTAAAAGTGATGAAACATTTTGTAAAACAACTAACATAAAACACATTATAAGAAACAAACGGGCAGACACAACAGGCAGAACAGGCAGACGGCAGGCCACACACATCGGCGCCATCATGCTCATGCTCACAAGCCCAGCCAAATTAAATGTATTTATTTATTCTTTGTTTTTTTATGTCACAGATTATCATCTTTGAGACCGTGAGAGCATTTTGGACACGGAGGGGAGCACGCCTGCAGAGATGCCACACTCCAAGAGAGGCGGAAGAGGAGGAAAGAACGACATGTAAAGTGTGCTAATAGTTTGATATTAGATATTCTTATTAAATATGAGTGTAAGTTGTAATATTAAAGAGCTTTATAAATTCTATAACACTTGTTTTGTCTTTATTTGCACAAAGTTTAGTTTCATGAATTGCAAAAACACTATATACACTATAAAAAAAACACCATAATGTTCATGTCTCAGCAATTATTCACAAAATTATTTTAAATCTGGATAAGGAATAGAACAGCTCTAAGTGTAACCTTTCATTAGAGCCCAAAAGTATGTCTGTACATTAAAGCATTCAAGAATAGCAGCATTGTATGTGTCAATGGTTACAAAGGGTCATTTGGAGTCTCCAAGTGGCTTTTTTTGGAAAGCGCCTAGACATGAACTTAGATAAGCATGTGCAAAACACTTATTTTCTAAAGGTATAGTTATCAAATAAGAAATTGGACTTGGTAAGGCTTCATGCTGTGATCCCATTGTGTTTTCCAGCTAATAGCTCCCAGCTACAGTCATATGCAGGCATCTTTTTACAACATTTTTTTTAGCGGAATTACATATTTTCTTTTTTCAGTGTTTTAAAAGTTCTTTTACTCAATACCAGTATGACTTGCAGTGATTCTGACTGTTTAGGAACAAACCTTAGATTGTCACCTTTTAAAAGAGACCAAAAAAATAAATAAAAATAAAATATATATATATAAATATAACCGTTATATGATGAAAAATCCTAGAATGTTTTCTTCAAAAAAACGTAATTTCTTTTCGACTGAAGAAAGAAAGACATGAACATCTTGGATGAGATGGGGGTGAGTAAATTATTAGGAAATTTTAATTTTGGAGTGAACTAATCCTTTAACGTTTGTGTTTTAATTTATCTACAAAATCACTAATGTGCTTTAAATTATTTTATTTAACACAAAACCACATACAGGGACACAATGTGAGTCACCTAAACGAGTGTGCCGTCTGTCTATGAAACGCCTGGTGCCTTGCTCAAAACACACAACTTTATTCCTAAAATAATGAATATAATTAATTTGGATGATAATATATCTTCATAAAACTGTGCACTGTTTGTTTATGGGCAGGTAATGGAGTTAGGCGTGTCACAGAATCTTTTGGCTACAAGTAAAAAGCAGGAAGGCGGTCTGAAGTTCGAAGTTCACCCGCAGAGCACGAGTCCCACTCCGCCACGAAAACCAGTGCTGATACAGTGGAAATGGATAACAGACAAGTTGATTACACTTGAATTACTTTTAAATTACTTTGTTACATGAGTTTAAATGTAGGCAATATTGTATAAATGTTAAAGAGCACCTATCATGGAATTTTGAAATTTACCTTTCATGTAGTGTGTAACATAGATCTAAGTGAACAAAAACATGCTGCATAGTTTGAAATATGACAGTGCACCGTATATATAGTTATTTTCTTTCAAAAGTAAGAGTCTACTCTGAGTCATTTTTAAGAATCGTTAGAAGACCGAAGCTTTTTCTCTGACTAGATGACGTCAACTTGTCAAGTTATTTGAATACGATACGCCCACTTATTGCGCTCCAAGACGCCAGTGAAAACTAGAAAACATCATGGCGACGAGACCCTGTGTTCTGAAGTGCGACTCAAAAGCAAACTTTTTTCATCTGCCCAAGGATGAGCATTTGAAGACTAAGTGGCTGAAGACAAACCATACATCGTCGCGATTGAGTGTTTATTAGTCGTCAAATGTATGTTTCGCGATCTCAGGAAGCTTTTATTATGGACTTCTATTATGGCACATGGTTCTTCTTCGTCTGTCTGTACATGGACTACATGTGCACAGAGCGCCCTCCGGCTGCCAGTATGAATTGAAAACAACACATAAGAGACACAATCGCTCATGATTAGGCTATATCTGCGCATTTTGAGGAAGTATTGAATAAAAAATACTCCTCTGTTTAGAAATTTGACACAGACACATGAGAATCTATCAATATGTCTCCTCATCTGCACACTTTTGAACTAAAAGCCCTGAGGGATGTTGATTTGTCGCGAGTCTTCGTGAGGAGAATAGAGGAGTTTTTTTATGAATGAGATCAGCTGAGGCTCATATTACAATCAAACGGTACAGACGCGGTTTTCATATTCATAACTCCTGACACATATTAACAAATTACTGTCACTATAAGACTTTGATGGGCGTTCCGTTTCCGAAAATATCTGCACAGACTATACCAATCACAACTGACTGGGTCATCGGACCAATCACCGCAGATTAGCGTCACGTAAAGGCGGGGTTTTGAAAAGTGAATCACTAAAGGAATCATTTGAGAATCGCTGTCAAAACAGGTAAAAATAAATGCATATTATAAGAAAACTAAAGTCTTTTTTGTCATTGCATGCATGCAAAACTGTTGTTGGGGACTTCTAAAACAATATTGGAACATTTTAAATGCCATGATAAGTGCTCTTTAAAACAGTATAAAATATGCTGTATTGCTTTACTCATTGACAATAAAGGCCAATGTCTGTGGTTGTGTTGAGTATTTTACAAAGGTTTAGAGGAAATAAAAAAAGTTAATATTAATACTATATAAGTTAATATTACTCATAAATAAAAACAGTTAATATTAAATGTTATTTTAAATGTTTTTCCCCAATTATTTTATTTGTTAATGTACCAAATGCAGTTACTTAGATCTACTAAGTAATTTTTTTGCTTACATTTACTAATTTCATACGGTGTATGTAATTGATTTCACTGCTTTAAAATGTAATCAATATTTTTGATTGTAAAAATGTAAATCATAGATAAATTTTTTAGAGTGTATAGCTCAACACAATTAGTCTTATTGTTTGAATTTCTTGGGGGTTTTTTTAGGCTGCATTAACTAGGTCTGCCAGAACTGGGAACACTTCCCATAACACCTGATGTACTCGTTACATCATAAAAAGAATACGCTAATATTAGTCTCTCTATTCATCCCGAGGTTTACTGTTGTCAGCCGGATCCGGGCCGTATCCAGATCAGATGGCGGACCTGCTCCTAAACGCGACAAACGCAGCCCTGAAGTGTCAGCAGAGACCTAAGAGACTGCTGCTTTCTGAACACAAATGTGGAGGGTTAACAAAACAGCTCCTCACCTCAAATTGCAAGCATAATCCACACACCACCTCTGCAAAAGTTCTGCCTCTGCCAACTCATTTTGCAATCCCCGTGATCAAAGCCACCTCTCCACCTCAGCAAATACGGGACCTGAGCCACAAGGCACAAAACGCCTGACTCTGATCACTCAAGAAGAGAGCCAGACAGCGTAGCTTCCTCTAACATGAAACATTCACAAAGAGGGCAGTCAGCCTTTCGAGGGTTGAACAGGCGTGCTCCGCTCCCAAACACATAACACATAGTTCAGCGTGTCGCCCCCATAATAAAGTGGAAGCCAGGCCCCTAATCTTAGCATTTCTGCTGGTCATACTGCCTAAAACACAGAGTGAGACAAACAATATGACGAACAATATCACACAAATGCAAACAAACAAGAGGCTTCCTGAAGACAAAGTAGCTGGGGATTCCATGACGAAGGTGCATTTTATGGTCTTGCTGATGCACTATGCTTCATCACCTGACCTCATGTCAGCTAATCATGTTGGTGTGTATGGTGTGTATTCACACATCCTTCAGACACCAGTCACACAGAAGCGTTCCCATAGCATCAACACTATGACGCAGCGTTGAGTTTCATTCGAAAGGGAACCCTTTTTTATTATTTAATGGCTTCTTTTGAGAGAAGTGTTTGAGGGTGTTCAATTATGTGCTTAAAATGTACTGTTGCAGCAATTGGCTCACCCTAAAATAATTCTGACCAATCCTACCTTAGCAACTGTTGCCACATTCCATATTTAGAAGTTTTTCTTTTTAGAAGTCGTATGTGTTAGGATAGTTTTAAAATAAACCTTACTAATATTATCCAACAATCTGTAAAATTGTGTTGTAAATTTGTAAATGTCTCGATTCTAATTAGCAGTTTCTGCCGGGTTTTTTTTTGTCACATTACTCCATAATATAATATTTAACAGCAGATAAAAGATACTTTACAATGTCAAACTTTATTACAGACCACATAACAATATCCAATCATTTTCTTACAATTTTATGAGCACATTGTCCTCTAAATCACACTGCTCATGGACATCTCCACGTCATTCCTACAATATGTGATGCTCTATACAGCTTGTCTTAGTGAATGACAGGAGGGCTGAGCTTAGTGAAGGGTAATTGGTCTTGATTGAATGCTGACATGCGGAATTCAGGAAACAATGAGCATTTTGTGCATTTTGATTACGTTTTCCTTGTGGATGTGAATGTATGCAACTAACACACAAATTTGTTGGCAATTTTTGTTTCCAGGTGAGGTGACTGAGGTGGAGAATTACTGAGATTCCCTCCTCTGTTGTGCCCTTAAGCGAGGCACTTAACTGTGGGCTGCTCCAGGCCCTGTCCCAGCATCATGCCCCTTAAAAGCTTTGCATAAATGTCTTACTAACATCTAACATGTTATATAAATAAATGAGAACAAAATCTGGACTCTATGTGATACTGCAAAGAGTTATCAGATCATTGCCTATTACCAAGATACTTAAACTGTTTTCAGAGCAAAGATAATGTAGTCATCCGTGTGTCATCCGTTAACATTACGCAACTGTATGCTTTAATAGGCTACAGTGTAGGCTATGTCAACCAATAAAAGAAGAGGAAATCTTATATATAAAGGTGTTTTAGCTTAATTATGAGCTGTCAAGAGCTTAAAAATACCGACCTGCGACTCTTTACTTCAGGGCTGTCAGCGTTTTAGAAGTCATGCTGTTTTGATGTGCAGTACTGCTACAGTATATTGGCTAGGCTAACTATTTTTAATAGCATCTCCAGGAAGTCAAACATTAATGCGTTTCTCAGTCAGTTTTGGTATTAAAATATATTAAAGGCCTATGGGATTCTAAGCAGCTAATTGTTATCGTTTGGTCTATTTTTAAGTCAGTTTTACAAAGAGTTCACACTTCCCAACATGTATGAACGTTGTTTGCACAATTCTAGTTAATAGAGCATCACTAATTAGCACGATTGCATTTAAGAATTCACTGACAGTTTTGGCTCACACAAATTGATGAGTGACATTATTTTCTTGACACATTTTGTGCTTGAAAGTGGTGTGTTTGGAATAATAGGTAACACCAAAACATTTTACCGCTATTATTATTATTATGGCCAATGATGGCCTGCCAGTCAATGTAATTATGTAATCATTTAGTTTTCCACTTCCAAATCCTTGTCTCGCACCACTCAGTGTACATTATTCATTAATAACATATGGTTGTTGATATGCAGTTTGCATAATGTCGACTTTTCCTTTCAGATAATGGGTTTTATTGTGCTACTTGAGATTTAATGATAGGCTTTCAGTCATGTGTTTAATTGGTGACAGGGTGCTTTATTACACTATTTGTTATATATTATTATAACGGTGTCCATGCTTAGTACTTGTGTGTGTGTGTGTGTGTGTGTGTGTGTGTGTGTGTGTGTGTGTGTGTGTGTGTGTGTGTGTGTGTGTGTGTGTGTGTGTGTGTGTGTGTGTGTGTGTGTGTGTGTGTGTGTGTGTGTGTGTGTGTGTGTGTGTGTGTGTGTGTGTGTGTGTGTGTGTGTGCGTGGACTGGTAATCCCTACGTTATGGGGACAAAATGTCCCCACAAAGATGGCAATATCCGAAATCCTCGTCCTTCTTGTGGGGACATTTGCTGGTCCCCATGAGGAAAACATCTTATAAATCAGACTAAGTGATGTTTTTGAAAATGCAAAAATGCAGAATGTCTCCTGTGATGGGTAGGTTTAGGGGTAGGGGCAGTGTAGGGGGATAGAATATACAGTTTATACAGTAAAACCATTACGCCTATGGAAAGTCCCCATAAAACATGAAAACCCAATGTGTGTGTGTGTGTGTGTGTGACACAAATTTGTATAATGACATTACACTGGTATTTCAACGTAAACATGAAATATGAGGACATTTCATATGTCCTTATATTTAAAATAGCTTTAAAAACATACTAAACAATGTTTTATTAAAAATGTAATGTTTTCTGTGATGGGTAGGTTTAGGGGTAGAGGTAGTGTGGGGGATAGAATATACAGTTTGTACAGTATAAAAATCATTACGCCTGCAATGTGTGTGCGTGCGTGTGTGTGTGTGTGTGTGTGTGTGTGTGTGTGTGTGTGTGTGTGTGTGTGTGTGTGTGTGTGTGTGTGTGTGTGTGTGTGTGTGTGTGTGTGTGTGTGTGTGTGTGTGTGTGTGTGTGTGTGTGTGTGTGTGTGTGTGTGTGTGTGTGTGTGTGTGTGTGTGTGTGTGTGTGTGTGTGGACTGGTAATCATCACGTTATGGGGACAAAATGTCCCCACAAAGATAGCAATATCCGAAATCCTCATCCTTGTGGGGACATTTTTAGGTCCCCATGAGGAAAACATCTTATAAATCAGACTAAGTGATGTTTTTTGAAAATGTAAAATTGCAGAATGTCTCCTGTGAGGGTTAGGTTTAGGGGTAGGGGCAGTGTAGGGGGATAGAATATACGGTATGTACGGTATAAAAATCATTACGCCTATGGAAAGTCCCCATAAAAGATGAAAACACTACATGTGTGTGTGTGTGTGTGTGTGTGTGTGTGTGTGTGTGTGTGTGTGTGTGTGTGTGTGTGTGTGTGTGTGTGTGTGTGTGTGTGTGTGTGTGTGTGTGTGTGTCATAATAGTACATACATGTTAGTCCAAATGTCTTCAATATTATATTGTAACTAAAATATATTAAATATGTAAATAAAACAAAAAACATAGACTTACCAAATATATAGTTGTTTTCACTCACTCTCTCAGAATCAATGATGGATAAATGAGGGATTTATATGTAATGACTCCCAAAAGAAACACCATTGTCATTTTATATATTTCACCTGTTCCTTACTTGCATTTTTAAAAGTGATGTTAGGTCTTTGATTATTTCATTATCACGATCAAGATTTCACATTAAAAAAAAATTGCCTTATACCTCAGGAACGCTTCATATATTTGCTCTACACCACCTGTGGTCCCCTGAGTATATTAATATTCATTTTTATCTTCCTTGGTACCTTGTATTTAGCTTAATGCAATGTTTTATGCAGTAGGTGGTCTGGTTTTGCCTTCTGCTTTTTGCCTGACAAACACAACTCAACATGTGTTGTATTATTCAACAGTCAGACAAAAATAGTGCTGAGTACAGTTGGCCCACTAACAGCACAAAAGATCTTTATTATGCTGCTGAACACATATTACTGGGATTTCAAGTGCCCTTTCCTCAAACATAATTTCTTGGAGTTTAAAATCCTTAATATAATACATATGTATGCAATTATAGTAAAACCAGCAATTTTGAGATAAACTGTTTGCAGTATTACGTTTGTGCTTTTGTTTTATTATGAGGACTATCAGACTAAAGTTTTGTTTGGGAATGCTGAGTTTTAACTGGAGACAGCAGTGATGACAGAGGGAAGTGGATTTGAATATCATGAACCATGGAGCACAGATTTGATTGTAAAAAAAATTTTTATGCAAAAACCACTTTGAGTATGGGTAGTTCCTCCTGGAGCAGAGAATGTTCATATCTTCTTCACATCCAGTAGCTATATATTTTCTATAATAGCCTGCAAAGAGTGAATCACAAGGGCCAGTAAGGATCTATATGTCCTCAACCAAAGCCCTAGCAAAAGGTTTAAAAGCATGTCTTTATCTACTAAACTTGTCACCATGGAGACTCAGACAGAAAAAAAATAAATTAATGTGTTTTGAAAGTCCTATTCTGTCACAGATTCATGGAGGTGGATTGGACAAACGGCATGGAACACTGTTAAACTGATTTTGTCAATTCCTGGTGGTGACGGTGGTAGGAGCCAGGGAGCAGGGGCGTGATGGCAGGTGTCCAGGCCACAGCCAAACTGTGCTCCATGATCGGAGCCATGGTGGTGACAGTCCTGGTGGCAGGCAATGATGATGGAGTGAAAGCCCACTGTTTAGCCAGAGTTTCGGGGCGAGGTAGTGATGACGACGGCCCTGGCGACCACGACCAAGCCTTAGCGGCGACCTGCCTTGATGACGGTGTAGGTCCAGAGGACAGAGGGCAAGCTGAGATGAACAAGGTGGTGGCGGAGCCTGAGGAATGGCTGAGCAGGTGTGGCGTGGTGGCAGGTGTGGCGAGGTCTGACCCAGGTGGAGCCAACTGACCAAGGGAGCCCGGCGAGGCCGAATGGCCGATGGTCCAAGCTGGAATCGTGGGCGGGAGGAGCATAGGTGAGGGGGGATGGGTCGAGGAGGAGCAACGTCTGCCTGGGTCATAGGCAGAGTGGTGGGCTCCTCTTGCCTAGGTGAAGACTGCTCCCAGCTAGCCCAAGGTGGATCTGCGGCACAGAGAGGAGAGATGGATCCAGAGGGACTGGAGGGAGACGGTGACGAGTGGGTAGCAGAAATGGTTGAGGACAAGGCTGGAGAGTGAACCACAGTCTGATAATATGGGCTAAGCCCTCTAAAATGGTTTGAAGAGGTGGTGGGAGATGGAGGCAGGGTGGGACTGAGAACGAAGAATCATCCGGTTGAAGTGCTGAATGTCATGCTGCCAGTGTTACGCTCTCAGTAGCGGGAGGGTGGACTGGTGTCTCCTCCTTGCCCTCTGATTCCATTAAAGCTCCCTTGGCAGTGGATTACACAGCTGGCACATGCACCTGGTCAGACCCGCGCATCTCATGCAATGATGTTGGGCACACATGCCCTTGATGATGTAGGCTTAGGGCTCGATGTCTAAGATGGGCTCAAACTGCTTGAATCTGACCGTAGGGTTCTGGGTGAGCACTGGGGTTGGAGTGGGGCTGTTGGCATCCTCAATGGTGAAGGCTGATCCACAGGATACCAGCACCCACTCCACAAAGTCAGCGAAGCTCCCTCAAGGAGGTTCCCCGGACAACTGCGCTTGAGTGGGGTTGTTAAGTCGCACATGTAGAAACGCAGGTAGTCGTCCAGGAAAGTGGTCTGAGGCACCAGATCCAGGAACACCTGTATCCCTGCTCAAGGCAAAGGAGTTTGACTGCTGGGCTATCCATGGCTGATGAAAAAAAAGGAACAAACAGAACGGAAGACAGAACTTAAATAGTGACTCAAACAAGATGATGAATGACGTGCACATGAGCAGAATTAACTAATGATGGTAACCATGGGAACAAAGAAGTGGCAGAAGAATCAAACAAAGGAACAAAGAAACAAACTAAAAGTCCATGATGACTAAGACAAACTGAACATAATTGACCTATCGGTAAGCCCCTCCCCTCGAACGCAGATGAGCCAATAGCAGTTGAGTATCACTTGCGCTGGGACCGGAACTCGGACATCTTTAGGTGTCAGCGCCATAGAGAAACATTGGAAAATCCGAAGCTCTCATCGGTTTGATGGTGTTTATGCAACAAAAATGCTAAAATGTCGTGCCTGAGGTACTGTAACACTGATTCCAGGGATCCTGAGAGGATTTTCTGTTTGTCATACTCTCGTTAAGTTACGATTAAAGTCCCTGCTAACATACAAACCGTAATAACTAACTGTTCTCGCGTCATGTAACACTGTAGGTCAAAAACACGAAGGTCTACATTTCAGTGCCTCTCCATATTAAATTGGTTATATGTAAATTAATTTAATTTTAGATATGTTTAAGGTCTACATTATCTGTCCTACTACGGAGGACTCCTATTTTGATGAGTATTATAGTCTCCGGGTAGTGAAAGGAAGAGCTCGCACCATGGCTCACACTCACAGTTTATCGGAGTTGTTTTGCAGATACAAAGTTTACAAGTTATTAACTGCACCCTCAAAGAGTCATAAGCTCTGTGTTTATGTTTGTTTACTATTAGTTGTATGAGTGTTTTTGTGTAATTTGCTGTGTATGTTAATGGTAAAGAGGGCTAGAGAGAGAGCTAGTTTGTGAATGAGACGTTAATGCGCACTTCTTATGCTTTGTTTGTCAAAGCATAAGAAATCGATGATTTTTTGGAGTGAAAAAGGACTTTATAAACTTGATAAACCATCAGTAAAGTTTGGCCATCATACGGAATGGGGTATACGCTACATTCTGTGTCTAAACACATCTTGGGATCAGGTTTTCACACTGACAGCTGTCATTATCAGATATAGCAACTCCGTTTGTTTGTCCAAGTTAGCAACAGTAACTAAGGGGGGCGGGGATTACCGATAGGTCAAGTGTGACAATAACAGACAATGCATATTTGTCATTGTCCTTCGCAATTTGAATGTATCCATTCGATTTAAGTGTATATATCTGCAATATTTATTTATTTGTTCATTCATTCATTCATTCATTCATTCATTCATTCATTCATTCATTCATTCATTTATTGAAATCATTTTTTTTAATGTATCCATGTTTTGAATAGCATTCATTGCCAAAAAGGTATAGTTACAACATCTACCAGCAGGGGCTTACTGGGCCGTGCCAATCAATCAAACCCTGAGCTTGATGATGTTAGCTATATGCAACAGAGATCTGTGTTTTGACAGTCATGAATTCTGCAGTCTGTTGCTGCCTCAGGTTACGGCTAGCCATGTTTGTGTCTCCATTGTGCTGCAGGTTTTTCACAGAAAGACCTCAGTGACCCTGCGATGATAAAAATAAAATGTGCATTTGGAAAACAATGACATCATCAAAAAAAAATAGTAAAAAGGACTATGCATTATTTGTACGCAGGAATCGTGTTTTCTTGTGTGATACGCCCTCACCCACTGAGTATTTTTGATCATCCGCTGTGTAAGAGCAGAATAAACTTGTCACTCTGACAAAACCGCAGCAAAATCCCAGGGTTGCGATGCACATCTTTGTTTTCTTGAAAACCTCTTTGGGTCAAACCCAGTTAAAGAAGAAAATATTGACCACTGACACACAATTGTTTAAAGAAAACACTAAGAGTCTGTCTTTGTCCAATTGTTGTCATGCTTTCATCTCTCTGATTTACAAGATGGTCCTACACGGTTGTTCTCTGAATGCCCAGATCAATATAGACTCTCATTTTTAGCTGGATGACTTTGACAATGGCTGTTTTCAATGCTAGTGGTTCATCTTTTAAAAGATGGAAGAGTCTTGTAACACGCTTTAAGTATAAACTGTTAATAAAACGATTAGGTCTCTTCTGTTCAATGTGATTTCAATTGGACTTGATAATACCAAACATTAATATCTATCCGTGCCATATTGATTTCTCTGGAGCCGTGCCTTGCTCTTAGAGATTTTTTGAGTGACACCAGCATGATTCAATCGCGGACAGAAGGTTTTGATCTAATTTTTCTTCCTCTCATTGGCACAGATGCAACGGTAGATTTTGCTAAAGCTCCGATCGATACAGCTCCCGGCTCCTTGCATCTCTGCCATAGCTTAGCATTTCCTCTGCAGGAAAAGATCCCCTCGCTTATGCCTGGAGAGGCCGACACATCAACTGCTGTTGTCTTTTTATATCTCCGTGCTAAAAGCTCATGAAATGTTTTGGGATAAAACAATATTCGATTAATTCCATATACAACATGTTTTTCCCCCCACAGGAAGTGTACCAACGAGATGTTTATGGATTTTTAGTCATGGGATAATAAAGATGGAGTTTTTATTCAAAATTGCATTACTACCAATATATCATTGTCTGTAGGTTAGGAGACCTCAAGTTTATAAAGAAGTTTGAAGTGGCAAAATATGAATTTACACACACCTTGTTAATCTTCCTCATCTGAAATTAATGGACACCCACAACAACAGACAACGACCTCACAGGTGTTTACTCTACACGAGTCAATAACGACAGAACCCTTCAATTACATTCTACAGGGGATGCGGAAGGAGCATTTGTCTGAGACAATTGGCAGAAGATTGAATTGATTACCTGATTATGATGAGACAGAGTTATTATTGTCATAACTCACTCCCCATTACAGTTCTTCGGCTCTGCAGACAGGCTATAAAAAGCATTATGGCTGTAATGCGGATATAGTGTGTTTACCACCTGTTCTGAAGGGAATAGCTGGCTTAGTTTAGATATCGTCAAGATCGTTTTGCCCTGTGGTGAGAGGATCCTATTTTTACCACATATTCTTTCTTTCCTTTGTCTTATCTGAATAAGAGAAATAATTCACCCAAGTATGACGAATCTGTCTTCACCTTCTCACCTTAATGTCTTTCCATAGCCCTATGACTTTCTTTCTTTTGTGGAAAACAGAAGGAGATATATATATAGCAGGTTGTCCGAGCTGCTCTTTTCCATACAGTGAAAGTGAATCAAGTGGATCGGTTGTCAAGCTGTATATTCCTCACACAAAGCTATCATTTATTATAATTTCCTTTTTTCTTTTTAATGGCACATTTTAATCTTTAAAAATGTTTATTTAGATTTTTTTTTATAGATCTAGATTATTAATTCATAAATCTTATTAAGCGATAAAACCATAAAAACACTGAATTATCTGATATTTTGGGAAATAATAGAGTGCTTCAGGCAGGGTTGACGTAATTTTGTTAGCATCACCCTGTTTCCCACAACAAAAAGACAATATAGGATTTTTCCATTAGGTTTTGGATTATTGCAGAAAATAAGCTCTGTGACCAACAAAGTCTTATGATTTTTATGCATTTTGTTTCATCAAGATAATCTTCACAAGTTAGCCAAATGTAATATTTTTTTAAGCTTGAATACAATCGGAAGAAGTAAAAAATCACATCTCCACCACTAGTCTTCCAACAACTCTTTTAATCTATATTTAGATTTGTAATTTTTCGCCACTAGAGGACGCTTATTCAAAAGCATAGCTTGATGACGCCTTGATTTCGCAGAGCTTTTATTATGCTGCAGACGACCGCTTCCGGTCAAACATATGTGGGGTAACGCAGCACTGTTTTATAACATACATTTGGGTGTGTTGAAAGTAATGTTATGTTATAATGCTACTCTGTGCGTTGAGCTATTTATGTGTCTTGAGAAAGAAAGTTAAACAAGGAAGCTAACAAGTGGCTAAACAGGACTACAGAGGTTTTTGGGGACATTAAATGTCATCACGCCGAAGTTTTTTTTTTTTTTTAGACTATCGCAACTTCCGTTTCATGCTGACTTTAAGTTAATCACATTATTTCAGTCATTTAACAAACAAAAAAAGTATATTACTAAAATGTAACTGTAATGAAATATTAAAATAAAATGACTGACTTTGGGACGATGGAACCAGAAGATCAAAAATAGTTGTTTCTGGGTTTTAGGACTCATTTAATAACCTTTTGAGCCTAAAACTATTTAACAGGGTTTTTCTTTTAAATAAGTTTAATATTTTAATTTTTTTTTTTTATCTTCACTTGACACTTATTTCACCCTTACATTTTTTTTACTTTGACTTTAAAAGTGATTTTGACTATCAAAAAGGCATTTTAATTCAGAAATTCAAAACATGCTTGTCGTGAAAGAAATTTATGTATGTATGTACAAAAAAATAATAATGTTTTGAATAAATTTTTGAATAAATTAATAGATGAGCATCATGTCATTGACCCAAATATCTCTTTTTGTATTCTTCAGAAGAAAATCATTTGGTTTCGTAACGACATGATGGTGAGTAAATGATGACAGCATTTGAATTAATGACTAAAATGTACTTTTAATGTCCCTCCTTTGATAATAAAGCATTTGCAGTTGTTTCAGAAACAGAGCCAGTTTAAGACGAAGAAGAATGCAGCAGAAACTATGACTCATAGCTTACAATACTCTACGGTGCAGAAGATTCAGCACATATTGTTTGGTCAGTTGTTGTTTTCCCTTGTATTTCTCCCCTATAGCACTTGCTGTCAGAAGCTATGCTCTACTGTGTTTTACAGTTTTTGCAAGGTGTTGAAGAAATCTAAACATCCTTGCTGTCGGCAACGGCTCACACGCCTTGTGCTGACAGTTTGTGCTGTCAGCTTCTTCCTTCATCCTACTGTCCTCTCTGCAGAGGTGAGGCTTGTATGATTAGTGATGGCGAGGTGCAAGGAGACAGCTGAGGGAGGAGAAAAGAAGGGAGAGAGGCATGAAAGAGGACGATAGAGAGTGAGGGAGGGAGATCTATTCAGCTTGTCAGTTTGTGGTCCTGTCAGACACTTGTCCCACTGCTTTCTGATGGTTTGTCCCTCACTTCACCTTTCTGCTATAGACTGCTGCTCCTTTCTTGTGTGAGAGGCAGGTGTATGCGTGCATTCATGTGTGTGTGTGTGTGTGTGTGTGTGTGTGTGTGTGTGTGTGTGTGTGTGTGTGTGTGTGTGTGTGTGTGTGTGTGTGTGTGTGTGTGTGTGTGTGTGTGTGTGTGTGTGTGTGAGAAATTCTGGACAAAATTGTGAACCTTAGCTGAAACAACTGCGATATTCTGACACGTGTATGCTGTTGTGCTTTTCCAGTGCGCTGCAAGTCAGCAAAACGGAAGGTAACTTAATTATCAATAGACAATTATGTTTAACAGTCGATGCCAGACTATGTTTAAAACACAAAACAGCAAAAATAACATGTTTTAATTAAAGTCAACATTAATTTAAAATTGAACCTATGTCCTTTCTTAAAGGGATTGTTTATATGATGTTCATAATTTACTCACCCTCATGTCATACACACCTATATGACCTTTTTTCTTCTGCAAATCTCTACAGAAGATATTTGGAAAGTTTTTGGTAACCATACATGTTTGGTTACCATTGATTACCATTGATTTCCATTGTATGGACAAAAAACACTAAGACATTTCTCAAAATTTCTATTTTTTTGTTTCACAGAAGAAGAAAAACAGTCACACAGAATTTAAATGTTTGTGTGAAATATAACTTTAATAAGTGTCATGGCGACTAATAAACAATAGTAGCTAATTATTTGTTATATATATATAACATTTATTATAACATTACCATTTGTTAATACATTTATGTTTTTATAATAAATTAAAAACAAATAAAATAATATAAATTATTATGATTTAACAAATTACTTATTATTTTATTTATTTGTTTTTATACACCACATTTTTGAGTCATGATCTACTCATTTTGAACGGCTTTTGTACTTTTGACTGAACTGTTTTCTTGTGTTTATTTCCTTTTGTACAAACTTATTTCTACTTTTGAAATGGCTAATATTGTTTATTTGAATATTATTGGTCAATAAGTAATATTTTATATAAATAACATGCTGTAGTATAATTGGTATTGAGAAAGTGTCCGTTAGTGATTGTGATTTCGACTTCAGTGAAAGTTACATTATTACACCATTAGATGACAGCAAAGACTTTTATATTGAAAGGATGAAACAAGGTTGTAAACAAAATGGATGCAACTTAAAAATGCATTAACTAACGCTATCATGGAAAATCCCTTTAACCCCTAGGAGTCTGAGCTGTTTTGGGGCCCTTTAGAAGTTTTGACATGCTCTGACATTTGTGCATTTTTCAGTTGCTTATAAACATATTAATGGCAAAAGTGTAAATACACTGTATTCAGCACAAACTGGGCTACCATAATATGTGAGCAACATGTATGTACATGCTTGTATTTTTGAGAGAATAATGGTTATGCATAATTTTTGAAAAAACGGAAAAAAAAAAAAATTAAATTAAGGCTTCAAAACACAATAGATATGTGTTCACAAGCCCTTTGATTATTGGGTGTTTTTGATTAGATTTTTTGCCTTACACTGATGTGAGAATCATTGAGCCTACTCATTCACATAAAACAATATATTAATTTACATTTTGTAAAACACTTTTTCTTTACTCAGGCCTTATGAGAGTAGGCGTGAATGAACCATGAATAATAATGTGATCACTCCTGAGAAACAAAGACCTGCATAATAATGAGCTGCATAATAAATGAGCTTTAGGTAGGCCTACAAGATTTTAGGTTCCCTTTTGAGGGAACTCGCACTGCATCGGAACGACACTTTGGGGATGCTCCCTTAGCATCAGCGAATCTGAAGTCAGAATGACAACTAGGCCAATCCGATTGGCGTGCGTGATGACGTAACTGTGACGGCATACCCGGAAGTATAAAAGGGGATCTGGAACGTAATGTCGGCAGTTATTGCTCTTCAGCATAGCGCTCTCTGTTGAAAACAATTGTCTGTCTATTTACTGTTGTTCTGTCAGAGTGAAAGCAAAAGTGTGTGAATGATGAAGATAAGAGAGTTTAAGCAGTGTGTGCATCCGTGTCCCAGTTACATGTCGGGCTCGGATGCACACCTGCTGTGTGTGCAGTGTCTGGGTGTTCAGCATGCTCGGGCGGCTCTCGAGGGATGCTTGCGAGCATTATGAGAAGCTGACACTCAGGCTGCTCCGCTCTCGGCTGGCCGTGTTCGATGATGCCGGCCAGCCTCGTGAGCCCCGTGGATCAGTCCCGCATCCGCCGAGGCGGTGCGGCGAGGCCGGTCATGGGGCTCACGGATGGACTGTCAGCGGGACTTGGGACTGCTGAGGCATCTTCCCAGTCTTTGTCTGACAGTTCAGATGTTCCCCTTCCCCGTGTGGAAGCCCGCGCTGCGGCTTCTTCCCCCGGGGCGGAGGACCCGATGCTTGAGCGGTCTGATTCTGAGGAATTAGACGTGCTCAGCATCGAGGCAGTCGAAGTTATAAGCACTTATATATGCAAGATTCAAGCTCGCGATTGCCGAGGCAGCGCGCAGGTTATGGGTCTGCAATTAAAGTGAACACACACGATCGGTGTGCATGAGATACTGGTTGGCTTAACGGCTTGAGCCACGTTGCTGAGGCAACGTGTGGGTTACGAGTCCGTATAGTACGATAAAACAGTATCGTCTGATGATTATGGCTGCATTTAAATCTGAGGATTTAAATGAAATGTGATCTGACTCTGAGGAGTTAGATATTCAGCCTGTCATTCAGACCATGTTTCACCGTATTGTGCGATACTGTTTGGCTTTTTTCTCGAGGGATGAAAGCCAATTGTATTATGACGGCTTGAACCATGTTGCTGAGGCAACGCGGGGTTTATGAGTATGTATAAATACAAATAAAACAGTGTCGTCTGATGATTACGGCTACATTTAATTCTAAGGAATTAAATAAAATATAATCTGACTTTGAGGAGTTAGATATTCAGCCTATCATCAGACTATGTTTCACCTTATTGTGGCTGCATTTAATTCTGAGGAATTAAATTAAAATATTATCTGACTTTGAGGAGTTAGATGTATTTTTTATTCAGCCTGTCATTCAGATCAGGTTGCACGGGTTTGGTGATTATGATGGCATTTAATTCCGAGGAATTGAGTGTCATGTTATCCGACTTTGATAAGTTGGATACTTTAATTCTGTCACCCAAGCGTGTTTAACTTGTTAACTGGATATTCATCTAAGATGGAGCCCTCCTAAAGTTGATGTCGTTCTCGCCGCCTTGTGGCCTGCGGGACACATCAGTTTCAGGCAATTGCTAATCGCAGTGTCTGCCCTAGTTTTGCGGCCCTGTCGAGCTGCTCCCTTAGATGAGGCCCCTGCTGGCCAGCCCCCTCTCCCGGGTAGGAGCGATCGAGGTCGCCTCCCCTGTGGAGTTTTCGGGAATCGAGGCTGTGCTCCCGCCGTCTAGTACGCTTCGGGCCACATCCCCGCGCACGCGCACTGCACCAGCCGCCTCTTCTCTAGCAAGACTTGCGGCAGTCCAGCAAACGCGTACGCATACAGAAAATCTTCCTCGATTTCGCCCTGCCAGTTAGCCGCTTCAGGGGGTCGGGAAGGAGGCTCGGTTGACACCCGAGGCCGGCCTCGAGAGGCTGGTTCCCTTAGCAGATTATCTCGGCGCATGGTTATGCCTCCGAATATATCAGCTTGGGGCCTGTGACTGTAGAAAAGGGCATACAGACTGCAGTCCGGTTACCTTCCCCCGAAGTTCAGTGGGGTGGTCTGGACGGCAGTGGTCCCTGGGCAGGTTTGGGTAATGGAACAGGAAGTTCACTCCCTGTTGGTAGGGAGGCCACAGAATGTGCTCCTCCGCCAGACAGGGAGTCCGGGTTCTACAGCCGGTACTTCATAGTTCCTAAGAAGGATGGCGAGTTGCGTCCAACTTTAGACCTGAGGTACTTGAATCGTTCTCTGAGGAGATTCAGATTCAAGATGCTTAGCAATTCCTCCATTGTGATTCAGATCCAGTCTGAGGACTGGTCTGTCACGATGGGTCTGAAGAGGACGCATACTTCCCTGTATCCATCCTTCTGTGTCACAGGAAGTTCCTGAGGTTCGCTTTTCGGGGCAAAGCGTACCAATATCGGGTTCTTCCAGGCGGCCTAGCCCTTTGAGATTCTACACGCAGTAGCGTGTTGACGCCTTCTCAGAGAACTGTGTTCCTGGGAGTCGTATAGGATTCTCTACGTTGTGGGCACAATTGTCTCCCGCACGTATAGAGTCCATACGGGCGGTGGTCTCTAATATGAAGCTAGGCCACAGCATCACTGTGAAGCAGTTTAAGGACTGCTGGGGCTCATTGCGGCTGCGTCCAACAGAATATCTCTTGGCCTGCTGCATGAGACCCTTACAGTGGTGGCTGGGAATCAAGGGGTTTTTCCTTGAGGGGAAAACCATTCTGTATGATCAGGGTAACGCGCAGATGCCTTCGTTCCCTAGTCATATGGAAGAAACCTTGGTTTCTGTCCCAAGGGCCAGTGTTGGGAGCGTCCTGTTGCCGGAAATCTGTTTCAACAGACACCTCCCTCACTGGCTGGGACGTGGTAATGGCGGCCGCTTTGCGAGAGGTCTGTGGGAGACCCGGCATTTCTCCTGGCACATCTACTGCCTGGAAATGCTGGCAGTCTACAAAGCTCTGAGGAGTTTTTTCCCGGACCTCCGCGGCCACCATGTCCTGATACGAAGTAAACCAGGTTGCTTTCCTTGAGGGGAAATCCATTCTGTATGATCAGGGTAACGCGCAGCGGCCTTCGTTCCCTAGTCATATGGAAGAAACTTTGGTTTCTGTCCCAGGTGCCAGTGTTGGGAGCGTCCTGTTGCCGGAAATCCGTTTCAACAGACGCCTCCCTCACCGGTTGGGGCACGGCATCAAGGGGGTTTGAGGTTGCGCCCTCTATGCAGACTGGCGCATCACATCCTCCTGTGGTCCCAAGGGAAACTGTTGTCCATCAGGGCAATGTATGTCCCGGGGGTCCAAAATCAGGGAGCAGACATCCTGTCGAGGCAGGGGCTGAGGCCCGGGGAGTGGCGACTCCATCCAGAGGTGGTGGAGGCCATGTGCGAGAGGTTCGGCCCTGTGGAGGTGGACCTATCTGCGTCCTGAGAGACGTACCACTGTCCATTTTGGTTTTCCCTCACGCATCCAGCCCAGCTGGAGTTGGATGCCATGGTTCAGACGTGGCCGAGGCTGCGTCTGTACGAATTCCCCCGATTGCTCTGCTCCCGGGAGTCCTGGAGAGGGTCCGGCGACAGGGGGTCAGCCTACTTCTGGTAGCACCCCTTTGCCCGACTCGAGTTTGGTTCTCGGATATCATAGCTCTGCTAGCAGGTCAGCCGTGGGAGATTCCTCTGAGGAGGGATCTCCTATCTCAGGCGGCGGGTACAATATTTTACCCCCGCCCGGAGATTTGGAACCTGTGGGTCTGGCCCCTGAGGGGACCAGGTACCTAGAGGCCGGCCTATCGGCAGAGGTGATAGAGACCTTACTCAGTTCTAGGGCTCCATCTACGAGGAGATTGTACAGCCTCAAGTGGAATGTATTTTCCACTTGGTGCAGGGAGCGTGAGGTGGACCTAGTTAACTGCCCAGTGGCTTCAGTGCTTGAGTTCCTCCAAGATCGCTTCTCTGCGGGTCTAACCCCGTCCACACTCAAGGTGTACGTGGCTGCCATTGCGGCTTTCCACACTCCTATGGGTGATGGGCCTCTGGGTAGGCACCAGCTGGTTGTACAGTTCCTCCGTGGGGCTCGGCGGATGAGGCCTGCAGCTCGTTCCAGAGTTCCAACCTGGGACCTGGCAGTGGTTCTCGAAGGCTTGGCTGAGGCCCCCTTCGAGCCATTGTAGTCAGCTCAACCGAAAAACCTGACCCTTAAGGTGGCTTTTCTCCTCGCCATTACCTCTCTCAGGAGAGTGGGAGATCTCCAGGCCTTGGCGGTAACGCCAACCTGCCTGGAGTTTGCCCCGGGGGGAGTAAAGGCCATCTTACACCCTAGGCCGGGCTACGTGCCTAAGGTGCCATCAAGGATGGTTAGGTCATTGGTTCTGCAGGCTTTCCATCCTCCGCCTCACGTGACGGCGGAAGAGGGGAGACTTCACCTACTCTGCCCGGTTAGGGCTCTCAGAGTTTATTTGGCGAAGTCTGTACAGTGGAGGAGATCGCAACAACTTTTGGTGTGTTTTGGCTCACCCAGGAAGGGATTGCCTGCGTCTACTCAGACAATCAGTAATTGGATTGTCCAGGCAATTACCATGGCCTACCAGGTGCGCAGTTTGCCTTCACCTGTGGCCGTGAGGGCTCATTCCACAAGAGGCATGCCTCTTCGGTGGCCCTTCTTTCTGGGGTCCCCTTGCAGGATATCTGCAAGGCGGCCGGGTGGGTTAACCCACACACCTTAATCAGGTTTTATAGCCTGGATCTCCCAACGACAGCTGGTGCTAGGGTGCTCCAGTCCTAGTTGTGCCCGGTCTCCGGCTTCACATTAGGGCAGGCGCTACCCTCGGTGTGGCCTAGTGGGTACTCGTTCCCCAAAGTGTCGTTCCGATGCAGTGCGAGTTCCCTCGAAAGGGAACTGCTCGGGTTATGTATATAACCCTTGTTCCCTGAGATAGGGAACGAGCACTGCATCCCGACGCCACACCTCGGCGCGCCTGGAGCGCATGCTTCAGAGCAATTACTGCCGACATTACGTTCCAGATCCCCTTTTATACTTCCGGGTATGCCGTCACAGTTACGTCATCACGCACGCCAATCGGATTGGCCTAGTTGTCATTCTGACTTCAGATTCGCTGATGCCGAGGGAGCATCCCCAAAGTGTCGTTCCGATGCAGTGCTCGTTCCCTATCTCAGGGAACAAGGGTTATATACATAACCCGAGCAGTTTACTAGATAACAGTAACAGTAAAAAAAAAAAAAGTTTTCTTGGGGGAAAATCTAAATGTTTTTTACTTTAAGTATTTACTTAAAGCAAGCTAAATTATCTTTTGTTCTTTTGATCAAGTCAAACCAAGTCTTTTGTTAGTTGATTTTTACCAAGTTCTTGTTTCATGTTTTGGGATCTTGTAAATAAAAACTGCACTTGGGTTCTGCAACTTGCCCCCGGTGGGATATGTTACACCTAGCTATTATGTTGTGTAATATTCAGAGGTGGAAAGAGTAACAAAATATTCTACTCAAGTAAAAGTACTATTACTTCAATGAAATTTTACTTAAGTAGAAGTAGAAGTAAAAGTACTTGTCTAAAAATGTACTCAAGTAAAAGTAAAAAGTAGTTCATTTAAAATGTACTCAGAGTAAAAGTTACTGAGTTACTTTTTTTAACAGCGGGGTGGGGGACTCTCCCGTGTAGGGTTGTAATAGAATGAGATTTTCACGATATGAAAACATCAGTTTCACAGCATCACAATATTAATTATTTAATATATAAACTGTATTATTAAATTATGGTTATTATAATCACCAGTTAAAATGGCATTAAATTAATGAAACCTTTTTTCTTTTTTTTTGAACAAATGCTTTAACAAACTTGAACCATTTTTTAAATTTTTTTATTTCAATAAAACATGTCTAATGAACACTTGGGGTTACTTGACTGTAACCCTGTTCCCTGATAAAGCGGAACGAGATGCTGCATAAGCTTATGCAAATGGGGATGTCTTTGACATAACCAGCTGTGAAAATAGTGTGAAAACACGTCAATGAAATTGACCCGGGAGGTATTTATAGCCTCAGCTGGTGACGTCATAGGCGCACCTGCTGCACGAGGCTATAAATAGATGAGCTTCAGCTGGAGCAAACCAGATCTTCTTTGTTTGAAGACCAGTCCTGAAGCATCATCAGCATGGCCTAGCAATGCAGCATCTCGTTCCGCTTTATCAGGGAACAGGGTTACAGTCAAGTAACCCCAAGTGTTCCCTTTCAAAAGCTACACTCAATGCTGCATAAGCTTATGCAAATGGGAACGAGAATACCCACGCCGCCGTGCTTGATGGTGCCTGGACCCCTTACGGTTGTGTAGGTGTGCACAAGAACGCAAGAAGCCTCGGCATTAGCCTGTGATATCGACTCAAGGACATGAGAGCCCGGAGTGGCATGAGCATCCAAGCTATAAAGTCTTATGAATGTGTGCGGAGAGGACCAACCTGCCGCATCACAAACACTTTGTAAGGGAGCACCCCTTGCTAACACAGTAGAAGAGGCGACTCCCCTGGTGGAGTGAGCCCTTAATCCTATAGGCGAAGCTTGACCGCGCGCCTCATAGGCAAGAGCAGTAGCATCCCTGACCCAATGTGACATTGTTTGGTGGAGGCAGAACCTCTGTTACGGCCCCCATGGCAAACAAACAGTTGCTCTGACTTACGCCACTGGCTAGTGCGGTGGACGTAGGCCTGAAGAGCATGGACTGGACACAGTCTATGAAGTTTCTCCTGATCCGGCGTTGTGAACGGCAGAGGGCAGAAGGTTTCAAGAGTGACAGAATGTACAGTCGACAAAGGAACCATAGGCAGGTAGTCAGGGTGGGGATGCAAAATCACTTTCACCAAACCTGGGGCAAAATCTAAGCAGAATGGCGATATTGACAGAGCCTGCATGTCCCCAATTCTTTACAGAGAAGTTATAGCCATAAGAAAAAACATCTTTAGAGTCAGAAGTTTGTCAGACGCTGATTCTAGAGGTTCAAAGGGGGTCTCAACCAGACCCTCGAGGGCTAAAACTAAGTCCCATGAAGGGATCTTGGCTCTTAATGGAGGCCACAACTGCCTGGCACAACAAGGTGAGCAGGCAGAAGATGCCTCCCAAGCGGCACCCCATCCACCAGGGCATGGCAAGCCAAAAGCCATATCACCCTGCAGCCCAAGACTGGTTTCCCACTGAAGCTAAGCAGGGCTGAGCCTGGTTAGTACCTGGATGGGAGACCAACTGGGAAAATCAGGTAGCTGCTGGTAGAGGTGTTAGTGAGGCCAGCAGGGGGTGCTCACCCTGTGGTCTGTGTGGGTCCTAACGCCCCAGTATAGTGATGGGGACACTATACTGTAACAAGCACCGTCCTTCGGATGAGACGTTAAACCGAGGTCCTGACTCTCTGTGGTCATTAAAAATCCCAGGATGTCCTTCGATAAAGAGTAGGGGTGTAACCCCGGCATCCTGGCCAAATTTGCCCATTGGCCCCACTCCATCATGGCCTCCTAATCATCCCCATATACAGATTGGCTTCATCACTCTGTCTCCTCTCCACCAATCAGCTGGTGTGTGGTGGGCGTTCTGGCGCAATATGGCTGCCGTCGCATCATCCAAGTGGATGCTGCACATTGGTGGTGGTTGAGGAGATTCCCCCTTCTATATGTAAAGCGCTTTGAGTGCCTAGAAAAGCGCTATATAAATGTAACAAATTAAAAGAGCGGCCACATAAACCCTGAGTGAAGGGGCAAGCTAATGTTTCAAAGGGGGTCTCAACCAGACCCTCGAGGACTAAAGCTAAGTCCCATGAAGGGATCTTGGTTCTAACAGGTGGCCTTAACCGCCTACCCCACGAATGAAGCGAGCGAGTAGAGGATGTCTCCCGAGCGGCACCCCATCCACCAAGCCGTGGCAAGCCGAAAGAGCGGCCACATGAACCCTGAGAGTGGAGGGGCAGGTGCCTGATGACAACTTTTCTTGCAGAAAATCCAGAACTGAAGTAACCTGGCAGTTGACTGAATCTACATTGTGTCGTACACCACCTTTCAAAGACACCCCATTTATTAGCATAAACTTTCCGAGTGGAGGAAGCTCTAGCACTTAGGATGGTCTCAATAACTGCAGGCGAAAGCCCCGTGTCCCTCAGTTGGTGCCCTTCAGGGGCCAAACATGAAGGTTCCACAGGTCGGGCCTGGAATGGAATATCGTGCCCTCTGCCTGAGACAGAAGGTCCCTCTCTTCGCCGGAATCGCCCAAGGCGAGCCGTTGAGGAGAGACACTATCTCCGAGAACCAAACCCTGTTCGACCAACGCAGCGCTATCGATAAGAAGCAAGACCCTTGTTGGCGAACCCCGGCTAGAACTCCCAGGAGCAGAGCGACTGGAAGGAGGGCATACAGACGCATTTTGGGCCATGTATGAACCATCACATCCAGACCCAGCAGGGCTGGGTGACAGAGAGAAGCAGGGACATTGCGCTGTCTGAGAAGAGGCGAAGAGGTCCAATCCCTGTGGTCAGCTCTGTAAAATCTGATCCAGATCTGCTTGACTACTTCTGGGTGGAGTTTCCACCCCCCCATCTGTAACTCTGTCTGGACAGTAAATGTGCTCCCACATTCGACCGCCCTTGAATGTACACTGCTCGAGTGACAGGAACTTGTTCTGAGCCCAGAGAAAAATCTGTCTCGCTATTCTGATAGCGTGAGCACAGACCCCCCTGGTGATTATATATGAGATATTTAGCTGTACTGTCCACCCGCACTAGGACATGACAGCCCCTCAATTGGGGGAGAAAGTATTTCAGGGCCAGAAATACAGCCGTCAACTCGAGGCAGTTAATGTGCCAACTTAGTTGATGACCCTCCCATTCCCGTTGGGCTGGACGACCACTTAAGGCCGCACCCCAGCCCGTCAGGGAAGCGTCCGTCATTAGCAACTTGCGACGACAAGGTACGCCTAGAGTGGGACCCAAGGCAAAAACCGGGGTCTGAACCACATAGTTAGTGTACGAAGCCACATGGCGCGCCACTTTATTTGCCTGAGGATTGGCCCTAAGCCCTCTGGCTTTGAGCCACAACTGAAACGGTCTTATGTGCAACAACCCCAAAGGGAAACCCGTGGATGCTGATGCCATTAGACCTAACACTCTGGTGCTGATGATCAGTAAGATCTTGGTCTAGCCTGACTTTGCTCAGGGAATACTGAATGGTCTTGATTCAAGCCACCTTGGTGACCAAAAACCGAACAAACCCTAGATAAGTCGTTCTCTGGGCAGGAGAAAGAACACTTTTCTTGGTGTTGAGTCTCAACCCTAGAGAAACTAGATGAGCTAACACACTGTGTTGAAGCACCATCTTATGTGATTGTGCTAATTTTAGCAATCGCCTCTGTAATTCAAAATTTGAATGCCCCGGAATCCCAATGGAGCCGGTAATACATCCATACATTTCGTATACGTGCGGTTACAAGGCTAGCCGAATAGAAGACCCGAAATTGGTAAGCTTTTGCCCCCAAGAGCGAAACTCAGGAACTTCCTGTGTTGTGGCAGTCTTTATATGCGAATACATGTGTCCTTCGGATCAATCGTGCCGAATCCAATCACAATGTTGAATATGCAACACGACCGCCTTCACTGTAACATCTTAACCTTGAGTACTTTAACTGCTTCACGGCTTAAGACTCGAAGATCTAAGATTGGACACCCCCCCCACCCTACTGGGGACCAGGAAGTAACTGCTGTCACTTGTGACAGTACGAACGCCAACTCCGCCTTCACGGAAGTGGAGACCACGCCGTTCAAACACGGAGGACGACAAATAAATTAGTTTACTAATTTTTACTGTGCTTAACAACCATGCAGAAATGCCTGGCAGAAGTTCACACGCTGCCTGAGACTCTGAGAGTGACAATTTTAACACTTCCTGTTGAGGGGATGTTAGACGTTCTATGTCCTGGATGATAGCAGGATTTAAACACTGAACGTCTAACATTTCACTGGAAACCACTGCCCCCCCGAATCACCAGAGGCGGCGGGGATGGAGTGGTTTTGAGGATAACGGGGTGGGGCAAGCAAATGTTTGACATGCCCTGTCCCGCGGGGGCAGACTGGGCACCAGACCACCGGACTTCTTATATTGATGACAGTCCCGAGGTCTGCCCTGAGAGGTTGTTGAGGATGACGAGCTGGTCCCCAGTCTTTACGAGGGAGAGCACGACTCGCCACACTCTGCTTATTACCCCCCTAAATCTTGAAGGACCGAAGAGAGGTTATGTGGCTGACAGCCCCTCCCCTTGAGTGCATTGAGGAAGAAACTGAGTAAACACTTCCTCATGTTTCTTCCACTCCTTTAAATCTGGCCACTACAGAGTTAACTGAGTCACCAAATGAACCACTCAAATCCTTCAGAAGGTCAGCCTGATATGCCTGCAAGACAGCCATTGTGTGCAGCGCAGCACCAGCCTGTCCCCTTATATTTATAATTCTTATATAAATCATATACAATATATATTATATATATATATTCCATATAAAATAATATACAATATATAATTCATACATATATAAGCTTTGCCCACGACAGCCGACATTTATTTTCTACATGGCTTCGTGGGGAGGTATGTCTCTTTAATGAAAATGCAGACCCAGGCGAGAGATAGCTCGTGAGCGTCTCCCACCTGGGGTATTCTCACATATCCACGCGATTTCGCACCCATGATAGTCGAAAATGTCGACGTCAAGGGTACAAAAACACGTGAAGTAAATGTTTTTTCTAGACAGAAACCTCAAGCTCACTGCGTTTGGGGATCTCTCATTCACGGTACCAGACAAACTGCCCTGGCCACCGCGCGAACAACCACCTCGATAAATTCCTCGTATGGATTCACTATCATGTGAGGAACGATCGCAGGCCGGCTGCTCGAGGTCCGCGGACCCAGAGATTCATCATCATTCCCCGCGCGAGCCGAAGAAACGCTGGAGCGCGCTTCGGGATCACGCGGGGAAACATGCATTTGTTGAGCGAGCAAGCGAAAGGGACGGACCCGTCTCTTGCTCGTCAACAAACCCATTCGAGAGCTCCGAAAACTGGTGCGGACTGAAAGTAGCCCAGACGGGCATAAAGCATTCTAACTGCAAAGGCTTGCAATGCTCGCACTCGTCTGACTCAATGCAGCGGCCGCATGCTCTTCCACAAACACACACAGCAATAAACGTGTGCATCCAGTTCTGTTATTTGAAAGAGAACATGGATATACAGCGTTTTACTCTGCTGACTCGTTTCCAACTGATCAGATTTAACTAGAACTCTTTCCACTAATGTTTCTTTGTAACAGAGATGAGAAAGAGAGATAAATCTGCACACTGCCATGTTGAAAACTAACTCCTAACAAATATCTCGAGTTGAGTCTTGAAAGAGAGAGAGAATTTTTTTTTTTTTTTTCAGAGACTTTGTAACACACCATAACACAGAGTTGGTCTGAAAACAAAAAGACCTGGTTTGCTCCAGCTGAAGCTCATCTATTTATAGCCTCGTGCAGCAGGTGCGCCTATGACGTCATCAGCCGAGGCTATAAATACCTCCCGGGTCAATTTCATTGACGTGTTTTCACACTATTTTCACAGCTGGTTATGTCAAAGACATCCCCATTTGCATAAGCTTATGCAGCATTGAGTGTAGCTTTTGAAAGGGAACTAAATAAATTATTATGAATTAGATTAACAACTTTAAGAATAATAGAGTCCTAAGACATTTTTCTTTTTATGATTTAATACAAATACATTACCAAAACGGTGGAAATCAAATACTCATCCTTTAATTTTTTGGACAAAGCGCTGCTGTTTTACTCAATTAAACCATGGATTTAAAAATATATTCTTAAATAATGTTTAAATTATGTAATATTATTATTATTACTATTATTATGACAAGTATTCTATAGGCCTACAATAGTAATATATTTCTGTCACAATTTCATCTAGTTATACCGTTTATTTTGACAAGTTTTAGTGAGGACCTATTTCAGGGAAGATCTGTTTCAGAGTGTATTTGATAAGGGCTTTTAATCAAATAAAATGATGATAATGTTCATTAGGGGGTCTCAGATCAGCTCTGGAAATGTTCATACTGTATGTTCATGCCCAAATATGTTTTTTGAGACACCACGAGCACCGCGTAGGCTACTTAAGTATGTAGGCTAGTAGACGAAACGGCGCTGCTCATTCACACAGAGACAGAACAAGCAGATCATGTATTCATTTAGCAGTGTTTTGAGCTTTAATATTCACAGACCATGTCGCGATTTGATTTATTGTACAGCTCTACTGTCAATGTATTCATTAATCCATCAATTTGCGTGTTTTACGTGACATCTGCGTTGTACTGTAGGTAATTCCTGGATTCCCTCTGCATCACAGAAAACATTTGGCCCACAGAGGGATGGTGTTCCCGAACATGTTCTATGTGTTTCCTCCTTTGCATCAACATTTTTTTGCTAATTTGATATCCTCCAGGACAACACCCGGCTATTTTTTGTCTATATCCAAAGTTTTTCCATACTTTCCTGGGGTTTACGACGACGTTTCGCTTTCAGCTGGGTCTGACGTCTGTCTTGTCCGTCAGTCTCCATCTTTTTGTGATTTTTGCGTGTTCGTTCTCCCGCCTTCAATTCAATGCAGTCGTTTCCGGATCGCGTTTTTGCCCCCTTTGTATTATTTATTTTTAAAAAGTAGAAGTACGCAGAAAAACTACTCAATTACAGTAACGTGAGTAAATGTAATTCGTTACTTTCCACCTCTGGTAATATTTGTGGGAGCAGCATGCATTTTGACGAGAAAATGTCAGGGTTCTCCTCTGACAGCTCTGTATGTTTTGTCTTTGTTTAATGTGTCTTTGTTTGTGTTGTGCATGAACACATGGCTTTGTCTTGGTTTGTGTTTGCCATGTGCTCCCTGTGTCCTGCCTCCTTGTTTCCTGTTACCACGCCTTGTTTAGTCCTTGTCTAGTCCTCATTGATTAACTGATTGTGTGCTCACCTGTTCCTTGTCTGAGTGTGCTCACCCTTTCCTCATGTTTTCTGCTCCTTGTTTGTCTGAGTGTGTTCACCTGTTCCTCATGTTCTCTGCTCCTTGTTTGTCTGAGTGTGTTCACCTGTTCCTCTTGTTCTCTGCTCCCTTTATAAGGTGTGTTCTTTCCCTCATGTGGTTGCTGGTTCGTTATACGTTATACCTATGTGTGTTATACTAGTAGTGCTAAGTTTTGTGCTGCCTTTTGGTCTTGTCTCCTTGTTTTCTGTCTCTAGTTCCTGTCCTGCAAGTAGAGCTTCCCTGGCAGCTTGCTCTCCTTGCCTAGCTGAAAGCTTGGTGAGTTTCCTGATATGACCTGACTGCATTACCCTAGGAATCCTGCCTGGCCATCGCTGGTATCCTCTGGTCTCATGCTGCTCTGTCAGAACTGCTCTCCCGTCTACCACCTTCTGGAGCTAGTTATTGTGGCTGCTCTTCCTGCCTGTGATTGTGCTCCTAACCCGCCTACTGTTTGGACTGTTCACCTCCTCACCATTTCTTGTCTTGTCTGCTGTTTGTCAATAAACCCCTGATCACTCATTCCTGCATTTGAGTCCTCTCTCATAGAACCGTGACAGAAAATATACAAGTGTCGTACATATAATGTGACTATCAGCTTGAAGCACAAGCATGAGACCAGCCCTTCCCATTAAAGTCAGTCATCTCAGAAGTGTCGTGGTGATTGCATATTTCAGTCAGATATTTGAGGTCTCTTAACCCCGTTGTTGTCCACAAAACTTCAGTCCCGACACTCAGAGCCGGCCCAGCCACTAAGCGAACCTTGCAATTGCAAAGGGCCCCGTGGCCAGCAGAGGGCCCCCTAGAGTCATTGCTGAAAAAAAATCATACATCAAAAGTAACATAAAATAAATAAATAAAAAGAAAGAAAGAAATTGGCCTACAGCGCTCTTTATCAGGCATCATGATAAGCACAGTTGTTATTTATTTAGTTCTTTATTATGGCGAGTTCCCCGCTAATCTTGACCCCTGACTGACCCTGTGATGTCAGTCACATCATGTCACTCGTCACCTGTCAGTCAGTGACTCCGACGTCGACGATGTCTGACAACAAGAAACGAAAATATCTTTCTGGCCATGAAAAACGACAAAAGAAAAGGCTGGAAGAAGAAAAGAAGCAAGAAGATAAAGGTACGTAAACCTGTAGGCTTAATTTTCCGATACCTATGTATGTATGGATAATCTGCAGTCTAAATATAAGTTAGTCTCTCTCGCTCGCAGTATAGCGAGCCGGTTGTTATAGCGAATAAAAACCGCCTCGCAGCTCGCTATAGATTATCCCTCTTATTACATGGATACCTACCAAATCAATTAATAATTTGACACAAAATATTGATTTAAAAAGGAGTTTATTGATTTAAAAACGACTGTTGCTTCCGCTAAAGAAAATAGTCCGTTCCGCGTCCATAGCAACGCTCTGCTCAACGGTGTGTTATAGCTACTTCACAGCGGGCTGTTATCAAGACGTAACAGACCCGCATTCTACATTGGAATTCAACCAAGCCATGTAATAAATGCTAATAACATGCTGCATAAAATTGGTTTAGTATTATACCATTTGCTGTGATGTTAAAGCATTTAACAGAACAATACAACCCCAGTTTGGCTTCTTCACTAAAGGGCTAACATTAATTTACTCCTTATGTCCCCTTTCCAGGGGCACTATTAAAGTATATGCTGCCAGTTAGCAAAGCTCCAGCTGTTGGTGAATATAAAAGGTACTGTAAAATGATAACCGTCTGCATTTTAAAAATTAAGTCTAACTTTATATATAATTATTTTCTTTATTGCAGCTCCATCAACCACTTCTTTTCCTGGTTCACAACACAGTCATGTCACCCAAGAAGACACAAATACACAAGTTTGGATTTTAATAGTTCTATTGAAATGTTACCTAATTATTATTATTGTTACTTTTAATCTTGTTTGTGGTGTTTTAGATATTGTTAATTTTGTTTATTTGAAAAGTTAAACCATTTAAATGTTCTATTTATTATTTTATATAATAGTTTATTTAAATGTATTAAATATTATTCTATTTGCTCTTTCATTTCAATTATATATAGGCTGTTGTTTGTGCCTCTTAAACTCTTGTGTCAATTAAAAATGTTTCTTTGATTGTCAGTGAAAATCACTTTATCAGTCTTTTTATTTAGCAAGTTCATCAGTGTGTTCATTGCACTGCACTGCCATTCAGCTCAGTGGTATCATAATTATACTGTTAGACATCAAACATGGAACTCAACTCAAGAACTCAAGGTCTTTTATTGTCATTCTGTACATGTTGCCACATAAGAACGAAATACGTACTCAGGACCAGCAGCGTCAAAAAGAAAATTAGCATACAGTATACATAGAATAATTAAAACATAATTTAATAGACTAAAAAATAAAATAAAAACATAGTAGATATAATGTGTACAGTATAGTTATAAGGTAGTCATTGCTTTTCTTTAGGCCTTACTTAAAACGGTCAAAGGGGCCTCCAACCAAATTTTGCTTAGGGCCCCCAAAGGTCTAGGGCCGGCTCTGCCGACACTTGAAATAAAAGACAGGGAAAGCAATAAAGGGCATTGCTAACAACACATCCATCCAGCCACCTAACTTGCGTTTCTCATAACAAGTGCGTGGAGCTCCGAGTGCAGCTGCGTCCTGTCACTGGCCTGCTGCTGGATTTGTAAATATCATTGGTCCGGTTTGGGATCTTCCAATGAACGCCTTGTGAAAGAATTTGGTTTGACTGCTGCCATCTCAACGAAACTGATAATGCTAACAAGGTTTTGGCGGAGTCGGAGTGACTGTGTCGCCCGTGCACTTTCGCTTTAGTGGCCAAGAACGGAAAGTTGAATGACAGGTGACGAGAACCAATCAGATTGGATAAAATAACACGCATCCAATTTTGATTCGCCAGGAACGCAACGACCTGCGTCCGGAGGAGGATCTTTAAGAACCAATTAGAGATCAGCTTCAGGTCACATGCTGCCCGTATATTTTTAGACTCAGATAGACATCCATTTGTCCGGCGTCCCTCACGTATGAAACCGCATGACACATATTGAAGAACATATAAAATAGTTAACCCATCAAAGCCCGTTTTTATTAAATGCTGGGGCTCTTACTAACAGCCAGCACATCGTATGAGTAAACTATTTTATTTTTATTTCACTTTTATATAATTTTTGTATACATGTATATTTCTGGAATTTTGATGGGGGCGGCGCCCCAGCACCCTCTATTGACCAGCCTCCACTGGTTCCCAGTAATGCCAACCAAGTCTATGGAGGCTTGGGCTCAACTGTCAAACTGTCGACTTGAGATTTGAATCCATGGCGGAAGGAGGTAGTTCCACACAAAATAGGGTTTGTTTTATTTACACCCTTGTGCCATCTAACTGTTGTATAAACGCAATATCACACTTGAGCTGCGTTTCATGTTCACTTTAAGAAACAATGTAGCCTATGTTGATCATATGCAGTGCTGGATTCAAATCAGATGAAATGGATTGTCATTAATTTGTACATTGCATTTCTGCATCCAATCATGCGGTCAGGGCCATTAGAGCTCTCACTGTGCTGCCTGCTCAGTGGTGCTGAGGCAACTTATTTTCCCTCTCCTTTTCCCTCACTCATGCCATCTTCCTTTCTTGCTCTCTTTCCTGCTCGCTTGGTGTGTAATTGGGCCTCAAGTAAATGGAGATTTGTATGGAGATCAGCACTCACTGTATCCACACACACACACACACCAGGGATGGCTTTTAATCAATGGCTGGGATGAGCAAACTATAGTATACGATAAAAATCCACCGTGCTGGCATCAGCTTTGACCAGTGCCGAGTCCTTTGTGTCCCAGGTTCTGTAATTGTCTCAGTATCTGATTTCATTTGACTTTTTGATAAGAATAACCTCATTGGCTCTGCCTTGATATTTCCAATCCCATCATCCCTCAGAGAATGATTAACTCTCCTCCTGGCTGCAAACGGCAGTCACTGAGACGTACAATATTATTTGTATTACCCAGCGTTTCCGCAAGCCTCAGTTGAGATCTCTGGCAGATGAGCTGGAAATAAACAGAGGGGGGAGCCAGTGAATCAAAGCTCCTAATAATAAATGATACGATATTAATTAGGGACAGGCGAGAAGTAATGCATCACGTCTTATTGAAAAGGGCCCTGGAGGATTAAATTAGACTCGCAGGGACGGGGCTAAAAATCACCTAACCTTTTCTCCGTTTTAATATAAGCCATCCAGTGCGGTGGCGGTGCGCTTTTAGCGGCGCTCGTTAAGACGTGGAGGGTTCTGTGAGGAGCTCCACTCCTTCTCTCTAATGATCATTATGCTCTGTGTAAACTGAGAAGCTACTGTTTGCTCTTCCCAATCCCACTCCAAAGGGTCATTCTTCTTCATTATCGCCGTCACAAAGTGCCTGACGATTATTGTGTAATCCAATTTGTTGTATCATTTTCAACAAATTGCTCCAGCCATCTTTAGCCCAGGAAAAATGTTTATGAGCGTGTGAGTCTGCGTTTCCACACTATATGCTTTTAAGATGCCAATTTCCTTAGTCTTGCTAGTTAGCGACGATGAAATTATGTTTTTTCCAGCCTTTTATTCTCCTCGTTATTAGTTTAGCCAGGGACGTTTCTGGCAGAAAACGCTTTTTAAAATGCTGTTTTTAATTGCCTTGCTGAATCAGAGCTCCAGGGATAGGCCACGGCCTTTGCTAATGGACTCCCTCATTTGAGCAGGTAAGACAATTAGCCGTATTACCGAGCCCACTTAGCTACAGGCTAACCCGTGTGCTTCTGTGGCACCTAAAGTGCTCTGCTTTGCTGGTGTGGAGCCGAACAAGTCGTGACTGCCAAAAGGCTAGGCTGTTTAAAGAAGGCTTGTTTGCTTTCCCACGCAAGCATGTTTGTTTGTTTGTTCTTTCAGATTCATCGAACTCTTTTTGTTCTAAAGGTGACGATGTAATTAAAGTATACCAGAACCGCGTTCCATCCCAAGGCGGATTTCGACCAGAGGTGAGCACGTTTAACCTTGGCCGTGATTGAGAGGCAGATGGCGCACCCTTATGTCTGTTGAGCATAGCACTGTGCTAATGAAGTGATGTCTCCATAAACAGCAGACACGGGGTCAGTCAGGCTGCTGCAGGCCCGGGGAGAAGCTGTTGTTGCAACAGTGGACAGGCCTCAGGAGGACTAAATAATGAGCACTCGTTCTCGCTCGCGCTGGCCCTCTGCTGCCAGCTCTCAACCCTCAGGGACATGACAGAGAAAGACCAAACACACACCTGTACACAGAGGGACAAATGCACAGACTTGTGCACAGTGAGAGGCTCCTATAAATACAGATGCACAGCAAGCAGGGCACACAAATACCGGTATACAGAAAAGCAAATACATATATTTACCTGCATATCCAGCTTCTGGATGTGTGCTGCTCGCATAAAAATACCAATGATTTTTGAGTACAGTGTGTACACGACTTCAGTTATTACTAAGGGGGTCAATAGATTCAAATTTGTTATCAAATTAATCACGATATGCTGATTAACGATTATTTGCAATTACTCGCATATATCTATAGTTGCAGAGAAAAGCCATTGCAGAATGATGTCTTGTAGGCTTTTCATCAAAATGTAAACAGTAAAAATATATTATAAAATAGCTAAAATAATTAATAACAATTATTTATAAACAGTGCTGGGGAGTAACTCGTTACATGTAATGAGATTATGTAATTTAATTACAAAATAAATGTAATTGTAATCTATTACAGTTACTGAGAAAGAATGTGTGATTAAATTACAGTTACTTATGGAAATGTTAATGATTACAAAAGGGGTTACATCTGAATATTGTCTGTAAAAAGATAGGATATGCTGAATAATGTTAATTTGTTGCTTTGCCTGTCGCATGATGCCTCCTGCCATTTAAAGACCATTTAGTAATGCAATGCTATTCTGATGCTTTTGATTGGCTCTCTTGTTTGAATTTGCCGAGCACCACATCTGCCAATTACATCAATCCACATTGCCGCTGAAAGCTTTAGGCTACAACCTGTCTGGTGTGTGATAAAAATGTGTTCCAGTACTGGAAATTTGAAAATCCTTTCATCCAGAAATCTGTATTAAACCTCGGAAATATCTCAAATGTAATAAAATGTAATCAGTTACATTACTTGAATAGAGTAATTGAAATAGTTACACTTATTACTTTTTAAATATGGTAACTTGTAATCTGTAATATATTACATTTCAAAAGTAACCTTTCCAACACTGTTTATAAACTCATCCATATATTATTTTACTTATTAATCTAACCACACACACACACACACACACATATATATATATGTGTGTGTGTGTGTGTGTGTGTGTGTGTGTGTGTGTGTGTGTGTGTGTGTGTGTGTGTGTGTGTGTGTGTGTGTGTGTGTGTGTGTGTGTGTGTGTGTGTGTGTGTGTGTGTGTGTGTGTGTGTGTGTGTGTGTGTGTGTGTGTGTGTGTGTGTGTGTGTGTGTGTGTGTGTGTGTGTGTGTGTGTGTGTGTGTGTGTGTGTGTGTGTGTGTGTGTGTGTGTGTGCGCTTCTAAATATTTAATATATGCAATTTCCATATGGCTGTAATGCTGTGCAAAGGGTGATGTTGAAGCTTCATTAATTTCTGCTGGTACCAGTGAGCGCTTCTCTCTGTAATTGCCGGAGTGTCTGCATTGTCTTCAAAAGGTAACTGATAAGGAGTAGCTTTCTGATAAGGAATATAAATTCATATTGTAAATCTAAAGTGTAATGTTTGTTTTATTTCCATATCACTGAACATAAGCCTATCACTGGATTACTGTCCAGTCCATTAATGCATTTTTATAGTTAATAAAGGATTTCATTTTGATTAAATTAACGTTAGATTGAAAGTCCTAGTTATTACTAATAATCAGAGGAGCAGGATGCTGTAAAAAATATCAAAAAGAAAATACATATTTTATTTTCAATTCATACTGAATAAAATCACAATATCTTTTCTTGTATTTCTTTTTATTTAAGCCAAATTCCAGCTGCAGAGTGTGATGGTGTGAGACATATTTATTACGAGCGTTCCCAAGGAAGGAAGAGAATAAGCATCTGAAGATATTCACAGTCTGATATAAAAAGCACAGTCTCCAAACATCTTCTTTAAAGCACAAATGAAACAAAGAAGTCAGTGTCCGTGGCAGGAAGCTACTCCTTATCAGTTAACTTTTGCAGATAATGCAGACACTCCTGCAATTACAGAGAGAAGCGCTCCCTGGAACCAGAAGAAATTAATGAAGCATCAACATCACCCTTTGCACAGCGTTACAGTCATATGAAAATTGCATATATTATATTTAGAAGACAGGTTCAATATAAAACCAGTGTAAAATAAGTAAAATTAACATAAAAAACACATTAATATTAGTATATAAATGAAGAAATTTCAATAAAATGTTCTTGAATAAATGTGTTATAATTTTATGCAGTTTATTAATTGTTGGCCAAAGCAATAATATTGCATTCAAATAATATTTGATAATTTCTTTGCTTTTTAATAATAGTTTTACTATGTGATTGTGCTGAAATAAGAGGATTTTTAATGGCCACATATACAGTAGTGTGACAAAATACCCAGCTATGTTTAATGAACTGCATATTTTTCACCCCTAAAACCCACTTTTTTTGTAGCCAATACCTTTAGGTACCTTTGTACCTGTACAGAGACTGACTTTAAAAACTAAATCTACCTAAGTGTGATTAAAAAGTATGTCAATTAGCCATGGTCTACCATGTACAGTAGGAATAATAATGTGAAGGAAAAGCAATAATAAACTAGAAAGTAATGTTTGTTGGGACATACTTTTATGTTGGCTTGACAAAGCCTTGTCTGAACGTTTGAAAGAAATGTAAGCTTCCTATAGCATCTTTTATCATGTTAGCATGCCTTAGAATGTGTCTAGCATTATTTAGCATTTTTCTCACATGTTTGTAGCATGGTTTAACACATGAATTACATGAATTAGCATGTTGTAGAATGTTGCTAACATGAGTAAGCATGCTACTAGCATGTTTTGCCAAATTGTTCACATGTTGCTAACCTGCTTTAACACATTGCTAGCATGTTTAAGCATTTTGCTACCTTTAATTAGCATGTTTTCGCATTAATTAGCATGTTGTCATCCTTTGTAACACTTTGCTAGCGTTAATTAGCATGTTGCTAGCATGAATTTACAGCAGCGCTTCCGCAAATTAAGCTGTATTTTTAATTACCCTTGTGTAATTCATTATATTGGCCACTGATTGGCCACTTTTGTCAGCATCACACGCATGCGTCATTGTGCTCACGTGAACAGCATCAGCCAATAGTGAGCCAGGAGCTGTGCACTGTGTTTATTATGTGAACAGTGTAGGAGACTAACATGGAAGAGAATAAATTGTTGAATAAAGTCGTTATTTTTGTAGGGGGGTTTGCACAAAAAATATTTTCATCGCTTCATAACATTTAATGTTGAACCACTGTAGTCACATTAACTATTGTAACGGTGTCTTTGCTACCTTTCTGGACCTTGAAGGTGGTAATAAATTGCAGTCTATCGGGGGTCAGGAAGCTTATCAAAAATATCTTAATTTGTGTTCCGAAGATGAAGATTGGAATGCAATGAGGATGAGTAATTAATGACCCAATTTTCATAATTGGTTGAACTAACCCTTTAATAGCCTGTTTTAACACATTGCTAGCATTAATTAGCATGTTGTTAGCATGAATTGACATGTTAATAGCCTGTTTTAACGCATTGCAAGCATGAATTTACACATTGCTAGCATGTTTTCACATATTGCTAGCATGAATTAGCATGTTGCCAGCATGATTTAACATTTTGCTAGCATGTCCTCAGCTTATTTTAATCTTATATCTGTTATTTAACAGTTTAGATAGTTCTTAAATTTTGATCTAACCAGCAGAAGACATGAGCCGCAGTTTAAATCCCAGTTGTGCAGGTGGGATGCGTTGTAACACTGCGTTACAATGAGCCCCTATTAGAACTACGCTATTATATGCTATACTTTTATGAATTATTTTGAGAAACCATGAGAAAAGGGTGAATAATGACTGAGTCAATGTTCAGAAATGATTCATTATTATTATGTTTTTAACTATGCTGTATAGTATTTAGCGACGTGTTTGTTGTCAAACTCAAAAATGTGTATATTTTTAATGATTAAAAAAGGCCATTATTTTATTTTAAAAAGATAATAATTGTATTTGATTGACAAAATAGTTTAGTTTGTCATGGATATTTTTTTGATTATGTCAGGTAACATTTTAAGCTGTCATTTGGTAATGTTACAATGTGCCCCTCACATGTTACAAAATAGACATACCTATGTGGCATGTTGTCACATTTCACTTCCATTCTTTCGGGGTAAATCAAGAAAAAAGTATACACAGAATCAAAACCACATAATTGTACTAGACATGTGGGAAATTAATGTGGGGAAAAAAAATTATACTTACGATCAAATCGTAAGTCCAGTCAGTTACAAAATTTACCAACCCGAGTAAGACCAGTCTGAAGTTTGGTGGTTGTAGCTATAGGAGGAGATACTGTTTAAATTTTGTTTTATTCTATTTAAAGTCTTGGAAGAAGAATAACAAGTAGAAGAAGTGTAAATAGTAGATCAGCATATTGGCTTTATCAAGCCAACATAATTAAAATACCACAAATGTGTCTGTGCTCTCTGGAAGCAAGCCTTCAAGAACAACATTCGCTATTAGCTCCCCTGACATGAGCCAGATCTACAATCACCTCTCAGTTAAGACTCACAGGTGGCTTCACAAACCAATTATTCAAGAATTCTTCAGATCGTCATGTTCCCAGCAGCATTGCTTCATACTAGGACTGTTAATAATAAATAATAATAGAAACAGGGTGTAAATTCACCCTTGCACACGTAACAATTTACTCGCATGCTCAGGGGTCTTTTTGTCACACAATCTTTCACAAAGTTTCCTTGCAATCTTTTTCAGGCCCAGTTCCAGGCCTGAGCTCTTTATCTAGACTTTAATTCATTCATAAATAGAACTATCCTGGATCTTAAGCATTGTTCATTATACTACATGCAAGGGAAAGTGTATTATAAAGACCTTCTGTTAAATAAGGACATTCATTTCTTTGGGAGAACTTCAATGCCCGAAAGAGGTATGATTTAGTTCTTCCTGAGAGAAAGCAAATTAAGAGTACTTAAGAAGGGTACTTGTGGCACGTCAGAGCTCTTGTCCTGCACTCATGATTCCCACTTGAGATAAGCTTTGCTTTCCTGTATTAAAATTCTTAATACTTCAAGTCATGAGTTAATGATTGAAATACATATAGTGCATCTTGGGATATGAGTGTTATTGCATGTCAATCTTTCGATTTTTGTTTTGTAGTGGTACTTTGTGTTCTAAAGTAGGTTCTAATTTCTAAAATTTTGTCAGACCTCTCTTGGTGCAGAGAACTGGGACCCCATTACATTAATATTCAGTGCTTTGCTATAATAATAGTAATATATTTGTGATGTAATATAAAATGTATCTGTTCAATATACTGTATGTGTGTGTCTGTTGTATATATTTTGTATTTGTTCATAAAATTATAATATACGCACACAAACAGAGGAAGTATTCTTCAAAATATCTTCTTTTATGTTCCACAGAAGATAGAAAGTCATGTGGAGTCAAGTTTGGAACGACATGAGGGTGAGTAAATTACTGCATTTTCATTTTTAACTGAACAATCCATTTAAGTGACACAATGCTGTCACAATTAGAATTTAAACATCATATTTTTGCTGAAGTTAGGAAATAGTATTGAATTTTATAAAACCGATAATGATGGCTTTGGAAACCCTTTGGCAAGGTTTAGAAATATTGATATTTCGTTTCATAGAGATTAATGGAAGTGACTCAAGAAAAAAGGCATTTAATGTGACGGCATGCAATGTGGGTCATTATCACCTTTTTTACTGTAAATTGAACAGATCAGAAAATGATTGTAATGATGGACGTGTTCTGAAGTAAGGATATCTTAATATAGAAAAACACTCGGCGCATTTGATTATTATTGGTGTGATTGTTAAAAACATTCTGTACCTTATTAGTTAAAGTCGGAAGTTATTCTTTGATTAATTCTCATTTTACAGTGTACAATGGCTTTGATTTAATTAAAATGCATTATTTTCATTTATAGAGTCCTTTAGTCTTTGATAAGCAGTGAAAGGTCTGTTTTAAAGGCACGTAATGGGCTTACAAATGGTCCGAGGCTTTCACTAATTGAAGTTTTTTTCATGCTACTTAGACATTGATGCTTTTATGCTTTTACTATGGACATTCATAAAAAGCAATCTCAAACCAAAAGATTATTTGCAATCAACTTGCTGGGAGAAAACAAGTCTGTGATTTTCACACACTTGTTCTCATTTAGATGCATAATGACAAAGCTACTGTTTGTTTTCAGTGCGGCCACAACAGTTCAACCCACAGACAGCCTACTCCTTCCCCTTCCCGTCTTTGCTTTGGTTTTTGCCACAGAACAGCCAAATCCACCACTAGCATGTAATTACTGCCCATTAAGAGACCCCAATCTGTTTTTATGACCCACATTCATTTTTATGCACTCTATTCTGAGAGGCTTCTTCCTCTCTCCCAGGCATTCCTCCCTCTTTTTCAAAGCCTCTCTCTTAGACTGCCTGATTCTTTCTCCTCTCTACCCCCCATCTGCTGTGCTGGCACTTTGATAGTGAAATAGCCGAGGGGACCCACATCCCCTGAGCTTCCAGTCAATATATCATATCTATACCTTGAAGGAGATACAGAGGGCAGTCGCAATGCAAATAGGCAAAGCTGTACGGCGCACATTTGACTGTGTTGCTAGTTGAAAGTGGGCGATAAAGGTCAAATGTCTAAAAGCAATTCACATCTATCTCTCAAATTATGCTGCTTGTCCTTTCACAGCTTTTTATGTGCAGCACTGTTGGTGCAAAATAAATGTGTTGTAATTAACAGTCTGATATTAGAAATCTGATATTATCCGGAATTTTTCAAAATGTTCTAATGTTTTGTAATTATAATCACAAGGAAATGAATAGTACACTAGAGAAATGTAGTGTAAAAAAAAAAAAAGAGAATGAATCCTCAGGAAAAAACTTTATAATGTAATAATAATGTAATAATGCTATATATATATATATATATATATATATATATATATATATATATATATATATATATATATATATATATATATATATATATATATATATATATATATATATATATATATATATATATATATATATATATATATATATATATATATATATATATATATATATATTCCATTAATGGATAGGGTCAACTTTATACTTGTCATACTTTATACTTGAATATTAAATATATTCATTAATATAATGAATTAATAATATATTGTATACTTAAATATATAATGCACATAACAATATCTATGTATAGATAAATATTAACATTAACATACTTAAATATTAACATAAATATGTATCTATTTTCAAAATAATATTTTAATATTAATATATTTTCAAGATAATATTTTACACAGTTATAATTTTAATTTTTCATTATATAAATGGGTCTTTATGAAAATATACTGCTCCTTTGAAATATTTTTGGATCAAATATCTGTGGCATCAAACAGTTTGAAAAACTCTATTCCAGAACTAAACTTTTAAATAATTTTAATATTAATAACAATAATAATGTGTTTATCTAGCACTTTCATCTAATACGCAAGGTGATTTACATAGCATAAAATAAAATGTAATTGCTGTGAACGGCTGTTAGGAAACAAACTTGGGTGAAGAGCCAGTGAAACATTAACAAACAATAACTTAGTAAATGCACCACAAAATTCTGTAGTGTAATTGCTGCTTTGATTCTTCAAGAGGAGCAGGGGTGTTTTCTAGCTATAGAGTTATGAAAATCTGAAGAAGCCCTGTTTTGTTCTCAGGGCAGGTTTCCAGGATAACAGCGAAATATCACTTTCAAAGGTGCGGTGTAATGCTAGCCATGGGGTCCAGGTAGATTGGGTCTTCACTTCGTTTCTGCCAACCCCTATTTGCTGAAGGTGCAGGTGTGCAGTCCAGATTAAGGTCCTCATATTAAACTCCCCAACCCAGAAAGAGAATCTCCAATCAGTTCACATTTCTCACCCTCTGCTTTTCCTGAAGCTCTCAAACTTGCTTTAAAAAAGACCATGTGCTTACCATATAATGAGTTACTAAGTCAAAATGAAGGCAGATCACGGTCAACATTTCACATCTATAAGGTGGTAGTACATACAAATATGACAAAGTTGTAACATATTCATACATTGCTGTTAACAAATCACAAGTCCTGTCAGCATCCTCAGCTTTGCAATCTATCAAAAATGCTTACACTTTAGACAGCAACATATAATACACACTGAAATATACCTTTCTTCCTAGAATCCACCTACAGCAGGCACGTGCAGAGGGGGGGGCTTTGGGTGCTCGAGCCCCTGCCCTTTTTCAAAATGAATCAAAAGTGCCCCTCTCAGACAAATATCAATGATAATATTGTGGTCAATAAAACTAAATAAATGTGATTATTATAACATGACAATGCATACAATAGTAACGAACGGCTCAAAAGTCGGACAATTTCTGTTGAGGCGTTGCCATAACGCATTGCTATGGGTCGCGTGCGTTTTGATTGACAGCTGATTTTCCTCTGTTCGGAAACGGCTCTCGAGCCAAATATGGTCCTTTCAGAGAGTGTGTGGCCTCACGGGAAAAAAGTAAACCAATATTTTTTTTTTCATCCATAATCAGAGGAAATGTGTTGATTTAATTACAAAGCTATATATTAGCTATATATTTTAAAGTATTACACAATTCACCAATGCCCGTTTGTCATGTATAGGCTATACACCAAACAATCGTGATCTGGCAAAGCAAGTTCAAATTCCATTGGGCGATGTGAAGCGGTAATTTTCTGTTCTTATTCATAAATCGGCTGAAAATTACATGGACAGACGAACTAACGTTTGTGGAACAATTTCCTGCGGTTTGGCTCATTTTATAAATTGCATCACTAACAAAATGGATTTTAACAGACAACAAACAAATCCCTGCACAAAACCACAGCAGCAAAAGTCGCATTAATGGTAAGTAGTGTTGTGTTTATGTAGCCTATATTGATACACCGTTTACTATTTCATGAAACTATCAAAGTTAACAAAACCCAAGTGCCACCGGCACCTACAGGCCTATTATGTGAAGTGTGGCGAAATGGTTACATGAAAGGACTTTATTATATAACCATTTTTGAATATTATGCAGCATTATAAAATAAGTCTCTTATGTTCATCAAGCCTGCATTTATTTGATAAAAAACAGCAATATTGCGAAATATATTAAAATAATGGTTTTCTATTTTAAAATAATTTAAAATATAATTTATTCCTGTGATCACAGCTGGATTTTCAGCATCATTGCTCCACTCTTCAGTGTCACATGATCATTCAGAAATCATTCTAATATGAGGATTTAATGTCAATGATGGAAACTGTTATACTCTTTTAAAGATTCTTTGATTAATAAAAAGTTAAAAAGAACACAATGTAATAATATTTCACAATATTAGGCTACTGTTTTTTCTGTATTTTTGATTAAATAAATGCAGGCTTGATGTATATATATATATATATATATATATATATATATATATATATATATATATATATATATATATATATATATATATATATATATATATATATATATATATATATATATATATATATATATATATATATATATATATATATATATATATATATATATATATATATATTTTTTTTTTTTTTTTTTTTTTTTTTTTTTTTTTTACATTTTGCCCCTTTTTTACATTTGAGCCCCTGCCCCTGACGAACTCTCTGCACGGCCCTGACCTACAGACATGCATTGCAACTGAAAACATGAGAAACACTGTTGGAAAAGGCAAAGAGAGCTTGTGACATTTCTGAGAAATCATTAGTGTAAGAGATGCATGCATGATGTGTGATATTGCTTTTATAAAACACTTTAATAAAAAATATGTTAATGTCGAGTAACTTACATTTTAGACACAGTATTGTCACTTTGTCAGTTTTTGTTTTGCCAACAAAAATATTTCCAAATCAAGCCACTTTGCACGTCAATGTGTTATTTTGTTTAAGAATTGCATGTTTTTGAATCAGTTGATTCAATGAGTTTTGTTGTAGGATGAATCAGTGTTATGAATAAATCTTTTGTGGGAATAATCTAAGCGCATGGTCTAAAGTGCAGAGCGCAAGTGTCCGAATCCATTTTTGCTAGATGCTTGGCACGGCCGGCGCATGGTCTAAAAGGGGTGTACCTAGTCTTTTAATGAGTCATGGGTGTGTTTTGGGCGTAACATGCAATAAACCAATCAGAGTGTCATCTCCTATTCCCTTTAAAAGCCAGTTGCGCTTGCACCATGGCGGATTCGCTATTTACACGGCGGAATATAGACAACCTGACGAGTCAGTTTAAGTACATGTGTGTATCGGCACGATTGTCAAATAATTACCGCGAATAGGTCATTCTGATACATGCAATGACTATCCATTATGACATAGGCTTTTTTATATTTATGTACACAATATACTTTTATTTTTTATATTTAAAAATGTTTGTGTGCTATTATGTGACCCTGTGTGTGTAATAAGCAAAGTGCATGCACGTTGTGGACCAGCATTTTGACGCATATTACTAGTGCGCTCTTTAAATAAAATAAAAAAAACAAGCAGCAATACCGGGGCCAAGCGCAACAGAAGCAAACAAGGAAGCTAGCAGCAGACCAACTGAAAAATGAATGAAGACATTTGAAGACATTTTTAAGCAAAAATGTTAAAACCCCACATTAAAACATTGAGTTGTAAAGAGCCAATGTCATATTTTGTTTAATTATAGCGCCACCAAGAGGCTCAATCCTACCATTTTTGTATGTGTCTTCGGAGTGAGCCCATACATGTGTGTGTAAATTTTGGTGAAAATATCTCATTTCGTTTTGGAGTTATAGACATTTATATGAAAAAACACATAAAAAAACGACTGACACCTGACTTTGATTGGATTTTACTACCCCTTACTATCAATATTTTGACATTTGGGCTTTTGTGTATAGCTTTCGACCTATGTTTTCGAACTTCTGACGCTGGTTTCGTCTCGATCGGACTAGCGGTTTCCAAGATATCAGCAAATGTTTTTTAAGCGCTAAATTACAACGCTGCACAAACCATACGCCGAAACCTGGCAAGTCTGAAATTGTTGGACTCAGCAAGGATTCAGGAGACGAAAAAATTTACTCCCATGAAAATAAGTAAATCACACCCAAAGTTATAAGCATTTGAAAAAAAATTATCCTCTATGTGGCGCTGTTTCGAAACTTCTCAGGCTCCTTCAGGGCATTGTGCTGATGACCCATACCAAGTTTCGTAACAATCCGTCGATCTGTTCATAAAATACAGCATTTTAGCACATAATTCAAAATGGCCGATATGGTAAAATTTGATATCAGATGACTTGGCATGCCAACTTTTATGTTTTGGACAAACGGTTCAGAAGTTATAAGCAAAAATAGCCATTTTTTGCTTCTCCGGATCAGTAGGTGGCGCTGTGCCGAAACGCTGCATGTTGCCTCAGGTTATGCTTGTGATGACATGTACCAAGTTTGGTTGGAATACGATAAAGCGTTGCAGAGATATAGCCTTAAGTGTATTTTTGCAACCGCTACATAAAATTTGTTAGCGAGTTTATCGAAAACGATTTGACGAATCAACTTGAATTCCATAACTTTTTGTCAGCATGGTTTGTAGATGATCTGGTTCAATTTTCGTGCAAATCGGACGAACCGTCTAGGACAAGTTTGCAAAAATAGTTTTTTTGGAAAATTCAAAATGGCGGGACAATTTTCATGACGGAAAATGAATGCAATCGAATGGACTTGAGCCAAGGAATCAGAGGAAAAAATGTTGTTTCCAGCCCTTATGGTTCAAAAGTTATAGCATAAACATGAGTCAAACTTTGGACTGATGGTGGCGCTAGAGGGATTGTTTTAGAGACTCCAAAATTGGTTTGGTTAATGTTGGGACTGTCCTCTATGAGTGTGGCAAATTTCATAACTTTCCCACAAGCGGTTCTATGGGCTGCCATAGACTTCAATGGCGGAAGAAGAAGAATGCAGGAACGGTTACAATAGGTGGCTTCGCACCTTCGGTGCTCGGCCCCTAAATAAATGCGCTATTGACTTTAGACCAGGTTTTTGTTGGTCAATGGCGCAGTCATTTTCAGTTGTCTCAAAATAGCTTGCGCCAACAATGCGCCTGAACACACCTCGTTTTCAGACCGGCATGCCCATGGGCGCACAAATGGGCGCAAATGCATTTGCTATTTAAACAACGTGGTGCGGGACGTAAAAATTATAATTACGTCAGGCTAAAGCTAGCAAAAAACACTTGCGTTGTGCCTGGCGTCGCATTGCGCAGGAGTATGATAGGGCCCTATGACTCTAGCTGCATCCAAAATTGCATGCTGCCTAGTAACTGCATTTGGTTTTAAACTTATTTTGTAACAGTTATGTAGTAAAGTAGTATGATAATGAATCTGCCTTGTTGTTTCTGTCAAATGACCTACCAGCATCAATTGCATTGCTTCACTGCAATTCTCAAATCCTCTTCCTTGGTTTTGTGGGATAGTAAAGGGTCCGTTGAATGCACACTCCACAATCTCGGCAGAAGTAGTAGGTCATCCGAGTACTTTTCTTCTACTGTCTTTCGGATAAAATGAACACGGACATAATAATCTTTTGGCATACAGTTTTCCACTTACTATATAGTTTGGAAGTAGGCATATTCAGACACAGCACATGTAATAAAGTTACTTATAAAGACAGTTGCTTGTTGCTGTTACTGGTGCAACTATGTAACCTGCAGAAAGAGTAACTATACGAGTATATAGAAAATATAAGAGTACTTTTTCTTTGGTCATGTTTTATCTTACCAACAGTAGTAATCAAGGACTGCTACATGGTGACCTTGAAGAGAGCAGGGGAAAAAAGACCTAATTCAAACATTGAACTTTTAAACTAGTACAGGAGTCATGTGATAGCGCCACAGGGTCGACTCATTCTGCTTTCTTGCATTTGTTTGTTTAATACCAAACTAGGCTTTCTCCATGGCATAATTAAATCAGTTCTAATGTACTATTTATGCATGCAGCCTCTGCATTATTCAAACAACACTTTTGCACATTATTGCATTTTTGTTGAAACACAAGAACTTGTGAGGTTGCCATTATTGAACAGCAAATCGTTCTCCCCGAAACCCCTCCCGAGATGCCATTTATTATTAATTTATCCCCCGCCACCTCCAAAAAGATTTAGAATGCATTCCTTTAAAATGCTGCATTAGCATTTTACTCAAAATGAGCAAAACATTTTTCAGTAGAGCATTACAAAAAACAACAACACTGTTGTTTATATTATTGCTTGGAATGGCAAGGCATTGTGCTGATATGATGGTGAAGTGGGGAAAGTTTTATCCTCTTGGTGCTGTGCTGAAGTTGCTGGGCCAGCTGTATTGTTTGTTTGCTTGCAGAGATCTATCAGTGAAGCAGGGAACAAACCAAACAAAAAATAAAACCTCCATTAAATTGATGGAAAAAGTAAACATAAAAAGCAACAGGGTCGAGAGGCCTTTCTAACTAAAGACAACATGATGCCAACAGGAAATGAGTTAGACAAGACTCATTATTGTTGAATAAAACTGTTTAAGTTGACATGAAATGGAAGTCTGTTTTTCTAAATCATTATTATTTATTGTGAAGAATTGAGCCATTCATATGTTTCCTTTTTTTTTTGCTTTATTTGCAATCATATGATAATTATATTTAACAATTTGACTTGAACTGCCATTTTTAATGAAAATGTCATAACTCTGATTTCCGATCTTCCGGTGACAAATGCCAGACTTCATTTCATCAGCTAAAACCCTATGTAATTACCAGCTTGGATAGATCATTTTGGTCTTTCTTTCACCCACTACTGCTGAGGTCCTGTGGAATTTTTATGGCAGTCATAGACCAGGACACTAGGGATGTGGGTGAAAGGCAGAAACTGCATTTGGACCAATGAGATGTCTTGTCCTTCCTGGGCTTGGTACAAGAGCTGGTCTTTTTGGCCTCTAAGAAGTGTCTGGATGTTGTCATAGCATCTTATCTGATGGCGTTGGACAGTTTGTATGTCTCCGTCTACCAAGATCCAATCAAAATGTAGCAAACCTTTGTCCACTGTTATGGACAGAGAGTGGCCCGGCCATGAACTGGGCCCTGGAATGTGCTGTCCACTACATCAGGATTAGGGTTTGGTTGAGGGTTAGTTGCATGTATATGCATAATTTACTGTTATTACTATGGTAAGTACATAACACTGTAATTGTTACCATTATTAATAATCTTTTCTCTGTAAAATTAACTAAGTGTAAATGCAAAACCCCCATTAAAATGATTATTTAAACAACTTTAAAGATCCTTTTATAAGCTTCACATTTGATAAAATTCTCCAAAAACTGGCCCCTATCATGCCTATTTGTAACCTCTATTTGAGAATTCAAATTAAAATAATATTTTTGTGGTAATCAACATTATGCTACAAATGCTATCGATTGAGCTTAACATGTACTGAACCTAGAATATATAAAAAGACTGCAGAGAAAATATTTCCACTGCCTATCTACATGGCGCGCAGGGAACAGTCAGAGAGATATAAAAATCTGAAATGTATAAGCAATTTCATCCATGGATGAAACTTGGGAACCTCTTGACTCCTAGTGCACAGTTACAGATAAATATTTGTGTGTGTACACTACACAATCCACACAATAAGTCTGAATGTAGCAATATTGCAGCGTAACAATGTTAGCTTGTTGTGTAGATCGAATCACAAAGGAAGAGAAAGTGAATAAGCAGCTCTTCTCGCACCAGCCACATGCTACAGACAAAAGTTGTCATCCAAGTAAATGCATTTCGTATCACCGGAGACAAATGGAAGCGGTGTGCTGTCTGCTTCTTCGCATGACCTTTTGGCTGCAGTTTCGTAACAGAATGATTGCTTGATAGGCATGCAGAGCGAGCGACATTGACAAACGATGGCAGATGTCATTTGTATTTTCATTTGAACCGTAACCCCGAATACACTTTGCTTAATTAACCTCACATTGGCTGTTCCTCTTGGAGGGCTTCCTATTCACATCTTACCTTAGGGAAGAGGTGCAATCTGCTCCTGTAGATCTTGCATTTCACACACAATTTGCAACGATGGAGACGTCGCACGTCACGGCACCACAATGAAATGAACATAATGTTTTCTATCAGTCAAAGGGGTCATTAAAGTAATGTAGCTGTTTGGCTATAAAAATGCATTCTTTGATACTAACATCATCAGACAACATTTATGGAGTGTGCGAGTTATGTAACTGTGCGCCTCCGGAATGTAATGTGCAAATGTTGTAACACATTTCAAATATGTTAGCTTCTCTTCTATAGCTGGAGAGCAGTCCTAATCATTAAGATGACTTTATAGAATATTTCAGGTTCAATAAAAGTTAAGCTCAAACTGACAGTACTTGTGATGGTTCTTAAAAGGTTCTTTACATGAGGTAACAGTTCTATTTAGAACCATATCATCCTGCAGAACCGTTTTATGCTAAAAATGATTCTATGTGTTAGAGTTTAGGGATCCTTGTTCCTGTCTTTTTAAAAAAAAAATATTATCTGTAACTGTAAAAATCCTTTCAAAGCCAACTCATTGATTTTTTTAGAGCTCAATCATGCACAAAAAAAACCCCTGACAACTGACTTTTTCTTTATAGACCATGTAAGTGTGAGCCGCTGAGAGTTCAGTTGAGGATACTTCTTTCCTCTTCTCCATTAAGTAAGTGTAGAGAGGTTAGTTGGTCAGGAAAGAAAGCGGGAACCGGTGACCATTTCAAGAACTTAAGAATCATAAAATAAACAAACACAAAACGAAAGTAAAGCAGCAGCCCCTTATGTGCCCCTCCCCGCACAAACATAAACAAAACACAACGTAAAATCCAGGCCTGGTCCTCTCTCGTCCTTCACTGTCGGCCGCAGCACGATGGGGGTAAGGACAGACGAGGTGAGAGAAAAGGAGATGGAAGTATGAGGAGAGACGAAGACGAGACAGGGGAGAGATGAAAAAAAAAGGAAAAAGGTCCAGTTCTCAAAACACACTGCCATCCGGTCCTCCACCAGCTGGGGAGCCGCCGAGAGAGTCCACCGTTCCCTGATCCTCCCCATAAAGGTGGACAGCAGCAGGCTCTGGCCCACGGGCGAACGGCAGCAACTTCACCGCTCTCTCCCGGACGGCACCGCTCCTTCAGAACCCAGGTGGCTGGCAGCCAGTTTGTCTGTCCCCCCTCGATGGCACAGCGCGAAGGCTCCATGACAGTGCATTCCTCCTTCCTTCCGGGTTCCGGCACAAATGTAGCAAGGTTAGTTGTTCAGGGAAAAAGGAGGCGGGAACTGGCAACAGTTTCACATAAATCATACAATAAAAAAACATAAAATAAGCTTAAAATAAGCTCATTAATACCAGCCTTGCTCCATTCCCACGGCTCTCGGCCTCTTCCTGCTTGCCACAGTAAGTAGTAATGCAATCTTAAGAAAAATGGTTCTCAACAGTACCAATTCAGGGTTATTTGGCTTGTAACAATAGCAGAACCCTTTTTGCTGCTAAATAGAACCCTTGTTAAACGGTTCCATAAAGAACCATACTTTAAAAGTGCTATATAGGACCTTAATGGTGTTTTAATAAGTAACTTTTAACTTTTAATAAGTTTATTTTCATTAATATTAGTATAGTAATATTATTATTTATTAGTATTATTAATATAATATTTGAATATATATATATATATATATATATATATATATATATATATATATATATATATATATATATATATAAAGATTGCAAATAAAAAGTCTTCTTAAAGCTGTTTTAATTACAAAAATAAAGTAATTAATAGCAAAACTATTTGCAGTGCGAGTAAATCTTTGTTTTTCTTTGTGCAGCTTTCATCATGGACGGGCAAATTTACTCTCTGTTCCGCTGTCATCGTTTGCGACGCTAAAACTTTTGCTTGCGAGTTGAAAAGTTTTGAATTCAAGTGAAGCTGCACTTCAGTTGACAGAATGAAAGACCTGTTTCTATTGGTCACTCTCCCTTGGCACGATAATTTGGCCACGGCCACTATGCCATCCCGCCAGTCTGGTTACTTGTTTGTGTTTAATTGGAATCTGATCTAAAAGTATTGACTGTCCACACTGCGTATCGCAACTGTTCAGATCCATTTTGTACTTCCCATGCCTCTCTTTAGTTTTCCGGAATATCTGCATTGGTTTCTATGGCAATGACGTTGCAATGGTAGGCATACGCCAAAAACCACAACAACAACCGCAACATGGAGGGGTTTGGACTACAGATGTTGTCTTGTTTACAACATGACAATGTGCAGCTGGAGCAGTTTTACTCTGGTTGTGTTTATTATAATATGTAATATAGCTATGCTAATATAGCTACGCAGCCACCATGCTGGATTACTGTGTCTTATGAGGTAGAAACGTAGGAGGCTGGTATGTGTGGCTTTATTCCGTGCTGTCCTATGCCAGTTTTAAAACGTGTTTCCGTTATATTGTAATTTTCTGTTTGTCCGGCACTTTGCAACAACACAACCTTGTTTCTGCAGCGTCTTTCAGCATGCTTCCTATACCGTGACGTCTACATGGCGTGAGAAAGTCACATAAACCATGTGAAATCCGAGCAGTCAGACTGAAACAGATTTCCAGAAATGCGTTTTGAATAGGATTTCAACTCACATGAGTGCAGCTCAAATCGGATTTATAAAAATCGTATTTCATGTGATTTTTGGCCGTTCACACTAGCTAAATCTGATTTCAATCAGATGTGCACAAAAATTGGATTTGGACTGACAGTCTGAACATAGCCTATGACTCTGACAGAGAGTGGGGTTGTGTCAGCCATCTGGCATTGCAGCATCGCAGCCTCGCAGCCTCGCAGGGTGTGTTAGATATAACTGTTGTGGTTGTTTTCCAGTTCTTCAAAAATCATGTCCACTGTCCTAGCAGGGCTCCCGGGTATGGCCGTGCACTTGGATGATATTGTTGTACTTGGAAAGGATGTGGCCACTCACGATGAATGCCTGAGACGGGTGTTCACAGCTCTGTCTAGACACAATCTTACATTGAATGCAGAAAAATGTGTGTTTGCAGCCCCAGAAATAGACTTTGTTGGCCTTCGGGTGTCCAACTCAGGTATCACACCACTGCAGTCCAGCGTAGAGGCCATCCCCGTGCCAGCCTCGGCTGGAAAGCTTGCATCCTTCCTTGGCATGACTGCTTGCTATCTCAGATTCTTACCTCAATATTCTGCAGTCACTGCCCCCCTATAACAGATGCCCAAACATAACACCCCCTGGGCATGGACAGCAGAGTGCGGATGTGCTATTCAACAGATCAAGCACCTCCTTACATCACCACCAGCACTAGCTCATTTTGACCTCTCCAGTCCCACCCTGGTGACTTGTGGTGTATTAGCTGTGGCAGTCGGAGCAATCCTCTCACAGATGCTTGGTGGCATTGAAGGTTCTATTGCTTTTGATTAGTGAGCTAGGCAAAAGTACTTAGTGGGAGAGAGAGAGACACTGGTATGCATTTGGGCATGTGAGCGCTGGAACATGTTCTGGCACATGTACTTTTTGGACGATCCTTTACACTCAGAACAGACCACCAGACTCTTACTAACCTCATGTTCTCTGCGGGAAGCAGAGTCAGTTAGTGTATGAGCCCTTACAGACCTCAGTGTCTCTTGAGGAATTCTTCATTACCCTCAGCACCTACATTTGGTCAAGATGGCCAACTCAGGTGAGCTCTGACTTGATCCCCTACTCACAAGTTAAGACAGAACTGACATGCTGGGGTGAGCCATACATTGCACGGGGGGGCTCCGCCCCTTAGGGAGCGGGTTCTGTCAATGGCACACAACGGATAGTTAAACTGAAACAGAGATGCAGAGACTTGGTTTGGTGGCCAGGGATTGATAGAGAGCTAAAAGCTTTTGTATGTGACTGCACACCTTGTCTGCTCGGTGGCAAAACAGGAACACCCTTTCAGCCTCTCGACTGGCCCACCAAGCCATGGGAGCATCTCAGATGGACATCTGTGGGGAGCTCGTATTGGTTCCCCACCATCAGTGGTTCCCAGTTGTGTTGTATGACCTACACTTCAAGTGGCCTGAGGTTGTGCCTAAGGGCTTAGTTACAACTTTTGCAATGATTGATTTTCTGGAGCAGCTCTTTTTCCGTTGGGGCAGCCCGCAGTCCATTACCACAGACAATGGGCCACAGGTTTTCATCTTACCTGCCCACATATTGCCTACTACCATTTCCAAGCTAATAGTGCTGTGAAAAGTCTGAAAAATGGCATACGTGTACACCTTGCCCAAGGTATTCCATTTAAGGCTGCTCTTTCCCAGACACTCTTGCATAATCACACCACTCAACATGCCACCACAGGAGTATCCCTTGCCAGTCTTACACTAGACAGGGAACTGGAATTACCATTGACCAGGCTGCGCCCACCTCGTCAGCTCCCAGTGAACACTTTCAGGTTCATCAAAACCAGCGCAACATGAGAGCCAGATATAACAGCAAGCATCATACTTGGCCTACCAAGATACAAGTATAGGATTGGGTAAGAGCCTGTAGGCCACACTGCAGCAATAATCTAAATCCTAGCCCCTCCAGGTCATATGGCAGCTAGGGCCAGTCACTTTTGAGCTTGCTAATGGCTAGTCGCTGGCATGCTAGTTGTCAGTCCTACTCGACCCGCTCCAAGCGGTGGGAGGCGGGTGTGCTAACAAGAACGCTAAAGACCACAGCCGCTAGCGAGTCTCTTGAGATCAGGGGAGTGAGGTTTAAACGCACAGCTCTTTCTGGCCTTTGTTACACTCACCGCCCTAAATCTCACTCCAATCCGGGTTACGACACCAAATGTATATGATCCTACTTGACCCCCTCAGAGCGGGATTTGAACAAGGGTTTCTGGAGTGGGTGGGGGGCGAGCTAACAAGGACGCTAAAGGCTTATGCTAATGCCTCTTGAGGCCAAGGGAGTGAGGTTTACACGCACAGCTCTTACTGGCCTACATCTGTTACACAAGCTATGTTTAATTACAATATTGTTATTTTTGCTCTCAAACTCAGTTTGTTTCATTGCATAATAAAAACACAAAAGTAATTACCAACCTGGTCTCATTGTGAAAATGTACCTCTGGCAACGTTTTTGCAAACCGCCAAAATACGTACCAATAAGTACATATCTCTGCAGTTTCAAAGTGAAATGAACACTAGAGGCAGTAAAACAGCAAGCACTTTTTATCGTTTTTTTTTTTCCATGTAAATTTATAAATTTTGGAGTTTGCGTCACTTAATCTGCTCCATATGCTCTGCTTTTTTTATATAATAAGTTTGCTCAGTAGCTCAGCTGGTACAGATTTATACTTGTAATAATGAAAGCTCAGGTACGAATCCTGTGAAAGACAAGTCATGATAAAAGAGCTCAAAGATGAGTTCACACACGCTAACAAGACATGGTTACTATTGTATTTTTGTCACATTTGCTTTTGTTAACACTATCGATTAGGTTTAGGGTTTAGTGTAGGTGTACATTAAAAAAATAATGTCACAAAACGTCAGATTGACGCTCATCTGTTCCGGGAAAAAAACGAAGCTTTTGGCAGCACCCAGTGGACATATCACTTTGAAACTGCAGTGATATGTACATATTGGTACGTATTTTGGGGTTTGCAAAAACGTTGCCAGAGGTACATTTTCGCAATGAGACCAGGCTGCCAAATCCAGTCATAACTATGTTTGGAAACCTTAAGACTGATGTAAACTACACACATCCATTTCATACTTATTCAGAGAAATAAGTATTCTCAGTGACAGCTATTTGTAATCCAACATCTTACACAGAATCAGCTGTTAATGAACAAATGAATGAACAGTTCAATCTTTTCCCATCATGTTTGGTTTCCATTTGTTTAGAATATTGCCAAGGGTATTCTGATGGTGGTTTGGAAAGTGAGAAATGCATTGGTACATTTTAAAGACACTTTAAAGACTTCTAACTGTGTACAGTATGCAAATGAGTTCCACAGGAGAAAGGAGGGTGAGTCTCACTGTGGACCCCCTCTGATGCCAGCAGCCAAACGCAACTCTGGAATGGAGAAGCGCCAAATTGCAATCTCCTCCTATTCGGAAAAGGATAAAGGTACCCTTTCAACAGACACACCTTGTTCTGAGTTTCTCCTTGAGAGAGACTATGACAGAGCAACCAAGTTCTGAGTCTCCCTTCAAGAGAGACATAACAGATACACCGTAATGTTCTGAGTTTCTCCTTGAGAGAGACAAACAGTTGACTTAGTTCTGAGTTTATCCTGCGAGGATGGGACTGTGACAGAGCAACCAAGTTCTGAGCCTCTGGTTCATCCAGAGAAACAACAAAAGATCCGAGGATCTGAATCTACAGCTTGTGTGGCAGCAACAGATACGACCACGTTCTGAGCCTCCAGCCTGTGAGGAAAGAGACATTAACAACCACTACGTTCAGAGTTTTAGTCCAGCGAGACTACAGCACGTCCCAGAGAGACCAAAGTGGATTGACCAAGTCCTGAGTGTCTGACCCACAGAGTCAGAAGACACAGAGAGACATTTGCAATGAGGTTAAGCTCAGGAGAGCAAACCTTCACTTCAAGGTTCCTTCGTCTGCGTGTTCTTCTGCACCTACTTCAGGGCCTCATCTGCGTGTTCCAGATTTTAGGACCCTTTGGTGCTCCAGGAGATCAGCATCCAACAGATCTTCGTGTTCAAGACTGTTGAAACGGATTCCAGCTCCTTTCCCACTGCATTGTCACCCAGCACAACCAGTTGAAGAAGTCACCTCCATCGGACTGCTTACTCAACCACGTGGAACGTAAATATCACTTAACCAAACCTCTTTCCAGAAACCTTGGCATTGTCGTATATTACCAGTATGTGATTTTCTAATTTACATTAGAGGTAATTTAACTGATGCGAGTTAATAACAAATAATCTTTCGTTATTTGTTTGATGCATAATAAGGTTCTTCACCTTAGTTTCAGAAAAACAACAGTTTATCTTTCCATAAGATAATGCAACTCTTCCATAGCCACACTCAACTTAATCACATGTATTTGATGTTTCTTATGCACTTTATTCCTTTATCATTCATTGTATTCATTTAGTAGTTGTGTTAGTTATTCTTGTTTATCTTTTGTTAATAAAATCTATTTTATTACAATTGTGTCTTACTAGGCTCTACAAGTTAGAAATCTCACCAAACTTTCAGATAAATCAGCTGACCAACTCTCCCCACTTTGCATTCAATCTAAAATGATTGAACAGCCTCCCGTTTGGAGTGTTCTCATAGAGCCAAGGTAAAAGACCTTGACTAGTGTCCCAAACTCAGAGAGGGGGAAGGTGGTCATCTGATGTACTCATAACCACACCTTAAGTGACGTGTGATCCAAAAATCACAACGTCAGCGGTGACGTGAGTACCAATCACTACCTTACTTAACGTCCTTGATGGACGAAGGTAAAATCACTACATAATTGGCGTCCCTTGTTTGGGCCCAAAAGTGAAATTATTACACTACCATAACCCTATAGTAATTACATGTAGTTTATATTATTCAGTGCTTAAATATATAATTACACTGTAACAATCACACCGTAAAATAGTGTAACCTTAATAATTTTTTGACACTTAAATCATGTGAATCATCTATTGAAACTCCATTCAATTTTTTTGTAAGTGTCTTACTGTAGTGTAACCTTTTTGATTTGGTGAACAACATGCTGTTTATTTAGCTTAACTTGGAATAAACCAAGAATATTCCTTCATTATTTTGCAAGGGTTTGCTTTCAATTTTCAACAGCCTAAGAGGTTTCATATTATGCGCGAAAATCATTCATTCATCAATTAATTCATTCAATCAATCATTTCATTAGAAATGTAGTGCTCCGTTTCTCTGTTTTCATCTGTAAGCTGTTGGTTTTTGAAGAAACTTTTTTCGTTTTTGTAAGTCTGAGTTCTACTTTTGCTTGTTTGTGCTTCGCCAGTGTGCTGTGTCTGCTGTAAACATTTTCCAGGCACTGAACACTGTGAATATTTAAATAAAATTTCATTAAAGCTTTTCCAATTTCACCCCATGAATTTGTGAACTCTCATTGATGTTATAGATGCTTTCTACATTTAATACAAAACAGCAACACTATCATCAGTCATAAGAACAAGTGCTGTATTGCACATGCTTACTGTAAATTTGGCCCTATCCGCAAATTGCAGCGTGAGGCATTCAGAACACTTAAATAAATGCTTGGACAATCAATCCAGACTCCCTCAAGTAACCGGAGTGATACAGGTGTCTTCAAACCATTAAGGCTGATGACACCAACAACTTACACAGCCATGAATTTTTAAATATAAAAATGGATTATTTATAAAACTAACCCCCACGAGGAGCTGAGGTGTTCACGTTTGGTCGTGATGAAAATGCCATTCAATTTATGCGACGCTTCTCATACGTTGCATTACATTTGATCATGTAATTTGAATACAGGCACTAAAAGTAGCGTATGGTTGGATGAACAAAGCCAGACTGCAGAATGCTAAGTATAGGTATTAATGTCTGGTGTGTCTCTTCCTCTGTCAAACCAGCGAAAACCGAGAAGACGCAGACCAAAGCTTAGTGTCAAACTACTTTAAATATGTCAATGTAACCTGAGAAAAACCATAAAAATTTTTTTAAAAAAAAGACTTTTCGTGTGTGGCTCTCGAATTGAAACAAAGTATTCAAAGATATCTATAGTGTTTGGTCCTAACACTTGTCTTCTGTAAAAATGTTAAGTGGGACCCATTTCGTGAGATTTGCTTAATAATTTAACACGGCCTTAAACCAATTCCCTTCAAGTGCCCAGATGGTGTTTTTATTAGGCAAATGTTCAGTACTCAAGTAGAATAATTTACGCACCTTAAAAAAAAGCCCTGCTACAGTACCTTCAAGCCCTGCAATTCACTGAACTCAGAATAATTCACCACATGCTGCTCTGTTGATATTCAGCTCAACAATAAAATGAAAAGAAAAAGTCTTTCCTGGATATCCGTCTGTTTGCACATGGACAGTTTGGACGTTTCAAAACTGGTTCTGACATTGTGAACTTGAGTCAACACACTTTGGTTCCTCAAAGACTCTAATAATCAATCCACAACGGTTCTTTCTCCAAGTAAAGACGTACTTACAATCAGACATGTAGAGGCTGAATGTCTCGCAGCTTGAAAGCAGGGAAGCTGTGAGTACCTATTATGCTTCTTGTTTTAATTCGAATTGAGTATTAAAGTTGTACCAAAATAGCCTCTTAAACTGGTGCACTATTTAGTATGCAGACAAGAATGTTAAAAAGTCAGGTAAACGAATTGGTCTGTCCTAATTGGCATAAAAGAGCACGTTCACATTTCTCTCATGTTTCTTTTGATTGGATCAGACTAGCGTCGTCCTTCTGATATGGAAATTGAGCTACCAACTCAGATGAGCGAGAAAATGTCAGCGTCATTAAAATGTGGACGACGGCCTTTTGATTACTTTCATTCTGGGCAAAAAGACTGTCGCTGAGGAAGTAAATTATGAATAACTTGGAGAGCTATATTTGTTTCTCACTGGCTTAAAACAGTTACGTCAGATGGGATACAGGTCTTTTACAACGGATCACAGCATGTAACACGGCAGACTCAACTATGATCAAAAGAGAGAGAAACAAGCGGAGTGTGAAATAGCTTCCTGTGTTGCAGTCTATAGTATGCAGCCGGTTATATGAAGCCTGTAAGACAGACGTTTTTTTGCCTACGGGCAACCCACCTTGCTCATTCGTGGAAAGAGCCAGTCGAGAGTTTACACTTGAGACTAGAAGCACAATTGCAAAATGTTTCCATGGCAGGGGAGAACGGGGAGTGTTTAAACATCTGTAACTCAGTGCTCTTTTTATTCTGCATGTATGCGTCACAAACTTTGATTTGACATTCGATTGTTGATAGCCCTGTGAAACCTTTGTTTTATTTTTTTATGCACAGTGTCATACCAACAAAGTGGTCGTCATGTGTGATTTCTCTCTTCATTGTAAAAACAAAATAAAAGATACATCCAAATCAACTTGGATGTTGAAGTAATTTCAACTTACATTAAACTGACTTTAAAAAATGTATTGAATCTTGTATCATTTATTTTAAAAAAGAGGAAAATTGTTAAAACAATGTAATTTTTTTTACAGTGTTAAACTTGTTGCAACTCAACCCTTGTTTCAAAACATAGCTAGGCCTACCAACAAAAATAACATTATATATATATATATATATATATATATATATATATATATATATATATATATATATATATATATATATATATATATATATATATATATATATATATATATATATATATATATATATATATATATAATTATTTTTATTTTTTTTACAAATATTCTGAAGATTTCGTATACACTGTTATTATACACGCAACCCTAATGCTCAAAATACTTAATTGGTTTGAGTGGGACAAACTTAAAATAAACAAATGAGTTATGAGTATTTAGACCTTTCTTTTTCTTTTGAATTAACAGCACAGGTATATTTCAAGTAAACTGAACTGTTTCATTGCTTTCAATGAAACAATTGAATTTCCTTTCATTTAGACTTAAGTTAATTTGAGTTAACTGCTTTGCTCATGGCACTCGAAACTTAAATGATAAGATGAAGTGTTAAATAATGTTTTTTTGTGCAAGATTAAAGGTAAGGGAGATTTAGAAGTGATTAATGTTTTGTTAAGTTAATTTAGAAGAGTTTCTGTTAATGTGGGCTTTTGGAGAGTTACCACTGTAAAAAATCCAACTTATGTTTTGTATGACAAATTCAGCTTTAAAAGTTTATTCAACTATTTAATATGAAAAAGTTTTAACAACTAATTGATCCTAGGTTGAGAAAACTCAAAAATGTTCTGCAGCTGGTTGCCTTAAACTTTTTTTACAGTGCATCATGGTGACAAGTGGTGCTTGCTGCTTGGTTTGAGAGTAGGTAAGTTACATATTTTTTGAGTTCTGACAACTCATTAGGGTTTAAAGTGAAGTGTACTCATTTGATTTGAAAGAACTCAAAATAAAAAAGTTAATTTAACTACATATTTTATGTTAATTGCTATATCAAAATGTATGAGTTAGCTAACTCTGTACTTCAAGTTAGGAGCAATTAACATGCATGAGTACTACAAACTCCAAACTTGATAGCTCTGCTTACTTAAAGGTCTCATGAACTGGCTTTTTAAAAAAAAATGATATACTGTTGTCTGAGGTCAACTTATGATGTTTGCGTGATTTTTACATTTAAAAACATCATAATAAATAAGTAATAGGCTACTTTCTGTCTTGGTTTTGAGGCTCTCTGAAAAACGATCAGTTTTGATGGGCGTGCCACACTGAAGACTTGGAAGTAAACGCCCACGGCTAGGATTGGATAACATTTGCATATTTAATGAGCTTCTGCTCCCCTGTCAGTGACAGCGTATGGCAAATGGCAACCGGAATTAATCACCCAGCCCACAGCCAGGGCTCGCAAAATGTCTTTATTAAACAAACACAAGGATTCATCTCTTATCCACCCGCGATTGATTGGAATGTTATTTCTGTATCATTTTGCTCGATCATCAGTGAATATAACCGCGAAGCGCGCACGCGCGCTAGCCCATCTGAAAAGCACATATATAGCCCCGGGACTTTGAGCTTTGCGAGTTGGCGTAACAAGTCCGAGTCTGATCACAAATGAACCAATAACACCTTCTCCAGCCTGTGACCGAGTGCTAAGGTATGTAATCAATAGATATCAAACGATCTGTAACAATGCAATACTAACACATATTAAAACATGTTTTACTCACTTGTTGCACCGTTCCTGTCGGATCCAATATAGAAGGCACAGCATTGTGTTTTAATCTCAAATGTCTGCAAATCCATTCTCGACCTCTATCTTGTTTACAATCGATTCCGCATCGTTGAGCTTCACGAGTCGGTGCTTCTGCGTCCTAATACGTCAATGGTCGTCATATTCTGAGATCTCTCGTTTTCTGGGCCTGGTGTCTATAAAAGCTTTTCTTTGACTAACAAGGATGTTTTCAGCTCTGAAACTTACAGGATATTCTTATATCACGATTAACTTTTATATACTAAAAGCTCGAAGGAAAGTTGATTTCTCAATTCATCACCCCTTTAAAATTGGGAACATAATAACTCAAAAAAACATATATTACGGATTACCTCAATTTTTTTGAGTAAGCCCAACTTATTCAGGTTTACAGTACGATGTTTAAATCTATACTAGATTGATAAGAAATGACCTAAATAATAAGTAGGCCTACTAGAGCAGCAAATTGTTGCAATGTTTACTGCTGTTGGCTATTTAGTGAAAATGTTGGTGCTGGTGAAATATACAATTAGCCTACATGTTAAATGTATGCATAAAATGCAAACCTTAATTAGGGTGGTCAGACCCCCTTTAAACCCCCTTTAATGATTTTCTACCTGATTTCAGTTATTTTCATCTGACATAGATATGTAGAATGTACATACATGTAATAAGTGCCTGGTTAACATTGTTGTTTGCCCTGCATGTGAAACCTTTATATTTTTACACACAGTGTCGTACCAGGAAAGTGGTGGTCATGTGTGATTTCTCTCTTGAACTGGTGGTGTTGCATTGCAACTCAACCCTTGCTTCAAAACTCCCGTCTCTCCTAATCAAAGTTACCCCAAAAAATAACATAATTAAATTATTGGTTTTAGTGTAACTCAACTGTAACAGCCCATGTAACAGTGTATTAAAAAAAAAATCAAAATATTTGTAATTTATTTATTTATTTTGTCATTACAGTGGTGGCTAGCTATCATTGTTCTACGCGCTGTAAAAAAAAGTTGCTGACTTAAAATTTTAAGTAGAATCAACTTAAATTACATTAAACTGGGGGGAAATTGAATGTCACAACTTAGATTAATGTTTGATTGCTCAAAAATTCTGAAAATGTTTTGGCTTGCCTGACGTCATAAAATGCCTAGTGGATGTGATTATTTGTCAATTACAAAAGGTATGTAGTGCATTATGGATTATGATTATTAAATACTATTATGTCTATTATGAGCCAAATTCCACAATATGATAGCTTTTGATCACCTTTAAAAGAAGAAAAGTGCTCTTTAGACGTTATGTGTATGTTTTATGATAGGCTTATATTCGCGCTGTTTAAATATAGATTGATAAGTATCTAAATAATAAGTAGAGCAGCGAACTGTTAGCTATTCAGTGAAAACTTTTGTGCTGCTGAAATAAACAATTAGCCTACCCTATGTAGGCTTAAATGCATGCATAAAATGCAAACCTAATTAGGGTGGTCAATAATTCGCTACATGATTTCAGCTGCAAGTTATTTCCATCTGAAGCAGAGATGTACAATATGCATACATGTAGCCTAAAGTTAGGCCAATATGTGCCTGGTTAACTGCCGCGTGCTGTAGTGCGTCTCAGTGTGTGTCTTTAAGTAGTACGCTGCGGTAGGAGGAGTTGTAGCGGTTGTGACGCCGCCAGCGGAGCCGTGGTGCTGAGCTGAACAGCGCCTGTCCACCTGCAGTAGGGCGCGAGACCGACCGGGACAATATTCTCTGCGCATCGCTCAGCGGAAGCCTGCTTACCGACAGCACATCTCACAGGAATTATCTCCACGTTTGTGAATAACAAACATCTGCCTCCTCTGCTGATGGCAAAAATGAAAACCGGCTGCGCGATTCTTGTGGCATGTGCCTTAGTTGTGGGCACATCTTTGGTAAGTCCAAATGTTTTATTTACAAACATTCTGGAAGTAATAGTACTTGAAATTAGACACTCGTATGCCGAACATGTTGAACAGTGCACTTATATTTGTGCATTCTATGTGCGTACTTAGTAAAATAATATAGTGGTGCATCGAGCGTTCACTTTGTCTGTTTGGAAATCCAAAATTGCTTTCGTAGCACTTCTGTAACAGTCGATTTTTTTTAAATTCTTCTTTCTTTTAAATAACACCAAGACAAAGAAATCAGTTTGTGTTGAACACTGGTCGTCTATCAGTAAGCTGCAGTGGCTTGCAGCTGCACTTTTAACACACATTGCAGAGGATGCGGCGATGCCTGTGGTGTGTCTGGTAATAGTGCTGCTCTGTCGTTACTGGAGGAGTATGTGGATATGCAAATCAATTGTATTAATATTAATATTCATGCTGTGGAGTACTCCTTATCCTGTTCTTAATAGGGTCATCAGGAATGATTTAACTTGTAGCATACTAGGGAACTAGTTGCTTTGGTCTGTGATGTCTTACGTTTAGGATTTATGAAACACTCATTCAAGAAGGAGACACACACACATATACCAGTAAATGAAATCTAGGAGAAAATGTTGAGTAAATATAAGTTCTTGAAATATTACTGTTGGATGTATGGCAGATATTGACATTCTCTTTGATGACTCATTCAGAATAAAATCTGTATCCAGCTGGGGGTGAAACGTAGCTATAAAGCTGCATTCACATGGTGGGCAGAGGCAGCGCTGCTTTAGAAAGTAACCATCTCACAGCCCTCTGACTAATGTGATCTGTAGGGATGCTTTGACAGACGGTTCCTCCGTGGATATATGAAAGAGCTTAGTGCGTCGGCTCTTTGTTGTCTTGATTTTTCAGGTTCATAGTTGTCTGTGCTCCAGAATAGAAAAATATATTGAGAGAGAGACCCCTAAAGGCAACCTCTCGTACAGTTTAGACACATCGAGGCCTGAGCTTGAACCCTGGATCGTTTTAGAAAAGCCTACCATACTGAGACTGGGATAACCTGAATATGACCCACCATCTAATTATGCTAAATCTCCATGGTGAGCACTATCCATTGATGCATACACACACACACTCACACACACACACACACACACACACACACACACACACACACACACACACACACACACACACACACACACACACACACACACACACACACACACACACACACACACACACACACACACACACACACACACACACACACACACACACACACTAGGTCACTGTCCTAAAATAGATGCCACTGTAATGGGCACAATTTCTCTACTGATTCACATGGCAGAACTCCAGCGCAACCTTCTTTCCTATGCACTTCCTGTCTTCCATCGCATCCTCGTTTTGTCCCTCGGTTTATTTTAATCATCAAACAGGCTCATTTAGCTCTTGTTAATTTTTTAGAGAAGCTCTTGATGTTTTCACTTGTAAACATTTTTTTTTCAAACTACCATCAGGGCATAAGAATGCAGGCCTCTAAATGAGAATTAAATCACAGATTTGCGGCTTTTGATTTAGAATTTGTTCATTTGCATATTTGCATAGAACTATTGAATATTCAAACACTCAGCTGGATTACAGCAGTGATTCACAACCAAGGGTACATGCACACCGGAGGGTATTTAAGCAGGTTACAGGGGGTACTTGGAAAGATTTAGCTTTGTTAGAGCTACAAAATAGAGCAAAAACATATTTATTTAAATTCAATAATTTGTATAATTTTAAAATAATAACTAATTTTGCTGATTAATCTCAATCATTTTTCAGGAATGTTTCTTAGAATATATTTATACTTTTATTTTACTTATTGATTTATTTACTTCATTGATTCTACTGATTCTAATGGTATTGATAGCGGTTATATAATTGATTAGAAGTGATTATTAATATTAAAGCTAAATTACATCCAGTTAAAAGGAACATTTCTGGTTTGCTTGAGCCTTAAGACAAAATAAGGTTTCAAGCTATTGTCTATTGAACAGTTTTTCATCCCTAAAAGTAAACGCTTGCGTCCCTGCTCTGTGAGTTTGCCTCCTGAAGGTATTTATATCGGTTTCGATAACCTTGAATAAGAACCACAACCCTGTGGTCACAAATCAATTTGCCTAACCACTTCCCCTCTCCTGTGTCTTCATAGCCAATAATGTCTGTCTTTCTCAGGGGAGTCACGGAAACGCTCAAACCATCGCTCCATGCAGACCAGGTTTCTCCCAGAGCTTCTACACCGTATTTGTCCCCAGGGGTGTGCTGCAAGGCCTGAACCCTCACAAAGGTAAGAGCTTGCAGTGCATTGCATGATTCGGCACAGGTTTATTTGTGTGTGTGTGTGTTAATCTCAGTGGAGCTTTAGCAACAGGTTTGTGGGTGAATGCTCGTGCATTCCTCATTCTCTGTGTGTAGGCTAAATGTAATATGTTAAATATGATTTTAGCTTGATATATTGATGGAGAGTGTACAATGACTCCTAAATTATCAGGAGGTGGATGTTGTTGAATATTCTTCGCTACTCTCACCTATGCAGTAATTTAGACTAGTTGTGCTGTATGATTCCTCAAAACAGTGATTCAAAACCAGTTTCAGCCGGCTTCAAAATAAGCACAGTGTGGAATAACAAGCACAGAAAATGGTTTAGAAAGAAGGAGCGGAGATGCAGATATGCCAGCGTGCTGAATGTTGATAGCACACACAGGACCAGTAATGCAATTAGAACACGTTTAAAACACACTATGCTTCTCAAATGCAATTTTCAAGGTCTGAGAAACGTCAGGTGATGCATTTAAAGAAACATATCTTTGCTGTGCCAAAAACGACGCTTCCATCTAGGTGGGTGTCATAAGCGGATACACGCTCCTAAACGTCGGGAGCTACAGTTGGCACACGTCTGCATTAATAAATTGCACAAAGCCAGTGTCTCCTGCTGATCACAATCAATATGCATATTATTCAGTGTTAGTTTGACTGTCAGACAAACCATGGCTGGATGATTAAAAACATAAATAAAAATAAAAAAATGGAAATAAACCCATAATCTGAATTTAATGGATAGTTCAGTACCGCGGTTGGCTACTGAAGCCTCATTTAAATCTTCTGTTCGGCTCCCGCTGGGTGTTTTTTTTTTTGTTGCTGCTTTGAGCTTTTGCTCCCCCCCCCCTCCCTCCCCCTCTGTCCTGCATGTAATACAGTTCCTCTATTCTTTCCCACTTCTTTTCAGCAAGATTTCAGCCGTCCTTTTATTCTGTCGCTTTTCATTGGCATTGTGCGTGCATGTGTGTGTGCTATGCGAAGATATGCTTTATCTGTGGAATTTGTTTTGCTGTTATGGTAGGAGAAAAGATGTCGGGGGGAAAATTGGACTTGCAGAAACAAATCATACAAGAAAATGGCACATTGATTCGATCAATTACCTGTTTTTTTCCACCGCATTCGAACTTTGATTGAGCATAACTGTTATCAGAGTAATCAATGGATTTATTCACACGGACGTGGTCTTGTAGAGAGAGACTTATTTGTTGTTCACAATCTGACTGCAACTTTTGCGCTGCAATTGCAGAAATTGCGCGACTGGTTTGGAAGTACGTACTCTTATTATTTATTTTTTTAATCATACTTCTAAGGCCTGTTTGTTTTGATTCCAGCCTGTGGAGGTGTCGAGGGAACATTGTCAGTCATTGACATGTCGGATGCGCTTGTTACACAGCAAGTCGGTTGAGTGTTGGTGTGCGTGTCCAAGTGCTCGAGGATGAGTCAATCCTTTTGTTTACTCGTGGATTTAGTTATGAGCATTTTGCTGGGATCGAATCTCGAGCCTCTGCCCACAATATCCAGCCACCTTTCCTTCAATATCCTATAGTGCACTCTTCATTTTAAAAACATGCTTACCCCAGCACAACTTGGCACTTGGGTGTATATATCGTCAGGCTGCAGTAGGAGCCCTTACAGAGAGTGATTAATGTACAGTCACCGGCCTGGAGGAAGGGTGATGTGTTCAGAGGAACCGTAGTAATCGGGGAGTGGGGTCGCCTCACAGGGACGTTAATGATAACAGCCTTGTGTAACCCAGAACCGTCAAAGGGGAGAGTTATGGGTGAGCCGGTGCGCTCGGTTGGGCCAGCGAGCGTCAAGTCGAGAAAATCCAGCGTCAATTTAGCCGTGATTGTAAACATTGGCCTGACACCTCGAGAATGCTAATGCCGGAATGGGAATTCTCAGGAGCACGGTGTGGTCTGAGACTTGAACTCGGCGGAGGAATCGAGAGTAGAGAGTTCCGCTTGAGTTGCCTCCATAACTGTTTAATATGGCTGCGGTGCACTGGGGTGAGAGTGAGCGATTCATCTCAGTTCTCTAGGTACTGCTTAGCATTGGTCTCTAAAGCCTGACCATCCAAACAGAATCAGATATGACTGCTCTTTCATGGCCAGAGCAGTCAGGGTGTCTGCCAGCTGTCTGCTGGTCTCGCAGCTGCTTGCGATGCAATTTGCTGATTCCGCTTAATTACACCAGTAGCTTGTTGTGTTTATTTTCTATTCATTTATGAAGGTGTTTGTTCGCGCTGGGCGTTTTAATTATAGCGAAGTTTGGGTATTATGACAACAGCGGCACATTTATACCTCTTATCCTCCAATCCTCATGATCACTTTTATTGTACTTCTAAGGATAACGAGCCTATTAAAGACACGGCCCTCGAATGAAGTTGACCGGAGTGGTTATAATTCAACCATCCAACGTTTCTAATATCTTTTACACAGTAAAAACAGACAGCGTGAGTCCCTTCAGGCGCTCTGCCTCACTAGATGTGATTCATCTTTACTCAGCATGTGAAAAGATTCATCATTTATGCTGACAAAATATAAATGCCAGGGTTGTCACATATTCAGTTGGCCTCAGGAGCATATGAAAGGCACCCACATGGCCACAGTAAATAGGTATGGTAAAGCATTTGTGTTTTACATGATTGGATTCCAGATCCTAGATGGTACGTTTCGAACCGCATGCAACATTGAGTAATGATGCGATCATTTAGCATGGCTCGTTATTGCGGTAGGCAGTCTAGTTCAGGAGAAAATGATATTTTTATGAGGTTTTATTGTGTTACGTCATGTCTTCTGGCATTTATGCAAACATTTATAGACGTATAAACTCTTGCATAAACACCCCGTCTTGCTGTGTTGACATGTACGGTGGGGTCCAGCGTTTGAGACCACACTCAAAAAACTACATTTAAAAGAACAAAGGAGCGTTATATACAGCATGCATATGGAGTTCATGAAGTTCACGTGCTGTTGTCGTGGTAACACTTTACAATACGATTCCAGTTGTTAGCTTTAGTTAACATGAATTTACAATCACAAATACTTCCAATGCATTTATTAATCTTAATGTTAATTTGACTCATTTACTGATACATCATTTAAATAAAAAATATGTATATCTGTTAATAGTATTTAAGTAGCTAACATGAACTTACAATGAACAGTTGTATTTTTATTAATTGATGTTAACAAAGATTAATAAATACTGTAAAAAATGTGTTGCTCACTGTTAGTTAATGTTAGCCAATGCTGGTATGATCAAAAATACAGTAAAATAATATTGTTAAATATTATTATAATTTAAAATAACAGTTTTCTATTTAAATATATTTTACAATTTAATTTATTGCTGATGGCAAAGCTGAATTTTCAGCATCATTAGTCTTCAGTGTCACATGATCTTTCAGAAATCATTATACACTCTAAAAAATGCTGGGTTAAAAACAACCCAAGTTGGGTTGAAAATGGATTTACCCAGCACTTGGGTTGCTTTAACCGAGCGACTGGGTTGTTTTAAGCAAACATTTAACCCAACCACTGGGTTAAAACGACCCATTCACTGGGTTAAAACAACCCAATTGCTGGGTTAGTCCATTTTCTACCCAACTTGGGTTGTTTTTAACCCAGCATTTTTTAGAGTGTAATATGCTGATTTGATGCTCAAGAAACATTTCTTATTACTATCAATGTTGAAAATAGTTGATGCGTGGTATTTTTGTAGAAACCGTCCTTATTTTAATTAATAGAAAGTTCAAACAACATGTATTTACAATCTAGTATATATTTTAAACACTATGAATGTATTTACTGTCATCATATGATTAATTTAATAATACAATTATAAATTTTCTTTAAAAAAGTTCATATGATCAGATGTATATATTTACATGAAGAAAAAATAAGGATTCATACATTTTTAAAAATGTTTATATGAGAGTATATCGTCCATGAAGACTAACAGAGCATTGGAGCATGGGCCTTTTTCAGAGCAGAACCCCACCTGGGAGAGATAAGCCATGAAAACGGATATTCCACTGATTGCACATTGTAGTGTAAACCATCATCTTGGCCTAAGAGCAGGATCAGGCACTTTGAAGCCAAAGACAGAGAGATGGAGATGGGGGGAGGACAGGTAGTCTCTCGCACACAAAAGAGCAATCTGATTTGAGTTGCACTTACCCTTAAATGGTGGTCTGAAAGGATGCTGTCAGAATGTGTTCAAGAGAACATGAGCAATGAACTTCAGAGCATAACCCTTTAATATCCGACACAGTGCTGGAGGGAAATGGAAGTCAGTCGCCTTTGCCGTTGGTTCAGAGGCGGCCATTAATCATCTTAATTACTAGTGCTTATGCATAGTCAGAGTCATTTGACTTCTCTGGCAGATTTGTGGCATTTGCAGTGCCACAAAATATAGTGCCTGCTTTGATTTCCAAGATATTTTACACATATACCACATTTTATCATCAATAAAATATAGTAAGTCCCTACTTCAGTTGTCCTTTCACTTTAAAAAATATGCCTCTCCCACAAGGACATCCATTAAATCCAAACGCACAGACATCTTCAGGCAGCTTTACAATAAAACCAGAACTAGGACTCCACCTGTGAGATGGAGACGCTCTGCGCATGGACTCCCGGGCTCTCTCTCTGCGTTCCAGTCGTGTCTTAAAGTTTACCTCATTATCTAGCAAACACGTTGCTCTCCATACTTACGCCGTGCTGTGGAACCTCTCATGGATACACAGAAGCTCATTAGGATGGTACTGCTTGAGCCCTGTGTGGAGCTTTGCAGTTGCAAACAACAGGGTTAAGAGTTTATTATAAAACAGAGAGTTTCGACTGAATTCGGATTGGATGTGCAACATTTAAATTCAGTGTGAACAGCAGACGATAACAATAATAATAATAATAATAATAATAATAATAATAATAATAATAATAATAATAATAATAATAGTAATAATAATAATAATAATAATAATAATAATAATAATGTATTATTGTTATAGTTGTTGTTGATTAATTCTTTAATAATTAATTATTTTGTTAATTAATTATTATTACTATTATTATTAAATGATTTGCATTTATTATATTAATATGTTGTTTCATTTTTAATATTTATTTATATTTATTTATAATATATATATTATGCTATATTTTCATTTTCTTAACACATTTTTTTCAGTTGTATCCTACGGCTTTCATCTCATGGTCATGCATTGGAAAATAGCAGCTCACAAAATCTACAGCTTTTGGTTTTGTAAAAAACACCTTAGCATGATGAGTAATTGACGCAATGTTCTGTTTATCCATTCTTTATTGCTCAGGGATGTTAAACACTTCACATGGCATAAGAAAACATGTTTTACCATGAAAATTGCTATTCCTACCATTATATGGTGTTATTCAACAGAAGCCATCATGGTCTGCTTCTCAGCTCAAGTGGACCAAGCATACAAGACCATACACACAGACTTGGTTTGTTTCATGCCTGATTTATTTTTTCATTGCATTTCCATCTAGATTTTTCCACACTGCATGTGCATAGTGAGTATGGTACATCAATCTATATTAAAGGAAAATCTTGAATGGCGTAGATATTTTCCTTCCCATAACTCTCTCTCTCTCATGCTCTCTTTCTACCACTCACCTAGCACTTCTTAATTAAGTTTTCATATGAAACCATGGTTCAATGTCTATTTGAATATAAATCAGATTGGATTTTCATCTTAAAAGCAGACTTTTCACTGCTGGCTGTGTGTATACTAATAGCCAGCAAGGAATTTCTCATTTGCATTGGCCCTCGTCACTTAGACATATATTCTGTCACATATTCTGATGTAGAGCTGGGTGGTATGACGATATACTACATCATTATAAAATGTCTATCGTTAGAGATTTTGCTATATCATGTATATCACGGTATGTAAATATACAGCACTATTGACACTTCAGAGTGATTGAATGTATGAATGATGTTAAAAAGAGTTATAAGCGCAGTATATCCTGAAAAGGAACTCGGTGCGGTGCTTGTGCTGACAAATGATGGTTTATTAACAAGGTTCGGGAGGAGTATATTCAGATAATTGGCCAATCAACAATAAGAGGTAAATATATGCAGCAGTCTTACCTCTGTTTGTTGACAGTTTATCAGCATCCCTCCACCACCCTTTCTCCACACTTTTTGCTCTAACCACTTACATACATGGGGAGGGGGGTGCTCTGGGTTCGGGCCAAACTCAGAGTTCGAAGCCCTCCCCCGGATACACCAAATAAGTAAGCGCACAGAAATCTGCCTCTCTCAGGAGGCAATAGCGAATATGGGACGTGCTCGACGTTAAGAAATGTTATTAAACACAATAAGCAGTGAAAATGTTATCAATGCGGTTCACATGCTCACAGAAAGTTGTGTCTCTCAATATGCAATCACAAATTCATTTCTCTTTCACATCTTATTGCGCTTGAATGGTCGATTACACGTGCAATTGTCAAAATGGTCATCGTGTGGATCATTCATGTAAACATAGCCGGTTATGTTTCAAGTGAAAGTTAAATGGTTAGTTCACCCAAAAATGAAAATTAGCCCATGATTTACTCACACTCAAGTCATCCTAGGTGTATATGACATTCTTCTTTCATAGGAATAAAATCGGAGTTATATTAATAACTAACTAACTTCCAATACCTAATAGCTAACAATAGCTAACTTCCGGCGGGTTGCCGTACGCATCGATTTACAATGAAAGAGTAACCCTTGACCCTTGAACCCTTGACGCATGCGTATTGATGAACGCTGAAGCGCAGAGGATAGAGCAAAGCAAAACATAGCGCCGGGGGTTACTCTTTTAGCGCAAGTCGACTTGCGCACTGCTGACCGCTGGAAGTTAGCTATTTTAGCCAATAAAGTTTTAAATATGGATATTTTTCTTACACAAACACGCCACTTCGCTTCTGTGTTTTTACACTGGATACTTTTACGATGGATAGATGCACTTTTATGGACTTCAAAAACGACCCATCAAGTCAATACCATTATAATGTTTGGATTAGCCAGGACTTTGTAAATATAACTCTGATTTTATTTGTCTGAAAGAAGAATGTCATACACACCTAAGATGACTTGACGGTGAGTAAATCATGGGCTAATTTTCATTTTTGGGTGAACTAACCCTTTAACAGTTTGGTGTAAACCAATCAGTATAATGTGTTACTGATACACATTATACTGATTAGTTTACACCAAACTGTTAAAGGGTTAGTTCACCCAAAAATGAAAATTAGCCCATGATTTACTCACCCTCAAGTCATCCTAGTGGATCCATGCTTTTGGTCTTGCAGTGACAGCAGCCTAATATACCTACCTGCTGCCTTGTGTCATTAATGCGAATCAAACAAAAGAAAAAAATAACACTGCTCTTGACTAAATCACTTTTTTAGCTTTAATAAGAATACACTTATATTTAATTCATACAGTGAAGTGTAACGGTCGGTGAACCAGGAACAGGCTGAAGACTCGATCAAAATACAAACTTAAACTTTAATAATGCTCAGGAACAAACAGAAAGGCAAGGAAACACACTCCAACATAACATGGTAACATAAAAATGAATATACAAAGACTGAGTGAACAAGAAGAAATTAAATAGTAACCACACAAATTAGATAATTAACTGGACACAGCTGAACTAACAAAGGCTCCGTTTGCAATTCACAACATCACCACTAGATGCCGCTAAAATTTACACAGTGCACCTTTAAATAAACTTATCGTACATGTCTTATTGTTTGTAATTTTCTTCTTTTTTCTTTTTTTTTTAATAACAGAAATTAGATAAAATAACTATATTGTGATATATTGTGAAATAAGAATTTGGTCATATCGCCCACCCCTATTCTGATCTAACATATTCAGGTGCTTAAGGTCATTAACCTCAGATCGAGGTGGCAGAAGTGGGCTTTGATTCTGTGGAAAGGCCTTGAGCACACTGATTTTGAAAGAAAACATTGATGTCAATTCGTCTATTATTATTACCAATACTGAAGTGAACACTTCTGAAATTTCCGTTCATTATATATCAGGGTGAAAAGTATGGCATGTATGCAAGGACACGCCAAAAGCAAAACTTTTATCTACAGTAAAAAACATTTCTATGTGATCAGACTATTAATGGCTAGAATGAAATATAAGGAAATTAAATTAGACATTGGTACTGTACTGTACTTCTCTCACGAATATGCCTGGAAAGCTAGGCCAGATGTCAAGTCATATGGATTATTTTATGGTGCTATTGTGTCATTTTGAAGCTCCATGTCCAGTGTGTGTGTGTGTGTGTGTGTGTGCGGGTGGGGGGGGGGGGGGGGGGGGGGTTATATACACACTCTTAGAAAAAAAGATACAGTGGAGGTACAATTTTGTTCCAAACAAAATGTATAACTTAAAAGGTACACAATTGGTCCTTAGGGTACAATTATACCATTGTTTTCCTCTTCTTAGAGCAGGGGTAGGCAAATTCGGTCCTAGTGATTCGCTGTTCTGCAACCCTGAAAGACATCTATAGAAGCTCTTATTGCGAATTTACAGAGGTTTAGATGTTGATGTTTTATTGAAAATGTCGTTTAATTTATTTGGCCAGTTTGACTCTTGACTTTTTATGCAAGTTTGTGGTTTTTGTTACAGTGTTAACAAAACACATAATCTGTTCAAATCAAAAGAAGCCATAAACAAAAATTGTCAAGATGTTTAACTAAACACACCACTGACTAAAAAAGTTACTAAATAATATTCACCAACATACTTTCTTGCCACAGATCAGGCATTGTGAATTTTTATTTTTAAGTACATTCTAGGGGGGAAAAAGTTTAGACGCACACAGATATCAAGAATCAGCATATGAATCGCAACAATGGTGACATAATGCTGCAATGCATGCTGGGAGCCATGAGTTTTATACTGTGGTGGCTTAGTAGGGTTGGAGCTAAACTCTGCAGGACATCAGCTCTCTAGGACCGAACTTGCCTACCCTGACTTAGAGGTACAACAATGTACCCTTAAGGGTACCACCCTAGTGACAGCCACTTGTACCTTAAAAGGTAAACTTTTATACTCTTTTTCTTAAAGGGTATACAGCTCTGGAAAAAATTGAGAATCCACTTAACGTTGATTTCTCATGCGAAAAAGAGGTGAGGAATGCTAATTGAGAAAATCACCTTTAAAGTTGTCCAAATTAAGTCCTTAGCAAGGCATATTATTAATAATATTTTTTTTTAAATATATTTACGGTAGGAAATTTACAAAATATCTTCATGGAACATGATCTTTACTTAATATCCTAAAGGTTTTTGGCATAAAAGAAAAATGGATAACTTTGACCAATAGTTGATATGGCTATTATATAATATGGCTATTGCCACATATATACCTGTGTGACTTATGACTGGTTTTGTGGTCTAGGGTCACACAGACACACACACACACACACACACACACACACACATATATATATATAGTGTATTGTCCCTTTAAAAGTACCTACCTTATGGTGTATGTATAATATAGAAAATACATGTTTATGCGCAACATGAATGTTAAACTAAACAATCTCTCTCACTTTTTTCTTTAATACATATGCATTTGTGTTCTCAGCGGGACATTATGAGTTTCATGACTGTGACCTGCCGGTGTCTTTAATTCCTCATCGTGCCCTTAGGTTCTGTTTTACTTCTTCCTTTGACATGGTGGGTTTATTTTAAGGAGCAAATACTAAAACGCCACCGGGAAAGCGAACATGATTCAGCCCATAGAGTCTTAAGGTTTGGCACCAATATAAACCGAGTTGAAGAAGAAAATAGGAAAGAGGTGAGGTGTAGCACTTTTACTCTGTGTTGGAGATTGAAGAAGGGCTGGGGGGGATGAAGAAGGGAACATGTGAAAAAGAGGTGAGGAATGCTAATTGTATTCATAAGATGCAGCCTTAGTTTATCCTTATCTATGCGCTTCTCTCTCTCGCTCTGTCTTCTTTTTGAGGCTTGCAGACAGCTTCACTTTAAGTCCTCAGGCTGTCTTAAAGAGATTCTGTTGAGAGGGCTGTGGTCAGGGACTGTCGGACATGCATTTAGTCTGTTTACTTCTATAAATGCAGGACTCCTGAGGAGAGATAAATACAAACGGACAGACAGAAAAGGTGTTGCTGTGGATATTTGGCTTTCGTTTTATGAATTTGAATGCACAAGCAAACACGGGCACACAGACCCTTCTCAAGCATGACAGTTTGTCATCCGGTTGTGTCTTTGGGGTTGCGTTTGGTGTTTACAGCGTTCTGACTTGATTGACAAGGGCCACAGGAAGTGGAAGCATCTCTCCATTCAGTGAGTGATTATCTTAAATGGAGAAATTAAAGGATTACAAACTGGCCCAGTAATCCAGCTGTCAATCTCTTGACTCATTAAGGAGTAGGAGGAGAGAGGGACAGTGAGACGAGTGGAAACTTAGGTGTTAGGAAGAGAGGATTGGTGTTCTTGTTTCTCGCTCGGCTCTGTTTTTATAATCTTTATTGAAACCTTGTGTCATTGTAAATTATATTATCATGCACACAGTGTTCTGTTGAAAGAGATATAGTTCATCCAGACAATGAAAATACTGTCATAATATATATATATATAGTAGTGTCCAAATGTCCGGCCTTGGAAAATTGCAGTCTTCACCAAATATTATTAACATTATTTATTCATGTCTTAATTTTATGCATTTGTAATCGCATTGTGTAGTTGGGCTTGGAGTCAGTTATTTTATTTGTGATAAAGCAATGAAACATGCCAAATTGTGCGGACACAACTTTTGGACAGGCTTTCACATGAACAAATTATGAACACGAAAGAGAACGAAAAACAACGAAGAAACATTTTTAAGTAACATTTTTTAAGTAAATGTCATGTATGGATTTAAGTAAAATCTACTTAACTAAGTTAAGTACAATTAACAAAAAAAGTAACTTTAACTTGGCCAGTTAAATTTTGTTGAGTAATTTCTACTTAGTTAAAGTTTACTTTGTAAAACTCTGTTTCAAGTACTTTTACTCAAACAATATAACACAAGTAAATAATGCAGTAGATATTGTGTAAACGACATATCTACATAATAGAAGTAATATGGTACCCACCCGCATAGTAAAAAAAAACTTGTAGCTGTAGTTTATCAGATAAATAACCAAGTTTAGTGTTTTGTTTTTCTTTCATATTGAAAATATTTAAAAAATAAATATATTTTAATCAAACTTGTTGGTCATAAAAAACAAATATCCCCTCCGGACATCATTACTATCCATCATTACTATATAATATATTAAAATATATAATTATTATTCATTGTTCCCCCTTGTCTCTCAAATAATTGATGTCACTCATTTTTGGTTGCAATTGGCATGCAAGAATCTGCATCAAATGGTGGTGATTAGGGATGTCACGGTACCAAAATTCCAGTAGTCGGTACCAATACCATCAAAATTTTACGGTACTCGGTACCAATTTCGGTACCACAGCTAAATGCTTTTTTATTCATTTTATTTTTTTATTTAACTATTAAAAAAATAATTAAATGTATTAAGTTTATTATTTATGATGATAATCATTACAAGTAAATAATACATAAACATTTAAAGTCTGTATGCTGTTTAAAAGTAAATATTGTTTATCAGGGCTCCAGACTAACTTTTTTCACTTGGAGCACAGTGGCCCCCTACTGAAAATTTTAGGGGCACAACCAGAAATTTTAGGGGCGCACACCGTAAATCAACATGCTAACCAAATCTACTAATGTCCACTGTATTACTAATAGGGATCGGTATCATTAAGGTTTAAATGGTATTACTACTCTTACCGATACTGCTTATCGATCCGGTACTTTAACAGTATTCTTATCGGTTCTTTTTATTATACTTTAAATATCTTTTTTTTTTTTTATAAAAAAAAAAAAACACAATTAAGAACATAATTAACATGGCTTTACAATCTGAAAAGTAAAATATCTATAGCAAAAGAAACCGCAAAGTTTGAACAAAAATATAAAACATCTATTTGTAAATGGACCAGTGTGCAGGCATTCGGAAGGTCTGCTAACATTAATATTACAGTAAAGAACAAACCTATAAAGAAATCTAATAAAGTAATGAAATGTAAAATAACACTGCATAGTTTTCACTGTATAAATTGATAGATTAATGCTTATAAAAGCTTATAAAAGTTATTAATTCAAGAGATGTGAATATTTTCTATTTGCCTTTTGTTCGATTCGAATGAATGGCTCAATCGTCAGCAGGTTTATTAGACGCTGCCCCTTTAAGACCGATCAATGTAGAACTAATAATATCATATTCTCCTATTTCTTCAAACTATTTACGCCCATTTAAGATATAAACTGTTAAAATAACTACTCTCCAATCCGGTCATTTTGACACCGGCTATTTGTTGTTTATTTGATGGTTTAGACGCGCACACGAAGCCTAAAATATTAAGTGCAAGTCGGTCCATTTCGCAGCACACACATATAAGCCGCCTTGAAGTTGGAAACAGCGTCTCTTGCGCGGATTTTTGTGCATTTAATAGCCCTTTATTATCAAACACATCCCGCAGTTTAGCAACAGTAGAGACTGCAGTTTACAACAATCACTGATTCTGAGTTAAGTTTAGGTTTAGGGAGAAATGACAGCGGAGCTGCGAAGGGAAGGATGAGCTCGACGAACACACGGCTATAGGAATAGTTTTACCTCATACCGTCTTTTTATAATTCTTAGAAGCCAAAATCGAAAATAAAATTAGATTAATATCACAGCACATCCCTAAAGTTTAAGCAGACTAAACTTTTGTGTAGTTCTCTTGGCCATCGTCACTCATTAAGCTGACAGTGACTGTGGTGTTGTGTTCACTGTAGCTCCACGTGAGAGAGCTCTCTCTCTCTCTCTCTCTCTCTCTCTCTCTCTCTCTCTCTCTCTCTCTCTCTCTCTCTCTCTCTCTCTCTCTCTCTCTCTTCTGGATTGCGAATGGCAAAAATGCATCACGGACAAATGGTTTAATATTATCTCATATAGAAACGGCTGGCAAAGATATAATTTGCCAGACATAACGTCTATCAATTATAATTAGTAAGTGTATTTTCTTAATTTCTCCAGTACCGACAGCAGGCAAATTTACTGGTCGCACATGTGCGACTGGATGTAAAATTCAGTCGCACACTCTCAAATTTTAGTCGCAAAATGCGACCATTTAGTCGCACTCTGGAGCCCTGTTTATAGAAAAAGATCAAGTGAAAAATAATCAACCATCTAGGCATAATTATTATTATTAGTAGAGACAAATTATTATTACAGAGACGTAGCTAGATACAACAGTAGCCTAATATATTGCCAATTAATTTTGTTTATATTATTTTATTTTATTTATTTTAACGGGTTGCCGTGAAGACCGTTGAGTGTCTGTGTTCATGATATGACTAAAATGTTTTCTAAAATGAAAGGGCAAATTCTCATGAATTGACGGTTTATGCGTTCATGTCCTCATATAGTGACACACGGCAGAGACTACAAAGACAGCGAGGGAGTGTCAAACGTGTGTGTGAGCGTGTGTGTGCGCGCTCCCGCCCGCGCATCGCCCGACAGACCGTCATTTCACACAGAGACGCAGAACATGCAGGAGTTATATTTAAATAGTATTTTGCAGTTTAACATTCACAGACACTACATATGTGGCTACATATTTTATGAGGTAAACTATTCCTTGAAGTTTGATTTGAGGCACACTTTTTGAGAAGTTCTGTAAAATTATGAAATATGCTTTCCATGCTGGTGAAATGGCAGATTAATAAATCAGACTATGAAGAAGGGAATGGTAATAATAGAAATATTGTGGACTTCATAATATAAATCCCAAGCATTTGGCTATTGATTAATTTCAAGCCATTGTCTACACTGCCCGTTTTTTTTCCAGTCTGAGGAACAGACTGAACTATCCATATCTGCGTCTGTCTTTTCATTGATTTCTTTTGTTATTAAGTCATTTATATTGTCCATAACGGGGAGGCATCTCTTGTATATTATGAATATCAGCTCAAACTTGTAGACGTTTCTAGAATCCTGGAGCTGCTTTGGGGACTGGCGTAAGGCGAGGAAAAATCAATACAAATTTCCACCGTGCTGCCAGTTCAACATGGTCACTCACTTATAGCATTGATCGCCTCTTCAGAAGATTTTGTTGTTTTATTTATACGTTCATACATGCCTTCGTATAAACACAAACATATTTGAAAAGTAAAAATGCTGAAGGACAAGAAGCCAGGTGAGATTGCGGAAGCAGAAAAAGGAAGAAATCAAGGATTCAAGGTCTGTGTCTTTTTAAATTCCCAAAGCTTGCTGGAGTTCCCTGGACGTCGGCCAGGAATGCAAATATGATTATCAAAAAATATCTTCTGCCTAAATTGTGCTCTCCAGACTTTGTATAAATTTTCCACTGGCCTGCAACAAGCTCTTCATGTTCACTGAACTGTTGTGGTCTGTAAATAAAAAGACGTATGTTGGCACAGGCTTCAGCACTTTTGTGCTGATAAAGAGCTTGGCCATTGGTGGGTAAAAATTATGTTTGCAAAAGGACTATTCAAATTTCATCCCTGGCTACCAGTGGCTTAATTCTGAATTTTGCAAGTGTACAATATTCATTATCACCAAACGCAGCAGTTTCATATAAAAAAAAGTAAACATCACCAACAGACCCTAGGCTGATATTCGGTTTATTTATTTATTCAAATCATGAATGCTGTTTACAACAGATAATTTGCAGGTGAGGTATGAGACCTGAATGTGAATGAAATGCCCATAATGTCCAACGGCCATTGTGTTAGATGTGAAAATTCACTAAATAGCACAAATAAATCCATTTCCGCTTCACTCACTGAGTCATCGCTGCACTTACGCTTCTAGGGTCTTGGTTTTAAATAACCCTGTAACATTTTGCTTTGGCAGTTACGGATAACTATAAGATGGATTTAATTAAGCTCTTCAAGTGAAATAATTATATCTTACATTTAAACAGGTGCTGCCAGTAATTTATCGAATACGAAGAATATACTAAGAAAAATGACAAAAGACAGAGTCTCTTTGTGAAAGGTAAATGGATGTCTAAGTGTATTAAAGGCAACCTTGTAAGCCAGCATGTATGCTCGACACTGTAAATGGTATTTGTGCTGTAAAAACTAATTATCACTATAGTCATGTTCTGCAAGAGTGTTATTATTGTAGCAATGCTGTGAATTACAGTGTTAGTTCACTTTCAGAAATTCCATGAATATTTATTTTCCTTTTTTCCTTTAATGATAATGTAGCAGACACAAAATCATATTTCTAGGCCTTGGATCTGGCTGCTTTTGGAATTTTGAGAGTCTACCACATCATTAACATCAATAGTGTCATTAAATAATATACCTGTGGTTTTGGCCGTACTAGTTGGATTCAGTAGACCGCAAGATGGCTTTTGCTGCTGGTGTGGGGCTGTTCATGTCTGTTCGTGTCTGTTCATGTTTATGTGATTTTTTGAATATTGTTAAAACAATATTTTGGGTTCAAAACAAGTTAAGCTCAATTAACACGTGTGCCATAATATTGATTTCGATCCAAAAATTATTTTTGACTTGCCCTTTCTGTTAATTTTTTTTTTAAAGTAAGGATTTAAAAGCAGATTAATACTGTCATTCAGGAAGGATGTATTAAATTAATTAAAAGTGACAGTAAAGACATTTTTATATTACATACGTTTTTCAATTTAAAATAAATATTCATCAAATAATCTTGAAAAAAAAATATTACATTTTTCACAACAAGCAGCTGTTTTCAATATTGATAATAATAACAATTTTTGGGTTCCAAAATCAGCATATTAGAATGATTTCTGAAAGATGTGTGACACTGAAGACTGCTGAAAATTCAGCTTTGCCATCACATGAGTGAATTATATTGTAAAACTAAAATAGCAAACAGTTATGTTAAATTGTAGTAATATTTCACTATATTACTGCTTTTACTGTTGCAGCCTTGGTGAGAAAAAGAGACTGCTTTTTAAAATATTTAAAAAATCATACCGACCCCACACTTTGAAACAGTTGCATATACTATTTTTCTGGTAAAACTTATAGGTCTGGTTCACAGACAGGGCTTAGATTAAACCAGGGTTTAGGCCTAAATTCAATTAGGGCATTTAAGCTGATTTTATAAACGTACCTTAGATTTTTTTTTTCTGGTGTTCATCTTTAGACAAAACAATGGCTCTGATATATTTTATGATATGGCGGTGCAAGTTGCTTTCAGTTAAAACATGCATTTTAGGCTAAAGCCTTGTCTGTGAAACCGGGGGTAGAGTTGTTCACCCCCACCCCCAAAATGTATATTTCTAGTAAGCAGCATTAGGCCGCAAGTGTGTTGATTGAGCTTAATTTGTACTAAACCCAGAATATTCCTTTTAAGCAGCCCACCTGTTTAAAAAAGCCCCTCTGTGAGCTACTTAATAGACATATATACAAACTCAACACAATGCACAAAGATGCACAGATGTTCAGACACGTTTGTGCACACGCAAACCCAGATCCCTACAACCCCTGTGAATGTGCCGTTAAACGGCCGCATTCTGTGATGTCATTGTTTTTAGATCTCAGGAGAAATGCCTATCACAGCTGTAGCAGCAGGAATCTTCTATATTCTCTCCAAACAGCAGTACGGGAAAATACCAGGATTTTCCTTGCCACCTCCCACGGAGTTACAAAACTGAGGGTTCACTTTGTTTCTTTGAAGCTACAAAGCTTACAAAATACACAAACACACACATAGTCAGTGGACAGAAAAGTGCACACAAGACCCTTGCACACAAACGCACAAAACACATTCAAAGACACACTCTGTATTACTGAGCTGCGGAGGTGATTTCATCTGAAAGTATAATGATATTGGAGGAAGCACCATCACTGGTAGGTTACACAGATCAAAAGGCTACTAGTAACTTCCTGATCCTGTGGCCTCTGGCTTTTTATATTTCATCTGCTACCTTTTTAGCTTTCCAATCCCACACACATCTCTCTCTCCATATATAAAGAGATATATAGATCCTTTTACTATGACTCTTTCTGTAGTAGGTGGCGACAAGTAACGTGCTTCTATTAGTGGGTCATTGAATTCATTACTGATTCATTCAAAATGCTGATTTATTCAGGAACTAAACACGTGGCTAACCCTGTGTCCCAATGTGCACACCTTCCATCCTAAATAGTAAGTGAGATTAGAATAAGTTGACTATTTCTGGTAGATTTTCAAAGTGTGGATCACTCTCACGAGTTCAGAACTACAAACAAGAATAAAAGAACTACAAACATGGCTGCTGAGGTGCATGAGGCCGACAGTTAAGTAGAGACGCCCTGAAAAGAAAGTTAATATTTTAATAATATTAATATCATTATCTTAATAATCAATATATAACCTTATTTAATGTTATACGTGTTAAATTACATCTGCAAAAGCATTGTGAACCAATCATTATATTATGGTCATTATATTAAATGCATCAGGAGTTCTCCTCATGTACCAAAGTTTGCCTACTCTTCTGCTACACACTCAAAAGTATCTACTTTTTCTTCACAAAAAGAGTACCTACTATTACATACTAACGTGAAATTATGCTTCACCATATACCCTTGTAAACCTAATCCAAATATAATGTGGATTATATATATATATATATATATATATATATATATATATATATATATATATATATATATATATATATATATATATATATATATATATATATATATATATATATATATATATATATATATATATATATATATATATATATATATATATATATATATATATATATATATATATATATATATATATAAAACAGTCCAGTCAAACGATAATTCAATAAATTCAATTCTGATTGGATTCTGTTGATAAGAGGCACTTACCTATTAAAGCTAAAAGACGTTTCGTGCCTCTAACAAGTGCTTTTGACCTTCTTTTTTATCTGAATGGTATGCAGAAAACACTTGAGGTTTGCCACAGACTTGTCCTACCGCCTAAACACAACTGAATGCCTCTTCAAGTGCCACCGTAATCTTACCTGACATTGTCCGTAATGATTACTGAGATGGTATACTTGGACGGGACTAAAATCACTCTGGTAATAATTACTTTACCCCAACTCTCCATGTAAAATTAATCCCCTGTCTGAAAAGGGCTGTATTATAAGTAGGCAAATTGGGATGCAATATGAGTTTGAGTCATTTTTAGTAATTCATTCTTCGTTCAAAATACTGATTCATTCATTAACAAAACAAATTAGTGAGTCATTGAATCATTCAGTCAACCTTTTTGTTCACAGGTTCATTCAGAAACAACACACCACTGCTGTGTGTTGTTTGGAGACACGTGAGTGTTCTGTAATGCCTCTGTTAGGATATATTTTCATTGGCAGGATATTTACTTACAGTCAATTGAAACCAAGTGCATCCTGCTTTGGTGAAGATGAAGAAGCTCTTTATTAAGTTCTGCACATGCAGACGTAGCTTGTACTGCAGGTACATTTGCCAATTAAAAGAGTATCAAAACACTAACAGTGGAAAATACACAAATTACAGAAAATACCATGGTTGTAACAAGTTGTTATTTCAAGTGCTTTAGGAAGCCATAGACAGTAGGCTACATTAATATGGTAATCCTTTTATACTATGGTTTTGTTGTCATGACATTTTACTGTATGCACTAATATTATTTACAGTATTAATTTAGTTCAGTTGGTTTTATTAAAATATTTTTAGCTTTGTTTTTTTGTTTGTTTTAGAGACACATTGTGTTTGACAATATGCACTACAGTATTTGGATTGGTTTTGTTTTTAAGCCTTCATTTATATAGCGCTTCAAAGCAGCTTTACAGTGATAATAGGAAATCGTCTCGGTTACGTATGGTAACCCTCGTTCCCTGAAGGAGGGAACGGAGACGTACGTCGGACGTACCGACGAATTGGGATCACTTCTGGGAGCCCCTATCAGCTTCGAGCTATCTAGAACCGGCCAATGAACAATTGGCGTGCGAGATTTGCATCTCGCGCCCCGCCCCGCGCCGCGGGATAAACAGGAAGCGAGAGCGAATGCACGCTGTTTTTCACTGAGGAGCCACACGTAATGGCTCAACCTGCAGTGATGGTACAGCAACTGTGGCGACGGGACGTACGTCTCCGTTCCCTCCTTCAGGGAACGAGGGTTACCGAGACGTTCCCATTCAGTCGGTCACGTTCGACGTACGTCGGACGTACCGACGAATTGGGATCCCCTATGGAAAACGCCATAGTTACTACCACTTCCAGCGCCCAGCGATGAGCCCCTCAGACCCCGATCTGATGCGGGCGGGAAAGTTCACGCAGGGAGAGTCCAAGCTGCTGTTCCGCAAGACCCATTCAGTTGACTGTATTGGATAACGCTGGGAAAGCGTGCCTGTGAAGGCAGCTGCGGAAGCCACATCATGCCCAGAGGGAGTTAACATGTGGAGAATACACGTATGGGCTGGCCGTGGGCAGCACAACATACGGAAGTCCCAGGGGTGGCCCCGGCCAATTAGAGGAGGGGGACAACACGTACCTGGGACGGCAGAGGAGACTCTGCCGAGGGAAAGACACGTGCTCGCCGTAGGGAGCCGTACCGTGGAAAAATACACATATGGGACCGCCATGGGGGTCACTACATATGGAACCCAGCCTAACACAAGTTCCACCAATGCATACGAGTGTTAGACCTGGCGTCGAACGCTCCGCCACGTCCGACTGCCGTGGGTTGCGGAGGACTCAACAGGGTTCGCCGATCCGGGGAACTCGACTGGAGCAGAATAAGCGCACGCATCCGTCTACCATAGGGGAGGGAATGGCGCAGCAAGCCGACACTAGAACGGGGACTTCGGTGTTACTGACTATGGGAAGTGAGCACACAGGAAGAAACCGGCTCTACACGGAGGCTATAGAATCTAGCGAACGTGTTAGGTGTCGCCCAGCCCGCAGCTCTACAAATATCTGTCAGCGAGGCGCCACGAGCCAGCGCCCAGGAAGAGGCAACACCCCTAGTGGAGTGGGCTCTTAACCCGAGCGGGCAGGGCACGTCTTGGGACTGATAAGCCAAGACGATGGCATCCACTATCCAGTGGGCCATCCTCTGCTTGGAGACAGCCTTTCCCTTCTGCTGTCCTCCGTAACAGACAAAGAGCTGCTCTGAGGTCCTGAAGCTTTGCGTTCTGTCCACGTAAGTCCGGAGAACACGGACGGGACAGAGAAAAGCTAGGGCTGGGTCTGCCTCCTCCGAAGGCAGCGCTTGCAGGCTCACCACTTGGTCCCGGAAGGGAGTAGTGGGAACCTTGGGCACATATCCAGGCCGGGGTCTCATGATCACATGAGAGTTACCGGGCCCGAATTCCAGGCACGATTCGTCGACCGAAAATGCCTGCAGGTCCCCTACCCTCTTGATGGAGGCCAACGCAGTCAGGAGTATTGTCTTTAACGACAGAACTTTCAACTTAGCTGATTGCAGAGGCTCAAAAGGTTCTCTCTGTAGTGCAGTTAGCACCAGAGTTAAGTCCCAAGAGGGTATGGAGGGAGGACGAGGTGGATTTAATCTCCTCGCTCCCCTAAGGAACCTGACGATCAGATCGTGCTTACCTAGAGATTTTCCATCTACGAGCTCATGATTAGCGGCGATAGAGATCGCTGCAAACCAATCTCGGGGACGGATGCACCTGAAGATGCGCTTCTGCGTTAACATCGTGAACGGCAGCCTGTGAAGGGACCGGTTCAGGAATCGCAGGTCCAAGATCGGTCGTAACCCGCCGCCTTTCTTGGGTACAATGAAGTACGGGCTGTAGAGCCCGGACCTCATATCGGCTTGAGGGACCGGCTCTATCGCATCCTTCGCCAGTAGGACAGCGATCTCCGCGTCCTTCGCCAGTAGGACAGCGATCTTCGCCTCCACTACAGTCGTGGGGTGAACGCCCCTGAACTTGGGGGGACGCCGGGCAAACTGAATTACATAGCCGAGTCTGATGGTACGGAGGAGCCGCCGAGACGGGCTGGGAAGCGCTAGCCAGGCTCCCAGACTCCGAGCAAAGGGGATCATCGGCACCACAGACGTACCCGCAGCGGGGCAGCGAGGCGGAACGCAGGGAACCGGCTCGGACGGCATGAGAGCGGCCCGGAGCGGGATCTGAGTGTGCTGTGCAACACTTACCTGCATCCGCGGAGGGGATGTGCGAGTGTGGGGAGGCCGCTTGTGTGCGTCCCGACAGCCGGCGTCCCCTGCTGGCGAAGGGAGAGGTACTTGAGGGTGGCGAGGCATGGGAGCGTCGACCACCGCCAAGCGCGCTCTCTTGGCACCCAGAGATATTGGAAACTGCTCTTTTATTGAAGTTCTGGGGCCAGCGGCGGAACAGACAAACAAAAGATTTTCCCCCGGCCCTCCTCCAGGGGAAGGAGTGGTGCTGCAGCCATCTCCCTCAGAGCAGTTTCCTCCATCTCTGGGTGGCCCGTCTCAGGGCCGCTTGCGACGACGCTTGCCACCTGGCTTGGCAGCGGCCTGAGCGGGCTGGACGTCCTTCCCACGGCCGGCCCCACGCCGACGGCTGGTGGAAGGCTGCTGCGGCGCCTTGGCGGGGGCGGAGGCGGCGGCGGGTGGACGTCCTCGTCGACGAGTAGTCGAAGGCGCTGCCGCCGGCGGCGGGGTGGAGGCAGCAGCGGGCCGCCGGGGCAGGATGTGTTTGATCGCCTCCGTCTGCTTCTGGGCGGCCGAGAACTGCTGGGCAAAGCTCTCGACCGCGTCGCCGAATAACCCAGCTGACGAGATGGGGGAGTCCAGGAACCGATATTTATCGGTCTCCCTCATGTCAGCCAGGTTCAACCAGAGATGACGTTCCTGGACCACAAGCGTGGACATCGCCTGACCGATGGCACGGGCGGTGACTTTCGTCGCCCGGAGGGCGAGGTCCGTCGCCGTCTGGAGCTCCCGGTGGAGGTCTGGGTCAGGCCTACCCTCGTGCATGTCAAGGAGTGCCTGGGCCTGGTCGACCTGCAGCAACGCCATGCCATGCAAGGCGGACGCAGCCTGTCCGCAAGCCTTGTAAGCCTTCCCGGTCAGACCGGAAGAGAACTTACAGGCCCGGGACGGGAGACGTGGGTCACCGCGCCAGTTAGAGGCGGTCGCCGGACACAGTTGCATCGCGACGGCGCGCTCCACTGGCGGGATCCCCATGTAACCCTTGGCTGGCCCACCGTCGAGGGTAGTGAGGGGGGAGGAGTCACTCGGCCGGTTTCTGGTAGAAAAAGGTGCCGTCCACGACCTTGTGAGCTCCTCATGCACCTCCGGGAAGAAAGGTGTCGGGGCGGGACGCTGAGAACCAGCGCGACCCACCCCGAGGAACCAATCGTCCAACCTAGAGGGTTCGGGACACGGTGGAGGGTTCCACTCGAGCCCAACCCTTTCGGCGCCCCGGGCAAGCATAGCAGCCATCTCAGGGTCCGGGGCAGCCGTTGCCACTCTCCCAGAGGGAGGCAGTACAACTGACCCTTCTTCCCCCGAGGACTGAAACTCCCCCTCCGATGCAGCGATCGACATCTGTTCGTCCGCTGGAGCTCCAAAAGTCACCACTGGTCTCCCGTGGGAGGGTCCAGCGGGTTCTCTCGGAGGCTCAACCGGCTGCGGAGCTGAGGGATTAGGGGCCTGCGGAGGATCGCTCGGCGGGTTTGCCCTAAACGTAATCCTCAGATCACCCTGGCCATCCAAAGAAGCAGGTCCACCCGGGTTAGGGGTAGACCTAGTTCGTGGGATGGGTAAGGGGACTCCCCCAGCCCGGAGGTAGGAGAGTCTCGATCTAAGCTCCGAGATAGTCATGTTCCCGCAGTGGGAACATGAACTATCCACAAACGCCGCCTCAGCATGCTGTGTGCCCAAACACGTGAGACAGCGATTGTGACCGTCAGCAGGGGACAGGGAACGACCGCATCCAGAAACGCACGGGTGGTAAGACATCTTGAAAAAGACGGCACGTCACCCGTGAAGCTCTTTTTGTGAGGAAAACGCTCTGTGCTGAAGCACTCAGGGGAACCGCGACAGCGCACGGGATTGTAGTGCAGCCCGTGCCTGTACTCAAACAGGAAAACGCCCTACCCAGACCAACGGGGTTGCTGTGATAACAGCAGTTTTCTCTGTCTTCTCAGAGGCAGCTCGATGAGTCAGCGCGGTCCCGCTGAAAGGTGCCGTTCCTCCAACACGCGTCCTCCTCTGGTTCTCTCCGGTCTGTAGTTCTCTTGCTTGATAGCAGCGAAAATACTCGTCTGTAAAGATGAGTGAGTCCTTCATATGCCTGTGTGGCTCCGAAGTGAATGACAGCGTGCATTCGCTCTCGCTTCCTGTTTATCCCGCGGGGCGGGGCGCGAGATGCAAATCTCGCACGCCAATTGTTCATTGGCCGGTTCTAGATAGCTCGAAGCTGATAGGGACTCCCAGAAGTGATCCCAATTCGTCGGTACGTCCGACGTACGTCGAATGTGACCGACTGAATGGGAACAATTTTGTTTTAGAAGAAAAGTTAAAATAAGTTTTTGATTGATTCATTTCCGTTGTAAAAACTGATTAGTTATTTAATTTGGCGCCACTTAAACAACACCATTCTCAGCTAAAACCCCCAACGCGCTCTGGACCCCATCCACACGGCAACAGCACTTTGAACTCAGAGAACTTTGGCCCGAGAACTCAAACCATGAAATAGGTTTGAAATAGTTTTGAAACTATACCATCATCATCCCCGCGCAAACCCCAAAAAAGGTGAATCCGTGAAAGCTGCGACGGCATGTATGCAAGCATTACGTGTTCAGCCTATAGGCAAGCACATTTGAATACGTATGTGTGAAAACGTATATGTGTTTTTATCTGTACAGAGGGAAAGGGAAGGGAAGGGAAGGGAAGGGAAGGGAAGGGAAGGGAAGGGAAGGGAAGGGAAGGGAAGGGAAGGGAAGGGAAGGGAAGGGAAGGGAAGGGAAGGGAAGGGAAGGGAAGGGAAGGGAAGGGAATGGAAGGGAAGGGAAAGAGGACTTCACAGGGAAGAGTCTAGTTGACACGGTCTCTGCTGACACTTCAGGGCTGCGCTGTGGTCATGTCTAGGCGCAAGTCCACCATCTGATCTGGATCCGACAGGCTACAGTAAACCTCGGGAGAAACAGAGAGACTAACATTAGTGTAGAGGCCATTCTTTTTATTATGTAACGAGTACATCAGGTGTAATGGGAAATGTTCCCGGTTCCGGCAGACCTAGTTAATGCAGCCTAACAATCATTTAACTGATTTAAATAATAGAAATTGATAATGTTCTATGTGTATGCCATAGTAAAGAGATGTGTTTTAAGTCTAGATTTAAACTTCTGCTTCCCGAAAGCAGCTTCCCCTTTTTAGCCTCTTACTTCCTCTCCTGGTTGAAGGATTATCTGCACCAAAGCTGATAACTATAACTATAGTTTTAGTAATCATTCTAATTCAACCAGAATATGGAAGTCAACACCAGAACTATAGTTAAAAAAACATGAATTGTTGAAATAAATTTCAGAACGTTTTTTTTTTCAGCTGATGAGCGATAAAAACATTGACAGCAAATCAGAATCCACCTAACGTTTGTGAACTCCAGCATTTAAAGCAGAAGGCAACATAACTGCAGGGCATGCTTATAATAAATAATAAATAAATATGTCTAAAATAGTTATTGTCATAGTTAGTTATGATTGATGGGGCCCTATTTTAACGATATGGTCTGATGTGCATGGTGCAGGTACACTTAGGGCGTGTCCGAATCCACTTTTGCTAGTTTAACAATGAAAAAAACAGTTTGTGCGCCAGAGGCATGGTCCAAAGGGTTGTCTCTAGTCTCTTAATGAGCCATGGGTGTGTTTTGGGTGTAACGTTCAATAAACAGAGTCAGAGTCTCATCTCCCTTTCCTTTTAAAAGCCAGTTGCGTCCGCGCCATGGCATATTCGTTATTTGAATACCGGAATTTGCGAGCGGAAAGACTGAACGCTTCTCCAATGAGGAATCCTTTCATTTTTAATATTTATTTTTTTGTGTGCTGCTGCGCATCCCTGTGTGTGTAATAAGCAGAGTGTATACGTGTTGTGCACCCGCCTATAGGCACATATTACTAACGCGCCCTTTAAATAACACAAAAAATACTGCGCTATAGACCAGGTTGCCTCAAAATAGCAACGTGCCAACAATGCGCCTGAACACACCTCCATTGGCGAACAGATGGGCGTGAGTGCATTTGCTGTTTAAACAACGTGGCGCTGGACGTGATTATGATAACTGCGTCAGGCTGAAACTAGCAAAAAACACTTGCGTTGCGCCTGGCGTCGCATTGCGCCGGGTGTATGATAGGGCCCTTGGTGTGAATGAGCATTAACAGAAACATAGCAGCTGGCAATATTTTTTTTTGTTCTGCATGTTGTACTTCTTTTAGAGTGGTTTAAACATTTATGAGATCAAACTACAGCTGACTATCTTTAATATTTGATTTGGTAACATGATACAGTATGTACTTATGATAGTAATAACAGTAAATAATGCATAATTACAAGTAACTAACCCTAAAGCAAACCCTAACCGTAACTCTAAGAAGGTACATGTAGTTTGTTAATATTACTCAGTACTTGTTTGAGTAATTACAATGTAACTATGACACCTTAAAATAAAGCATAACCATTTATTTTTTTATAATATTTTTATGTAGCTTGTAGTGTGACTGAGTTGCTTTATCTGACTTGTCTAGAGTAGTTAGTGGCTTGCATAGCTTTGAGTAGCTTGCCCAACACCGTTGACATCAGATCAATGGTTGGTTGCCCACAATGCCATATTTCTTTGCACCCCCTTGGCAGCAATGTAACATGCTTAACTATGCATAGCCATGGATGTTGACTCAAGAATCATGAGCAAATCACCTACTTAAAGAGCACCATAGTGTGTGCCCTCGGGATTATGCAGCTGTCTCATGTCTTTGTGTGAGAGAGAATAATTGTTTTTTCTCTAATTACGAACGTGAGATGTGGCTGCTGGTGTGGTTGTTCGCAGCTGCCATCTTTTCATTCTTGTTGGCACCTATCTGGCTGAAAATGGGATTTACTATACCATCTGGATTTGTGGTTTATGCTGATGAAACAAAGTTGCTCAAGTGGAATTGAACATGGTTTGCTGTAAAAACTTTCTCAGCGTATAACAATGAAAAGATCTGTTAGCTTTTCCGTAAGCAATTTGTATCACTAAACAGATGCAGTATTTCAGCACAAAAATCTGTCTTTATTCACGAATCAATAGCAGTACACTTTAATCAGCCACTAAATGCAAAATAAGGCTTGTTAAGGTTTACTCCTTGTTTACAAAAAACAGCATTTTATTTTTGCTTGCCACAATTACTGTTGCTATATTACCACCTACAGAAAGCAGACGGTAAACAGAATTTTATTAAACAAGGATGTACGTATATGTGCACATTTTCTATTAATCATGGCAGCGGATGTCGACTTGAAAGCAACGTTTTCAACCCTGTAAAGCCTAACATGAAAACCCTTTTTTAAACCTTTAAACAAAATAAATAATGCTTATGCGTTTTTGATACATCAAGCTTTTATGGTTTTTATTTTATTCAGAGGCCCAAACTGAGAATAAATTAAGCAATTTGGTGCAGTTGATGCTATTTATATAGCCAACTATTACGATGAAATTCTGATAGCTTGTAGTGTAAATCAATGCAATTTGTATGACAGTTTAGCACTTACATAAAATGCATATCAGTTGTCACTTCATATCTTGCAATGGTGTTTCTGGATATAAATATAAAAAGGTTATCAGAATTTTTATTAGACTTTTTTTCTTTTTCTTTCTTTCTTTCTTTTTCTTTCTTTCTTTCTTTCTTTCTTTCTTTCTTTCTTTCTTTCTTTCTTTCTTTCTTTCTTTCTTTCTTTCTTTCTTGTTTTTTTTTTACATTTAGACTGTTATGCTTATGGCACATAGAAGGAATGAGAAAACATACTGGGGGTGTAGGGTTTAACTCTTAAGAAATGTATGGACTTTTTTAATATTTTGCATATTTGCAAGTAATAAACTACTAAAAACAAACAACATACTTACTCTAATAATCAAAATCATGAGCACAAAACAAAGTTAACAAGTAATTAAAAAAAAAAAAAACTTAACTTGCCATCTCTAAATAATTTTACAAATTCTAACATTTTTTGTTATTAAATCATCTTAATATGCTGATAAATAATGCTAAATGTATGGGAAAATATCTGACCGTCTAAAGACGCCACACATTAACTCACAAACCCGGTCAGAGTCATCTGTATGGCAGATACAAATGATTGTATTTGCTGCATTCTCGTTTTCTGAAGTGTTTAAGCAAAATAATCTATTTTTCTGCTCACCGTGTGTCTGCTACTGTTGTTAAAGTAAGCACGTCATCTGCAGCTCTTTGCGTGTTTTGTGGGAGAGAGAAGCAATGTGCATGGAGCGGAAAGGGCTCGAATGAAACGCATTTGGCTCTAGATAAACATATTAGAGGATATAGCGCCGAACGATCATTATCATAAATGACCCTGAGCACTTGTGGTGTGTACCGCTCCGTTGTTTTGCCGCTCTGCTCACTTTAATCTGTAGAAAAGGTAAAATGGCGCAGTTATGGTCCGCAGTTATCTAACCAGACCGCTGTCCGCACTTTGAATAACACTGCATTATAGAGCTCCGGAGGTCACGTGACCCATTCTGTTTACGACGCCATTTTGGCAGGCATGAACAGCCGGTGCCAGCATGAGTTTCAAGGCAATGGAGTTCACTGCGCACTTTAATTCAAAAGAAATAGACTTGAACATAGCAAAACTTAATATATTAAACATAACAGATCCCTATAATGCCCCTGGGGTGCTTTTCACATGTATCAATAAAGGAACAGATAGCTTTCAAGTCAGGACCTGTTGCACCAAGTTACAACTAGTCTAGTTTTGGCGTAAATGGGCACTAAGTTACAATTTATGCACTCCTAAATATTTTTGCGTTGCACCATTAAACTAAGTTGAAGCCTAAATCTACGTATAAACTAAATATTTACGGAAGCCTCCAATCAGGAGTAACATTAACAGATAGGATAGCAGGCAGACTGAACTGCATCAATAAGCTCTTGTTTTACATTATAAAGTTTGGGTGCGTCTCAATCAGCTCCCTGGTTCAGTAGTCAGGGCACTGATCAGGGATCAGCCCATTGACTTGTGTCCTGATCAGTGCCCTGACTACTGAACCAGGGAGCTGATTGAGACGCACCCTTCAATTATTTACACGTATTATGATAATGC